>NW_026526876.1:32299455-33499455 GCF_024362965.1 Panthera pardus | reverse complement strand
CCAGCTCCCTCCGCTAAACTTCACAGCCCCCTTGTCCTGCTGCCCAGCCTCAGGCTCTGGAGGCCCTGGGGCTTGTTATTTAACATCAGAGAGGAACCCTGTCATCAAGGAGGAATCACAGCTTCTATTTGGTCCAGGGTCAGGCACACATTATCTGTGATCAGAAGCCCAAGTCCAGGGGTGGCTCAGTCGGTTAGGTGTCCGACTCTTGGTTTCAGCTCAGGTCATGATCTTGCAGTTCGTGAGTTCAAGCACCACATCGGGCTCTGTGCTGACAGTGTGGAGCCTGCTTGGGATTCTCTGTCTCCCTCTCTCTCTGTCCCTCCCCTCCTCAAAAATAAATAAATAAACATTTTAAAAAAAGAAGAAGAAGCCCAAGTCCAAGGTCCTGAGGTCAGTGGAAACTCTGTGTAGCCTTGGGCATCTCACATCCCTTCTCTCAGCCTCAGCTCCCTCCCTCATCTGTAAAATGGGGCCACTGGACTTCCATGACAAATTCATGAGGCTGAAACAAGACAGTTTGTCAAGGCAGCCGGTGCTACGCCTTCTTCGTACTGGGGATCCAGGAAAGGTTCAATGACTCCAAAGTTGGTTGGGAGAAGCATCCCAGCAGGGAGATATAATCCTTCCCTCCCCAGGCTAGGCAGAGTAACAAACCCCAAAGATGTCCACATCCTAATCCCCAGAACCTGGGAATGTGCACCGAACGTGGCAAAGGGGACTTTGCACGTGTGGTTGAGAAAACTGCAATGGGGAGATTAGTCTGGATTATCTGGTTGAGCCCACGATCATCACAAGAGTCATTTATAAGAGGGAGGCAGGAGGGTCAGAGTCAGAGATGTGACAATAGAAGCAGCGGTCCAAGTGATGAGGCCACGAGCCAGGGAACATGGGCAGCCACTAAAAGCTGAAAAAGGCAAGAAACAGGGACGCCTGGGTGGCTCAGTCGGTTAAGTGTCCGACTGTGGCTCGGATCATGATCTCACGGTTCATGGGTTCAAGCCCTGAGTCAAGCTCTGTGCTCACAGCTCAGAGCCGGGAGCCTGCTTCGGGTTCCATGTCTCTCTGACCCTCCCCCACTCACAATCTGTCTGTCTCTCTCTCTCTCTCTCAAAAATAAATAAACATTAAAAAAATTTTAATGAGAAGCACAGCCCTACTGACACCTCACAGAACCCATTTAAGACCTCTGACTTCCAGAACTGTGAGATGACAAATACATGTTGCTTTAAGCCCCCAAGTTTGTGGTAATTTGTTACAGCAGCACTTGGAAACTAATACACTCCCCTGGCCCATTCTAACACCACGGAGTGCTAGCCACTCTCACTTGTGTGAGAATTATTTGGAGGTGGACCTTTCTAGAATCATCATCCTTTACAGCCAAAAGATGGCTTTCTGTTCATCTCTGGACCCAACGCAAGGTCTAACTCAGCACTTTGCATACACAGCGGGTGCCCAGCTGATGCCTGCTGAATGGATGCAGGCCATAAGAACCCAAAGTTGGATTTCATTCAGCACTATTCATTGCATTCGTTGTGTGGCAGTCAGCAGGCTGGGTGCTGAGAATTCAGCACTGAGTCAGCCAAGCCCTGCCCTTAATGAGCGCAGGCCGATGAGCGAGAGACGCACAAACAGTCCATCGCGGCACGGTGTTTTCTGTGTGGTGATAAAGGTATGTATGTACGAGCACCTTGGGAGGAGGAGAAGGAAGAGACTCATTCAGACCGGGCCGCTGAAGACAGTTTCACAGGGAGGGACAAAAAGCTGGGTCTCGAAGCCAGGGCAGGGCTTTGCCAGGCAGAGAGGACAAGGGGAAAGATCATCCAGGCACAGGCGGGAACGCACCGGGTGTGCTGGGGAACACCCAGAGGCCACAGCTGCCTCAGTATTTCCAGGAAGGTGCAATAGCAATGTTCAGGAAGATGGATCTCACAAGGAAATGCCTTCGTTCAGCCACTGTTGGTAGAGTACTGCTGCGTGCGGGACATCGTCCCAGGCTCCAGCGATACGGTCGTGAGCACAACAGACAACACCCTTGCTCTTAGGGAGCAGACCTTCTAGCGAGAGAGACGGGCAATCATCAAACCAGAGAATGATATGTTCTCCAGGGAAACACAAAAGCGATATGAGAGTTTCAGGCGGCCAAGGAGGGCTTCTTCTAAGTGACATTCAAGGAGGAAACTGAATGAAGGAAGGAGCCAGCCATGTACAGGAAGGGCATTCCCGGCCGAGGTGACAGCTAGTGCAGAAGCCCTGAGGCAGGACCAAGGTACACATCTTTGGGGACTAGAAAGAAGGGCCAGTGCGGCTGGCGGCTGGCGTGGGGGTGAGCAAGGGAGAGGGTGGAGCCACCTCAGGCCAAAAAGGGGCAGGGCCGACCCTGCAGAGCAGCGGTTCTCATCCAGGATCCACCAGAGCTGGGCCCAGACGGGCCTCCTGAGAGATGGGTGGGCTGAGCATCCGGTAGGCCAGGGCAAGGCACGTCCTTGTCAGTTTTTGTTTGTTTGTGTGTTTTACTGCAAACTTCCCAGAGTCCTTAGCAAGCCGATGTGCATTGTGACTGTCCAGGGAGGGGATAAAGTGCTAAGCATTTCTCAAACTTACTCACCCAGGGTTAGCGGGTGGCACTAGGGTTCCATGGAACCCGCTTTGGGAATCTCTGGGCCAATGCACAGGGCAGGGAAGTGGGGAGAAATGGCTAAACGGAGGCTGGAAAGGGAGACCACCATGAAAAGACGTGCTAAAAAGTTTGGACTTGGGGCGCCTGGTGGTGGCTCAGTCGGTTAAGCGGCCGACTTCGGCTCAGGTCATGATCTCACGGTTCGTGGGTTCGAGCCCCGCCTCGGGCTCTGTGCTGACAGCTGGGAGCCTGGAGCCTGCTTCGGATTCTGTGTCTCCCTCTCTCTCTGCTCCTCCCCCGCTCGTGCTCTGTCTCTCTCTCAAAAATAAAATAAACATTAAAAAATGTTTTTAAAAAGTTTGGACTTCATCTGCAGCACTAGAGAGTCTTTCAAGCTTTGCTGCGCTGTTTTATTTTTAATGTGTCTATTTATGGAGATTCTAATTCTATAAAAGGGATAGTATCGATCTCGTGGATGCCTCAGTTTCCCAGTTAATCATATCTCTCGGAGAGCCACCTCGTTCTGTTTAATGCATCATGACCATGAGCTGTAATTGACTTACTCCTGACCCTACCAAACACTTCTCTGGTCTCCCGGGTTCTTGCTTTTACCCACGACAGTGAAATAAGCCTCCCCGAACATACACGACAGTGAACTTCTGCATACACCTCCATAGGGCCAATCTTAGCGGTGGGATTACTGGGGTAAAGGGTGAATCCAGGGACGCCTGGGTGACTCAGTCTGTTGGGTGTCTGGCTCTTGATTTCGACTCAGGTCATGATCTCACAGTTGGTGAGTTCGAGCCCCACATCGGGCTCTGTGCTGACAGTGGGGAGCCTGCTTGGGATTCTCTCTCTCTCTCTCTCTCTGACCCTCCCCTGCTCTCTCTCTCTCTCTCTCCCTCTCTCTCTCAAAATGAATAAATAAACTTTAAAAAATAAGTTTTTTTTTAAAAAAAAAAGGTAAATCCAGAGCACCTGGGTGGCTCAGTCATTTAAGCATCTGACTTCGGCTCAGGTCATGATCTCACGGTTCGTGGGTTCCAGCCCCGCATCAGGTTCTGTGCTGACAGCTCAGAGCCTGGAGCCTGCTTTGGATCCTGTGTCTCCCTCTCTGCCCCTCCCCAATTCGTGCTCCGCCTGTCTCTCTCAAAAATGAGTAAACATTTTTTTTTTAATTTTTTAAGGGTAAATGCATTGTTCACTTTGATAGCTACTGCCAGATTTTCTTCCGGTGAGAACTGAAATGACAGAGAGAGTCTGCTTGAAGATACTCTAGTCCCCTCCACAACAGATGATAGTGGGAGAGAGAGAAGGGACAAGAGCAACAACACGAGGACAATTAGCACACCGGGCAATGGACGTCCGACAGTTTGTTTCACTATTCTCTCCCTGCTTTTGTGTATGTTTCAAATTGTTCACAGTAAAGAGCGAAGTCTCCTCGGGAAGCTCTACATACTCTCACCTGCTCCGCCGGCACTGGGTCTCATCACGGCTGGAAGCTTTGTCTGGTGCTGCTGTGTTCCGAGTTTTGTCTTTTTGACAGCTGGAGGCCCCCTGCTTCATGCTCCCTTTCTTTAATCACCACTGAGACTGGACATCCCCCCCCAAGTTTCTTGGTCCCTCCTTATTTTCCTTCTTTCTTATGAACCCACGGTTCCTATCCTTTACCTAGTTTTCCGGTGGGGTCTTTTCCTTCCCAACTTGTGTGAGCTTTTGGCAAATGTGGGAAGGAGGCCTTTGGCACATGGGTTACACACGGGTTTCCCCAGTTGGCCATTGGTCTTCCAACTTTGTCCACAGCGTCTCTTCCCAAACAGATTATCTCCCTTAGATCACAGTTGATCGTTGTTTCTCGAATGCACCCAGGCACCAGGCGTACTGCAGCAGGGGTGTGAAAGCTGGACAGGGGCAAGGGCGGGCCTGGGGCTGAAGTGATGGCCCGGGAGAGAGACGGTGAGGGTGAGGACAGGACACGGTGGCCAACCCGGAGGCCTGAGCCGAGTAGGCAGCAAGATGACTCAGCATTTTCTGGGCTGAGCAGGTGGGCGGGTAACGATGCCACTGACTGGGACAGTCAGAGTGAAACGCAAGGTTCAGAGGAAGAAAACAATTCTCTACTCTCAAAGCACTTACCACCCTATGTGGTCACACCTATTTGCCTGTCTCCTCCTCTAGACAGGGCAGAGACCCTCCCCTGTCCCCAGAAATGGAAACAGCAATGGCGCCTGAGAACTGTAGAAGTTAATGAATAAATGAATGACTTGAGTGCGAAGTTCCTCTCAGAGCAGAGATGTCAGGAAGTGAAAGGTGGCATTCACAACTCAAGGGATTATCTCTTCCACAATGCCTCCCTCCCCAGGAGTTGATGGGGATGATGGCCATGCCTTGTGTGAGCCAACCAGACCCGGCTGTGCCCACCAACCGGTGCCAAAAGACAAGGGGCTGCATGTGGTCCTGAGAACTCCAGAATCCACAGGCTCCTTGGATATGACAGGCTGAGGGACCTCTCTGGACACCAGGCCAGGAAGGCCTCCACCTAGAGGTGAACCAGGGAAGCAGGAAACCAGTGAGGTCACCACCGAGACCGCAGAGGCAGAACCCTGGGCCTAGAACCTTGGAGAACCTTCTAGAAAGACTGGCTGGCTCCAACAGACCACAGTGGCCCAGGGGAAGACTTCCAGGGCAGATGAGGCAGGCCGGTCACATTTCTGGGGGTGATTTCAAGCTCACCACCTGGAGACACTGGTCAGGGCTGGAAACCCTGGCAGTGCCTGACCAGGGAGCAGAGGGAGGGAAAAATAGAGGACACTATGGGGTTCCCACCTCATGTAGGCATCTCATCTGACCCTTACGCTTCGTAGCTCCCAAAGGAGAAGCCAGAATGCTTGCATCAGAACTCCAGGCCCTGCTCCTTCCAAGAACCTCCCGGATTAAACCCGGACTCCCGAGAGCGCAGGCTGGAGCCTCAAATGTGTACCTGGAGCGCCCTCTGCTGGCCACCCCGGGTCACGCGCCTCTGCTTCGCAGTCCAACCCCTGCGCCTCACACCCGTCCCCTTCTCACCATCTTCGGCTCCTCCTTCTAGTCCCATGACCCTCACAGCCCCTGGCGCCCAGGTTGGGCCGTGTGTCCATTCCCCTGCCTCCAGGCCGAAGGACACGAAACTCCTTTCTGCAGCCGACCTGTACATTGATCCTGCCCATCCTTCCGTTCTCCATCTCAAAACACGGCCCCGAATCTGGCCCAAAGCCCTCCTCCCCACCCCCAGTTCAGGTGGTTCTATTAAACCGCTTGCCCCAAAGTCAATCCTCCTACCCAGCCTCCCCCAGCCCCGACTGTGACGTTGTCTAAGGTAGGCCACGCTCTACTCTGTGGGGACCACCTCCTACCTGAGGCCAGCTCCCGAGACACAGCAGGTGTCCTTGGTTCTCCCTCCTTGGAATACCCCACACAGAGTATGACCCTCCACTCAGTTCACAAAAGATGGAACGCGTCTATGTGCGAACCGTTGTGAGTGCCCAGTGTGTATATCTGTGTCCAGGCGCGGCCGGTGCGTGTGGCACAGGGAGTGGGGCCCCCTCTGTGAGGTCTCTGCAGGGGACCTGGGTTGGGCCGCCCCCCGCCCCACCCCTGCCGCCTGGCTCAGAGCGGAAAGAAACTGGCGTCCCGCGCCCGCAGGGGGCAGCACCGAGCCGCTCTGGCCCCGCCGCGTATTCGATCCCAAGGAGTCCCGGCGGCGTCACCGGCCAAGAAGAGCTTCAGATCTACAAAGAAAGCAAAGAAACCCTGTGGGTCTAAGGAATGGCATGGGAAGGGGCACCTGGCAAAGTTTCCAGAACTTTGAGTGGCGGGTTCACAGGCGTTTGTTGTACCTTAATTTTTAAATCCTGCCCATATGTTGTAGGTGTTATTTTAAATCTATTCAGAACTACTTTTTTTTTTTTTAATAATCATCTTCGGGCTCTCTCTAGGACAGGAAAGACCCCTCACTCCTCTGAGTAAGCCGCCGAGGGCAAAATTGAGCCTTCCAGCCCCCTGGGACTCCCCAGAAAGCCTGCGGAGGCTCTGAGTTTCCCCCGGGTTGACCATGGCCTTGGGGGAGGGCAGAGCAAAGCTTCTCCTACAGCCCCGGGTCCCACCAGCCTCCCTCCAAGATACGCATTTACACACAGCTCTCACGCACAGTCATGTGTTCACAGGGCGGCCTATTCACTCAGACTCGGCACACACACGCTAATTCACACTCACACATTTACACACAGCCCACACTCATTCACACTTTCCTTCTCACACAAATCACACTCACTAACTCCCCCTTGCGCACGCGTGCATTCACACCCACCCAGACTCCCACATTCACACACTCACAGCTCTAACATACTCACACTCACATACTCTCACAGACTCACACACTCATAATCACCGACACACACACTCACACTCACAGATTCATACACCCCCACACACCTTATGTACACACTTACAGACTCCCATACTCATACTTCCAGTCAGCTTGCACGCACATTCGCACAGACTCCCATGCGTTCCCACTCACGGACACACACCTTCGGGCTCACAAACCCTTACGCACACACACCCACTCAGATCCACATTCACACATTCAGGCAGGCTTCACAGCCTTATACACCCGTACGCACTCACACACTCCCGCGCTCACATTCTCACATACTCGCGGACATACCTGTGCGCCTTCACACGTGTGCACACTCAGCCTCTCGCTGCTTGCGCTTTGCACACTGATTCACACACTCACACAGAGCAGCCGGTTCCCACTCACGCTCTGGCCCAGTGACCTTGAGTCATCACAGGCAGAGAGAAGGAGCTGGGTCTCAAGAGAGTTCTGGGATCTTCCCAGGAGGCCCAGTCCCAAGGTAGAGAGAGGTTTCTCCTCAGACTGAAGGAAACAGTTCATGTGACAGCCCTGTGCGAGTCCACATGCCTCAGAGGGAGTCCCCAAACTTCCTGCACTCGTTCACTAGCTCGTTCTCTCGCTCCCTGACCTACCTGAGGGCGAGCCCGGGGACACGACACGGACACATAGCGAGCCCTGATCTTGGGGAGCTCTGTCTCCAGGGGAGATGCCTGGACTTCACGAGCTGGCTGAGCAGGGCATCATGGGGGCCTGAGCGGGTGGAGCTGTGGAAACATCTAGGAGGGGCCCCTGTCCCAGCGCAAGGGGCAGGACAGCTGGAGAAGGGGTCTGAACAGGACCTGCACACATAGGGGTCACAGGTAGACACCGGCCTCCCAGGCCTGGGGCCTGGCACCCTCGGGAAAGAGCGAGACCTCCTGGACGAGGGGAGTTAGCCAGGGAAGCAGAGATAGGGGCTGGGCCTGGAGAGGCTGGAGGGGCCACCTGTGGAAGGCGTGTGGCCTTTCTCTCTTTAAGAGAAAGGCCACAGGGAGCCCTGATCAACTGTGCAGAATGGGAGAGGACGCTCCACAGAGGCTGACAGTGCGTGTCCAGAACTGGCAGGTGCCCTCAGCCCCCAACCCAGGAACAGAGCTGGCCCAGAGAGCAGAGCCACTGGTCCATGAATGCCCACAGATGCTCCCCTAACTTGTCAGAATGAGTGCCCCGTGAGTGACAGAGGGTCTGTCTATACATAGGGTCAGAAACAAACACACAGCCCTGAGAACCTGATGATCTTCAGGAAGAGTTGCCAGCTTCTCCCAAAAAGCCCGCCCCCACCAGGCCACTGGCTCTAGACCAGCCAGAAGCGAAGGGGTGCGGGGGGGGGGGGGGGGGGGGCGCACCCCACCGCAGGGAGCAGGGTCCGGGAGGCCTGGCAAAGCAGAGCTGGGGATAGTTTGGGGAGGGTGCTGTGCCCTGGGTCCCCAGCCGGGACCCATTCCTGGACGAGGGAGGGCGGGACTGCTCCGACCCACACATTCCAGCTGCTGCCACACCCTTCCAGCCTGTTCTCACCTGTTCCCACGGTTTCCCAGACTGCCCTGGGCCCGGCTCTCACTGCCAACTCCCAGAATCCCTCAAGGCTCAGAATCCAACTACAGGGACTTTGGTCTAAGTGTCCAGAAACCCACTTCCACTGGGCCAACTGCCTCCCCACCAAAACACACACACACACACACACACACACACACACACACACACATTGAACCATCCTCAGCCCCAGGACACAAACAGGGCTTTCAGGGAGTTGAGGCACTACTTTCCACTGCAAACAGCACCACCCTCTGGGACACAGTGCTGCCCTCTTGCCACAAGGCCCTGGGCTACACCTCCTCTACACCCCCTCTCCCCGACCCAGGTCCCCTGGCTGCCTGGAGCTCAGCCTGCCGCTCTTCACAGGTGCAGGCACGACATCCCTGCTCATCCCCCAGCCTCTCCTCCCACCGCCCCGGTGTCACCCTTGCTGATTTTGCATGCAGGACGGAATTCCCACGCCCCCCTACCTGGGCCCAGGGCCAGGGCCCGTGTGTTCCCACCAAAGCCTGGGAAGTGATCTCTGCAGCCCGAGCTGCCCTGGGTCCTCCCAAGAAACAGCCAAGCCCTGCCTGCTGCAGGGGCCTGACGCAGGACGCCCAGGTCTCACAGGCTGAGCTCCAAGCTGCTGAGGCTGCAGAACAGAGTGACGGGCGGGCAAGGGGTGCCCTTCAGCCACTCACAGGGGTTTGAAATGCCATCTTCACCAGCAGACGTCCGAGGAAGAGGGTAAACAGTGGCCAGAGTCCCCAGATCCCAGACTTGAGGTCCTCCCCCCACCCACCCCCAATCAGGAGCCTGGCCTGACCTGCAGGGACTCATGGGGAAGCTGGAGAGCTGACCTGGCCTGGGCTGGGCCTGCAGAGCTCGGCTGGGCCTGCAGAGCTCGGCTGGGCCGAGATCCCAGCAGGGCTTCCCCCGGCGGGAAAGAGGTGGGATCCCAGCAGAACCCACCTCGGGTCCCAAGCCACGTCTTCAGTCTCAAGGTCACCTTCCATCCACCAAGAGCCCCGGGGTTTTGTGCTCCTTTTACAGGAATGGAAACTCAGGCCCAGAGAGAGGCAGTGGACTGTGGGAAGAATTTTACTACAAGTGAGGGGTGGGGACTGACCTCCCCGGACCCCCATATGTCTCCCTCCCTGTCCCAGATGCCGACGCAGGGGTGCGGAGGAAGCAGGGCCCCCACAGGTACACGACCCCACTCATAGCCTCTGTCCCTGGCCCCCAGAGCTCCAAGCTAGTGAGGACAAAGTCTTCCCTGAGAAACTGGGGACAACAAACAGAATGGGACCCAGCTGCTCGAGGGGGGGGGGGGCCTTGCCACCCCCAGCTTTCAGACACCCTTCACTGTTCCACCAACATTTGCTGAGCAACGAGCAAGACTAAGGCCCAGCCCACAGACTGTCTTAAGCCTCAGCCTCCAGCTCTCCAAGCACAGAGGACATGAGTAGGGGCACCTCGAGAGCCCAGGCCATTGTGGGGGCTGCGCTTTAGCAGGCCGTCCCCGCCAGGCTGCACCCCACCCAGCAAGGACACGCAAGGCAAGCAGTTCCCGATACCGCCATTCCGAGTGGGTGCCAGACATGTTCCTTACAAGGCTGCGGAGCTGAGCTGGCTCAGACAGGCGGGGGCCCGGGAGGGGCACAGAACACCTGGCTGGGCCAAGCCTGGACGCACCCCACTCGTGAGGAATGTGGACGCCGCCCGGGCCAGCCCTGGGAAAGTTGCCACCCCCCTGGCTCCCGCCCGGCCCTGACTCAGCCTGGGTGGGCCGGGAAGGTGCAGCCTCAGCAGGACCTGAGTCTCTCCCACCCCACCCTCCCCGCTGGCCCACTGGGGACCGAAGCCGGGGGACAGGGCCTGAGAGAGGGGCCAAGAGCCGAGACGGCACCCACCGGGCCTCAGGATGTGGAGGAAAGGCAGGGACTCCATCAGACCTGTCCCTCTCCTGCTCTGCCCAGGGGCGTGCCCCCTTGAGAGTCCCCCACATGTCAGGAGAGCCAGATGCTGTAAACACAGTGGTCTGCACCCGTGTGACTCTAGCATGAGACTTGTCATTTTTCTGAGCCTCAGTTTCCTCATCTGTAAAAGGGGCCAGCGATGGCTCCTCCCCACAGTGCAGGGCTGAGGTGGTGGGGAAGCTACGGCTGAACCAGGAAGCATCAGACAAGCAGTGGTAAATTAACCAGGACTTTGACCAGGCCTGGGAACTTGGGGGAGGGTCCCGCCAGCTCTGGCAGGGTGCTTTCACTCTCAGAGGAAAAGCAGAAAGACCCTGGGGCCCCACCTCCCCCTGAGTTACAGAAGCATCTGCTGAGCCCCCCAGGGAGCTTGATTAGGTCAGTGCTCCCTGCAGAGCTGAGTGATTCCATGGGTCCTCCGTCCCCATCATCCACTATGGATATGCTGAACTCCCCAGGACATGGGCTGTGTCTCTCCCTCAGCTATGAGATTCCCCACGGCTGCGGCCACGTTTCTCCCCCAGAGGGGATCCCCAGGGACTGAGACCCTGTCTGCCTTTCTCTGTCTCCCCACATTCTCTGACCTGCTCCACAAAGACCAAAGACCAGTGAAGATCCAAAAACCTGTCCTTCCCCACCCGGTGCTGCCTCGACTTCCCCAAGCCCTGACAATTCCTCTGCTCAACCACCAGCCAGCTCCCAAACACCATGCTGGGCCTGCCTCACGGTCAGTGCCTGCCTTCACCCCCAACCTGGGGGCCAGCCAACCTGCCACCCCTCCTGTGCTGGGGAGGAAGCCGCCTGTCCCCAGCCGGGACAGATGGGCCCTGTCAGACCCTCCCTCCCTGGAACTCTTCCCACTGCCCGGCTGGCCCAGGAGAACTTTCTTCCTCAGACCCACACTTCTCTCCTGTGACTCAGGCACAGTCCCTGTCACCTGACCATTCTCCCAAGCCTTGCTAAGTCCAGGGCTGGCAGCAGGGGCTGGGGTTGGGGGCCACACAGTCAAAGGCAGCTCAGCAGCAGTCCTGGCTGGCCTGGGAAGGGAAAGGGGAAGGGAGGGGAGGGGTCTCCAGACCCATGGGGCCCCACCACCTCCTGCCCACCTCCCCTACCCTTCACCCCCAGCCAGGCTTTGGCCAGGCGTGCAGGCCCGGGTTGGGGTGCTGCGTTGGCAGGACAAACAGTCTCTAGTGTTGGGTGTTGTGCCTCGGTTACCAAGGAGGGAGGCTGGCTCCCTGCCGTGTTTGGGCCCCAGGCTGAATGCGTGGGTGGGGAAGGAAGGCAGAGGATTTGGGGTGTGGAGCCCTGGCTTTCGGCTCCCAGGGCCTGTGGGCAGGGAGGGCCCGCTGAGACTCGCAGCTCGCTGGGCAGACTCAGACTTGCTCCCGCCCTACCTTTTGCTGGCTCGGGGACACGCCAGGCCAGGTGAAGCCTGCTGGGGGAAGGGCAGGCTCCTCTGCCGCTCAGATTTGGGGCTGGGGGGCTGGAGCCCCAATAGGGCAAGCACTGCAATGTCCCAGGACTGACCACACCACAGTCTGGCTCAGGCAACCCAGGAGAGGGTCCCAAGACCAGGCCAAGTCACTTGGGCCTCAGTTTCCCCATCTGTAAAGTATCAAGAGCTAGCGTGGGTCGTCCCTGAGGGGCCCACCCGGTTCTGCTCTTCCCTCATGAGCTGAGAGACTGGGGAGTCAGGCTATGAGCTGGGAACCCCTGGCCCTGAGGGCTCCTCCCACATCTGTGCAGGCCCACTGCCCAGGCCGGGGCCGGCACCCATGAGTGCCAAGGGGTGACTGAGCACAGGAGCCCAGGGCTGTGACCAGGAATGGCTCTAGAGAGGAGGGGCCTCCCTCTCTGCTGGCCCTGATGGTAGGGGCTAGTCTTTCTCCCTCTCCCAGTAATGGTCGACCGATAGCCAAAAGAATCTGGGCCTGACCCCCACGACTTTTCACCTGCTCCCTGTCATAATCTCAGGGCCCCGCCTGTGTACCTGGCTCTCTGCTGGACATTAGGGAGGCAAGACCAAGGCCTATCCCAGTGCTGGGGACACAGGCTGGTGCAGGAGGCCCCGGACAGCAGCAAGGCAGTCCCCAAGAAGACAGCACTGGGAACGTTTCCAGGGGAAGTGGAGAAGCTAAGTCTAAGGCTGGGGTCGGGGGGAAGGGGAGGCTGCCAGGAGAAGAAGGGGAAGGGGGTTGAGCATGCCACAAGAAAACACAACGAGTGTGGGCATTGGGGGTGGGAGCCTGGAGGTAAGGCCAAGATGGGCAACGAGCTAGTCTGTAAGGGCCTTGTGGCCAGGATGAGACACTAGAAATAGGGTTCATCATGGGCGGGGGGGGGGGGGGGGCGGGTGGACATGACCCCAGATGGGAGAAAGCCATCTCCCACAAGCAGACACTGTCACTCAGCCCCAACTGAGACTCTGGGCGCCCCCCTCCCCCCCCCCCCGCCACGGGAAATCCCAAGACCTAGGCCTCTGCTTTGGATAAACACATGAGCTAATAATGCCAATCCAAGCCAGACCTGCCCTCCAAAGCCTTCAGTTGGCAAAACAAAAGAGAAAAGAGGCCTGCCTGTGCAAGTGCTGGGCTAGGCCGCTGGGCATGGGGAGGGGGCATGCATGGGACTGGCGGGGCTGGGAGCTGACGGTCCTGGGCAGGAATGGCCCCTGGTGTGTGGCCCCCCAGGGGGAATGAGGCCCCTTCCTAAGGAGCCACCCCAGTTTGTGCCTGCAAATGTGGGAATCCCAAAACGGACAGATCTCATCTGTGCTCAGGAAGACGGAACTCTGGATTTGACTGGGAAGCCTCTCCATCTTTAAGGTTTAGAAACTGATTCCAAAATAACACCCGTGCAGGCCAAACAGAACATGGAAGTAAGAGAGCCTCGGAACTCAAGGGGGACTTGAGGGCAAACGGCCCCCTTGACAAAAGAGTAAACTGAGGCCCAGAGGGGGAACAGGCCTGCAGACAGGATCAAGTCAGACCAAACCTTATGACTTTCCTATGCACCACCCAGACCACACCACCTCCCGAGAAACCCCCAGAACAGCCGCACAGACAGTTCCCACCCACTCACCTGCCCCTAACATGCAGGCCGCACCACAGCTAAAGGGGACGGGCCGTGTGGCCCCCTCACTCACCACCCTCCCTCCCCAAGAGGCCTTTGCTCCCCACACTTATTGGTCCCAAGTTCTCCCATACCCTCTGACCTATCTGACCTCACGGCAGCCAGAATTGTTCTCCCACTGTGCAGAAAAGGGATACCAAGGCCGGAAAGGCCAAGCCATTGCCCAAAGTCTTTCCATGACAAGTTCTAGAATGTGGGGAGGGGGCTCTGTGCCTGCGTGCAGGTCCCTGTAACTCAGATGGCAGCAGGGAGGCCCCAGCTTGCAAGGCAGGGAGGGCAGGGGTGAGTCAGGTGCAGGACCGGGCAGGTTCAGAGCAGCCCCAACACAGAGCCAAGTCCAGAGAAGCCAAGCTTCAGGAGCCGTCCCTGAGTCTGAAGCAGGGGCTCAGCAGGAGCCCAGGTGGCCTCAGGGTCAGGGCTGAACACACCCAGGGGAAAAAGGAGCAGCAGAGAGAGGCCAGGGTGCTGAAGACCCAGAATGTCAGCAGCCCCCACACCCAGGCCCGCCCAGGGACCCCTGTGTCCCACCTCTCTCTCTCTCTGGCACATTCTGCTGTCCCATCCCTTATCCCACTTCTAGCCCTAGGCCACAGCTAGGTGTTTTAATGCCAGCCTTGGGGACAGGGGTCACGTAGTAAGAAGAAGCACCCCCTTCTAGGTTGGTTGGTGCCCCAGAGCCTCTTGGGCCATCCATATGTTCAGCTCTGGGCCAATCCCGTGCCCCGGGGACACAGGATCAGCAGGACGTGGGCCTGACTTCAGGTAGTTCACAGCTCAGTGGGAGATGAGGAAGGGGGCAAGTCAGGAGCCCCTGGGGCCTTAATAGAGAGAGGCATCCTGGGAGGGTCTCCCTAGCAGTGGAATGTGCATAGGATTCTTCTCGAAATTTAAATCTGGTCTTTTCTTAACTTTTTATTTGTATACAGAAAAACGCACACATAATTCACGACTATACAACTCAATGACTCTTCGTAGAGCAAACGCACCCATGTGACCAGCCCCCGTATCACAAAACAATTTGAGTGGCCTCCCGGGGGGTGCCCCCTCCAGGGGGCGACTTATTTCTGGCAGCATAGATTCTTTTGGCACAGTGTGGGCTTTATTTAACTAGCCCATATAATATGGCTTCTTTTGTCTTCTTTCTCAACCTTACAACTGCAAGATTCTCTCACTGCTATAGAAAGTCCTGCCAAGTGACTAGCACATTCCAGACAGGGAAACTTGGGGAGCCCAGCCGAAGCTTGTACCCATAGCAAGCGTCCAGAGCTTGGAGGACCTAGCAGCCCTTCCTCCTCATCCAAAAAGGGTCAGGGCTTAACTTCAGACCCGCTCCCAGCATGGGCATCAGCAAGGAGTTGGGCTCCATAGCCCAAGGCCTCCCTCAACAGCCCGAGTCTTCTGTCCTGTCCACCCCACTCCCCAAATCCAGCCTGCTCCTCCTCCTCCATCAGGAGAAGAGGAAAGGCATCAGAGGGATATGATAAGGATATGCAAATTATACGCAAATATACCCAGGCTCCTTGAGTCCATTTGGACAGTGGCCAGAGTGCGTGGAGACCCAGACCTCCAAGCACCAGGTGGGGAGATCACCTTCCTGCTCACTCCTGACCACAGTCCTCCCACGAGTCCCTGAGATACACAGCGCCCCCTTCCCAAACCTTCACCCTGCCTGCTGCCCTCCTGCTCTTACTAATTCAACTTAGTGGGGGTTGCAGGGTGGAGGTCCTGAGGTGGTCACAGCCCCTGACCTCCAGGAACTCACAGTGTGGCAAGGAAGGGCACACAAATGCAGCCACCACTGCCAGCTAAGAGGCAGATGGGACCTGGGGGCTCAGTATTTCTGGGCATGGCTCGAGCCTGCATTTCTGGCCAGCTCCCTGGGCATGCTGGGATCCTCCTGCCCCAGGCCACACTGCGAGAAGTCGGGAGTACAGGCAGTGTGCGCACAGTGCCTGAGAACATGAAGGGAGCTGGGGGGAACCAGGCAGGAGAGGGGTTAGGGATGCAATTGCAAACCGGCAGTCCAGGATCAAATCTCTGCTCTGCCCTTTACTCATGGTGGGTACGTGGGCTCCCATCCCAGAGCTTGGGGTCCTGAGCTGAGAGGTGCCCACCAATAACAATCGCCCCCCCCCCCACCCCCCAACCCCACCAGGTTCTGGAGGCTTCCGTGAGTCAGAACTTGCCAAACGCCTCCGTGGAGCCTGGCATAGTGATCATTGGGAGACTTTTTGTTAAAGCCAACGTCGATTAGGAAAGGGCACGAGGGAAGTTTTTGGGGGTGAAAGTAATGTTCTCCATCTTGACGGTAGTGGTTCCTTGGACATACATTTGTCAAACCCATGAACTCCACACTTAGATGAATATCTCAATACCTCAATAAAGTTGAATTTTTACAAAGTGACCCATGAGATTGGGCATCATTAGATGAAAAGGACTGGGGCGTCATTACGAGGACAGAAATGCCAAGGCACGAGTGGGAAAATGCAGCCGGCATATTGCCAAGGAAGAGACGTTACAGGTACCGTTCTCTGGGTGCTTCTGTGAGGCGTGGAGAAGATTCAGGGACTAAAACTGGAAGGAGAGTGTCCTGCCCCACTGCGAGGGTTGTTGGACACCGGGGTTCACGGAGCCCCTACTGACTGCTCCCAAATGGCTGACACCAGTCAGCACTAATTGAGCTCCTACTATATGCAAGGCACTGGTTTGGGACTTTACCTAGTCGAGGGGTAACCCCACCTAAGGGCAAAGAATGGTTTTTACTTAAAAGTAAAAAATAAATCTTTTTTATTTTATTTATAAAAAATAAAAAAGAACAATATTTTGTGACACATGAAAATTGCCTGAGATTCAAATTTCAACGTCCATAAAGATTTATCGGGCCATGGCCACACACCCATTTGTCCATGAATTAATGGTTTCACGCTTCAAGGACAGAGTTGAGGACTTGCAACAAAGACCACATGGCCAGCAAAACCTAAAATACTTGCCATCTGGCTCTTTCCAAATCAAGTTTGCCTATAAAGCCCATAAAGCAGAGATTAAGGACGCACTGTACAAAACAACGAGGAAGAATGAGGGTGCCACACAGCCCTCCTCCAGGGCTGCGGTTTGGACCCACTCCCGGCGAACCCCTCCTCCCTCTCCCAGCTGGTAAATCGGGGCCACCTCCGCCGCGCGCTTGGCCGAGCAGCAGTGCCCCCTACCGGCGGTCAAGGGCTGGCCGGCGCGCGCTAAGCCCCGACTCTTCGCATCTGCCGCCATCTGGTGGCCTTCTCCGGAAGTGCACGCAGGAGCGCAGATGGCGTGGGGTCTGAGAGAGGGCGGGGTCGCTGTGGCAATTTCCCAGACCAACGTGCAAACTATTCCAGGCAGGGGTCGAAGCCTGCAAGCCAGTGTCCGCTGAAAACGTTTCCCTTGTCCCTGCTTATTTGATGGTTGAGAATACAGGTGGCCGTGCCCAGCAGCGTGCCTAGATGCTTAACAAATGTTTGCTGACTGTGGCTCTGAATCTCCAGTTCCTGGGGAGCTGAGCAAAGAACTTGAGCTGTCGCCACGGGGTGATAGGAGAGGACTTGAAGGTCTGCTGACCCAACTCCCCCTGCCTATGCATTTGCCTTTGCATGCTTCCTTCATCCTTTCCTACCTTCATTAGTTATTCATTCTTTCTTTCTTTTTTTTAATTTTTATTTTTGAGAGAGAGAGCAAGTGCGAGCAGAGTAGGAGCAAAGAGAGAGGGGGACAGAGGATCCGAAGCAGGCGCCACGCCAGCAGCAGCCAGCCGGATGTGGGGCTCAAACCCACAAACCGCGAGATCATGACCTGAGCCGAAATCTGACAACCGATGAAGCTACCCAGGCGCCCCTCATTATTCATTCTTTCTTTCAACAAGGTTTTCTTGAGCACCAAGGGAGTCACTTTGCCAGACTGCTGGACGATGGAGAAACAACTGAGAACAAAACAGTGTGGTCCCTGCCACGTGGAGCTGACAGTCTGGTAGAAGAGACCAGTAATGTCAGTATAACATGACAAGGCACAAGCCGAGAAACCTACAAGAGCAGCACATAAGGTGGCCCGACCTTGTGGGATGTAAGGAAAGGTTTCTAGTGCCTGCAGAACGGATGAACTTGCCAGACAGAGAGGGGATATGCATGTGCAAAGGCCCAGAGATAACGAGTATCCCCAGCAAGTTGCTGAAAGAAGCCTGAGAGGCAGGAACACAGAAGGGAATGAGGACAGGGGGCAAGAGGAGGCTGGAGGGAGAAAGGGATTGTGCCAGCAAAACTTCCACACTGAGTGAATGCCAAGTTCAACTGGGAGCCGCTGCAACATCTGGGCAGAGGCAGCGCACTTCTGCTCCCTGGTCTCACCCATTCAATGCCTGGGCAGCGATGGTTGCTGGAAAGTTCTCCCTCATTCTGGGATGAAATCAGCCACCCTGGAACCTCCCCTGTCCACAAGCCCCCTGTCCTGCTGGGGGCACGCACAGAAGGATCAGGCTGCCCCTCTACTTGTCACAGCCTCACTGGCTGCATTCCGTGGCAGAGGCAAGTGGGAGGGCTGGACCTGGGCTCGGGGTGCAATCCCGCTCATCCCTTTACCGACAGTGTGGCCTTGGGCGGGTTCCTTAACCTCTCTGTAAAAGGAGTGGAACACTGCTCAGCTCAGAGATGCTGCCCGCGAGCAGGATGGTGGTGGGAAGCGCTCCACCCCTCATCTGTGCTCCCCAGCGCCCTGAGCTGACCGCTGCCACCAATCGCACGGGAGCTGGTGATCGGGGCGCGCTATTTATTTGCGGGTTTACTCGCCCTACAGGGCCCGTTACTTGGTAGGCGCTCAACAGCGTTCGCTAAGTGCACGAGTGATTACTGCGACGATTACAAGCAAGCCGGCGGTCGCCACTCGAGACGCAGGCCAACAATTACAAATGGTGAGGATACCCACAGCTCCCCAAGTCGGCCGGCAGTACCCTCACCCCCACAACTCAGGAAGGCGAATCCACTCGAATAAGGCGCGGGAAGGAACCCAAAACGGGGCCCGGCGCGCTCGCTGCGCCCTCTGCTGGCGGGTCCTGCAGCCGCCTCTCCCTCTCTTCGCCACCATCTCCGCCCCGTTGGGGAGAGAGGCTCCAGCTCCGCGCGCACCCCCTTCCCCACACGCCCAGGGAAGCCCTAAACCATCCCCGGCCCTCCACGGACACCTTTGTCCTTCCTTTCTTCTCTCTCCTGCTCTGCAGCAAACATAGTTCAGGCATCCCTAAATCCCCACCATCCCTCCCCTGCTATCTCAGTCTCAAATTAGAATAGTCCAATGTTGGAGCAAGAAGGGACATATTATTATTATTATTATTATTATTTTATTATTATTATTATTTACCGCTACCATTGACTAGGCACTGGTGACTTGCCAGGCCCCATCACCTCACAGCCTTCCACCATCTAGGAAGTGCAAGAGGTAGGTGGCTGTAGCCATTGGTGTGAAACAGCTTACTCAAGATCACAGCGCAAGAATTCGAAGAAGCCTGGTGTCTTGGGGGGCGCCTGGATGGCTCAGTCCCTTAAGCGTGGGACTCCTGATTTCGGCGCAGGTGGTGATCTCCAGTTGGTGGAATGAGCCCCACGTGGGGCTCCACGCTGAGTGCTCGGAGCCTGCTTGGGATTCTCTGTCCCTCCCCCACTCGCAAGCACACACACACACTCTCTCTCTCTCAAATAAATAAACTTTAAAAATAAAAGAAACCTGGTGTTTTTCATCAGCCTGGGTGGGGCTCCTCCTGCCTCGATAAGGGGATAGGTGGGCCTTGAGACGGGGCAGGGCCCTCTGGGACCCCATGAACCTCACCTTGCCCCCTTATCTGGGAGATGATGAATCCCAGGAAGGGATACAATGTGGTGAACGTCCCATCATCAGTGCAACCCTCGGGAAAACTGCAGGGAGGCTGGGAGAGAACAGAAAAAGGAAGCTTTATGTGCATTTGGGCTCTGTGGTCGACCCTTTCCTGGTACACAGACGACACTTGCCCAAGGCTGCGGTGCAGGACCAGGACCCAAACCTGCCGACTCCCTGCCCAGGGCTCCTTCCATCCCATCAGGGTATCTGCCGGAAAAGGAACCACAGAGTAAACCTTGGGAGGGGCCAGCACAAGAAACATACGTGCTCACCCACTACAAGCCACCAGCTGGTGCCCACCCACCCCACCCTCCCCTCACCCACCCCCCCGCCGCCCCAGACCTACCGCTCCCAGCCCTAGAGAGAGGACCCACTGCAGCGCCTCAAGTGCGGGATCACTTGTTAGGACTTTGGCCCCGGGAAAATGCAAGGAACTTGGGGCCTCGCCTCCGTCCCGAAGCCCGGTCTCTGCTGCCATCTTGTGGCCACTTCAGGAAGTGCGCCCGTCCCGCCGCTCTGCATTCCACCCCGTATTGGAGGTAACGGGTTGAGCGAAACTGGGCGTTGTTCTGGGACTTCGTGGGATGTAGAACGGAACAAAGCACAGCCCGTGCCCTGAAAAAGCTCACGGTCTGGCAGAGGGGTCTCCAAATGACTTGTTCCAAACTGAACTCCACTGCAGGTGGAGCAACCGGCCTGAGCAAAGTCCCGGAAGCAGGAAAACATCCGGTTCTAAGGACTCCAGTCTGTCCCAAGCCTAGGTCAGATGTGGAGAGTAGAGGTAAAGTCACTTGGGAGCCGAATGGACCAGTCTTTGGACATCAGTCTAGGGACTTGGTACTTAATTCCTTAGGCGCTGGGGAGCCAATAAAGGTCTTAGAGCAAGGGTGGAGCTTGAGCAGGGGGTCTCTTCAGGAAAAACAACAACAACAACAACAACAACAACAACATAACAGCTGCAGGGGACAGGAGTGAACCAGGCAAATGGGAGATGCTTCAGGGCAACCAAGAAGGTTCGGGGGGGGGGGGGGGGGGGAGGGAATCAGGGAGTATGGTCAGTGCTAACGATGATACCACTGACAGCTAGACTCAGGGCCGAGCAGGAGAGGCGGGGCCTTGGCTCTGAGTTGCTATCAGGAATCCCAGTGAAGACGTCTTCAGGCAACTGGAAGAAATACACGAATAAAAGTGGAAGCAAAATAGCAATTGCTCACATGTGTTCAGACTGAACAGTTAAGAAAGCACTTTAGCTCATACACGTTTTTGGCTAGTATTTACCGAGCCCCTACTATGTGCCAGGCCCTGTGCTACGTGGTTGGAGATGTGTCAGTAAATGGTGTTCGATTCCAGTGGGGAGACGGACATTAATAGCCCTGATGGATAAGTGTAGGGCATTGGTGTGCTAGAAGGTGCGACAGAGAAACAGGGGGAGGAGGGACTGGAGAAACGAGTGCGGGAGGGCTGGGGGGAGGGCTGCAATTGAAAGCAGGGCAGTCAGGAAGGGCCCCAGTACAAAGGAGACTTTCAAGCAAACCCTGGAGACTGAAGGGCAGTAGGATGTGCTCGTCCAAAACGTGGGGCTTTGCTGTAGTGATTATTCTGAGCTGTCAGCACTTGAAAAGCAGTAAATGCCGGCATAGGCTTTTTTCTAAACTCCTCTCATCTGTCTAAAGACAGATTCTCCAAAAGGGACTCAAGGGTCATCAGTCGCCTCCCCCCGGGAGCAGGGGAGTCATCCACCAGGGAAGATTGACTCCTGTCACAGGACAAGAGACTAGAAGTAGACACCCCACCCAGACAGACTCGTCATGACCGTCACATACCTTAGATGTTCTTCTCGGGCCCCATTCAGCTTTCCTAAAAATCATTCACTTTCCCCTAAGAGGCCTATACACCCCTACACCCCTCCCTTTCCCTATTAAGACCATACTTAAGCTTGCGTTCTAAACCACCTTGGGGAGTGTACATTTTTCCTGGTCCATGAAGTGTACATGTTAATAAACTTCTGTTTGTTTTTCTCTTGTTAACCCGTCTTTTGCCACAGGGGTCTCAGCCAAGAACCTAGAAGGGTAGAGGGAAAATATGTTTTCCTCCCGTATAAGACTTTGGGAAAGGAAGCCGTGAGAATATCTGGGGAGAAGCCTCCAGACCCCAAGGTGGGAGCGTCTCTGGCACGTTCTAGGCCCAGCAAAATTGCTGGTGTGGCCAGAATGGGGGTGCAGGATAGTGTATTGAAATGAGGTGAAACAGGTAACAAGGACTGAGATTGAGTCACAGAAGCCCCAGCAACGAAACATTGGAGCGGTTGCTGAGAGAGAGAAGACCTCCCTCCAATAGGGTGCTGGAGGGAGTGAAAGATTTGTCTCTGGAAGGTAATTTTGCAAACACCCTACAGATATTCTTTTCTGGGGCACTGGGTGTTCGGTCAGTTAAGCGTCTGACTTCAGCTCACGTCATGATCTCGCAGTTCATGAATTCGAGCCCCGCGCCGGGTTCTGTGCTGACAGCTCAGAGCCTGGAGCCTGTTTCGGATGCTGTGTTACCCTCGCTCTCTGCCCCTCCCCCACTCATGCTCGCTCATGCGCTCTCTCTCTCAAAAATAAATAAACAGTAAGAAAAAGGTTTTAGGGGTGCTTGGGTGGCTCAGTTGGTTAAGCATCCGACTTCCGCTCAGGTCATGATCTCACAGTCTGTGAGTTCGAGCCCCACATCAGGCTCTGTGCCAACAGCTCAGAGGCTGGAGTCGGCTTCAGATTCTGTGTCTCCCTTTTGAGATCTCTGCCCCTCGTCTGTTCACACTCTCTCTCTCAAAAAAAAAAAAAAAAAAAAAAAAAAAAAAATTTTTAAGATACACTTTTCAATTGACCCAGAAAATCCACTTAGAGGAATTTATACCAAGAAATACTGAAAGATGTTCACGTTGAATTATCCACAAGAATGTTCCTCTAGTGCTGATGAGAACAGAGGATTGGAGATGATGTAGATGCTCAAGAAAAGGGGACAGGTTATGTTATTTATGCTACATCCAAAGGAAAGTTATGTAGCCTTTTAAAATGTTGTGGTACAATTCTGTTTATCCACACAGAAAAAGACTCAAGACACATATTTGTCACTCTTTTATTATGGAAATTTTAAAACATGCCCCAAAGTAGAAAAAAATGATATAACATACCCCCATGCACCCATTCTCAAAGTCAACAATTATCAACTCATTGACAATCTTTTTTTTTTTAAGTTTTATTTTATTTTTTGAGAGACAAACAGAGTGTGAGCAAGGGAGGGGCAGAGAGGGAGACACAGAATCCGAAGCAGGTTCCAGGCTCTGAGCTGTCAGCGCAGAGCCCAACGCAGGACTCGAACCCAAAAACACGAGATCATGACCTGAGCCGAAGTTGGACGTTCAACCAACTAAGCCACTCAGGTGCCCCAAGTCAATGACGGTCTTGATCTATACCCCCACCCCTACCCCTACCCCCACATCACTTTCAAACAAATCCCAAACACCATAGCATTTCATTCATAAATATTTCAGTATGTAGCTAGCAGATAAGAGCTTTTTTTCTTTGACATAACCACATACAGCTATCCATAACAATTTCCTTTATGAAGGAAGACTACCTCTCTGCTTACCGTACTTCTGATACCAAATGTGTGGGTTTCCCACACCAAGCAATTCTGATTCTGACTACCCCAGGTTAGCACAGACCACACCACAAGGCTAAGGGCTCAGTCCCACATGTGCCACTGCCCCCCACTTCAGACGTCAATCCCAACCAAGCAGTGGGTCCTGAGGTTATCGCAGAAACCACTTTTAGGCGACAAGCTTGAGCGATGGACACCTGAGTAGGGTAAAACGTAAAAGGACCCACAGCAACCACACGGTGCAAACAGGCTCATGAAGCACCTGCCTCGAAATAGCCATAGGCCCTAATGGACCAATTACAACCAGGCACCGTTCCTAAGATTACCAAAAAAGGGAAAATTCCATACATCCCCATACCACCCACCACTACAGCCTGTAACTGTGGCCCCTCACCACCGCCACCTCATCGCAGTCTCTCCTCTGCTCCCTTGCTATGTATTTCATGAACTTCCATTTCTTTCACTGCCAGTGCCACCGGCCCTCACCGGATTGGGACGTCCCACCATCCAACTGGAGCGCCCACAGTTACCCACAGTTCTGTCCCACCTGGTTACATACAAGTCAGGGGTTCTCACACACCCCCTTCTTGGGTTTGGTAATTTGTTATAATGGCTCACAGAACTAAAGGCAACACTTAAGTATTACGTTTATTATAAAGGACGTAGATGAACAGCTCAATGAAGAGGTACGTAGTGCAAAATCTGGAAGTGTCCCCAAGCCCAGGAGCTTCTGCCCCCATGGAGTTGGGGTACAACTCCCTCCCAGCACGTGGATGTGTCCACCAATTTGGAAGCTCCCCAAACTCCACCGTTTAAAAAGTTTTTATGGACGTTCCATCTGTAGGTGTCATCGATTACCTCATTGGCCATTGGTAACTAACTCAATCTCCAGCCCCTCTGCCCTCTGGGGGTGGGGACAAGCCTGAAAGTTCCTCTGGCAACCAGCCCTGTCCTCAAGCTCTCTAGGGGCTCCCAGCCACCCGTCATCTCAGTAACATACAAAAAGACACCATCACCACTCCACAGGTTCTAAGGGTCTTAGAAGCTCTGGTGTCCCGAACCGGGGACTAAGAGCAAGTATTATAAAAATTTTTTTAATGTTTTATTTCATTTTTGAGAGAGACAGAGACAGAGCTTGAGTGGGGGAGGGGCAGAGAGAGAGGGAGACACAGAATCTGAAGCAGGCTCCAGGCTCTGAGCTGTCAGCACAGAGCCCGATGCGGGGCTTGAACCCACGGACCGTGAGATCATGACCTGAGCTGAAGTCAGACACTTAACTGACTGATCCACCCAGGCGCCCCTAAGACCAAGTATTATAATAAAAGAAGCTCTAAGCACCCTTATCACTCAGGAAAATACAGGGATTTTAGGATCTCTGTGCCAGGAACCAGGGGCAGAAATCAAATATGCATTTCTCTTAAATCACAATATCACACCTAATATAATCAAATACCTGGTCAGTGTTTACATTTCTAAGTCTTACAAATGACAATTTTTTTTCTTAATTTGGAAGCCACATAAAGTCCACCCAAAGCAACTGGTTGTATGTATCGTCTTTCAAACTGTAGCTGCCTCCTCCCGCTCTTTTCTTTCCTCCTCCGCATTTGTTGTAGAAAACATTATTTGTCCCGTAGAGTTTTTCCATCTGGGCTTGTCTAATTGCATTCCCATGACATAGTCTGACATGTTCCTCTGTCCTCTGCATTGCCTGAAACTTACTAGTTAGATCTAAAGCCTTTATCAGATTCAGGGCTTCCTCCTCCTTCCCAGCAGGGGTGGGGGGTGCTGTGTTGTTTCTCTTTTGGTGGCTTTGGAGGTTGATGCTCAATGCCCAGATCCATTCATCGATTAGGGTTTGCAAAATGGTAGTATTCTAATTATATCACTCTCCCTTCATTTATTACCTGGAATGCTCCTTCTATAAAAAGAATCATTCCCCTCCTCCTTCACCTACAGTTTGGTTCCACTTTGCAAGAAAGGGATGGTTCTTACAGGAAAGACAAGGTAAATCATTTCCTTTTTATTTTTTTTAAGTTTACTTCTTTATTTATATAAGTGAGCTCTACGCCCAACATGGGGCTTGAACTTACAACCCCGAGATCAAGAGTCACACGCTCTTCTGACTGAGCCAGCCAGGCGCCTTGATAATTTCCTTTTATTTCCCAGTTTTCAAAGTAATGAGATGAGTCCACCGCATCCTCCAAATTGACTAAATAAGAATTTTCTTTCACTGTTATAAGCTTGTGCATTCAAATATATTTGAAATAAGCATATTTGATATGTTTTGATCTACTGCACTTGCTATCCATAATTATATAAAATATCTTCATGGTTCCAAAATCAAATTTCCAAAATAGTGTAAAGTCAAGGAAATCCGCCTTCTATCCCCGTCCCCTCCACCCTCCACCCCTCCTTCTCACAGGTAACCTTTTTTGGTAGGGGGGATCAAAAAACAACAACACACACATATTTCCCTTTTCTTTTTTTTTAAGTTTATTTATTTATTTTTGAGAGAGAGAGAGAGAGAGAGAGAGAGAGACCCAAGCAGGCTCCAAGCTGCCACTGCAGAACCTGACGAGGGGCTAGAATGATGAACCGTAAGATCATGGCCTGAGCTGGAATCAAGAGTCAGACGCTCAACCGACTGAGCCACCCAGGCACCCCCATATTTCCTTTTTCTTATGTAAATAGTAACATACCTCATTATCTGTAACATTATGAAAAGCAAGTCACAAGACAGCTTGTAGCGTTGGATCCCAACTAAAAATGCATTTTGCTTAAATGTATCATAATGGCAACAACATTTTGATGTCTCTGCGTCTGTGCTCTAGGGGGTCTACAAGCCAGCACACCCTTTGTTTGGCCAAGTGGAGGCCAATCTGAGCAGCACACATTTGCTGGCCGGGATGGGGCAGAACTGAATTGCAAAACCGAGGTGGGAAGAGGTTAAGATCTGGAGCTGGGACAGAATCAAAGGAGGAGATAAAGAGCTAGCAGAGACAGATCCTGGAGAGGGAGAGAAAGGGACACCATTAGAATGATCAGGAAGGGTCCCCACAAGCTAAGACTTTGGAGCCATATTGGGGGAGGGGGTGTGAATGCCTTCCCCCCTCCACCCAGAAGTCAATGAGTAAAGCTTAAATGTAAGCTTAAATGTTCACTAGCATTTTAATTTTTTTTTAATGTTTATTTTTGAGAGAGAGACAGAGAGAGAGAGTGCAAGCAGGGGAGGGGCAGAGAGAGAGAGAGAGAGAGAGGGAGACACAGAATCCGAAGCAGAGAGAGAGAGAGAGAGAGGGAGACACAGAATCCGAAGCAGGCTCCAGGCTCCAAACTGTCAACACAGAGCCTGACTTGGGACTCGAACCCATGGACCACGAGATCACAACCTGAGCCAAAGTCAGACACTTAACCCACTGAGCCACCCAGGCGCCCCTGTTCACTAGTGTTTTAAATGAGAATGGATTCTTTGAGGGAGAATTTGAAGAGGTGTCAAGGGTGCTGAGGGCTAACATGGCACAAAGCAGGGGGACACTCAGAGCAGTTGACAGCTTTATAAATATCCACATAAAAAGAGATGGTAACATGCCAAGATGGACCTTGGTCTTTCTGAGGTGATAACTGATTTAACGGCTGATTTTTTTTTTTGCCACTTTTCTACTTTAAAATTTGTTATGCAATAAGAATATATATTTTTAAATAATATATAAAACAATAACATATGATGCATTATAAAATATATAATAATATATAATATATGAAATAATAATATATAATAATATTTTTAAAAATAATATATTTTTATTGCATAAAAAATTTAAAAATTGGGGCACCTGGGTGGCTCAGTCGGTTAAGTGTCTGACTTCGGCTCATGTCATGATCTCACAGTTCGTGAGTTCAAGCCCCACATTGGACTCTGTGCTGACAGCTTAGAGCCTGGAGCCTGCTTCGGATTCTGTGTCTCCCTCTCTCCCTGCTCCTCCCCCGTTCATGCTCTGTCTCTTTCTCCTTCAAAAATAAATTTCAGGGGCGCCTGGGTGGCTCAGTTGGTTAAGCGGCCGACTTCGGCTCAGGTCATGATCTCGCGGTCCGTGAGTTCGAGCCCCACGTCGGGCTCTGTGCTGACAGCTCAGAGCCTGGAGCCTGTTTCAGATTCTGTGTCTCCCTCTCTCTGACCCTCCCCTGTTCATGCTCTGTCTCTCTCTGTCTCAAAAATAAATAAAAACGTTAAAAAATAAATAAAATAAATAAAATAAAATAAAAAATAAATTTCAAAAAAACATTTAAAAAATTTTTTTAAATTGTTTAAGTAGAAACCAAACACAAAAGTATACAATATTTTATAATAAGAAAAATATGATCATTATTTTTAAACAAAATAAAACACGGAGATACGGAAAGAACTGAAGGAAGCGAGTTCACGTGAGGGCCATGCCAGGCCACCCTGCCCTGGGCAGGGTCTCAGTGCCTGGTCCCAGCTCTAGCAGGGGAAGCCAGCAGTGGGCGAAGGGCCAGCTCTCCAGGACAGGGACACCTTCTCAGTCAAGGTCACAGGTTCCGGGCCTGAAGCCAGCCCTGCAACTGGCTAGCTGTGATCTTGCAAAAACAATTTCACCATTCTAAACTTCAAAAGGAACAGCTCCTCTGGCTTGCTGGGGTGTCCAGCGGATTCGACGGGACAGTAAATATAAAGTGCGTAATGCCAGGCACTTGGAAGCAGGTAATAAAACAGTAGCTCTACAGTGAGCCATGGACTCCCTATTACCTAACCGAGGTGTCACGAGTTTCCCCCACCCACAGCCCAGGCCTGTGTTGAGGCAGAACCTGAAACCTCACTCTGTCCCCAAGAGAACATCCTCTCTGCAAAAGAACCAGTGAGCCGTGGGGGTTACTAAAGATTCTGGAGGGACAGTGTGGATGCACCAGGTAGAACACTGGGCACCAGGCTTCCCCCCTCGAGGCCCCGCAAAAGCTGTCATCTCTCCCAGCCCCTCCCCCTCCACCTGCCGCGCCACCCACGGTTCACTTCACTGACCCCAGCTTCCCTGCCTGCACCGCCTCATCCCCTCAGGTCTCCCCTGGGGTGTCCATCCTCCACCCAGCATCTTAGCTACATCCAGCCTCCCCCATCTGACAAGGAAGACCCCCAGGGCACCTGGAGCTGATCTCCTTAGAAACGTAGCCAGGGGTACAGTTAATAAATCCAGTGCGATTTTTTCCCCTGATACATACAGGAAAAGACACAGGCTCAGAGTGGTTATGCGAGTCGCCTGAGGACACAGAGCAGACAAATAACAGGACAACATCTTTCAAATAGTCCCTTGACTCAAAACCCCAGTCATGCCAGCAAGACCGCCTTATAAGGACTGGCATCCCTCCCCTCGACCTGGCTGTCCCCAGGAAGCTCTCAGATCCTCCTGAGCATCCGGGAAGGAAGAAAGGACCACACGCGCCTATACATGCTCCCGCTGGCTCAGACGCACAAACATGCGCGCGTGGGCGCTCATACACATGCAGTGTGCACGCCGCACTCACCCACGTATAGGCACACCACCCACACCTCCGCACACTCACACACACGTGCCTCTGTTCCCACAACGCCCACCAGTCTCTGAACAACAACTGAACTCTGTCATCTCCCTGACTCCTCCCGGGGCAGGCATGCACCCATCTCAGTGTCGATCGGAGTGGGAGCTTCAGTCGTTGTTGAAAGAACAACATTAAGTATCCATTTTTTAAAACTCCTGGTCTGTGTGCTGCAATGGCTGCCCGTCCACAGCATCACCGGTCACCCAGACTCACTTTTCAAATGTGTGGTCACATCCCGCAGCTCCCGAGTGCTGGCCCCGTGAAGGGCACGGCCAATGCACTTACAAGGTCAGAAGCAACCCAGAGGTTCCTCCTGGGAACCCAGCCCCTCCGAGTGGCCATGCAGCCCAGTGGGAAGGCCACTGCCACCCCAGCCTGTGTCCTTGTCCAAGCCCAGACACCTTACCTGCAGGAGGGCACTGACATCTGCTTTGTTAGGATTCCATGGGACGTGAGTGAGAGACACTCAGCACAGCACCCAGAATGAAGTGGGTACTTGACTTTAAAAAATTGTTTTAGGGGCACCTGGGTGGCTCAGTCAGTTAAGCGTCCGACTTCGGCTCAAGTCATGATCTCGCAGTTTGTGGGTTGAGCCCCGCGTCGGGCTCTGTGCTGACAGCTCGGAGCCTGGAGCCTGCTTCAGATTCTGTATCTCCCTCTCTCGCTCTCTGCCCCTCCCCCCACTCGCGCTCTCTCAAAAATAAATAAACATTGAAATAAATTTACTAGTAGCCACATGTTTAAGAAAGTAAAAAGAAACAGGTGTAATTAATTTTTGATATATTTTATTTAATCCGATATATCCAGAATATTATTTCAATAAGGAATGGGGATGAGAATTCCTGAGATATTTTACAATTGTTTTTTCATGCTAAGCCTTCCAAACGTCGCGTGCGTTTTACACTTACAGTACACCTGCATTCAGACTAGCCTTATTTCCAGGGCTTGTGAATCACATGAGGCCCATGGCTGCTGTGGCCCTTTGGGAGCTGGATTTCACCTTCAGGGAGGGTGGGTGGGTATAGGTGCGAGCAGAGGCCACCCAGAGAGGGCCAGGCACCTCAAGGTGACATGCTGAGAAGAGCTGGAAGCTGGGGACAGGGTGCAGAGGTGGCTGAAAGGGGCCAAGTGACCGGGAGGGGTGGGAACACCTTACTGTGGTTTGTCTTCCCTGTGCTTCCTCCTCGGATCCTCAGTACAAACCGCCCTGCTCTCCCCCAGCTGATAAGAGAGTTCTCCAAGCCCATTGACTTAAGGAGCCTTGCTGCTAGGTGAACACAGAGATCTTTCTGGAGATGATCCTTATGTGAGTTACATTAACTTTAAAAATAACAAAAATAGGGGCACCTAGTGGCTCAGTCGGTTGAGCGTCTGACTTTAGCTCAGGTCATGATCTCACAGTCTGTGAGTTCAAGCCCCGCGTCGGGCTCTGTCTGACAGCTCAGAGCCTGGAGCCTGCTTCGGATTCTGTGTCTCCCTCTCTCTCTGCCCCTCCCCTGCTCGCACTCTGTCTCTCTCTCAAAAATAAATAAACATTAAAAAAATTTTTTTAATAATTATAATAATAAAAATAGAAGAGGTGCCTGGGTGGCTCAGTCAGTTGAGGGTCTGACTCTTGATTTCCCTTCAGGTCATGATCCCAGGGTCCTGAGATCGAACCCCACATCAGGCTCCATGCTGAGCCTGGAGCCTGCTTGAGATTCTCTCTCTCTCTCTCTCTCTCTCTCTCTCTCTGTCTCTCTCTTTCTCTCTCTCTCTCTCTCTCTCGCTAAAATTAACAGAAAGAAGTCACAGGAGTTAAGGTCTCAGGGGAAGCCAGGCGTGTGCTGATTTCCATTCCAACACGTCTAACACTCTTCACTTGATCTGGATCATCCACCCTGCTGCACCTCCCACCCCGCCTAGGGGACTCCTACTCCAGTGCGCCGTCAGAATGCAGGGTCTGTGCACCTGTGCCTGGCACTTCCAGCATCCAAAGCCTGGGCTGTCAGCTCCTTGAGGGCAGGTGCCAGGTGTGGCCCTTCACTTCCTCCACGAGCCCAGGCTCACTTTATCCTCCCCACCAGAGGCAACTGAGTCTACAGTTTGGCCACCCAGGTGGCCCTGACCAGAGGAGGGGAACCAGGGGCTCTGGCCTGTACCCCCCTTGCCAAAGCAAGGCCACCTCTCCCTCATCCCATCTACAGGGGACTCCCCAGGGGAGGAGGAGGAGGAGGAGGAGGAGGAGGAGGAGGAAGAGGAGGAGGAGGAGGGGAAGGAGCAGAAGGCGGGGTAGAGAGGGCAAATGCTTTGAGCGAAGAGGCAAACAGGAACTGAGCGGGGTTCCCACCTTGGGTTGGCAGCAATGAGTCCCTGGCAAGGGGAGGAAACACCAGAGCAAGAAAGCTAGGCTGGGGGGGGGGGGGCGTGGGGGCGGGCAGGCAGGGAGTTGGAGGAGAGTAAAGAAGGCCCGTCATATATACGAAAGCTCCTTTGCTCTAAGGGTCCAGCTCGATGAGTTTTTGCCACCTGAATCAAGATGGAGGTCATTGCCAGCACCCCATAAGGTTCCCTCGTGTTATCACCCTAGGGGCCAGGGAGATGGGGGGAGAGGAGGGAGAGGAGATACACTGTCAGCAGAACCCCAGCTTACTCCTAGCACGCACATCCTAACAATAATCACATGCGATCCAGGTCTGAGCCACAGCAAGCCCAACTCTGCCTCCTTTCCCAAGTGGTAACAATAGCAGATTCATTCGCTTGGAGGGGGAGGGAGGGGGGTGGGGACACCATTCCAGCCATCTATGTGTGTGGGCAGTGGCTCCCAAACAAGGAATGCAAGAAATATCACATGTATTTGACCTTCTTTAAATCAAGTTAAATCCCATGCCAGTTACTGTCCCACCAGCTGCCCAGAAAACCGATCTTGGATGTGACAAGGGCTTCAGCATGTTGCAAGATTCTCTCTAGGTCACAGGGTTTCCTGTAGCATCAGAGCTACAGGAAGTACCCTTGGACCAGATCATCCATCTGCACTGGTTATCAAGAAGACACCTGTTTCCCCAGAGGATGCCACCCATTCCTGATGGGAGATTCTGCCGCTTCCATGCCAAGTTTGGGGCCCCGGGGAATTCGTATTGAGGCTGAGGGTCCCCAGGTGTCCCACACAGCCATGCCCTTGCCACACGGCCTAAGGAGATCACCGCGAAGAGGCACCCACCTCTGTCCTGTCCCCATTCTGAGGGACTAACACCTGTCCCGTACTGCTCTCAGGGCTTCTCTCTCCCCTTTCACCTCTGGGAATCTGGCATAAACTGCTCAGTGACTTCTAATAACGCTACATTTTTATCCCATCACACATGAGATATCCTCTTGAAATCCCCTTGAAATCCTCTCAAACGCCTAAGAGAAAGGCATCATTATCCCTTTGTACAGATAAGAAAATGGAGGCCGGGAGAGAGTGAGTTACCCTGGCAGGAAGAGGTGGAGGTGATACTCAGGTTCAGATACTCCAGAGCCTATTTGCTGTAGTGCCCCCAGATGCCGGGCCAGGACCTCAGAAGTAGGAGCACAGTAATGAATAGGCCAGCACTAACAGCAGGCACGGACGTCACTTCCTGATGAGTTTGTCCTGGCCCCATCATTACTCCCAAAGCTCCCAGAGCTGGGGCCACCTCCACACTGGACTGTGGACTCTTACAGGCCCTCCTTGGAAATGCTCCCAACCTGGAAACACAGAGCTTCAGACTTCAGTCCTGGCAAAAGTCCTGGCAAAAGGACTTTTACCCGCTCCTCTTAGGGGGATAAAATGGAAACCCTGAGAGGGGAGCAGGACCACCCAGGAAACCGGTCCTAATCAAGAACCGGGTCACCTGCTTTCCTGACCACCTGCCCCAGGCCTGATCCCTGAACTGCATCCTGTCCAGGGCAAAGCAGTGTGTGTTCGTGGTGACAACTGTCTACGGTGCACTGAGGTCAGGCCTGGCACGGGGCACCAGGTCCCTGCACGAGAAGCTGGGGGATGTGGCTCGTGTAGGGCTACCCTCCCTGCCCTGAGCCAGGAGGCCAGACCTAGAAGCTTTCTTGGGAGCCCAGAGTCAGACCTCTCAAAAGGATTTTTTCTCGAGGCGCCTGGGTGGCTCAGTTTGTGTTAAACATTCTACTCTTGATTTCAGCTCAGGCCATGATCTCACGGTTTGTGAGATTGAGCTCTGCGCTAACAGCATGGAGCCTGCTTGGGATTCTCCCTCTGCCCCTCCCCCCCCCGCCTCTCTCTCTCAAAATAAATAAATAAACCTAAAAAAAAAAAAAAAAAGAAAGAAAAAAAGATTTTTTTCTCAATCCTCCACCCCAGAACTAGTAGAGTAACAGAGGTTACAGCCCGGAGCTAGGGAGCAGCCATTCCAAATAACTGAGCACCTACAATGTATGTCCACGTGTTCATTTGACCAGCGTCGGGCTCCCACTGCATGCCAGGACTACACTGTAGAGGAGATCAGCATGCACCCTGCTCTTTGAGCTCACAGCCTGGCGGGGAGACAAAAAAAGGAAGGGGCAGAGCCAGGTTCATGGGCACGTAGCCTGCACAGTCACACGGGGCCCCAAGCTTGGAAGCGCTGTGTGTTTGGTTTTGCTGTCACCGTCTTGACATTCTTAACCATTTTTGAGCAAAGGGCCTCACATTTTTGATTTTGTACTGGGCCCAGCAAATCATGTAGCCAGTCCAAGGAACAGGCAAGCCAAGATGCCGTGATACATGCCCAAATAGAGGAAGTGGGGGCATAAAAAGGGCTCCAAATAGTCTTCTCAAAAGAACGGATAAGATAACCCCAGCTGAATCCGGACGGATGAGCGGGACACATCACACAAAGAAGGGGGAAGAATGTACCTAGCAAAGGGAGAGCCTTTAGGGGCACCTGGCTGGCTCAGTCAAAGCATAGGACTCTTGGTTTTGGCTCAGGTCACGATCTCGCTGTTCGTGAGATTGAGCCCTGCATCAGGCTCTGTGCTGACAGTGCAGAGCCTGCTTGGGATATTCTCTCTCTCTCCCTCTCTCTCTCTCTCTCTCCCCCTCTCTCCCCCTTTCTGCCCCTGCCCCTCTCAAAAATAAACATTTTTTTTCAAGGGAGAGCCATTGTACAAACACCCTGAGATGAGAAAGTTCAGGGTGCTTCATAGAAGTGGTGAATGCAGGGGAGCAGAAGGGCCAGAGCATTCTGAAGAACAACAAAATGGAGGGGTGCCTCCTACTGGACATCAAGACTTTTGGTAAAGCTCCTCTAATTAAGGGGGCATAGCTTTGGGAAAAACAGACCAGTGCAACAGAACAGAGACCCCCAAAACGAACCCACACACAAATGGAAACATGGTTATGACTGAGAAGGCATGAATCAGTGGGGAAATGATACATTATTCAATAAATGTTGCAAGAACGATGGCTATCCATATAGGTAAAAAAAAAAAAAAAAAAATTAGACCTCTGTTTTGCACCACACAGAGAAATAAATTCCAGGTGGCTTAAAGACCTAAGTGTTAAAAGTAAAAAAAAAAAAAAAAAAAAAAAAAAAAATTAATATTTATTTTTGAGAGAGAGACAGAGTGTGAATGGGGAAGGGGCAAAGAGAGAGGAGGACAGAGGATCTGAAGCAGGTCTGAGCTGACAGCAACGAGTCTGGAGCTGGAGTCGAAACCACAAACTGTGAGGTCATGACCTGAAGTCAGACCCTCAACCAACGGAGCCACCCAGGCGCTCCAAAAAGTAAAGCTTCAAAACTTTCAAAACAAACAGTCAACACAACCAAAAAAAAGAGTATCTTTATAAACTGCAAAGCAGAGAAAGGATTTCTTTAAAATAGTGCAGAAACGGTCTTTTCCTAAAAGGAAAGATAAGCTGGACCACACTGCTAATTTAAAAAATTTTAGAGACTCTTAAAAACTGAGAACTGAGGGTTGATGGGGGTGGGAGGGAGGGGAGGGTGGGTGATGGGCACTGAGGAGGGCACCTGTTGGGATGAGCACTGGGTGTTGTATGGAAACCAATTTGACAGTAAATTTCATATTAAAAAAATAAAAATTTTGTATAACAAAATGTGTGCATACTCGGATTTATTCACTCTCTCCTCAAACCCCCTGTCAAGCACAGCCTGGTCTAGAAGGGTAGAGCTTCCCAGATGGAGGACAGGAAGGGATGGACAGGAGACTGAGACTGAGACGTCTAGCCATGCGTCTAGCCATGGTTCCCAACTTCCTGTATCAAGGAAGTCAAATTATTAACCAAAATTTTACTTAGTAAAGACGCCATCAAAACAAACTATCAAATACACCTAGCTTTTCCTTCCTCGGGGTTTCCCATCTGGCAGGCTCTCACCTTGCCCCACAATGGACTCTTTCCCACCCCTAAGTATCAGCTGGGTCTCACATTGCCCTGCTTGTTCTTGGCGTCTATCACAATCCGTCAGGTTTGTCTATGATCTCTCTCCCACTAGATTCCACGTGGCCAGTGACCCTGACTGTCAAGGGGTCTAAACAGGCAGCCCATGGGGCCAAGACACACTTTTTTTGTTTGACTTGTCTACTGTTTTCCCAAACTTCAACTTATTGGCAATATTTAAAAATCAAGAGATTTTAGGGGCGCCTCGGTGGCTCAGTCAGTTGAGCATCCCACCCTTGACTTCAGCCCAGGTCATGATCTCATGGGTTCGTGAGTTCTGAGCCCTGCATCAGGCTTTGCGCTGACAGCACGGAGCCTCCTTGGGATTCTCTGTCTCTCCCTCTCTGTCCCTCCCCCACTCAAGTTTTTTCTCTCTCTCACCCAAAAATAAATAAACATTTTTTAAAAAATGAAGAGATTTTCTATAAATATCAGAGGGTCCAAGTTGTCTTGAAAAAGATCCAGCACAATGGGCTGGAGGTGAGTAGCTGTTACAGCCTCTAGTTCTCACCCAGGCCCCCTCCACACCCCATTACATCACACTTGGCTGTCTGCACTCCTTTATCTTACCTGAATGGCCCCTGGAGGTCTTTGGAATCTAAATCCACTCTATTCTCCCTTGCAACAGAGCATTTCAATTTATATACTGAAAAAGCAAGAACGGTTGACTGTTTTGAAGAAAATATTTTGACTAGTCTCGGGGAAGGCTCTCCCCCACACAATTTGGAGGGCACACAGGACCCCTTAAGGTGCCTGAATTCTTCTTTGCCCCCAGAACCAGAGTTACTCTCCTTGAATCCACGCTAATGAGGTGGGCATTCTTTCCGTAGATTATATAAATGACATACTCAAAGCAGATTAATCCAGTTTTAGATTAGATTCATCTAAACAATACGTGATTTAGTTAAGGTTTGGATTATATTATTTGTTGATTAAATACAAGTGCTGCCCTAAAGAAAGAGTTCGTGGGTAACTGGGTGTGCATGATAGTGGGAATGTGTCGCGTTTGGGAGGTTCAGCATCTAAATCCCATTTAAAGGGTGCCAATCTACCGCACGAAAAATCTTCTCCAAGCAGGCAGGGCTGCAACAGGGTCAAGAAGGTGGAACGTGCCAGAGAACAGAGGACTCAGGCTCTCCCGAAACCTCCGCCACTTTTCTGCGCAGCCCTGACACCTTCCTCCCGTACTGCGCAGGCGCCTAGACGGACCAACCTTTCCCTTCCCCTTCTACCACTCCCGGAATCGAGAGGACGCCCTCCCGCAGCAGAGCTCCTGCGCAAGCGCCGTCTCGCGTCCCCGCTCCCGGACCAATCGGAAACGGCGGCGCCAGGGGGCTGGGGCCACGACGTCGTGGGTGGGGCCAGAACGTGAGGGCAGCGCGCTGGCGTCACAGGGGCGGCTATATAAGTGAATACAGGCGCCGCCCCTCCGCCCCAGTCACTGAGCCGCCGCCGAGGACTCAGCAGCCTTCCCCTTGAGCCCCCTCGCTTCCCGACGCTCCGTCCCCCCTGCCCGCCTTCTCCCGCCGCCGCCTTCCGCAGGCCGTTTCCACCGAGGAAAAGGAATCGTATCGTATGTCCGCTATCCAGAACCTCCACTCTTTCGGTAAGCCGCGGAAAAGTCCCGTGGGGAGAAAGGCCTGGGTGGAGTGGCGAAGTGCTCCGGGCCTGAAAACCTGCCAGCGCTCCGGGCTTTCGTAAACTTGGGAGGAGGGAAGATACTCGCGCTCGCAGGAAGCGGGGCCCGGCCGGGGCCCTGGGGTCGGTCCTTAAGTGCGACCGGAAGGAGTGGGCAGGGAGGCAACCCTTGGGCAGTCCCAGTGTCTATCGGGTGGCGCATTTACTAATGGCTCCCGGGCCGCCTTGGGCCCCACCCGCCCCCTCCCGCCACCCCTGCGTCACGTCCGTTACGTCACCGCCGTTGTCACGGACCCGGGAGTGAGAGGCGGTGCCAGGCCTAAGTGACAAACGCTCCCGCCAATGGGGCGGGAAGCTTGGCCCCGCCTTGGAGCTTTGGTTCCGGCCGGTTGCATCAGCCGGGTGGGGCACTGCCTGCAGTCCAGGCTCCCCCGGCACGTGATCGGCTTCCGAGGGCGGGCCTGGGGCAAGAGGCCCAGGCTTTCCCCCGGCGCTGGGGAAGCCAGCCGTCCCGGACTGACCCGTTCCGGGGACGGCCAACAAGGACTTGTCTGACTTGATCTCAGCCCTGGCGATATCAGTAGTCGTTTTCTGGGCGCGCAAAAGATCCATTGGGAGGGTGACAATGGCACCTGAGCCCCAACAGCTCTAACCGAGTTTGCTCTTTCTTCCCAGACCCCTTTGCTGATGCAAGTAAGGGTGATGATCTGCTTCCTGCTGGCACTGAGGATTATATCCATATAAGAATTCAACAGAGAAACGGCAGGAAGACCCTTACTACTGTCCAAGGGATCGCTGATGATTACGATAAAAAGAAACTAGTGAAGGCGTTCAAGAAGGTAGGTATTCGGTGAGATCGTAAGAATATCACATTTAACTTGCTCAGGGGGGGGTGCTCACTTGTATTCTCAGGAGGAGTTGTTGGTGCACTTGGGCTGCACTTCGTCTAATTTGTTTTGCTTCATTCATGTTTGCAGAAATTTGCCTGCAATGGTACTGTAATTGAGCATCCAGAATATGGAGAAGTAATTCAGCTACAGGGTGACCAGCGCAAGAACATATGCCAGTTCCTTGTAGAGGTGAGTTCCATCACTTGGTGACGATCCATTTGTGCCTCTACCCTGTCTACATGTCCGATCCTTCCTACTCTATACTCAGTCTCCTGAGGACATAGAAGTTGGTATTGTAAGACTAAGCAAAACAATTGAGTTTTGAAGTAGATAAGTATTCCCAAAAACAGAAGGGACTTGTCTGCCTTATTTAATTCGTATATGGATGTACTTTTTTTGTTTGTTAAGTAATCTCTACACCTAGTGTGTGGGCTAGAACTTAAAACCCCCAGATCAAGAGTCACATGCTCTACTTGACTGAGTCAGCCTGGTGACCACTTTAAAGATGCACATTTAAATGGCACACAGATACTAGAATACACACGATGTCTGGTTGGCAGTTCCTAAGCGCTAAAACCCTCTTATATCATTCGTTCTTTACTGAGTATCCTGAGTTAAGAACCATTGTGCTCCTAGTGGTTGAGGTGTGTGCCTTGGCTCTTGGACTTCTTTTGCCCAGTGTAGGAGCAAGAAGACAGAGTTGTTGGCATCAGAAATCGGGGGGGGGGGGGGGGGGTTGATCCCCTACTATAATTTTGTCTTTTTTTCTTTGCAGATTGGACTGGCTAAGGACGACCAGCTGAAGGTTCATGGGTTTTAAGTGCTTTTGGCTCACTGAAGCTTAAGTGAGGATTTCTTTGCAATGAGTAGAATTTCCCTTCTGTCCCTTGTCACAAGTTTAAAAACCTCACAGCTTGTATAATGTAACCATTTGGGGTCTGCTTTTAACTTGGACTAGTGTAACTCCTTCATGCAATAAACTGAAAAGAGCCATGCTGTCTAGTCTTGAAGTCCCTCATTTAAACAGAGGTCAAGCAGTAGGCGCCTGGCAGTGTCCGGCCTGAAACCAAGCAGTAACGTCATGTTTCGGTCAAGCCCAGAGCCCCAAGATCACAGCCGGCTATGTCTGGCCAGAAGCTCCTCGGCTCTCCCTCTTCAGAGTTCCCTGCCCTAAGAGAATGTCACCACCTGAGCAGCCCGCGGTGGAGCTGAGAGGACAGGATGGGGTAAGCCGGCCACAGCAGCGGTGCTGCCACAGGGAGTCTTGGTAGTCAAAGAAAGATCCCTGGTGTCTCCAACCTGACCGGGTGGGCGGAGCTTAGAGCGGCCACCTTCCCTCTAGCAAGGTGTGATAGGACGTCTGACTTGCCACCAAAGTCTTTTTGACCAGACATATCCTAGCTAATTGATGTCCGAACACCAGAATGTGAGGCCAACCTTCTATCCGAGTTAAACTTCTGACAAGGGAACAAACTTCAAACTGATGTATGAGTCCTGTAGCTGGCTGTAGAGCTTGCACCTTACTAGCAGCAGCTGCCCAATGCCATGTGAAGTAACAGACTGGTTTTTTGGTTTATTTTTTCCTTCAGTTTTAATGTTATGTAATGTATTTAAGCCCTTATTTAAATAAAACTTGTTTTCAGAAACACCTGATTTGCAGATTGTATTTTATGTGTAGTCAGTCTTGTACGTGGGAAGGAACCACAGAAAGGGGCAGTGGAGGGTAGTCTACGCCTGCAGGCCAACGGGGACCTCAACCTCTTGGCCAAGAAAACCTTCAGTGAGCTTGTCCCTTGCATGTCGCCAGAGCTGCAGTGTCCTTAGAGTCCTGAAAGGAGGGACTGCAGGGTGGACGGATTCACTGGTGGTCGTTGGGCCATCCCGGTTCAATGGCCATGGAGGAACTCACCTTGTGAACTGATAGAGCAGTTTGGTTGGAAACCCTTGAGCCCCCTCAGTGACAGGATCTTGCCTTTCTAAAGGTTGTAACAAGGGAGAAACATGGTGTGGGATTTAATCTGATCCTCAGACCCCTGGGAGGGACACAGAAGTGCTTTTTCCAGGGGATACATTTATAGGGTTAACAGTTAAGGGACTATAAAGCAGTTTTAAGAAAAAGGTCAGGCCATCCCTTATAGAAGAACAATGAATGTGATTCATTCTATTAAAATTCTGTCAGTATGTGGATCATGAACTGTTACCAATTGCAGATTGTAAAATACAGGCTTCAAACTACTGAGTAGTCATGAATCCACTTTTCCTATTGCTAGCCTCTTGTAAATACTGGTCGGCCTTGTGGATAAGTCTGTACAGAGGCCAGCCTAGAACAAGGTGAAGTGCGGGGGAAGGCTGGTGAAAGGCTGAGCCAGTGGCAGCTGCCCTGAAAATAGGATTTTAATCTGGGAGGTAGAGGGTTACAACAAGGTCTTACAAAACTCATGTGTTCAGCAAACAAGGTTTGAGTGATACTTTTGCTTTTTAAGGTTTATTTTTGACAGAGAAACCGACTGCCAGCAGGGGAGGGGCAGAGAGGGGGAGACAATCCAAAATAGATTCCAGGCTCTGAGCTTTCAGTGCAGACGTGGGGGGGTGTCAAACTCACCAAGGGGTAGATCACGATCTGAGCCGAAGTCGGACCCTACCGACTGAGCCACCCAGACACCCCTTGAATGATAGTTTTAAGATTTCATTACAAAGCAAAGGGCTATTCAGAAGCTTCTAGCAGCAACCAACCCAGGAGGCCAACCCACAGAAGACCACAGTCAGGAAATAAGATAAAACAGTAAGAGAATCCTGCTATAGGTTGATATGCAGGTCCTGTGCTAGGCTGTTGAGATATCTTGCCTTTTAAGGACTTCCAGCATTCTAGAATGAGATTATTGAGAGTTAAGCCAGCAACGTCAGTAATCCACCATCTGTAATCAAAATGGTTATCCGTGAACATGACAGGAGAGAACACTCTTAATTATCTCAGGCCGGAGATAAAAGTATAGTCGTGTCCGTTGGATGGTTGGGGGAAATTTGCAAGGCTAAAAAGTGGTAGGGTTTCCTCCAGAACCCAAGCTCTCCGTCCTTGCCCTTCCCACCAGGTGACCTGTACATTTCCAATTTAAAGAGTTCGTTTTACCAAGATCCGTGTATGCAGTGTCGAGTGTGGGGATCGCGGGGCACACAACAGTAATCGGGAAGACACCCTGTGCTCTGGAAGCCGGTGGCCTGACAGGAGTGGAAAACCAGCACACGGCCTTGACACGAGGCAGAAAGGAGCCAATGCCGCCCCTGGCTTGGCCAAAGAGTCACAGGTTTGGGGGACTGGCCAATCTTCCCCACCCCGTCCACACCCAGGGGGGCCAGGGAAGGCTTCATAAAGGAGGTGCCATCTGAAGCAGCGTGTTAACAGAGGAGTCAGGATCCAGAGGTGGGAGCACCCAGAGTATATGAGGGCCCTAAGGTAGGAGCGCTTGGCTGGAACAAAGGCCTTGTATAGAGCAGGAATAACAGTACTGTCTCTATGCCAGGCCTGTGCTGAGAGCTGGTACACCCTGACCTGTTCGCTTAACAGGAGGGACTCGGCCCTATGGTAGAACGTTCTGAGAAGTGGGACGGCTGAGCCAGCAAGCAGGTGATGAGATGGAGCAGAGGGGAGGGAGGGCTGGAAGGCTGGTGTGAGGTCAGAGTGGGCTGAGCCACAAGCTAAAACATTCAGATGTCAGCCTGCAAGAAGTCACGGTGAAGAGCAGATCTCGATGAGAAGTGTCTCCCGGCTCTGTGCTCTCGGTTCCTCTCCCCCCACCGCGCCCCCACCCCCAGTCTCCCCTCTGCCTCCTCACTCTGTCTGTCCTCCCCTTCCCTCTCCTGTTTCCTCCCTTCTCACCTCACTCTCCTGGCCCCAACCAAGGCCCACCCTCTGCCACAGGGACAAGCCGACACAAACCCAATGTTCCTTAAAATTGTGTTAGCAAGACGAAATGAATATTGGTCAGCTAAAGCTGCACAGGAATCCACAAAAACTACTTTAAAGCCTATTCAAAGCTCATCCATAAATAGGACAAAGAAACATGGTCTATTTGGGAACTGAACATGCTACCAACTAGCTCTGCAATTGACCTGCTTCCTTATTTACCAGCCTGGGTGCTGCCCCCTTGTGGCATGAGTGTCAAAACACAGTTTACTGTTCACCTGGCTTGGAAACGAAGCTAGAGCTCCCTAACTTTTCAGGAGATACACACTGTTTCAGAATTAGCAAATCGTGTGAGGCTCTGGCCATTTCTTCTCTTGGACTCCCTTAAATCCTCCTAGTTTAAATATTCATAAAACGTACTGTTCTTGGGAAGCTTGTTAAAAATTCAGATTCTAGGGGCGCCTGGGTGGCTCAGTGGGTTAAGCGTCTGACTTCAGCCCAGATCATGATCTCAAGGCGCATGGATTCAAGCTTTGCATCCGGCTCTGTGCTGACAGCTCAGAGCCTGGAGCCTGCTTCAGCTTCTGTGTCACCTTCTCTCTCTGCCCCCTCCCCCAATTATATTCTCTTTCTCTTTCTCTCTCTCTTAAATAAATAAACTTTAAAAAAAATTCTAGGGGCGTCTGAGTGGCTCAGTTGGTTAAGTTTCTGACTCTTGATCTCAGCTTGGGTCTTGATCTGAGGGTCGTGAGTTAAAAAAAAAAAAAAAAAAAAATCAGATTAGAGGCCCCACCCAGGATAGCTAAGCTTTGCTGGGTGTCAGCTGAACAATCCACCTGCTTTTCAAGGGCCTACAAAAATGTCTGGGAACTGAAAGAAATTCATCATTTCCCAAATTTGACCCCCAAACTGCAAAACTCAGAATGCATAAGGGTTTAACACTACAAAAGATAACACTGGCTGTAACTGTAATATAATTCCTATATAACTGTATGAAATTGTAATAAACATTTCTAGAAAAGGAACAACATTATTTGTAACAAAACTTAGATTTGTAAAGTTTACAAACATCTTTCCAAAAATACTACAAAAAACGTCTATTTGGCCTGTGGGTGTACTTTATTCACTTGGTATGAGGCACAACAGAACCTCTGAGGTCAGAATGTCTGGCCCACAAACTCCAGGAAATGACCCTGCCTCTAGAGCCACAGACTCGGATCCAGAGATTCTGATGTGGGGCCCAGGAACCTGTCTTTTTAACATCAGCCAATTCAAATGGGAGGACCACAAGCCATACTGGGGAAACACTGATGTGGCTAATGGGGAGCTATTGAGGAAACATGAGCAGGAGAGAAGCATTACCAGAGCTAAGTTTCAGGGAAAGAAATCAAGAGTACTGTATTTAAGGGGCACCTGGCTGGCTCAGCCGGTGGAGCGCACAACTCTTGATCTCAGGATTATGATCCAGACTCACGTTAGATGCACAGATTTCTTAAAAATAAAATCTTTAGCAGCCTGTGGGTGGCTTAGTCAGTTAAGTGTCCAACTCTGGATTTCAGCTCAGTGTGATCTCACGGTTCATGAATTTGAACCCTGCGTTGGGCTCTGCACTGACAGTGTGGAGCCTGCTTGGGATTCTCTCTCTCTCTCTCTCCTCTCTCAAAATAAAGTTAAAAAAAATTTTTTTAATCTTAAAAAAAAAAAAAGAGTATTTAAGATGGTTTGAAAAGGGGGTGGCCAAGAGTCAGAACTTGGTTACCAGCATCTGAGAAACCAACCCCTGACATTTTGGCATTTTCACGTATGTGAAAATGTGGGCATTTCTTGCAAGACTGTCCAGAGCTTTTATCAGATTCTTTTTTTTTTTTAACAAGATTTTTTTATAATTTGTATTTTTAATTTTTTTTTTTAACGTTTATTTATTTTTGAGACAGAGAGAGACAGAGCATGAACGGGGGAGGGTCAGAGAGAGGGAGACACAGAATCTGAAACAGGCTCCAGGCTCTGAGCTGTTAGCACAGAGCCCGACGCGGGGCTCGAACTCACTGACCGCGAGATCATGACCTGAGCTGAAGTCGGCCACTCAAACCACTGAGCCACCCAGGCGCCCCTATAATTTGTATTTTTAAGAGAGAGAGATCACGAGCACAAGCCAGGAAGGGGCAAAGGGGGGGTGGGGACACAGAGGATCCAAAGCAGGCTTTGCACTGACAGCAGCAAGCCCGATATGGGGCTTGAACTCACGAACCGTGAGATCATGACCTGAGCCGAAGATGGAGGCTCAACCGACTGAGTCACCCGGTCGGCCCTGCTTTTATCAGATTCTTAAAAGAGCCTGTTACCCAAAACCCCTAAGAATCACTGGCCTGTGGTTTCCTCCCCAGGCTTACAAAGCCCCAGGGACTAACAAAGGTTATCCAGGCACAGCAGTGCAAGCAGCAACATGCCTTTTCCAATATCGACTTTGAAAATTAATAACTATTTAAAAATATTTCTAAACAACTCCCAAACCGAGCGAGGGCTGGGCAAAAGGCACACACGCAGCAGCCAGACTCCACAGCCTCGGATGCCCCAGTGTGACTCACTCGCTCCCGAGCCGCTGTCGCCAGCCGTCACCCGGCCTCGGCGGTCTGGGTGGTTACACAGTTTAAATTGTCTTTAATCTTGGTCCTTGATGGTCAATTTGTACCCAGAATGGACACCTAGTTAAAAACAGGAAGCACAGGGAACGCAGAGGTTGAACATGTTAACGTGGAGCGTGAAACACGACAGTCTTTTGTGTGGGTCACGTCACTGGCTCTCCATTTCTGTGGAACAACAGGAAACAAGCATGAGGACAAAGTCAATGCAGAGAGATGTGACCGAGCTAGGTCCCACGGTCCACCTTGGAGACAGAACTGCAGACTCTCGCTACTCAGTATCCCCGTGAGCTCGTTAGGATTTTAAGCCTGATCCCAGACCTCCCAAACCCATCTTCATTTTTTTTTTATTTTTTCATTCTTTATTTTTGAGAGAGCAAGCGAGCAAGCGCAAGTGGGGGAGGGGCAGAGAGAGAGGGAGACACAGAATCGGAAGCAGGCTCCAGGCTCCGAGCTGTCAGCCCAGAGCCCGACGCGGGGCTCGAACCCACAAGCCGTGAGATCACGACCTGAGCCGAAGTCAGACACTTAACTGACAGAGCCACCCAGGCGCCCCTCCATTATGGTTTTAGATGTGCATTTAAAACCCACAAAAATAGTCCAAGTATGGAAAGCAACAGGTATGAGCTGAATATGGACTGAGTTCATTGCACTAGCTAAGAGGTGCAGAAACCTGGCTGTCACATCAGCTGGGGAGTTCTTCGGTGGTACCAAGCCTGGGCTTAGCCCCCAAAGCCTCAGGCCAGAACTAGGGGGTGGCCCATGAGTGATGATTATCTAGCCATTCACGCCCATGGAACCCCATCAGACCCGCAGTTCCCATCCATCTGACTAAGAGGACTCCAGAATGTCAAAAACAATGCTGAAGAAGAAAATATGGTGTTGGCTAGATCTAATTGGACTTTTCCTTCGTTGGAGCCAAAGACAGCCTGCATCTCTCATGTGGGATTTGCAATGTGCTTGTATGTGAGTAGCCTGAAACTCTTCTATCACCCCCTGGGAAAAATAATACAAAAGCTATAACAAATGTAAGGGGACCCCAATGAACATTAGATTTTTTTAAGTACATAATAAAATCTAAATCTACATTTTAATATACATTTGTTCTCAGAACCAAATGTGATGCAGTATCACTTTTTAATTGGTCTAAAGTCATGCTTTTTCTTCTAATTAAATCTAAACAGTGTTTTGTCACATTTTTATGGGGAAAGTCAAAATGTGTCTATGATTACCACAAGTTACATTTTAAATTGAAATTTAAAGAGAACCAATCATAACTGACCCACCTCAAATTACCTTTTAATTAAAATGCTGGGCATATGCCAGGCATTGGAAAGAAAAAGATTGAAAGTTTCCAGGTTGGTCCTCTAGATCACTGATATGACAGGGAATAGGATTTTGAGTCCAAAAACATCAAGACTCACTGAGCGAGAACTCAGCTGCTTTGCTGCTGGAGGCAGGACAGAAGACATTCATGTGGACGGCTTCGTGGAGAGCTTGCCTGGGCTTTTGACAATCCCCAGTGGGTTCACGTAACTGGGGGCCTCACGTAACTCAGCACCATTAATATTTGGGCCCCGAGAATTATTTCTTGGGGAGGAGGGACTGACCTGTGTGTCAAAGGGTGTTTAGCAGAATCTCAGACCTCCACACACTACTCCTTCCCAGGCATGCCGGATGACCAAAATTATCTCCAGATTATTGCCAAATGCCCCTGGCGGGGGCAAAAACCACATACCCCTTTTGAGAACCACTGGTTTAGTTCACCCTTTCCCTCCTGTTCTGCCAAACAGAAATGCAAAGGAAGGAGAGCAAATCATGATATCACAGAAGATAACCCTGCTAATTTTAAACTTCTCATAGAATGAACCATTCGTTCATTCATTCGTTCATTCATTCAGTAAACATTTATTCAGCACACCATACGTGCCCGGCACCCTTTGAGCCACTGGGGATACAGCACTGAACAAAGATCCTTGCCCATATGGAAGTTACGTTCCAGAAGGGGAGGACGGACTGGGTTTTGGATCTCCTCGTCCCCTACAACTGTTTCCTTGCAACATTTGGCGCTGCATGCCAGCCCTCTTTGCTTCTCGGATGAGGTCTCCCACTAGCCACCCTGTGACCTCTCCACCTGCTCGAACCTTTCATCCCTCCATGCTCCAAATGTAGGAGTTCCAAAGGGACTAAGACAGTCTGGGCTTTCCTTGCCTCTCCTTTCTGGTCTCACCCTAGGTCATGACTGATTATGCCTTCAGGGTTCATGCTCCTAACACTCTGTTTCCAGCTTCAACTTCTCGTTCAAGTCCAGAGCCCACTGCCAACTCTTTGCTGTGTTCATTCATTCGTTCACTCACTCATTCATTCACATTTATGGAGTACTCACTCGGTACAGGTGTCCACAAGGGGTGTGGGTTCAGCAACCAACAAGGCAAAGCACACCTTCTTTCTCACGGAGTCTATACTCCAGCTGGGGAGTCAGGCGCTAAACCAACCACTGCACAAACACCTAAACTATTTCAGCCATGCTTAGGCAAGGGGTCACATTCAGCCTGTGACAGGGAGAGGCACTCTGTCTCTGCTTTTTTTTTTTTTTTAACATTTATTTATTTTTGAGAGAGAGACAGAGCATGAGTGGGGGAGGAGCAGAGAGAGAGGGAGACACAGAATCCGAAGCAGCTCCAGGCTCTGAGGTGTCAGCACAGAGCCCGATGCGGGGCTGGAACACACGAACCGTGAGATCGTGACCTGAGCTGAACTCCGACACTTAACCAAATGAGCCACCCAGGTGCCCCCTCTTTCTCCGCTCTTTTGCTCCACAGCACTTATCACCACCTGGACAAGTCTATAATTTAGCTTTGCTTGATTTTGACCATCTTCTCCCATCTCTTAGAATTCCCATGGCTGTAATATGCTAGTATTTTGTGGTTTTGGTTTCCTTTTTGCGTGCTATTTGAGACAGCAGCTTTAAATTTTAAACAGTCGATGGGGAAGTTCTTCTTAAGGTGATCTCCCAGCTACCAACTCTCTGAGTAGTTTGTCACAAACCTCTTTTTCATGTCCTAGTCTTTCCCTGGGAGAAGAGAAATGAGGAGTGAATGCAAATGAGGTTTTTCCTTTTGGGGTGATGAAAATATTCTGGAACTAGATAAAGGTCATGGTTGTGCAACGTTGTGGATACGCTAAAAGCCACTGGCTGGTGTACTTTAAAAGAGTGAATGGGGGGCGCCTGGGTGGCTCAGTCGGTTAAGCGTCCGACTTCAGCTCAGGTCACGATCTCACGGTCCGTGAGTTCGAGCCCCGCGTCGGGCTCTGGGCTGATGGCTCAGAGCCTGGAGCCTGCTTCCAGTTCTGTGTCTCCCTCTCTCTCTGCCCCTCCCCCGTTCATGCTCTGTCTCTCTCTGTCCCAAAAATAAAAAAAAATAAAAAAAAATAAAAAGTTAAAAAAAAAAAAAAAGAGTGAATGGCGGGCACCTGGGTGGCTCAGTCAGTTGAGTGTCCGGCTTCAGCTCAGGTCATGATCTCACAGTTAGTGAGTTAGAGCCCCGCATTGAGCTCTGTGCTGACAGCTTGGAGCCTGGAGCCTGGAGCCTGCTTCCGATTCTGTGCCCCTGCTCTCTCTGCCCCTCCCCTGCTCTCTCTCTCTCCCTCTCTCTCTCTCTCTCTCTCTCAAAAATAAACATTTAAAAAAAAGAGTGAATGGTGTGATATTTCACTATATCTCAATAAATAGATCTTGTAGGGGTGCCTTGCTGGCTCCGTCAAATATCTGACTCTTGATTTCAGCTCGGGTTATGATCTCATGGTCATGAGATCAAGCCCCGAGTCCGGCTCCACACTGGGCGTCGAACCTGCTTAAGAGTCTCTCTCCGCCCCTTCCCCACTCATTCTTTTCTTTCTCTCTCTCTCTCTCTCTCTCAAAAAAAAATATGGATAGATAGATCCTATATATGTGGTTTTTTTTTTTCAAGAGGTGCAGGGAGTACAGAGAGATAGGGACAGAGGATCCCAAGCAGGCTCCACGCTGACAGCAGTGAGCCCAATATGGGGACTGAACCCACAAACTGTGAGATCACAGCCTGAGCTGAAGATGGATGCTCAACCGACTGAGCCACCCAGGTGCCCCCCTATATATGTGTTTTAAATTGTATCATGTCAAAGCTGGATGGATGGACAAATTACGAGCAGGGTTTTTGCCCTTACCAAATGGAAGTTCCACTTTCGGTTTGGTGACTAGAAATCTCCTTACCCTCTGCCAGGGAGAGTTTGGGATTTGGCTGGTTTATAAAAGCAGGAGAACCTCGGTAAAGCCTAAAGAAGCACACTGCCCCTTCTCCCTTCCCTGAAACAATTTTTCACAATAACCAAGTAAGATTACAGGTAAAATCAGACACCAGAACCTCCCTCATTTCCTTGGCCCTGAGGCCACAACTCCCACCAACCCCACTCATTGGCTCAATAGATCACAGAGTTCAGAGAAGGTTCACTGTCGAGGAAGCAGGAAAGCAGCAAGGGAAGGCTTTTTTTTTTTTTCCCCAATGCTTACAGAATCCAACTGTCCAGGTTCAAGCCTCAGCTGTGCATTTGATGGGCTGTGTCCCGGGCTAATCACTGGGTTGAGTCTGGGATCTGACTTTACCCTACTCACAAGCTAATAAGCTATCCTATTAGCTTTTCACCAAAGGCAGAAGACACAAGACTCCTGGGTCAGAGACAAATAACTGTGTTACTCACAACCCAGCTGACCACATAATCTGCATCAATAACCCTTGCTCCCCAAGTTCCTTGGTGGTAACACAGCAGAGATGCTACACGGACAGTAGTTGTGAGGCAGCTGAGGACACTGAGCCTGGAAATCTACTGCATTTGTAGGAAGTAGTAAGCAAGTCTGCTCTACGTCCCGGAGGGAGACATTACCTCCTCTCTCAAAGTCACTCACTGCAAACACAAACCCAAGAAATGGCCTGAGCAAAGAGTGGTCACGACCTTGGCATGTTCAGCAAGAACATTCAGGGAGGCTCAAGCCCATGGCGAACTGCTTCATTGCTTTGCCAATTTCTCTGTGCCTCAGTTTCCTCAGCTAAAACTGGGGGCAATAGTATTACCCTCCTTGTGGGGTCGTGGTGAGGACTCCAAGACACAATGCCCCGTAAAGTGCTTAGCATGGAGACCTGGCCAAAGAAGGGCTCCCTAAATTGTAATCACCATCATTAGGGGAAGAGGGAGGTGAAAACATGTTATAAACATGAGAAAGCTTGCATTTAAGAGAGCTTCAAGGTCCGGAGGAAACAGAAGGCTTCCCCACTTACTTGCCCCCCAACTGTCCATGGCACCTTAAGCTCATATCACACTGTCTCTCCCCAAGAGAAAAGGAAAAAAGACCCTCTTGATCAACATTGTGTTCCCAGGGTCAACACAGCACCCGGCACGAAGTGGGCATTTAATGAATGAATGAATGAATGAATGAATGAATGAAAAGTGAAAGCAGAGGAGTGCCTGGGTGGTTCGGTTGGCTGAGCATCCAACTTCGGCTCGGGTCATGATCTCGGGTCATGATCTCGCAGTTCATGAGTTCAAGCCCCGCACCGGGCTCTGTGCTGACAGCTCGGAGCCTGGAGCCTACTTCGGATTCTGTGTCTCCCTCTCTCTCTGCCCCTTCCCCACTCATGCTCAGTCTCTCAAAAATGAATAAATGTTAAAAAAAAAAAAAAAAAAAAAGGCGGGGGAGAAAAAAAGAAATGTGAAGGCATTAAACGTCTGAGCTGGCAGGAGGGTCCAGGATGAAGGGCCACCGTGGGGGCACTGAACTTGACAGGGCTGCATACCCTCCAGTGACGGAGGAAAGGAGAGCAGAAGGTGGGCTCGGACAGCTGTGGTCACGCAGGGAGAAGGAAGCTGAGGTCAGATGGCCTTGGGAGGGAAGGGAAGGTGACTCACAAGGTTGCCAGGCAACCACCCAGCTGCAGAATATTAATTTGCAATTGAATCAACTGGCTACTTTGAGGAACTATCCTGTTTGCAGGGATGGGGAGACAGGAGCTGAAGAAGTGGTCAAGGTTTAAGGATGGGGACAAGCCTGGCAGGTTCTGAAGCAGGACAGGGGCAGCGACCCAGGTGCATCGCCCGTAAATGAAGTAAAAAACCGTGGGGGCCAGGCTGGGGAGGGAGGAAAGTGAGACCAGAGGGGGAAGGTGGGCTATGAGAAGGAAGGCAGTCGGACTGACAGTTACAGCAAAGTCAGATTGAGCAGGAGCTGGGCTTCTGGAGAGAGGGTAGGCCAGAGGCTGTGGACCAGGAGAAGCAGCAGCACAGCCCAGAGAAGACCGGCCAGGCGCACAGCTGCATCCCCTCACCCGTCAGGTGTCAGGCGTGAGCAGGCAGCTTCCCCTGGCCAACCCCTAACCCTAAAATGCACCTGAGGGCACCTGGATGGCTCAGGCGGTTGAGCTTCTGACTCTTGATTTCTGCTCAGGTCATGATCCCAGGGTCACAGAATCAATCTGCGCTGATCATGGAGGCTGGTTAAGATTCTCTCTCTCGGGGCACCTGGTTGGCTCGGTCAGTTAAGCAGGTGTCTGACTTCGGCTCAGGTCATGATCTAGCAGTCCGTGAGTTCAAGCCCCACATCGGGCTCTGTGCTGACAGCTCGGAGCCTGAAACCTGCTTTGTATTCTCTGTCTCCCTCTCTCTCAGTCCCACCACCCCCGCCCCGACCCCTCTCATGCTCTCTCTCTCTCTCTCTGTGTCAATTAAATCAAGACATTTTAAAAAATTTAAAAAAGAAAAGATTCTCTCTCCCTCTGCCCCTCTCCCTCGCTCATGCTCTCTCTCTAAAATAAAAAATAAGTAAAATAAAATGCACCTGAGTAAAGATTATTCTCACATTGGTGCTTTTAGGATTTGTTTCCCATCTTAAAGCCACTGATAGTGCTAAACAAAATACTCTCTAACATTTTATTATAAAAATGTTCAAATACTCAGAAAAGTTTAATTTTAACGTGAAGACTCATATGCCCACCACCTAGATTCCATAATTTATATTTTATTATTATTGATCTCATATCTATTCATCTTTTTTTATGCATTTCAAACTAAATGTACAGTAATACACTTTGACCTAAATACTTCATTAACTAGACTTCCACTTTGTTACAGTTTTTTTTTTAATAAAATTTATGTACAATGGAGTGCACAGTTCTAAATGTGCCCTGCAAACAGGGTTCTGGGCTTGATTTTGATTGTTAAGGGAGATAATAGGCCCATCAGCACCTCATTCAACAGTGGAGGTTGTTACGGTTAAGATATGGGAGGCAAAACAGTCCCCAGAGGTGGGTAGCCAGGATGTGACCCAGGGCTGTGGGAAGCAGAAGGTGGATGGACCTGAGGAGCCAGGGTGAGGCCAACCTGGAAGAGGCAGCGTTAACCTGTGAGGGGAGGCTCTAGGGACTATTACAGGGAAGAGTGGAGAGAAAAATAATCAAGGAAAAGGGGGTAGAATATTCTGGAAGTCAGCAAGATGTAACAGCACAGATAAGTTGCAGGTAAGGCTGTGGTGATGAAAATACCAGTAATAGAGGCGCCTGAGTGGCTCAGTCAGTTTCTGACTCTTGATTTCTGCTCAGGTCATGATCTCACGGTTTGTGAGTTCAAGCCCCACATCCGGCTTTGCACTCACAGTGCAGAGCCTGCTTGGGATACTCTCTCTCTTCTCTCTCTCTCTCCCCTCTCTCTCTCTCTGCCCCTCCCCTGCTCCCATGCACCCTCTCTCAAAATAAATAAATAAAAACTTTAAAATATATACCAATAATAATAGCAGACCCTTACATAGAACTTACCATGCATCAGAGACCAAGTGGAGGCTACAGGTGTCTCATTTATCCCTCACCTTGACCCTCCCAGAAAGGTATGGGGAACATCCTAAGTCCGTGACTTGCCTTAGATCACAGCTAGGAAGTGGCGAAGCTGGGATTCAACCCAGGGTCGCAAAGCCTCCTTGTCCTGACCTTCCACAATACACAAACACTAGTCCCGCACACAGACACCAGCCGCAGCCTGGGTCTCACCGCGGCTTCTGATTCGAGAAGATTTCTCATTGGTGCCCCGGGCACAGGGGTGGGCTTAGAGCTCCACAGGCGATCCCAATATGAGGTGTGGGTTGAGAGCCACCGCTCCAAAGACACAGGTGGGCATCAGATGGGAAGGAGAGGGGGGCCAGAGAGAGGAGGCCAAAGCTGGAGTATGGGGGTGCCCTCTGCTCTCCCCTCGAGGCAGCTGGGCAGTCACCTGGCCCCTGAGCTCCTCCCGGGCCCCCTCTCCAGCTCAGCCTGGTCCTGCTACCTTCCTACCCTGGGACAGCAGCCAGACGTCATGAAGCCACTTGTTCCTCCCCAGCCCCCCACTCCAGGAGGGACCACGCATGCCCAGGCTGCCTCCGGGGGTCACTGTCTCAACACCTTCACCCCTCCGAGGCCCCATTGCCTGGGACAGGGTGACTGAGGCATCCTCAGCCTCTCCCTCGCCCACCATCAATAACCAATGAGGAACCCCGGGGGGCTGGTGGCTTCTGACAGCGGTTTGCAGCTGCTCGGTACTATTTCCCAGGACCGGCTCTGGCAGGGGGGAGAGTGGGGTCAGGCATGCAGAGTTGCCCCGGGGAGTCTCCCTCCCCAGGGATAGTCCTCCCCGCTGTTGTTATTAATTCTATTTTGTGTGCGCCCCCACCCTGAAATCTAAATGCCAGGAAGCCATGACTGAGCCGATCACATCCACCTGTTAGCCCTGGGGCCTCATCCTGGCCCTGGCTTCTGGCAGGTGCTCACCACCTGGAAGGGAAATGGAACAGAAGAATGGCCCAATACTTTAACAAACGTCCCCCTTCATTGTATTTGAAAAATCACATGCAAATTCACACCGGGCCAGTTCTTACCTTACTTCACGATTTCAAAAGAAAACTTCATGATGCTGGAACCCCTAGCACTGGGGGGGCTGTTGCAGCCCCAGTAAATTACCACAAACTGTAGAAGCTTAGGACGATGTCAATTCATTCTCTGACGGTTCAGTAGGTCAGAAGCCCCAGGTACAGCAGGGCGCCCCGGGGGGAAATGAAGGCGTCACCAGGGCTGCGCTCCGTTCTGAAGGCTCTGGGTTTGAACCCGTTTCCAAGCTCTTCCAGATTGTTGGCTGAATTCAGTCCTTTGCGGTCCTAGGACCTTGGCTGGGGGCCTCTCTCAGCTCCTTAAGGCCACCTGCGCTTCTCGGCCTGTTGCCCTCCCCCTCCCACCTCCAAACCGGTGAGGGTGGGTAGAATCCTCCTGGGTCCTCAAATCTCTGATTCATTCTTCAGCAGCATCACTTCTGCCTTTAGGCAAAGGACATTCGAGCCAGAGAACATTTTTTTTATGTTTATCTATTTTGAAAGAGAGAGTGTGTGAGCAGGGGAGGGGCAGAGGGACAGAGAATCCCAAGCAGGCTCCACGCGCTCAACTCAAGGAGCCCGACCCAAGGTTGGATCTCACAACCGTAAGATCATGACCTGAGCTGAAATCAAGAGTGGGATGGGCACTCAACCGACTGAGCCACCCAGGCGCCCCCAGCCAAAGAACATTTTAAGGGCTTATCTGATTAAATTGGGCGCACTCAGGGGCGCCTGGGTGGCTCAGTTGATTGAGCATCTGACTCCGGCTCAGGTCACGATCTTGTGGTTTGAGCCCCGTGTCGGGCTCTGTGCTGACAGCTCAGAGCCTGGAGAGTGCTTCAGTTCTATCTCCCTCTCTCTCTGCCCCTCCCCTACTCACACTCTGTCTCTGTCTCAAAAAAAGTAAACATTTAAAAAAATAAATTAAAAAAAATTGGGCCCACCCAGACAATCCAGGATAAGCTCCCTACTTCAAAGTCTATAATTACATCTGCAAAGTCCTTTTGCCATGTAACCTCATATATTCCCAGGTCCCAGGAGTCGGGCTGTGGACGTCTTTGGGGGATGATTATTCTGTCCTCCATACCCCTCCTGGGAGGAGAAAGATGCCAGAACTAGGAATTTCAGGCCCAGATCTCCTTGGTCCTGTAAACTCAGGACAGGGATTGCTTCACCTGGCTGAGCCTTGGTTTCTTCACCTGTGGAACAGGGACACACTAGTCCTTACATCCAAGGACCATGGTGAAGAACAACTACGTTTATTCATGCAGAGAGCTTATCGGCCCAGCACACAGCATTGTCACTCTTGTGAGAACAAGGACGGGGCCCACAGGGAGAGGGAGGGAGCTGGCCCCAAGGTCTGGGATATGGTCTTCAATTTGGTAGACTCAGAAACTGGATTTTCTGGTTGCCCAGCTAGTCAAAGTGTTGGAGCCAGGAGTCCCCTCTGGCCTCTCCAGTTCCAAAATCGTCCATACATCAGTGGGTGCTGGCCTCTGAGAGATCCAGCTTCCACAGATTCCATCCCTGCCACCTCCTGCGGGTGCAGCCCAGGACAAGTGTCCCTCTGAGTCATAGCCAGCGGGAGGGAAAACCTTAGATTCACACACGGTGCTTTTTAGGGAATCACCCTCCATAAGCCTTGGGAAAGGAGGAGCTCTGTGATGTGTGCAAAGTGTGTGCACAGACCTTGTGACCTCTCCCCTTCACAGCAGCCCTCTGAGGTAGGAATGAATGATTCCCATTTCGCAGATGAGGCTAACTGAGGCCCGAAGAGGATACAAACTCACGATGTTCTAGGCACTGTGCATGTTGTTTTCTGCACATCACCTTCACAAGACTCCTCCCCCCCACCCACACACACCCAAGTTATTTTCCTCATTTCTTGGAGAAGAAAATAGCTCAGAGGAGGAGAGATCTGCCCAAAGCTCAACATCTGGAAAAGGGTGGGGCCAGGAAACCCTTTTCTTTCCCATTGGACATGATTCCCGGGAGGGCAGAACATGCAGTTTGGTGATTATGAGCACCCTGGGGGGAGTGCTGTCTCTCCACTTGGGGCAGAGCCCCCCCTGCTTGCCCGCCAGTGCCCGCAGTCGCCTGTTGAGTGGGATACACAAATCTGTTTGGTGCTGTCCCCAGCTGGTGTGACCAGCCTGTGAAGAAGAACCGGGGAGGGGGGGGTGGGCATTACCCCCTCCACAGCACAAGTCTTGGGCTCTGGTGCAACCAAGGCTCTGCGGAAAGCTTCTCATTTCTTGTCACCATGGCAACACGAATGTCTCCATGCCTCTCTCGTGTGAACAGAGCTGCTCCCCATGCCACCCTGTCTCCCAAGGCCCCTCAAAGGCCCCTCTGCCTCTAAGATTCTGGTTTCGATTAATTGCCACCAATACCTGCACTGGGTTTGTCATTTTCACTTATTCCATCCGCTGAGTCACTGAGCCCTGCTCTGAATTAGAGTGGTTATTCACCAGAACATTCTGCTCGCTCGTTGCCATGGACACCTCCCAGCCTGCTTCATCACCTGTTAATTTCTCAGCAAGGCTGGCTGTGAGCGTGGGTACCACTGCCCCTTATCCAGGACCCAACGGGCATCAAAACTCCCCCGGAAAAGGAGGGGCCATGATGACGCATGAACAACAGCTAAATCTCTAATGCCAACTGTGGAAAAATCAAAAACAGCCTAGAGCTACTTACATCTGTCCAAACCAGGTCAAGGTGGCAATTCATCAAATAAGTCAACAAGCACACTATTTGGTTTTCTGGCCAAATATCTTGGGCAAACTCTTTAGTCTCTTTGCTAACCACTTTAGGATGTATTTTTAGGGACACCTGGGTGGCTCAGTTGGTTAGTCATCCGATTCCGGTTCAGGTCATGATCTCGAGGTTTGTGGGTTCGAGCCCCATGTCGGGCTCTGTGCTGACAGCTCAGAGCCTGGAGCCTGCTTTGGATTCTGTCTCTCTCTCTCTCTCTCTCTCTCTCTCCTCCCGCCCCCCCTCCACTGCTCATGCACTCTCTCTATGTCTCTCTCAAAACTAAACATTTTTAAAAAAATTTTTTTAAAGATGTATTTTTAGGGGTGCCCGGGTGGCTCGGTCGGTTGAACGTCTGACTTCAGCTCAGGTCATAATCTCACAGCTTGTGAGCTCGAGCCCCGCATCGGGCTCTGTGCAGACAGCTCAGAGCCTGGAGCCTGCTTCAGATTCTGTGTCTCCCAGTCTGTCTGCCCCTAACCCACTCACATTCTGTCTCTGTCTCTCTCAAAAATAAATAAACGTTAAAAAAAAAACAAGATGTCTTTTTATATTGAAAGGTGGTGAGTGCATTATGCAGATTGCTATCTTCCCTTGAAAATGAAAGGAGGGAGTCTCCAAGTATAGGGGCCTGAAGCAACTGCCCCGGGGAGGGGGTTTCCAAGAGGCAGGGGATAAAGGGCAGACCTGGGATTGAGAGGAGCTGCAAGCTGAATCCAGCCAGCACAGAGGGCACAAATGGGGGGGGGGGGAGGGGTACACTCAGGATTTTCCAGGCAAAGGAGGTGAAGAGGCAACCAGGATGCAGCCCCCAGGCAGAGCGCGGGGCCATCAGCCCACGGCCCATTGCCCCCAATAACTACCTCACGTCCTGTTTGCAGAGCCCGGCAGGGGGACAGGGGATCAATACATCACCCGACATCCACACACTCCCTGCTCTTCAAACACCAATGTACGGAGAAATATGCTTCCCCTGAATCCAAGGTCACTAGGGGCATCTGTCTCATCTGCCCCCCAGCTGGACATACCGGAGGGATGATGCACACCAGGACTGTGACCCCAAGGACTGGGCACGGGGGGGGGGGGGGGAGTGGGCACTGCTCCCGACCCCAGGGAGCCTGTCTCCTGCCTGCCCTCGTGCCCAGCTGAGGAAATGCCTGCACCCTGCACCTGCCCCCACCGCTAGGAGGTCAACTCCCCTCCCTTCCCCCATGAGATGACTGATTGAATGACGGGGTAGGGCAGGGGCGAGGTACCTGTGCCCACCCCCTTTTGTCTTGCTGCGGGGGAGGCTGACCTCATGGGGGTTTGGGAGGGGCCATGAGGGCTTTAAAAGGTAGGGCTGGAGCACCAAGTAGCACAAAGCACGGAAAGGAACCAGGCTGGCCATAGCATCACCAACCTCCCGGTCTGCAGGTGAGAGCACCCAGGAGGGGGAGGAGAGTCTCTGCAGGTGAGACCACCCAGGAGGGGAGGAGAGAGTCGGGGAGAGGGCTGATGGGACGTCTCCCTGCCCCAAAGGACCAGGCTCACGCCTCGGTGTCTCCAGGGCCACCACCCTCCTCTCAGCTCAGGGCCGGACTAGGTCTCAGCTCTAGAACCCACCCTGGAGTGCCCTTTCCTCTCCTGCTGCTTCAACTGGGGCCCTGCCCTGCCCCTCTGCCTCCATGCTCACCCCAGTCCTGCAAGGTGAGAAGGACAAAGGCTATTCTCCCATTTCCAGGTGAAAAAACTGAGGCCCAGAAGGAGAAGTGACTGGCCAAAGTCACACCAATCATAGGGCAGGGCTGAAACTGGAACGCAGGGCTTCTGGGTTCCATCTCAAGCTCTTTCCTACACCAGCACTGTCTGAAAGAACTTCCCATGATGATGGGGATTGTATCTGCACCATCCAATGTGGTACCCACCAGCCAAAGGTGCACCAGAAAGGAGGCTAGTTCAAAGAAGGAGTTTTTAATTTTAATTAATTTAAATGTAAAGAGCCATATGTGGCTAGTAGCTACCATGTTGGACAATAACGTGGCTAACCTTGCTTCTTTAGCAGCAAGAACCCTTTCTCCTTCAAAGGAAATCTAACACAGAGCTCCACGATGACAAACAGATAAAAGCAGTATTTTATTCATAGAAACGCATCCCTCGAGGGTAACATTTTTATAATTTACTTCTGATGAAGCCAATCAGAACAATGAGGCAGAAAGAACACAAATGCTAAGAAGAGAGTTTTAGATGTGAATTTCATTTTTTTATTTTATTTTTCAATGTTTAGTCATTTTTGAGAGAGAGCGAGCATGAGCGGGGAAGGGGCAGAGAGAGAAGGAGACACAGAATCCGAAGCAGGCTCCAGGCTCCGAGCTGTCAGCACAGAGCCTGAGGCAGGGCTTAAACTCACGAACGCTGAGATCATGACCTGAGCCAAAGTGGGACACTTAACTGACTGAGCCACCCAGGTGCCCCTAGATGTGAATTTTAGACTCATTTGAGGATCCAGTTTATTTCTGTATGATAGTTTCCCCCCCAACTCAGGTCATGCTGACACACAGGTGCAAGTGGTAACTGCTTAACTTTTTACAAAGATTTTTTAAGTTTATTTTTGAGAGAAAGAGAGAGAGAGCGCGAGCAAGAGAGAGAGAGAGAGAGAGCGAGCCTGAGTGGGGGAGGGGCTGAGAGAGAGAAGACAGAGAATCCCAAGCAGACTCCGTGCTACCAGCACAAAGCCCCATGCAGGGCTCGAACCCATGAACCATGAGACCATAAAAAAAATCAAAAGCCAGGGGGTGCCTGGGTGGCTCAGTCGGTTGGGCGGCCGACTTCGGCTCAGGTCATGATCTCGCGCTCGGTGAGTTCGAGCCCCGCGGTCGGTGAGTTTGAGCCCCGCGGTCGGTGAGTTTGAGCCCCGCGTCGGGCTCTGTGCTGACAGCTCAGAGCCTGGAGCCTGTTTCAGATTCTGTGTCTCCCTCTCTCTGACCCTCCCCCGTTCATGCTCTGTCTCTCCCTGTCTCAAAAATAAATAAACGTTAAAAAAAAAAAAAATCAAAAGTCAGATGCTCAACCAAGTGAGCCCCCCAGGCGCCCCTTAACTTTTTTTAACAGCTTAATTTTTAACTGCTTAATTACAATCACACGATATTCCTCTTAAGCAAAAATGGCAGGAGAACTTTCCTTCCGAGGCTGCACAGAATCGGTGGGACCCGACCACACAGTGAATACACCGATGGTCTCCAAAGAGATAACCATACCGTGCTGTCTGGAACGCACCCTTTGGTATCGCTATTTAAAAGTTCACTTTAGGGGTGCCTGGGTGGCTCAGTCGGTTGAGCATCTGACTTCGGCTCAGGTCATGATCTCGTGGTCCGTGAGTTCAAGCCCCATGTCGGGCTCTGTGCTGACAGCTCAGAGCCTGGAACCTGTTTCGGATTCTGTGTCTCCCTCTCTCTGACCCTCCCCCGTTCATGCTCTGTCTCTCTCTGTCTCAAAAATAAACAAACGTTAAAAAAAAAAAAAAAAATTAAAAAAAAAAATAAAAGTTCACTTTAGGGGTGCCTGGGTGGCTCAGTCGGTTGAGCATCTGACTCTGGATTTAGGCTCAGGTCATGATCTCAGGGTTGTGGTGTGGAGCCCGGCACTGGGCTCCACCCTCAGCATGGAGCCTGCTGAAGATTCTCTCTCTCTCCCCCTCTCTGTCCCTCTCCCCTGCTCGTTCTCTCTTTCTCTCTCTCGAAAATTAAAAAAACAAAAACAGAAACAAAAAAACACGTTTAGCGGCACCTGGGTGGCTCAGTCGGTTAAGCGTCTGAATTCAGCTCAGGTCATGATCTCACGGTTTATGAGTTCGAGCCCTGCGTCGGGCTCCATACTGACAGCTCAGAGCCTGGAGCCTGCTTCAGATTCTGTGTCTCCCTCTCTCTCTCTGCCCCTCCGCACCCCCCCCCCAAAATAAATAAACATTAAAAAACTTTTAATAAAAACATGAAAGTTCACTTTAAATTATGAGATGTAAACATCCACAGGACCACTCACATGGCCTCAAATTCTGCAGAAGTTTGGAAACCGTTGCTCTAAGTTGTAAATTCCTTGGAGAAAAGCCACTGTTGTAATTAGGGTGGGTGAGGAGGAAAAGGGCAGGGCTTGGGAGTTGCAGGGAGCAGGGGTTGCGCAGCTGGCAGGAACTGGAAAAGCGAACTGAGGACCAGCCCACAGCCCCACACGGCGCTGCACCTGCCAGCAGGGAGGCACCTAGAGTCCATCTGGTCCAGGCCCCTGCCTTTGGGTGCCTAGCCGGCTCCACCTTTCAGCCCCGCCCCTCTTTCCTTTGCAGACAAGATGCAACGACTGTGTGTGTGCGTGCTGATCTTGGCACTGGCTCTGACCGCCTTCTCTGAAGCTTCCTGGAAGCCCCGCTCCCAGCTGCAGGATGCACCCTCGGGTCCAGGGGCCAACAGGGGCCTGGAACCACATTGGCTGAACCGGCTGGGCCCAGCCTCTCACCACCGACGGCAGCTAGGGCTCCAGGGTCCCCCACAGCTGGTGGCAGGTAGGAGCTGTGACGGCCATCCCTGCTTGCCTCACCCAGCCAGGGTTGGCCCTGGCCTTGGTTTCTAGTGGCTTAGATGTCCTTCCCATATGCTCACGTCCTCTCCCACCTCTGACCCTCAGACCTGTCCAAGAAGCAGGGACCGTGGCTGGAGGAAGAAGAAGCAGCATACGGATGGATGGACTTCGGCCGCCGCAGTGCAGAGGACGGGGACCAACATCCCTAGAACGGAGCTTCAGAGCCCAGCCTCTCCCAGCCCAGCCCAGCCCAGCCCCATGAAAAACCAATCAAAATAAACTAGCTTCCAATGGATCACATTGTGTCAAGTGTGGGGCAGGAGAGGGGAGTTGGTGGAGACATGGTTGAGGCAACAGAGAGAACGGAGAACCCTCTTGGGGACGGGGACCCATGACTCATTCTTCTCGGTATCCCCAGAGCCTAACATTGAATGAGAATCTACTCGTGCAGGTGGAAAACAGTGGTAGGGTCACAACCAGAGTCCTCTTTCTAAAAGAGAAATCAAACTGCGCCACTCCAGGTTTTCACCTTCCAATGCCTCCTGCTGCACTTAGAATCAAACCTAAACTCCTTGTCGAAGTCCTAGGTCAGCCCTGCTGTCCCCATGGCAGGTGCCAAGTGTCTTCCTCCTCTCTCCCTTTCCCTTCCTTACACAATGCACCAAGCTCATTCCTGCTCAGAACCTTCGTCCTTTCTGTTCCCTGTGCCTGGAAGGCTTTTCCCAGGCATAAACCTGGCTGGCTCTCCTTTTTCTCCCTAGGTCACATCCTGTCATTGTTTTGTATGTTAGTTTATTGTCCGCCTCCCCCACTTAGAAGGGAGACTCTGTAAGAGTGTGGATCCCACATCCCTCCTCTCTGCTGTATCCCGTTCCAAGAATAGGGGGTTATCCAATAAGTATCTGTCACATTGGCGGGTGAGTGGCTGCTACAGGCGTTGTTGACGTTTCGCCCGTATTCCCCTCACTGTTCTGAGCCCATGGGCAACATCCTTCCACACGCACCCTCGATGGGAGGATAAATACCCTAGTTCCCTCATCCCTTGGGCAGGATAATTCCGTCTCCCCAAATTCCAGAATCCCCCTGCAGGACCGAGCTCAAGGCTCTCCTTTGTTCATGTGCATCCCTTCCCCATCTCACACCCTCGTGGTCCCACTTGAGATCACCACCCAAATAAACCACTCACACTCAAATCCTTATCTCCAAGTCTGCCTCGGGGCAGGGTGGGGTGTGTGTGAGGGGACCTCCTCTGAAAACAGAGGGTTTTAGGAAACAACACACTCATCTTGGGATTCTAAAATGTGATCCTTCACTAGCCAGCCCCCTTTGCAGGGTGCTGGTAACCACTGGAGTGTTGTGGCAACACCACTACCAAATTCTCATCCCGGTGAATCAGGATGGGGCACACGTGGAAGAAGGAGCACTGGCTTATGCAACTGCTCCAGTGCTGGAGAGAGAAGGGGGGGGGGGTGCTTTTGGCCGTGGCATTGATTGGCTACCGTTAATCATCAGAGAATCTCTGGAGGAAGAAAATGTTAGGCGCAGGTTAGCCAGCCATTAACTCAAGCCCAAGATCTGAATGTAAGAGTGCAGATAACAAAGGAAGCCAAAATTGGAAGCCCAGCAAGTCTCCCCCATTAAAGTCCTAGAATGAGAGGCATCTGGGTGGCTCGAGTAGTCAAGCGCCTGGCTCCTAGTTTCGGCTCAGGTCATGATCGCACGGTTTGTGGGTTCAAGCCCCTGGTCCAGCTCCATGCTGACAGTGCAGAGCATGCTTGGAATTTCTCTTTTTACCTCTCTCTCTCTCTCAAAAGTAAATAAATAAACTTTTTTTTTTTTTAAGTCATAGAATGAAAGGCATGAGACCACGACACCTTGCATGGGACATCTGAGAAGATTCCCTTAAGAATTTTGAACTCCTAGGGGCCCCTCGTGACTCAGTCCGTTAAGCACCTGACTTCGCCTCAGGTCATGATCTCGCTGCTTGTGAATTCGAGCAAGCACCCCTGTCAGGCTCTGTGCAGACAGCTCGGAGCCTGGAGCCTGCTTCAGATTCTGTGTGTGTGTGTGTGTGTGTCCCTCTCTCTGTCCCTCCCCCACTTGCTCTCTCTCTCGCTCTCGCTCAAAAATAAATAAACATAAAAAAAAAGAATTTTGAATTCCTGGGGCGACTGGGTGCCCCGTTCAGGTAAGTGTCTGACTCTTGGTTTCAGTTCAGGTCATGATCTCATGGTTCATGAATTCAAGCCCTGCATTGGGCTCTGTGCTGACACCATGGAGCCTGCTTGGGATTCTCTGTCTCCCTCTCTCTCTGCCCCTTCCCTGCTCATGCTCTCTCTCTCAAAAATAAGTAAATAAACAGAAGAAAAAAAAAAAAGAATTTTGAACTCCTATGTTCTCTTCCAGGGATTTAGTGTTAAGGACTTGGGCTTTTTTTTTTTTTTTTGTACCATAATGAGTTTTGTGTATAATTAGACCCTATCTTCTTCCGCATAATGTCTTAGTGTCTTTTTGCCTCCCAGCATTCTTTATCAAGAGTGGGGAAGGTGAGGTCTACTTTGTTTAAACCTGGAAAACCTTGGGGTTCCCGGGTGGCTCAGTCAGTTGACCATCCAACTGTGGCTCAGGTCATGATCTTGACAGTTTGTGAATTCAAACCCCACATCGGGGGGGCGCCTGGGTGGCTCAGTCGGTTAAGCGTCCGACTTGGGCTCAGGTCACTATCTCGCGGTCCGTGAGTTCAAGCCCCACGTCGGGCTCTGTGCTGACAGCTCAGAGCCTGGAGCCTGCTTCGGATTCTGTGCCTCCCTCTCTCTCTGACCCTCCCCCGTTCATGCTCTCTCTCTGTCTCAAAAATAAAAACTTCAAAAAAAATTTTAAAAATATAGCGTGGCCATTTAAAAATATGCATTCCGGGGGCACCTGGGTGGCTCAGTCGGTTAAGCATCTGACTCTTGATTTTGGCCCAGGTCATGATCTCAACATTGTTGAGTTCGAGCCCCATGTTGGGCTCTGCGCTGACATTATGGAACCTGCTTGGGGTTCTCTCTCTCTCTTGCTTGTGCCCCTCTCCTGCTCATGCTATCTCTCAAAATAAATAAATAAACTCTTAAAAATATATATCCACTCCAGCATGTGCTGTCCATATTCCACTGAAAGCACTGGTATTTTGTACCAGGGGGCTTTCCTCTCCCACGTACAGGGCACAGAACACAACATGTTAATGCCCCCAAGACTGCCAGACACAAATGTCAGCTGGGCGATGCATGCCCAGCCTCCTCCCCCTTTGGGTGGGGTCCATCTCGGTGGGTCCCAAACTTTAGTATGCATGTGCCTTCCCCGGGGTCTTTGTTACCATGGAGATTCTGACTCTTTGGGTCTGGGGTGGTACCTGAGAATCTGCATTTCTGACAAACTCCCAGGAGATGTGGGTGACGCTGGTCCACAGACCACACCTGAGTAGCAAAAGGCTACACTTCTTCCCAGAGTTCCCTGTAGAGTTAGCCTCGGTGCCTAGCACTCCCTTTCATTAGCTTTCCTTCCGTTCTCAATTCCCCACTGTCCCCAAGAGTGATTCCTGGATCATCTCCCAAACAAACTACTTGTTTTCAAATGCTGTTCCGGGTCTGATTCCAGGTCTGAGGGACGTTTACCTAAGACAGTGGGTGATTCTCGCCTGTGCCTTTCCCCTCACAGGCAGGGCACTGGGCCAGAGTCCCTGGAGCAGAAAAACTGGGAAAGGAGCCTGTCTGAGCATGAGCTCCAGAGGCCTGAGGGCCTGGGTTCACATCCCAGTTCTGCAACTAGCTGTTAGACCCGCCGGGGCCTGTTTCATCCTCTAATAACCATTTACCAGATCACCCACCACCCCCCAGGGGTTGTTGATATGACTAAGTAATGCATTTAACAAAAGTCCATGGCACATGATTCAGTATTGGAGCCCATCCTCTTTCTACAACTTTGCCCCAGCAAAGCTGCATGCAGGGGCACACACACATGCACACATGCTCCCAGAGAAAGACGCTGGAGTCCAGGCCAGGTAGTGCACAGGTCCTTTATTTCCTGCACCAGCAGGTGCACAGGCTGACAAGTGAGCAACAGGAGAGTGAGCAACACAGCAGGAACAGAGCCAGACTGAAGTGGGCAGGAGGTGGGGGAGCCCCAGACTCCAGCTGTTTAGGAGTAAAGAGTGGGAAAGGGCAGAACATCTAGAATGAAGAAAGGAGAGGCACAGAGGACTGAGGGGAGGACCAGGGGGAAGGAGCAATGGGCAGGGAGCCTGGACACATGGGCCACAGGCAGGGAGATGGGGGCGGGGCGGGAGGAGGCCCCCAGTGGGCGGAGGGACCCCTCACCCACACACAGAGATACTCTTGGTTACCAACAGTAGTTAGGGACTGAGAAGAAAGGACCAAGAATGGAGGAAGAAGGCCAGGTCCCTAAAAGTCAGCAAGGACTCAGGGGCCACCTTTAACTTGAGGCTCAAGGGCCTGTCGTTAGAAAGGTAGTCAGAACACCTTCCTACACCAGTGTCTGAGCCCCACCCCCAGCTCAAAGCCAGGTCTGGCAGCAGACAGACCTCGCCTCAGGCACCCCCATCCCCTGGACTACCATGTGACCCCAGGCCCAGGAACCTGAACTAGCTTTTGCACCAGCTGCAAAGGGTCGAGGCTTGGGTCCTCAAGCCCCAGCCCAGGTTCATGGGGACAGAAGGCAGGCCAGTGACAGACAGGGGCGTCCTGTTTGGGAGGATGGGAAGGAGGGTCTGGGGTAGGTGGGACTTGGCCAAGCAGCTGAAGGAGGGGCCTCAGGCTGTCTGTGGGGTCTCTGCAGGCTGCTGGGAACCAGCAAAGCCTGGAAGAGAAGGGAGGGGTAAACTGAGGGTTTGGACAGCAGGCAGGGGCCGAGGCCTTGTCGCTGTATCAGAAAGACAGCCGCGATTGATAGTTTTACTAGTTTGGCTGCCCACTGGCTGGCCAAAGAGGTCACCGTTCAGTTTCCAAACTGCACAACCTTACACGGTGACCCTGATGAGGCTGCCCAGCAGTGACCAAGCGGCCACTGGAGTGGGGGCAGCCCACCCATGCCGGTGAGGCTACAAATTTCACGGCTGATGAGCAGGCCAGGCAGGCACCAGGACAGGGTCAGAGGGGAGGGACAGGCCAGGAAAAGTCATTCTGGCATAGCAGTGAGGAGAACAGGCTCAGACCCACCCCAGCTAAGTGATCTTAAGTTCTTAAATGATCTTAAGTTCTTACTTACGTTCTCCAAACCTCAGTTTTCTCACCTAACAAAGGGCTGGTAACAGCTACCTTCAGGGGTGCGAGGACTAAAGGAAACAATGCCAGTCACTAAATCACCTTTGGTGTCTCTGTGAGCTCCTTGAAGGCAGGGCTCACACTCAGCAGGTGCAGCTCCCCAAACTTTGGGGCTTCCAGCTGGGGAAAGGAGACCCTGACCCACCCCCCGGCACCCTGGAGGAGACCTAGCCCATCTTCAGACTCACCCAGGGGGCTGGTCCAGCTGCGACCCTTGCTGGCAGAGACCTTTGTCCCAGTGGCCTGAGTGGCCCCAGAACACCCCTCTTCCTCCCAGGCCCTGGGAGGATGGTTGGCCCAGTCCTCCTCCAGCCTCTGAAAGGGCTGGGTCAGCACCCTGGGCTGCTGCTCTGATCCGCTCCCTGTACCTGTTGTTGTCACTACTGCAGGGCTGGGAAGCCTCGGGGATCGGGTGGCAGAGTGGGAGACAGGGAGAAGGGGACAGCAGAGACGGGAAGCAGAGGCACAGTAGGGGGCTGCAGTCCTGGTCATGACTTTCAGCCCAGACCCCCAGGAGAAAAAGGGGTAGAGATCCGGAATCCTAAGCAAATTCCACATAAATGAGCCCTGGGGCCATAGTTCCCACTGAAGGAACCTGGAGGTGCCTATCCAAATGATATGCAAATTCCATGCAAATCATCACACTGGGTGAGGCCAAGCTGGGGTAAGTGAGCATTTGGGGGGCTCACCTACCCTCACCTTTCATTGATGATCTGTAGCTGGTCTGGCTGGCCGGAGGGAGGCCCCTGTGGGAGCACTCGCCTTTCTGGAGCATCTTCGGCCTCAGCTGCCGACTATAATGCGCATCCAGCCAGTTAGCCAGTTGCTGGAAGACACGCTTCACGTTTAGGTGAGAGGGGCCCAAGCCGCTAGCCTCCAGCACTGAGGTCACTACGTTCCCCTGCGTTGCCTCATCCAGCTCCGGTTCCACCTCCTCCCAGGCCTCGGCCTCCTCAGACACCAGCTCTGCCTCTTCTGTTGCCCCCTCCTCAGCTGACGCCACCTCTTCTGTGGCCCCCAGTTCCTCCTCAGGCACCAATTCCTCCACAGGCACAAAATCTTCCGCCACAAAATCCTCTGCTGTCAGTAACCCTTCTCAGCCTCTAAGCCCCGGTCCTGCTCTCGCACCTCACTGCAGCACAGCCTGTATCTGGGCAGGGAGACAGGAAAGTCTTTCTGTGCCCCTGAAGGCCAACCCCAGGCAGAGCCCCCAGCGCCCCCCTTCCACCTGCTCCTAGGACATCTCCAGCCACCAGGGTTGAGGAGCTCTCGTGCTCTCTGCCCCAGTCTACACATAGATCCAATGGCTACTCCTCAGTTCTGTCCCAACTAGGGGAAAAGGGAGCTGGGTACCCGCCTCAAGGCTTCAAACACCCAGCCCAGGCACCAGGTAGGAAGGAGGGTCACCAAACACTGCACAAACCCTGCTTTCTCCTAGTACCCCCCACCCTGCTGCACAGAACAGACCGGCAAGGATAATAATATTCCTTCTGCTCCCCTCCATGATTTAACCTTTACAGCCCATCCCACAGCTAGTTGCCATAGGAACAAATCCATTTTAGTAAGGCTCAGACAGTTCAAGCCATTGGCCAAGGACACAGCCAATAAAGGGACCAAGTTGGGACTCGGTCCCAAATGTTTCCAGCTCCCAGGCCAGTGCTCCTTCACTCTCAGCCTCTGTCAAGGTGAAGGAAAGGCTTCGGTTCCCACCTGGAACAGCCTAAATCAGATGACCACCTATGGGGCAAGATTTGAAAGAAAAGGGAGCAGCCCCTTCCAGAACAACTCAACCCAGCCAGCCCAGAGCATAGGGCCTTCTCTAGGGCAGCAGGATTGCAGGTGGTTGTCTGACTGCTGAAAAGTGAGGGTGGTTGATGGGAGAGCCCCTAGCCAGCTTACCCCAGGTGTGACATCTCCTCCTTCTCAGTCTTCCCATGATTCCTTCAACAGAGAAAAGGGCTTTCACTGTCCCAAGGCAACATTAGCTGAAACCGCAAAGTCCCTGCGGGCCCCAACATGTGAAAAAGTCCTGGGGAGAAATGACGGGCCCAGACATGGGGACGGAGAAAAGGGTGGGGTGGGGGAGGGGCTGGGGCAGCGAACGAGGGGCGCCAGGAGTGAAGGAAGGTCAGAAGCAAACCCCCTCCCCACTCTGGGAAAGTGAGTGTGGGTCAGGCAAGGGCCTGGGGGGTCCCAGCACCGCACCTTTCCATAAAAAACACAGGGCCGGAGATAATCCTCATGGACCTTCTGAGCTCCTCAGCCAGGGCCTCCTGAAAACCAGGAAGGGCCTCCTGTGGTGGAGAAGGGGTATTACCAGGGGATCCCCACAGAACTCCAGCCCCTACTCCCAGGCACAGAAAGGAAATCAGCCAGCGGGGCTGAGGCACAAGCACACAGGCAAAAGCGGGCAGCCGGGGGTCCTCACCAGAGGTACGGCGTGTGTGAGGCGGGTGACAGGGTCAGTGGACCCCGGCGCTTGCTGGCGGAGGGTCTTCACCTCCTCCTGAGCCTGGGTCGGCATGCCCCCACGCTCCGTGTACTTCTCCCGTAGGTCCTGCAGCTGGGAAGCCACTTGCAGATTCTGTTGGGACCCAGGCCCACCCAGCCCGCCCTTTCCCCAGGGGGCTAAGAGGCGAGAGGCCCAGACTCTGACACAGGGTGCCCCCAGATAGGTCCCTGGACTCTACTTCACTCAGACACCACCTGCTAGGCCCCATGCCAGACGCTGAGGGTGTGCAAAGGGACAGACCCAGTCCCGGCTCAAGGAGCTTGTCCTCCCAGGAAAGTCAGGCAGCCGACCAAGGGCCCCGAGCTCCCCGCTCTGGGTCACGGTCTCTCGAGGGCAGGGGCAGGAGCCAAGGGCAGTTTCACCTCATGCTGGAGCCGCATCTGGATTACTCTCTCCGAAGCCAGCTGCTGCTGCAACTTCTCAGTCTCAGCCCCATGCTGGAAGGACCCAAGACTGGTAAGCACCCCTCCCCCCAGGCCTCCCCACCACTTCCGACAGGTCTTCCCAGGCACATGGGTGAGGCTTTGGCAGCCCTTTAAGTAAGAAGTCACGTAGAATGAGGCCACATAAGGCAGGAGAGTCATGCGGCCTGGTTCCTGGAACACGCTGTGACCCTCTCTGGGACTTGGTCCCCTCCCTGGGACAAGGAGGGGGAAGAATGAGGGCTCTCTGAGATCCCCTCCAACTCGGGACTCTGACGCAGAGAGGGGTCTGGGGCCTGGCCGAGCCAAAAGCCCCATGAGGTGAGGACAGGGAGGAGGGGGCTTGGGTGTGGCGGGGCCATGACAAGAGGGAGCCCTGGGCACACCCGGACGCACCGACTGGCAGCGTTGCTGCACCTTCAGGACCTGGGCCCGCAGCTGGGTGACCTCCCTCTGCTACTGGTCCTGGGCCTCCCTCCTGAGCACCAGCACCTCTGACAGCTCAGCCATCTGCTGGCTGGCCTCAGCTGGCGACAAGCAGGGACAGAAAGTCGGCTCCGGCCCCCTTGGCCTCCAGGGACCAGTCTGGCCCTCCCACTGCCTCTGTCCACCCCGCCCCTCAGCTCCTGCGGGGGGTGGGGGGGTCCGCCTTTGCAGGATTCGCCTTCCTCACTTGGTCTCCTTTCCGTAAATGTTAGTTAACTGACACGGAGCAAGGCCCTGGGTGACCAGTCTGCCAGGCCTGGTCCCAGCACACACGGGGCTCAAGTCTAGTGGGGAAAGTGATGGGGGAGGAAATCCTGCCAGTGCGTAGGCTGGGCTCCGATGGAGCGAGTACAATGGGCGCGCTGGGGGTCTCAGCCGCGACACCCTGTCCTGCCTTACAAGGTCTGCCTCTGCGGGGCAAGCGGGGCTCCGCCAGGCACAGAATGGCAAACAAGGCCCAGACAGGGGGTGGAGAGGCCTGGAGGCAATCACAAGACACTGGGAGGGCTCTGACGCTGGGGCTGGGGTGGGGGTTGAGGTTACCCTTTGGCCAATGGGAAACTTGGGGTTTTAGGCAGAGGATGACGTGGTCAGATTTGGTTTTAGGAAACTTATTTGGGCTGTGTGCAGAATGACCCGGAAGGGCAGCAATCCAGGCAGGGAGACCGGTTAAGACGGGGGGCCTGGGCTAGAGTCAGGGAGGTGAGGAGGAGAAAAGACACTTAAGCCTCTCTGAGGAGGTGGGAGCAACAGAACTTAGGGACCAGTTCCCATGCCAGGGATCTGGGGACCTGTGGGCCAACGGGGGAGCTGAGGAACCCAGGGGGAAGGAAGGTCAGGCCTGGGGGGAGGGGAACAGCATGAGTTCAGCCATCTTGTGTCTGCAGCTCACAGCCAGACCTGAGCTCCCCAGGGACCAACGCTGTGCCTCCCTCTTCTTCATAAACACACAGTAGCAGCACAGCCCCTGGCCTGGCCCCGGTGCCTCAGCGCCTGATCTCTGGCAGCTCCCGGCTCCTTCCCTTCCTTGCTTCCAGGCCCCTTCTTCCTGTGCCCCAAATAACAAAAGGCCACAGGCTTAGAGGGACCCTGGGGCTTCTGTACAGCATTTTACAGGGTGCAGAAAGCACTTCCTCAGCTGTGCCTCTGGAAGGGTCCACAGGGCTGAGAGTACTCCTCCCCATGCTAACGACGGAGGTTCAGCGGGTCAAGGAACACCGTCCAAGCTCACACCGCTAAGAAATGCCAGAGTGGGGACTTGAACTCAGGTCTCCAAACTCCGAGTTCTGAGTTCTTCCCCCCACCCCAAGTTACAACTTCACGTACAAAACTGCTCCACACAATCAAGGGGGTAGAGCTGAGAGGCCTGGAGGGAGGGAGAGAGGCAGGGGCAGGGGAGTCAACACCCCCTGGCCGTGGATGTGCCCTCTGTCCACCTGCTCAACTCCTCCTCAGCTGCTCGTTCTTCTCCTCCAGCAGCCTCAGCTGCTCCTGCAGGGCTTCCAGCTGCGGGCAGTCGTGCAAGACCTCCGTCTCCCACAGACAAGTCCTAGGAGTGAGAGCCACAGAAGCCAGGGGGTAGGGGACCCAGGTCCCAGCCCACCCGGAGGCTGCCCACCTGGGCTCAGTGTGGCGGTCTCCATTAGTCCCAGCAACCCTGCCGGCAGGTGCACCGTCAGTGTTCCTGTTTGCACACAGGGAAACTGAGGCACAGAGAAGGGGCTGCCCAGGTGAAAAGGCAGGACACTCACGGCTCAGGGGCTCCATAGGAATGATAGTGCTGCTGCTCTTCCTCCTCCGGCTCCTCCTCCTCTTCTTCCTCCTCCTCCTCCTCCTCAGAGTCTGAGTAGAGCTGAAGGAGGTCATCTCTCAAGCTCACCTGGTATCTGAGGTGTAAAATCTGGCAGTGGGGGAGAGGGGCCCTGTCGGAACGCAGGCGGGGGTGAGCACAGGTCCAGGCACGGGGCAGGGTGGGGGTGCTGTAGGTAGGTCTGAGATGGCACACTCCCTCCCCTCCTCCCTTCCCGGTTACCTCCTCCCTGGCTGAGCCCAGCATGGCTTCCAGTTTCCTGTGCTCCCCCATCAGAACACTGTTCTGTCTCACCAGGGACTGGCCAATGCGAGCCACAGTATTTAGGTCCCGCTCTCTCTGCAGAGGGACCCCCATCCACGGGGAATACTTTCCTGTTTTCTGGGCTCTCCCAGACAGGTGGGAGAAGCAAGGGAGTACACAGGGGTCAAAGGGAAGCTAGGCCACTAGGGGAAACCTTCCCCACACCCTAGTTTTCCAGGGTACTAGAAAAAAGTCTGCCATCGACACACTGTGGGGCCTGACTCAGCTTCCCCTTATGGAGAAGACCACATCAGACCAGATGGCTCTACAAGCAATTCTGGCCTGGATATCCGGCATATACCTGCCTTCCATAAGAGGGACCCCTGGCTCGGCTCCCAGAGAAATAATCAGGCAGGAAAAAGACAAGACTCCTACCCCTCCAGGGGAGAATGAAAACAGAGGCCTGGCTAAGGCTCAGGCTGGGCCGGACAGGGAAAGCAGTACACAGCTTCTCTAGCAAATTTAACATCACTTTGACATCTTCTTGGGTGATCTCGGCTGGTGGGGGTTGGTCGGGGCACAGCGCTGCAAAAGCAGGAGTGGAGGCCAAGGTGGGAAAAGGGAGGACATACGCTACCCCACATCCCACTGTTTCCTGTCCGATCCTCAGTTCTCCCTCAACAACAAGAGTCAGCGACAAGAGAGCTCCCTTCCTGCCCCCACTATTCTCTCCAGACACCCCCAGTACCCAGCACTCCTTTCCCCTGCTCCCAGGGCCAAATGGGCTCTTTTGTGCCCTGGAGGGGTCTGGGTGAGGTCAAGGGATCACAGTCCTCCAAGCTCAGGTGGAAATGAGTTCTCAGGACGCCCGAGTCCCTGGTACCAGGGGAATGCAGGAGGCTAGCGAAAGTACAGCCCCAGACTGACTCATCACCTCTTACCCGGAGGGCGCTCTCGGCCGACTGGAGCCTCATGGGTCATAAAACAGACGCAGTCACCCACCCTGCACCTGTTGCGTGTGGAGAGGAGGGAGAGACTTTTCCAGCACGCAGTAGGGGCTCCTGAGCCTCCAGACCTAATCCAGAGATCTCCCGCGACCCAGGAGAGGGTACAAGGGGAAGAAACCTGAGGCCCCGCCCACCCCGAGTCTGGGAAAAGCCGGGCTTCGACACCCGCAGCCAAAAGGTTGACAAAACCCACCTCCGCCCACCCACCTCCCCAGCTTGGTGCGGCGGGCGAGCACAAGCTCAGAGCGAGCCTGGCAGCGCCCTCCCGCAGCCCCCCGCCCCTCTCCTGGAATTGCGGTTGACTGAGTGGGGCGGGGCAGGGGGGACCGTGAGAGTGCGCAGATCTGGGGAGCAACAGACGCGCAGAGCCGGGCGGACGAGCGCGCTGGTGCGCCGACCTGACCCTCCGACAGCAATCAGGGGACGACAGAAGGTTGGAGAAGAAGGGCAAGAGGCGTCCGAACAGGCACCGCAGTGACAACGCAAGTGGGTGGAAGGGTGAGACTGAGTGCCAGAGGGGGCGGGGCGCCTGGAACCGACGCCCCCCCCCCACCTTCTGCCTGGAAATACCCAGGTCCCACCCGCTCTGGGGTCCCGGGGATCCGGTTTACCTTCCTCCAGCTCCCGAATAAAGGCGGCGTGCTCGGGGCCCGACACCCCAGGCCGCCGTCCGATGTAGGCGGCCGGCGTCTTCCAGATGCCCGCCGCCTTCTCAGTCCTCAGGCCAGTGGCCCGGGGACCAATGGGCCCTCGGAATATGAAGCGAGTCCACTGCGCGTCCGAGTTGCCGGGCCCAAACTGGGCATTCCGCTGGGCGGCGGCGAATGCGGACGCGCGCGGTGTTCCTGTCGGGGATCCAGCCTTGGAGGTCGGGCGAGCTCCGGCGGGGGCGGGTCCCGAGACGGATGGGGATCTGGATCCCGTTCGCGGTCCTTCAGTCAGTGCCTGCGCAGGGGCGGGTGCAGGCTGCGCTGAGGGCTCTGGAGCGGAATGGGCTGCGGGTGGGGGTGCGGGGGTGACTCCCGCTGGAGCCCGGGTTCTGAAGCGGTGCCCCACGAGGCCTTGCCCGGGCTCTTTCGGGCGCATCTTGAGTCCGCAGTCTGCTGCCGCAGCCCCGCCTTTATAACCTGCGCCTGGAGTGCTCGCCCGCCGGCCCGTACCACGCGCGGGAGGGGGCAGCCAGGGAGCAACCAGTGGTGCCCGGGACTGGGAGTCGCGCGCGAGGGGACGGAGGTGGTGGAGCAGAGCGCAAAAAATCAGAACAAGGAGAGAGTCGAATGGCGGTTCCGGCCGGTTCCATGGGCTTGGTTCCGAGTGCAGGGTTTCTACTCTCCTCTCCACCTCCGGAGAATGGTTCTGCCCAAAGTCGCAGCTTCCCTGGACTTCGGGTACCGGGACCCCGACCTCCCTACCTGGAGGGCACAGCCTCCCTCCATTCCCGCGGGGGTTGCCGGCTGCCCTCCCTGGATGTGATCTGGGAGTTAGCGCAGGGTAGTGCTTTCCCCGGTGGCTGGGAGATGCATCCCGACCCTAGGACTGTTTCACCGCGCTGCCCAGTCCGGCGCGTCACTGGGTCTTCGCGCTGGTCTTCGCGCTCACGCTCCCGGGGCTCCAGCCATTTGACAGCCCTTCTTCTTTCTTAATTCGTCTTACTACCTTTCCTCGTGCTTTACCTCTAGCCCTCATTCGCTTCGCCCACCTCCTTCCACCCTGGCAAACACCTGTTCTTGCTGCAGACCCCGCTTAGAGGGCTCCCCCTGAAGACTCCTCCAACCTCGTCCCCTGTGGCCCCAGAGCGTCCCTCCTCCGGTGGCCGGCAGTGCTCAAGAGTGTGTCTATTTCCAATCCAGACCTGCGCCCCTTCAGCGCAGGGAGCGGGTCCCTCAGAGCGCACCACGGGAGGCGGGCCGAGGAGTCGTGGGGCCATTTCTGTGCCTTTAGACTGGAAGAACCTGCAGGCCCAAAAGAGATGGTTATGGCACTAATTCTCCTTTTTTTTTTTTTTTTAAATGTTTACTGATTTTCAGAGACAGCGCAGGGGAGGGACAGAGCGTGAGAGCGTGCCCACCCACGAAGGAGGGGCAGAGAAAGAGAGAGGGAGGGATAGAAAGAATTCCAAGTAGGCTCTACGCTGTCAGCACAGAGCTCAACGCAGGGCTCTATATCGTGAACCGTGAGATCATGACCTCAGAATCAAGACTTGGATGCTTAACCGACTGAACCACCCAGGCACTGTCTTATCTTCTCACTGTGGTCCTCACGTAGTGGAAGGGTGGAGGGAGCTCTCTGGGGCTTCTTTTATAAGGCCACCAGTTCCCACGCCTGAGGGTTCCCCCCTCAAGACCTAATCACCTCAGAAAGGCCCCACCTCCTAACACCATCGCGCTGGGGGTTAGGATTTCAGCATGAATTGCAGGGGGACACCAACACTTAGACCATAACAACCCTATCACTCTTTAAAAACAAAGCAACAGCAATAACAAAAACCCACCAGCTTTTGGGGCGCCTGGGTGGCTCAGTTGGTTAAGCATCCGTCTTCAGCTCAGATCACGATCTTACAGTTTGTGAGTTTGAGCCCCACGTCTGGCTCTGTGCTGACAGCTCAGAGCCTGGAGCCTGCTTCGGATTCTGTGGCTCCCTCTCTCTTTGCCCCTCCCCTGTTCATGCTCTGTCTCTTTCTCTCTCAAAAATAAACAAACATTAAAAAAAATAATAATATTTTATTTAATCCGGTATCTCCAATACTGATACATGAATTCAGCAAAGTTGCAGGGTACAAAATCAATGTGCAGAAATTGGTTGCATTTTTATACACCAATAGTGAAGCAACAGAAGGACAAATAAAGAAACTGATCCCATTCACAATTGCACCAAGAATCATAAAATACCTAGGAATAAACCTAACCGAAGAGGTAAAAGATCTGTATGCTGAAAACTAGAGAAAGCTTATAAAGGAAACTGAAGAAGACGCAAGGAAATGGAAAATCATTCCATGCTCATGGATTGGAAAATAAATGTTGTTAAAATGTCAATACTACCCAAAGCAATCTACACATTCAATGCAATACCAATCAAAATTTCACCGGCAGTCTTCGCAAAGCTAGAACAAACAGTCCTAAAATTTGTATGGAACCACAAAAGACCCCGAAGAGCCAAAGTAATACTGAAGAAGAAAACCAAAGCAGGAGGCATCGCAATCCCAGACTTTAGCCTCTGCTACAAAACTGTAATCATCAAGATGGTATGGTATTGGCACAAAAACAGACACATGGACTGATGGAACAGAATAGAGAACCCAGAAATGGGCCCACAAATGTATGGCCAACTAATTTTTGACAATGCAGGAGAGTATCCAATGGAAAAAAGAGTCTCTTTAGCAAATGCTGCTGGGAGAACTGGACACCAACATGCAGAAGAATGAAACTAGACCACTTCTTACACCATACACAAAAATAAACTCAAAATGGATGAAAGACCTAAATGTGAGACAGGAAACCATCAAAACCCTAGAGGAGAAAACAAGCAACAACCTCTTTCACCTCAGCCGCAGCAATTTCTTACTCGACACATCTCCAAAGGCAAGGGAATTAAAAGCAGCAATGAACTATTGAGACCTCATCAAGATACAAACTTCTCCACTGCAAAGGAAACAATCAACAAAACTAAAAGGCAACCGATGGAACGGGAGAAGATATTTGCAAATGACGTATCAGATAAAGTGTTAGTATCTATAAAGAACTCACCAAACTCCACACCCTAAAAACAAATAATCCAGTGAAGAAATGGGCAGAAGACATGAATAGACACTTTTCCAAAGAAGACATCCAGGTGGCCAGCAAACACATGAAACACTGCTCAACGTCACTCCTTATCAGGGAAATACAAATCAAAGCCACACTGAGATACCACCTCACACCTGTCAGAGTGGCTAAAGTGAACAAATCAGGAAATTATAGATGCTGGTGAGGAGGTGGAGAAACGGGAACCCTCTTGCACTGTTGGTGGGAACACAAACTGGTGCAGCCGCTCTGGAAAACAGTGTGGAGGTTCCTCAAAAAATTAAAAACAGAAATACCCTATGACCCAGAAATAGCACTGCTAGGAATTTACCCAAGGGATACAGGAGTGCTGATGCATTGGGGCACATGTACCCCAATGTTTCTAGCAGCGCTTTCAACAATACCCAAATTATGGAAAGAAACTAAATGTCCATCAACTGATGAATGGATAAAGAAGATATGGTTTATACATACAATGGAATACTACTTGGCAATGAGAAAGAATGAAATCATGCCATTTGCAGCAACGTGGATGGAACTGGAGGTATTATGCTAAGTGAAATAAGTCAGAGAAAGACAGTTATCATATATTTTCATTCATATGTGGATCTTGAGAAACTTAACAGAAGACCATGGGGAAGGGAAGAGGGGAAAAATAGTTACAAACAGAGAGGGAGGGAAGCAAACCATAAGAAACTTAAATACAGAGAACAAATTGAAGGTAGATGGGGGAGAGGGGAAAGTGGGTGATGGGCATTGAGGAGGGCACTTGTTGGGATGAGCACTGGGCGTCGTATGTAAGCCAATTTGACAATAAATTATATTTTTAAAAAATAAAATAATAATAATAAATAAAATAATATAATAATTTTTATTTAACCCAATATCTCCAAAATATTATCATTTCAACATGTAATCAACATAAAAAATTATGAATGAGATTATATTTTCCATTTTTTATAATGAATTGAGTGCATTTTATTCTTATGGCCCATTTCAGTTGAGACTCAAATTCATTCTTCTCTTTATTTTTCTAAATATAATTTGTCTTTTTCCCACTATATACCTTTAAATTTTTTTCTCTTCATCACTGGATTTCATCAATTTGATCATGATGTGTCTTAGTAGGATTTTTCTTTCATCCTTCTTGGGGCTGATCGAGCTTCTTAGATTTGAGGGTGTATAGCTTTGATCAAAATTTGGAAATTTTTCAACTCTTATTTCTTTTTTTTTAATATTTATTTTTATTTTCGGTTGGGGGGAGCACAAGTGGGGGCAGGGAAGAGAGAGAGGGATAGAGGATCTGAAGCTGGTTCTGCAATGACAGACTGACAGCAACAAGCCCAATGTGAGGCTAGAACTCACGAACCGTGAGATCATGACCTGAGTCGAAGTTGGCCACTCAACTGACTGAGCCACCCAGGTGCCCCATCAACTTTTATTTCTTTAAATATTTTTTTTCTGAGCCCCACTTCTAGGATTTCAATTACATGTGTGTTAGACCACTTGATACTGAACCACAGGCACTAGGACTCTGTTCATTTTCTTTTTCCAGCCTTTTTCTCTCTGTCCTTCCGTTTCAGTTGTTGTGACTGGTATATCTTCAAGTCCACTGATTTTTTTCTTTTAAAGACGTTATTTTTCAGGAATCTCTACACCCAACATGGGGCTCAAAGTTACAACCCCAAGATCAAGAGTCACATGCTCTACTGACTGACCTGAGCCAGCCAGGTGCCCCTCCACTGACTTTTTAATCTTCTTTTAGGCCATTCAGGAACTTTTCATTTCTGATCATGTATTTTCCAGCTCCAGGCATGCTAGTTGGTCCTCATTTGCATCTTCCATTTCTCTCCTTATTATACTCATATATTTTTTTTAATCCTTGTACTTAGCTATAAGGAATTTTTAGAAGTCTTTCTCTGCCATCATCTCTGTCATTTGTGGGTCTGTTTTTATTGACTGATTTTTCTCCTGTCTACAGGTCACATTTTCTACGTCTTTCTTGCTCAATAATCTTTTGGATGCCGGATATATTGTGGATGTTACATTGCTGAGATGCCAGCTTTTTATCCTCCTTTGCTGGGTTTCATCTTGCCAGGCAGCTAAGTTGTGGATCAGCTTGATCCTCTTGAGGCTTGTTTTTAAAGTTTTGTAGGGCAGATCCAGAAAGGTCTTTACTCTAGTGATATTTTAGCCCTATTACAAAGGAGTAATCTTTCTGGAGTGTCTACTGAATGCCCCAAATATTCAGTGAGGACTCTCCTCACTGGCTGATCAGAACCTAAACATTTCCCAGCCCTGTGTGAGCTCTGGGAATTCATGTACGACTTCCTGGGAGTTGTTCTCTCCCCGGTGGATATTCTTTTCTCAGCCTCATGGAGTCTCACCCTACACACCTCCAGCTTCGCATTCAACCAAAGACTCAAGAACATTCCGTTGTAGGTTTCTGGGACTTGTTGAGAACTGCATGGCTCTCTCCTCCTGGGAAAAAATCTGTTCCACAAATTCCAGCCTCCCTGAACTCTGACCTCTGTCTCTGCGGGTCAGTAGACACCAGAGTCTGCTTGGGTTCCCCCTCCCTATACTGCCCTCAGAAATTGCCTCTAGACAGAAACCCAAGGTCATCATAGGACTCACTTAATCTGTTTCTCCCTGAGACCACAGTCCTGTGATGCTTATTGTCCAATGCCTTAAACCTTTGTTTCACACATTTTATCCAGTTTTCTACTTATTTTCTGCAGGAGGGAAATGTGGAGCTAGCTACTCCATCTATTTGGATAGACATTGAATTAGAAGCCTATCCTGAAGGTAGAGCCATAGGACTTGCGGAAGGATTGGATGAAGAGTGTGAAGGAAGAAGAAAAGTCAAGAATGACTCCAACTGTTTGGGCCAGAGAGAGCTCCATACACGAAGATGAGAAAAACTGAGGGGAAGTCAGCTTTGGTAGAGAAAACCAGGAGTTCAGATTTATCTAAATATCTTTTTTTTTTTTTTTAATAAGCTCCACACCCAACGTGGGGCTTGAACTCATAATCCTGAGATCAAGAGTCACACGCTCTACCAACTGAGCCAGCCAAGTGCCCCAGGAGTTCAGTTTTACATAAGTTAAATCCAAAATGCTTATTAAGTATCCAAGTGGATAAACAACTAGTTGGGTTTATCCCAACTGGATATATAAATATAACAACTTGATATATAAATCTGAGCATAGGGGAAAGATGGGGGCCGGACACTTCAACTGGGGACTCATTGCTCTAAGGTGAGAATGTAAAGCCATGAGACTAGGTGAGACCCCTGAGAGACTGAGTGTAGATAGATAAGGGGGCCCAGGGTTAAACCCTCCGTACGTAGAGGGCAGGGAGAAGAGGAAGACTCATCTAAGGTGACCAAGATGGATGGGACCCTGAAGAAGAGGTAAACCAGGGAAAAGCTGGGTTCCAGAGAAAGTGTTTCAAGCAGAGAGAGCCACCTGTGTTGAGTGGTGCTGCCACAGGAGACCAACGAGGACGGAGAATCAACTCAGCAAGATGGAGGCCATGGACAACCTTGGCAAGAGCCATCTTGGTGGAGAGACGGAGGTGAGAGAGACTGAGAAGGGTGAGGAAGTAATGGGAGGTGATGATGTGAGGATGGTGAATATAGAAAACTATTGAAGAGTTTTGCAGGGAAGGGGAGCTGAAAGAGAACAGTCACTGAAAGACAACACAGGCACTAGAGAAGGTGGTTTTTGGGGGGTTTTTTGTTGGTTTGTTTTTTAAATTTTTTTTAATGTTTATTTATTTTTTGAGAGAGAGAGAGAGAGAGAGAGAGAGAGCGCGAGCAGGGGAGGGTCAGAGAGAGAGACGGAGACACAGAATCCAAAGCAGGTTCCAGGCTCTGAGCGCTCAGCACAGAGCCCGACACGGGGCTCGAACCCATGAACCGTGAGATCATGACCCGAGCGAAGTCGGATGTTTAACCGACTGAGCCACCCAGTTGCCCCTGGAGAAGGTGGTTTAAGGACGAGAGATGAGGGGTGCCTGACTGGCTCCGTTGGAAGAGACCACAACTCCTGATCTCAGGGTCGTGAGTTCGAACCTCACGTTGGGTGTAGAGCTTACTCAAATAAATAAACTAAAACAAAAAACAAACAAACAAACAAAGCATTTAAGGTTGAGTGCGGTGACAACATGTTTATGTGCTGATGGGGATGTTCCAGCAGGGAGGAGAAAACTAATGCCAAAGACAGAACCCAGAGCCCAAGGATCATTCTGAGATCCTTCTGGGAATGGACGAACCCTGGTAACCAAATCTGTTCTCCTCTGTGCTCAAGCATGCGTATTTTCTTTTTTTTTTTTTAATTTTTTTTAACGTTTTATTTATTTTTGGGACAGAGAGAGACAGAGCATGAACAGGTGAGGGGCAGAGAGAGAGGGAGACACAGAATCGGAAGCAGGCTCCAGGCTCTGAGCTATCAGCCCAGAGCCCGACGCGGGGCTCGAACTCACAGACCGCGAGATCATGACCTGAGCTGAAGTCGGACGCTTAACCGATTGAGCCACCCAGGCGCCCCTCAAGCATGCGTATTTTCTATGGTGTCTTTGTCACCAAAAAGTTTGAAGGAGACACAACCCAACCCCAGGGTTTGCTGTGGACAGTGAGATTGGAGAACCTCAGGGGTGGCCACGACAGGGTCACCTGTCCAGACTTCAGCTTGGCCAAGCCGCTCCCTCACTAGTCCCCTGAACAGCTTCCTGGACAGTCTCACTGTGCCCTAGACATCTCTGCAGCTCCAAGCACAGAAGGGGACATAAAATAGGGGCCCATTCCATTCCTGCTGAATGGATGTTTGCTGAACTGGATTGTCCCTGCCCATGAGAAAGCAGCCCTGAGGCCCCTGGGAAGTTTGGGGTGAAGAAGAAAGACACAGAGATGAAGGGGACTCCACAGGCTCCCAGTTGACTTGCACCCTCTAGCTCCCAGCACCAGTGCAGAGCAACTCTAGCTACAGCCACCAGAGGGCAGTGTCGGCCCACATACCCCCCTCCTACCCCGACCCAGCCGCACATCTGTAACCCCACAAAAGAGGCGGAGTAGGGATGGTGACTTCATTTTACAGATAGAGAAGCCAAAGCTCAGGCCCCTGGTCACTCCACACGTAAGCATTTTGGCCTGGCTGATGGATGTCTGCCACAGCCCAGGGCTGCCCAGGAGACCCAGCAGGCCCCTGTCCAGCGGTGTCATTCAGTCTTGTTCCCCTCTGCCCTGCTGCTGTTCTAACCAGAGAGGCTGGCAGAACAGACACCCTAGACCTTCTGCCCTCCCTCCAGTATGAACCCACTGACCCCTGCTGAGGACAGGGGACAGGAAGAGAGGACAGGAAGGGGCTCAAGACCCACCACACCCATGAACTTGAGGGCACAGTCACTCAGACAGCACACAGGCTCAGGCCACCTCCCCTAGCCTGACCCTGGAAAATGAACCTAGGACAGGCTACCCCATGGCTAGAGCCCTTGAGAGTGTGCCTGGGATCTGGGCAGGGCCAGACACCAGGACCAATCCCTGCAGACCAGGGAGCAGGGCAGAGGGGAGCTTCCAGGGAGCATGGAGCGGATGCCGCCTCCCCCCCTCCCCCATTCCTGCTCTTCTCCTGTGGGATTCCCAGGAGCTCTCCTCCTTCTCCTGGCGTCTCCTCCCTACCAGTGCCCAGGCCCCTCCAAGACGTCAGGACTCTTTTCCTTTACTCCTCTTCCCCAGACCCCGCCCAGACTCCTAGGCACCGAGCCAGCCTCTCCGGGACCTGGGGCGAGGAAGTGGGCGTGCTGGGGGCCTAAGCCCCTCACCTGCTGTCCTCTGGGTTCCTAGGTCCCCCTCTGGTCAAGACAGGGGAAGGAGAGAAGCCAGAGAGGCGGCAGAGAGGAAGTACCTGCAGTGACGGTGGGGGTGGGGATCTAGCAGGGATGGCCAGGGTCCTAGAAGATGGCAGTTTCCTCCACTCCAACCCCACCCGCGCTTCCTCCCACCTGGGGCGGGGGGGCTTGCCTTCCCGGAACACCCACCACCTGCCACCCACACAGCCTGCAGGCTCACTCCAGCTTGTCTCCAGCTCTCCTGCTGAGGGCAGCCACCTCCTCTGAGAAGCCCTCCAGGCTCCCAGAAGGGACGTCTCCCTGTTCTACCCTCTCCTGGCATCTTCCTGCCTCTCACTGTTGACAGTGTAAGCTTCTGTTACTAATGAGAAAATTACGCAACGCAGAGGGTACTTCTGTATCCTTAGGGCTCTAATTAGAGTAAGCACTCAGTATCTGTCGAGTGAACCATGATGGATTCTCCGGGTGAGTCTGGGTATGGGTCGGGGGCAGGGAGTGGTCCCCAAAGGCTCTAGAGAGACTTACCCAGTCAGGGAGAGATTCTGCGTCCCTGGACCCTGGAGAGTGCTGCACATTCCCCCGACACAGGTGAGCCCCACCAGGAAACTGCCCAGGGGCACAGGGACAGCAGACCCTCAGGGGGTGGGCGGTGTTAAGGGACTCCAGCATAGTCCCCTCCCCTCTCCTCACTTAGAGCCCTTCAGCTCAGCCCCCACTCACTTCCTCCAGGCACCCGCTCTGAGGCCTAAGTGGGATAGGAGCTATCTGCAGGTGGCAGGTCACAGGGCCTGCCCTGGCCTGGGGGGAGGGGGGCGGCGCTCCAGGGGAAGCAGCTGGGAGCCAGGTGGGGGGAACCAAGCACACAGTGGGGGGGGGGGGGGGGCAGGGCAATCAGCCGTGTCCAGCCTGCTGGGCAGACACAGGTGGCGAGCTTGGGAGGACTGTCTACTGCTCTTGGGCCTCTGTCAGCTACCGCCAGGTTCAGGGAGAAGACCCAGGAGCCCTTCACTGCCTGACTTCTGTCCCCAGAGTCAATGACTTCTTCTGATCCTTGGGTCCATGTCTAGACTCTGAGCCCTTCTGGGAACAACTCACGAGTCAGGGACAGCAAAGAAGGGAGAAACACAAATTCACTGAGCCCCAATTAGTCTATGCTTTGTATATGTTATTTCATTTTATCATCACCCAGAGGAAAAAAATATATTACTTTTCATAGATGAGAAATGGGTTGGCACCACTGACCACTGAGTGAGGATTCCTGGCATTTCAGCCATTCCTGACAGAGGAAACCTTGCTTATCACAGGGACCCCATTGCGCCACCTGACATGGAGAGTTTTTCCCAGTTGCTGCCGAATCTGTCCCATGACCTTCCTACCAAGTGGCCTTCCAGCCTTTGCCTGCATACCTGCATAATGGGGAGCTCAGTAGAATAGTCTGGGCACTTCTAGAGAGCCCTTATTCTAGAAAGGGCTTCCTTGAGACTTCTGCTTAGAATAAAATCTTTCTCTTTGTAATTCTCACCCACGCCCCCACCCCTACCCCTACCCCTACCCCATCCCCATCCCACTTTCTGTTTCCGACTGTGCCCTCCAGGGATCCCCAGAACGAGGTTGCGCCCTCCTGTGCTCTGTGCACACCAGACGGGTGTTTTGCTAGTTTGCTCTTCCCCAGGCTCCCCATCCTCCAGCCAGGCCTGAACCCCTCCCCTTCTGATCTCAGGGGGATGCTCCAGGCCAGCCAAGGAAGGTGGCCTGGGCTCAGAAGGTGGAGGCTGGAGGCAGCAAAGAGCCATGGGATGAAACTTCTGGCATCCTGAATCCACATCCAAGCTCTGACTCTCACAAGCTGTGCTGCCTTCCGCACATTTCCTAATTTCTCTGAATCTCGGCAGCCTCACCGTGTATAATTTACCTCCACTTTACACACCTCACAGGGCTTACCTGAGATTACGCAGTAAAGCACCTAACACCTACCGAGGGCTCAGCAAATGATAACTGTTGATGTTCACATTATTATTAACAATGTCACCTGGGCACCTGGGTGGCTCGGTCGGTTGAGCGTCTGACTCCGGCTCAGGTCATGATCTCACGGTTGACGAGTTCCAGCCCCATGTCGGGCTCTGTGCTGACAGCTCAGAGCCTGGAGGCTTCTTCAGATTCTGTCTCCCTCTCTCTCTGCCCCTCCCCTGCTCATGCGCTCTCTCTCTCTCTCTCTCTCAAAAATAAAGATTAAAAAAATTTTTAACAATGTCACCTGTCACTTGGGCCTCAAAAGTAAAACAAGAGGCAAATATCTCCAACCTCAGTTGCTCTGAGGATGTCGCCTGCCACAGGGCCCAGCACAGAGATCAGCCAGTGATGGGTATGATCAGGATTGCTAGGACCGCTGTCCCTGAACGACCCCAGGACAGAAAACCTTACCCTCCAGGCAGGGTCGCAACCGCCTTCCACAAAGGCCTTTCAGTGGTCCCCCCCCCCCCACTTCGTATCCACGATCCAGTTCGTTTGGACACTTTGCCCAGCCGCACGAAGCCCTCCAACTCCCTGACTTTTGCCTCATTTTCCAGCCTGTGTCTCGCTGTCACCCCTCCAAGCCACTGTCATCTCTTGAACTCTGTGCTCAGTTTCCCAACTTCACGTCTTTGGCTGCTCCCTCTGCCGAGAATCCGGCCCAGGTAAACGCCATGATGTCCATCGAGCACCTCCTTATTTGAAAGGCAAGGCGACTCAGATGTCACCTCCGCCTCCACAGGCTCCCTGAACCCACTCAGGCCCCTGCGCACATGCGCACTCTGCTGCTAGCATTGCTTTGCTGTGTTTCCCATAGGAAGACGAGAATGTGGGGCATCTCTATCCCCAGGGCCCGGAGCAAAGCCTGGCAGAGAGCAGGTCCTTAGGAAGCAGTACAGACCGGGACTGCACTCGGACCGGTTTTCCACAGCTTCGTTGCACCAGTAATTATTGTGAACCAGGAGTCAACTGAATTTTTCAAATCTTTCCCACGCATCCTGGGTGTTACCAAGTTTCCCTATATTTTCTTTTCTTTTTTTTTAAATAATTTTTTTAATGTTTTTATTTATTTTTGAAGGAGAGAGAGAGACAGCATGAGCGGGGGAGGATCAGAGAGAGAGGGAGACACAGAATTTGAAGCAGGCTCCAGGCTCTGAGCCATCAGCACAGAGCCCGATGCGGGGCTCGAACCCACAAACTGTGAGATCATGACCCGAGCCGAAGTCAGACGCTCAACTGACTGACCCACCCAGGCGCCCCTTAAATAATTTTTTTTAATGTTTATGTATTTTTGAGAGAGAGAGAGAGAGGCAGAGCATGAGTGGGGGAGGGACAGAGAGAGAGAGGGAGACAGAATCCAAAGCAGGCTCCGAGCTGTCAGCACAGAGCCCGATGAGGCGCTCGAACTCATAAACGTCGAGATCATGACCTGAGCAGAAGTCAGATGCTTAACTAACTGAGCCACCCAGAGCCCCCCCCCCACCCCCAACAGGCTACATTTTTAAGGGTAGCTTCAGGTTCACAGATGATAACTTATTTTTGGATTTATTTTGATAACTTGATGTTTTTTAAAGTGCTATCTATGCCCAGTGTAGGAACCAATGGTCACATGCTCCACCAGCTGAACCAGCCAGGTGCCCCCTGATAATTTGATATTGCAATCCACTGTAGGGGCCAAGGGCAGTCTGCCCCTAGATGGGCCACTTGGGCATAAAGAGTATTTCGGGTTAAAAGTAATTAAAACCCAGCATAGAGCATCTGGATGGCTCAGTCCATTCATTAAGCTTCCAACTTCCTGATCTCAGGGTTCAAGTCCCGAGTTGGGCTCCACACTGGCAGCGTGGAGCCTGCTTGGGATTCTCTCTCTCTCTCTCTCTCTCTCTCTCTCTCTCTGCCACTTCCCCACTTGCACGTCCTCTCTCTCCCTCTCAAAATAAATAAACCTAAAACATTTTTTTTGTGGGGGAGCCTGGGTGGCTCAGTCAGTTAAGCGTCTGACTTCGGCTCAGGTCATGATCTCGCAGTTCGTGAGCTTGAGCCCTGCATCAGGCTCTTGCTGACAGCTCGGAGCCTGGAGCCTCCTTCAGATTCTGTGTCTCTCTCTTTCTCTGACCCTTCCCTGCTCACACTCTGTTTCTCTCTTTCCCTCAAAATAAATAAACATTAAAAATTTAAAAAAAAATTTTTTTTAGGTAATTAAAACCTAGCAGATGCAGGAAAAGCTCCCTGCCTCCCACTTAATTACCAAAATTTACATTGAAAAGGAGAGCCTGGGAGCGCCTGGGTGGCTCAGTCGGTTAAGCATCCTACTTCAGCTCAGGTCACGATCTCGCGGTCCGTGAGTTTGAGCCCCACGTCGGGCTCTGGGCTGATAGCTCAGAGCCTGGAGCCTGCTTCCGATTCTGTGTCTCCCTCTCTCTCTGCCCCTCCCCCGTTCATGCTCTGTCTCTGTCTCAAAAATAAATAAACATAATAAAAAAGAAAAGGAGAGCCTGTACCAAGAGGAGAGCTTCAAGGAATCTTATCTGCATAATTCAGCAACTTTGTTTTTCCAAACATCTTCTCTCACCTTCCTGCTAATGAGCTTTCTCCCCCTTTTAACCCCCCAGACCCTTCCTCTCTCCTTAGCTCAGATAAACCTCTTGTTGCCTCATCAGCTTTGGAAGTTCATGTCTGTGTGGACTCCCCATACATACAGCGATTCAATTTGATTTCCTTCTGTTAATCTGTCTTGTGTCAGTTGGATTCTACGTCCAGCTGGAAGGACCACAGGGCCGAGGAAGGTCCTCCGCCCCAACACCACCTTGTTGGATTCTGCCCCTCGTTCTGGCTCGTTGCCATTTCAGGGTTGCCTTCAGCGTGGCACCTGCTGTTGTGACGGGTGGGTGTTGGTTTCCATTGGTACTGTTGACACCGGGCTAGATCTGCTGAGTGTGGTGAGTGCAGACACTGACATTCCCCCAGACCACCAGGGCCAGGGTTCCGGCCCCTTGGCCATGGCTGCTCACCCAGTAAAAGGAAGGGGCTGGCAGGGGAGACTAGTTCTGAGTCACAGCAGACAAGACTGGAGCTCTACCCCCTGTCTTCCATGCCTCCTTCCTTTCATACCATCGGAACCCTGATTTCTACCAAGGGGGCGACGTGTGCAATAGACTACCCTCAGCTTCCCTTGCGGCGAGGGTCATGTGCCAGTTTCCTGCCAATGTCTCTGGGGGTAGATGTCCCTTCTGGAAAACAGAAAGGCAAAACTCCTCTGGGAAAAAAAAGACTTTTGCGTTTTCCCCTTCTTGCCTGGAAGCCCTGTGCTTTCATCCCATCTTCATGTGCATTATCCCCATTTTACAGGTGAGGAAATTGAGGCTCAGAGACATGAATTGATTTTTTTCAAGGTCACAAGGCTCAGATAACTCCTACAGGAAAACTAGAAGCGTCAACTCACTTCGTTGAGATTAACTAGCTTAACTTTCCCTTTTTGCCCAGGCTGCCAGGAAGCTCAGGGCCTAATATAAAGCTCAATCATGGCTGGTATCAACCCTTAACACTGGTGCTTTACTACCCTTTCCTTTCCCTTGTCCTCAATGTCTCTTATGAGATCTAAGAGGCCAATCCTTTCTGCTAAGCCGCCTCCTTCTCTTTTGGAAAGCTTGGGGTTGCCCAGCTTATCGTTCCCTGGCCTCTGCAGATCTCTCCACTCTGCTCTGGGCAGCAGTGAGGTCAATGGACTACATGGTTGGGTTCCCTGGTTTCTGCCTCAGTCTGACCAACAGGGGGCCTTGGGAAGAGGAAGGAACCTCCCCGTCAGTAGCCTCGTCCAGAGTCCTGACCCCAAGAAGCACTTCCTGCCTTTTTGCCTGAGGCCACGATAATTAGCCCAGGGTGCTGCCCTCTCGCTTGCTGGTCCCTCTCCCTGCCCACATCTCTGTAAACTGTCCCTTTACCAAATTCTCAAGTTACCCAAGCTGAGTGGTTCTTGCCAGGGCCCCGTTGGGGGCTGTCTGCGTCCCCCCGATTTCATATGTTGAAGCCCTAGTCCCCCAGTGTGATATTTAGAGGTGGGCTCTTGGGGATGTAATTAGGTTTAGATGAAGTTTTGAGGGTGGGGCCCCGTGATGGGATTAGCCCCCTTCAAACAGGGAGAGAGAGCTCTCTGTGAGGGTCATGCCCTGAGGAAAGGCCACATGAGAACTCGTCCAGGGGGCAGCTGTCTTGTACAAGCCAAGCAGCCAGCTTTTCCCAGGCATGGAATCTGCTGGGACCTTCATCTTGGACTTCCAGCCCCCAACCTATGGTATTTTGTTGTAGCCACCCAAGCAGAATAAGACAGGCCCTTAACACAGAGCACAAAGTGCTTTGTCCCTAAAAGTCCTTGTGATGTCTGAAAACTGTCCTGTCCCCTCCCCTCAGGGGAACTCGGCTCAGCATCTCAACGCCTCTTGCCCGCACCCCGCACCTGCCTCGCAGTCGGGCTCGCTGTCCCTGCCCCCAGCACATCCGTCCTGGAGCCACAGGACCATTGCGATTAGCTGTCCCCGGGAAGGGGAATTCGGGGATGTGGGTGGGGAACCGTCACACAAGCCAACGGTAGCGTGTGGTGGGTGAGATGATGGCGTGCACAGGGCATTACGGGGCAGAGAAGGGGCACCAGCTCAGCCCGGCTGGGAGCTGTGGGAGGTCATGGAGGAAGCAGCATTCCTGGAGTGAGGGCTGAGCTGGACCCCAGTGCGTGAGCAAGTGAAGGTATTCCAGGCAGAGGGAACAGCATGCACAAAGATTGGGAGGCAAGAACCAGCAGAGAGGATGCTGGTTGAGGGGACAGAAGGGAGGTGGGCAGGGGCCAGAGTGGGCCCACCACAGACTTTCAAAAAGGGGCCCAGACTCGAAGCCATGGGCCACAGGAAGTGTTGCGCCCGGGAGAAATCCACCAAAGGCACATTAAGGCTGGATGGGACAGGGCCAGAGGTTGAGGCCAGCGAGGAGGGCGCCCCTTGGAGAAAAAAGTGAGGCCTGGCGTCCCTGAAGGGGGGACGCACCTCGAGGCATATCTTTACCACTCCCACTCCCTAAGGTCCCTGTGAGTGCGGACTGAATTGAATCTACTCCAGATACTCAAATGTGCCTTTCTCCCTGACTCCCCTCCCTGTGTCTTTCCCACACACAAGGTGGTCATGAGTGCACGTGGGACCCAGCCAAGGAGGCATCGGGCTGCTAGGGGAGCCCCCAACGCCCCATCCCACACCCACCCCGCACAGCTTCCATCCGATCTGTGTGTTAGTTTTATTTCCTTTGCTTTGGTCTATACAAAAAAAAAAAAACAACCAATAACCAAAAACATAAAGCGATAATAATAAAACTCTCCGCTGGGACCTCCCCCAGCCCCCCACACCCACGTGCAGGAGGTGGTGGTGGGTTCGAAACAGGAAGGGGAAGAGAAAGCCCCTCACCGCACACCAGAGGGGTCAGCCAAGAGCACTTCTCAGGAGTCAGCTAGGGTGGTGGAGTGGGTGGGACGGGGCGGGATGGGGTGCCAGGGAGCTGTCCCCAGAGCTCCCAGGAAGGGGCCAGGTCCGGTTGAGTGTCCTGGAGAGAGGAGCAGGCAGTGTCCTGGAGTGGGGGACTCACTCTCCGCGTCTCCATCCCATCTCCTTGTCGGTCCCTGAACTTTTCAAGACAAGCTTTGGATTCTGGGATTTGGGGCCTTGAACCTGGGTCCTGGACACCCCAGGGGCTCGGAACAGTCGGTCGGCTGGAGTTCGGTGAAAAAATCAGGCCCGGGGGAGGAACCAAAGCTCTGTGGGGCCCAGGCTGCTGGAGTCAAGCCGCCTGGGCTGGGGGGTGGGAGTGGGGGTCGGGGGGTGATTGCCAGGTGGGGGAAGAGAGCAGGTGATTGAGTCTAAAGCTTTAGTTCCGGGGCCACAGAGGTGGGGAGGGGGTGTTGGGCCCTGGACCCACGGCCCAGGACAGAAAAGCAGGAGCAGATCACCATCCCAAGAAAGACGCTACAGAGGACCTCTGGAGGCGTGGGGTTCGGCAAGAAGTCGCAGCCCCGCTCCCCTGGGCTCAGGCACTTTTCTGTCTCGCCCCATCGCCTGCACGGAGAACCTCTCAGATGAGGAACCGCACCTGGGGGGTGAGGCAGACACAGAGAGGTCAGGGCAGGCCTCTGTCCCCTAGGAGCTCGTCCCCCCCGCCAGGTCACCCACCCACTACCCACAAAGGGGCAGGACTCCCCACCCCCTCAAGATAAGAGAGTAAGGTAGGCCACAGACACCTTCCTTGGCGGGTGCTCGACAGCAAGGGACCCACATTCATTCCCCCCCCAAAAAAGAGCCAAAGGTTCCAAGGAAACATGAGAGGGCCTCTTCCATGAGAAGCAGGTTCCAGCAGGGGGTGGGGGGGAAGCGTGTCTCCACAGCCTGCAGGCACGACAGAGGGCACCGTACTGGAAAGGAGCCAGCTAGGCCAGCATGTGGTCCGCCGCAGGGTAGGGGGGCCTCAGGCCGTCGCTGTAGGTGTCGATGGGATAGTCTCCGTCCATGTCCATGTGCATGTCCAGAGGGTCCAGGGGCACGTCACTCGAGTACATGGGGCGGTAGGTGGCATCCATGTCTGGGGAGGAGAAGGAAGGAGGACCTTCTAAAGTCTGTAGACCACCCTGCTGGACAGCCCTCCATTCATCTGCCGTGGGCCTGACCCCGTCCTCAAACTCCCACATCAGGGGACCTCCACGGGGATATCTGTGGATTCTATATGGTGTCTGCCACTGGGGACACAATGCCCCCTTCGCTCACACCCACAGACGTCCCACGACCCGGGCTCTTGGGGGTCCCTGAGGAACTCTGCACACACTTACCATCTGCGTAGGGTTCATTGATGGGGATCATGCTCTGGGCCTAAGGAAAGAGACAGAGAAACATTGAGGGAAGGGAGAAGGGCGGAAAATGTAGGCTCTGGGCTGGGGGTGGGCGGCTGGAGGTGCTTCTAGAAAAGGGGGCCGGGGGAAAACAAAGACCCCTTGAAAGAACAGAGGATGGAATGCGGTTATTCAGTGCCTCCGTGGACCCCTCCTGTCAGGCACCTCCTGAGCGTGGAAGGTCCCACCATTCATGCTTGGGGGCACCCACAGAACTAGAGCAGCCCTGGGGACGGGAGTGCACCCGGGATCAGGGCAGCCGCTAGCCTATAGAGCACCTCCATGCAAGTTAGAAAAAGGCACCCTTTCTCAAATGCTTAGAATGTATAGTGTGGACAAAATAAAATTACCATTCTGGCAGGTCAAAATCAGAAAGACAGTTCAACCTATTACTTCCGTCTGCTAGAAATTGTCGTGGATGATCCAATTATAAAATAAAAATCAGGGTGCCTGGGTGGCTCAGTCGGTTAAGTGTCTGACTCTTGATTTCGGCTCAGGTCAGGATCTCATGGTGATGAGATCGAGCCCTGCCTGGGGATCCACACTGAGCATGGATGGAACCTGCTTAAGATTTCTCTCTCCCTCTCCCTCTGCCCCTCTCCCACTTGTGCGCATATTCACATGCACTCCCTCTCTCTCAAAAAAAAAAATAAAATAAAAATTTTAATTAAAAAATTTAAAGAAATAATTACAAAATAAAAATCTATGAGGTAGACAGTATGACAGGAGCCCCCTTAAAAGTGCTGTCTTTGTGCAGTGTGCAACTTGCACAACCAGACGTCACAGTCCAACCCAGGATACTCACGGCCTCCCAGGCAGCTGGGTCATGCTTGAAGAGGGAGTTGGTGAGCTCCACAGACACACGCTTACGATAATCTGGGTTCTTGTCCTCAGAGATGCGGAACAGGACAGCGGCAGCATAGGTGGCTGAGCAGAGAGGAAAGGAAAGACCAATTCAGGTGCCTGCCTCCACTCTGGCTGGAGGACTAACACTCAGCCCTCCTCTGTTACCCCCTCGCCCACAGCACAGCCCCTCACCTGTGCCCTCGTTGCGAGAGTGCAGTAGCTCCATGAGTGGGGACGAGGCCCCCTCGGCATCAATGGCATCAGCTGCCTCCTTGTCCTGGGCCAGCTCACACAGCACCCCGGCGGCTACACGCTGGATGTTCTCCACTGATGAGTACAGGAGCTGGGCAGAGGGCATGCAGGGTGGGGAAGGGGTGGAGGTGGATGAGGGGTAAGGCAGGCAGGGGGGCAGCCTGCCTCCCAGCCCTGTCCATCTCTGCCTCCCTTCTCTGGATTTAACACAAGCTCATACCAGAAAGGGTAGAAAGTCTAAGAAAGGTATAAAGAAACAGAAAGAAAGCCAGCCATGATTCCCCACCCACATACAACCTCTCTTAATACACTGGCATATTTCCATCAGATTTTTATCGCAGTCCTGTTTTTTTATCTATAATTTTTTAAGTTTATTTATCCATTTTGAGACAGAGAGAGAGAGAGCGTGTACACATGTGCACATGAGCAGGGGAGGGGCAGAGACAGACAGAGAGAGAAAATCCCAAGCAGGTTCCGCGCTGTCAGCAAAGAGCCCCATATGGGGCTCAAACCCATGAACTGGGAGATCACGACCCAAGCCGAACCTGAGTCAAATGCTTAACTGACGGAGTCACCCAGGCACCTCATTATCTATAAAATTTGATCTATAAACATTTTTGATGTTTATTTATCTTTGAGAGAGAGAGAGAGAGAGCAGGGGAGGGGCAGAGAGAGAGAGGGAGACACAGAATCTGAAGCAGGCTCCAGGCTCTGAGCGGTCAGCACAGAGCCTGACGTGGGGCTCGAACTCCCAAGCTGTGAGATTATTATCTGAGCCGAAGTCGGAGGCTTCACCGACTGGACCACCAAGGCACCCCTAAGATTTTGTTTTTAAGTAATCTCTACACCCAACGTGCGGCTCAAACTCACAACCCAGAGATCAAGAGTCTCATGCCCCACCAACAGAACCAGCCAGGCACACCCCCCCCATAGCATGTATTTTGATACTTTGATTCCTGTTTGTTTGGGTTTTTTTTTTTACCTAACATTGTAGCATAAGGCATTTTCCTACATTATTAAAAAACATTTCCTAGAAATCTATGAGCTCATATTGATAAGAGAAAAAGAGTAATGCTAAAAAGCAAAACAATAACAAAAACAAAAAAAACCCATTGGTCACAATAGGAGGTCACAACAGTGCCAATCCCTCACTCTGAACTCTAAAGGGAAAAAATTTCTCGGGGAGCCTGGGTGGCTCAGTCGATTAAGCATCCAACTTTGGCTCAGGTCAGGATCTCACACTTTGTGGCTTTGAGCCCCAGGTTGGGATCTGCGCTGACAGCTCAGATCTTGGAGCCTGCTTTGGATTCTGTGTCTCCCTCTCTCTCTGCCCCTCCCCCGCTCACACACGTGCTCTCTCTCTCTCTCTCTCTCAAAAATAAACATTTAAAAGTAAAATAAATAAATAAATAAATAAATAAATAAATAAATAAATAAATGGAAAAATTTCAAAAGCAAAAATTCATTAACATTGCTATATATGGCCATATGATATAATGGCCATTCTTTTTTATTTTTTTATTTTTAATTTTTTTTTTTAAATTTTTTTTAATGTTTATTTATTTCTGAGAGAGACAGAGACAGAATGCGAGTGGATTAGGGACAGAGAGAGAGGGAGACACAGAATCCGAAGCAGGCTCCAGGTTCCGAGCTGTCAGCACCAGAGCCCGATGCGGGGCTTGAACTCACAAGCTGTAAGATCATGACCCGAGCCGAAGTTGGACACTCAACCGGCTGAGCCACCCAGGCGCCCCATGGCCATTCTTTTTTAAACCATTCCCTTATCATTGGACATTCATTTTGTTTTCAATTCTTATAAGTAACATTGCGATTGTTGGCTATAGGTATACATTTCCGCCACATTTTAAATTAATAAATAATTATCCCATAAGACTTGTACTACTTAGTCAAAGGATATGAATATTTTCAGGCTCTCTATATAGATTGTAGAACTGCCTGCCGGAGAGGTTTTATCATCTTCTCTCCTCACCGGCAGGATATGGGACTGCCTATTTCATCACATCTTTGCCAGCACAGGGCACTCCCGTTTTTTTTCCTTTGCCAGTTTGATAGTGGAAAATAGGATCTCACTGGGAATGTGAGCTTCTCTTCTTTAAACTCCTGGGGTTGGGCATGTTTATAAGCCACCTGGGAGCTGCTTCTGCCTCTGCCCATCTAACCCCCGGGGTCTAGTATTAATGAGCTCTTTTATATGAAGGATATTAGACTCTTGTCTATTGTGATACCTGGAAACATTTTCCCAGTTTGCTGTTGATTTTTTTATTTTTATTTTTTTATTTTATTTATTTTATTATTTATCTTATTCTTTTATTTTGAAAAAGAGTATGAGTGGGGGAGAGGGGCAGAGGGAGAGAGAGAATCTTTTTTTTTTTTAAGTTTATTTTGAGAGAGAGAGAGAGAGAGAGAGAGACTGTGTGTGTGTGTGTGTGCGTGTGTGCGTGTGTGCGCGCGCGTGCATGAGTGGGGGAGATACAGTTGAGAGAGAGAGAGGGAGAGAATCCCAAGCAGGCTCTGTGTTGTCAGCACAGAGCCTGACACATAGCTTGAACTCACAAACAGTGAGATCGTGATCTGAGCCGAAACTGAGTCAGATGCTTAACTGACTGAGCCACCCAGGCACCCCTGTGTCGACTTTTTAACGCTTTTTAGGCTGTTTCTGACATATAGATGATTTTAGTGGCCATGTGGTTGAATCTTAAGCTATTTTTTTTCACTTGTGATCTCTTCCCTTGCTTTTGAGTTTGGAAAGCCGTTCCTATGCAGGGATTTGCTAAGTGGTCACTCCTGGCGTGGCCACTTTCCTCCAAACTCCTCCAAACACCTCTTGATGCCTGGCCCAGAGAGGCTGCCAAGCTCCCCCTTTCAGCAACGGGGATGCGCGGGGACTGGAGGAAGCTCTCCTGCCTCCCTGCCCCAGACTCACCTGCACAAACAGGGGGATGGTGTTCAGCCGGAAGATCTCCATGCGGTTCATGGGGTCCCGGGCGAGGATGTGCAGGGCTCCGGCACAGCCCTCCACAATCTCCTCCATCCTCACGCCGTCCTGCGTAAGAGGAGGCGGTGGGACATTGCGAAAGATGGCCCTTGGACGTGGCCGCACGCCCCCACCGTGACAATCTGACAAACCTCACTGGTCCTCAGAGTGTGCATCCACCACAACCTGCCTCCCCGTTTACACATACGTGCACACACATTCACAAAAAGGCCACTCCGACCCCTGGGGACTGACCGTGTATGGCTGCTGTGTGCCTGCAGCCACGTGGCGCTGGGCATCCTGGTGAGCCTTGACCAGCAACTGCACGAGGCGGGGAATGACCGCCGCCTCCTGCAGAGGGGCATGGTTGGCTGGACACAGGGCCAGATTCCTGATCAGGCCGATGGTTGCCTGACAAGCAAAAAGGACAACAATCAGGGACATTTCTTGGGCATCTGGAGAATCCCAATTTCCCAGCACCATCTCCTCCTTCCCTTGTCGTCTCCGTTTGCCAGACCACGAGACCACTCCCAGCCCACGTCCCTTATTCCATAGGATCGGTGGGTGCTCCTGTCTAACTCTAACAGCCCCTGCTAAAATGAAACCCCATTCCAGAACATGCTACCAGCCCCAGGCCCTGACTCTCACCCTTGCCCCTTCTCTCAGTACCCCTTCTCCCCCAGACACCCGAGTCTTACCCCTTTCCCAGTAACTCCCAAACCCTGCTTGGTTGACCCCCAAGCTTCCTGCTTTAGTGACACTCGTATTGTGATCAATCCTCAGTGAGGCCGCTCTGGGAAGAAGCCTCCTCCCCAGGGCCCCCGTCTCCCAGGGGCCACTCTGGCCTCCCAGAGTCCCTCGGGTTCTTACAAAGCAAGCTCTCATCTCATCTGACTCTCAAAACAAGCAGCCAAGAGAGCAGGGACAAAAATCACGAGAGCTGGGGACGTGAGCACAAGGTAGATGACCTGCCAAGGTCACTCTGCCACTTAGCTGCTAAGTCAGACCCTCCCCCCACCTCGGGCTGGCAGCAGGGACCAACCCGCAGGAGGGGCCACACACTACTGCTTTTTTTCTCACTATGGATTTTGAAAATTCAGTGTGTAACTACTTAGAGGCATTCTTATCTGTACTGTCAAAACTGTCTACAATTTCGCCAGTGGGAGTCCCTGCCAGCTGGCCCTCCTCTACCCGGGCAGCAACCTACAGAGAAGGCTGCACCCCTTCACGCCCTTAATCCCTATGGCAGACACTAAGTGTCCCCCCACCCCCCAGAACCCTTTCTGCTTTGTCTTTTTAGTATCCCTTCTGAGTTGTAGCGGGACACAAGGCCTTCAGGACACATGAGGCTTTGCCAGCTTCCTTGTACCTAGATGTGGCAACGTGATCAAGTTCCAAACTGTGAGCCGAAGCCACGCGTCCCGTGGACCAGAAACATTACCTGGGACCGCGTTAGAAATGCAGCGTCTGGCGGCCACCCCAGCCTATGGACTCAGGGCCCATTAGAGCGGCTTTGCCTGCACTGATTTGGCACCTAATCCCGACGGCAGAGAGCTCCTTCCCCTCGCCCGGCCCCCACGGCGGCCACAATAGGTACCTTGACCAGCGGCCACTGGTTGGGCTGGTTGAGCAGCTTGACGATGGCCGGGATGCCGTAGTTGAGGCGCACGGAGTTCTGGGCCATCTCGGCCTCCGGGTGACGGCTGGTGAGGTGGCGCAGGGCGCAGACCGCAGGCTCCGTGATGTCGTCCTTGTCGCCGGCACGCAGGATGGCGTGGATGAGAGCCTCCACGCCGCTGTTCTGGGTCACCAGCGTCTTGTTCTTGCTGTTGTTGCACGTCAGGTTGGACAGCGTGCCCGTGGCGCAGGTGAGGACATTGACGTCATCCACGCTCAGTTGGTTCACCAGTATCTTCAGCACGCTCTCCAGGCCCTCCTGCGGGTTGTGGGGGAAGCAGTGGAGAGTGAGGGGGGATCCCCCACTCCCAGAAGCCTTTCCCAAATACGTCCGAGGGCAGCAAGATGAACTCACGGTCTGAAGCCCACCCAGCTGACAGCCACTGGGTCCTGCCTGCGTGCCCAGGAATCTTCATCCCTGTGATTCTGCCGACACCCCACAGGGAGGTGGTACTATCAGGGCGGTTGAGGGACTTGCGCACAGACCCACCGCCGGAGGACCAGCTCCAAAGCCAGGACTGACTCCAAGTTCGTGCTCTTCCTTCCACCCCCCTCCTGCCCCTCTCTGCATCCTCAGAGCCAGGCAGGGCCAGGAGGAAGTTGTTGAGGAGGCCACATGCCTTGGTGGCCCAGCTGACCCATTTTTCCCGGCTTCTCATCTTTCTGGGCCTTTGCTGCTGCCCCCTCAGCGGTCCCCAGACTAAATCCACTTTCAGGAAACATTCCTGCCCCAGAAGCCGCACTTCTCCCAGGGGAGCCACGTGGGCCTTGTGAACAGAAGGCCCCCAGGCTCTGGGATGACAGTTCTGGGTTCAAATCCCATCTCTGCCAATTTACTAGCTGTGAGCGAGGGCCATCATGTAACTCCCTGGGACTCTGTTTCTTCACCTAACCAACTGGGTCTCACATTCCACTCCAGTTGTTGAAAGACATAAGCGAGCCAATGTGCACAAGTGCCTAGCAGAGTCCAGCAAGTGGCCAGAGCTGAATAAACAGCCTACGGATGGGGGTGGGGGCCTCTTAGGAACGGTAGTCAGGTTGGAAAGGGAGACCAGGAGTCCTGTCCTAAAACTGCATTTTTCTTTAAGTTGTGTTTTTAGCCAGCAGAGGCCCCAAGCTGTCTCTTGGTGTATTACTGTTCCTCGCCACCGGGTCTAGGTCAAAACTATTCCCCTGGTACCACCTGGGAACGTGTGGCTTAGGAACATCAGTGCCTTCATCTATTCTCCTTCCTGAATCTTTTTTTTTCTTAATTTTTTTTTTTTTAATTTTTAACATTTATTTATTTTTGAGAGACAGAGCATGAGCAGGGGAGGGAGAGAGGGAGAGAGAGAGAGAGAGAGAGAGAGAGACAGAATCCGACGCAGGCTCCAGGCTCTGAGCTGTTTGTTAGCACAGAGCCCGACACGGGGCTCGAACTCACGGACCGCGAGATCATGACCTGAGCCGAAGTCGGACGTTCAACCGACTGAGCCACCCAGGCGCCCCTAATTTTTTTAAATGTTTATTCATTTTTGAGAGAAAGACAGAGACAGAGACAGAGACAGAATGCGAGCAGGGGAGGGGCAGAGAGAAAGGGAGACGCAGAATTCAGACAAGGCTCCAGGCTTTGAGCTGTCAGCACAGAGCCCGATGCAAGGCTCGAACTCACGAACCTCGAGATCATGACCTGAGCCGAAGTCAGACGCTTAACTGACTGAGCCACCAGGGACCTCTCCTTCCTGAATCTTTAGCAGTGATTAGAACCTTAAGCTAAAGGGATGAGGGTCTGCAGGGTATTTCCAGCCTCAGCCACAACAGGGCAAGACTGCGAGGCCTCAGGCCTCCCACGGTTCCTGAGGTCAGAGTCCCAGACAGGAGCGTGCATGTGGCAAGAGGGGAGGACAAGGTGGCTGAAGAGGTGGACCCAGGCCCGAACGCCTCCCTCACCTGTTTGGTGGCCACGTCCGAGAGATTACGCAGGGTCCAGAGGCAGTTCTGTACGAGGCGGGGGCTGTTGCTTGTCAGGTGTTTGCCCAGGGCCTGCATCCCACCTGGGGCACAGAACAGGGAGCATGTCAGCCACGGAGAGCATAGCTGGCCAAGCCTAGCTGCTGGACAAGGCCTTCACCCCGCCCCTCCTGGCCACATGGGCCATACTCACCAGCCTCCACAATGGCGGGCTTATTGCTGGGACACACAGACAGCACCTTGAGCACGCGGCTGGTAGTCCAGAGCAGCTTCTCATAACTGTAGTTGCGCATGATCTGCACGAGGGCCTGGGGTCCTCCGTTGGCTAGGATGATGAGCTGGGGCGGCGGGGGAGACAGTGGAGAACAAGTGTGAGACAGACAGGAAATACGACAAGGAACAAGGAAAGGATTGGGGGTGACAGAGCTGTCATTACTGAGCTTCAGCCAAAACCCGAATAGCTTTTGTGACTGGCAAAGAAATCCAAAATTTTGAAAAAAGGATAATACACAATGCTGACAAGGATGAGGTGAAATGGTACTAACATACACCACCAACAATGACATTGTAAATAATACAATCCTTTCGGAAAACGATCTGGAAACCTGGGTAAAAGCTCAGAAACATTAAAAATCCTTCGCCCCACTGATGAAAAAATTTTCTATTCCCTGGGAAAAGCTGTGTGCCCAAAGATGTTCGTTACCGCACTGTTTATAAGGGTGGAAAATTGAGAGCAATCTAAATGCCCTCAGAAAAAAGTCTCGGGACTCCACTTAATGAGATGCTATTTGCCCCTACAGAGGGTGCTTTTGAGGATGATACAGCAACAACAAACAAAAAAGAAAACGTAGGAAACAGATGCAAAGTTGCACATTTGCCATGACTACAACCACGGACAAATATGCCCACAGGATAGCACTGCAGGAAGCACGCGGAGACAGCAGTGGCTGTGTGAGGACGGTGCCTTTTTTCCTTTCCTTTTCCTAATCCTCAAAATATTTCAGTTACATAATGAGACATGTACAGCTGCATGTACTCATGTATTTAACCTAAAAATGGTGAGGGGGCAGTGGCCGGAAGCTGCAGCGGGACAGAAGGCGATGCGCGGGAAGGCTGCGGCTCTCGGCTGGGGGCGGGGCGCAGCCCACCTTGCTCTCCTGGTTGCCGTAGGCCAGGAGCTGCAGGCAGTCGGTGGTGATGGCCAGGAACTTGGGGTTGTTCTTGTTAAGCAGGGGCACCATCTTCTGCAGCCCGTCTGCCAGGCGCACCGCCATCTTGGCGCCCTCCTGGTAGAGCAGCAGGTTGTGCAGCGTGGTGATGGCGTAGAACAGGACCGACTCCACGGGGGAGCTGGGAGGGTGGGCAGGGGGTTAACAGGAGTCGGGGCCCTGGCATACATGCAAGCTAACCTCCCCCAGGAAGCCCTCCCCTTACCAACACCCCTGTAGACATAGCCCTTTACTAAAATCTCTTTGTCCCCTGAGCCCAGCCCCACTCTTATGCATGGAGCACACAGCACCGTCCCTCTCCCCACTGGGAGACCACAACTCTTCCTGCTTCTGGGCTCCTAGCCCAGTGCTGAGTGCCTAGTAGGTCCCCTGGACATCTGTCTCTACTAACTAACTACCATATGGGAGGCCGTGTGCTAGAGAGGTCTTGCAGAGGGGGGGTCAGAGTATCTCCAACCTCGAGGAACTCACAGCCCAGGATGGAGGTAAGGAAAAAGGCCAATCAATATTAACAGGATGGGAAAGATAAAGGTGGCAAGGGTCTTTGCACATGCTGTTCCTTCTGCCTGGAATGGCCTTCCCTTCACCTACACAGGCTAAGCCCCACTCATCCGTCAACCGCCTGCTGCTAAAGTGCACAGTGTCTCGCGGCTCTGAGAAATCCTGGACAGACCTCTGCCCTAGCCTATACTGTATCCTAATAACTAATGTGCCAGTTACATGCCTGCCTCCCCTGCTGGGCTGTGAGTAGCTGAGCACCAGGACTGGGCATGGTTCTCTACCTGGCACATAGTAGGGCTTCAGTAAATGTCTGAAAGGGAGAGGAAAGCCCCAGTATCCCACAGCAAGCAGGGGCAGTCACCTGAGCATGCGGACCAGGGCAGGGATGCCGCCTGACTTGAAGATGGCAAGGAGCCCCTCGCGGTGGTGGGAGAGGTTATGCAGGATGCTCGTGGTGCAGCGGGCCGTGTCCAGGTCACTGGTGTTCTGCATCGTACGCACCACGGCTGCCACCAGCTGGGGTGAGCCCATCAGCGCCCGCCGCGACGCCTCTTTCTTGGACAGCTGGTTCACGATCATGGCTGCCTTGGTCACTACCACCTGAGCGGTAGAAGGAAGGATGGGAAAAAGTGAGCAGACGGGCCGGGCTGGCTGACACTGGAGATGGAGGGGCCAGGTGACCCCTCCACAGAGCTCGGAGGGACCCGGGTCAGTCTTTCCCCGCTGATGGGGCCCCAGGTAGGGCCATCCCCTGCAGACACCTGACCTTTACCCCCCTCTCTGCCCTGCCCCCACCCTGGCCAGGCCCCTTACGGACCGGGTCCTCATCGTTGAGCAGTTTGGTGAGTTCGGGCAGGGCCCGGGTGGCCAGCTCGGCGTCGTCCTGGTAGTTGATGAGATGCACGATGGCTGACTTGAGCAGCTGGGACGGCTCGGCCAGCCGCTGCAGGTTGGTGGCCTGCCCCTCCACCTGGGTGGCCAGCAGCAGTGAGCTGTCTTCACCTGTCACGCCAGGACACATGGCCTCCCGCACCCGCTTGGCTCTGGCCGTCGTGGACATCTGGTACTCCAGGTCTCCTGGGGGCCAACGGGCAGGGACTGAGCTGCAGGAGGTGGGTTGGGTGGGGGGACACTGGGGAGCAGGGCAGGCCTTGCGGACAGCCCACCTGGGTTCTGTGGCCTCGCTCCCCACCCCCGCCGACCAAAGCCCCAGGACACCACTCGCAGTCCTGCCTCTAACAGAGGGGAGGTCACCATCGCCTCAGTTACATCAGCTGTAAAATGGGGTGCCACCTGTTCTGTCCATCACAGGGAATTCTTATGGGAATTAAGTGAGATAATAGTTGTAAACTGCTCTGCAAAGAAAAGATGTAGTGCAAATGTCACTACAAAACCGTGAGTGAATATTACTATTCATAGGAATAATTAACATTTTTGGAGTATTTCCTATGTGCTTAGCTGTGAATTAAATGCTTTCCTTATATTTTCTCAGTTAGTCCCACCATAACCCTACAAGATAAGTACTATTATTATCTCTACTTTACAGATGGGGAAACTGAGGCACAGAGCGCTTATAGGAGCCCAAGCTGAGGTGTGAACTCAGACAGCCTGACTCCAGAGCCCAAACCCCAACCCAAGGCCCCTCCCTTAACAATCAGGTCGGGGTAGCATGAGACAACCTAAGTCTCCTTTCAAGTCTGATATCTCATGACTCTAATTATATCCTCATCATCTCTAAAGGAGGCAACTCTCCCATTACATAGGCTAGCAAATAGAGGCCCAGAGGGCCAGCCAGTATCATACAGCAGATCAGAGGGAAAGTCGGGACTGTGGGTTTCAGAAAGCAGGAGGTGGGTTCTCAGCTCAGACTGCAGGTTCCATCCATCCCTGGGTGGGTCCAGGAGTCCTACGGATAGGTGCCCACGCTCCCCAGGCAGCCCTACCCTGGCAAGTGTCCCAATGCCCTGGGGGGAGACAGGCGGAGGCTCCATCCCCCAGTTAGTGGGGGAAGGAGACACCGCTGGGCTTTCCCACCTGGGTGCTGTACTTGTAGCTGTCAACACCACGCCCGCCCGGGCCGGCCCTGCCAAGCCTGCTGTCCGGGAGGAGACCCCCAGGGGCAGGGGCTGAGCTCCACCCACACGGCCCACCCTATACCTTCCCCAGCTCCCACAGCTCATCCTGCTCAATGTTCGGAGCCCTGAGGACAGCTGCAGACAGCAGTCCTAGGGCTCGGATACTCCTCTTCCCGAGAGAGGCTAGTACCCTGGCCGGTGTGGCATCCCCACTCCTAAGCCCCAGAGCTCAGAGCCAGAAGCCAGGTTGTCACCCCCCCACCTGGCCTCAGCCTATCTACAGGTCTCCTCCTAGCCCCACCAGGGGCCCTGTCTCCGCATCAAACTTGAGGCTCCTGGAACAAAAGGACCATCTTCCCCTATAGTGCAGGGGTCCCCTGAGGGCAACAGTGATGCCTCCTCATTATACTGTAAGTTCACTGAGGGCAAAGACCACACACCTTCAGACAGGTGGGCAGAGTCTATGCTTCCCCCTCTGTACTAGAAGTTCAAGGAATAGGAATCTGCCTCCCTCTCAGATGGGGGCACCCTGAAGTAGCTGTGCCTCCTCCCTCAGAGGGGAGGCCCCCTAAAGTCTGTCTCCTTTGGCCCTGATTTCCCTCCAGTGTCCAGGCTGGTTTTCTGCTGAGATATTTCAATGTAATAGTTTCCATGAAATAGTCCCCAGGGATCCTGACCTTGGCTCTGGGGCACCTGAGTGTAGGTGGTGGTCTTCTTGAGCGTGTACTGGCGCCCGCAGGCCTCATCCTCCTCCATGATGCCCTTGCTACTGACCGAGGGCACACAGGTGTTGGCCCCCGAGTGGATGCCAGAGTCATAGGTGTATGTCTGTTGCCACTCAGTCACCTTGATGGGTTGTTCGATCAGGTTCATCACCTCCATGGTGGCTGCTGGGGACACAAAGGAGGGGCAAGAAATCAGCTGGCTCCAGTGAGGCATCCCATCACCTGGTCCAGCCCCCAGCTTCAGCCCATCCGCAGGCCCAGGGAGGGACCGCCCACAGTAGGATACCCAGGTGTGAGTCCTGGGCTTCCATCTCTGACCTCCAGCCCAGGGTGGAGTGAACCCCATGGGGAGTGGGGCAGTAAGAGCAGTTGCCACAACCCAGCCCTCGGCAGGCTCACCTTGCCGTCCCTGCCCAATGCTCCCAGAGCAGGAGGCACTCGGGGCCTCTGGCAGCTTCTGGGGTTCTGCAGACCCACCCCCACGCACTGGGGCTCCCTGGGAAAGTCTGTGGTGAGGCAGCTGCGCTCTGAGCATTGGACAGGAAACTGGGTGGGGCAGGGAAGCAGTCAGACAGGTTTCTCTGGAGAGCCCCGGAGGCTGCTGGGAGAAGTCCAAGGCTCCCTTGGAGACTCTGGGATCTCAGGATCTTTCCTGAAGATGGGGCAGGATCACAAGTGATCCCAGAGGCCCGAGCCCTAAGACCCCTGTCTCTCCAGCACCCCAGTTCCTGCCAGGCTTTTCCAGAATTCCGTGCCCCACTGACGGGTTCAAATAACAGCCACATACCAATTCACCTCTCCGCAGAGCCCAGCCCTCGTTTGCAAAATGGGGTAACAGCACCTCCCTCGCAGGTTGTTGTGAGGCCCAGATTGGTGAAGGACCCAGCCTGGTGCCTGGCACGTAGTAGGTGCTCCGTGTTGGCGGCCACGGCCATGTATCAGTGCTTCCTCTCCCTCAGGGATGTTTTCCCATTTCTAGTCTTCCTAGAACCCAGGCTAGAGATGAGGGGTGGGGCAGGCCTCAGGAGGGGTCACTGCTTTTCAGGCACCCCTCCTGCTCTTTGCAGGGACTTGGGGACCCTTGAGGTTAATGAATCGCTGGCCCTACTCTGTTCCAGGGTGGTGAATTCCCACTTGGCCCACTTGGCTTCCCTGCCTTGGGAGCTGATTCGGGAGGAGAGGCGAGGCAAGGCGTGCTCCGGTTGAGGGCCAGCCTTGTGCCAAAGCTTTCACTGATGCCTCAGCCCCACAAGTGGGTTTTGAAGCATATGCTCTGCCCCCGCCCCATTTACAGACAGGGAAACTGAGGCTCCCCAGGGGAGGTGGCACAGTGGAGAAATGGCAGAGCTGGGACCAGGCACGGGCCTGAGTGACCCCCAAGTCTGTGGCCTTTGCACACACAGTGTGGCCTCAGACAGCAAGCAGACCACGGGCCAGTCCACCCATGACAGTGGACAGTACTCAGCACCTCAAACCCATGGTCCCGTCGTGATGGGGGACTGGGTGAGGCCAAGGGTGGTTCAGCTGGTTTAGCCTGACCCCACCCCAGGAACAAAGATCACCAGGGATACGTCTTCCCAGCGCTACCCTCGAGGAGGAGGCTGACTGAGCCTTCGGCCTCCCTGCCTTTTATGGCGACATGGGCTCCTTCCCTGCCTGTGAGCACACCTGGAGCAGGCAGAGGCAGGAGCCAGCCCAGCTCCCAGCCGCCTCCTCCTCTCCTCCCTTCACCCCGGGTGACTCAGAGTTTCGAGCTGACAAACAGAAGCAGGCCCAGAACACCAGACAGCAGGCTCCGTGCCACCAGATGCACCCAGCTGCTTCCCAGGCCTCGGCCAAGTGTGGCTATTTCAGGAGGAGCCCCCTCCCCCGCCCCCACCCTAACCACACACCGCCCAGCGCTCCTGCCTTCCGGGTGGGAGACAGAAAGAAGAGAGAAGTTTGGAGGAGCAAGCTTGTCACTGAGCCGCCATCGGGGAGGAGAAACCTCCAGGGAGGGGGCAGGGGACATCCAAGCTCTGCAGAAAGAAGGTGAAACTGTATCAGGATATGCAGTTGCGTTAACCCTGTAAATGCCACCACGCGGGGGCAGAGGGCTGAGCGGACATCTGGGCACTGAGCCTCAGTCAGATCTACTCCGGGCAAACTGGAAATCTCCAGTCCTGATCAGGAAGAATACCCCATCTGAGCCAGAAAGAGCCCCTCCCCAGCAGAGATCGCAGCCTACCCCTGCAGCTTCTGGGCCCAGGCAGGGGGTCGCGGGCCTCACCCTGAACCTCAGGAATCAAATACCCTTCCCTCGCCACCCCCATATCCACCGGGACCACCAAAGTCAAGGCTGGCCATAGGTGGGGCGTTTTGCCAGCAGGCCTCTCACCACCCCTCCCAGCTCAGGCTTGGAGCCAAGAGAAGCTGAGGGCTGGGCAGCTGCCCAGGGCCAGAGAGGGGCCACACGGAGGTCAAAGGATCCATGGGGGAGGGGACACTCAGCTGCTTTTACTATCAAATGAGTCTCATGCTTGCCTCAAGGCTACCGGGCAGGCATTTTATTATTCCCAATTTCCAGCTGAGAAGACTAAGGCACCACACTGAGAAAATGGCAGTGTTCCGCTCAAATCCAGGCCTGCCTCACTGCACACCAGCCCACTAAACAGGGCAGCTCCCCTCGCTCCTAACAAGGGACCTGGGGAAAGAGGGACACCCTGCAGTCAAGGAGGGGCAGCCAGGCCCAGGTGTAGAAGAGAAGGCGGCCCAGCTGATCTGGGAGGAACGCTGATCCCTAAGATTCTGGGCATAAGGAACCCCGCTTCCCACGACCAACGAGAAGGCCGAGAGGGTGGGCAAGGTGAGAGTCGGGACACAGTTCAGAGCGGACACACTCCAGAACTCTTTTGGAGGAAAGGATCCGGGGAGAGAGAGCTACTCCGGCAACAGGAAGGTCTAGAAGTCAGACGGCGCAGGCAGGACAGTCAACCCGCCCCCACCTTTCTCCTCACCGACTCCCAGGAGAGGCGGAGGAATGAATTCTCCCACAAGAAGCAAAAGTGCCGCTTTGGCAGTTCCCAGGGCGGAGGGGGCCGCACCCAGCCTGGTGTCGCCCCTCTCCACCCTGGACCTGGAGTGAGACCCGCCACAATGCCCCTGGACAGAGCCAGGGTGGAAGTGGGTGAGACAGACATGGCCCTGCCCACGCACTCAGGCCAGAGATGGGCAGCGCCAGACACAGGGCGGTTTTCTGAGTTGCATGGGGGGCCTTTGTTGAGCAGCACGATCTATTGTTGGCCACACAGGAGGCCGAGAAGCCGGCTCAGAGGTCACAGGGTGGGGTGGGGGACAGTACAAGGGGCAGGAAGAGAAGCCTGGGCCCTGGATGGGGAGTGCAAAGGAGCCTCCCTCCACGGGTCTACACTGGGTAGGAATCTGCAAGCAAGCTCTGGACACACCCTGCCCTTCATTCCTGCTTCCTCCCCAGCATGGTCAACCCAGCAGGCCAGCAGTAGGCACTCTAAGTCCAACACGGTCCCAGTCCCAGCAGAGTGTGGTCCAGTCCGGGCATTAAAAACAACTGCCATCGGCATGATCTCACAGTTCGAGAGCTGGAGCTCCCTGTTGGGCTCTGTGCTAACAGCTCAGAGCCTGATTCCTGCCTCAGCAGGAAGCTGTGACTCCTTCTCTCTCTGCCCCTCCCCCACTCACGCTGTCTCCCAAAAAATAAATAAATGTTAAAAAAATAAAAATAAAAATAAATAACTACCACCGGGGCGCCTGGCTGGCTTTCAGTGGAGCATGTGACTCTTGATCTCAGGGTTGTGGGTTCGAGCCCCACTTAGGGTGTAGAGATTGCTTACAAATAAAATCTTTTAGGGGTGCCAGGGAGGCTCAGTTAGTTGAGCATCTGACTCTGGCTCAGGTCATGATCTCACAGTTCGTGACTTCAGGCCCTGCATCGGGCTCTGTGCTGACAGTGCAGAGCCCTTTTTGGATCCTCGGTCCCCCTTTCTCTCTGCCCCTCCCCTGCTTGCACTCTCTCTCTCAAAAATAATCATTAAAATAAAAAAACAAAAAAGAAAGAAACCTCTTTTAAAAAAATCTTTAAAGAAAATTTGAAAACAAAAAACTGCCACCAGAGCTACCTCAGGCCCCTGCCACCACCAGCACCGCCATCGCCATCGGGGTTGGGCTGGGCTGGGCTGGGCTGCAGGATGCCAAGTGTCACTAAAAGACCTGGGAACGAGGATAGGAATGGGCCGCCCAAGAAGCGTGCTGGAAGCAGGCTTAGACACACTGCACAAGGGAGCTAGAAGTGCAGGCAGAGCCCTCCAGAAGCTCCTTGGGCCAGTGGCCACCATCCTATGCAAACTCCGATCACGGGCTCAGACAGTGACAGAGGAAGGGGACTATGGGTAGGGCAGGAGAGCATGTGAGTCAGGGAAGGGGATCCATCCATCTGGCTGTGTGCCCATGGGCAAGTCACCCGATTTCCTTAAGCCTCATATTCCTCATCTGCAAAGTAGAGATGATCAAGCCGCCCCTTTCTTCAGACCGTATGTGGATCGTGGATCTAACACAGCCGTGACCATGGAAGCCCTCTGTTGGCGGTCAAGACCCAGGGAGGCCTTCTTCTATTAGCAAAGCAAAGAAATGGCAGAGGAGGAGGCCAGCAGAGTCGGGCCTGCTTTTTGGGACCTGAGAGCCAGGACCCAGGGAGATCTGCCTCCCAACCCTAAGCCAGAGCCCCGGGGTGGGGTGGGGGGCTGGGTAGGAGGAGTTATATCCGGTCTGGGAGAGGAGGCCAGGTGGAGACACTGCTCTGCCCTCTCCCCTCTCCCCAGTCACATGTGCTGCTTCCTGCAGCCAGGGGCGGTGAAGCCAGTGAGGCCTGGACATTCCCCACATAGCAGCCCCAGGAGAGGCTGGGCTGAGCAGGGTCACAGCCCCCACCCTTCCCCACTGTCTCTGACTCCAGCAGAGATTTGACCAGCCGTCCCAAGCAGACAGAAGCAGACCCCAGAAAAGGCCAGAGACAGACATGACTGCTTCCCTTGTGAGCCCTGTCTACCTCATCGGGCTGGGACTTCTCAACTAGGCCTCTCCCCTCAGACTAGGGGCTCCAGGAGGAAACACCCCACCAGACTAGAGGTTCCTTAACAGAGACTGCGGTCTCTCCTTTCAGAATGGTCGTCCCAAGCTGGCAGAGACCGAAACGGGTGCCACCTATGGCCAGGGCCCTGGGGACAGGACAAGACAGAGGAGACCATCCTCCCGGATGCTTCCAGAGGAAAACCCTCACTTCCAGTCTGGAGGACAGCCCAAGCTGCTGCCCAGGACTGGCTGGGGGTGGGGGAGGCTCAGGTCAGACCGTCCCAGCCGCTGTTTGTTTTCTTCCTTCTGGGCTCCTTCCCAAAGCAAACAAACCAGGGTGGGGAAATGAAGGGAACTTGGAGGAGAGGGAAATGCGGGGCCAGGTGGCTTGGCCCTGGGAACCTCCGGGCTCCCCCCCTGGAGAGGGCTCCAGCTGGGGCTCCGGTCTCTGCTGGTGACCCTCCGAGGACAAAAACCTAAACCAGCGGATGACCCCAAACCGGGGCTCCTGGGAATGGAAAAATACTTCACCCAGCCTCAGAAAATAGCCAAGGGTGGACCTGCGCCAGGGACCGTATGGCACACAAGTGCCCCCATGGGGGGACTCGGGCAGCCCTGACCCCAGCTGGTATCCTCTCCTTAGGGGGTGGGTCCCTAGGGTTTCATTCTGTGAGGATCTGCCCCCCCCACCCCCGCTGCCCCCACCCCCAACCTTCTCCAGGAAGTACAGGAAAAAACCCACTATTAGTTCCCTGTTCTGCATTTGCTGGAGAAAACTAGGATTCGGAAGAAGGTTTGGTTAAAAATTTGTTATTGTAGTCAGAGCATGAGATCATCAAGATCGAGGCTAAGGAGAGGATGCTAAGAAAAAGAGAAAGGAAAGAAATGTTAGCAGTGGGATCATGGGTGATTTTTTTTTCTTCTTTTGTAAACTTTTCTAAACTTTCCAATTGTTTTTCACAATGATCAGATATTACTTTTTCAATCAAGAGGGAGGAGGACTCACATGGACCAAATTCCTCCTCACCCCCAAATAAGAAGCAGACTGATTGCCCAGTGTCATCCTAACTCTCCCTGTCCCTGTCCAGGCCTGCCACTCAGTCCAGTGTCCCCACAGTGGGGAAGGGATGCAGACCTGTTAAACCCATACTCTGTGGGTCACAGAAAGCTGAGCTTCCTGCCCTGAGGTCCCCCAAAGGCTGAGGTGCCAGGAGGCTGAGCAAAGAGCTTTCTCTTCAGGCCTGGCCAAGGAAGTTGCTAGAAATTGAGGCAGTCCATGCCCCCAGACCTCCACCAGATTCAACCGTGTCCTAAGAGAGAGGCCTCAAAATGTCACTTGCAGGGACACAAACCCGGGTGACCTGGCCCAGCCACACTTCTCTTTCTCTTCACAGGAGTCACAGGGCCGGCCGGCTCATGGATACCTGTCCCTCTCACTGCCAGGACTCTCTTCTCCCCAAAGACACAAGACTAGGAGTTTCCCCAGGGACCCCTGCAGACCTCAGACTGGCACCAGAGGTACTGACTCCTGCCTGCCCTCTCTCCTGGGCAGGACGGCCCCCCTCCAGCTCCCGTAGACAGAGCCCTGCTTCATCCTCCTCAGAGAAGAGTCTATTCTGATCTTTCATTGCTCTCTCTCACTCAGCAATGCAAGATCTCATCTCTAACAGACAGGAAGTCCTTCCTCTTGTCTAGCCTCCACTCCATCCCTAAGAGCATCAGTCCCAATTGCTCGTGTCCCCAGGGGTGATGGAAAACTGCAAGCCTGGCACCCCCTTTATAGCATCAGCCGGGGCTGAGATCACTCTCTTTCCTTCTCGGTCACATCAAGTGCCCTCAGCCTTCCATTCTCCAGGATCAATAATCACCATGTCTTGGGTCCCCTCTGGAACTCAAGAATCCAGAAGCCCAGTGCTGATGACATTGGAGCCCAGGCTGCACCCACACAGATGGAGGCCCCATTTCCCAGGCCCATCCTGGTGTCAGGTGCCCAGTGGGCAGAGGTGCCAGGAACCAGGAAGCTCTGAGAGGACCGTGACACCAGTGCCTCCCTCAGGGACCAAGGCTCTGGCTGACCCCACTCCCATCATCAGAAAGGCCCGCCTGGCCCCTCAGTCACCTGGCCCCAGAGCAGCCTGGCAGCACGGACTGGTACAATCCTGCAGGACGTGGCCCAGTCCTAAATCTGACTCTCATTTCTGTCTACTCTCCAGGGATCAGCCCTCCCCCCCCTTATCTTGGCACAGGCCCAGCCCCCAGCAAAGCAGGAAGCCCCACTTCCTCTACAGGGACAAACCCAGGACAGCTGAGGGTCTGGCCCAGCACAAGCCCAGAGGCAGCAGCAATTTTGACCTCTGTCTCCTCTCTCCCCCACCAGCCTCTTCCAGACATGGCCACTGCCCCTGGCCTTGGGGAGATAGCCCCCTCCCCCAGGAACTAAAACCCAAGCCAGGGAGGTTTCAGAGGGCTGGAGGCTAGGACATGAGTCACCCCCTCCTGACCAACCTGCCCCCACCTTCACCACCCACACATACCTTCCTGGGTCATTCAGAATTCTCCTCTCCCCAAACTCCCAAGCAGAGGCTCTCAAAGACAGATCACAGATTCATCCCAGGGCTGCAGTGGGGTGATACAGCAGGATGAGATCTGGGCTTGGAACCAGAGGATCCAAAGGCTAGTCTTGGCCCTGCTTGGGTCTCGCTATGCAACCTTGAGCAAGTTACTTAACTTCCCTGAGTTTCAATTTCCTCATCTGCTGAATAGGATAATGATACCTGCCTCTAGGGATAGTCATGAAGTGAGAACAGTTGATGAAAGTGCTTGGTATCTGTAAAGTCCTCCCTTACTTTTTTAGCCACCATTTATCAAGTACTTATTGGGTTGATTATTCCCATTTTGCAGAGATCACTGAGGCTCAGAGAGATGAAGTGACTTGACCAACACCACACGGGTTAATGAGTGACAGAGCTGGGATTCAAACCCAGCTCAGTCCACGCCCAAATCACTGCGCTCAGAACCGCCCTACTGTGACATCTTCCCAACTGTCCATGGACAATCACTCTGTCTCATTCTCAGGTGGATCCTCTCTGCAACCCCTCATCAGTACCTGCCCCGGGAGGGAATCCTTCCTACACACAGCCCCGAAGCCCAAACAGAGGCTCCAGAGGGCTGGAGATGGGGGCGGGGCTGGGGCTGGGTAGAGAAGGCTCCTGTCACCCAAGCTAGGGCTTGATCTAGCAAGAAATGACTAATGGGGGGAGGGGGGGGCGCCTGGGTGGCTCAGGGGGTTAAGCCTTGGACTTCGTCTCAGGTCATGATCTCACAGTTGGTGAGTTCAAGCCCCAACGTCGGGCTCTGTGCTGACAGCTCAGAGCCTGGAGCCTGCTTTGGATTCTGTCTCCCTCTCTCTCTCTGCTCCTTTCTCACTCATCCTTTCTCTCTCTCTCAAAAATAAATAAACATTAAAAAAAAAATGACTAATTGGGTCCTACCTTTTCCCCCCTCTACCTCCCATCCAGTGAATCACCAGTTTCCACCAGGTACCCCTAGAGATACCTCCTCAGTATTATCTTTTCATCACAGCCACAAACCAGATTAGCTAAACTAATCATTTAACCGATGTAATTATAATGCCTGCCCCTCCTCCACTTTGGCCCACAGAAGAGGGAAAACAGGTTATTTTTGCCCAAATTCCATCTCCTTGTGGTTCCCCAGAGGTACACTACCCACTAGAGCAAAAGAATGGGTTCCCTCCTCCGCCTCCCCCTAACCCAGGGCATTCTATGGGGGCTGGTCTGACCCCTTCCCACTGCCCCAACTACAACCACCAGAGAGGTGGTAGGTCTTCCCAAAGGAGTTAGGCGAAGCAGCCCTGATTCCCCCAATACTCCCTTCACCCCAGGACCAAGGGAGAGCCTGGCTTTTTGTATTTCCCCTCTGTTCCCCAGGAGGCTGGCATCCAAATCCCTACAAAAAGACCACACTTTAGATTTTTAAAAACCAGTGCTGAAAGCCTGGTGATCTCCAGCTCTGCCCAGGGAAGGGGTTCTCAGGAAACCAGGGTGAGGGCCCGTGCTCATGTTGCTCTCCTGAAACCTCCCCCTGCCCCCATACCTTCCTCCTGTCCCACTTTCCCCACGCAGCTCTCTCAGGAAGGAATGGCTGGGGAACGGACTGCAAAAGCCTCCAGAAGGAATGCACCTTCAAAATCCAGAAATCAAATGGAGACCAAGCCCCAAGCTCCACACTCTTCCGCCTCAAAACCCAGCCAGCTATATCACGTGGGGGGATGGGGTAGAGGAAAAAAAGGCTAGAACAATCGCTCCCCCCCACCCCCGTCAATTTGGCCCTGCCCTGCCCCACCCCCATTCCTGGGGAGGGGGGCAAAGCTGGGGAGAAAGCCACTGGCGCCGGCCTCAAGCGAGGGGGTGTGGTGGTCCCCGGAGACAGGAAGAGAAGGAAGAAGCTGCTTCCCCTTTGCCCCCCTCCCCCCACTGCCCCCTCGGGCCCCAGGGGCCCAGCAAACAGGATGGATGTGGGGGCAGGGAAAACAGGGTCAGAGCGCAGACACCAGCCCCGGTTCAGCTTGGCCAGCTGGGAGAGGAGGCCTTGCCCCAAGACGGACCCCCTAAGCCTGGGGAAAGCCCTGGAACAAGGAGGCAGGAAACCCCGCAGTGAAAGCCGCCGTGAATACTTCCTCCTGGAAAGTTTGTTTGGGGTGATTTGTTTCGACAATAAGAGGTTAGAGAAGAAGAGTAGTCCCGTTCCCCTATCGACACTCTGGAAGCAGCAGCTACTGGAAACTGGGCCAGTGAATTTTCCAGCCATGCACGACCCCTCCGCCCAGACCCCAGTCCGAGCCACGGGTGCCAGACACCAGCTGGGCGCGGAGCCGGGCCCCGCGCCAGTCCCGCTGTCATCGCATCCCACCTCCGCCGGCGCAGCCCTAACACGGCACCCACCGGGGCGGAGGGAGTCGCCGCAGGTACAGTACCGACGAGGCCCGGGAGCTGGAGGGCAGGGCCTCTGGACTCCGTGTGCTCACCTGCTCCGCAGGTGGGGCCCGCGTCGCTGGGAAAATGTGCGCTCGGCCCCCACAGTTGGGCAAGCCGGGCGCAGACAATAGGGCCCCACCCAGGCCTGGGGGAGTAGAGAGGGAGGGAAAGCGAGGATGACGCGTGAGGTGGGGTGAGAGTGGCCCCAAAGACACCAGCGGCAGCAAGTTTCCCGAACTGTGCATTCCTGACTACAGAGTGAGCCCTGGGACGCAGACGAGCAGGGCAAAGTCTCCCTCGCCAGCGTCGGGGCGAGAGTCGGGGACGCGGCGTCGGGCGAGCTCCACGGGCCCCAGGTCAGGCGCGACCCCACAGCCACCTGCGCTCATCCCTCCCCGCCCTTCTCAGATCTCCAGCTCACGCAGCCCCCAGCGCAATCGGCCCGAACCTCGCGCCCCCTAAGTGGCCGCGCCCAAGGGTCCCAGCGCGCCCCCTGCCGCCGGTGCAGGGTGGCGCTCCCCGGCTCGCGCCCTCACCTGCCCCGTGACGGCGGGGATCGGCCTCTCGGCCGCTTGCCGCCCTTCCCTCGCCCCAGCGATCCCTGCCCCGATCGTCCGCACCTGCGTGTGGAGCCTGGCCGGGCTGGGTAGGGGTCGGGCCGGGCTGGGAGCCGGCGCGGGCAGCGAACTGAGCTCGGCGCGCTCGGGCGGCGGCTGCTCCGGACTCTGGCCAAGGCAGCAACTCAGTAACCGAACAAAAGGCGAAGGGACCTGACAGCCAAGCCACGCCTCTCGCCCCCTCGAAGCTCCGCCCCTAAGGAAAACGCCCACCCGCTGATGAGGGTTCACTGGCTGCCTCCCCTGACTGTCCCATCGAGGGGCGGAGCCTCACGCCCAGTTCTCTTCCACCGCCGCCTCTGTTTATCCGCTGGCCATTGGCCCCAGGGACTGCTAGTCGGCTCTGGGGACGGCCTCCAACTTGAGGTTCCATCCGCACTCCGCACCTATTGGCAGACAGAACGTTACTTCCTCCTGATTGGACAAGGAATTGTCAGTAAGACTAAGGAAAGAACAAATGGGGAGGATGGGGTGTGTCTTGCCCCACCCTAGCTCTGAGCAGGTGAGACTCATTACTCTCCCCTTCCCCCTACCTGTCCAACAGGTGAGTCAGGAGGCGCCATGGGAAAGGACAGACGCCTTCACAGGGCAGCCAACTCAGCGTCAGGCATGATGCTTCTTTGGGCTTATTCACCCTTGCCACAGAGTGGTAATAACATATTTGTATAGCATTTCATAGGCTTTTTTTTTTTTTTCTGGGTTGGGATTTTTCCCCCCAAATATGGAGCGCTCATGAGATTTAGCATTAGGAGGCCTGGGTTTGGGTTCTGCCACTTAGTAGCTATATGATCGCAAGCGAGTTACCTTCATCTCTCATCCTGTTTCTCCTCATCTGTAAAATGGGTACATTATCTGGATCTCTCTCATGGGGGGGTGGGAATAAAATTAAGGTTTGTGAAATCACTTGGACGACTGCTAAACGTTAGAATTTAATGATATGGGTTTTGGGGGTTTTTTTTTAGTTTATTTTTGAGAGAGAGAGAGAGAACCAGCGGGGAAGGGGCAGAGAGAGAGGGGGACAGAGGATCTGAAGCAGGCTCTTCACTAACAGCAGAGAGCTGGACGCGGGGCTCGAACTCAGGAACCGTGAGACCATTACCTGAGCCGAAGTCGATGATCAACTGAGTGACCCACCCAGGCGCCCCTAATGATATGGGTTTTTTTTTTTTTAATTTTTTAAGTTTATTTATTTTTAGAGAAAGAGTGAGTGGGGGGGTGGGGAGGCAGAGAGAGAGAGAGGGAGAGAGAATCCCAAGCAGGCTTCACCCTGACAGCAAGGAGCCGGACTCGGGGCTCGAATCCATGAACCTGAACCATAAGATCATGACCTGAGCCAAAACCAAGAGTTGGGTGTTTTTAAATTTTCATGACAATAATGAAAAAAAAAAAAAAAAAAAAAAAAATTTAGGACATCTAAATGAACCTCATTTCAAAGATAAGGAAAGTGAGGTTCAGAGAACTCAGGAAACAAAAAAGTGGCCAAGAACCCCATTCTTCTCATTTCAAGGCCCACCAAACACATGGTCTCCTGGTGAAATAATAGCATAGACATAAAATGCGAAAGCAGCAGGGAGGGGTGGGGGGAAAGGCAAAAGCAAATAATCTGGGCAGAGACAGAGAACAATGATTTGGGACAAAGATAAAGTATTGGTGGATTTGGAAAAACTCAGGCAGTAGATCTCACAGCCCCCTCCGTGGTAGAAGATTGTGGGCTGGGTATCAGAAAGAACTTCCCCACAGGAAGTTAGGAAGATGAGGGTCTTTCCTTTCTGTGGTTAATGAGATGAATGCCTGCCGGTGGATGTACAGCATGCTGACTGTACCATAGACATTCATTCATCAACACTGAAGTCTTGAGCACCAACCATATGCCAGGCACCGAATTAGACCCTGGTAACACAGAAAACCAAAACGATCCCAACCCTCAAAGGGCTCCCAGAGAGCTAAGTGGAAACAGGTCCCCTTAGCCACATGGATTGTGTGGGAATTTGCAGGCCGGGGCGGGGATGGAGGTGGGGGTGTCCAGGAAAAGGTCCTCCTTCAGACAAGTTCTATAGCCCCAAAGTCAGCACCCAGGGTGGTCTGGGTCAAGGCACCCCAGCAGTATCCTTGACCACTTTCCCACCAAAGAAAGGAATGAAGGCCAAAACGGTCTCACTTCTGAGGCTGTGCCATCCAAGAAGCCTTCCTGGAGGAGGCCAGGGAGACCATCAACATCCTTAACCAGATACCATCCCACATGCCAGGGTCACTCCCCTTTGCTTAGTTTCCTTGACTCCCCCTCCTCTTGCTTTTCTAAGTGTCTTCCTCCCTACCTTACCCCTGCCCCACCTGCTCTCTCCCTCCCCTGCTCCAGCCAGGCAGTAGTGGCCAGCCCTCAGCTCAGAATAGAGCTCCCAACCTTAGGGATTCACTTCCTTCCTCTCCCACCTCTCCCCATCCCCTACCCACCTCCCCACACCCACCCCTGCACACAGACACACACACACACTCCCCAGACCCAAGCCTGGCTTAAGTCCTTTCTTCCCCCTTCAGCATACAGGCTGGGAGGACTGGTTGACTACAGAGGGGTGGAAGAGCCTGGTGGAATAGAGAGCCACAAATAGGGCTTCAGAATAAAGCCTCTGTGTGTGTGTGTGTATTCCCAGAATGTTCCCTAATGTCGGCCTGGAACATGCTGCAACACGCTGGCCCCAAAGCTAAGCACTCAGGGTGGGACCGGGTGGAGGTAACACCCATAGCAGCAGGAAAGACTGGAATAAGAGCTGTGTCTCCTCCCAGATCAAGGGATTTTCTGCACATTTATTAAGCACCTACTGTGTGCCCACCAGGTACGGAGGAATCATCTGTAGGATACAGAAAAGAATCCGAAAATGATGTTTACTCCAATGAGCTGTCTGTCTAGGGGATTTGGTCTCAAGGGGGGAGGAGGAGCCAAGGGACAGGGATGAGAATCACTGCAACCACTGTCTCCTCAGTAGCTTGAACTTGAAGGAAAGGCCACAAGAACATCCTACCCAGTCCCCTGCCTCCCAGCCTTTAAAGGCAGGGATTTCTCTGACAAATCTCCAGGAAGGGAGATTCTCCAGCCTCCCTTACATGAATACCCTTGTCTCCTTATTCTAAGCTCCTTCTTATGGCTAGCTTCACTTTGTATTGCTGAATTTTGTGTTTTTCTTTTAATTTCTTTTAATGTTTGTTTATTTTTGAGAGAGAGAGGCAGAGCACAAGTGGGGGAGGGACAGAGAGAGAGAGAGACAGAATCCCAAGCAGGCTCCAGGCTCTGAGCTGTCAGCACAGAGCCTGACGCGGGGCTGGAACCCACAGACGGCCAGATCATGACCTGAGCTGAAGTTGGACGCTTAACCGACTGAGCCACCCAGGCGCCCCGACTTATTCCTGAATTTTAAACTCATTTCTCTTGCCCAGAGCTCAGTGGAAGCAGACTTCTTGAGCCGCTAAGAACACAAATGGTTAATTCAACCTTGCAGCTCCCTGGGTTCTCCAAGTAAAGAAGGAAGGGGCACCCAGTGACTCATCCAAGTTTCCCCAGAGACGGAAGTTACTGGCAAAGAGGGGTCTGATGAGGGTCCAGTGTTGGGGCAAGGGAGCTGGTGGGGGATGGGAGGTGCTTCCCTGGGGGAAGGTAAAGGACAACAGCAAGGCCACCCTCCTCAGTTCGTCCTCCACAGACCTCCGGGGCTACAGAAGGAGGTAGAAGGGATGCCGTTGTCTTCTTCGCCCTGTCTCTGCGGGGCCCCTTCCCCACACGGAGACAGGCAGGGGCTTAGATCTGGACACACAATCTTCTGTCCTCACACCTCAGGGGTATGCATTGATGGGCACAGATTCAGACACACAAACACCAGGCATGTCAGTGCTGTCTCCTCAGCGTGCACACACATGCACTCACACACATCCTTCTTCCCTCCTCTTCCGCCTACGGTGGTCTCAGGGATGGCCACCTCTATAAATGAGGATGGGGTGAACAGATGGGTAGCTAAGCTTCAGGTTGATGATGTTGCCTTCCCACGGCAGGAAAGAAGCTGCTGGAAGTTATTCCTGGTGGGCCAGACTGGAATCAAAGGCAATGCCAAGAGCCAGCGGTATCTTGAGCCTGGGCCTTTTCTCAGCCTTGGGGCAGAGCCATCCATAGCCACAGGGAAGGCACCTCTGCCCTGGGTCCTGCCTCTGCTCTGGTCCTCCCAGGGATGCCCCCCGCCTCCGCCACAGAGGGGTTGGAGCCTACACGGCATTCGTCCCTCTCCCCTCTGAGACCACACTCCGGACCAGAAAGGAATTCCCTACCCACAGCTGACCCTGCTTTGGGAGCCTGCACTTCTCTCATTCTGGCTCCTTCTCCCGACAATGGGCAGCAGGAGCATGCGTGTTATGTGCACACTTAGGCAAAGAGGTGACGGGGCAGTTATGGGGGAGGGATGGACACAACACGGACATGCAGCTGGGGTATCAACACACATGTGCTGGAAGCCCTTTGTAGCCTGCTGGGTGTGGGACGGAGAGCAGATGACCCAGGGGCTCAGGGCCAGGGGACCTTCTCCCCAGGCCGCTGCATTCCCATTCTGAGAAGGAGTCAGAACTCTCAATTCCATCCCGGCCTTTCAGATCATCATGGGGCTATACTTGTCAAGGTACATCTTACTTAACAGTGTGGCAGCTTGGTCTGTAACTAATTGAGATCTCTGTATGTGGGCCTCCATTTGCCCTCCGGCCCCTGCCTGCTGGTGTTGGGGTGGGGGGACTTGCTCACTGTGATCGCTTCAGGGCTGGGGAGAGAACACTGGTGGCAAAAGAGCCTCTAGCTCCCAAGCTCTTCTGGCTGGAGGGGGCCCAGGCATCCTGAAAGCAAGAGCACATAGAATGGTGCATGGCGCCTGGGGTGGGGGAAGTGATCGTGATCACGGGTTTTTTTGTGCTGCCCTTTGTCCAGGGGAGGAGCCTGGAGGCCAGAGACTGCCTACCGCCTGGTCCTGAGGGTGTGTGCCCAGCCAGCCCAGGGGAGGGCTCTTAATTATAGAGGTAGCTCCCAAGACACTTCACTGGAAGGCGTGTGGGCGGGGATGGAATGTCAAAGGGAAAACAGGGAGACAAGAAAACAGAGATAGGGTGGCTAGAAATAGCCCAGGCCAGGGTGAGATACCAGGGGCTGGAGGGGGCGGTGGAGGGAGAGGAGGTGGAAGAGAGAGGGTCAGCACCTCTCCAGGGAATGACTATATCCGGGCAGGTACCCCCTCACCTACACTAACCCCCCACCCTTCAACAATTTACAATTCCAGTATTTCAGGGACTCAACAGAGTGGGCTCCAAGCATTGGGATTGTATTCTAGAGTTGTGTCTCCCTGGCTTTCTGAGTAACCCCTCCCCCTTCTGAGAGTTTGGGTTGGCAGGGGGGGGGACCTTGCCACCTGAGTCACCCCTTTGCTGTTCCTTGTCTGGGCGACTCCTGGAACAGGCTGACACAGCTGAGGCCCCACCCGCCTGCCAGCCTGCCTGCCCCTCCCTCTCCCAACAAGCCAGGAGAGATGCTTGCCCTGACAGGCGCCCTTCCCACGGACAGGCCACCCCTCCCCTGGCACACACGAGTACGAGTACACACACACACGCGCGCACACACACACACACACACACCCTGATGGCAGGAATTTCTCCCACACCTGTAGAGAGTCCTTGGGAAGAGGAAGGAGAAACAATCAGAGCCCCCTTCTTTGTATATATGGGGAAACTGAGGCTAGAGCCAGGAGAGGAACTTCCCCAAGTCACACAAGCAAATTCCTGGCAGGCCTGGGACTCGAACAAACCTGGTTTCCTGCCCACCAGCCCACCAACTTAGGTCTTTTCCATCCCAAACAAGGTGGGGTGCAGTGTGTGTGTGTGTGTTGGGAGGAGATGAAGACCAATTTTGTGGGACGTCAGCTCGAAGTGGGACTTGAGGGGAAAAACTTGCAGATTCAAGAGCCAGGGCTGGGGGGTGGGGTGCGGTTAGTGGGGACTTGCTGACCCCAGGGGTCAAAATCAGTAACCTCTGCTCACTGGCGCTGAAGCCTCTGAGGGAGAGGGTGCCACCCAGAGGCACAGCTGAGGGCGGTGCTGAGACCTTTCCCCCACCTCCCTAGTCTCCCTGCCCCAGACGCCGGCAGGGTGGGAACTGGGGCCAGGGCTTAGAGGCCCCTGACCCTGTACTGTAATGCTGTCTTCCCCAGTCCCATCCTGTGGCCACCAGGGAATTTGAGAGTTGAGATCTCTGAATATTTCATTAGCACTTCAGCCTCCCGTTGAAGACGCAGCCAACTTACAGCCCATGGATAATTTATGGCCCCAGAAGAGAGTCTGGAAGTGGTGGGAGGGAGGGGCGGGAGCGTGGGGGCGGGTGAGGCCTGGACTGCACTATGCGGAGGGTGCCGGACAGAAGCCAGATCCATCCAAAGTGTGTGTGTGGGGGGGGTGGCTGCTCCGAGGCCAGGGACATTTCCATTTTTGAGGATTCTAATGTATTACAAAAACAAAACAAAACAAAACAAAACCAACCACCACCACCAACCAGGTTTGTCAAAATAATTGTGCTAAAGGTTAAAGTCATACGACAAGCATTTTCTGACTTCATTCGTTTCCCTGTGTCTCTGTAACTATGAGCATAACCTCATTTGGAGATACCAAAACCTTTTTTTTTTTTTTTTAAAGATTTTAAAGTAGTCTCTACACCCAATGTGGGGGCTCAAACTTACAACCCCAAGATAAAGAGTCACATGCTCTACCGACTGAGCCAGACAGGTGCACCTCAAAAGCTTTTAATGGGATGTCCTTCATGGCCACGAGGCCTCTAAAAGGCCCCCTGCTCTCCACACCACCACGGCCAGGGAGAGAGACCAGACTCACCACTAAGACTGGCTGAACCTTGCTCCTTCCCGGCTTCCTCCAGGAAGGCCACCAGGATTTGACCAAGTGGTCAAGGGAAAAGGAGGGCATCTCATGTGGCCACTCCTTACTTTGCTCCAGGAACAGAGCGTCCCATTCTTCTAAAAGAAAAGATAAGGGGCGCCTGGGTAGCTCAGTGGTTAAGCCTCTGACTCTTGATTTCCTTTCAGGTCATGATTTCCCGGTCCTGGTATCAAACCCTGTGCTGGAGCCTGCTTAAGAGTCTCTCTTTCCCTCCTCCTCTGCCCCTCCCTTGCTAGTGCACACACTCTCAAAAAATAAAAATAAAAATAGGTATATAAATAAATAATAGGAAAGATGAAAAAGGTGACCCAAAATAGAAAATGGTAAGTTCTCTTGGACTTTGGGAGTGACTTACCTTAGTGAGTTCTTCCCAGATTCAGAGGATTAAGGTGGGGTGTGTATGAAAAAGCAGGTATGTCCTCCCCCTTACCTCAGTTTCCCCACCTGAGTCATGGGTATGAGAGGCGCTCCCACCCCAAGGGCTGTTTAGGGGACAGAAGAGATGCTATCCAGGTGCCCTGGCGCCAAGTGGGACCCAGGCAGGTGGTGGTTACAGGTGACGTGTCCACAGGTCGGCCCGGGGTTTGGGCCGGGGCTGGCTCTGGTGGGTAGCCTGGGGCCCCAACATATTCCCACCTCATCCTCGAGCCATCTTGGGGCCAAGCCAGCCTTCTAGCCTCAGTGGGCCTCGGTTTCCCCATCCATGAAGGTAGGGCCATCTGCCAGGGCTGTCCTTGGAGAGGAGCTGCAAGACCTGGATGAAGAGCCCAGAATAGGGAAGCTGCAGGGAGGTGGGGGCGCTCGGGCCCCGCGGCTGCCGGGACTTCTGTCAGGTTATGCTGTTGGTACCAGTGCCAACTGGACACGGCTTCCGCCACAGGGAGTCACTCTCTGTCCCCAGGGGGACCCTACTCTCCCAGAGAAAGGGGAACACCAGGGTGAGACTTTAAGAGCTGATTCTCGGGGCACCTGGAGGGCTCGGTCACTTAAGCATCCGACTTCGGCTCAGGTCATGATCTCCTGGTTCATGGGTTCAAGCCCCATATCGGGCTCTGTGCGGACAGCTCAGAGCCTGGAGCCTGCTTCGGATTCTGTCTCCCTCTCTCTGCCCCTCCCCTGCTCATGCTCTGTCTCTCTGCCTCTCAAAAACAAATAAAAGCATTTTTTTTAATTAAAAAAAAAAAAACTGTTTCTCAAACCTAAGGGGGGAATTTTTTCCATTGGAATTCACTGGAATTTTGGAAGAGCCTTGGGACTTTCCCCCTGCATTGGCCGTGACTTCTCAGCATTCAAGACCCCCAAGAGTCTGTACCCGGGCTCCCTAACATGGGCCCAATTACCGGGAGCTGACAATGGTGGGGGAGGGGGCAGGCTCAGGAATCCAGGCTGGGACGCAGAACCGCCTGCTCTTCCTTCCCCCTCCCTCCCGGAAGCCCTCGCCTCCCTCCGTGGGCTGCGGCAATGTGGGGGCTTTGTCCACACATCTCGCCCCAAAGCCGACACCTTTCTCTTTCTCTGAGCAGCACTGATTTGGGGGAGAACAGTTTCAAACCCAGCTCAGCCACCACTCAACTTGAGGAACCTTGGACAAGTTGCTTCTCATTCCTCAGCCTCACCTGTAGCACAAGGGAATTGCTATCTATGTCACAAGACTGTTTTGAGTACCTGCCGAGTGCCCAGCACGTGGTGGGCACTTGCTACATCGTTGCAGTGATGCTCACCTTAGGATGGGGTCTTTCCGGGTCTGGGCACCTCTGTGGCATCTGTCTGGCCCTACTGTGTGAGGTCATCATCCCCCATGCCTTTTTGGCCTTCCCTAAGCTTCTACCCATTATACTACAGATGCTATGACTGATGAGGTGCTGGGTGGGGTGGTGGGGGGTAGGGTAAGGAGGGAACAGGTGAGACAGATGTGGAGGAGGCGAGGGCATCCCCACGGGGTGGGGTTGGGAGAATGGGCTGGAGGGCCCACGCTGGGACTCGGTCTCACCGGTTTGGGGAGCTGGCCTGGCAATGGGGAGACGCTGGCATCAGGGAGAGGCGGGAGGGGCTGGTGGCTGCCTAGGAAAGGAGAGCTGAGTAAGGGACACGGGGCTACAGGGCCTGGGCAACAGCCTGGACGTGGGGGGAGCACCTAGGCAGGAGCTGGGGACATCCCCGTCACACACGCACTCTGTCTCGCCACCACATGCTCAGAGAAGCCACTCTCAGACGCACACTTCGACACACACAACACACGTCTTAAATGGCCACCTCTCAGGTCTCCCCTTCCCTCCTACCCAGCTCTATTTTCCTGTCTTGATTTATCAGACTAATCATGTAACTTATTTATTATAACACCTATTGCTTATTGCATAGCTCCCTGCTGGAACACAAGCTCCATGAAGCCAGGGTGCTTGGCCTGCTTGGCCCACTCTTGCATGCCCAGCAACCTACAGTGGGCTTAGCACATACTAGGTGCTCAATAAATATGTGCTGAGGGGCGCCGGGGTGGCTCAGTCGGTTGAGCGTCCAATTCCTGATTTCGGCTCAGGTCATGATCTCATGGTTTATGAGATCGAGCCCCGTGTTGGGCTCTGTGCTGACAGTGTGGAGTCTGCTTGGAATTCTCTCTCCCTCTCTCCGCCCCTACCCCACTTGTGCGTGCTCTCTCTCTCAAAATAAATAAACTTAAAGCAAATAAACGTGTGCTGAGTGAGCAAACCCCTCTAGAAACACATTCATGAATGCGCACGCTCATGTGCAGAAATAGTCACCCCCCCAAACTGCCACAGACATTCTCAGACACAGGTACACAGGCTCACAGGCTCACACCCAGACCCACACGTCCACGCAGCACACCAGACACAGACCTTCTCGCTCCCCAACACACACCCTTTCAGACTCACACCCAGCTGTCCAGATTCCAAAGCGCCTACTCACAGCAGGCACGCTCCAGCGCATCCCAGCTCCCCTCCTCCGCAGTGCCAGCCCCAAGGGCAGCCCCTCCCAGAACCAGGGGGCGGGGCCTCGGTGGAAGCTGACAGCACAGCAGCTAGAAAGGGGTGGGGCGGGGCAGGGCCACCCTGGCACCCGGGAGCTCTGAGGAGACGCTGCCACTTTAGACCCACCTACGTGGAGAGAAGGGAGTGAGGTCACCGGTGCCCTCAGCCTTGACCCAGCCCTGCTCCAGCCCGACTCTGGCCTTCCTGTCTTTGTCTCCACCAAAGACCCAGGGGAGGGGTTTGGGGTGAGGCAGAGAGTCCTCCCGGGAACAGAGATGGGCAGGGCCCAGAACAGGTCCCCTGGCCCATCAGTAGGGAAGGCAGGGGTGTGGGCAGTGAGAACTGGGCCTTCCCAGCATCAGCTCCACCCTCCAGTAGCAAAAGAAGCCTCCTACAGCACCCTGCCCCCCGGGGCAGCCTGAAACATGGGGAATCGGGCAGAACTGTTACCTGCCTTGTCCTGGCCCAGGGTCCCTCTCCAGAGAGGCCCTTTTTGCCCCCACCTTCCCACTGTGGAACATGGGGAGGACGCTGGTGAGTCACAGCACCGAACAGCCACCTGAAATCATCCTTACCTCTGCACCTCAGGACTCTCTGCCCCCCTGGAGCTGAAGCAAGATTGGGCAAGAGGATCTGGCAGTCCCAATGCCACCGTTAGGTCTCATGTTATCAGACTGTGTCCTTAGGGCCCCTCTGGCTGTTCCGATGGAGCCTCAACCTCTGCTGAGGAATGGGAGAATGGGCACACAGCAAGGCAGGGCTTGCTCGCTCAGACCCTAGAGAACCTGGGTCAGTAAATGCCTGAAAGTAAAAACGGGAAGTAAATGTCCTTAGCCCCCTCCCAATGCTCACCACACTCCCTGAGGGGAAGTAAGGCTGGACTAGGAAAATACAGCACAACCCATGTTAGAAATCTGAAACCATCTTCCAGGGATCAGGAAAGGAACTGTGTGCTCACGCCCCCTGGTGGCAGATCTGCAATTGCACTCTGCTCTCACAACCACCCAGGGTCCCCCCGAGGCCAAAACTGTGCCTTTGGCCCCCTCGCCCACCACTTATTTACAGATGAGGGGAGATGGACGCAGAGGGAGGCAAGGAAGGATCTGCACCCTCAGCCCAGGGGAAACTGGAACCCAGGTGCTGCAATTCATTCAACAAGAAACTTTTATTGAGCACCCACTGCCAGCGTGCCAGAAACCGCTGGACTCCTGGTCCAGTGCTCTTCGTGACACTGGCTGCCCCTCTGCTGTCTCTGAAATTCAGGCTGAGACCCCAACTTGGAGGAGCAGGAACCTTCTTCAGGAGACTGTCCGGGTGAGGAGAGCCCTGGGGAGGAGGAAGGGCCATCAGCAGCTGTAGCACCACCAACTTGGGGTCCAGAGACCCAGAGAGGAGACAGGAGGGACCCGGGGAGCAGCGCTCACAGGTGGGACCGGATGGGGCCTGGTCAGCTATGTCCATTTTACATTTTTAATAAATAGTTCTTGCTGCTGCCCAGGCTGGTGAGGGTGGTCCCATTGGGCCCAGGCTTCCCCAGCAATTCAAGGGTGCAAGGGTAGCTCTCTTCTCATGCTAGTTCAGGCTCCAGCTCTGAAAAGGAAAGGAGGGAGCACCAGGTTAGTCCCCCCACCCACTCCCAAGGAGCATCTGGGGGCTGTCCTAGGGGCAAGGGGGCAGGCAGGAATGAGGCTCCCTAGGACAGGTCTCAGCTGGTCCCGGCTCTGAGAAGGATGCCACCCCCTCACACATAAAGTGGGACAGGGTTGGCTAACAGGCTAGAAGCCCCCCGAGGTGGGAGGTCCTGGCGCTCCGACTGCCTCTGCAGCCCAGTATGTGGATCCTTCTGTGGCCAACCTCCATCCCAGGTCGCATCCCCACCCTCCACCCCGACTCGAGTCACTGACCGGCCTCCGCCTCATCACCCTTGGCATCCGGTTCCTGCCACCAGTCAGCATAGATGCCCTCTTCGTAGTCCCCCTCCCCCTCGAACTCGGCATCGGATAGGGGGTCCTTGGGCTCCACAGGCGGCACTGTCTCTTCCAGCTCCATCTACAGCAGCCCCAGGGTAGGGAAAGAAAGGAGGTCACAGCAGGCACAAACCCAGACTGGCTCCCTTCCTCGCCGAGGGGCCCCCCATCCCATCTCAGCCCCCAAAGCCCCTCCTTCCCCAGTCTCAAGATCCCACACAGGACTGATCTGAGGGTTTCTCCCACAAGGTCCCATTCCCAAACTGCCACTCCCTGCGCCGATGTATGGGGCTCCCCCGACAGAGAGTCAATGTTAGCGTGAGCACTGCTTTCTCCAAGGCCATCCTTTTAAGCATAAATTCCATAGCCATAGCGGATGCTGCTACTCCCTGCATGCTGTCTGCTCATGCAATTTCTTGGCCAGAAACACGGTTGCCCCCCCACCCCCACCCCGTGCCTGGATCACTCTCGTTGACTCACCAATGCCAGGCATCAGCTCCAGGATTCAGCCCTGGCCGATGACCCTGGCTGGATCTGGAGCCCTCCTCTGGTGCCCCGTGCTGACCTCTCCCGAGCACTGTTTGTGCCTCCCCAACTAGACTGTGAGCTGCTTGAGAAGGGGACTGTACCTTTTCATCAACTTACCCCAGCCCCACACACTGTCTGGCAAACAGCAGGCCACAAATAAGTGTAATCAAAATGGCCACCATTCACCGAGCACCTGCTCTGGGCCAGCTCTGGGGAAGATGCTTTCCATACTTGATCTCATTTCACAGTCACCACAATGCTGCGACACCGGCATCACCCTCCCCATTCGAGATACAGGAACCGAAGTTCAAGAGCTACCTAAGACTTGCCTGGAGGCTGCCCAGCTGGTAAGCAGAGGGGCCAAGTCTGGTTGTCACCAAAGCCGGGGTGCAAACAGCGTAGCCCCTCCCCCTATGCGTGATGAGTGGGGGCACGGGTGAGTGAACAAAGTGGGGGATGGATAAATAAATAAGCGGCGAGCAGCCACACCTCACAGAAATTCGGGACTCCCAAACCCTCATTCAGGATCAAGGGATCACACTTCAGTCCTTCCTTCCTGGCACCGGCATTCATTCATTCACTGGTTCATTCAAACTCAGTTTCCCGGTGCCAGCAGGCGCTGTGGAAAAGCTGGGAATAACCTGGCCCCCCATCCCAAAGCACAAGCCTCTGAGAGACTGGCTGGAGAAGGGATGGATCAGGGCTGCAAGTAACTCCGGGGCCAGGGAGGCACAGAGGGTCACAGTTGGTGTTGCAAGCCCAGAAGGCAGAGCCAGGACATGCAGGGAGGGCTTCCCGGAGGAGCTCCCACTTGAGCTGGGCTGGGGGAGTTATGTGGCAACATTCAGACACGCAGAGAAGCAGAGCATGAGAACACTGAGTGGGGAGCAAAGAGCAGGTATAGATAAGGGGCAGCTGACTGCCCGGAGGTAGGGCCGAGCTTTGGCACAGAGGCCCTCCAGGAAGAGATCAAGGGTCCCCACCATGGCCCAGCCTAGAGAGCAGGTGGCCACTTACCTCATCGTCTGGCTGCAGGTACATATGTGCGAACTCCAGCAGTTCCCGAAGCTCCGCTGTCTGATTGTGGTAGAGCGTGGCTTCCTGAGAGGAAGGGGGGGAAAGTGAGGTAAGCCAGAGCCTGCCGCCAGATGGTAGAGGAGCCAAGTTGGGATCTGGGTCCCCCCCCCCTCCCCGCCCGCTTTTTCAGCTCAAGGAGCGAGGAACAGGTATCAGTCACATGCTGACTGAAAAATCATAGCTGTTTGGAGAGGTTAGGGAGGATTGGGAGGGCTCTGTTAGAAAGAGCTCCTTAATCGATTAGCAATGTCTGCCACTAGTAAGGAAATCGAGGGTGGCACCATGTGCCCCATGGCTGCCAGTCTTGCCCTAGATTCCCGGGGGGTTTCCTTAGTGGGTCCAAGCTAGGGAGTCCCTGGGAAGGAGGGCAAAAGCCAGCGGTGAGAGTGGTGAGGGTGGGGAGGGGAGCAGGTGGTAATGGACGGGTATTTTTGCACCTCCCACAGCCTGGGCGCTGTGCTACCATTCTGTAGGTGAGGCAACGTATTCAGCAAGGATCAGTAATGTTCCCAGGCCCGTTCAGCGGGTGGGGCTGGCTTTGAACCCAGGACTCCAATCACCACCCATAGTCTTTCTTTTCACTTCCCACCCTGCCTTCCAAAGAAGCCAGGATTTTTTTTTTTTAAAACCACCTGTCCCAAGAGTGCCTCCAAAGGCAGTGCCCACCTCCCGGGGCTGGAAGTCCTCTTCCTCCAGGCCCCAGCGAGCCCGGTGGAAGCGGTAATACACCAGGTTCTGCTGCATGACACTGTCGTCAGGGTCGAAGAGCATGTAGCTGGCGGCGCTGCGGGCGGCCTGGCGCACGTCATTCACTGCGGGCAGGACACGAGTAAGGAGTAGCCCCCGCACTTCCCCGCCTTCAGGGACAAGCCCTTCCTAGACTGTCCCCCTTTCCCAATTCAGTCCAGTGCTCCTGGCTCCCCAGCTGTCCCCCCCACCACAGTATCTTTTGGCCTCTTCACCCCACCCAAATGATAATGCAAGCTAGAATGTACTGGGCACTTACCACGTGCCAAGCCCGTGTAACTCATTTAAGCCTCACCATTATCATCATCCCCAATATACAGACAAGAAATCTGAGGCACAGAGAGGTTAGGTAAACTGCTCAAGCTCACACAGCTGGAGAATAATGGCACTTGAGAATGAGAGCCCAGCAGCCTTGCCCTCAACCTCTTCACCATCGGACCCATGAATGGTCTCCTGGCCCCTTGGTCCTTAGCTCCTCCACTCCCACTCCAGCCTCCATCTGAATTTTGGCAGCTCTGCATGGCAAGAACTCTGGAGTTTGTCAATCCCGGCCCCCGTGGATGCCAGGCTTTCCCCCAGACGAGGAGAGCCATAAATCCTGGTGCTACTTTTCATTGGCCATGTGACTAATGGCCCCTTGAGCTCTATGAGCCTCAGTTTCCTCATCTGAAAAATGGGTCCCGTAATGTCAGCTGCAGGGGATGGGTGAAAGCACCAAGTGAGATCAACAGATGTGGTAGACCTTTGTAACCTGTCAACTGTGGTGGAGTCGTTGGCTACCCATTTACCCAAGAGGTTTCTGAATTCTCCTAAGGTTGCTCTTTGTTCCTTCCACTCCTCTCACCTGTCTGCCATCCCCAGCCTTCCCCGTCATGCAGGGTCCTCACATATGAGGGACGGCTCCCCACGACCCTGTAACACTCTCAGGGCAATGCTTTCTCTTCCCCCGCGCCCCCCCCCATCCCAAGCCCACCAGGATGCTCACACTTGTAGTAGGCAAACTGCAGGTAATGATACATAGTGGCCACGAACTTCTCCACGAAATAGCCGCCCACGTTGGGGGTCAAGTTGGCCTCACAGTCCACCTTGCACTGCAGGGACTCTGCAAAGAGATCTAGGGGGTGGGAGGCAGTGGTGAGGAGCTGGTGCCTGCCCAGCCGATGCCACCACAGGAGATAATGCCAGTAAAGACTTGGCTCAGGATACAAAGGGCAGTGCTGAGGGCAACTACTGTGGCCTGGGCCGCCTTACCACCCCCGCAGCTCAACCCCCACCCCAAAACCGGAGGGAGTTGGGGCATTCTGAAGCAGATGAGGTTTGGAGGTGGGAAGCCTAGGTAGAGAAGCTCAGGAGAGTTCTTTCTGTCCCCGCTGAGGCACCCCATGGTCAGGGATCCCTAACCAGGTGCGATTTCTGGCCACAAACTGCCTTCTGTACACACCTGCTGGGCTGTTTCTGTACACATGACCACGGCACCTTTGCACCTGTACTGCCCTCCGTCTGAGGACTGTGAAACCAACGTCCTCAGGCCATTTTGGGATGTCACCACCTCTCTGCACCAACGCCTAGCACCTTGGACACTCAGGACTGTAGCCTTTCTCAGTGACTGAAGGCTCCCAGGGCAGGGATAACACCTTACTTCTGTGCACCTCCCAAGAACCTCCTGGGTGCTCCATACACGCGTATGGGATGAATACTTACACGTTAAGAGGCCTTAGGAGCGCTGGGAAGCAGGGCCCTGTGGGTGAGAGGGTCACCCACAGGGATCTGGAGGGGGAGGGGAATACCTGCTATGGCCGGGTAGAAGTCCTTGAAGTCCACCTGCTCGTGGGCCCCCTCGCAGCCAGCCAGACACCGGGCAAAGACGGCCAGGTACTCAGCCAGGGCCCGCTCCATGTCCTCGGTGCTGCTGCGGAAATCTCCGCTGTTGTAGAGCTTCACGGCCCTGAGGAACACGGCCTAGAGGGGTGCGTCAGAGGGGTTAGGGAGACCCCAACACCTCGCCTCCGGTACAAGCCCCGCGGGGGCGGGGGGACGGTGGTCAGGAAGGAGCGTCAGGGCCAGTCCTACCCCTCCAGCCCACCTCATAGGGCTGCGCCTCCAAGTCCGTGAAGGGCTCCTCGGCGGCGTCCAGCAGCCCCCGGTAGTAGCTGAGATACTTGGCGGTTAGCTCGTGCTTCGGGTTCCTCTGGAGGAAGGTGTAGGCCGCGGCTGCCGCCTTCTCCAGCCGGTTAGCCTGCGGGACAGGGACAGAGAGGGTCGGAAGGGCCAGAGATCGAAGCCCTGAGTGCACAAGAGGGCTTGGCTGTCCTTGGTTGTGCGATCGATGCTGCTCCGAGACCGGACGGAATCAGATGCCGGCTCCGAAAGACGCGCCCCAGCTGCGCCCAGGAGACGAGGAGGGGCAGGGGGCGCCAGGGGCGAGGGGCACCCGGCCTAGGGGGGCGAGGTGGGACGGTGGTTCCAGGACCGGGGGCGCGGCGGGGCTGGAGGAGGGCGAGACAGGGCGGGAGGATCCGGGACTGGGGGAGCCCGGGTGGGGCCGGTGGGTCGCGGGGGTGGGGGTGGGGGGCGCAGGGGAAGGCACCCACCTTGAACAGCGCGTAGTGCAGGTACTGGTAGGGCAGGCGGCTCTGGAAGTCGCGCAGCAGCTGCCGCGGCGGGTAGGGCACCTGGAAGGCGGGCAGCGTCCTCTTGCAGCGCCGCAGACAGGCGGCGCGTTCCAGGACGTGGCCGAAGAGCCGCAGCTCGCGGGCCCACTCGTCGCCGCGGCCGCCGTCGGGGCCGGGCTCGGGCCCCGGGAAGGAGGCCGCGGGCGGCGCAGGGCCGCTGCAGTTGGCGTGGCAGAAGGCCTCGCTGTCCCGCAGCAGCCGGTGCAGCCGCAGCGCCGCCTCGAGGTAGCGCGCGCTCTCGCGCCAGCTCTCGCCCTCGTACTGCTCGAGCGCGTGCCCGTAGGCCGCGGCCAGGGGCATCAGGTCCTCGGGCGGGAAGCCCCGGAAGCTGTACTTCTCGTACTGCCCCGCGGCGCTGCCCAGCAGCAGCCACAACAGACCCCACGCCGCCCGCCCCATGGCCGCGCCGCGCCGGCCGGCTCTCCCGGGCGGAGGAGGCGTCCAGGCCGCGCGGGCGGGCGGGGGCACCGAGGGGGCCGGGCGGGGGCGCCCGCTGGGTCTTAGCGCCGGGCAGCGACGGCAGGAGGGCGGAGTCGAGGTCTGGGTCAGCTCTCCCGAGGGGCACAGGGCCCACCGGGGCCCTGAGGCCCCTACGTTGGCCGACCTCCTGCCCTTTGAGGGGGGGGTCTTCCCCTTGACAGATGGTAAGTGGGTGGAGGGACGCTTCCCGCAGGGAAGGGGACCCGCAAAGCCCCTCCCCACGCAAAGACAGTCCCCCACCTTAAGATCAAGACATTGAGGGAGCGCCGCCTCCACCACTCTGCCCAAACCTTGGCATCTGGTCTTCTTTCCATTACAGAGTCCCTCCTGCTCCTTCTCCGCCCCTCGCCCTGAAGCAGTCACTTCTAGTGTCCCTCCGCTCCAGTCCGCGACTCGGAGGCGCACTCCTGGTTTCACCCCGCACACATCACTCTCGCTGCCGCCCACCTATGTCCGTCCCCGCGCGGGATCTTCCTGACTGTCCAGCTTTTGCGGGACCACGCAGCTCGATCCTGGAGAGGCCATCGCTGAGACAGTGGGGATGTGGGGCGGGGGGAGTACCGAGACACCCCCTCAGATTCTGGAGCCTCACCAGCCACCTCGAGAGGCCTAGATTTGGGGGGGAGGCCAACGAAAGAAACAAGGGATACTTCAGTCCGGCTTTAGGACCCAGGGGTTCGGGAAAAAAAGACACTGAACTTTTTTCTTTTTTTTTTTTCTTTCTTTTTTTTTTTTTTTTTTTTCTTTTAATGGGGGTCAGCTCCAACTTCTCCGCTTTCCCGAACCTCCCTCCCAGGCTAAGGCCCCAGGACGCTGAGCCCCGGGAGATAGGGAGGAGGGGGGGGATCTGGATCTGGAGTTCTTTGTGGTGCATTCCTGGACTCCCACACTCAGCCTTGCCCCCTCCTCCCATTCCACCCTCCGTCCTCCGCCCCGCCAGCTCTTTCTCCCCTGCCCCCATTCCACGTGGACTAGCCAGGGCGGGGGTGGGGACCAAGGACAGGAAGGGGGGGAGCCAGCTCCGGGAGGAGGGGGAAAGGAGGTTGTCGGCGGCGACTCCCTCGCTCGCCCTCACTGCCGGCGGTCCCAGCTCCAGGCACTATGTTCCGCACGGTGCCCCCCAGCCGCACCTTCCTCCGGCTCCCCCTGCTGCAGTTGTTGCTGCTGCTGGTACAGGCAGTGGGGAGGGGGCTGGGCCGTGCTAGCCCGGCCGGGGGCCCCCTGGAAGATGTAGTCATCGAAAGGTACCACATCCCCAGGACCTGTCCCCGGGAAGTGCAGATGGGGGACTTTGTTCGCTACCACTACAACGGCACTTTCGAGGATGGCAAGAAGTTTGACTCCAGGTAATGGGTTGGGTGCCCTCGGACTCGCCCCTCCCCTTGGGGCCAGGCTGTCTCTATCCTGGGGATCCCTAATTGCCCTTTTAGGATGTGTCTGCATCCCCTACTTACTCCATGATCTCCTAAACCCTAACACAGCACCCTGAGGCTGGGGGCTCCCAGACATCCATCTTCCCAAAGATTTCCCTGCCCTTAATTTCAAACCCTCACCTCTTAAAGGACCCCAGTTTCTTTCACGACAAACTCCCCACATTCCCCAGTGTTTGATGATCAAGGTGAACTGCTCTATTTACTCAACAGTGCTTTATTTAAAGACATGGCAGGGAGGAGGTTCTGGTCCCCAGCGTTGGGGGGAAGGGCATGGTCCCTGATGCATGTGAATCCTCCAGTGGTCTTAGCCTGGGACCCCCTCCCTTTCCACCCGGGCTGAATCCCTTCTGGTTCCAGCCCCAGGTTTCAGTGCCTTTGTAACCAGAGAAGAGTCAATAGAACTTTTTTGGAGGCGGTGGGGGTTATAAGCAACCAGCATGTTAAAGAAGGGTGAACATTGTAAGACAGCAGGATGGATCTAGGAGTGTAGGGCATAGCTCCGTGTAGGACAGATAGGGACCCTATCTGTCTACGTGTCACATGGCTGGGCATTGCCCCCCTGGGCTCCCGGAGGGTTCTCATACCTCCCTCTCTGGGTCTCCCTGCACCACCGCCCCCCCACCTCCCTCCATCTTAGCTCTACCAGGCCAGTGCTGCCACCCATCTTGCCAGGCTTGGGGTTTGAAGGATGGGGTTCTGATCCGATCAGGCCTTTTAGTCTGCTCTGGCAAGTCACTTTTGTTGGTGGGGGCAGGGCAGGGCTGTTCGGTTAAACCTCAGGTCCCAGTCACCTCATCCTTAGAAGTCAGTCCCTCTTAGGCCCTTTCCCAAAGCACACAACTCAGCCCACGGGAAATTAGCTTCCATGGCTTTGGAAGGCAGGCAGTGTATTAAGAACATGAACTCCAGAGTCCAAGACCTTGGGTTCAAATCCAGCCAATGACCGTGGACAAGGAATTAGGCCTCTTTAAGCCTCATGTTCCTTATCTGAAAAAATGGAGATGAAAAACAATCTGGAAAATTAAATCCTCCCTTCCTAAGGCAGATAATAGGGCTTAAGCAAGATGATGAATGAAAGAACTTCACATAGTGCCTGCAAATACCAAGGCAAGTTCAGGGAACATTAGCCTTGACTCTGGGGAGGACTGGGTGCCCTTATCATGTTTAACTGGTAGGAACTTTGTGCAGTGCTTGGGCCCTCACAAGAGCACTGTGAAGGAAGCAGCTCAGTGGGCAAAATGAGGTGTGGACAGTGGCCAGAAGCACCGCCCAAGCCAGGGAGGGGTTGGGAGCAGGGGATGACTTCCTTGGTGGGACTCTAGGAGCCAGACTGGCCCCAGTTTGTGCAGTGCTGAGCTTGGAAGACTTTCCTAACCCCTTAACCCCTTTGATCAAAATGAAAATCTCTCAGGGTGCCTGGCTGGCTCAGTCAAAAGAACATGCATCTCTTGATCTTGGAGTCATGAGTTCGAGCCCCATGTTGGAGGTAGAGATTACTAAATAAATAAATAAATAAATAAATAAATAAACTTGAAAAAAAATAAAATAATTTAGGGGTGCCTGGGTCAGTTAAACATCCAACTTCGGCTCAGGTCATAATCTCATGGTTCGGTTCTTTTTTTTTTTTTTAACGTTTATTTATTTTTGAGACAGAGAGAGACAGAGCATGAACAGGAGAGGGGCAGAGAGAGAGGGAGACACAGAATCCAAAACAGGCTCCAGGCTCCGAGCGGTCAGCACAGAGCCCCACGCGGGGCTCGAACTCACGGACCATGAGATCATGACCTGAGCCGAAGTCGGACGCTTAACCGACCGAGCCACCCAGGCGCCCCTCAGTTCTTTTTTGTAATGTTTCTTTTCTTTTCTTTTCTTTTTTTTCATTTTTGAGAAAGAGAGAGAGCGCAAACGGGGGAGGGGCAGAGAGAGAGGGAGACAGGATTTGAAGCAGGCTCTGTGCTGAGAGCCTGTCGCTGTGGCTGGGCTCCAACTCACGAATCATGAGATCATGACCTGAGCTGAAGTCAGAGGCTTAACCGACTGAGCCACCCAGGCGCCCCTCTTGGTTCAGTTCTTGCAGAGCCCTCTGCGGATCTTCTGTCTCCCTCTCTCTCTGCCCCTCCTCTTCTCCACTCCCCCATTCTCACGTGTGCATGTTCTCTCAAAAATAAACAATTAAAACAGTAAAAAATAAAATAATAGAAACAAATTTTAGGGGCGCCTGGGTGGCTCAGTTCGTTGAGCATCTGACTTGGGTTCAGGTCATGATCTCGCGGTTCATGAGTTCAAGCCCCACGTTGGGCTCTATGTTGACAGCTCGGAGCCTGGAACCTGCTTTAGATTCTGTCTCCCTTAATCTCTCTGCCCCTCCCCCATCTGTGCGCACTTTCTCAAAAATAAATAAACATTAAAAAAATTGTTTTAAATACAAATCTCCCATCCTCCCTTAACTTCTGAAAACTTAAAACTGTACCTAAAAGCAAATAAGAGCCTGGCGTGCCTGGGTGGCTCAGTTAGTTGAGCCTCTGACTCTTGATTTGGGCTCAGGTCATGATTCCAGGGTTGTGGGATCAAGCCCCACATCAGGTTCTGCACTGAGCATGGAACCTGTTTGAGAGTCTCTCTCTCTCTCTCTCTCTCTCTCTCTCCCTCTCCCTCTCCCCCTCTCCCCAGCTCTCTCTCTCTAAAATTAAAAAAAAAAAAAGCCAATAAAAGTCAAGAGATACAAACTTCCAATTATAAAATAAATATGGGGATATAATGTATAGAAAATAGTATTGTATTAACTTTGGACAGTGACAGATGTTAACTACACTTATTATGCAATAAGTATGATCTCGTATGTAAATGTCAAATCACTTTATTGTACACCTGAAACTAAATCTCGTATGTCGATTATACTGCAACAAAAAGTAATAAATAGAAGTAAAATAAAATAAAAATGAAAGCCATGGCAATTTTAGAATAGGCCTTTCCAAAATTGGAAACCAATCCCTACCCTCAGTCAGCTCTGCTTCCCCCTCCTTTCCCTGGAAAAGCCATTGGTGCAGTGGCACAAACACGGAGTTGAGCAGACTGCATATTAGCTGTGTGACCTTGGGCAAGTCATTCAGTCTCTTGTCTCAATTTGTGTCATAAGAAAAATGAAAACAGGGACACCCAGGTGGCTCAGCTGGTTAAGCGTTCAACTTCAGCTCAGGTCATGACTTGTCTGTCAGCCTGGAGCCCACTTCCGATCCTCTGTCTCCCCTGCACACGCTCTCTCTCAAAAATGAATGTAAATTTTTTTTTTTCAGAACAATGAAAACAATAATGCCCATTTCACAGGGGAAAGGATTAAGTAGGTGATTGTAAAAGAGGCTAAGCATTTATCTGGCACATCGTAAATGCTCAATAAATGCTCCCTTCCCCTTTAGGCCATACTTAGCACCCCTTTGCTGTCAGCAGATGGTGGTAGCTCCCAGGCCTGCACAGCCCTCCCTTATCCCGGGCAAATAAAAGCTCCTGGCCTCCTGGGGGACTCCTCTTGTGTAACAGCCCATCTTGTTACCGTGGGAGTCATGGCTGACCTAGGGGGAGGCGTGAAGACGAGACAGGAGCATGTGGACCTACACCTGTGATAGGGAGGGGGCTTGAGTGTGTGTGTGTGTGTGTGTGTGTGTGTGTGTGTGTGTGCGCGCGCGCGCGCGCGCGCGCCTGTGCATGTATGCGATCAAGGCCCGAGGCCAGTGTCTCCCATCTGTTTCCGCTCTCCCCCAGCTATGACCGAAGCACCTTAGTGGCCATCGTGGTGGGCGTGGGGCGCCTCATCACCGGCATGGACCGAGGCCTCATGGGCATGTGTGTCAACGAGCGGCGACGCCTCATTGTGCCTCCCCACCTGGGCTACGGCAGCATCGGTGTGGGTGAGAAGGGTCGGGGCACCCGCACGGGGATGGAGGAGACAGGAGTCAGAATCGAGGACCCCAGGGCCAGAAAACTGAAGCGCAGAGCAGGAGAGCGACTTGCCCAAGGTCACACTGAATATGCAGTGTGGATAGTGGCAGGTCTGGGACTAGAATTTCAGTCCCCTGGCCCTGGAGTCGGGGGAAAGGCGATGACAGCGCCCTGGGTGGGATCCAAGCTTGACTAGGGAGAAGGGGCACTAGGAGTGGTGGAGGGAGGGGCCAAGCTGGACATTCAAATGTCCATTCCACCCACCACCCTGGGGCTGCAGCAAATGTGGTCCCGCCTCTGATACGAGGTAAGGGCCGGAGGGAGTCCTGGGGCCCTAGGGACCGTGGCATGGCGAGGGGTCTGGGGGAGCTGCACCGAACGTGAGCTGTGGCTGCTGGACCCTCACAGCGGGGCTCATTCCCCCGGATGCCACCCTGTACTTCGATGTGGTCCTGCTGGATGTGTGGAACAAGGCAGACACTGTGCAGGTGAGCACCTTGCTGCACCCAGCCCACTGTCCCCGCACGGTCCAGGACAGCGACTTTGTCCGCTACCACTACAATGGCACGCTGCTGGATGGCACTGCCTTTGACACCAGGTGAGGGCTGGAGGGAGTCCTGGGGGGCTGGGGACTGTGTGGCGTGATGTGGAGGGTGTCCAGGTCCCATCCGGCCTCTCCCATCTCCAGCAGCATCACTTCTACCTCATTCTCTGCAGCTACAGTAGGGGCGGCACTTATGATACCTACATCGGCTCTGGCTGGCTGATCAAGGGCATGGATCAGGGGCTGCTGGGCATGTGTCCTGGAGAGAGAAGAAAGATCATCATCCCTCCGTTCCTGGCCTATGGCGAGAAAGGCTATGGTGAGGGCAGACAGGGACTCGGGGATTCCTCAGAAGAGGGCTGCCGTATACAGTTGTTCAGGTTGTGTACTGCACAAAGGCACTCAGCCAAGGAGGCAAGTAGGGTAGGGGTGAAATCTAGCTCTTGGTGGTGATCTCACTAAGAAGGGGTGCTTTATTCTGATTCACACGATCATTTAGGATGGGCTGGTGGTGGCCCGGGGGAAAATCCAGCTCACGCCTTACAGGGAGAGCAAGAAACAGGGCTGTTGAGGGTATGGAAACGTCTCTGGAGAGCAGAATTAGCACCTTTTTACAGGGTGCCCACATGGGCCTTCCTGAGTCAAGAAGGAGCCCTGGTTTGCTCTCCAGTTGTACCACTTGTATGGTTCAAGTCTATCCCTTCCCCAGGGACTGTGATCCCCCCACAGGCCTCCCTGGTCTTCCACGTGCTACTGATTGATGTCCACAATCCGAAGGACACCGTCCAGCTGGAGACACTGGAGCTACCTCCTGGCTGCGTCCGGAGAGCTGTGGCCGGAGACTTCATGCGTTACCACTACAATGGCTCACTGATGGACGGCACCCTCTTTGATTCCAGGTGTGTGGTTGGTGGGGGGGAGGCGGGAGGAAGGCCCAAGAAGCTGAGGCAGGATCTGGGGTCACCCGGGCCGCAGCTGGAGGTGGCTCCATCCTGCCTGGAAGGGCAGGGGCTCCTTTGACCCCCTGGCCCGCCCTCCCCGCCCTGTATTGCAGCTACTCCCGCAACCACACCTACAACACCTATGTGGGGCGGGGCTACATCATCCCAGGGATGGACCAGGGGCTGCAGGGCGCCTGCATGGGGGAGCGCCGGAGGATCACCATACCCCCCCACCTCGCCTATGGGGAGAACGGGACTGGTAGGCATGTCCCTGTTCTCGCGGTCACCGTCTCGGCAGCTTCACAGATTGCTCCCCGACCTCTCCAGCACAGGGCCGGTCCAGCCACCACTCTGCCCCTCTTGCCTCGAAACCCATCACCCACCCACCTTCTGCCACACAGACTCCATCCTTTTCTCCAGTGGCCCTCCCCTCACTTCTCCCTTCTATACTGGAGAAGGGCAGCCGACTCCTGAGCTGGGGAGGCGGGGGTGGCTATGGGAGGACAGAAACAGTGTAGCTCTAGGAAGCAAAGAAACCTGGACTTGACTTATGCTAACTTGGATGTAAATTGAAAAATAAATAAGTTATTAATAAAAAAGAGAAAAGAAAGAAAAAGATGATTGAAAAAGGAAAAGAAAAAAAAAAAAAAAAGAAAGCACCTGGACTTGAGACCCAGCTCTGCTGGAAGCCTCAGTGTCCTCACCTGTAAAATGGGACTAAGGACATTGACCAACAGGGTAAGTTACTGGGAAGTTGCGAGATGATGTGTGTAAAGGGCTTTCTAACTGGCGTGGCCCTCCCCTCCCCTCCCCTGCCCCTCGCCCCCACAAGAGGTACTGAAGAAGAATTGACCCTGGGGACGAACACCCCATCCCATCCTCGTTGGAAAACACAGGGCGGGGAAGGTGTAGGGGCCTCCGTGGAGGCCTGAGCAGCCCCTCCTGGATTCTGAGCCGATCCACTCCCCGTTCTGGCCCCAGGAGACAAGATCCCTGGCTCCGCGGTGCTGATCTTTGACGTCCACGTCATTGACTTCCACAACCCTGAGGATCCAGTGGAAATCAAGATACTGTCCCGGCCCCCTGAGACCTGCAACGAGACCGCCAAGTCTGGGGACTATGTTCGCTACCACTACAACTGCTCCCTGCTGGATGGCACCAAGCTCTTCTCCTCGTGGGTCCGGGGCGGGGCCAGGGCTGGGCAGGTGGGTGGGCCCAGGCGTGGGGAGTCCCCGAGCACCTCCACTCGTGCTTCCCCCATAAGTTCCCATCCAGCGAGCGTGGGGTGGGGCACGAGGAGCTGAGACTCTTTACTGGCGGGACTGGAAGGGTGAGGCTGGCAGTCTGGAGGTCTGTTTGTGGAGGGGAAACCAAAGCAGGGAGAGGGGAGCCCTCCAGGCTACACTTCAGGGGCAGCGGCAAGACGGGGAGGGCGCCCCATCTCTGAACTGTCGGTCCCACGCTCTGCTGTGTGGGGCGGGCATCAGAAGTGACTGGGAAACGGGGAGGGCCGGGCTCGCTGGGGTGTGAACCTGCCTGGGACGAGGATGGGTGCTGAACTGGGAATCTGCTCTCCCCCCGCCCCAGCCACGACTACGGGGACCCCCAGGAGGCTACCCTGGGGGCCAATAAGGTGATCGAAGGCCTGGACACGGGCCTGCAGGGCATGTGTGTGGGAGAGAGGCGGCAGCTCGTGGTGCCCCCGCACCTGGCACACGGAGAGAGCGGAGGTGAGGGGCAGACTGGTCCTTTGCCCCCGCCCGCCTTGGGCCTGGGCACTTGGTGGGAGGAGTGAGGGAAGCCTTCCCAATGGTTCTGTAAACATCCCGTGTGCCCAGTAGGGGAAACTGAGGCGTGTGGGCTAGGGAGCACACTGGGCTCAGACCCCGGCCTGATCGGGACGCTTTCCTTCTGTCCTCCCTCCCTCCAGCCCGGGGTGTCCCGGGCAGCGCAGTGCTGCTGTTTGAGGTGGAGCTGGTGTCTCGGGAGGAGGGGCTGCCCACCGGCTACCTGTTTGTGTGGCACGAGGACCCTCCTGTCAACCTGTTTGAAGGCCTGGACCTCAACAAGGATGGCGAGGTCCCCCCGGAGGAGGTGGGTGAGGAGCTCACTCCGTGCGGTCACCCCAACAGAAACCACCACCCCGTGTGGTGGCATGAAGCAAACACATTCTACGTCTGTTGTCCTGTCTGTGCCTGTTTCTGCCCTTGCGCTGGGTCACTGCGCCTTAGGTCCCCTGTCCCTGCCTCTTCTTCATGCAACCTACCCCACCCCCCCAATGCTGCCTGTCCTCCACACCCACCCTCTGCCTGGGCCCCACCCGGGCCCCCAGCACCTGCTCTTCTCTCCTCTGTGCCTCCCTGTGCCCCAGGGCCTTTCCCAAGGCCACCCACCGCCACTCAGGCGAGACCCTCACTCCCCTCTCCCCTCTCCCCTTGGCTGTCTTGGCTCCTAGTTCTCCGCCTTCATCAAAGCTCAAGTCAGTGAGGGCAAAGGACGCCTCATGCCTGGGCAGGACCCAGAGAAGACCATAGCAGACATGTTCCAGAACCAGGACCGCAACCAGGATGGCAAGATCACTGTTGAGGAGCTCAAACTGAAGTCAGACGAAGACCAGGAGCGAGTCCATGAGGAGCTCTGAAGGGCAGGGGCCTGGGCCCAAATGCAAAGGCCCACTTCTCGGGGTGGGGGGCGGGGACAGTGGGCGGTGGGGCTGACCTTCCAAGGGTCACCCTCCCCTGTGCTGGCATGTTGGCTGGGAGGTCAGAGATGACTCTGGTCTTGCCACCAGCCCGAGAGTAAAATCCACAGCACAGACCTCTATTCAGGTTTTCTCTTCCCACCCCACACCCCTCACTTACAAGTTTTGGAGTCACAAAGCCAATCTGGTGATTGGTGGAGTCTAGGGGCTGGATGGGCCACTGCTGGCCCCTCACCCATACCTCCCCTCCGCATCACCATACAATGAACACGGCCAGCAGCCGAGCTCACCATTTCATTTCCCCAAGCTTCCCTTTTATCTGTATTTTCCTTGCTGTCCCCAAGCACCCCCCCTACAGCCCCCATTTCTGTGTCGAAGCAGCTCCCAGGAGCATGAACCAGGACTGTCCAGACCCTCAGCCTTCCTCTCTCAGCTCTGGCTGGCTTCTAGGAAGGGCCTCCCCCCTTTCCTGTTCCCCCACACCTATCCCATCCCCCCTCACTACACCCAGTAGCGGCTGAAGGCCCCTGGGGTGCTGCAGTCAGGGCTGGGTTTGGCGTTGCCTTTCATCCCTAAGGAAAGCTGCTTTCTCCAAGGGACAGAGAACCGGAAGAGTAGGAAGGGTAACTACTGGGATGGGTCTTAGGGCTATGAAATCCTTGGGAAATCCTGGTTTCAGGGCAGAGTTAAACTTGGAAGAGGGGCTTGTTTGGGGTGAGAGGGGAGTGGACAGAGCTCTGCACACTCAAAAGGCTAAATTGGTGTCAGATCCCTTTCTCCTTTGTGCCAAATAAAAGACTAAACCAAACACCTCAGGCTGTGCTCTTTCATTGTGTGTATGGCGGGGAGGCCCTCAGACCCAAAGATTGGGGAAGAAAGGGGAACAAACGGGCCGTCTCTTCATACCTCATCAGCTCAAGATACTGTGTCCCTCGGTCTCAGCCTCCTGCCTCCTGAGGCCTAACCGGGGCCCTCCCCAAGGAAAGGGACCCCCAGTCTGCCGGAGGGAGGGTGCAGAGTGGGCATCTACAAAGGGGCCTGCCAGGAAGGTGTGGAGAGATGATCCGGGTCTCCTAACCATCCCAGCTGAACAAAGAGGCGGTCCCTGACCTCAGACATGACTCAAGGGTTAGATCAAACCTCACAGGTCAGAATCCTCTCTTCCATGTAAACTGGTTCCAGTACTCAGCTATCCCCACCTCTCCTTGCTCCTGGCGGCCAGCCTTTCCCACCTGCCGGATCCACCCTCCTGCCTAAAGGAAAGGTAACAGAGTTGCAGTCTGCAGGCCATCTGCCCCTCGCCTGCCTGGCTGGACTCTGGCCAGTGCAACAAAAATGACCTGAGCCAAGAGAGGACGGGGGAGCAGGGGAAGCTTGGGAGAGAAAAAGTTGGTGCTGGACTCCCTGGACCGACTTGTCCCCACAAGCACCTGTTTCTTATCCAGCACCCTGAGACACATGACTTCTCTTCCCGTGGCCAGTAATAGACACTCCTGGACCCAAAGCATCCAGAAGACACCTCCGGATCTGACGGTGGCTACAGACCTGGCCTCGCATGGTAACCGCCCCCTTCCCAGAAGCTAACAGGCCAGCCCTGAACTGAAGCCCGTTTGAAGGCACGATGCAGAAGAAACAGTATGGCTTGGGTCAGAAACACTCAAATCCTGGCTCTAGCTCCTAGCTATGGAGTTTGGGCAAGTTTCTAGTCTTCTTGAAGCCATCCGGAAATGAGAAGTATGCCTGCTTTCAGGGACCTTGTGAAGGATTAAATGGCACGCACCTACAGCAAGCACTACCCGTCCCTTCGGACCTGCAGGTAAACGCAAGTGTCCCACAGCCAGCATCCTCTGCAGCAGGATGAGGGGGTGAGTCTCTCGGAGGACAGGCTAAAAAAATGCCGGGTGAAACTGGCTGCTTTACATTTTCTCTTCAAAAGGTACCCTAGAGAATTCAGTTAGTCCTTGACCATCCAAGTCAACAGGGAAGGGACACGGGACAGGAGCTCTGAAGGAAGCCTAATGACGCAAGATGTCAGAGCAGAAATCACTCCCACCTGTCACAGAGCATCTTCTCCCTTCAGGTCCCGGTCTTGGCTCCCCTTAATCAAGTCACCCATCTTGGTGGTCCTGGATCCCTCTGAGGATCCATAAAGAGGGAACTCAGCAGATAGGATTGGCCAGATCCCACCAATCCCAGTGGGATTTCAAGTTTAATGGATACCTCAGCCTAAAGTCAAACCATTCCAGGTCGGAAACACACCCTTCCAACCCCGCCTGCCCACCCTGACCCCCAAGCACGTTTCATGCTCAGAGGGTCTTGTGGGTGAATTCAGTGTTGTTGCTGTTGTTGTTTTAATATTTTATTTATGTATTTATATTGTATTTTATTGTGTAATATTTTGTATTTTGTATATTGTATTTTATTGTATATTTTATGTATTTATATTGTATTATATTATATATGTATTTAATATTTTATTTATGTATTTTATTTATTTATTTATTTATTTATTTAATATTTTATTTATTTTATTTACGTAAGTGATCTCTACAACCAGCGTGGGATTCGAACTCATAACCCCGAGATCAAGAGGCACACGCTCGGGGCGCCTGGGTGGCTCAGTCGGTTAAGCGTCCGACTTCGGCTCAGGTCATGATCTCACGGTTCGTGGGTTCGAGCCCCGCGTCGGGCTCTGTGCTGACAGCTCAGAGCCTGGAGCCTGTTTCAGATTCTGTGTCTCCTTCTCTCTGTGACCCTCCCCCGTTCATGCTCTGTCTCTCTCTGTCTCAAAAATAAATAAACATTAAAAAAAAAATTTTTTTTTAAAAAAAGAGGCACACGCTCCACTGCCTGAGCCAGCCAGGTGCCTGTGAATTCGGTGGTTTTGAAATTCTGTGCCATAGAGCCCTAGTGGCTTCTTGGAGATTCCTGCTCCTCCAAAACCAAGAGGTACGGGCTCTGCCCTGCACCCCCTGAATCAGAACAGCTGTTTTTTTTTTTCCCTTTTTTTATTTAGATCTGTTTCACACATTAGATTTGTTTGAAGCACAGCTTTCCGTGTTTAAAAATTTGGGGAAAAAAGAACCCCTGGGCTAGATGGTCCCTAGTTAGAGTGCTAACACCCTGCAGGTCCCATGTTCACCTGGTGGACCCTCCCACTGCCGGGCAGGGCTTCCCGGAGCCTGGAGCCTGGGTGCTGGGAGGGGAGGGAGGGGCACGGGCTCCCCAGCTGCACCACCCTGGACTGTTCACTGCCCGCCCTGGGAGAAGCAGTACCCTCGGCAGGACGGCCTCTTGGCGAGGCTCCCACCTCTCCACAGCCCCCCGCGCCTGACCCTGGCCTGCACTCAGGAGCCCTGCATCTCTATCCAGTCCCCGCGGTGCAGGATGTGCTGCAGGAGCCCGTTGACCACGTCTAGCGTCTCGTCCTTCTCCAGCACGATGTCATAGGAGTCCATGTAGCGTTCCCGCCGCTCTGCCACCTGCCCCGGGGAAGGGAAGATCGAGAGGCCCCAGAATGCCCTGACTTCTGCCTCTGCCTCCCTGGCACCTAGGGCAGGGGAGGGAGGGCATCCGAGCTGCAGCTCGACGTTACAGGGACCTGCCCTTTGGATGGCAGTGGGTACAGGGTGCCACAATTGACCCTTGGGTCAATGTCCAAAGGACAGCACAAGGATTGAAATTTAAAAACCAGATGTACTTCTAACCCAGCTGGATTGAGTTTTCCCAAGGCTCAAGCACTCTGGAGGTCTTCAGCCCCTGCTGGCTGAGGGGAGGACTGGTGGCCTTCTAGCCTGACACCATACTGTGCCCCCTTTTGACCATTTCGCCCCCTGTCAGCCTCTGGTCTGTCCTTGTGTTTTTGTTCTCTGAACTGCAAACCCACCTCCTGAATACTGACATCTCCTATTTCAATCATATTTTACAGGTATGACTTAGGAGGACTTTAATCAGCTCTACCAGTTCCTAAACTATGTCACCGTGGGCAGATTAACCTCCTTGCCTCAGTTTCCCCATCTGTAAAACAAGGCATATTAGTCTCTACCTCAAAAAGTTGCTGTAGGGATTAAATGGGTTAAGATGCCTGGAACATGGTGGCACCAAATAGTAAGCGCAGGCTCCAGTGACCCTGTCTCTGAGTCCCACTGTCATGCCATGTGCCGAACCCAGCTGTCATCACGGGGTATCTCTTTTGTTTTCCTGCGAACATGGCTCGTAGCTCACCTTAGTACCTCTAATACTTAACAGTGACTAGCACACAGAAGGTGTTCGCTAGGCATTAGTTAACAGGGATTGAAAAAGGAACAAGCCAGGGCTCCTGTGTGGCTCAGCTGGTTTTAGCATCTGATTCTTGATTTCGGCTCAGGTCATGATCTCATGGTTGGGTTGAGATCGACCTGCACTGGGCTCTGTGCTGACACGGCGGAGCCTGCTTGGGATTCTCTCCCTGCCCCTCCCCTGCTCATGCTCAGGGGCTCACATGTGTGCACTGTCTCTCTCTCTCTCTCTCTCTCTCTCTCTCTCCCAAAATAAACTTTAAAAGAAAATTAAAAAAGAGAAAGAAGCAAGCCACTAAGATAGGGTCTGGTCCCATACCCACCTTGTCATTTAAGAAGCCAATCTTGAGAATGTTCTCCACGCCAGGAACCCCATCGGCCATAGTGAGGTCCCCCATGGAGTCCCCCAGCAGGAGGATGTTGGTTTTGCCCTGAAGCTGCTGGAAGTACCCGGAGTTCTCACAAATGGAGCTGTTCTTGTTGTATGTGTGTATGAGCTGGCCCTTGAATCCCTGTAGGAAACCCTAAATAATCAGGAGACAGACAGAAGGGCTATAGGGACCCAGCTAGAGCCAGTGTTCCACCGTCTCTGTCGCAGAGAAAGGGGAGTCCTGCGAGCCACAGAAATGCCAAAACCTCGCTGTAGTCTAAACCAGGGGTTGGCAAACTGGGTCCTATAGGCCAGACTGGGCCTATTTTTCTAAATTACGTTTTACTGGAATACAGGCAGGCTCATTTGTTTCCATCTTGTCTGTGGCTGCTTGTTCTTTCACAGCAGAGTGAATTGACATTGCGTAAATTTACGTTGTGTAGTTGTGACAGATCATAAAGTCCACCCCACAAAGCCCAAGATATTTACTACCTGGCCTTTTACAAAAAAAGAAGTTGTTACCCCTGATTCCAACAAACAAGGACCACCAAATAGTATTGATCACCTACTCTGGTGGAAGCATGAAACCCATGAAACAGGCGCTGTTCAGGCTACATGTGTGCTAACCCCAGCTGCGGGCCACGTCCTTGCCACAGGTTTAAGGGACGAAAATTCCAGCCATTGGTTTTAAGGGGAAGAAGTCAGAGCAAGGGTGAGTTGGAGCAGCTGACCTCTGGCTCTAGGAAAACAAGTCAAAGTCTAAGCCCTTGAGTACCTAGGATGGCATAGGACCTAGGGCAGTGACATGGGGCCTGGCTGAACCCCGGGGCAGAGAGCTGTCAGCCAAACACCAAAAGGTAGGTCCTTCAGAAGTAACTGTCTCTAGGGGGCGCCAGGATGGCTCAGTGGCTTAAGCATCCAACTTCAGCTCAGGTCATGATCTCACGGGTTCGTGGGTTTGGGCCCCGCGTCCGGCTCTGTGCTGACAGCTCAGAGCCTGGAGCCTGCTTCGGGCCCCCTCTCTCTCTCTCTGCCCCTCCCCGACTTGTGCACGCGCATGCGCGTGCTCTCTTTCTAAAAAATAAACAAAAACAAAAATAAAGAGGAAATAACTGTCTCTAGCTGGCATAAAGAAAGAAATAACTGCCTGAAGCAAGAAGCCAGCATGCCTTCCCTCCCTTCCCTCCCCAGGTCAGGGCTAACGTTGCAGGTGCTGCCCCCAGGGCTGGCGGTCCCCATCCCTCTCCATCCCCAGCCTAAAGAAGATCTGGCTCACGTCTTCATCAAAGTCCATGTAGTTAGACACAATGTGGATGTTGGGGTGGAACACTTTCATCTGTCGGATAATCTCCTCCAGGATATCACCAATGCCCGCAGAAAAGATGAACAGGGGAATGTTGTTCTGGTACAGGGTGTTGAAGAACGTCTTGTATCCCTCCCTGAAAAGAGATGAATGGATTCCGCCTCTTCCACCAGTCTTTCTTTTCTCCTTGGGTGATATATTTTTAAGTTTTTGCTTTTTAAAAACATTTTAGATTGCGGCATAAAATACATACAGTAAATGGTTAACGTGCACTAATCTTAAGTGTTCGACTCAACTAATATTACATATGTATACACCCATGTACTTACCAGATCAAGGTTCCCTTCTGTCCCTTCCCAACCAACACCATCCCCTCTCATTCTCCCTTCATATCACCGCTGATTAGCTGTGCCTATCCTTGAACTTCATATAAATGGGCTTTTGGTTGGTTGGTTTGTTTCTGCCTTATTTTGTTCCAGCAAAATACAACCAGGCAGCTCTCTGGGGCAGCTTCATTGAGGAAACACCCGAACCCCACCCAGGCACTTACTGGATCTGCATGTGTCTCTACTCTCTTGGCTTTTCATGGCTCTCCCCAGTTAGGACACCCAATCCTCGAGAGCAGGCTCTTCCCTCTCTGTGCCCTCACCCCTCCTCCAGTAAACATGCCAGCAGAGAGAGCTGCACTGGGAAGGCCACTAATGATCAAGAATCCCAGGCCAGCCAACTCCCATGTCTAGATTAAGAACGCCAGCCACCATGGTGACCCCAGTGTCTTTTTACCATTGGAGAAAATGAGCTAGATGCTGTTTGTTCTAGGAGAGCAAGGCTTGGTCATATTCATAATATATCCACTGGCAATAGACAGCTTCCTAGGATGCACCCAACGCGGGAAATCCTTCAGCTGTATCCGGAGAGGAAAAGCAAGACCTTCTTTGCAACAGCCACTCATGGTGCTATGTCTCTTCTGGCTCCCCCAGCAACTAACTCCCCTCTACTCTTTCCCAGACTCTTTTTTTGGGGAGCAAACCAGTTTCAAATGGTTTCCAGAGCAAGAAGCTTACCTCAGCATTGCATTGGACTCTCTAACCACCTGGGCTATCTGAAACTTCTGAATCTTCTGCTGGCACAGGAGATCGTGAGCTTTGGTCCACCTAGAAACGGACACCCCACCAAAGACCAAATTCAAATCACTAAGTAAGTAAAGTGTCCTTTCTCTTTTCAGGGCCAAGTCCCCTTCTGGAAGGATTAAGGGAGGCCTCATCCACCATGCCACTTCCTGAAGACTCTGGCTGTCCTTAAAAGGAAGAGGGTAAGAAAGCCACACCACAGCCACAGGAACAAGGGTTGGGTGAGCTAACTGCTGAAGTCAGAACTCTTCTGAATCCCTCCCTCGGTGACCCCCACGTTCTGGGGAACTGGGGCTCCATCCAGCAATACTGGTTCCAATAGGACAGTTATCTCCCAAAGCACTTATCCGCCCCCCCCAAACCAAGGGGCTTCTACCTCATTCCAAAGACTCTTAGTGGGGCCCCACTCTAGCAGTGGCCACAGGTCGCCCCACGGTGGCTGGACAGTTTGTTCTAATAGGTGGACCAGTCCACCATGAGGGCCAGGAGCGGCTCAACACCACTGTCACTTACCATTCTACCATATGAGGTAACTTCTCTTTGACGGTCCGGTGTGGGTCAATCTCAATTGGGTAATAGTGGTGAAGGAGCGCTTTGAGCTGGAACATCCCAATGAAGACAAAAGCCGTTAGTCTGCATCAAGTTTTCCCCAGCAAAGTCCCACCGATTAGCCTGAGAAAAAGAATCACCTAGAAGATGCAACTCTGTGTAAGGGAGTGACCGATCTGCACAGCTGGTCATCCCATGAGGTCTAAGAATCAACGAAGACCTTTTGCCATCAGGTGAGAAGTTACTAGGATTTTGTTGTTCTCACTAGCTCAGTCAGCAGGGTTTAACCAGTAAGAAGGGATTAATGCTATATTTCCCCAAACGGGATACACTTTCTCAGGGGGGAGGCGAGGTGACTTTAGGGGGTACGTGGATAAACAGTTTTCATTTTAGTAGTTTTAGATTCATTCTAGTGCATATTAAGGAAAAAAGAAAAAAAAACACCCTAGCACATCAAACTCATGCTTTCACAAAGGTTGTTTCTTTTCTAAGTGAACTGCATTCAGATTTTTAATAATAGGCCAATTTAAAGTAAAATATGTAGTAAAAATCACCAAGATATGGCAAAAGTCATGGAAATGGAAGTAGAAAAATCATAGAAGTCAAGTTTGGGACCCAGCGTGTTAGTGGATAACCAACACAACACCAACATCGGGCGAACCACCTTGCGAGTAGGTACATGTACTTCTTACTAAGATTTCCTTCCACAGGCCAGGAACTTTGGCTAGGGAGGCCACGTCGGGAGCCGTGTGTCACACAGAGTCCGTCAATAACAGCACCCAATAAAAACGGGAACCGATTGGGTAAAGGATTTTAATTTTAATACAGGCACAATCTCAGAATATTATGAGAGCTAATGTGGAGTCCCTGACCACAGTTCGAAAAGAGAGTTAAGTACAAAGATCACAGACAAGGGGAGAAAGCTCCCGAAATGTATTGAGGTTCTCAATGTGTGCGTTTTTGGGGGTGTGAGAACAGTCTTCTAAAAGCATAAGAGAATTCAACAGAAGAATAGCATTTTTAAAAAAGAAAAAAGATTTCATCCATAAGCTTTGCTTTATGACTTTTTTCAGGAGCTCACCAACACCCAGAATCTTAGTTTTCCCTAGCCTCATTATCCTAAAGAGGGGACCCAAACCTGCTGTCTTATTTGTGGATACAGCTTTCTGGAAGCTGATAAGATCAGACACATGAGGAGCCATAAAAAGTGACTTGCTGAAGGTAATCGGTGTGAGAACTTGTGTAAAGCTAAAAGTGTATCTCAGAGAGACAGGTTTTAGAAAAGGAAGAGTTATCTAGAATTTGTTGCCTATCTTAACAGCAAGCAATCTGTGAGTATTGGAAAAGCTGACCAATATGACAGACCGAAAGACCACTTAGTATATAACTTAGTGAATTTCCTAACGAAATGAAGCTAAATGACAGAGTTACTCGGCAGCAAGAGCTCAGCAGAGAAACGCACAGCGGGCCTGGCTCTATTCTTTATATCATCAAAGAAATAGCACAATGCAGTCAAGTGAGTTTGGGACAGAATCGGATCTATGGGAAAACCAGGCTCTCCATGTCTTGCCATATGATCCTTGAATGACATGCTTCTCCTTTCCAAGCCTCTGTTTTCAAAATTTCTTTTTAACGTTTATTCATTTTGAGACAGAGAGAGACAGAGCATGAACGGGGGAGGGTCAGAGAGAGGGAGACACAGAATCTGAAACGGGCTCCAGGCTCTGAGCTGTCAGCACAGAGCCCGACGCGGGGTTCGAACCCACGGACCGCGAGATCATGACCTGAGCCGAAATCGGCCGCTTAACCGACTGAGCCACCCAGGCGCCCCTGTTTTCTCATCTGCTAAATGGAGGTAATAATGGTTCTATCCACCCCTCGGAGTTGCGGGAGGATTAAATAGAAAATGTTGAAGTCCCTTGTAAACTCCACAGCTAGCAACAGGCATCACATCCATATTCTAACCACCAATCATCACATGTGTTGGACATAAAGGAAACACTACCCCAGTGTATGACACAAGGTCCACCAGAGCCACCAAGAACCATCTGCAGTAGCACCTGATAACCGTCTCTGAACAAAGGGGGGTGACGTACCTCATTCTGGCACTCCTCACTGATGATCTTGCTGTTATCCAGAATGTCTGCAAAAACACAGAACTCCTTTTATTTGCCACTTAGGAGCCACCATCTTGTTAAGCCCCACAAAGCAAGCTAGTATGTGACTTACTGTAAGAAGAAGGGCATCGCTTTCCGTTATATGCAAACCTGCTCAAGGTCATGTCAAAATCAGAAATAACCTAAAATGCAAAAGAGATGCTGTCTACACAGGCTCCTTCCAGTGTAGCCCTGTCTGGTGGGGGAAGATTATGCAAGGCAAAACAGCTCAAAGCCCTGCCAGTGGGCAAAGCCCTGCAGGAGCTAGGAAAGGCCAGAGGGGGGAAGGGAGAACTAATCCTAGGTAGTAGCCTGCTAAGCCTGAGGAGGCCCAGCCTCTTGCTGGAGGCTGACAGGACTCTGACTCTTGCCTTGCCATCTCTATGCCCTGGGTCCTTCCCAAGGTGACCCATCTCCATATCTGCAGCTTCCTGGGGAGCCCTTTGGCCGGGCTAGTGTGGAAATAAGGCCTTTGGGCCTGGTGCTGGGTGCTTTCGACCTAATTAGAGGAAGCGGCAGCAGGGCATGACTGACAAATTTGAAATCTAGGTTTTCGGGCAGGTGGGCTCTAACCCAGGGCAAATCGGGCGGGGCAGCCTGCTTGCCCCCCAGGCCGCTGGCCATTTCTAGGGGATGAGGGCATGCAGTGTCCGCCGCAGCGCCGGCAGGCCCCCTGGGCAGGTCACCTCCCCAGCCGCCCCACCTCGCCCCCGGGCCGTACCTGTAAGCGGTCTCCCCCGCCCTTGCGGAGGGCGCCCACGATCTCCTGCACCCGCCCGGGCTGCCGCATCAGGACCGTGGCCTTCATCAAGGTGCTCACCTGTCCCGAGACCCGAGAGAAGCGCTGACCCCCGCACCGCGCTGGGCCCAGGGGGAGCCCGGGGCCGGCTCGACAGGCCTGCGAGGCCGGGCGGGGTGCGGGGAGCGGAGGAGGGGCTCGGCCTGGCCCGCGGCGCCTACTGGCCGTGGTGGCGCGGCGCGGCCCAGGCGGCCCGCTGGGGGCCTCGGAGCGCCCCGGGGGTCGGGGCCCGCCCCACGCCCCACGCCGGACGCTACCTCCCGCCTCACCTCCTCTGCCATGGCGCTCGCTGCCGGGACGACGGCGCCGGGACAACGACCGCCCCGCCGCCGCACTGCGCAGGCGTCGCCGGCCGCCGGTGGCCGAGGGACCGCGGGCCGAGGGCCGGGCGGCAGGCGGGGCCGGGGGCGGGAGGCGCCCGCGCCGGGGAGCACCCCGGCTGAGGGCTCTGTGTTGAGGCGGGTGAGGGTCCCAAGAGCTGGGGTTACCGGGTACCACTGCCTAGAGCAAAACCCCTGGCCGGAGAGGTCGTTTCCCGACTTAAAGTTTGCATGACAAAAAAGCCGCAGGAAAGGAGCGGATCTGAAGGAGCCATAGAGTGATTTCTGGAAAACATCCAGAAGGTCCTTAACCGGCCCCACTCCTCATCACAGAAGAAAACGCGCGGCTGACACAAGTCCGCAGGGCAGGAAGGCCCTGGACAGCTGGGCCAGCGTTAACTCTAATCAGCTTTACTCCCTTCTGCCTCCTCTGACTTGGTTTCCTGGAATTGAGGGTCTGGGGAGACAAGTGCTCAGCAGTGGAAGAGGGCAGCTTGATGCTACACTCATCCAGAACTGGACAACTGAAGTGGGCAACAGGAACTAGAATAAATAAAAACTCTTCTATGGTGTGGGTGATCACAGTCCTGTACTGGATTCAAGGGCTCGGAAGGTGTGGGGTGGCCTTCAGCCTGAATGGTGGGGGAGGGGAGAAGGAAGGAAGACAGGGACAGGAGAGAGTTCCAGAATCTGAGAGCACAATCCTGAGAGTGAGCTCACTGCGAGCCCAGGATCCTGGAACTTGGGCTGCCTGATGGGCCCTATATGAAAGATGTAGTAGGGAAAAGGAGTGACAGCAGGCTAAAGGGGCCCCCCACAACCCTACCAACACCCTAGGAGAGCAGTCTCTCTCCGCTTGTCCCAGGGTGCCATGGAGATGGAGAGCGCGGTGGCCTCCACACGTTTCCACCAGCCTCACATGGAGAGGAAGATGAGCGCAATGACCTGTGAGATCTTTAACGAGCTTAGACTGGAGGGCAAGCTCTGCGACGTGGTCATCAAGGTCAATGGCTTTGAGTTCAATGCCCACAAGAACATCCTCTGTAGCTGCAGTTCCTACTTTAGGTATAACAGGGTTGCCAAACTAAGCCGAAGGGGTGCTTGGGCTTATTCTGAGACATTTTGGTTCATTTCATGTTTCCCAACCTGTCACCTTACATGAGGGACACTGTCAAAACCCTGGGCTCCTGTAGCCTGGTTCCTTTGTCTTCCTGTGTCTCTTCTGAAGAGACACAACTGGGGCTGGGGCCTCTTCTCTCTGGTTTTCAACTGGATTCCAACCAACTATTGGTGGGCCAGGTGCTTTTTTCCCTTTGATTCTCACCCTAGCATACCTTTGGGAAGGCAACCATACTGGATTTCCTACTTAAACCCAGAGGACAGTGCCCCTTCAGCTGCCCCGTGTGCCCCTATCCCAGTAGAGACCATCTCAAACAGGGTGATAAATTAACAAGGATTGAGGACATGGGAAGGAGGATGCGGGAAAGCATCAAGGAAATATTTACCAGAAGATAAAGGGAGTTTAGGCCACAACCACTGTCACCCAGGAAATGGCAGAGCTATTTTGTTCATGAGCCGAAAATGTTTGAGTAATCTATTCCGATGAACATATGATAAATGTGTCCCATCTGTTGCTAAAAATGCTCATTCATCTAGACCTACAACAGGGTCTACAAAAAGACCAGAGAGTGAATATTTTAAGGCTTGCAGGCCATACGGCCTCTGTCACAATGACTATACTTTGCCTTTATAGTGGGAGGGCAGCCATAGACAATACTAAATGAAAGGGCATGGCTGTGTTCCAAAAAAATTATTTACGGACACAGAAATTTGAATTTATTACAATTTCCAGGTGTCACAGAATCTTTGTATTCTGTTCCCCCCATTTAAAAATGTGAAAAACATTCTTAGCTTATGGGCGGTACAAAAAAAAGAGGCGGATCGAATCTGGCCCAGAGGCTATAGGTTTGTAGACCCCTGCTCTAGAGAAGAATCTGATCCATATTTCTTTAAACCACCTAGAAAAAGGAAGCAAAAATTTATCAGGGTAGGGACTTCTGTCTTGTTCAACAACTTAAAAAGTACCTAGCTATACAGTAGGAGCCCAATACATAGTTTTGGGATCGTAGTCATTTGTTCATTCGATAATTATTTATTGAGTGCTTATTTTGTGACGGGCACTATTCTGGGTACTGGAAATGATGAATAAAGAGAGAAATATTTCTGTTCTCATGAAGCTTACCTTCTAGTAGGAGGAACAGGCGTTCAATAAATAAAACACAAAGCAGATTAAGTGCTGGGGGAAAAAAGGAAGGTATGGAGAGGAGGGTGGAGATTTTAAATAGGATGATCTCTTTGCGGACAAAATGACATTTGAGCAAAGACTTTAAGGGGACGTGGGAGTGAGAAATGAGGTCTGCAGAGGGGGAGCCTTCCAGGAAGAGGCAACACCATGTACAAAGGACCAAAAATGAAGCACCTCTGGGTGCATTCAAGGAAAGCAAGGCGAGTGGGACTGGAATGGAATAAGGGGGAAGGTGGGAGGAAGTGGCCAGAGGTATTACTGGTCCAGATCTCAGAGGACTTCTGTGCTCCCTGAGAAGCGCTTTGTATAATAATACTCTGAGCCAGAAGGGATCTCAGTGGAAGGTTCTGAGTGGAAGAGGAACATAAACTCGTAAGGAGGTTGGGGTAGAACTGTAAACTCCAGAGGCATCAACGGCAGAAGCACGGGGATCAGTTAGGAGGTTACTCCCAATCATCTAGGTGAGAGATGGTGGTGGCTTGGACCCAGGAGATAGCAGTAAGAGGTGTGATCAGATTCTGGGTTATGTGTCAATTTAACAGTGCTCATTAAAAAAGCGTTACTGCTCAAGTTTAATTTCCTGAAGGAAGGTAGACTTCAGTTGGGATAGAAGAGACCTAGGTCTTACTTCCAGGTCTAGAGCCCAATTTTTCCATCCACAAAATGGGGGAAAGTTTTAGTTACCATGAGGAGAAGAAGAGTGACCGAAGTCAAAGTTCTTGGCAAGGTTCTCTTGCCCACTGTATAAAGCACGCACTCTACCCTCCCCTTCCCCTTCTTCACACCAATTTGTTTCCAGCATACTCACTGTGCACTAGCTGAGAAATTTCCAAACTCTCAACAAACAAAGGTGGGAGAGAAACTGGAGAGAAATGTTTCAGTGGCTACTAGTTTCTTTCTTCTTTCCAGAGCTTTGTTTACAAGTGGCTGGAACAACACTGAAAAGAAGGTATACAACATTCCTGGCATTTCCCCGGACATGATGAAGCTAATTATTGAATATGCATACACCCGGACCATCCCTATCACGCCGGACAATGTGGAGAAACTGCTGGCTGCTGCAGACCAATTCAACATCATGGGTATTGTTAGGGGTTGCTGTGAGTTCCTCAAGTCGGAGCTGTGTTTGGATAACTGTATCGGCATCTGCAAGTTCACAGACTACTACTACTGCCCCGAGCTGAGGCAGAAGGCCTACATGTTCATACTGCACAACTTTGAGGAGATGGTGAAAGTCTCAGCCGAGTTTTTACAGCTCTCAGTCAGTGAACTGAAGGATATCATTGAGAAAGACGAGCTCAACGTCAAACAAGAAGATGCTGTATTTGAGGCCATTTTAAAATGGATTTCTCATGACCCCCAAAACAGGAAGCAGCATATTTCAGTTTTGCTTCCCAAGGTCAAGTTTAGTTATTTTTTTGTGGGATGCTTACTTGCTCATGTTTGGTTCATTTATCCCAGAGGGACTGTGCAAAGAGCCGCGTTCAGATGTTTGGCAGATTCCGGGGCTGTATTTACACACACTTACATAGAAGGCCATCTCCTACTATTCTGCGGAATTGTGCAATTTTCTTTGCTCTTGGCATTGCTAGTTCCTTCTGTTATATTCTTTGACCAAAATTCTCCCTGGTAGTGGGGGAAAGAGACGGCAAGGCCTTCAAAAGAATTCTAAAGGGCCTTCTTTTCACCCTTTTTTATTGTGAGTTTCCCCAAACCCCAGGCAGAAGTGGGACTAGACACCAAACCACGAGTGTCATACACAATTGTAGCCATCCGGGGCTAATTTGGGTTATTTATACAGAGAAACGTAAATATTCAATGACTGAACAATTGCCACAGCCTTTTATGGTCTAATAGTACTGCCCAGTGGCCAAGGAAGGGGCTAGCTCTGTGACCTTCTATCTAGCTCATTGTCAGCATCCAAATGTATACCACATCTGAAAAACAAATATTTAAAACTGTGAGCTGTAAACACAAAGTAAACACAAGTAAACAAACACAAAGTAAAATAGGACCCTGCTGCAATTCAAAGGCAGACTGTAAACAGGGAGTTAAGGACATGGGTTTTCCAGGTACCTTCACCTCATCTGACTTTCTGTGTTTCCTTCTCAGGTTCGCCTGGCCCTAATGCATGCTGAGTACTTCATGAACAATGTTAAGATGAACGACTACGTCAAAGACAGCGAGGAATGCAAGCCAGTCATCATTAATGCCCTAAAGGCCATGTATGATCTAAACATGAATGGACCCTCCAATTCTGACTTCACCAACCCACTCACCAGGCCCCGCCTGCCCTACGCCATCCTATTTGCAATTGGTGGCTGGAGTGGTGGGAGCCCCACCAATGCCATTGAGGCATACGATGCTCGGGCAGACAGATGGGTGAATGTCACTTGTGAGGAAGAGAGTCCCCGTGCCTACCATGGGGCAGCCTATTTGAAAGGTTACGTTTATATCATTGGGGGGTTTGACAGTGTAGACTATTTCAATAGCGTTAAGCGTTTTGACCCAGTCAAGAAAACGTGGCACCAGGTGGCCCCGATGCACTCCCGTCGTTGTTACGTCAGTGTGACAGTCCTCAGCAATTTTATTTATGCCATGGGAGGATTTGACGGCTACGTGCGTCTCAACACTGCTGAGCGCTATGAACCAGAGACCAACCAGTGGACGCTCATCGCCCCCATGCACGAGCAGAGGAGTGACGCCAGTGCCACCACGCTCTATGGGAAGGTAAGAATTGGGAGGGGGCAGACCAGGCCCAGAAGTACTTGTTTGGGGGTGGATGGAAAATAGACGTGGCAGCACCCACGCTGCAGTACTGACTCCGCAACTAGTGCCCCTTTGTAACTGTCCTTTTAGGTTTTACTCACTAAAAACCAATACATGCGGGGCGGGGCACCTGGGTGACTCAGTCGGTTAAGCGTCCAACTTCGGCTCAGGTCATGATGGTCATGATCTCACGGTTCATGGGTTCCGGCCCCACATTGGGCTCTCTTGTCAGTGCAGAGCCCGCTTCAGATCCTCTGTCCACTGCTCTCCCCCCCCGCCCCGCCCCTTCCCCTCTCACGCTCTCTCAAAATAAACATTCAACGAAAAAAGCGACGCGTGCACACGTGGGAAAAAGATACTCAGAGTGTACGGACTGGTATCAGAGGGGTCCCTTTGCCACCACCATGCGTACACCCTTTCTTTCTGCTCCCCAGAAGTAACCATTTTAATAACCATGGGCCGCTCGTCACACAGGTCTACATATGTGGTGGTTTTAATGGAAATGAGTGCCTGTTCACAGCAGAAGTGTACAACACTGAGAGCAATCAGTGGACAGTCATAGCACCCATGAGAAGCAGGAGGAGTGGAATAGGCGTAATTGCCTACGGAGAACACGTATATGCGGTGAGTTTATCTTGTACCACACAAAAACGATAGCTCTGGATTTTTTTGTTCGCAAATTGGTTTACGCTACTATCGGCCAGCATTTGGAAAGCATTTTTTTCCATGGAGAATAATGGAAAGCGGGAGGTATGAAATCACTGGTCGTCCCCGCCCCAAGAAGGCCTCTTCCTTGGTGAACAGAAGCAATGGCTCACAGTCAACCATGTTTCCCTTGCCGTCCATAGGTAGGTGGCTTTGACGGAGCAAATCGACTTAGGAGTGCGGAAGCCTACAGCCCAGTAGCTAACACTTGGCGCACGATACCCACTATGTTTAATCCTCGTAGCAATTTTGGCATCGAGGTGGTAGACGACCTCTTGTTTGTGGTGGGCGGCTTTAACGGCTTTACCACCACCTTTAACGTGGAATGCTATGATGAAAAGACAGACGAGTGGTATGACGCCCATGACATGAGCATCTACCGCAGCGCCCTGAGCTGCTGTGTGGTGCCGGGGCTGGCCAACGTCGGGGAATATGCGGCTAGACGGGACAACTTCACAGGATTAGCACTGCGAGATGAAGTAAAATACTCCGCTTCGACAAGTACCCTACCTGTATGAGCCTCTTCATTTAGCTAATAAAGAGTCTAAGCAATAAGAATTACCTCTTTTTTTTTTTTTTTTTTAAATAAATGCAGTGTTTAAACTTGTAAGAGTACTGGAAAATGTTCAACTTAAGGGAGCCAAAGGTTGGATGAATGAGGGAGTAAGAGGGAAGGAAGCAAGCATTTGTATCCAACAGTGTATCATTAAAAGGGAAAAGTCACACGGTACAAACCAGCTCTAAAGAAATATGTTTATTTAAAACTTACATTGAGACAACTGATAGCTTCAACACAGAACAAGATAGTTTTAGGAACATAAAACAGGCTATTTTACAATGTGATGTCTCAAAAGCGTCCTAAATTCTACATCTCCTCTGACTTAAAGGGAGATAGCCAAGATTATACTTTGAGTAGAGTAGGGGCTTGGATACTGATAGCCCCCAAAAGTCACTGTGTATCAGCTTGAACTAAATATGTATTTTACAAATAACTCAGTGAGCCCTAGCACATGGACCATAGTCTTCAAACATCTAGCAAGCTTAATTTTTCACAAGTGCATTATGCAGGAGGATTAAGTGAACAAGTGCTCTACTGTATGTGCTTCAGTGTCAGACATTCGTAGTGATGCTCAGAGAGTAAGACAAAAGCCCTACGAAGGTAATCAACAAAGAGCAGTTATTTGGCTATCTAATTAAATTCCTTGAAGCGAGATGGCTACTATATTATGTTATTGTTATTGTATTATGTCACTCAACTATGAGCTGTTTGGTTTCCAATGACCAGAGCACGTTATAATGTAAGCATTATAACAACAAAAATGGACTATTCTCAAGAAAGCAACAAACTGGAGTGATGGACTGTGCCAAAATGTTTGATAATTAAAGGAGAGACCAAAGCATTTCTCAAGTATTCTACAGTTAAATGGCAACCTAGAAATACCCTATTTTGCTAATGGAGGCAGGGAACCTACTTCACAATTCTGTAGACTTTCAAAAGACAGGAAATGTGGCCAACACACCCTTTTAATTTAAGCTTAATTTGAGGAAAGTACAAAAAAGTCCCTTTATCTATGTTTGATTAGGCCAAGTAACTAAAATGTATGTTTAGTTTACTTGTCTACCTACAGTACAGTGTCTCATTAGAATTATGAAGCAGAGAATGAAGTATTTTAAACATATGACATGCTACGCTAGTCAAGAAACAGAGAAAAAAGAGTGCCCTAGAAACTGCCTTACCAGTAGCCTGAAGAGTTTAAAGAGCAAAAGCACACAAGTCTTCGATCAACACTATCTTTCCAACTTCAAACTTCTGTTCTATGTATTTTAAAAGTTTTTGGTCCCAGCAATACTATATAAAACTAAGTGATAAAAACAAAACTGATGTCAATCAATTTTGAGATTTTTTTTTAGCAAAATATTTTTGAGTTGGCACAGCAAAAGCAAAGTTGGATATACAAGATCTACAAGACATCATGCAAACGTCTGCAAGTGAGATGTACTACTTACACACTAAGCTCATGACTGACATTCTCAATATACACCACGGGTTTGTTTTTTTAAAAACCACGGTGGGGTAGGTGGAGGTGGAGGACCTCCATTCCAAGATACAAGTCACGCTAGGGATTAGGTAAAGGTATTACTTTTTGGTCCTCTTTTATCCTTCCACAAAACAAAAACAAAAGCAACAACAACAAAAGGTTCGCTTGAATACATGTGAAGCTGTCTTTTTAGAAGTTTAAATGACCAAACACATTCTTTAAGTTTTTCATCAGAAAGGAAATTTCTTTCCCAAAGAGCCACTTTAGGCTGGTTGTCATAATCAAAACCTTTCCAAATACTCTGGAAGTTATTTCCAGTTTAGAATTTCAGAATGTCAGCCTTGAACAGATTTAAGCAAATCTGGTTTCCTTTCCTATTAACAAGTTAGTTAGGATATTTCAGAGACACAAGTTATTGATGTGAAGTCACACGTGTGAATTCAAATATGAAAATTAGAAATTCAGTAATCAGGAAAACCTGCACACATCATCATGCAAGGAAGGACTTACCCCTTCTTTTCAGCCATGGCCTACGCTGCCTGCTGAGTTAAAAAACAACAGTTTCAATCAAGTTTTCAGAACCAGATTATACCTAAATCTTATGAGTTACAATTTGTCGCATCATGTGAAAAAAGGCCACCCTCCAAAAACTTGGTAGTGACAGTCTTAGAAGACAACTCAGAGATAAGATCCAAAAACCTTACATCACACCTCCTGGACAGAAACTGCCATTTTAGTGAGCTGCTGAGTTACTTCACCACTAAGAAGAGGAAGTTTGCTAGGCGGCATAGTCTATCAGAGATGAGAACATCACTCAACAAGCTTTTCTGCCTCACGTGCACAGACCTCTCACAACTAAGAATGAGGACTTCTCAGGACTGAAATGGCTTTTATTAAAATAACTACAAATGGAAATTGATAAAATGGTAGAGGTGGTGTAGGATAATATATCCTCATACAGAAATAGGACTTGAAGTTTACGACCCCCACTCCAATCTAAATTAAATGGTTTTAAAGCAGATTTCCGACACATTTATTGAAAAACTTTGTCCTAGGCAAGGATACCAACTTAAAAATTTCAGGAAAGCTCTTAGTATAGAGTCCAGGGACTAGATATTAATAGTCTTGCAGTAAATTGAGAGCCAAAATTTCTGGTTGTGCTTTTTTCCTTTTGATGTTTGATACAGTAAGAAGGTTAAGTATAATGGTCTAGGGAAAAAAATAATCACTGCACTTGGAGTTCAACTCCTAAAACAGTTATCCTGGAATGTCTAAGAAGATGATATTCTGAAAGAAATAAGAAACATATATAATGGAGCCATTTTGCAAACCATTAGAGCAGGAGTCCTTTATGTTAACTGAGTTCTCACTTGCATAAAACTTGGGAGTGTGTTAGAGAATCAGAAGAATGCATAAAAATAAATAAAAGATAACTAAAGCAATAAATTTTTAAGAGCCTTAATTATGCACCTAAATTTGGTATCCGAGGCTCAGGTAAAGTCTGAATAAAAGTCTAGGGAAACTGGATAAACTACTAGAACAGTCAGGGCTGAGAAACAGTAAGGCTTCTCTTACGCAACATTTCTCTCAATTGTCACTTCCTTCCCATTTTGAGAAAAGTTTCTTTTAGAAAGAATGAAGAGGACGCTATACAATATACTTTAGAGGACAATTTAAAACTGAAGGCATGGTTGTATCGATTGTCATAGGCATTATTTACACTCATTAACTTATCCTCAAATACTCCTGCAACTTCTGAAAAAAGTGTTTACATGTTTTAATGCCTTTGCTCAGTCTACCTAATAATACTACTTTTCTTCTTAGAAAAACAGATTTCATATACATAACGTCCTCTGTATTAAATCAATGAGCTAAAGATCAACACTCTTGCCAACTACCATCATCTGAGAGTGATGGCTCCCGGTCTAGAACGGTTGCTGAAGAAATGGAAAATACTCAAAAAATAATGGGGCCAATCACAAATTTCTCACCAGTCATCTCTTCTAAAAATAAACAAAACAGCATTTCTAGATAAACACATACAACAAAACATCAATGCAAATATTCAGAAACCATCCTGCCGAAACATTGTGCTTTTCCCTTCAAATCTCAGTCTCACTATTGCACATACCTCCTGCAGATGAGGGCTCAATGCGTAAGTTCTGCTCTTTTCAAAACCACCAACCATTCAGGAAAAAATTAAAAGGAGTATCAAAGTAAACGTGCAAATAAAACTGTTGCTTAAAGCATGTTCAAAACATCAAGTCCCTAAGACAAAGGAGTTTTCGCTTGTTGGCAGAAAAACAGCCAAGTAACTATACCTGGTTCTTCCACTTGTCATTAATAAGATCTAACTTGGCTAGCACATCCACACAAACCGAAGACAGACAAAGACTGCACACCAACAAAAATTACCACATATTAAATCGTGTTTCCCATTCTTCAGTTTTTAACTGTGTTTCCTTTATATGGGGCAATAATCAGGTTAGGTAGAAAATAAGTTATCGACATACTTTTTCAAGTAACAGTCTGGGGATCTTCAGCCTCACAAGACAGGTACAACTGTTTTAAGCTGCACCTATTAGAGCACCTAGCATTCAATCTGAGAACTTGGCACTCTTCGCATGTTCAGGGCGTGCCGATGTATTTCTTGCATCTGTCTGATGCGGTCCTTCTGCCACATTAAGTTTTGAGGCATAGGATATCTCTGTGTGCCATGCAAGTACCGGTACGGGATCCTCACGTGGCAAGCAGTGGCTCTACAACGAGGCTGTGGCATGGGAGGAAGAAGCATCCACCGCTTTCTTTCAGCACAATATCGGTAGGCTTCTTTCCGGTACTGTTTGTCGATATCATCGCTGTTTTTCCAGCCTCCAATAATGAAAACGTCATCTCTGTAATAGCAGATAGCCGCTCCTTCGATGCTTAGGACTTCGGGAGGTAAGCTCTCAAGGATCTCATCGGACACTTGGCTGGCAATTTTTCTTACTGCCTCTTCATTTTCTAAAGAATAACTCTTGGGACAGCATGATGCCGTCTGGTAAAAGTTTGAATTGACCACAGACATTTGGAAAAAGCAGTAATTGTCAATAAGCGGCAAAGATTCCACATCTTGCCACTGTCGAGTCTCCGTATCATAGCAGGTAATTACAGCCTTTAACCCATCTTCGGTGTCCCGGTCCACGGGAGTGCGGGCAGCGATGTACACAAACCGGTCTTCGATGGCTAGCGCTTTGACATCCCGGAGGATCTTTGGTGCTGATTCCAAGTTGTGCCATTTATCAAGCTCAGGATTATAAACAGTCACGTCTTTGAAGCCAGGGCTGAAGTTGCCATGTCCTCCAATGCTGTAGAGCTTCCCTTTGACTTCTGTTAACCCAAAAGAATGCTTCCTTGTCATCAGACTACAAACATGTTCCCACGTATTCAAATTTGGGTTGTATCTCTCCACAGTTTTAGCAAACCCTGGTTCCATCGATCCAGCAACATACACGTAGGACTCTGTTACTGCAACGGCATGTCCATCAAGGTGATTATGAATATGGGGCAGGTTTACCCATCTGTCCTCATCGACAAAATACCCCACACATTCACTTAAATAATCCCCTCCTTCTGACACGCCTCCAATAACCATGATCACGTCCATGTTTTGCCCATAGCGAGGTAATAATGAGACATGAGAGGCAGGATGCTGGAAGGTGCCAGACTGTATGTTTTCAGCTCTCAGAGCATGCCTCTCCACTGCATCGGCCACTAACTTGACGCAAACTTCATTATTGGCCACCAGCCTCTCTGGTTTGACATGCCGAGTAAGGTAAGTAGGTTTCATCTGGGACAATCTGAGCAATTTAAACAGTTCTTCAAAGTATCTCTCTCTCTCTTCAGCATTTCTCTGAACCCACTTCAACACTGTTTCAAAGAGAACCTCTTCGGAATCAACCGTGATTTCCAAGTCCGAGAGCCAGTCTCGAATGAGATGGAAAGGTAAAGTATAAAATTCTTCATCCTGAATTACTTTGTGGAAATTTCTCCGTATCATATCGGCAGCTTTCAGAGCAAGTTGGCTCAGAGTATACATGTGAGCTAAGCTATGAATGGCCACACAATTAGAGAGATGAAGTTTCTTCTTGAGAAATTCTCCACAGAATTCTTTTAAACGAATTAACAGGAACCTAAAATCAAGAAAAGAAACAAGAATTTTCAAATGTGCACATTTTATGTGGCTGCATTTTGAGAACATGTTATACATGTTAACATGTTTATACAAACTGAAATGGTAAGCTTCATCTCATTTTATGCCCAACATCTGAAAAAAGGTAAATCCCCCCAAATTAAAAAGGATGATGCTGAAAAGCGTATTTATTTTTTAATAATTTTTTAAAGTTTATTTATTTTGAGAGAGAGGAGAGAGAGAACAAGCAGGGGAGGGGCAGAGACACAGGGGGACAGAGGATCTGAAGCAGGCTCTGTGCTGACAGCAGAGAGCCGAACGCGGGCCTCAAACTCATGAACCACAAGATCATGACCTGAGCCTGAGCCGAAGTCGGATGCCCAATTGACTGAGCCACCCAGGTGCCCCATTATGCTGAAAAGTATATTTAAAAGCATATATACAGTCATCTTTATATATATATATATTTTTTTTTAAATTATGCATATTATATAATATATATACAACTATACATGATACATGTAACATACACACAGTGGTGCTTTTCATTATGTAAGTTTTTCTGGAACATATCCTTTAATAAAAAGTACAACAGTCAGAGAAAGAAATACCATAGGATTTCACACCTATGTGGAATTTAAGAAACAAAACAAACATGCAAAGGGGAAAAAAAGAGAGACAAACCAAGAAACAGACTCTTACCTACAGAGAACAAACTGATGGTGGGGGGGTGGTGAAATGGGTGATGGAGATTGGGGAGTGTACACTTATTATGGTAAGCACTGGGTAATGTACAGACTTGTTGAATCACCATGTTATATACTTGAAGCTAATATAACACTGTATGTTAACTATACTGGAATTAAAATTAACTTAATAAGGGCACCTGGGTGGCTCAGGCAGTTAAGCGTCGGAATCTTGGTTTCAGCTCAGGTCATGATCTCATAGTTTCTCAAGTTCGAGCCCTGCATCAGGCTCTGTGCGGAGCCTGCTTGAGATTCATTTTCCCTGTCTCTCTGCCCTTTCCCCACTTGTGCTGTCTCTGTCTCTCTCAAAATCAATTAATAAACTTAAAAAAAAAAAACAATAAAAAATAAAGTACAATAGTTCCATACTTTACTTTTATTGGCAAAGGCAATTCCCAATCCAAACTTGTCTATGCTATTCCTGTCCTAATCCCTTGTCAGTCACCAGCCTTTTCTTTGAGGCAGGGTCTCAGCAAGATACTTTATTAAGCCTTGACTAGATGGTATAGGAACTGTGGTTCCTGGGAGGCTCTGTCTGTTCAAATATCAGAAGGAAGAGCAGTGGAGGCCTTGTGTTGAAGGTTTCAATCTCCTCTTCACTACAGCTTTCTCCTTGGGCAGCAGATGATGGGGGGAGGGGATGGCAAGGCAAACTCAAACAACAGTAACCAACATATGGAAGGGGTCTGGCATGTTGCTGACTAGAAGTTGTCTGCCCTCCTAAATTCATTTGAAGTTAAACTACATACCACAAGTTTCAGCTAAATCCATAAATCTAGCAGAACTCAGTCCCAAGGATGGCCACTTTGAGACCACTGCTTTAACAAGAGTAAGTCCCCAGAACTGAGAACTTTAAACAAAATATGGACTTTATCAGTCCAGGGCTCTCAATTCAACCATTTGTTATTACAGTTATCGCGCTTAGTACCCATCTAACTAGGATATAAAGATGAGTATGACAGGCTTCCTTCACCATCTTCAGGGAACATGCCATCTTAGAAGACAAAGACAAGGTAGAGTGGTAAGAGCTCTAGTGACTCTCAAAGATGTCTGGGTGCCAGGGTCACTAGATTCCCAGGCTGCTTGCACCCCCTACCTGGAACTCCTATCTTTGGCATGGCGCTCCAGATAATTCTGACACATATTCCCTTGGATAGGGTGTTTAGAAACATTGCTCGATGACAATAAGAGCTAACGTATACTAGGCATGTTCCATGTGCTAGGCACTTCCTATTATTTCCTTGTAAGTGCCCTTGAAGGTAGGTATGATCGACAGAGTAGTCGGGCGATAGGGAGAGAGCTCTTGCCTCAGAGCTCATGGGTAAGGTTAGATATGACGGTTGCCAGGCACTTAGTGCCCATCACAAGGCAGCTGCTCAAGCAGCTGACAGATGGACAGAAGTTCAACTGCCTGAGATGTTCTCTCCTAACCCCCAACTCCCCTATAAAGCAGGAGCAAATCTGAAAAATGAGCCCACATGAGACACAAACATAGCTTGAGTGGGTGCAATGACCTTTCTCTACTCATTTTCATTCAACAAACCTCTCTCTCAAATCTACACCTGCCCCACCCTACCCCACCCTCTCATGAACGACCCAAACTTGGGCTATGAGAAAACAAGCAATCAGAAACTTCATCTTACCACCACCCAATGTGCCTGTAGCTTTACCCTATATTCTGCCTTCCCAGTCCAACTTTTCCATTATTAATACTGATTCTATCCCCTTCTTGATTTCAAGGACTTTGCTCCTGCAAGAATTCCCCCACTCCTGTAACATGAAGTTCTCCTCTTCCACTGATTCATTTTTCTTCAGCACACAAACAAGCTCTAGTATCTCCTATCTTAGATGGGGGAAAAAGACCTCCCTGGACTCTTCTCCAAACATTTCCATGTGTACCATTATTCTGACCCTCTTTATAGGAAGACTTAACTTAAATGGCTCCTGCTAATGCCATCGAGGGTCTCTATATTGCCAAATGCAGGGATCACTTCCGGTTGACAGTTGACAGGATAGGCTACTCCCTCCTCTATACCTTTTTTTTTTTTTTTTTTAAAGGCTTCCTGTGAGACCCATCTCCTCTACTGGTTCCTCTTTAACATTTTGGAACCCCAGGGCTCAATCCTGCCCCTTCTCTGTCTACACTCTCTTCCTAAGTAATTTTTCATCCAGTCCCATGGCTTTAATTACCATCTTATATGCCATATTCCTCCCAATGTTCTTATATCCAACTGCCTATTCAGACATTTCCTGGACCCAAACCAAACTCCTGGTCTTCCCAAACTTGCTTTCCTACACTCTCCCACATCTTAATAAATAAATAACTCCATCTTTCCAGTTGCTTGTATCAAAAACCAGCAGTCCTTTCCCTTACACTCTGTATCAAATCCATCAGCAAAATTGTCCCCTCTACCTTCCAAACATATCTAGAACTGAAGCACTTATCATCTTTACTTCTCCTTCTTCAATCCAAGCCTCTGTCACCATTCCAACAACCCCCTAATCTTTTTGCTTCTGCCTTTGCAGCCCCTTCCTCACTGCCCCATCCTTTATTCATCACAGCAGAATTCTTCAAATCACATTTCATTGTTCCTCTGCCCCAAACCTTCCTCTTTCATTCAAAATAAGAGCTCAAGTCCTTCACCAGGCCAACAAGCCCTATGGAATCTGGATCCATCCCCCATCACCACCCTGGGGCCTCTCCCACCCCTCTCAACCTGCACCCATTTGATCTAGCCATGCTGGCCTCCCGCTATTCTCTGACATCCAGATAAGCCCCACCTCAGGCCTTTCCACCTGTGTCCTCAACCTGAAGCACTCTTTACCTCACCTCCTTCAGTTCTTTGCAAAATGTCTTCTTCATGAGGCATTCTCTATCTACCCAATTAAAAAACACAGCTCCTCTCTACGAGCACTTTCTATGCTGAATTTCTCATCAAAGCCGTAACAATCGTCCAACACGCCATCTATTTTAATTATTTATTGCCCATCTACCAGTGTGAGCGCAACGAGGAAAGGGACTTTTGTCTGTTTTGTTCACCGGGAAGTCCCAGCACCTTAGAACCCAGTGTCTGATCTGATGCATTAACAGGCACTTAATAGGTATTTGTTAAAATCATGTTCCTGGTAATATAATACTGCCAAAAGGGAGTCCTCCACATCTCTAAAAATGGCATTCACCTGCCTCCTAACCAGTCTCTGAAGCATCCGTTCCTGCTCCGTACAATCCATTTTCCACTGTAGCAGAATCCTCTTTTAAAATAATGAAATCAGGGGCGCCTGGGTGGCTGGGTCCGTTCAGCATCTGACTTCGGCTCAGGTCATGATCTCGCAGTTTGTGAGTTCGAGCCCCGCGTCGGGCTCTGTGCTGACAGCTCAGAGCCTGGAGCCTGCTTCGGATTCTGTGTCTCCTCCTCTCTCTACCCCTCCCCTGCTCACACTCTGGTGTCTCTCTGTCTCTCAGTAATAAATAAACGTTAAAAAAAATTAAAAAGAAAATAAAATAAAATAATGAAATCAGGAAGTTTCTTTACTCAGCTTCCCACCTCACAGTAAAAACCAAATTCCTTATTCCAGCGCATTTCGCAAACCCTTCACCCATTAGACCCAGCTCCATTGGGTATTTCCTTTAGTTCTTTAAGCCGAACTGGATCCTGACTGAGGGCCTTGGCGCTCTCTGCCTGGAATGTTCATCCCCCATCTCTGCATGGCCAGTTCTTTCTTGCCGTTTAGAGATGGGTCTAAACGTCACCTCCTCAGAAAGGTCTCTCCTCTACCAATCACTGTCCTTTCATCCTTTTTAAATGTCAACACAGCGCTGATTACAGGCAGACTTTCTTTTTCATTGCCTTTGTCCCTCCACCTGGAATCTGAGCTCCCTAAGCGCAGGGCGCCCTCGTCAGACCGGCCGCATCCTCGGTGCCCAGCGCAGTGGCCGCCCCACCGCACACAGTAGACGCTCAACAAGCCGCAAACAAACGCATCTCGTACGGGCTCCCTCGAGTCCCACCCGCAGGCCCTGCCTCCCCGCCTCCCCCGCCCCCTCCCGGGATGCGGCCCTCGGTGGGCGAGCCTCTCCGCCGCCCGGCGCGCGGCCCCCCGCATCCCGCCTACCTGTCGGCCAACTCCAGCACCTCGTGCACGCTGCCCGTGCTGACGCGGATGCGCCCGGTGTACATGTATTCGATAACGGCTTCCACCGTGTCGGGCTCGGGCCCGGGCTCCGAGCTCCACTTGCGCATCTCCACCCTGCCCGAGCGGGACTCCGAGAACTGGCCCGAGAGCAGGGGCGTGAAGTATTCGGTGGCGGCGGCCAGCACCGAGCGGTGGGCCCGGAACTCTCGGCCGCCCGCGCCGCCGAAGCACAAGGTAATGTCGCAGAAGAGGCCTTGGCGCCGCTGCTCGTTCTGCCTCCACGACAGCTCCGAGCAGTGAGAGCTGCACTCGAAATCCTCGGCCTCCGGGCCCGGATCGCCCCCGCTCGCTTCCATTGCAGATATGCCGGGCCCGGACCCGAAGTCCACCGTGCCGCTGCCTCGGACTTCGGCGGCCAGCCCTGCCGATCCGGCGGCGGCCGTCTCCATGCTCTCCATCTCCAGCACCTGAAGAGATGCGGCCGCTGCCGCCGCCGCTGCCGCCGCCACCGCCGCCGCCGCCATCTTGACGCCGCCGCGCCCGACCTCCGCAGTCTCGGAACGATTCAGCCGTTCTGGTGCGACACAGAGGAATTCTGGGAATAAATAGTGGGCGCAGGGCGGAGCTGGGCGCGGCTAGTGTGCGCACGCGCGGCCGCTCCCGCCTGGAGCCGCGCCACGGTGGAGAGAGGTGGAGAGAGGTGGAGAGAGCTGGAGAGAGCTGGAGAGGGCTGGAGAGGGCTGGGTAGGGCTGCCCCCCCCCCCTCCCCGCCGACCTCCCTCCCACGTGTCGGGTCTCCTTCCCGTCAGAGTGGCACGCTCTTCGTGGTCATTTTGTAGGACAAAAGCCACCCTGGCCCGTCACCCATTGTTAGTGTCTCGGGTGGCGACAGTGGATTTTTCAAGATTTAAAATGGCTTTGGAGTAAACATGAAAAAAAACCTTGAGACTGAGCCCCCGCTCAGTGGACGAGGGCGAGCAAGTTACTCAGTATCTCGGAACCAATTCATCTTCTACAAATAGGATAGTTATCTGTTAGGAGAACGCTTAGGGATGCTTGTGTTTTACGTAATGTTTGGTCCGTAGTTACTGTTCCAAACATACTTGTTTAAAAGATGAATAAAAGTCACTTTGGGGTTTTATTAAGCAAGGGAGTGGCTCCATTAGATGCATGCTTTAAAATATCATTGGTGGCTGAAGAAATAATGAAAAAGTGGAAGTAGGGGCATTAGTTAGCATATAGATAGATCAGAGGGATAATGAAAGGCTGAATCCATAAGGTGGGACAACCACAGAAGTGGAGGAGAGGAGGACTCTTGAGCTTTTGGCTTAAGCATCCGGGTTACAGCTTTGTTCCTATTTACTGAAAATGGAGAGGTACCGATTCAAGGGAGAAGACAGGGTTGTTTTTTTGTTTTTTTCCCAACATTTTTAAGAAGTTTATTTTTTTAGTAATCTCTACACCCAACATGGGGCTCGAACCCACGAACCCAAGATCCAGTTGCATGCTCCACCTACTGAGCCAGCCAGGGCCCCCCTGAGCAGGTGGGTTGAAGCTAGTGTTTTGATGAGTTCTGTGTGTGTGTGGAGATGGATGAACATTTTTAAAATGACATGTAGTGAAACAATTAGCACCGTTCAAAGGAATGCAGAGGAAAGGATATGGATGGCATGAGACAGTAGTGTGTCTTTATTGTTACTATATAGTTTATTGAAACCAAACTGATAATACAGAGAAGAGACTGAGCTGGCAGCTGTCAGAATCTTGCATTATAGATGCAAACTGGCTGGAGACGAGTCCTTGAACCCACACTTCAGTTGCATAAATACAGAGGACATAGAACACGAAACATTTCACAGCTTTTTTTTTTGCTTTGCGTTTCCATTTTAAACATATGTATGTTACAACTTTACATTTTAAATTACTACTCCACATGTTTTGTGACAATGGCTAAGGATGCAACGGCCCCATCCCCCTGACATAAACAGAGTTTGGTCTGCAACATAGAACATTACAGTGAGATACCAAACAAACCCTTAACACATAACATACAAAAAGATCTTTAAAAATCAGATTAACACAATGTTCTTCAGGTTATATGAGGAGGAAAGGAAAGTGGGAAAATAAGACATTAGGGATGCTTTAAACTGACAGTACCTTGAGGTCTTAAAAGTTTCATTCTCTTCCTCCAAGGGAAAAAAATTTTAACTAAAGGAAGAAAGAAAGCAACGTCATAACACCCTACAATGAGGAACAATATCCTTACAGTGCTTAGATGCTTCCATATAATAAATACAGCAGGTAGCAGAGCAAAGGTCACAAGTATTGGCTTGGTTTTTATTTCTATGCTTATAAAAAAAGTACTAAGCTTCCTGGTGTGGAATGAACAGTGTTAGCCTGTGGGTGTCATCAGTGCCTGTACACCAGCAGCTGTTTACATTCCAGGCCCGTTTTCTAGCAAGCTCCAGTGCCAGCCGTGTGCACGCTACTTCCCAGGGGATGAGTTCTTGTCTTCACTTCACTGACATATGGTTCCGGGCTCAGTTACATGCTCATGTGTTCCGGAAGAACATATGAAATATCATCCCAAGGGTGACGATACAGCCCCTGCTTCAGCCTCTTCTGATCGAGATAGTGTCCTGAAATGGGGCAAAGGCATCTTTTTGTTAAGAGTTGGTGAGTAGTCGGGGGCGCCAGGGTGGCTCAGTTGCTTAGGCCTCCAACTTCGGCTCAGGTCATGATCTCGCGGTTCCTGAGTTCGAGCCCCACGTCAGGCTCTGTGCTGACCGCTTGGAGCCTGGAGCCTGCTTCAGATTCTGTGTCTCCCTCTCTCTCTCTGCCCCTCCCCCGCCCTCTGTCTCTCTCTCTTTCTCTCTCTTTCTTTCAAAAATAAACAAACAAACAAACAAAAAGAGAGTTGGTGAGAGATCTGCTAAAAGTTTGGCGAGGGGGAGAAGATGAGGACAGAAAATCTAATACAAAAAAAATGAGGAAGTAAATCCAGATCCAACACATAAGCGGATACCAGCCTGGCTAAAAGGCAACTGTGGGATTTCATTCTGTTTTCCTGGACTAGCAATCAGCCATTTCCAAGAACAAAGGAACCATGGAATGAATATAAAGGGGGAAGTTAAAGTAAGAAAGGAAGGATTAGAAACAATGATGAAGATCATGAGACATCTTTCTAGTAGAAACTTGCCACCCAGGTGTTACAGCAGAACCATTGGGGGGGGGGGGGGGCTGGGGCAGGGACCAAACCAAACTCTTAATAACAACAACTACCAACTCACCAATGAAGCCCATACTCCTTCCCAGCACAAAGATGCCATTGAGGGCTCCAATGTCAATATATTCATCAGCTTCCTCCCTGCAAACACACAATCAACTTGTGGTTTTAAAACAGCTCACATGGCCCCCTCCCCTCCTCCCCACAGACAGTACGACTTCTGCCGAGGAACGAGAAAGTAGATCTCTTTGGTATCAAAGGAGAAAAAGGGTGCTCTGGGTGGTAGGACTACAGACAATTTTTGTTTTCTTCTTTATACCTCTCCATACTTTCTAAATCCTCTGTAATGAGCATGTATTGCTTTCAGAACTGGAAGGAAACCACAAGCAAGCATCAATAAATGTAAAGAAGAAGAAAATGGGTGGCTTAATCGAAGTGTCCAACTTCAGCTCATGTCATGATCTCACAGTTTGTGAGTTTGAGTCACACATCAGGCTCTGCTTGGAGTGTTGTCTCCTTCTCTCTCTCTCTCTCTCTGCCTCTGTCCAACACGCTCAATGTCTGTCTGTCTCTTATTTATTTAAATCAATCAATCAATGAATCAATCAATCAATAAATAAAGTAGAAGAAAATGACCACAGAGCTCACCGAGTGAAGGACCCACAGTTTCTAAGCATGTCTACAAAGGCAACTCCGATGAAACCGTCTACGTTCAGGATAAGATTTGGTTTCTGGGAAGGCAAAAAATTCAAAGCACTTATCATTTCTCATTTTTTCTTTGTAATTTTCCACAATTACTACTAGTAATAGAACTACAAATTCTGACCACAATTTAAAAACCTCCCACTAAAACATCATAGCTGGTTAGGAAAGAAAGAGTCAGTTCAATTCCCAATGTCTAGTAAAGGACCCAACACCTAGTTGACAGTATGTATTTGTTGAACTTAGTAGTACAACAGAAATAAAATTTCCCAGAACACCAGATTTGATTTTGGCTGCACAATCAGAAGCTAGGCTGGCTCTTGTTTTCCCCAAGAAATTCACCCACAACAATGAATTGGGAATTAGGGATATTTTCTCTTTTACCTTCGAGGTGGTAATCTTCTCGACTTCCAGCGCATAGTCAAGCAGGGGGGTGGCAGGGAAGTGCTGTTTGACATAATCTTTGAGGATCTGCACTCGCATGTCTGGGTTGTTTATCTAGAAAGTGACCCAAAGTTACAGAGGAACCCACCCTGACACTGCCATTAAGAGACCTGTTGATGGGGCGCCTGGGTGGCGCAGTCGGTTAAGCGTCCGACTTCAGCCAGGTCACGATCTCGCGGTCCGTGAGTTCGAGCCCCGCGTCAGGCTCTGGGCTGATGGCTCGGAGCCTGGAGCCTGTTTCCGATTCTGTGTCTCCCTCTCTCTCTGCCCCTCCCCCGTTCATGCTCTGTCTCTCTCTGTCCCAAAAATAAATTAAAAAAAAAAAAAAAAAAAAAAAAAATTGAAGAAAAAAAAAAATTAAAAAAAAAAAAAAAAAAAAAAAAAAAAGAGACCTGTTGGGGGCGCCTGGGTGGCTCAGTCAGTTAAGCGTCCCACTCTTGGTTTCAGGTCGTGATCTCGCTCAGGTCGTGATCTCACGGATCATGGGTTCAAGCCCCGCACTGGGCTCCGCACTGACAGTGCAGAGCCTGCTTCAGATTCTCGCTCGCTCTCTCTCTCTCTGCTCCTCCCACACACTCTCTCAAAATAAATAAATAAACTTAAAAAAAAAAAAAGACATGTTTGTGCTCCTGCCACAGACGGACACAAATGTTTATATTTTATCCAGGAGGTGTGTTTTAGGTACCTGATCCATGTGTCTTGATTCCATGCAGCACAGATTATGACCCTGCTGTAGGGCTTAAGGTTTCTAAAGTCCTCTTGAATCTCACTTGACCCTCAAAACAAACTGTAGGTTCTCCCTTTTGTGTTACAGACAAGGAACTGAGACCTGGAGATGTTAACTGAGTTCAACAACAGGCCTCGGTTTAAGCAGCAGGGGGCTTGGGGCTCACCTACTCTCCGACCAAAAGTCTTAGGTTCTAGCCACGAACCATGCTGCCCAAGAGTTCAGTGGCCCCGGCCTCCTCCAGCTGTAACAAAGTTCTACAGAGTTCTTAGTTTTTAGACTGGCAAGCACTTGTTGGTGTGGGGCAGCAAAGCACCCCGGAAATCTCAAGAAAAGCTCTGCGCCTGCACCATCTGCTAAGAGACCCACACTAAACCATAATTGGTCAGTGGGGCAGGGAAGTGGTTCAGATGACAGCCAACTCCCAACACCCAGTTCCCAAGCAGATAGCACTGCTCCAGTCCACGGCACAGGGCCTCTTTCAGACAGAACATCACACTTATACTGCCACGCTCAGGCTTCTACGTTCCTTCCTTTCTGGAGTCCATACTGACATGGTTCTAATGGAAAGCTGTTTAAAGGCATTCTGCATTATAATGGAAAAACAGCTGCCTGATCTTTGACATCTGTCAACACAGCCAAAGCTTTGCACATTGAGAGTCAAGGGCCTGGGTGTTCCCCACTAAAATAATGCCTCCACCTGCATGCAGGTCAGTCCTTAAGGAGAGCCACGACTTACCGATTTCACTCGGTGACCAATGCCCATAATCAGCTTTCCTTCCTTCTTCATCTTGTTCACAAACTCCATGGGGATAATGCCGCTGTCAAAGGCTTTGCTGAACATCTTGGCGGCTGCATCCAGGGCACCCCCAAACCGGTCCCCCTGCAGGATAAGCAAGCCCACATGCCCTGAGCTGGAAGAGACTCCCTCAGCTTCGCAGACCGATCCAGCATGCCCTGAACCGCCCCAGCACGGGGTTTTACACTCTGAGGCTCCTTCTAGGACCCTGTGACAGCCAAGTGCATGTCAGCATAACCATGTGTCCCCTGAGGATCTCACCTCCCAGGAGGCCAGTACTCACAATAGTGAGCAGCCCCGAGGTGAGGCTGGAAACCAGGTCCTTCCCAGCCCGAGCACAGATGATGGTGTTGTGAGCCCCAGACACGGCTGGCCCATGATCCGCCGTCACCATCAGGCACATCTCAATGAACTGGCAGGCATACTTGGGCAACCTAGAGGGGGAGGAAAGGGGCACTAAGACGAGGGTTGGAACAGAGGCGAGCCGCTGAACAGGAGCTACGCTGACCCACAAAGCCAAGCACCTGCTGGCTCCCATGTCTATTACTATATCAAGCAACTCTAGAGGCAAAAACCTCCAATTCTTGAGCAGCTCCTAACTTACTGATAGCAAATACTGTTTTAAAAAAAAAATTTTTTTTTTTAACGTTTATTTATTTTTGAGACAGAGCATGAACAGGGGACGGGCAGAGAGAGAGGGAGACACAGAATCTGAAACAGGTTCCAGGCTCTGAGCTGTCAGCACAGAGCCCGACGCGGGGCTCTAACTCACGGACTGTGAGATCATGACCTGAGCTGAAGTCAGACACTCAACCGACCAAGCCACCCAGGCGCCCCAGCAAATACTGCTTTTAATACAGAGTTAGCCACTGGGGGTTGACAATCTCTTCTTTAGACAATGGCTTCCAGCATGAGTCGTTGCAACAGAATTTAACCTGTACTTGTGACTTCCTTCTACGTGCCATACGGAGAAGTGAGACTCCTGTCCCTTTCCCAGTGTAGGAAGCCCCAGGTCTCCTGCAGTGTTCAACCTCTCAACTGATGATTAGGAACGAAGTCTGGGGGCGCCTGGGTGGCTCAGTTGGTTAAGTGTCCGACTTTGGCTCAAGTCATGATCTTACAATTCGTGGGTTCGAGCCCCACGTCGGGCTCTGCACTGACAGCTCAGAGCCTGAAGCCTGCTTTCTGTGTCTCTGTCTCTGCCCCTCCCGCCCCCAAAATGAAGAAACACTTAAAAATTTAAAAAAAAAATGAAGTCTGGAGATATAGGAATGCAAGAACAGACAGGGAAATCTGCAGAGGTGTTACAACGCCATGAACTTCTCCCAGGAAGGGCCCAAAACTGGGCCAAGAACTATCTCTGCAGCTGAGGGCATGACACAAACCAAGACATTGGGCAGAGCCCAAGGCCACCCCAAGCCAGGGCTCTGTGAATTAAGTATTATTCACTGGCCCCCTTGCCCAGCTGTCAGTCCCAGGGGAGGGCTGTGTTTGGGAGTTGCAGAGAAACCAATTTATTCTAACACTCAGGCTGATAAGAGAGACAACCTAATATAAGGTACTTCATGCCTATTTAGCAACTCTATCAGGCCTGCACTCTGAGCTACCAGACCCATCCAGACCTCTCTCAAGAGGCCTACATTTACTCTTATTTCTTTAAGAGCGCCAAGGACAGGGGCTGATCCAAGATCCCTGATGAGGTCACTGCTTTCTACATAGTTGAGACTGGCCTTTCTGTCCTTGGAAGATCTAGGAACAGCCAGTATCTCTTCTGGCCTTGCAATTGATCTGTGGCCATAAAGATTAGTCCTGGACGTATTCCCCAAGGCTACCCACCCCCCACTCCCTTTGCAGGGGAAAATCCTTAACTCTGAGTCAAAGATGGCAGTGTCCAGCCATCTTCTGACCTCCATGCCTCACCTTCTCTGGAACCAGAGGAGGCCGAGGACCCCGCCAATGCCCATCTCTTCCTTGAAGACCTCGGTGATGGGCATGCCTGCATAGATGAGCTCCTGTCCTCGCTCGTCACAGATGCTGGTCATGAATGAGGCAGGTTTGCGGATCAAGCCCAGCTCCTGAGCAAAGATGGGGGCAGGGGGAAGCAGCACGATATGACCACAGAGATTCTTCCAGAACTGCCTCACTGTCTGCACTGCCAGAACCAAAGTGTTCCAGGTACCGACGCTCAAACTCCTCCCAAGAAAGAAGCACAAAAACCCTTTCGTTGTATCATTTCAGTCATAGAATATAGGAGTGCCATGCGCGATTTCCACCCACAGGTTCATTTTCGCCTCACAAAGATGTCCCAGCAGAAGCCAACCCAAACTCACCCGGCTTAGAAATGCAAGCATGAATCTGAAGGGAAATTTTTCTAGCACTCCACGTTCAGCTGCCAAGCCCCCACCTAAACGTAATGAGCAGGGGGCTGTGCAAATAGGGGATTCCCTCAAGATGTCCTTCACCCGGGGGAAGGGACTGAGCTGAACTTCCAGCTTCCAGAGTTGGGGTACCATGGGAACATCGTTGCCAACTCTGCATAAGCCCATTTCTCCAATTATCCCTGATCAATTTTCATTGTAAAATGCCTTTCTGCCTTAGTGTTTGTCAGTTTAAGGGCCATCTGGCCTTTCTCCACTTTTATCTATATATAGACACATGGAGAAATACATAAAGTGTTTTTGTGTACATAGGTTTTTCATAATCGTGATATACTATCTCATAATACTACATTTACTCAATGAATTTGAGCTCCATAAATGTAGGCACATACATAGATCTGGTTCATTCCTTTTAACTGCTGTATGATATCCTATCCTATGGCAAAACCACAAGTTAGCCGTTCTTCCGCTGATAACCATCAGGTGGAAAAATCTTGAACACATTTCTGTGAATGTGCGAGCACTTCCCTGAAATAGCTTTCTAGATAGGAATTACGCCATCAGGTGTGAGCACTTCTTTTCTTTTCTTTTTTTAGTAATCTCTACACCTAACCCGGGGCTTGAACTCACAAGTATCAGGTCAAGAGTCGCACACTCCACCAACAGACACAGCCAGGCACTCCAGGTGCCAGCGCTCTGAAATCTGATATTACCCAATGGCCTTTCAGAAAGGGTGGTGCCAAGTTCCACACCCACCTTCAAGGAACAAACGCACAAAGTTCCTCACACCCATACAAACACAACATATTATCAAAGAACTGTTTTCTTTGTTGACCTCAAAAGGGGAAAACTGGTATCACAGCTTTTACTTTGGCACCTTCTTATAATGAGTGAGACTGAGCATTTTTTCAGGTTGAAAGGCCATTTCCTACCCATTTTTGTAGTGGTCTTTTAAAAACTGATTTCAGGGGCACTTGGGTGGCTAAGTTGGTTAAGCGTCCAAACATCAGCTCAGGTCACGATCTCCGTTTGTGAGTTCGAGCCCCACATCGGGCTTGCTGCCGTCAGCACAGGGCCCGCTTTGGATCTTCTGCTCCCTTCTGTCCCTCCCCGCTCCTGCTCCTGCTCTCTTTCAAAAATAAATAAAACATTGGGGTGCCTGGGTGGCTCAGTTGGTTAAGCGTCCAACTTCGGCTCAGGTCATGATCTCACAGTTTGTGAGTTCGAGCCCCACGTCGGGCTCTGTGCTGACAGCTCAGAGCCTGGAGCCTGCTTGGGATTCTGTGTCTCCCTCTCTCTCTGCCCCTCCCCACTCATGGTCTGTCTGTCTTAAAAATAAATAAAATATTTTTTAAAAATAAATAAATAAAACATTAAAAATAAATAAATAAATAAAAACTGATCTGATCTCAGAGAGTTCTCGTGTACTTCGAACATTAGCTCTTCATCTCTGCCGCTTAGACAAGCAGGCAGAGTAGACACTCTACTTCACCCAGAAACCCCTCAGCAAGTGCAAACAACTCTAGGGGGCATTGTCTGTCCTCAGCCCCCATTTCCAACCAGGCCACAAGGCTGTGGGACATACATGCTGCCCTTCGCCCTCTTGGGCCCTGTATCTGTTTTACCCGTTGGTCAGAAGGGGCCAGCTCACAAGCTCCAGGACACAAGGAGGGTCTGGAATCAAAGAATACTTGCTGTGGGTTTTTTCTAATCTATGCCCTTGGAGTAGAGCTGCCGTCGGGGGCATGGTTTGGAGGCCAGAGCAGTGATTACAGGGTTGCCCCCAGCTAGTAGGGCAGGGCCTGGTTTCCAGGGACTGCAGCCAAATCAACAGGAAACCCACCCCTCAGCGTCACCTACCCTGGCCCAGGAGTAGTCCATTGGCACCGTTGGAGGCGGCACCTCCTGAGCAGGTACGATGACTCCTTTGGCCACAAGATCTTCGTACACAGACCTGAGAGGCGGGGGAAGGCAAGGAGAGAAGACATCCATGTGCATTTTATGCTTCTGGGCTCTTCTAAGCCATCCTAGGAACGTTGCTCCATCTAACCCCAAAACTCCAGGTTTCCTAGCTTTGTAGCCCCTCCTGGCAATGCCCTACACCAGGTGGATTCCTACAGACCAAATGAAAACAGGTTCTGGCCAAGACTCTCCCCCACCCCCACACCCAACCCCATGGGGCTTTATAGAAAGCTGAATCTGGAGGCCAAGGAAGGACAGAGGGGAGGAAGGAGAAGACACAATGGGTAGCCATTGTTTATCAATCGATTAGGGCTGACACTTTCTAAATGTTTCTATGCTCATCTCTTATTTAAGGGACAGCTAAGTAGGTAGGCTCAGAAAGCGAACATGTTTTAATAGCAGTCTGAATGGCCTGTAACTGCTGTGCCTACAAACAAAACAAAAACCAAAAAGAGGGTAAAGATTTCAGACTATCTCAACAGTTACACTCCACACCTAACACCTCTAACACTCCAGCACGCTGACACACTGTCACCTCTGGGTCACAGCAGCTGCTATCCTGGGGGGGGTGGGGGGCAAGGGGGAAGGGGGTGTTCTGGAAAGGGAACCGGAGTGGGGGGGAAGGGGGAAGGGGGTGTTCTGGAAAGGGAACCAGAGGCTGGTGTCCTCCCCACAGTCCACTCACTGGATGATTTCTCCCAGTTCATCGAAGCTTGGGGGCACAAACACCCCTGCCTCCTTCAAAGCCTGGTTCTTGGCTACTGCAGTTTCAGAAGCCTGGTTGGCACAAGCTCCGGCATGGCCAAACTGTACCTGGAAGGCAACGGGGAGCAGCTTTTACCCAGCTTGTGAATCCCTCCGGGGAAAGGCCACAAAGGCTCCGGAATGTCGGTACCGATTACAGGCCGGACCTTGTTAAACACTCTATAGTGAATCACCTCATTCAAGCCTCACACAGGCTCACTCAACAGGGACGCCAAATAACGCTCGATTTACAGAAGAGGAAACTGAGGCACCAAGAAGTTCAGGAGCTTACTGAGGGTCACACTGCTGGTGTATATCGGAGCCAGAACACAAAGCCTGGCGGCCCAACTCCACAAACACCTGCACTCAGCTCCCCCTGCCCCCCTGGCAGCGGTTGAGGGGGAGGATGGAGAACGGCTGGTAGTTGTGAACCACTGTGAGAAGTGAAGGCACAGGCTGGCAACCACAGTTGAGCTGATCCTCACAAACAGGATCTGATTGTCCTGCACACACTTTGTATAAAATAAGTCCAATAAAAATAAAAATTCTCACGTAAAAGTACAAATTCCTAGCTTTTTTTTTTTTTTTAAGTTAATTTTTTTTTTTTTTACGTTTATTTATTTTTGGGACAGAGAGAGACAGAGCATGAACGGGGGAGGGGCAGAGAGAGAGGGAGACACAGAATCGGAAGCAGGATCCAGGCTCTGAGCCATCAGCCCAGAGCCTGACGCGGGGCTCGAACTCACGGACCGCGAGATCGTGACCTGAGCTAAAGTTGGGCGCTTAACCGACTGAGCCACCCAGGCGCCCCCTAGCTTCTTTTTAAAAAGTCACATTATGGAGGGGCACCTGGGTGGCTCAGTCAGTTAAGCATCTGGCTTCAGCTCAGGTCATGATCTCACGGTTCATGAGTTCAAGCCCCGGTTCATGAGTTCAAGCCCCGTGTTGGGCTCTGTGCCAGCTTGGAGCTTGGAGCCTGCTTCAGATTCTGTGTCTCCCTCTCTCTCTGCCCCTCCCCTGCTAGAGCTCTGTCTCTCTCTCAAAAATAAACAAACATTTAAAAAAATATATTAAAAAGTTTTTTTTCTAAGTCAGATTGTGGGGCGCCTAGCTGGCTTAATCCATGGACCATGCCACTCTTGATCTTGGGGTCATGAGTTCAAGGCCCATGATGGGGGCAGAGTACTTAAAAAATAAAATGGTTTTTAAAAATAAAAATAAATAAATAAATAAATAAATAAATAAATAAATAAAAAGTCAGATCGTGCACCACCAGGTCTATATTCCCACAGGGCAACAATCACCTGGAGCCGATAAGCAATGCCCCCTTCTGCCTGAGCGCACAGTGAGGTAAACTCTAAGCCCAAGGGCACAGGGGGTGACTGGCTACGGGAAGGGAGCAACAGGGAAGAGAAAACCAACGCAAAGAGCTAAGTAATTGTGTCTTTGACCACGCAATGGGGAAAATGAGGTAACAACATGAGATGTACTACAAAGCCCCAGTCAGGGTGGGGGGAGGCAGGTAATCATAAAAATACTTAATCTGTTTGAATAACTACATCCACTCACTCTTCTATGTGCTTTACTCACTTCATCTTTCGGTAGCTACGGCTACTTCCAATAAGAAAAGAAACAAAAGTGGTAAATAAAAGAGGTAAAGTAACCTGCCCAAGGCCACACAGGTAGGATATGGTAGCATCTGAAGTCAGGCAATATGGCCTCTCCCAGTGCTCTTACCCACTAGGCATAACAAAAGGGGCCTTAAGTGTTGAAAATCACTTCTGAACTACAGCTCTGGTTAGCAACACCCAACCCAAAAACTTATGCTTTAAATCGCAGGCTCCCAATGCATTCTTTATAGGACTGAACCTGCATGGTGGAAGGGGTGGGAAGGAAAAGAGATTCTATATGCAAACAAATAGAAAATGCTGAGTTCAAGGAAGTTCAATAGGTTTAATTCTGAGATTCCTCAAAGCTAAAATCAAAGTTTTAAAAACGGAGATTACACTACATATTCATAATTTATAGAAGCTCCCCTTTCTGGTTGGTTTTTGTTTTGAGGACCACTGCTACTGGACCGGTGTTCTATGGAACACAGTTCTGAAAAGTGCCACCTCGCCAATACCCCTGGTCTCTACTCCCATTGCCCAGTTCTGAATTCTGTCTTCCTGAGGAGCGACTCTGCTTGCCAACATGTGGAGATTTTGTTGTATACCTATCTTACCTCCTCTACAGGGCAGAAAGTTCTGCAAGGTCATGTGACCTGTTTAAGAAATCAAAAATCACTCATTAGCTGGGTAGTCACTGTACTATACTCCATTTGTATAGGCCTGAAATTTTGTAATGTTTTAAAAAATTAATTGAGGGATGCCTGGATGGCTTAGTCCATTAAGCATCTGACTCTTGGTTTTGGCTCAGGTCACAATCTCACAGTTTGTGAGTTCGAACCCCACAGAGGGCTCTGCACTGGCAGTGCAGAGCCTGCTTGGGCATTCTCTCTCTGCACCTCCCCAGCTTTTACTCACATGTGCTCTCTCTCTCTTAAAATTAACTTTTGGGGCCCCTGGGTGGCTCAGTCGGTTAAGCGTCCGACTTCGGCTCAGGTCATGATCTCACGGTCCGTGAGTTCGAGCCCCACATCGGGCTCTGTGCTGACAGCTCAGAGCCTGTTGCAGATTCTGTGTCTCCCTCTCTCTCTGACTCTCCCCCGTTCATGCTGTCTCTCCCTGTCTCAAAAATAAATAAACGTTAAAAAAAAAATTATTTGTAAAAAAAAAAAAAAAATTAACTTTTAAAAAATTAATGGAAAGGGGCGCCCGGGTGGCTCAGTCGGTTAAGCGTCCGACTTTCGCTTTAGGTCATGATCTTGCGGTTTTTGAGTTCGAGCCCCACGTCAGGCTGTGTGCTGACAGCTCAGAGCCTGGAGCCTGCTTCGGATTCCGCGTCTCCCTCTCTCTCTGCCCCTCCCCTGCTCATGCTGTCTCTCTCTGTCTCAAAAATAAATAAAACATTAAAAAAAAAATTAATGGAAAAACAAAAATAAAACACCTTGAGGACCTGTCCTATCCCTGGGGTGATGAGCAGTGCCCAGCCAGAAACAGAAGAGTTAGGTCCTTGACCTCTTGGGGGTGTCCTCAGCATAGTAGGGGTAGGGAGGTGAAGGGCTGGTAATGGAGAGCTGGTTAAGAGAAACAATGCAGGGGGAGGGAGGAATTACTTTTGGCTGCTGAGGTGGAGAGGAAAACAGTCCAGAAGGATCATGAAGAGCTTCATGGAATAGGTGAATTAAAGAATGGAAGCAAGTATCTGCTAAAACCTGCATGTGCCAGACCTTTCCAATTACTTTCTTTTAAAAAAAAATTTTTTTTTTTTTACATTTTATTTATTTTTGAGAGAGAGAGAGAGAGAGAGAACAAGTAGGGGAGGGGCAGAGAGAAGGAGACACAGAATCTGAAGCAGGCTCCAGGCTCTGAGCTGTCAGCACAGAGCCCGATGCGGGGCTTGAACCCATGAACCGTGAGATCACGACCTGAGCCAAAGTCAGTTGCTTAACCGACTGAGCCACCCAGGCGCCCCTCAATTACTTTCTTACGTAAGCCACACAACAACCCAGAATCAGCCCCATTTTACACCTCGAGAAACTGAGGCACGGAGAGGCCAAATGACCTGCCCTGGTCACACAGATCCACCTAGAGCTGATTCTAGCCTGTGAGAGTAGAGGTCACGTCTGAAAGACAGGCATGATTCTATGACCTGCCCCTTTCCTCTTATTTACTTGGGAAGAAAAAAAAAAAAAAAAAAACCTCGCACCATTAATACTTGATGTAACATATTCTTTCTATACCAACACATCAAGATCTACCTCATTCTTCTCCTGCCTGCCTGGGTTTCTATCACATGGCTGGCGCCAGGATGACATACCCTCTCCTGGCCAGCAGCATTCAGGCCGTTCCGCTTTCTGCCCTTACAACGTTGCGAGTATCCTTGCACGCATGCTGAAATATTTTTGCATGCAGACCCCGACGGTAAATCTGCAGGAACGGAACCGCTGGTTTGAAGGAGAGGAGCATTTTGCAACTACACAAATACTGCCCCTGTGACGTGGGTATGGAATATCAGAGGGGAAGGCAGGCATTCCAGGGAGAAAGAACAGGGTGACAGGCTTACTGGCAGGAAGGGTGGAGGGCTTCAGCGTAGGGATTATCACTGTTGCAGGAAGCCCTCTGGCCAACTATTATCTTCATCTGCACACAGCACTTATGGCCTCACACTCAGAGCCTGCCCAACTACTGATCACTCATCAAGGACAAGTGTTTGTTTCCTCGGTTTTGTCATCACTGGATGGGCCATCTTCACGACAGAGGGTCCTGTGAGCTGGAGTACTGGGGCCGCAGCCTGGCTTGCCATACTCAGCAGGAGCCAGGCGACCCGGGAGCATTTCTGTTGGATGCCGGTGACGAGCTGCACTCACTTTATGCCTCCGGGCACTTTCACGTACAGCCTCTCCCCACGCCCTGCCCCAGCAATGCGTCTGGGGTGCGTGCTCTCCCTCCTCTGTGTCCCTTTCGCTCAGCAAACTCCTTCTCAGTGCAAGCGTTACCTTCCCTGTGAAGCCATCTCAACTCCTCCAGACAGAAGTGTGCCCCACGCCAAGCAGGGACTCAGAGCCTTGTTCTGGCCTTAATCTGTTGACGACTGCCTCCCCCAACTGGATTTAACCTCCTAGAGAGCAGGACCCTGACCAGACCTTGCAGTAACCAAGCAAATAAATATGTTCATTGCAGGAACCAGCTGCTTAATGAGAGGACCACACGGTTCACCTCGAATGCCCCTCTTCGGCCTTCCTGTCCAGGAGTGACCTGTCCCGGCCGTACCTCAGAGGAGAACATGGTGGCACAGGTCCCAATGCACCAGCAGACCACGGGCTTGGTGATGCGTCCCTCCTTGATGCCCCGGCAGATCTTATATTCCTCAGTGCCCCCGATCTGCCAAGGAACAAAAAAAAGCCCATTAGTTAGTGGAACCCATCCAGAGTTGCTGTGGGCAGCACCGCAGCAGGAAAATCTGTTCCAAATCAGGCAGGGCTCAGAGGCACCAAGAGTCCTAACTGACAACTTGGCTAGAAAATGAAGAGACGCTGGCTTTGGTCAAATAATAGCCTGGAAAATTGAGATGGGGTGCAAGGAAGAGTTGTGAAAGGGCAGTGGGTACCCTCTGAAGTCCCTGATCTAACCACAATCTAATCTGATTGGATCTGACCTGCTCAGAGGCACAGGCAAGGACAGAGGTCCTAGGACTCTCTCAAACTAAAAAAGTACACTTCTGGGACACCTGAGTGGCTCAGTCAGTTCAGCATCCGACTCAGGTGGTTCAGGTCATGATCTCACAGTTCAGGAGTTCGAGCCCCATGTCGACTCTGTACTGACAGCTCAGAGCCTACAGCCTGCTTTAGATTCTGTCTCCCTTTCCCGCACCCCCCCACCATGGTGCTCCATCTCTCTCTCTCTCTCTCTCTCTCTCTCTCTCTCTCTCTCTCTCTCTCTCTTTCAAAAATAAACATAAAAAAGCAAACAAAAAAAAGTACACTTCTTACTCCAGCTATGCACTTCCCAAGAGACCAAGGCCAGCCAAAAGTTTCTTCTTTATGTTTTTACGTATTAAAAAAAATTTTTTTTTATGTTTATTTTTGAGAAAGAGAGAGAGGCTGGAGGAGGAGTAGAGTGAGGGAGACAAAGGATCTGAAGCAGACTCTGCATTGACAGCACAGAGCCTGATGCGGGGCTCGAACCCACAAACCCACAAACCGTGAGATCATGACCTGAGCCGAAGTCGGATGCCTAACCGACTGAGCCACCCAGGCACCCCCTATTGGCACTAAAATGTCTTGTGGCACCAAGAAGCAAGAACTTTTTCAGTGTTAACAGTGACAACCTCTAAGCCCCAGAGTGTAGGCAGGGAGCGGAATTACCAGGGACCGTCACTTTACGTTATATATAACCAGGGGCGCCTGGGTGGCTCAGTCAGTTAAGCATCTGACTCTTGGTTTTGGCTCAATTAGTGATCTCACAGTCATGAGTTTGGGCCACGCATCAAGTTGTGCTCACAGCATGGAGCCTGCTTCAGATCTTCTATCTCTCTCTCTCTCTCTCTCTGTCCCTCCCATGCATGCGCATGTACTCTCTCTCTCAGATATAAATAAATGTTAAAAAAAAAAATTAAAAATCAACCAAACAAACAAAAAACAGAGGCTCAGGTCATGATCCCAGGGTCATGGGACTGAACTCCATGTTGGGCTCCATGCTGAGTGTGGAGCCTGCTTAGGTGTCTCTTTCCCTCTGCCCCCCTCCCCCGATCACAACCACTCTCTCTAAAGAAACCCAAAACTCACCTCTCCAAGAACCACAATCATTTTGACGCCTGGCGTGTCCTGGTAACGTAGCACGTGATCCATGAATGTTGAGCCAGGGTACCTGGTGACAGCAGAGAGAACACACGGGGTCAGGAGGCTCGGGGAGGTGTGTGTACATGTGTGGGAAGCATGCTAGTACCAGGAATGCTCTGAGGTTCTTCGTGAGTGTGGGTGTCCGGTGAAGGACCATAGATGCCTCAAGAATAATGGCGGGGGTGGGGAGGGTGGTAAGTAAATGAGGCACAAGGGAAGAGAAGGAGGGGAGGGGAGGTTGCTTGGCAGTAAGAGATGATTGGAGAGCACATGTTTGGGGGTTTTAAAATATGGCTGCAGGGCGCCTGGGTAGTTCAGTCAGTTGAGCGTCTGACTCTTGATTTCAGCTCAGGTCATGATCCCAGGGTCATGGGATCGAGCCCCATGTCAGGATCTGAGCTAAGCGTGAAGACTGCTTCAGATTCTCTTTCTTTCCCTCTCCCTCTCTGCCCTTCCCTCCTGCTCGCATGTTCTCTCTAAAATAATAACTAAATAAAATATGGCTGCAAATTCTTTTAAGAAGGTAGAACCTCATGCTTCTCTTGAATACGGGTCAGACTTGATTATTAGCTTCTAATAAACAAAATGTGGCAGAAGCGATTCTAGGACAGTGACTTCCATGGCAGGGTTATAAAGACTAGCTTGTCTGGCACTCTGTCTTGAACTGCTCACTCTGGGGGATGCTGGCCATTATGTCCTGAGGACATTAAGCAGCCTATGGAGAAGCCCACAGAGAAGAACCACCTTACCAGCCCTGTGGATGAGCGACGTCCACCTCGGGCCCGCCGTCAGCATCGCTGACACCTCACACATCACTGCAACCCACCCCTCCCCCACGCCAGAAATGCCCACTTGAGCTGCCCTGAATCCTGACCCACGGAAACTATAAGGACAAATGTGGGGTTTTCTTGTTGTTTCAAACCTTTATTCTAGAGAGAGAGGGGGGTTGATCCCATGACCCTGGAATCATGACCTGAGCTGAGATCAAGAGTCGGACACTCGACTAACTGAGCCTCCCAGATGTCCCACGAGTGTTTTATTATAGTTTGAAGTCACTTGGTTTGCATGATTTTCTTCGAACACAGCAATAGATAATACAGTGTGCCACCTGATGTCCCAGGATTGGCAGGCTATTGCTAGGTCTATATATAGGTCCATATACATAGTTGACCCTTGAGCAATGTGGGCGTTAGGAACGCTAACCCCCACCACATGCAGTTGAAAATCAAACTATAACTTCTGACTCCCCAAAAACTTAACTACTAATAGCCTATTCTTTTTTTTTTTTTTAATATTTATTTTTGAGAGAGCGAGAGACAGAGAGCGAGCAGGGGAGGGGCAGAAAGAGAGGGAGACACAGAATCTGAAGCAGGCTCCAGGCTCTCAGCTGTCAGCACAGAGCCCAACACCAGGCCTGAACCCATGAACTATGAGATCATGACCTGAGCCAAAGTCAGATGCTTAACTGACTGAGCCACCCAGGAGCCCCCTAATAGCCTGTTCTTAAAGATTTTTTTTTAAGTTTCTTTATTTAAGAGAGGCAGAGACAACATGAGTAAGGGAGGGGCAGAGAGAGAGAGAGAGAGAGAGAGAGAGAGAGAGAGAGAGAATCTCAAGCAGGCTCTGCACTGTCAGCACAGAGCCCAATGCAGGGCTCGAACTCACCAAACTCTGAGATCATGACCTGAGCTGAAACTGAGAGTCAGGCGTTTAACCGACCGAGCCCTCCAGGCACCTCCCTAATAGCCTATTCTTAACCAGAAGCCTTATTGATAACAAAAACAGTCAATTAACACACATCTTGTATGTTTATGCATTATATACTGTATTCTTACACTAAAGTAAGCTAGAGAAAAGAGAATGTTATTAACAAAACCATGAGAAAATACATGTGGAGTGCTGTACTATATTTTCAAAAATCTGCATATTATAAGTGGACCCGTGCAGTTCAAACCCATGTTGTTCGAGGGTCACCTGTATTTTTTTTTCTCCTGTTATAGGAGTTTACAAAAGGATTGTTTAAGGCAAAGGATGCTTCTCTACAGATCTTCAAGAGCATTCTATCATGATCTCACAGGTTCGTGAGTTTGAGCCCCAAGTCGGGTTCTGCATTGACAGCGTGAAGCCTGCTTGGGATTCTCTGTCTCCCTCTCTCTCTGTCCCTCCCTCACTCATACTCTCTCAAAAATAAAATAAACATTAAAAAAAAAAAAAAAAAGCAATGGCTAACACGTGTTATGGTATTAAGTACTAGGCATTACTCCAAAATAGTACCCTATTGATGACCCTACTGATTACTATTACTGTTCCCACCAACAAAAACAATGAGTATGCTATTTGTGAAATAAGAAATATCTACTGGGTCTCTGGCCCCAGTTCTTGATGCAGAGCTCCTAAAACCCTTGTAATCTTCTGAGTGACAGGGGTGCTACAGAAAGCTCCTGAGTCTGTTGGAATTTCCCGGGTGACAGGAGTGTCTTGTTCTCACAAGGCAATTTGGTGGATGCCTGCATAGTTCCTGGGTGGGGGCTGGTCTCTAGAAGACCCTGAAGTCATGGGGCGCCTGGGTGGCTTAGTCGCTTAAGCGTCTAATTTTGGCTCAGGTCATGATCTCATGGTTCGTCGGTTTGAGCCCCGCATCAGGCTCCATGCTGACAGCTTAGAGCCTGCAGCCTGCTTCAGATTCTCTCTCTCCCCCCCTCTCTCTCTCTCTCTCTCTCTGCTCCTTGCCCATTCTATCTCTCTCTCAAAAATGAATAAACATTAAAAAAAATTTTTTAGAAGACCAAGACATGATCAGAGTCCTGGAATTTTCAGCCCTACTCACCACTCTATGGGGAAAGGAGAAGGGCTAGAGATTGAATTAATAATCACACCTACATGATGAAGTCTCCATAAAAATCCCTAAAGAAAGGGGTTTGGAAAGCTTGTGGGTTGGGGAATACACCAAGGTGCTGGGAGGGTGGCATGCCCAGAAAGGACATAGAAGCTCCATGCACTGCTCCCTATAATTTGCCCTATGCATTTCTTTTATCTGATTGTTCCTGGGTTCTACAATCCATTCTAGCAAATTACCAACCCAAGAAGTGGGGCACAGGGACCCCCAGTGTATAGCTGGTTGCTCAGGAGTACCGGAAGCCCAGACTCATGATTGGCATCTGAAGTGGGGGCAGTCTTGTGGGACTGGGCCCTTCACCTGTGGGATCTGGTGCTGACTCCAAGTAGATACTGTCAAAACTGAAATGAACTGTAGAACACCCAGCTGGTATCTGCGGAGAACTGGAGAACTGCTTGGTATGGGGGGAAAAAAAAATCCCAATATTTGGTAGCCAGAAGTGTGAGTGTGGTCATGGTAGAGAGTAAAGAAACAGTTCTTCCTTTCACTATTACCGACTACAGTTAACACCTGCTGAGTACTTGCTAAGTGCCAGGCTACCTTCTAGAAACACCTCACTAAATCCTCCCAATGACTCCATGAGGTGGGTGCTATTGTTTTACCCACGTGATCTGTAAGGATGTTAGAGCTCCAGGGAAGGTAAGGGACCTGTCCAGAACGCCTCCCTGGTAAACAGAGAAACTGGGACTCGAACCCCATGGTCTGATTTCAGAATTGGTCCTGCCAACCCCTGCATTCTGCTGCCTCACTATGGCCACAACACAGAGACAGCGTACAGAATTACCCCCAAAGCCCAAATACCTTTGAAAAACACCTTTTCCTGTTTTCTTCTGATATTATGCCCATGTCAGACCTGAGACAGGGTAGAGATGGCCCGTTTTATGGACTTAACTCAGTGGTAGCAAGCAGAGATTGGAGGATCCCGCTCCCCTCTCCCAGCCTGCCCCTCCCAAATGTAAGAGGCCCGCCTTGGCCCAGCTGATCACCTGTCCCCGCCAATGGCCACACCCTCATAGACGCCATCAGTGGTCCGAGAGATGATATTGTTGAGCTCGTTGGACATGCCCCCAGAACGTGAGACGTAGGCCACACTGCCAGGGCGGTACAGCTTGGAGGCCAGGATGTTGTCCAGCATCCCACCTGTATTCCCAATCTTGAAGCACCCAGGCTTGATGCCTCCAACCTGCAAGGGCAGAAACAGCAGTCAGGGAGGAAAGGTAAGCTCCCCACAGAGCTCAGGAGAATCCCAAAGCCCAACACTACCTGCTCAACCCCCTCTGGTCAGGACGGGGAGAAAATGTTCCAAGAGAGTTAACACCTACACACTGAGTTTCTGGCTTAAGAATCTCATCTCTCCCGCGAGCGACATTATGCGGAAAAAAAGAGAACCTTACTTGTAAAACACGGCTCACTACTACTGCACGTTCAGATATGTATACTCAGGGTTAAGTCACCTTGGCTCTAAAAGGGTGACAGCACCCATTAAAGTGTGAAACACAGGTGTATGCCTCTGCTCAAAATCACCCTTGCCTCTGAGATGAAAGCCCCCTTGCTTAACTAAAAGATCTTAGCTTCGGACAAAATTTTAACTCAACCACTAAGTAAAAACAACAACAAAATAGTCACAGAGCAGTTTCTTTCTATGTTGAAGACCTTTGGGCAAATAAAACCCCTAGGTAGATTTTCCTTTGGTTTATAATTAAAGTAATAAAGATTATGCTATGGTTGTATGGAGGTGGACAGAGAAAATCTCCCAGTTAGCCCCTTAAAACTATGAAAGTGACATGGCCTGGAGAGAGTAGATATGGCCCTTTAAAGTAGATATGCACTTTCAATAGGTACTCTCTGAATCTTTTCAACCTAACAGGGAAACAGAAGAGTCAACAACTTAGTTTTCTGTGGGCCCAGAACTTTATAAGATAGCCTTGAACTTAAAAGGCTTGGGGCAACTGGGTGGCTTAGTCAGTTAAGTATCTGACTTCGGCTCAGGTCATGGTCTCACAGTTCCTGAGTTCGAGCCCCGAGTCGGGCTCTGTGCTGACAGCTGGGAGCCTGGAGCCTGCTTCAGATTCCGGGTCTCCCTCTCTCCCTGCTCCTCCCCCACACACACGCTGTCTCTCTCTCAAAAATAAATAAACATTAAAAAAAAAAGAAAGAAAGAAAGAAAAGGGTTTCTGGAAAAGGACACTCACAGTGGCAGGTCCAATGATGGTCACTCCCTTCTGGTCTGCCTTCTTGATCAGCTTCCTTGTGAGGGCCTCAGGGATGCCTTCAGCTATGATGGCAATGGTCCGGATCTAAAGGACAGTCCCTTCCTGTTAACTCTGTGCCTCAGATGAAGCAACGAGGCAGCAACCTATACAGGACCAACCTTCCATGCCCCCTTCCAGGCTCTAAGAACAAAGTAATGTTAACAGTATGCACCCCTTCCTCCCATAGACCTCTGTTCCTAGCCTCATCACTCCAATCCTCTTCCAAAAGGAGAGGTGAGAGGCATAGATACCCGAAACCAATCTCCATTGGTTAACACCACAGTAACTCAGTAACCCAAGCAGGAACAAATGTTTCTGAAAACCCATGACCGTCAAAGTGGCTACATTCTCTCCCATCCAAAAACCCTCAAGACTCAGACCCACCTGTCCCCCCCACCTGTCCTGATGCCTGCTCATAAAGCAAGTATCTACGGCTTTCTCCGCTGTACCCTCTGAGTCTCCGACTCTATGTCCCAGGGCCAGCACGGGACACGAGCTGCTTCCACACACAGACCAGAGACTGGGCTGGGGGAGAAAGCCAGAAGGGGTAGGGGTGGGGGGGTGGGGAGGAGGGTTGGGCAGGAAACATCAAGAACCATCTCTATCTGGCTCTCAGGGCCAGCAAACTTTTTCTGGCTTCGTCGGTCATATGGTCTCTGCAGTAACTGCTAAACTTTGCCTGTGTAGCATGAAGGCAATCATGGACAACATGTAAATGAATGAATATGGCTGTGTTCCAATAAAAGTTTATTTATAAAAACAGAGAGCTAAGTTTGACCCTTAGGCTATAGTCTGTTAACCTTTGCTCAAGAATAAAAAAATAACTCATTTTCAGCAGGTGTGTTTTCGTTTTTGTTTCACTGAGATGGGAACAAAAGTTTACATTCTCCAATCATAAGCTGAACTAGGCCAGTCTGGGATCAGACAATAATTTTGAACAGAAGAATCAATATCTTAATCTATAAAGGCTCGTACAGAGGGACCTGGGTGGCTCAGTAAGTTGAACATCTGACTTTGGCAGGTCACCATCTCACAGTTCGTGAGTTCAAGCCCTGCGTCGGGCTCTGTGCTGACAGCTCAGAACTTGGAGTCTGCTTCAGATTCTGTGTCTCCCTCTCTCTCTACCCCTCCCCGCTTGCACTCTGTCTCTCTCAAAAATAAACGTTAAAAAAATGTTAAAAAAAATATAAAGGCTCGTACAAATCAGTAACAAAAATGACAAATACCTCAACAGAAAAAAAGGAAGGGAGAGCAACTCGTAAAATATAAATGGTCAATAAATGTTTTTGAAAGTTCATCTTAGTTAATGATCAAAGATACACAAGTTAAGTAGAATGCCTATCACTCGTCAAATATGTGTTTTTATAACGCGAACATTCAAGTGTTGGCCAGGGTACAGGGAAGCAGGCATTCTTGGACTAGTGATGGAGATTATGTCCATACAACTTTTCTGGAGGGCACCTGGGCAGGATGGATCAAACAAAGGCTTTCAAATCTGTATATTCTGATGCAGCAGTCTGACTGGTTTAGACATTTGCGCTGGGGAAATAATTAAGGATATATGCAAATGTTCATCTAAGATGCTCACCATAAGACCTGAAAAAGCAAAACCGATGTTGCCAATAAATATTTATTGATGTAGAAAAAGTAACTGAAAACAATGGATTACAAAATAGTTACATACAGTGTTATTCCACCTGTTCAAATCCAGAAAAAAGTGCTGATAAGGATACACTCAAACGTTGGCAACCGTGTTTCTGAGAAATAGGACTTACTTAACTGAAGCATTTATGTTCTTCTTTTTATTTAACAGTATTTAAGTTTTCTTTGTAATAAATATGTAATGACTTCATAAGAAATTGCTTTTGATTCTATTCTTAGAGCCAGTCCTAGCAGCACAGGGAGGTTCTGGCAGAGGTAGATGATCCTGAACGGACTCTTTGTTAGTCCAGGTAAGCAGCCCTGTCTGGCTTGCCCGCCCTCAGTTACCACCCTACCTCCCTAACCCGACCTTCCGAAGATCAAGTGTATCCAACCACTTTCGATCGCCAGCCAGTCCCGAGTGCCAAGCCCTTTAGCCCAGGTGGCAGTGCCGGCTGACACCACTCAAGGGCTTTCCCTGCTTCCCCACCCCAGGACCCAGTGATCTACCTGTGAGTAGTTCATGGTCTCGATGGTACTGTCATAGGCTGAGCGGAGAGAGGCAAAGTTGATCAGCACGTCTACTTCTGGGTGCTTCTTCATGGCATCAGCCATGTTCTTGAAGACAGGGATCAGGATCTCCTTGTGACCCCAGTAAAACTTCTGCTTGTGGTCCCCGCTGTGAGAGAGAAGGAGGAGGGGTCAGGACAGCCCCAAACTGTCCGGGCTGGGGAGGGCGGAGCCAAGGGAGGAGCTTCATCTAGAAGGTGGAAAGACAGGGCCTCTGTCCTCAAAGAGTTCCAAACTCTGGGGAAAAGATCCCCCAGGAATATGGATCGCCCCAGTCTGGGATGGCAGGTGCTTCCCCACCCAAGGGGATAATCTTGCTGGCTCCCCCCAGCTCTTAGTGAGGGGGATGAGATGAGGAAATCCCACTTGGCAGCCATCTCTAGTTTCCCGCCCTGGTGGGACTCACGTGAAAGGGTACACCATGGCGGCCACGGAGGGCTCATCTCGGGAGCAGACGTAGTCAAAGTCCAGCATGCCCTGTACAGCCCGGGTCTGCATGCCCCACACGATGGCCTTTGTGTGGCGGCTGAAGAGGGTGGCACTCTTTCCTGGTGGGCAAAGACACAGCGAGTGCACCCAGAACACACACCCCCGGGAGACCCTCAGGGGCTGCCACACCCCTCCATGCCCAGTCCAGGGAGGGGGGCTCATCACCACCGCAGAGCAGCGTCAAGAGGATGGGATTCTGAGAACTTGGGGAAGAGGTGCCTTGTTTTTTCTGGAAAGAGGGGGCAGAGAGAGCAAAGAGAGCTAAGAGGACCTGCCTGGCTGGTAAAGAGCTAGCAACGAACACAGAAAGGACTCCCATGCAGAGAACAGGTCCACAGGCAGAGAATCCCTATAGGACCTGCTCACCTTCACAGGAAAGGAGTATAATCAGCATTTTGCTTATATGCCAACAAAGGCTTGATAAATTATTTTTAAAGTCACCAAGAAAAAACTAAGCTCTCCTAATTCTAGTGCCTGCAGGATTTTAAACAACCCAACAATCACCACCTCTAAAGCTGGACATAAATCAGCTTGGGTCAGGATCCGAATCCTCATGATTCTAGGTCAGTGTAGGTCCAAAGTAGAGGCTGGCCATGGCCTTACTATTTCTACCTGAGGTTCTGGCCTAGGTACACTGGCTCTCAGCACCTCCCCACATTCTCTGTGCTGTTCCTCCTGCCCTCCTCCCTCTGGCCCTTTCCTGATCAGAACAATGCTCTTGGCTGGTCCTGCAGGGCAGAAAGGAGAGGCAAAAGAAGGGGGGGGGAGAAAGGGCTCAGAAATGCTTCCATGCCTTGAAGGGAAACGCTCCTTCGCCACCCTGCAGGCAGGTGACCGGACTCTCCCTTCTCTGCAAGTCCTGCTGGAGGAAAGTAGCCCCCCAGGGAGGTTCTCAGCTCCCCCAGGGAAATCAATGCACTGAGCTCCGTGGCCATCTGGTATTAATTAACCTAGTGTACTAGTCTAGTGTGGGCTTTGCTAATCAGGCTCAAGATGTGATTTAATAAATTTGAGATCACTCTCCCAAGGCATGTGGGGTTCTCATCCCTACACAGGCTTGCTTCTTCCCTCCCAGCTGTAAGCTTCCCATAGCACAAGGCTCCTGCTGTTCCAAATACCTAGGACTTATTGTCACCGGACCCATCTGGGTTTTCACAAGACACGGGATCACAGAACAAAGGAAGCCACCTAATCCGGTACCCTCACTTCCCAGTCCCAGGAACCGGAAGCTTGGAGATGCCAAGTGACAGAGATCCTGTCATCTAGCATCAGAGCCAGATTATATACTAATTTAAGGTGCAGCTCAATTGTGCAAAGGAGGAGGGGAGATACAAACCAGGGTGGCCCGGCCCCTCCCCACCCTCGCAGGAGGGGGGCCCAGACGGACCCAAGTCAGAGTGCGAGCAAGCACACATACACACATCTGTCTACCCAAAAGACTACAGAAAGGGACAAAGCCTGGAATCTCTAGAAGCCCAACTGTACCTCCAGCGTGAAAGGCGCAGAATTAGAGCACAGAGAAGGCTGTCATCCTCAGCTAACCAGCAGCAAGGGCCTCAGAGAACCCCTGCTGCAGGCCTAACACCCCCACCAGACGCCCCTGCTGGCTGCACTATCTGTCCTCCTCTCCCTCCGAAGTCTGGCTCAGGAACTAACAATAAGATAAGCCCACCCCTTGGATGCAAGAGCTCTCAGAACTGGAGTAGACCCCTGTTCTCTCGGCACAGTGCTTGGGTCATTCAGGTAACAAAGGATCTCGCCAGAGACAGGAACCAGAGGGATTAAAGGGAGATGGTCAGAGGTTTGCATTCCTGGCCTTTCCAGGGGGATACCTGACCCTAGCCTAGGTGCCCCTTCCCCTCCCCTTAGCAAAGTATCAAAGGTCATCATCAGAAAATTTTTCCCCCTCCCCTGGAGCAAAATCTTTCATAGCTGTGAAAGTCAAAAAGTCAAGCAGAAGCAGAAACCCTGACACTTTGAAGCAATGAATCCATTCACTTTAGGCAATAGGCGAATGTGTCTTTGCGTGAACGTGTGAGTGAGCACTGAAAATGTCCCTTGTAAGCAGTGACCTCATTCACCAGACCAAACCCAGATCCCCTCCACAGATTTACTGCACATCCATCCAGGCTTCTACATCTCCCCTTGTCCAGCCTGTCTTCCGCAAAAACCCAGAGAAATCTAAACCCATGGCTGGCACTGAGAGCTCAGGGATGCAGCAGGCAGGAGTGAGGCTTGGCAGGAAAAGAGGCCATGAGACCCAGATGGGAATCGGGAGAGCTGAGGCTGCCCTCCGTGCGCCTGTGCTGCCACCACCCTCCACCCCACTTCAGTGTCCATGGCTCCCTCCTTCCCAGGACTCCCCTCCCTCCTCAGCAGGCGCCACCCCTACTCTCCAAGGCGTTGGGCCCAGCTGTTGCTCCTACGCTCCACGCCATGTCCTGTCCTGAGTGTAGAGCCAGAGACAGCCGGCCAGGAGAGTGCTGAGTGGGGGTGGGAGTGACTAAGCAGGGGTGGGAAGGGGAGGGAGAGCAAGGACTAGGACTTGGGTGGGGGGAAACAAAGCACACAGTTAAGACTATAACCCACTAACAAAGCCACACACAGAGCTGGGGCAGGGCAGGGGCATCCTACCTTGCAGGGATCTTGGACTTGGGACTGAATCTGTCAAAGAAAATGACCAAGGCAACTGAGTCACCTGCTGGTAGTTGGAGGCTTTAGAGGGAGAGGGTGGGAAAAGGGAAGGATCCCAAGGACAAGCCTCACAGGGCTGACGCCCTCACCAAGTCTTGTCTATTCCACAATGGACAGGAGTGAAGCCGACCGAAGAGGAGAGAGTGCTGATCAGCACAGCAGAAGCAAGAGAGGGCAAAGGGCCAAAGGGGCAGAGAGGGGGCAGGAGGAGCCAGAAGGCTTGGAAGGTGTGCTGAACACCAAAGCCCCCAGGCCTGGTGGAGGGACAGCTGACCCCATCACACCCTTGAAATGCCAATCCCGTTTTGTCCCCATGAAGCCCAGTAAGAGGATCAGGTTATCGTAGAGCTGGACTTGTCATTCTGTGGACAAAGCTGCTGGTTTGGGGACTGCGGGGAAACAGTGTGCAATCTTGAGTGCCTGGAGCCAGTGTAACTATTTCCCAAAATGCCTCAAGTGCAGACTTCCTGTACCAGGAAGGGGCTACATTAATTAACACTGGCTGTAAGAGCTGGGTGGTGGCAGGGGTCGCATCTGATGAACCAGAGGACGGACAGACACAGAAGGCAAACTGCGGATGGGCTGGTAAATGACGTGTGCTCTTACGGTGGGCTCACAGGAAGGGGGGGTCTTTGTAGGAGCCCCAAGAGGTTGGGCAGGCAGGAACCACTGTGAGGGCCCTTGCTCTGCTGGACCAGCTCTAGGCTCCTGCTCTCCACTTAGAAGTGGAGTCTGGGAGGGGCGCCTGGGTGGCTTAGTCAGTTAAATGACCAACTTCGGCTCAGGTCGTGATCTCCCGGTTCATGAGTTTGAGCCCTGAGTCAGGCTCTGTGCTGACAGCTCAGAGCCTGGAGCCTGCCTTGGATTCTGTGTCTCCCTCTCTCTCTCTCTTCCCCTACCCCACTCATGTTCTGTCTCTGTCTCTCTCTCTCTCTCTCTCTCAAAAATAAATAAACATTAACAAAAAGAAAAAGGAAAGAAAAAAAAGAAGTGGAGTCTGGGAGGCCTTGCCACCCCCAGGTATTTCTGTCGCCCTGTCTCCTTCGCCACTTCACACAGCCCCACGGAAGTAAGGGGACAGAGGGGAAGACAGTGGGGAGCGAGGTGACCCAGGTGCAGCGTGGGGAGCCCACAGAAAGGCTCAGGAAGGTTCAACTCTTCATGTCCTCGTGTCCATTTGGCCCATGTGCCATGCACACTCTTACAGCACAGCCCAAACCATGTTCCGGCGCCCCAGCAGGGCCCACCCCAGCAGGGCCCAGAAAGGACAGGCAGACAGGGAGTGCCTGAATCTGCTGGCTGCCACTTACCTTGTGGCATGGCAGGCTTGGCCTTCTTTGCGGGTGCCACCTCATCAGCCCTGGACTCAGAAAAAGATGCCGTCCTACTGGGGGCTGGAGTCTGGGGTGGGACAAGGAGACAAGAGTCACAGGTAGCAACTGGGAAAAAGAACTATTAGTCCTTGAGCTTTGGAGCCTTAAGGCCCCAAAGAAATCAGGTAATAAGAATCCTGTACAGCACTATCTTCTACTAAGTGCTTGCAAAAGTACTACTACAACAACCCTCTTGAGATAGGAATTAGTATTGTTCTAGGTCACAGATAAGCAAACTGAGGCTCTGGAGGGTAAGACACCTGCCAAGGTCTCTCTCTCAACAGGATTTGAACTCCAGTCTGATTTAAAAACCCCTGGTCTTGGGGCATCTGGCTGGCTTAGTCTGTGGAGCATGAGACTCTTGATTTCGGGGTTGTGAGTTCAAGTCTCACGTTGGGTAAAGAGCTTACTTAAGAAACTAAACTAAACTAAACTAATAAAACCCGGTAGGCTTTCCATTATACTACCTTGATTGGGCAGAAAAAAAGCCAGCAGAGATCTAGAAACCAACCCGTCTGTCTCCAATGCCCACAGACGACTAGGAACAGAAGAGGGGCACTTGTGTCCTGGATGGGAGGGAGGTAGGAGAGGGTGACAAAGATGACAAGGCAGGTTTTAAGGCAGAGGAGAGGGGGCACCTACCGAGGTACTCCCACTGGCATTAAGGAGGAAGTTTGCAGTGTGGGCCGCTGTGGGTGGCTGGTTGGGGATGGGCCGGTGGCCTAGGGCCATGCCCACAATGGCTGTCATGTGAGTTTCAGTCCCAAAGACATGGATGGGGATCCCAGTAGTCTTCCCTGTGAGGGAAGAAAAGAATCCATCATTCAAGTCTTCAAATAAGTGTCCACGTCCACACTGCTCTGCAAGGGGCCCTGCCTGGCATCTAGTGCCTTCTGCACAAGGCCAATTACCCAAGATAGACCAACCGTCATATTTTTACCACCAAACAAATCTCCATAAAGACCACCTGCTTTGATAAGAGCAAGGCCTGGCTTTACCGACACCCTGAAGTGCAACCACAAGCACCGTCCTGCTGTGGGCAGCAAGACCCTGGCCCTCCCATCCCTCGACCTCGACTTCCACCCGGCCTGGCCTCTGTGCCTGGGCCTTGGGCTCATTTCCTCAGGGCTCCAGCCCCCCTCGGTCCTCTGTGTGGAGCTCTCTCGTCGCTCGCCACCTCCTCCTCCATCTCCCCTGCCACTTCACTGTACACATCCCTAACTGAGAGGGATCAACCTCTTAGTAAGTGTTTACTTATTTAATGTTCTGTGAGTTTAATGGCCAGACCGTGACTAACATTCACCATGCTGTCCCGAAGGCTGGGCCCATGGCAGGAACTCAGCTGTAGGTGAAAACGAGGACCTGGCACCCCTTCAGGTGATTGAGGCAGGTTCCTATTTGCCACGGATACCAGATTTGCAAAAATGGGAAGATGGCAAGCTTTTGCCCCTCCAATCAAAGGGCATGGCACGCGTCTGTCACCCCTCCAACGCTTCATGTGAATTCCTGCTCCCCACATAAGTGCTCCTAGCAATGAGGTCTGCACTCTGCTCTCTTGTTCTACCAATTAACCAATCGTCCCCACCTCTCCCCCCACAGCCCAAGGGGTCTCCACCCTCCTGCCCCTGAGCCCGCACTCCACCCAGCAGCCAAAACAACCCTTCTAACCCAAAATCAAGTTGTGCCACTTCCTCAAAGTCTTCCAGAGGCTGCCAGCCCAGGGTCACGGCCAAGTGCTCCCCCGTACCTGTACCAGTCCCACATAGCTCCCACTGCCTCCCACCCTTACCTGCCAACACCCTGCCCTCGCTCCCTCAGCCCTGCCTGCTGGTCCTGCACAGTAGCACGCTCCCATTCAGGGCCTTGGAACTTGGCCTTCTCTCTGCAGACACTGCTAAGTGCTCTCTCCTCTCCTCCAGGTCACTGCTCAAATGTCACCGTTTTGGGGGGGCTTCCACCGATCACCCCATTAAAACCGGCCCTGTCCCCTCCCACGCAAGCTATCCCTTTACTCGGCTTTGTTTACCTTCATGTCACCTAGCGCCACCTGACATTACTGTCGATGTTTTCAACAGCACGAGGGATTGCTGTCGGTCAAATGTACAGCTGCAACCCCAGTGCCTGGCACACAGGCCACACAGAGCAGGTGTTCCGCAAATATCTGTTAAATGAACAGCTGAATGGAAATGTTTTCTGAGCCATTGTGAAGTTCAGGTCGAGCTCTGCATCAGAGGAGCGCACACACTGGAAGTAGAAGCAAGTGTCCGAAGACCCGGCACAGAGCGCTGGGGACAGAAAAGGTCGCCATCTTACCGACTTCTCCCATCACCCGCAAGCCCTCCTGATAGTTGGGGCCGCCTCTTCGGACAAAGATCGTGACCTCGTGCTCCTTCAGGGGACCCTGGTAATCTCGAATTGCTCTCACGATGCCCTGGAAGCAGGAAGGGATGACAGACATGTGCCTAAAAATAAGGCAATTATTTATAATCACGATGAACGAACATCCCAGGTGTACCTAACAAGGACTGCTTCTCACGAAGAAGCATGGCAGGCCCCGGCAGTCAAGAATTCACACGTGTGGACTGGACTGCGCACAAGCAACCGAAAGGCCCAGGACATGCAGTCGCTTGTGATGTTGCTGGGGCAGCAGTTTGGAGTCCCTGGGAGTCACACCCCTCAATGCATAGGGTGCCGTCTCCAGTCATTCTTGTTATCTCTTATTGCAGCCGGGGCAGGTGGCGAGGATCTAGACCAGGGTCCTATGCAAGGGTTCTCAGAAGTATCAGGATCTAGTCCACTTAAATATCAAAGTCCTACTAAAGTTTCTTCCAGCGATTTTGGAGAACAGCCCTTGCAATGGGTTATCAACTCTGGAAACAATTTGGGAGAATGAACAGGTGTGCACCAATGCGGTCTTTCCTGGGTCAGAAGTCTAATTTCTGTCACCCAAGGCATGCCACCTGGTTGCTGTTCCAGAAGTAACCATCCATATCGACAGGGCTGCCTTTATTATAGGGTTGCTCAAAAGTTAAAATAAAACTGCCAAGGTTCACCTGTTTCAGATTGGTCTGTTGAATCAGGACCCATTAGAGAGACTCTGTTTTTGGCAAGACTGACGAGGCCTGGTCCCCCACTTCATGAGAGCTCAGACTTTCAAGGTGGACATTTATTTATCCATCATTCTCAAATATGCACTACCAGAAGGGACATTCCCTGAGCGTCGGACAGTACAGAACGAGAAATGGCCTCCTGAGGACTCTCGAGCCAGGTTAGCTCTGTTGCCCTTTTTGACCAGCAGTCCCACTCAGAACTGTGTGCCCTCACCCCTGACCTGTGCACAGGGACCAGGCTGACAGGCCTCAGCTGGATGAGCAAGAGCCTCAGATCATCGATCCATTTTCCTCATTCTGACCTTTTGGAGAAGACCCAAATCTATCCCAGCGTCTTCTGCATCCCCAACAAGGGCCCCTGGGACAAAAGCCCCTACTCAGCTGGGTAAGTCATGGAAACCTGCTTCTGCCTCAAACTTTGCTTACAGAAACCTCCCTTCCTGGCTTTTCCCAAACCCACATTCCCCAGAGACTACACGGTCCCCGGTGGCTGGTTACCTTGAATGTGGCAGCCACATTGGTGAAGTTTGCAATGCTGCCTCCAATGATGAGGATCTTGCCTGTGTTGGGAGTAAGAGAGGTCAAAAAAGGGTTAGAAAAGTAGAACATCCTACCAGAAATCCAACCGAGGGCGTTCTCTCTTCTCTAAGCACGGATCCCTCAACTGTTAGGAGGTGTCAGTGCAGAGGCTGGGTGGGGTGGGGAGCAGGCTGACCTCCCTTGACATCCGTTCAGTCTTAACCAATTCAGCTCTCCATTACCCATGCCACTGAGCAGGTGGTTAATCCAAACCCACAGAACCTCTACGTCATTCCTGGCTGCCACTGAGAAACCCGGTTTAATTTCTGGATACTCCTGGTAGGAATCTCTATTGGCTCAAAGGAAAGGGAACTGGTATGTGTAGCCCCCAAACACTAGACAGGCGGTAAAGTGAAGCTGGGAATCCCACAGCCCAAACAGTAAGTGTAGAAGTGGGCCGCTAAGAACTGAGTTTCTACAAGTCAGTAAGAGCACATTGCTACCTCCTCCCTTGCACCTGCCTACAGGACTTTATGTACATATCGCTTCCTTGCTTCCCCGCAGCCTCCATCTGACAGAGGCCACACTGCCCACTGTACAGTTGGGAGAAACAGAGGTCCAGAAGCTAAATAGCCCCAGGCCGCAAAGGAGCAGGGCCACAACCCCAGTGCCTCCTCGCCCAAAGCTATTCCCACTGTGGCACAATGGGCCATCCTGGGAAAGGAGCGTGTGTGTCTCACCATCTGGGTGCTTCTCCCGGGTCATGAGGGAGAGGATCGTCTTGGCATAGTCATAGGTCTGCTGCTCGCTGGGGGCGCCTGAGTATTCCCCGTAGTTTGCCAGCTCATTGACACCCCCTAGGTCGCAGATGGTATCACTGTCAGGAAGACACGGAAGTCAGTGCTGATTCTGACTCTAGTGGCTGAGGGTGGCAGCCTGGTGCCGATGAGGACACACAGATGCCCCGAAAGCCCCATAGTCAGCTTATGGAACCGACCTCTCGGGCCTCAGACCCTCAAGGTCCAGAGAAGTCACACTTGAAGTCGCATCAGGCTCTCCCGGGCAGCACTCTCTGCCAGCCCCCAGCCACAGTGGGGTCCTGGATTGACAACATTAAGTAAAAGGAACAAGGAGCACCTCCCAATACAAAGAAGAATCACATATTCCAGGAGTCCCTGCTTGGCTGCCCAACGGAGAAGTAAAATGGTTGCAACTAGAGGAGAGCTCAGCCAGGCGTGGAGGGGAACATGGCAGATTACTGCCTGGAAACGAACAGATGTCTACTGTGCTTTAAGTGAAAAACCAATTACTGCAAAGACTGTGGAATATGATCCCAATATTCTTATAAACTGTTAAAGTATGATACTTATACAGGCATTAAAACAGCTGGAAGGACACACAGCAACGTGTTCACTGTGGTGACCTACTAGCAGGAGAGATGGGGAGACAGCCAAGCGATGTTTACTATTGGGTTCTTTTCTGCATTTATTGTATCTCTGCAGGAAGCCCATAGCACTAACTATAAAGATTTTAAAAAATAAAAATAAACAAGGGGCTTCTGGGTGGCTCAGTCGCTTACATGTCTGACTCTTGACTTCAGCTCAGGTCAGAGTGTCACCGTTCATGGGATCGTTGGACTCTGCTGACAGCACAGAGTCTGCTTGGGATTCTAGCTCTCCCTCTCTGTGCTGACAGCTCAGAGCCTGGGGCCTGCTTTGGATTCTATGTCTCCCTCTCTCTGCCCCTCCTCCGCTCGTGCTCTGCCTCTCTCTCTCAAAAATAAACATTAAAAAAAATTTTTTTAAGTAAGAAAGTTGCAGGGGACAGTGTACATACAGGGCAGGCTTTTACCAGAGCCCTGCTTTACGCCAAGGGGAGAAGATGAAGACCCCCCCCATCCCCACTCCAAGGTAAGGCAATCTGATCTAGGCTGTGCGCACATGGACTCGGGGTAGGCCCAACTGCCATCCTTTCAGTAGCCCCTCAGTCACCTGTACACAACAGAGGCACCACCTCCGGCCACCATGGTCCAGATCCTCCCCTTGGGGTTCAGCAAGGTCAGCTTCAGGCTCGCCCCACTTTTGGCATCCAGGTCTGCAATGTAAGCTTCCTAGGGACCAGACAGCAACAGGTGGGTCCTGGGGATACCCCCTTCACCAGGTCCCAGCACCTGGGACCCTGTCCCTTTCCCTGAAGACACATGAAGCGGTCCTCCATTGTCTCAAGAGGGTCAGGGAGAGGGGTTGTGCAGGGTCCTATGTACCTGGGACAAAACACGATGATGTCCTCAAGGACCAGAACCACCCATAGCCACAGTCGCTGCCTGGGGACAAACTTCCCAACTCCTTTCTCTCTGTCCTCAAGTCCCTGACCCTCTGCCCAAGTCCCAGGTCTCACTAGGTCACCCTGCTTCTAAACAGCCCCCAATCCCAGTGTCTGCCTGCCTGGTTCATCACACGCCCCTTCTTCCGGCCCAACCTCTTGCCCTGGCCTGGGTTATGACTCACAGGCCTAATCCTGCTGTGAAGACCTCTCAGATGATGTGGTGGGAAAGAGCAATTAAAATTCTCAGCAAGTGGCCAAGAGAACTACCTTCCCCCGGCAGGATGAGCAAGATCCACTCGGAATTATCAACAAATCAAGTTAAGAGCCCAGGGAGGTTGATTGAGAGAGAAGTCTAAAAGGATTTCTGGCCGGGATTCAGAGGCTTGGCTGACTCCCACCCCCACCTCCTTTGGGGGTTTTAAGAAAATTAAATGGCTCTCGACCTTCCCTTCCTGCCAAATAAACAGCGCACAAGGGGGGCCCGATGCTCCTCTGAGATTAGTCACCCTCCCCCAGGTCCCCATCATGTTCCATCTCCTCCCCAGAGCAGCCAGCCTTACCTCTGGATAAGCTTCCCGCCCGAAGGGAGGAGGGAACTCTATATCACCCCACTTCACTTTGCAGATGTAGTCGGCTGTGGCATCTACCTTGGCCGCCAGGTCAAGGACATAGACGCCATCTTTGGTCACAACTGTGAGAAAAGCAGAGGTACTCAGATGCCAGCCCCCCGGCAAAGGCGTCTACCACCAACCTCCAAACCCCTCCACAGGCTTCCCCACCACCACCTCCCGAGGTCCCACCCAGACCTAACAACTGCCCAGCTCTGCAAGAAACCGGACGGCCATTCCACACAGCTTTTCCCCCGTTAGAAGAGAAATAAATTAATTAAGACCACTCTCCTCCCTCCCTGACTTACAGGTAATGTGACAGGGATGTCGTGTTTAGTTGCCCTGGCAATTTTTTAACATTTTTTGAAAAGCGACACTCCATGCCTTAAATATCTAACCATTCACCCATCCACAGCCCTACCACTAAAACATAAAGTGTTAAGGTACGAGCTGCTGTTGGGAGGCCCCCCACCCCGACCCCAACCCTTAGGTGTATATATCTGGGTTTCTCGAGGTTGGCCAGGAGAAGCCTTAGTTGCCTGTGGGAGTGGGAAACCACTGGGTACACTGAGCCCCCAGCCAGCAGGATTCATTTACTGCCCATTAACTGGACATCCATCTTCCCTTTACCCCTGGGTCGTTTAACTAATGAAGTCAGCAAACAGCCATCTGGTCCATTAGAGGGGTTGCATCCCCAGCTGGAATCTGGAATCTGGACTTTGCCCTGAACAGCCCTGGCCAGAGCCAGCTCACGCCACCTGCCTCCCTCACAGCCTGAGGGGCCTGGACCAAGATCTTCCCAGCTTGGGGATCAATGATTGACCAATTCCTGGGGAGTGCTCCAAGGGCCTGAAGAGGAAAGAAGAGCCTGAACGGTCAGACCAGTGAAGGGGCAGCCCAGGTCCTGGGAGAACAGCCTAACCCCTGCCAGGAATAGCCACTAAGCAGAGTCAGATCAAAATCAGGACTTCCCCATCACAGAACAAAATAAGAGCAAAGAAAGCTGGAGGTGGTTAAACAGGAATTATCGTTGTCTTCTGAGAGCTCAGAAACGAGAGACTGCACTCCACGAGCCCAGACATCCCTCTACACACCGCACACCCGACAGTGCCCTCTACGCGTGGGGGGGGTCTGGTGTGTCGAACGTCAAGGCCAGGGTTACCACAGGCACTGAGACCCTGTTATAACTGTCCTTTGCCCAGGCCCACGCCAGCAGAGCCAGTTACCAAGGGGGTTGATCTCGAGGTAGGTGAAGTACAGATCCTCATAGAAATTGAAGAGACCAGAGATAAAGCTGGCCAGAATCCTAGAGCGGGGAGGGAGAGAGAGACGGTCAATCTTCAGGGAGGGGCAACAGGCTCGGCAGCACGTCCCAAACCTCCCTCTCCCCACGGCCATCTCTTACTGACAGCTCCTCTTCCCAAAGCCTGCCCTGCCAACCTCTCGCTTCCCTCTGTAAGCCCTGCTCCCTGGACATCACTCTTCAGCCACTGAGACGGAAAGGAGCTGTCAGGCATGCAGCCGGAGGTGTTGGTACCAGACAGACAGGGCCAGTGGGGTGAGGGATGCTTACGGCATATTTCAGTCTGAGCCAGCCTCCTGTCTGCCCCCTGCTCCCCTCCTTGGGACAGGGAGGCGCTGTGCCTTCCCTCTCACCCAGACGCTGGGGCAGGGCAGCGGATGCCCACACAGGGAAGACCACCTTGCTTTCCCTGCCCTGTGTCCGGAGCTCTCGACCTTCCCCGCTCCCCCACTGCCACCTGCCTGCCCTCCCTCTCACTCAACTCTTTCTTCTCTTCAGGAGCGTGGACTAAGAGGTGTTTCTTGATGTCCTCAGCATTCAGTTTCTTGTCCACGCCAACGAGCAGTTTCTGGGCTTTGGTGTCCACGTCGCCCACGTCCACCCCACCTTCATGGTGGAACAGGACATAGTCCCCTTCTCGGGTCGCATAGATGCAGACGTAGAACTCCTCCGCCTTGCAGGGGAAGACAGTACCACGTGGGGGAGGGGCACTGAACTGGCAAGCCCAACCCCTTTGGGTGCATTTCTAAAACCCTAGTAAAGGGGCGCCTGGGTGGCTCAGTCAGTTAAGCATCTGACTCTTGGTTTCGGCTCAGGTCATGAGCCGGTTCGTGAGTTTGAGCCCTGAGGCAGGCTCTGCGTTGACGGTGGGAAGCCTGCTTGGGATTCTGTCTCCCTTTCTCTCTCAAAATAAATAAATGTAAAAAGTTACTGTTTTCCCTTCAGGGACAAGAGGAGAGCAGAGGCCATTGCCTAACTGACAGTCCAGACTCAGCCACTGTGACCCGATCTGGGGGAGGGTGCCTGCCTTCAAGTCTTTCTCATCCCAGCACCGAGAAGCCCCCTGTTACCAGCCCTGACTCCTCCCTGCTACAAACTAAGCCTTTCCCTTCATCTCTGGACTCCCTGCTCCATGGCACCCTCAGACCCTCAGAGAGTCTGGTCCTTTTCATTTTTCTCCAGCAGCTTGATTTCTCCTTTCATCATTTTAGAGTCGACAAACACAAAGTGGGGGAGAAGACCCGGCTTGGAGCCACGTCACACATACCTGACTGTGGGGAACAAAGGGTTCGATCAGAAAGTTCTTGAGGAAGCCTTTGGCCTTGCCAACCTATTGAGATTGAGAAAAATAAAGCTTAGATGGACCAGCGGGTCTTGTCCCCCAGGGCAGGAGGACTGCCCTCTGCTCCCTCTACTTGGCTGTCCCACCGGAGCCGGGGCTCAGGTACTACTGCCACGACATCTGGCAGAGAGAGATTTTCCAGAAACCAGGGCAATGGGGTCACAGACCCTAAGCTGAAGAAGTCTTCACGAGATACTCCTTCACCCACTGCCAGCCACACTGCAGTGTACTGACCTCACATGTTCTTTCTCTGCCTCCTCTGGAGGGTGACAAATGAGCTGGGCTAACAAATGTTGCCCCCGCCCCCACAGCACAGACATCAGGACTCCTCTCCCTCCTGCCATCAGTAGCACAAGTTAAAGAGCACAGACAAATCAAGGCTCTCCATCCCTGAGCTCAAGCAGAGAGACCCAGCCCAAGGACAGAAGTCTGGGCCTGGGAACAGCAGGGATGGGGGGGAGCGGGGGGAGGGAGAGCTTGACGGGGAAAACTTCACGCACACTTTCCTGGCTGAGGACAACAGGCCTGCAGAGCTAATCAGTTTGAGTGGGTCCCTGGCGGCTGCCGAGGCGAGACAGCCCTCATCCCAGAGTGTCTCAAAGCCCCCCCCCCCCCCCCCAGCCCGTGTGCGTCACTGCTGAGTCAGGGACCAGACAGTGATCCCTCAGAGGTAATGAGCCGCTTCTGCCGAGGCGGACACTGTTGCCGGCCCCAACACGGCTGACAGCCCCCTCCCAACAGCAGCTGAGGAGAAAGAACACAAGGACCTCTCTGGGGACACCACTCAGCCCCCAGTCCTGCCATCCTCTCGCCAAAGGCCTGCAAGCAAAAAGGCCAGTAGAGATCCCTCCGGCCCCAGGTCCACATACGAGTTTAAGAGGTCCTCTTTAGTTCAAGAGCCAAAAACTGGGAAACTACCACAAAGAGCTGATTGGAGAGAGCCCAGGAAGAGAGGAAGACAGCTTCGTTGTCATCCTCACCCTGCTTCCAGGACGGCCAAAGAAGAGAACAGCTCAGCCCTGGTGACAGTCACCCAAGATGGGGCAAAGCTGCGCATGGACAGCACACCCTTCCCGGCCTCAGGCCCGCCTCAGCCCGCTCCCCCTCGCCTGTTCTCCAGTCCCGTCCAGGAGTAAAAAGGAAAAGAAGTGCAATTTTATTTCTGAGCCTCTCCTAGCCTCCCTAAACCACATTTCACTTCAGCTCTCTCATCTACAGAGTTGACATTAATCACCAAGCTGGGGGAAGCCAAGAACTGAATTTCCTCTTCAGTGTTACCAGTCTCATCCTCGGCTCTTGGTCTAATAATGTCTCTGCCTAAAAGATTCTGCACCTGCCTTCTGCAACTTTTTCTTGCCGGCCCTCTTAGGCATACACGTCACGACAAGCTGCTGTGCCCTTTCTGGAAACGGAAAAGAAAGGACTTCCCAGAATGAGCCTCAGAGTCTCATCTCCGTGATGGGTCTGTTAAAGAAACAAACCATTTCCGGGGCGCCTGGGTGGCTCAGTCAGTTAAGTGTCCGACCTCAGCTCAGGTCACGATCTCGCGGTTGGAGCCCCACGTCGGGCTCCACACCAACAGTGTGGACCCTGCTTGGGATTCTCCTCTGCCCCTCCCCCACCTGCGCGCCCGCTCTCCCTCTCTAAATAAACAAACAAACCAATAACAGACCGTTTCTACCTGGCCATGAACTGGACTGGGGTTACTTTTGCAGCCCATCTTGCCATTCGCTGATGGCAGAGCTGGGAGCGAGCACCAAGACTGGCCCTGCTACCAGGCAGCTCTGCGGGACCCAAGGCTGCAGTGTGGCCTTCCCCAGGCCACAGTGTGGCCGAGTAGGCAGTGAGCCTACAGGGCTGCTCATCTGGAGATGACCACATCCACTTCTGTTCCCACAGCACCTCCACCCCAACCTATAGCCGTACTCACGGTGGCCTCCTGTCCCAGCCGTGGTTTCAGCCAGGACTTAATGCCTTCCAGAGTGAGGTTGACCCCAACGAGGCCCAGCTTTCCACGCCGTTTGATCAGCTGGTCTGGCTTGACCACCAAGTTCTGGAACAAGAGGGAAAGGAAAGAAACGGGAGAGTAAGAGATTACAGTCTGGGGACCCGAAGCACAGGACAGCCTGCATGGCTTCCTATCCACCCATCCGTTCTTCAGTGTCAACTCCTAGAAGCTTTTCTCACCTATCCAAGCCTATACCTTTCTTTTGACATCCAGGAATCTGGAGCCATCCGTGCCCCGAATGGGGCCTGGCACAGTGTAGATACTTACCACATACCTGCCGCATGAGTGATTCCCTACCCTCCCTATGCGACATCTTAGCTCCACTAAACCATGAAGCCCTCAGAATATGGACCAGCACCTGTGTTCCAAAAGGAAGAACAGGGGGACAGAGCCTTGTGGTGACCAAGGACCTTAGAGTTCTGGTCAATCCCATCCCTGGGCCTGACCCCGTCTACAGGCCCAGCAAGCAGACCCTAAGCACTGCTCACATGCTGCCAGCCAGGAAATGCGCCACCTCCCGAGGCAGCTCCTTTCGTGGGTGGGCTACCTTGTGCTGGGAGGGAACGTGCACCCCAGAACCCGCTCTCCTGGCCCTGCCCAAGAAGTCTCTGCCTCCCAACAATGGTCCCACAGGGACCCGGACAGAGGAGCCTCTACTCTGGGCTGGCTGCCACACAAAGTCCGCAGCACGCTTCCTCATGGCCCGAACACATTCCTAACATGCTGTACTTGGGGTGAGTGGAGCCCACACCCACTTTTACTGAGCACCTACAAGTGCCAGGTGGCACACCAAATGCTTTCCAGACATTATTGCTAATCTTTATAGCTTACAGGGTGAGTGTTCCGCCCATCTGACAGATGGGGAATCTGCCACTCAAAAGAGGTAAAACAGCTTGCTCCAGGCCACACGGTTAATCGACAGAGAGCTTTGGTCTGGACTCCAGTCAGTCAAGCTCCAAGCCCTTGCGCTGTGTTCCCTGCTGGGGCGTCTCAACACGTGGGGCCCGGAGCCGAACACAAAATCCCGCTCAGCCCACTGCACACTGCCCACTGATGTGGGCAGTCTGCCATCGTGTGCCCCGGTGGGACATCTCCACCAAACCGACCGTCTCTATTCCTCTGACCCTGGGCCCGGAAGAAGGGCCTGGGGAGGGTGGGCTCACCTGGCTGAGCAGCCAAGGGTGGTCCTGCAGCAGGCGGGCCCAGTCTGTGTCAGGGGTGACCCGGGCATACTTGAACCGGTTCTGGATGGCTGAGGTGGTGCAGATGAACTTGTAAAGGAGTTCTTTGCCCGTCTGCTCCGAAATCGCCTTGGCCGACATGGCCGCAGAGGGACCTGCTCTACCTGTTGGGAGGAACAGGAGCTGGTGGGCAGGGGAAGAGACCCGTGTCCAGCTGCCCCCAGACAGTAAGACCAGATCTCAGCACTTCTCAGGAGGCGGAAGGAGGACTGGCCCAGCAGGAGGGAAGGAAGCGAGATCTCAATGAGCACTTCTTCTTTTTTTTTTTTTTTAATATGAAATTTATTGTCAAATTGGTCTCCAAACAATATCCAGTGCTCATCCCAACAGGTGCCCTTCTCAATGCCCATCACCCACTTTCCCCTCCCCACCACCCCCCATCAACCTTCGGTTTGTTCTCAGTATTTAAGAATCGCTTATGGCTTGCCTCCTTCCCTCTCTGTAACTTTTCCCTCTTCCCCTCCCCCCTGGTCTTTTGTTGAGTTTCTCAGGATCCACATATGAGTGAAAGCATATGGTATCTGTCTTTCCCTGCCTGACTTATTTCACTTAGCATAACACTCTCCAGTTCCATCCACGTTGCTACAAAAGGCCAGAGTTCATTCTTTCTCATTGCCAAGTAGTATTCCATTGTGTATATAAACCACATCTTCTTTATCCACTCATCAGTTGATGGACATTTAGACTCTTTCCATAATTTGGCTATTGTTGAAAGTGCTGCTATAAACATTGGGGTACAAGTGTCCCTGTGCATCAGCACTCCTGTATCCCTTGGGTACATTCCTAGCAGTGCTATTGCTGGGTCATAGGGTAGGCCTATTTTTAATTTTTTGAGGAACCTCCACACTGTTTTCCAGAGCGGCTGCACCAGTTTGCATTCCCACTCAATGAGCACTTTTGACATCAGGGAAGGAGGATCAGGAAGTGAAGAGAGAGAGAAGGTGGAGATAAACAAAGGTGGCATGTTCCCCAGGTCTCTTGGCCTCAACCTTGTCTCTACTTCCTCTCGACAAACCAGCTCACATTCATCTTGGAGCCAAAGGCAGCTGGCTGGGGAGACAGGAATACCAGTGGTATGACCCAAACCCATGTGCTGGTCCCACCCGAGGTCCCACACAGACACTGAAACACACCCTTTGGTTCTGTGACCTACGGGGCGCACAGCCAGAATTATGCAATCCTGCCCTTACTCCCCTCCCCCTACAGGTTTCGTCTCCCCCACATCCAGACTCACCCATTTCACGCACTTACACTCACCATCAGGCTGTAGGCCAGGCAGGTGAGTTTACTTAACCCCAGGCAGGATCAAACCCTCAAGGAGCAGAGAGTCACCTCAGAGTCCATTTCTCCCAGGACACTAGACTCCCACCCCCGAGTTCAGAGCAGGCACTGGGCAGGGAAACTGTGACCTTCAGTACATCCCACCCGCCCCACTGAGTCACTCAGTTTGCTAATTTAGAGCAAAACAGAGGCCTCTCTGGGGACCACCCTGTACTGGTCACTTCTAGCTGAGCCGAAGCTGAGGGAGGAGGCAGCAGTCATCCCAGGTCACATGGATATAGAAGTCATCTCATACGAACCCTGTGAGGTACACGGAGATTCATAATCCTATTTCTTAGATGAGGAATAGCAGCTCAGAGGAGCTACCATACCTTGCCCAAAAAGCCAAACAAATGAGCAGGGGACCCAGGACTTGAACCCAAATACTCTTATTCCTGCTCCCCAGAAAACCCCACACTCGTCAGCCCGAGAGAAAAGACCATTTCTCCCAGGACCAGGCCATGTCCCCCTCTTCACCTCACAGAAGGGTCTGTGATGACAATTTCTTCATTTTCCGTCCCCACCGCGTTGTCCTGACACACCCATTCTCCCATGGTAGCAAGTTGGGGAGAGGATCAGGGGAAGGGGGAGGGAAAGGAAACCAAGTCATTCAGACTAAGAACTTGGCCTCATCAGGAAAAGTCACTCCAATCTCTTCCACAGAGATCCAGAACTGAAGTTGCTGAATTTGCTGAGAAGAAAAGTCAAGTTCAAATAAAAGAAGGCAGACCCGGGGGACTAGCTGGTTTATACACACAGGAAGGTGGGTCTCCATCTCCAGCTCAGGGAAGGCCAAAGTTTCAGAGGCTACTCTCCACCTCCCTCCCAACCGGCTTGGCTGGCCCCCTCGGCCTCCCAGCTAGTCTCCAACTCAGCACAATGGGTGCTTTCAGTCTGGTGTCTGGCCCAAAGTGGGGTAGCTGGGAAGGGGCTCAAAAGAGATGTTCCCTTTTCTGGCCTTCCCCTGGGATGACTTCCGGCTCCTCCTCAGCAAGAGTTTCCAAAGGTGATGCTTCAGCCAGCCCCTGGGTCCTGCAGCCCTCCACCCACCCCCCACCCACTCCAGCTCTATTTCCCAACCTTCTTGACTTCAGACCAGAAAAACTGGTCCTGAAATCAGATGGGTACACCTGCCCCCACCCCCTTCCCAAACAGAGCGCAACCTAGGGCAGATGAAGCAGGGAAAGGAGGCGGCAGCTGCTGGCCATGCTCCGTGGTTCAGAAACATCAAGCACCTGTGATCACAAACTCCAGGAGTTTGCTAAGCCTCCCCAAGCAGAGAACAGTCTGACACTACCAGAACAACAACCCCCTCAAAACTGGCACCTCCCAAAGCAGACAAAGGAAAGGGGTAAGAAAAGGCCTGTTCTGCAGCTGGAAAATCACAACTTTCTTGAGTCCCAGGCAAGACAAGAGTTCATTTCCACAGGATGGTTGGAGGGGGGCAGGGGGTGTACACAACGAGGGGATGATATAGGATAGAACAGATTTGCCAGCTTACCAAAATAAGATATGCCACCAGAGCACTTTGGCGTAGATGGCTGGGCAGGCCCTTTCAAGGCCAAGACAGGATTTATATGATGGAATAAAATGGGGAAAGAATCTGGTCTCTGCATGTTCACCAAATGCAGGAAAGAAGGCTCACAAACCCAGGGAGGGGTCTCGGTGGAGAAAATTCGCAAAATTAATCATTCAGAAGGGTCTTGGAAGTCTCTCTAGGGCAGTGGCTCTTAACCTACTTGAGGTCTCAGATTCCTGAGCGCATGAAGAAAAGCCCCGAAAAATGTGCGCCTCATTTCAAGATGCTTATGATTATGACCACAGACCACCAGTTAAGAGCATCTACTGTAGTGACAGCGCGGCTGAAAGTGTATACCAATCTGGATCTGGGGATCCACTCCCCCAGAGTCCTAGGCTGCCTCCTCAGGAACTGAATATGCTCTCGAACTGGTGATAGGTGATTTTAGGACAAAGCTAAGACCCCAGGGGTCCGCTCTGGGGCCCTAGGAACTGTCACCTAATAACAAGTAAAATGTAAACCATTTGGGGGATATCATGCCGAGAAACCTGAACACACACACACACACACACACACATCACACATATCCTCTCTCTCCCCTCAAGGGAAGGACTTTATGAGCTGAATGGGGTCTTTTCTGCAGACAGGGTGAGTGACCCAGGATTGAGTTCATCCACAGCAGCCACTGAGAACTGAAGCAGCCCACAGGGAAGGCTGAATGAAAGCAGACTGTTTCCCAGGAATGTATCCCTGGGACATAGCCAGTGCAGAGGAACCACTGGAGATGCTACTTAGGGTCTCCCCCCGGGAAAGACAAAGAGCACTCCTTTATAGGTCAGTATCCATAGGACTGGTTTTTGTGTTTTTTTGTTTTTGTTTTTTTTTTTTTTTTGGAGGGGAGGGTTGTTTTTAAGAGGACAAGCAATTCCTGGAATAAAGGGAAGAGGCAGAATTCTGTGAGGGTCCCCCTAGTGCAGCAAGCATGTCAGAATGGGATGGAGACACCAGCTGCCTGGTTTCCAAGGGCTCTTCCTGTCATCTGGCCCAAGCTTCTGAAGTTCTCTAAGAGATAAAAATTACCACCCCCGCCCTGGGTAGCTGGGGTCTACCAGGTTTTCCTCAAGCAGTATTTCAGAAATCCAAGATCTGAGCGGGCTGAAAGACCTCAGAGCAAAGTTAGTGGGTGGAAGGCGTGGGCTGGTTGGCCAAACTGGTGCCATGCACTGCTCCTCCCCTCTCCAAAATCCTCCTGCCAGGCCGACCCTGGGGACCACCCAATGGCAGAACTCCTCGCTACTGCACAGTATCTGCCAAGGTTGGAGAGGGCAGCAGGCGCTGGGTCTGGCCCTCTGCCAGGCCCTACAGGAGGGCGGCGGCAGCATCCTCAGCCCTCTCCGGGACCTTGCCTTGGCCAGGCTCGGCACAGGCGTCAGCGCCAGGGGTGGGAGGGAGACGGGCACCCCGGCCATCTGTCGCTTAGAGGCTGGGCCCGACGGCACCTCCTGAGCGAGGAGGGTCCTTCCCGCGCCGGTGCTCCACGGCCCGGTCCTTGCGGGCGAGGCCAGGCGTCGGGCACCCTGGGACAGCCCGGCGCCGCGTGGCCCGCCAAGGCTACGCGCCGGGCTCGCTCCCTCCACTTTCGGCGCGGGACTCAGTCGCTTCTTCACAAAAAAAAGAGAGGAAGCGCCCGAGCCCGGATAGGAGTGGGGCGAGTGGCCACCGGTGACCCCGATGGGGACAAGAGGGAGGCCCGCTAAAGCCCGAAGAGGCTCGAGGACTGGCCCCGGTGGGGGTGAGAGGGGCCTGGTTGGTGCAAATGCAATTTAGCGGAGGGAAAAGAAGCCAGGGCGGCGGCACACCCTATGCAAACTCCCTGAAACTGGAATGTGGGAGAGTGGGGGTGGGGTGGTCGACACGCTGCCACCAGTCGGGGTTCCGAGCGAAGGCTAACCTAAAGCGAAGTCCCCCCCCACCCCCAAAAAAAAAAAAACAAACTTCCAAGCAGAAGCAGGGAGGACGCGTGAGCACCAAGACGGCGCCGGGGAAAGCGGTTCCGGGTTGGGGGAGGGAGGCGGGAAGCTCCTCGGGCAGGTGGAGTACCCCGCGCGAAAGCAGCTGCCCGCCACTCACCTTTCTGCGAAAGCCCGTGCGCAGCGCTCCCTCCGCAGGCCCCGCCTCGCCGCCCAGTGCCCGGAGCGCTCCAGCCTCCAGCAGTCGCCGGGTAGCCGGCTTTTGTCCGGGCCCCTGCGGGCTTCTCCCCGCCCCCATCGGCACACGGCGCAAGCGGCCCCGCGATTGGTCACACGCGTTCCCTAGCCTGAGCGCCAAGGCTCCTCCGAATTTGCTGCCCGGGATAGCTCTGCCCCCGGAGGCGGGACTCAGGGGCTGCTGGGACTTGAAGTCCAGCTGGCGTGTCCGTCCGGAGGGCTGGTGGGCACCGCCTCTCCGGATCCGGTAGGGCCGGGGCGGGGCCGGGGGCGGGGCCGGAGGCGGGGCCTCGGGTGGGGAGATGGGCCGGGCTATGCCGGGAGGAGAACGGACGGGGCGGGGGGCCGTGGCCTGATCACTTAGGGGCTGGGCCGACCGCCACTCCGAAGGAAGCGGTGGTGGGGGGTGAGGGGGAGGGTTGGCAGAACAGGCTGTTGCACAGTTTTAGAGACCTGGAGTCTCCTTCTCTTCCCCTGGGAGAAACTAACCTCCGCATCCCGGCCTCCTAAAATTGGTGACACTGAACACAGTTGCTTAAACCCGCTTTTTACGTAGCGATGGCAGACTGCTTTTGCATTTGAACGTGGGCTCTCTCTATTGAGCCGGTGGGGCTAGACTGAGAGATCAGGTAAACCTGCCAATGTGGGATAGGGCAGGGGATGAGGTGAGCGGGTGGGGCTAGGTGGGTGCCAGTCACATCGCTTTGCGTCCCACTCACCTCACCTCCAGGCGGAGCTGAGAATTCAACGGAGAGGTTCTAGCACAAGGCTGGGGTCATCTCTGCAGGTCTCCTTTCCCTTACCCACCATCGGAAGCTTCCACACTGGAATGAATGAACTGTTGCCTCCTCCTTCTCCATTACCTGTGAGACAGGCTATTTTCCAAACCAAAAACTGGGACACCCGGTCTGACAGGTGCTGGTGAATTAGGTGGAGCAGAATATTTGAAATCAAGCAGTCCTGAAAACCAGGACATATATTTACTGCTCTGACATTCTGGAGATTTCACCCCAGTCCTGAAGGTCTCGGGAGCCGCTCCAGGACCCTAACAGCTGCCTAACTAGCTCCAGGAAGGAGTATCAATGGAGCACTGATCAACTCAGGTGAAGGGGTCAGCCCAGTATGCAGAGAATCACCATGCCTGAGCCACTGCCAAGCACTCTGGGTCCCACTGACACACTGCAACAGTGTTGCGACATTCTTGTGGACAAAAACTTTTGGAAGCCCTCTTTCCTCCAATTCAGCTGTAGCCAGGAGTGGGTCAGCTAAAGTCACTCACTGCCCATGCCTGAACTAAGTGATCCCTGATGATGTCACTTTCTGGTTGCTTCCTTCTCAATGGTCCTTTTCAAAGAACAACTCCTCACATCCTCTCTCCTGTTGGTCCTGGAGACTGACCAACAATCAATCTATGGATTGAGCTCCAACCCTATCAAGAATCTCCCCAAAGATCACAAATCTCAGGGAAGTGTCACCTCTCAGTAGGTAAAGAAAACATCTCTTATGAGGGGCCCCTGGGTGGCTTAGTCGGTTAAGCATCCAACTTCTGCTCAGGTCATGATCCCGTGGTTCAGGGGTTCAAGCCCCACAATGGGCTCTGTGCTGACAGCTCAGAGCCTGGAGCCTGCTTCAGATTCTGTGTCTCCCTCTCTCTCTCTCTCTGCCCTTCTCCCGCTCACACTCTGTCTCTGTCTCTCTCTCAAAAATAAATAAACATTTAAAACATTTTTTAAAAAAGGAAAGAAAGAAAGAAAACATCTCCTAGCCTTGGGGGACAGAAATTCCAGGTCTTCAGGGGCTAGCAGGAAGATTGTAGTCAGGTGCCCTGATTATCCCTCTGGCTAGAAAGATACAACTCATCCAGAAACAGTCACCCAGGTAGAACATAAACTGTAAGAAATGTTCATCAATTTGGCAATATCGATAAAAATTTTAAATGCACATTCTTTTGCCCCAGCAATTTCATTACGAACAATTTATCCTTCACGTATACCTGCATATGTGCACGAAGATGAGGCTCTTTGCTTTGTTCACTGCTGTGTCTCTAGCACATTGAATAGGGCCTGGTACATAATAAACAATCAATAAATATTTGCTGAGTGATTAAGTCCCCCATATAGTTATTGCTGGGCCCAAATGTGACTAGCCCCAGGTGGGGGCAACAAGAAAGGAACTGTCCAGGGAGTGAGGGGAGGAGAGGTGCTGGCCCAAGGGTCCGTGAGCCAGCCAAGCACCGGGATTTTTCAGTTCTCTGAGTGGTTCAGTGCTAGGTCCTTCCCCACAGCCTTCAACCTCCCCAGGAAATACTCTCTCATTACTCCACCATGTTCCCACAGAGGCTCTTCTGCTCTGAATTGGTCAATTCACAAACGGTGAGATCATGACCTGAGGCGAAATCAAGAGTCAGACACTTAACCGACTAAGCCACCCAGGTGCCTCTGTTTTTGCCATTTGAATCACCTCTCTCCTCTTCTAGATCGAGCTGGAAGACAAGTCCATGCCCCCCGAGATAGGATATGGACACCATCTCCGTGCCTGGATTTCAGGCACACCACAACAGTTTCAGTGGCCTTAGACTATCCAGTGGCTCCCTCCTGGATTTTAATCCACTTTAGCTAATATTCATTGAGCACCTACTATGTCAAAGTCATGGGTGCTAATGCATACTCCTCACAACAACCGCTTGAGCTAAGCGTCATCATTTTGCAGATGGGCAACTGGCCCTCTGCTGCCAGGTCCCTTGCCCTGTCCACTACCACCTGCTGCAGGTGAGAAGGAAGAAAAGGAAATCATATCCAGTGAGTCTCCCCAACTTGGCTAGAAGCTCCTCAAGACCCAGGACCATGCCTTGTTCCTTTTGGCATCCCCAGGGCCTAGCATGGTGCTAGGCACACGTTAGGCACTCACTGTATACATGACTGAATAAATGCTGGAAAGAACATGTGAAGGAAGGAAGGAAATTGTAGAAGTCAGGGGAAGAGGGAGAAGATGCAGCCAAGATGGGGTCTACCTGAGTGTGCACTTCTAAACCCACCTGTCCCCTTGCGACAACCAGAGACAAGGGCTTACAGCAGAGGCCCATCATGACCCACCCTGTGAGGAACCAGGGAAGTTCTCACTCCTGCAGCATTCACTGTTTGCCCAGCACTGAGCAGTCTCTAATTGGAGCCAAGGGCCAAGAGCCCGTGTATCCTGGGGTAAGCTCCCCAAGGAGGTATGGCCAGAGCCAGAGCCAGCTTCTGTGCTCAGGAAACATTCTCCAGCCAGCCCAACCAGCTCCTGTCCAGCGTCTTTCCAGAGTCACCCCCCCAACTCTGCCCTCACCCTGTCTTAAAAACTGTCACTGCCTCGTGCTCACCAGGTGTGTTCCTCTTTAATTGCCTCCTCTTTCAGGAGGCACTCCTCCACTTTATCACTTCTTATCCTAAAACAGAACCTACACAGCCCCTCCCCCCCCCCCACATTACTTAACCTTGACTTTCACTTGACGTCTTTAACCTTCTCTCTAAATGAACCCATTATTTTTGTTTCTTGTCTCTCTTTGCCACGCTCTGTGTTTGGAAATTCTCTCAAGGGCAGGCAGAAGCAGGAGTCATGGTATGGGGACGCCTGGGTGCCTCAGTCAGTTAAGTGTCTGACTTCAACTCCGGTTGTGATCTCACAGATCAGATTGTGAGTTCCAGCCCTGCATCAGGCTCCCTGCTGTCAGCACAGAGCCTGCTTCAGGTCCTAGGATCCTCTGTCCCTCTTTCTCTGGCCCTCCCTGCCTGAAAAAAGAAAGAAAGAAAGAAAGAAAGAAAGAAAGAAAGAAAGAAAGAAAGAAAGAAAGAAAGAAAGAAAGAAAGAAACAGGAGTCATGGTATATGAATGAGAATTGTCAGCCTCCATGAAGCTGTCTCTACCTTGACACCAGTCTTAAGAGTTTAGGACTGTGCTTCACCCTAGTTGGCTTTGAAGGCCTCATCCCGAGCACAGGTTGTGTCTGTCTCTCTCCCTAATAACTTAGGTCCTGCCTTGAGGTTGTGAAGCCATGAGTGCTGCTTATTTAGGCCTCCTTGATCACAGAAACACAGAACATCAGAACCAAAAGAGACCTCAGAAATACCCTAGTCCAATCCTCTTATTTTACAAAGGAGGTGCAGGGGAAATTGAGGCCCAAAGAGATAACCATACTGCAGATAGGAGGGCAGATGGATTCAACTACCTTGGAAACCATTGGCATTATCCCATAAAACTAGAGTCACATACATGAAGGCCATACAGCTCCACTCCTAGGTATGTACCCAGGAGAATCTCATACATGTTAGGAGATACATGGGAGATTGTCCAAATTTCCTTCAACAGTTGAATGGTTGGATGGGGTGTGATATGCTCATACAAGGAAAAACTTGACAGCTGGGGGAAATGAATGAATTGCAGCCATATGCGACGACACGAATGAATCTCAAAAACATAATGTTGAGCAAAAGAGTGGAACATAAAAGGTGTGTATATAGGATGTTTCAATTTACATAGAGTTAAAAAGAGACAAACCTTGGGGCGCCTGGGTGGCTCAGTGGGTTAAGCATCTGACTTCTGCTCAGGTCACGATCCTGTGGTTTGTGAGTTCGAGCCCCGCATTGGGCTCTGTGCTGACAGCTCAGAGCCTGGAGCCTGCTTCCGATTCTGTGTCTCCCTCTCTCTCTGCCCCTCCCTGTTCACGCTCTGTCTCTCAATAATAAATAAACGTTTAAAAAAACCGATACATCACATATAAAGTCAAATCACTTTCCTTACATTTAAAGAAAAAAAAGAGACAAACCTAAATTATATTATTTAGAATGGATACACAAAGGTGGAAAAACTACCAAGAAAAGCAAGGAAATGATTATCACCAAAAACTGCGTTCTAGTTCTTTTATTCAATAAATATTTACTGAATGCCTGCAGTGTACCGGGTACTATTCTAGACACTGGGGCACCAATGAATGAAATAAGCAAAGATGCTAAGCCTTGTGTAGCTCACATTTCATCAGGGAAAACAGCAATGAACAGGGCAAGTAGGTTGCAGCTTTAAATAGGATGGTAGGGGGAAGCCTCATTACAAAGAAATTTGAACAAATACGTGGAGGGGAAGGGGTCAGTTAAGTGGCTAGGAGGGAGCATTCCAGATCAATTCCAAGGCATTTGAAGCTGAGAGAACACCCAGAGCCCTGTGAAGGAGCATGTCTGCTATTTTCCTGTTCAAGGAACTGTAAAGAGACCACGTGGCACAGGGAGTGATGGACAGAGTAGCTTTTATTCAGAATGAAAGGGGGGACCATTGTAGGATTTGGACAGAGAGTGACAGGATCTGACTTGTATTTTACAAGGAATATCTGTATATAAGGGTCCCTGGGTGGCTCAGTCAGTTAAGCATCCAACTTCTGCTCAGGTCATGATCTCACAGTTCATGGGTGCAAGCCCCGCATTGGGCTCTGCACTAGGCAGCTCAGAGCCTGGCATCTGCTTTGGATTCTATGTCTCCCTCTCTCTCTCTCTCTGCCCCTCCCCTGTTTGTACTCTCTGTCTCTCAAAAATAAAATAAATATTAAAAAATAAAAGGAATACATATATTTTTTAATAGGACAACTTTATTTTTTTACATCCCCCCCCCCCCCACCTTTTTTTAAGTAAGGCTTATGCCTAACGTGGAGCTTGGACTCATGACCCCAACATCAAGAGTCACTTACTCTACCCACTGAGCCAGCCAGGTGCCTCTTAAAAGAATATCCTAACTGCTATGCTGAGAAGGAAGGGGGCAAGGGTTAAAAAAAAAAAAAAAAGAGAGATCTAGTTTAAAGGATATTGCAATAGGGGCATCTAGGTGGCTCAGTTGGTTGGGCAACCAGCTTCGGCTCAGGTCATGATCTTATGGTCCGTTGAGTTCGAGCCCCAGGTCGGGCTCTGTGCTGGCAGCTCAGAGCCTGGAGCCTGCTTTGGATTCTGTGTCTCCCTCTCTTTCTGACCCTCCCCCACTCATGCTCTGTCTCTGTGTCTCTCAAAAACGAATAAATGTTAAAAAAAAAAAAAAAGATATTGCAGTAATCCTGGAGGGAGCCCATGTGGGCTCAGACTAGGGTAGTAACCAGGACGGTGGTGGTTACCTAGGGAGGAGCTAGTGCAGGGATGAGATTGTGATTGAGGAGAGGCCTCACAGCGTGCCCCCTGTTGGCAGTGTTTCTTGACTTACTTGTGTGATGATTACATGGGTGTTCATTCTATAATTATCTAATAAACTGTGTATTTTATGCGTGTTTTTGTACTTGTGCTATTTTTCACCATAGAAGGAGCTGTAAAGGGAGAAAATGGAGATATAAACAGGTAACATAAGGAGCCCAGCTAATAAATGGCTGAGATATGTTGGGAACTAATGCCAGTGCTTTGAACCCTAACCAATCCAACCTAAGGCATGGGCCCCAGCCCAGATCACCTATTTCCTGGTGCTGTGGCTTCTGGAAAACTCTGTCACCTCTCTCACCCTCACTGTTCCATCTGTGAAACCAGGAAAATAGTGCCTGGCTCCCTTCTTCATCTGGGTGCTGTCAAGACCACAAAACACTTTGTCACCTGCCCAAAGCACACATTGTTATTGCTATTTAACTGTGCTTTTTTTTTTTAATGACTTTATTGATACGTAATTGATATACAATAAATTGTCCATATTTAAAGCGTACAACTTGATGAGTTTTAACCCAGGTATACACCGTGAGAACATCGCCACAATCAAGATAGCGCACATATCCTTCACCACCTCCCAAAGGCTACTTGTGCTCCTGCGTCTTCTATCCCTTCCTGCCCTCTGTTCATATTCCTAGGAAGCACCCTTTTCTTTTGGGCTTAACCGACGAAGCCACCCAGGTGCCCCCGTATTTTCCGGAATTTTATATGAATGGAATCATAGAGTCTTTTTCATCTGCATTTTTTCACTCAGCATTATTAGCTTGACATTTATCCATATTATGTATGTACCACAGTTCTTTCCTTTTTATTGCTGAGTAGTATCCCATTATGTGGTCTAACTATGGTTTGTTGATCCATTTACCCGCCAATGGTTTGTTTTTAGTTTGAGGCTATAAAAATAAAGCGGCTATACATGTTTGTGTACAGCTTTGAATTCCCTTAGATAAATTTCCAAGAATTGAGGAATGGCTGAGTCATAGGGTAAGCATATGTTTAACATTTTAAGAAGCTGCCAGACTGTTTCACAGTGATCATACCGTTTTACATTCCTACCAGCGGCGTTTGAGAGTCTAGTTGCTCAACATCCTTGCCAACATCTGATAAAGTCAGTCTTTTATTTTAGTCAGGCTGTGTAGTGGTGCCTGATTGTGGGGTGTTTTGTGGTTGTTGTTGTTTGCTTGCTTTTGGAGATGAAGATTAGTTTTATTGTTAGAAGTTGGTTGGTAAGCTCTGGCAGAAAGAAATTCTTACCTACAAGCCATGCCAATATCATAACACCCATTTGTGAGGCCACCAGCTATGATGGCCACTGCCTGGAGCCCAGATGAAAACTGTCTATGACAGTGGACAAAGGCAGTCTCTGGGGTGTCACTCAGAAACTGAGTGACTTTGGCCATGATTGCTCTGGTCCTGAGCTGAAGCACATTTCCCACGCAGATAGCCCCCAGGGAAACTGTGGTCTTGACGGCCAAGAGAAGTTTGTCAGGGGTGATATCCTTGAAGTTGCTGTGGCTTCCTCAGCCAGTGGCCGTTAGCCACCTGTGCAATGCCACCATCATGTCCTCAGGTCCTCCGTGAACACCTGTGGAGCACCGCTCCAGCATGGCAGGGCCTGGGGCTCCAGCTCCCCACCCGAATTGAATCAGCTGGCGGGTCAGGTGGCCCAGCACCACCTCTGATTGTGGGCGTTTTTTTAATATATTTTTTTAATATTTTAAGTTTGTTTTATTTATTTTGAGAGAGTGTGTGTGTGTGCCAGTAGAGGACGGGTAAATAGAGAGGGAGAGAATTCCAAGCCAGATGTGGGGCTCAATTCCATGGACCATGAGATCATGACCTGGGCTGAAATCAAGAGTCTGATGCTTAACCTACTGAGCCACCCAGGTACCCCGGAAACATATTATTTTTTATCTTGATATTAAAGACATTCTTGATTATACTTATTTTGAGATAATTGTAGATTCATAGGCAGTTGTAAGAAATAATAAAAAGATTCCAGGTACCCCTCTACCCATTTTCCCCCAATGGTAACACCTTGAAAAACTTGAGCACAGTCAATAACACAACATAAAATAGACGCTGATAGGATTCAGTGATCTTACTCAGATTTCCTCAGTTTTCCATGTATCCATTTGTGTGTACATGTGTGTGGTTAAGACCATCTTTTTACTATTTAAATTTTAACAATGATTTATTTAGCTCCTACTATGTGCCAGACAGTTGACTTTTGGAAATACAAGGTTATGACAAGGCCCCTGCCTTAATGGAGGTCACAATCTCATTGGCTTTGGAAGTTGATGTTTTGTTTTTTTTTTATACACTTTTTTAAAAAGTTTATTTATTTATTTTTGAGACAGACCAAGACAGTGCAAGTTGGGGGGAGAAAGAGAGAGAGAGGAGAGAGAGAGAATCCCAAGCAGGCTCCACACTGCCAGCATGGAGCTGGACACAGGAACCCAAGAACAGCGAGATCATGACCTGAGTTGAAATCAAGAGTCAGACACTCAGCCGACTGAGCCTCAGGGGCCGCTGGAAGTTGACGTTTAAAAAGTAACGTCGCAGGGGTGCCTGATGGCTCAGTCGGTTAAGCCCGGGACGCGTGGTTTTAGCTCAGGTCATGATCTCATGATTGTGAAATGGATCCCAGCGTCACAGTGCTCTGCTCTGACAGTGCAGAGCCTACCTGGGATTCTCTCTCTCTCTCTCTCTCTCTCTCTCTCTCTCTCTCAAAATCAACTTAAAAAAAAAAAAGTAATGTCGCAAAGGCAGGTTGTTTGTTGTAATCTGAAATAATCTAGTCTACCTTGTTGACAGAGAGAGTGAGGGAATGGGGAAAGTCAGGAAAGGCCTCGATCAGACCCTGCCCCTAGCAGGTGCTCAATAAATGGGTTAAAGTAAGGTTCAACCCAACAGTATCTTCCGCTGTCTTTTGCAAATCCTCACATCCTGAATGTGGCCGTACATGGTGCACACATCCTTGCCACGTATGCCTTATCCCTACTTGGAATTCTGCCTCCAATCCTCTTCCCACTTTGCTGGCTGGAAATTCTGGACACGATGCAACTTGGGAGAAAACCGACGGAGCAGGCAACAGTAAACACGGCCTAGCGCAGCCGCCTTGCAGCCACCTTGCAGTCACCAGCCACGCGCTGGTCACGCCCTCACCCAGTGCGCTGCTGGGCCGGCGCATGCGCACGCTGGAAGCGGTTGTCCCGGGGACTCCCGCCCCTAAGGAGCGAGGGGAGGGGCCGGAAGCACCTCTACGCTTCCCGGTTGCTAGGAGACGGGGCTTCTACACGCCACACACAGGTTCTCCGGCTTCTTTTCCTCCCTTTTTCTGCTTCAGCGTCACCGCATGCGGTCACCATGTCGGACCCAGAAGCTGACACCTTGCGAAGCACCTTTCCCTCTTACATGGCGGAAGGCGAGCGGTTGTATCTGTGCGGGGAGTTCTCTAAAGCTGCCCAGAGCTTCAGCAACGTGAGTCGCGCTCTGAACGTACCAATTACCCATCACCCCTTCTAATTCCCGGTGACACTGAGGTTCCCGTGGTGCTGGAGGACCCTATTGTTTCTATGATTCATTTGTGCCTAATTGACGCACTACTGGCACCGCTTGGCCATTTTCTACCAATTCTCACTTGCCTTCTGCTGTTAATAACCATTCTCTGCATTAACAGGGACTTCTACTTTTTGCTGAATGTTTTGTGACTCACTGGCCTCTTTCCACAGAGCAGCCTTTATTACCTTTGGAGGCTGCATGTACGAGTGGTGCAATCTCTGGCACACAGTTGCTCACAGATGGTCAGTATATCACTAGCATTATACATAACCTTAGTATGACTCGATCCACCCCGTCCTACGGTGCTAAGCACAGTATGACCCTATGAGGGAGGTTCTGTTATGAATCCATTTTATGGACGAGGAAACTGATGTAGAAGTGGATTACATGTCCGAGATTCATTGAACTGGCAAGAGAAAGGATTCAAACCCAGGCAGTCAGATTCCAGGACTAGATACTAACCACCATACATACTCCCTCACAAGTAAGCTGTTAGATGTTCTTACCACAATTTCTTTTACAACCAATCCTTCTTATTCCAAAGGGAGTGGCAGGATAGCCCTCTAACCAGTCCCAAGACTCCCCCTAAAGTCAAGCTTCTCCACTGCTACCCAAAGTCTTTTGTCCCTTTGGCTCACCAACCACACCCTAAAACCAGAACTGGTAGGCCAGATGGGTGAAGGGTTGAGTTCAGGATCCCTGCCTCCACCCAGTCTCCTCTTTCAGGATCGCATTCCATCCTAGAGAAGCTCAGGCAGAGTGAAAAGAACACCCTGAGGGAAAATAGCTTTGGTTGAGAAGTAGCCTTCTTCCGGAAAAGCCAGTAGTTGCTTCCTGTAAAAAGTAGGTCTTAGAAAGGTGTGAGTACAGTCTGATGCCTCAGGAAGGACAGTACGTCAAAGCACCTATGATGATTTCAGACAGAAGAGAGGACATGGGGGGAAGTGTTCCATTCTCACCTTACTCCTCAAATCACAGTTTCAGTTTTGCTGGCATTTTCATCTTGATCTCCTGAAATAGTGATTCCTTCTCAATAAGGGAGTAAAGAAGAGAGAGTTGGGGAATGGATGCCTCAAGTGGCAGGTGTCCTAAAACTCATTTCATTAGCCTTCAGAGTGCTTAGCCTCACAAATGTATTTTGAGTGTAGTGCATCCTTTTGAGGTTTGTAGGTGAACTCAGTAGGTGCAAAAAATTCCTAAGCTTCTGTCACCTGAGTGGACCGGAGGAATCCGAGATGTTTTGGGGGAAATTCCATATATCCACAGAGTGGTATCTGCATCTCTCTCAGCCAGTCGCTTCCACAACAGCTAGTGATTTGACCTTGTCCGAGAGGAGCTACGTGCAGACAGTCAAGTTGGCGGAGCGAAGATCAGTGTTATGCTGCTTCTGGTCTGATCAGATCCAGAGACATGTTTGCTGGCCTGAGGAATCCCCTGGAAGCCCTGGCAGGAGGGTTTGGGAGGCCCTTTCCGGTCCCACTTCTACCTCGTGCTGCCTGGTGCCTGTCGACCTGGGTGGTTCGTTTCTTAGGCTCTTCACCTTCAGAATGGAGATAAGAACTGCCTGGTTGCCCGGTCCAAATGCTTCCTGAAGATGGGAGAGTTGGAGAAATCCCTGCAGGATGCTGAGGCTTCGCTCCAGGGTGACCCGACTTTCTGTAAGGTGACTTTATGTATGGGTGGGAGGACTTAGGCTAACCAGATTGCCTAGGGTTTGGTGCCGTTTTCTCGCCTTAGGTCACTTATCTAGCTACCTGCCCCTGCATCCCAACCTGGATCCTCAACCCAGGACCCTCCCTGTTCCACCACGCCTAAGTCCCATAAAGCCTTGTCTGTCCACCTCAGTTTGACTTCTCTCATTTCAGGGGATTTTACAAAAGGCTGAGACCTTGTACACCATGGGGGACTTTGAGTTTGCGCTGGTGTTCTATCATCGAGGCTACAAGCTGCGGCCTGACCGAGAATTCAAAGTTGGAATTCAGAAAGCCCAGGAAGCCATCAACAACTCAGTGGGAAGTGAGTGACCATTGGACCTGTGCCCTTATCCAGGGAGGCTCTTGGAATCCTTAGGCTTGGAGATACGAGTGAGCGGCCACCACCAGGCCTGCAGGGAGCATGCTTGGATTTAGCTGCTGCTGATTTTGTTGGAGATTAGGAACTGTCTACCCAGAGGACCAGCTCCTGAGCCACTGTGCTCAGCTCTGCAACTTCTGGTTCTCCTCCAAGCCAGATGAGAAGGCTGTTCACATTAGGCCTGTCTTTGGCCTGGTTTCATAGGGTAGGTTGGGGTTCTGAGCATAGCCTGCCCTAGGACCTGGCCTCCTCTCTTACCACATCTGCACCAAGGACTGGACTTACCTGTCAGGTTGGTGGCAGGTTGGTGGCAGGAGGAGAGCACGAGTTTGCCTCCTTGGGTGGGCGGCAGAGTGTGGAAATGCCTGGGGATAGAGAGCTCCTCCAGTGCTTAGGGACTGCCTTCCTTTGGAAATTTGGCGGCCTTGGCCTTGGGCTAGAGGGGGGTGCCCAGCTCTTAGGAGGCTGTAATTCCTTCCAAGCACCCGGGTACCATTAACCTGCTGGGCTCACTCAGAGCCAGCTTTGCCACAACCTCCACCACCCCCTGCCAAAGGCAACCATTTCTACATAAAAGTAGGGGATAGATCATGCCTGAGGGCCTGGCAGACCTGAGCCAGACTTCTCTCCTTGCAGGTCCTTCTTCAATTAAGCTGAAGAACAAAGGAGATGTCTCCTTCTTGAGCAAGCAGGCTGAGGTGAGGGCCTTGGTTCTGACACCACAGCCTGCCCAAGGAGAAGCCCACATGGGCCTGAGCAGCACAGGTCTCGGTGGCCTTCTTACCTGGGGACGGTCAGCTCCTGCCCATCACGGGCGGCCATGGGATTCTGCCCCGGCCCCAGAGCGGTCTTGTTCCCAGACTAGACACACTCCGTGGTTCTGGGTGCACAGAGAGGGCCCTGGAGGAGATGTCTGGGATCATAGACTCTGGGGCCATGACTGGGTACTCTGTGATCCCTGTTGAGGCTCTGTCGGGTGTCACTCCATCTTCCCAGAGTATGAAAGCCCAGCAGAAGCCTCATCCCATGAGACACCTCGTACACCACCCCAAGATAGAGTCCAAGCGGAAGGGCTCGTTGAAGAGTGAGAAGATTGTCCGCCAGCTCCTGGGCGAGCTCTACGTGGACAAGGAGTATCTGGAGAAGCTCCTTTTGGATGAAGGTTTCAGACACTTTGTTTGCGACAGGGAACTTGGGGCAGAAGAAATCTGGGACGGGTGCTTAATGCACGAGCGGGAGACAGAGCCTGTCGTGTAACATGAGCCGATATGCTCCTATGGACAGGTTTTCCTAGCGTTCTCATTTACAGATGAGGAAACTCAGGTGCAGAAAGGTTAAGTAACTCACCTAAGGTGGCACATAGGTAAACAGTGGACTTGAACCTTAAGACGTCCAATTGCAGAACCAGTGCTCTTGGCATTATGGTGCCCTGCGAGGGAACACCAGAGATGTGGGTCCTTGGAGGGGCATCCTCTGAGCCTTCAGTTTGTACAACGGGCAAAGGAATCTAGCTGGGACTTGCTGGGGGGAATCCCCCAATACTAGTACTCGAGTGTTCTGAAACCTCATCTGGTCTAATCCCCCCTTTTATAGATAAGGAAAGAGAGACCCTGAATGGAGTAACTTGTCCAAGGTGACAAGCAAGTTCATGGCAAAGTTGGCACCAGAGGCTGGCCTCCTAACCTCAGGTCCAGCGCTCTTTCCACCATACTGTGCTGGCGGTGGCAGAAAATAGGGCAGAGCCTTGAAATGAAATGGGAGGGTGGGAGTCTTGCCGTTAGCTGATAAGCCTAAGCAGGATTCATCCTTGAGTCAAATGCCTTTTCTCCAGAACTGACTTCCTGAGGGCATCTGCAGAACGCCCTGCAGGTCTGTGTCTCGAGCAGCTTCGCTGCTGGCCCATCTCTGAAAGAGGCCTGAAAACTTCCTTCCCTCCAGAGGATCTTCTGTGGAGGAAGGGGTAGCCTGAAAGTTATCCCCAAGAAGCCCTGCAGTTTTGCTACCAGCTCTAACCTCGGATCAGGCAGGCGGGCAGAGCCTGGGCACGCCCCCACTCCCCCACCCCGGCTCCCAGCTTGCACTGACCCACTGGCACCTGGGGAATCACTTGGCACTGGTAACCTGGACCAGGTTGTGCATTCATACTTAGTCTTCTCAGAGGACACAACCTGAAATAAGGGAGCCCTGCGGGTTGGGGTCCTTTCAGAAAGCTATCCGCCAGCTGCGCCTTCTGCTAGCTCCTTCTATCTTGCCATAAGAGGCCTGTGCACTGAATTCGGCACCCTGGGAGTGCCTGGAAAGGGGGCTCTGGCCTCACCTGGGTCCACATAGAGCTACTCTGTCACCTATGTGCCCTTGCTTTCTCCAACTCAAAACAGAGAGCCCCACAGGGGCCCCCGCAGCAAGGATCCCCAGCCAAGAGGAGGTAGCTCCCTTACATGCCTGTTCTAGTTGATTTCTCCTCACACCCTTCTCCCCAGACCTGATCAAAGGCACCATCAAGCACGGCCTGACCGTGGAGGACCTCATCATGACAGGCATCAACTACCTGGACACCCGCAGTAACTTCTGGAGACAGCAGAAGCCCATCTATGCCAGGGAGCGGGACCGGAAGCTGATGCAAGAGAAATGGCTGCGAGACCGCAAACGGCAGCCCTCACAGACAGCCCGCTACATCCTCAAAAGCCTCGAGGACATTGACATGTGTGGGTAGTGTTCTTGGAAGGGTGAGGCCTTTGCCAGGCGGTGGAATGCAGCACTGTGGGCTGAGACCCTGGTTTTGCTGGCCTGTGGATGGTATCCCCTGTGGGGAGGTGGGTTCTCCCCTCAGCCTGAGGAGGCTGCTCCCGCCTCCATGTCCCCTGTTCCCCTTCCTAGTGCTGAGCAGCGGCAATGCTGAAGGGAGCCTTCAGAAGGCTGAGAAGGTGCTGAAGAAGGTGCTGGAATGGAACAAAGAGGAGGTGCCCAACAAGGATGAGCTGCTTGGAAACTTGTACAGCTGCATAGGGAACGCCCAGATTGAGCTGGGGCAGATGGTCGCAGCCCTGCAGAGCCACCGGAAGGACCTGGAGATCGCCAAGGAACAGTGAGTGTCCAGGAAAAGCTGAGCGGCTGAGGCCCGTGGGCCTGAAGACGAGGGGGGCAGGGGCCGTGCCTGGCCTTTTGCCAGGACTGCTGGAGGGTGAGCTCCTAGGACCGAGGCTAAGAGGCGGACCTAGACTGTCAGCTTTTTCGCCACAAAGAGGAAGGAAGTGGCCCCAGATGCCAGAAAGCTCCCAGAGGTTTGGCTCTGAGGGGTATTTCTATTCTTTATTTTTTTAAGTTTTTATTTATTTATTTTGAGAGAGCGAGAGAGAGAGAGAGAGAGAGAGAGAGAGAGAGAGAGAATCCCAAGCAGGCCCCACACTGTCAGTGCAGAGCCAGACTCGGGGCTCTATCTCACGAACTGCAAGATCATGACCTGAGCCGAAATCAAGAGTGGGTGGCTTAACCGACTGAGCCACCCAGGTGCCCCAAGGGTATTTCTGTTCTTAAATCATCTCAACAAGCATATATGAACCCCAGACTTGCCACATGTTGCTAGCATTAAGAACACAGCAGTGACCCAAAATAAGGGTCATCTCCCTACAGATGTAAAACAAAAAAATGACATAGCTAATAAATGGTAATTGTGGGACGTGTCACAAAGGAGAAGTACAGGACCCAGTGCTATGAGGAGTATATTCCAGGAGGATAGGACTGGGCCCTGGGGAGCACACTTGGTCTGTGGGAGGACCCTGAAGGAGGCCAATGGAAGCTTGATGCTGGAGAGCACAGAGTATTGCCAGGGGAAGAGTGACCAAGAGGAAGCCAGGCCAAATGGCAGGGGTCAGATCGAGCAGGGTCTTGGAAACTATGGTGCTGACCAAGAGCACGGGGCTCTAGAGTCCACCTCACCTGGGCTTTGGAATTGCACCTCGCAGCCAAAACCGCAGCTGTGGGGCCTTAGGCAAGGGACTTCCCCTGTCCCAGCCGGGTGTCCTCTGTCAATGGGCATAACAGTAGCCCCTTCCTGATAGGGGGGAAGGAAGAAACCATGCAGAAGTCCATGTAAAGATCTCAGGACAATGCCAGGTATCCATAATAGTACGAATACCAGCTATCAGCTCTTCCCAAGACTTGAGGGTCCCTCTCAAGGTGCCATCAGTTTCCAGAATCTAACCTGTAGAGCCCTCCATGACGTTCCCCTGCTCGGTTCCCATTTGCCCACAGTCTGAGACTCTCTCCCACCTCCCATTATCCATTTCCGGTCACAGGTCAGGGGCTCGGCTGTCTCTGCCTCCAGCTGCTTCCACACCTCACCTCCAGCGACCTGCATTTCATCCCCCAACCCTTCTAACCCTGTTGACACACTGGCCTTGGCCCCTTGTTGTCTGCAGGTTCAAACCACCTGCCTTCACTTGGCACCCAAGGCCTCTTGTGAACCCACTTCTGCATAGCGCTCCCTGTCACTCCTCCATTTGGGTCAAACCCTATTTCTTCTTCTTCTTCTTCTTCTTCTTCTTCTTCTTCTTCTTCTTCTTCTTCAAAAATCTTTTAATGTTTATTTATTTTTGAAAGAGAGAGAGAGAGAAAGAGAGAGAGAGAGAGAGAGTACAAGTGGGGGAGGGGCAGAGAAAGAGGGAGACCCAGAATCTGACGCAGGCTCCAGGCTCTGAGCTGTCAGAACAGAGCCCGACGCGGGGCCCACAAACCATGAGACCATGACCTGAACCGTAGTTGGATGCTCAACCGACTGAGCCACCCCGGCGCCCCTGGGTCAAACCATACTCCTTGAAGGCTCCTGCCTCCCACCCTCTCCTCACTCACCGGAGCCCCATGTGCTATTCGTTCCCAGTTCATCTCTCACTGGCCTTTGCGTGCTGAGCAGAAGTATCCCATAGCGGCTGTTCTGGAAGTAGAAAACAACCCAGCAGCTTTGGAGACAGGGCCGGGTTTGATTCCCAGGTTTGATTCCCGGCTCTGGCACTCCGAGGCTGTGTGGATTTGATTAAGTTGCTCATCTCCTCGGTTTGCTCATCTCTGATGAAGGCATAATAATACCGACTCAGGGACTATGAGGATGAAATGAGATATGTGTTGACAGTGCCGTGAATCCAGCTGTCTCCCAGGCCCTGAGGACTTACTTATTACCTTTGCTTCTCACCACCCCTCCCTCCCGAGCCCCAGGCCCGCATAGCCATCCGAATCCCAGGCATTTTCACTTGGGTGTCCCACAGGAATCCCAAATTTAACATGTCCAAAGTGGAACCCCTTATCTTCCTCCCCAACCTCTTGCTCCAGGGTTCTCTGTCTGCAGGGATGGCTCTCTTGGCCACTCAGTCCCCAAGAAGGAGCCCAGGCAGCCTCTCAGATTCCTCCCTCCCTTCCGTGCTCATGCCCAGCCAGCCTACGTCTTGTCTGGGCCTCCTTCTTCCTGTCTCCTCGGTATTTTTCCATTTCCCTCCCACAGCTCAGTCCAGACCCTCCTCATTTCTAGACTGATTCCTCCATCCTGGGTTTCCAGGAGCCCACCTGGCCCTTCTGTGCAAAACAAGTCCAGTCGTGGGTCGGGATGAAGTTCCAGCTCCCAGTTCTGCTCAGCTTGGTCTGCCCTTCCTGACCTGACTTGTCCTGGCCCCAATTGACCTAGTTCTCTCCAGGCCCCTGGGCATCTTGGGCCTCAGCCAGCACCTTGTGGCTCTGTTCCTGCAGCCCCTAAAGAGGACTTCCTTCTCTCTAGCCAGCACTTTCTTTATCAGCTCCCTCCTTCCCAAAACAAAATTTTGTTTATTTAAGACAATTTTTTCAAGTTTATTTGTTTTGAGAGACAGCGAGCATGAGTGAGGGAGGGAGAGAGAGAATCAGAGGCAGGCTTCATGCACTGTCACTGTGGAGCCCAATGTGGGGCTTGATCCTGAAGTGCGAGATCGTGACCTGAGCTGAAATCAGGAGTCCACTGCTTAACCAACTGAGCCACTCAGGCACAGGCACCACCACCCCCTTCAAATTTTAAATGTGTGCCCCCTGGGTGATATAGAAATCCCCCTTTAATGTTCCCTCTCCACACTCCATGTGGATCTTGGCTCCCCTTGGACTTTGGAAGGGACTATCATATATCCCTTTCCCTTTCCAGCAGCTGCCACTTAGTGGGCATGTGATAAATGCACGCCAAGTGGCTAAACAAATAGAGGTGTTCTTCTGATAATGTTAGGCCCTTTTTAACACCCATGAAGGGGCCTCCAGTCTTGTTTGTGAGTTCAGGTCCTCCCTCGTTGTAATCAGCAATGCCCCACATGTGCCTCCCACCTCCAGAGCCTGCCAGCCCTCATTTCTCCCTTCAGACACTCTAGATTGCATGCTTTATCATTGCTATTATTTCTTGTTACACGGTATTATGAATAAGTTAGCATTCATTCATTCATTCATTCATCACACCATAGCAGAGCACCCTCTCTAGAAGGGGGAGGCCGCCATAGGGGGTGCCATCAGAGCAGCAGGTGCACAATGTGGGTGAAGGTCCAAGGAGAGGCAGGTGGGAGCACTGGCGGGAGCTGAGGGGGCCTCGGAGAGGACAGGTCAGCCAAGTGGACCAGCGGAGAGGGAGGAGGGCACCCTAGGTGGAGAGAGAGAAGCAGCAGGGATGGAAGCTGTGGGGGATGGGGCAGGACCTATGGGGAGTGGCAGTCTAGATCCCATGCTGAAGAGGACTGAGGGCCGAGTCTGTTTTTACACAAGTACTAGTGGGAGTGTGGTACTTGGTCTAGAGCTCTGTGGCACGGAGAGCAGAACTTGGAAGTCCCCCCCTCCTCCCCCACTCCCAGGACCACACCCCCCTCACTTCCCTGGGGTCATCTAGACATGTGGCCTTCTGGCCCCTTTGCGATATATTTACCTGTGTATTTCTGTACATAAGCACATACCTAGGATTCTCAAAACAAAAGCAACTCGTTTTTATGGTTTTTAAAAAGCATGTGCCTTGGAAAGGGTCTCGTCCTTTAAATGGCTCCAGAGAAAGGAATTTCAGCACACAACGTACTTTCTTGCACTGTGTCCCTGTGGGCAGACATGCAGGATGTTCCATTTTTGTCATCATGCACAGCAATACAGTGCAACTCGGTGCTTTTGTGTGCATGTTTCTGCGGGGAGAGCAATGGCCTGATGAGATGTGCATGTTTGAAAGGCAGGCTCTGTTCACACTGGGGAGAATGAGTCCAAGGTGCCAAGTTTCATGGGGGACACAGGAGCCCGCTGGATGGCAGGGCCTTGGGTGAGGACGAGGGAAAGAGTGGGAGGAGATGCTGGGGGTGACGGGAGCATTGGAGGAGGGTTTTCTTATTTTCTTTGTTGGGGAGGAAGTTTTTGACAGATCAGAGTGTTCTTATGGTGGTGATGGTAAAGAACCAATGTAAGGGGAACAATTGTGTTTTTCTTTATGGAAATATCTTACTCTCTTTTTTGTTGTTACAGGAATACTGTACACAATTTAAACAATATGGATAAATAAATAGTTTTCCTCATACTCTCATTTCCCCTGGGTAATCACTGTTAATAGTTAGACTTACATCCTCTCAACTTCTTTTTTTTTATTTAAAAAATAATTTTTTTTAACGTTTATTTATTTTTGAGACAGAGAGAGACAGAGCATGAATGGGGGGAGGGTCAGAGAGAGGGAGACACAGAATCAGAAGCAGGCTCCAGGTTCTGAGCTGTCGGCACAGAGCCCGACGTGGGGCTCAAACTCATGCACCGAGAGATCACGACCTGAGCCGAAGTCGGACCCTTAACCGACTGAGCCACCCAGGCGCCCACCTCTCAACTTCTTTTAAAAATGCCCATTAAAAAAAATTTTTTTAATGTTTATTTATTTTTGAGAGAGAGAGAGAGAGAGAGAATAAAGGATGGGCAGAGAGAGAGAAGGAGACACAAAATCCAAAGCAAGCTCCAGGCTCTGAGCTGTCAGCACAGAGCCCGATGTGGGGCTCGAACCCACGAACCATGAGATCATGACCTGAGCCGAACGCTTAACCAACTGAGCCACCCAGGTGCTCATTTTAGGTGCCAAAAAATGGGCACCTGGGTGGCTCAGTCCATGGAGCATGCAACTCTTGATCTTTGGGTTGAGTTCAAGTCCCACGTTGGGTGTAGAGATTGCTTGAAAATAAAATCTTTAGGGGTGCCTGGGTGACTCAGTCGGTTAAGTATCCGGCTCTGGATTTCAGCTCAGGTCCTGATCTCACAGTTCATGAGTTTGACCCCCACATCGGGCTCTGTGCTGACAGTGTGGAGCCTGCTTGGGATTCTCTCCCTCTCCCTGTCTCTGTCCCTCCCACGCATGCTTGTGCTCTTTGTTTTTCTCTCTCTCTCTCTCAAAGTAAATAAATAAACCTTATTAAAAAAAAAAGAGAGAGGAAATCTTTTAAAAAATGCCCACTTTTTATTCATTCACTTCTTTTTTGGTGAGTGAAAATAACACACGCTCATTCTCTTACAGATCTGAAGGGTAGAGTCCTAAGCCATTGTCACTGGGCCAGAACCAATGTGTTGGCAGGGCTGTGCTCCCTCTATAGGCTCTAGGGAGAATCTGTTTCCAGCCTTTTCCACCTTCTACACTTGTACTCCGTGCATTGAACATAACTCATCCATGGCTCCTTCCTCCATCGTCAGGCCAGGGGCACAGCATCGTGCCTCAGGCCTGCATGTTTATTTTTGGCACAAACAGGGCAATAGACCTAGTATATGCTCCTATAATCTGACTTTTTTTTTTAGGTTTATTTATTTAGTTTGAGAGCGAGACAGAGCAAGCAGGGGAGGAGCAGAGAGAAAGAGAGAGAGAGAGAGAGAGAAGAGAGAGAATCCCAAGCAGGCTCCATGCTGGCAGCATGGAGCCTGATTCTGGGCTCGAACTCACAAACTGTGAGATTCATGACCTGAGCCGAAATCAAGAGTCAGATACTTAACCGACTGAGCCACCCGGGTGCCCCTATAATCTGGCTTTTTAACTTAATATGTGAGGGACTTTTTTTTTTTTTATACACAAAAATTGCCAGCACTAGGGCACTGGTTTAGATTATTTCTGATGTTTACCATTATAAAGAGTGCTTTAAAGAATGCCCTTCTCCAGGTAAATTCCTAGAAGGGAAATTGCTGCATCAAAGGACATGTGGTAAGCTCTTGAGTGATTATTCTCTGGAAAGATTCCAAAGGTGTTCATTCGTGGCCACAGGGCACGAGAGGGCCTGTGTGCCACAGCCTCTCCTCCTGGATATCATCCCTCCAACCCACCCTACCCGAGTCCTGGAGGCCAGAGGCCCTGTCTTTGCTTCTTTTCAATTCCTACAGCTCGAAGAATGGCCAACTTCTAGTGAACAACTTATTCTGCTTCTTCCCCACAGTGACCTTCCTGATGCTAAGTCAAGAGCCCTTGACAACATCGGCAGGGTTTTTGCCAGAGTTGGGAAATTCCAGCAAGCCATCGACACGTGAGTGCTCAGGGCTGTCCTTGCCCCACCCTCGGGCCAGGATTCCCCACTTCCCACCAGACTCCCAGCCGGGGGCCAGCATGCCAGGCAATGAGGCATCAGAAGACCCAAGTTTGGCTCCAGGCTCTGCTAGGTGACCAGGGGCAAGCCGTTTTGTAAGCTCTGAGGCTCATTTGTTAATTGGCTGGAATCAGCATCTTCTCAAAATTTCCCAGTGACAAGAATCCCCTGCAGTACAGGTATATGAATACCTGTCTCTGCACTGGAAATTCTGATTCTACCGGTCTGGGTTGGAGCCCAAGAACCTGGTTTTAACAAAGCCCTCCAGATGGTTCTCACCTTGGGCAAGTTCAGGAACTGCCTGACCTTGAGGATCTCTTCTGAGGCTCTTCTGTGACTCTGGGAAGTCAACGTGGACTCGCTGGGAAGGGAGGCTGAGTTCTCCAGGTGGCCCAATCACTGAAGTGTTGATGTGCAACCCTGGGCCAACAATCTGCTCCTATGGGGCAGCTCAGCCCCGGGGAAACTCCGGAGAGAGCCTGGCCCGCCTGGCGACCAGCCTGCATGGAGAGGTTCCACGGGCCCATTCACTTAGCCCTGAGAGCAGCTGTCCTTCCGGTGCTCAGTGCTGGATCGAAATAGACTCGTTCACCAGGACCCTGTGCTCCAGGCAACTTGGTTTCCTGAATGGCCCCTGGTGTCTATGTGCCAAAAGATGGAGGAGTTTGAGAGTTCACCCATCCATGTGCATCTTTTTATAAGAAAATGTTTTAGGAGCTCTTGGGTGGCTCAGTGCGTTAAATATCAGACTCTTGGTCTCAGCTCAGGTCATGATCTCACGGTCATGAGTTCATACCCTGCATTGGGGTTCTACACCGGGTGTGAAGCCTACTTTAAAAAAAAAAGGAAAGAAAGAAAATGTTTTCTAGTAAATCTGTGCTTATTGTTAAAATATTAATTTGGAAAATATGGAAAAGTAGCAGAAAAACTACTCAATCTCACCCCCCTGGAGACAATGATTAACTCTAATCTTGCTCTTACTTTATTGAGGTCTCGAGTTTTTTTTACTCTAATCTTTTCTCGGTATTGATTTTGTCTTCTGTATACTTAATGAGATTCTTCAATGTTATTTTTATGTTATTTTTAAAGATAAAAAAAATTTTTTTTATGTTTTATATTTGAGAAAGAGAGAGACAGAGACAGAGACAGCCAGCAGGGGAGGTGCAGAGATGGAGAAAGAATCTGAAGCAGGCTCCAGGCTCCAAGCTGTCAGCACAGAGCCCCATGTGGGGCTCGAACTCATGAACTGTGAGATCATGACCTGAACTGAAGTCAGATGCCCAAGTGACTGAGCCACCCAGGCACCCCTTAAGATTTTTAAAAAATGGTTATTCATTTTTGAGAGAGAGAGAGAGAGAGAGAGAGAGAGAGAGCATGAGCTGGGGAGGGGCAGAGAAGAGGAAGACACAGAATCCCAAGCAGGCTCCAGGCTCTGAGCTGTCAGCACAGAGCCCGACGTGGGGCCTTGAGATTATGACCTGAGCCGAAGTTGGACAATTAACCCACTGAGCCACCTGGGTGCCCCTATGTTATTTGAAACCCAAGTTTGTAAACATTATCTCCAATTGTATCAGATTCGATTCCGTAAATGTACCAAAATAGCTTTGTTAGTTTGAAAATATCTTAACGCTTATGGCTCCATCCCCGGGTCTGAAAGAGCTGGTAGTTGGAGCACAAGTTCTGTTCTGCCCCGGGAAGGAGCCCTGGCCTCCTGTGGCCGAGTAAAGGGTTTGGGTGGAAAGAGCCGACCCTGGTTCTTCGTGTTCCCAGGTGGGAGGAGAAGATCCCTCTGGCAAAAACCACGCTGGAGAAGACCTGGCTATTCCATGAGATCGGCCGCTGCTACTTGGAGCTGGACCAGGCCTGGCAGGCCCAGCATTACGGGGAGAAGTCCCAGCAGTGTGCTGAGGAAGAAGGGGACATCGAGTGGCAGCTGAACGCCAGCGTTCTGGTGGCACAGGCACAAGGTATGGGCACAGAGAGGACTGCCCTACCTTTCCCAGCCCTCAGGGCCCACTGCCATGCCATGGCCAGAAGCTTTACCGTCAATGTATCCCTGGCCAGGTTAATTTTTTTTAATGTTTATTTGTTTAAAAAAATTTTTTTTAAATGTTTATTTATCTTTGAGAGACAGAGACAGAGCACGAGTGGGGAAGGGGCAGAGAGAGGGAGACACAGAATCTGAAGCAGGCTCCAGGCTCTGAGCTGTCAGCACAGAGCCCGACACGGGGCTTAAATTCACATACCGTGAGATCATGACCTGAGCCGAAGTCAGATGCGCAACTGACTAAGCCACCCAGGTGCCCCTTAGTCTGGCCAGGTTAATTCTGACTCGGAGGGTGGACGATAAACCCCTCCGTTTTGCCCAGCGTGTGGTAAGTGCCTTCTTTAGGCTAGGCTCAGATAGAGCTCGGGGCACCCCGGAAGCTGGCCCTGCCGTCGAAGAGCTCGGCCACAGACCAGCATAGCACTGTGCCATCGTCAGAAGAGCGCCACTTCCCCCAGCCCTGGTGCTCTGTGCACATGCATTCTAGCACTTACTCACCATGTGAGCCAATGATGAAGGTGTTATCTTCCTCATTTTGCAGACAGTGGGTGGGAGGGATAGGGGTAAACGAGGCACTGAGTGGTTCAGCAGGTTGCTGAGGGACCTTTACAGAGTAACGGAAGTATTCTGAAAGTGGGTCATGGGGATCATCCCACGCCTCCATAAAGTTGCCAAGAATCACTGAACTGTGTACTTACAAATGGTGCGCTTTATAATATGATAGTCACATCTCAATGAAGTCGTAAAAAGCAAGCCAGCAAGGGGCAGGGGTGAGGAGGAATAGATGAAACAAGATCGGTGGTAGCTTGATCATTGTTGAAGCTGGGTGAGTAGTGGGGGCTCATCAAACTACTCCATCTACTTCGTGTATATTTGAAATATTTCATAACACAAAGTTGAAAAAGAAATGGCTGCAGGTCACGGGTTAGGACGCAATGAAGCCGCGACCAGAGCTCAGTGCCTGCCCCAGGTGAGCAGCTGATCCCCAGTGAGGAGGGAAATGCAGCAGGTGCTATAATCAAGGGCATCATCAGTCACTCACTCGTACTGCAAATACTTCCTTGGCACCTTCTAGGCACCAAGTTGGGCGTACAGTAGGGATGACCACTGGTAACCGTTTCCTGCCTTCATGTCCAAGGAAGTCACTTTTAAGCAGAAACCTGAAGGATGAGAAGGCACCAGCTGCTCCGAGAGCTGAGGACAGAGCTTTCCAGCCAAAGGGACAGCATTTAGAAGCATTTAGGAGTTCGGCTGATTTAAGAAGCTGGGGGAGACCAGTTCCAGCTGGAGCCCCTGGGGGCCGGGGGTGGGGGTGATGAGGGGCAGATCCACAGGGCCTCATGGGCCTCATTTACAAATCAGATTCTTCCCTAAAAATATAGGTAGAAACTTCCAGTGGAAGCTTTAAACTGGGGGAAGGTGTGATGACTGGAGCTTTTCCTAGAACTCTTTCCTTTTCTTAGGAGGTCATGGTATAAGCTCAAGGGGAAATGCAGTGTACCCATCAGAGCTGACATTGCCCTGAGTCGACTCTCGACTCTCGACTCTTGACTCACTTGCCCCCGAGGGCCGCTGGGCCCCTCTCAGCTTCCCCACTCTGGGATGGAAAAAATCAGATGCAGCCACCTGGGAGCCACCGAGTTCTAGAGGCCGTGCAGCCCTGCGGGCAGAGCTTGGGCTTTGGGCATTCCAGGCTCAGAACCTTGGGGAGTTGGCCAGTCAGTCAGGGACTGGGTTCCAGCTCCAGCACTAACGAGCTGGGTGAGTGAGCTCAGACAGCGCCACTTCCTCTCTGGGTTCAGATCGCGCAGGTGCAGGGGCTGGACTCCAGCTGCTGGCCCGTGGGTCGCATCCAGCCTTTTGATATTTCCGTGGCCTTCGCAGCGTTTTTGCACAATTTTAATGAACATTTTTAAAATATGGATTTCCACTTCTGGAACAATCTTAAGTTGGGAGAAGATGGGGTTGTCCCACTGCCCTGGAGTTTCCTCTCTGACCTCTCTGAATGGCCTGCTGTCCAAGACTCAGGCTCCTAGGTTCTGGTCCTTAGTGGTGAGATGGCCCAGGAAGGTGATGGAAAGGGTGGTGCTGGCCAGTGATGCTGCCTGAGGCCTGGGGCTTCTCACTGACCCCGGAAGCAGCCAGGCAGCTGCACTGTGCAACACACAGTGTCACAACCTACCTGTGCCGTGCCTCCTCCCTGCTTTCCAGTCAAGCTGAGAGACTTCGAGTCGGCCGTGAGCAACTTTGAGAAGGCCCTGGAGAGAGCGAAGCTGGTTCATAACAACGAGGCGCAGCAAGCCATCATCAGCGTGAGCTGCCCACCCCCCTGGGCCCTGGCTGTGGGAAGGGGTGGGTGGGTCTCAGCCCCTAAGCCCCTCAGCCCCTCAGTTAGCCAGTCCACAGGTATTTATTACCCACCAACTGCAGGCCACATTCTAGGAGGGATAGTGGCTTTCGAATGCTTGCTACTGACGTCAGTTTATTCAGCAACCCCGATACTCTTCTTTCTTTCTTTTTTTTAAAGTTTATTTATTTTTAAGAGAGAGTATGAGTGGGGCAGGGGCAGAGAGAGAGGGAGACAGAGGATCTCAAGCAGGCTCCACGCTGACAGCCGAGAGCCTGATGCGGGGCTCGAACTCACGAACCGTGAGATTGTGACCTGAACCGAAGGCAGACGCTTAGCGCCCCTATTTCTATTTGAAATAAACAATAGAGGGGCACCTGGGTGGCTCAGTCGGTTAAGCGTCCGACTTCGGCTCAGGACATGATCTCACAGCTCGTGAATTTGAGCCCTGTGTTGGGCTCTGTGCTGACAGCTCAGAGCCTGGAGCCTGCTTCAGATTCTGTCTCTCTCTCTCTCTCTCTCTCTCTCCCTCTCTGTCCCTTCCCTGCTCTGCTCTCTCTCTCAAAAATAAACATTAAAAAAAACTTTTTTTAATTGAAGTAAATAACAGAAACGAACGTTTTACAAAACATATTTCCCATTACTATGTATGTTGATATTTCCTATTATATTCTCTTACAGTTTTCATTTTTTCTTTAATGCTGGTTGAAATCTTCTCAGTTGATTTTGGGACTTAACAGTTTGTAAAATGCTGCCTCCTCCAGGAGACAACAAGAAATACAGTGTGACAGCCTCCCACGCCTAGACCCGCACTGCTCACTCTCATTAAGGCGGCCGCCTGCCACATGCTATTTAGATTAAAACGCATTAAGAGTAACTAAAATGTAAAATTCAGTTTCTCAGTCACACGAGCCACATTTCAAATGCTCAGTAGCCACATGTGGCTTGCAGGTACCACATAGCGCAGATCTAGAGGATTCTCACGGTGGTGGAAATTTCTGTTGGATAGTGCCGGCCTAGACTGCAAGCTTCAGGACGCAGAGACCAGAGGGGAATCCAGGGAAGCCTGCAGGTGCATCAGGCTGGCCACTGCTCCCAGAACCACTCCAGGCAAATACACACCCTCAGTAGGGTCTGCGCACCGACAACACAGGCAGTTTGGCATGAATCCCCTGGCCTCCCCACCTCCCACTGCCCGCCTAAGCTGCCCCGTGTTGAAACTCCAGAGCTACGACCAGCAAGCACCTGGCTGGACCCCAGTAAGCATCTGCTGGTGTGAATTAAGCAGGGCCCCTGTCCCGGGACACCTAGGTGGCCCAGTTGGTTGAACGTCTGACTCTCGATCTGAGCTCAGGTTTTTTATGTATGTATGTATGTATGTATGTATGTATGTACGTTTATTCTCTAGAGAGAGAGAGAGAAAGACAGAGTGTGACTGGGGTTGGGGCAGGGAGAGGCAGAGACACAGAATCTGAAGCAGGCTCCAGGCTCTGAGCTGTCGGCACAGAGCCTCGATGCAGGGGTCGAATTCACAAGCCACGAGATCATGACCTGAAGTCAGACGCTCAACTAACTGAGCCACCCAGGCACTCCTATCTCAGCTCAGGTCTTGATCTCAGGGTGTGAGTTCAAGCCCCTAGTTGGGCTCCATGCTGGGCATGGAGCTTACTTAACAACAACAACAAAAAGCAGGGCTTTGTCCTTGGGGAGCTTGCCCCCGTGGTCAGGAGAGGCCAGGCATGGTAACTAGGGGTACCACGAAGGGCATGAGTGGCCTTAGGGACCAGATTGAAGGTTCAGGCACTCGCGAAAGGGAGCAGGGACCCTGGGAAGTGACAGCCAAGGATGCTGCAGTTGGAGGCTGGCCTCATTCTGGGCTTCGAAGGACCAGGACAGCAGGGTTTGGCTGGGCTGAGAAGGGGTGAGGGCTCTGAAGGCACAGGAGGCCATGGGCACTGAGGAGTCTGTGGGAGGCAGAGAAGAGGTCCTGGGACTGGGTACACGGGGTGGCTCACTGTGGTAGGAGTAGGGCCAGAGGACCCTAGACGGTCAGTGGACGAGCTTTGACTCGAAGGGCTGGGAATGGCAGAGGAGAGACCTGATATACTCGGTTTTTTAGGACGTTGAGCTTGTGGTTTGTGAGGACCCTGGTGGGACTACCCCTTTCCTGTCAGGGGGAGATTGCTCCCAAGAGAGTCCACCATGAGGCAGTCTGTGCCCTCCCTTCACCTGTCCCAGGGCAGCTCAGGCCCGTCATACCGCTGTCTTCTTCCTCTGTTGGGGGGTCAACTCCCCAAATGTGCACCTTGCCCTCCAGAGGAAGAGCTCTCCAGTCACACTCATGATTTCTCCCACTTGATGTCCTTCTGTGCGATTGCCCTGCAGATGGAGCTTGACAGTCCAGTCCAGTAAATATTTGCGGACCACTAGCTGGCTCTGAGCTGCCCAGCCCAAAGGTGACAGCTATGGTCCTGGCCCTCGGGAAGCTTGCTGTCAGTGGGAAGGTTAAGACAAAAATCCCTATTCTTGACCAGTGCTGCAGGGACCAGGGGATCTGGAGTGAGAGAGCCCAGGGCGGGAGGCAGGGCTGGGCTTTCCCATCTTGGAGGGTCTGGGGTCGCCTTGAAGGCAGGGTAGTGTTTTGAAAATGAGAGGCACGGGGAAGTCTCGGCCCTAGGTGACACCTCAGGAGACCAGGTCCCTGCCGCCTCACCTTCCTGGACTGGCAGCCCTGGGCAGGAATGTGTACTAGTGGGCAGACCAACGCTGAACAGGAGCATCCAGGCCCGTGGTCTTTCTGCGGATGGTTCCCACGTGCTTACTGCTGCTCTGCCCGCAACAACACGCACACAGGCTGAGGCCCAGGCCCCTGGGGGAGCTGCAGATGCCCCGGAAGCCCCTCTGAAGACAGGCCAGCACCCCAGCCCCACCCCCGGTGTGTTTCTGAGGCCTCTCCATGGCTCACTGCCTTGCTGAGTGCTTAGAGGCTTTCCACTCTACACTGGCTGAAGCCAAAAGAAGCTTTTGGTAAGGAGGTCAGAATGAGCAGAGACAGCTCCCAAATACACAGCTCCGCCCAAGGGAGGTGAAGTCCGAGTTCCCCGCAGTTGTATCCCCTGTATCCCCTGTTCCCCGCAGTAAGTATCCCCTGCCACTTAGTGTGGGTAATTCCAAGTCCGGAAGTCTAAATTAGCCCCAGGGCAGGAGTCTACAGAGGAGCCAGGGGACAAGGGAGGGTGGCAAGACTGGTGCAGAGCCTTGCCTGCTGGGGAGGGGGCCTGGGTGGAGAAAGGGAGCTGCTGGTGCCAACAGGGGTTAAGAGAGTTCACCGGGGGGGCGCCTGGGTGGCTCAGTTGGTTAAGCGTCTGACTTCAGCTCAGGTCATGATCTCACAGTTCGTGGGTTCGAGCCCCGCGTCGGGCTCTATGCTGACAGCTCAGAGCCTGGAGCCTGTTTCAGATTCTGTGTCTCCCTCTCTCTCTGCCCCTCCCCTGCTCACACTCTGTCTCTGTCTCAAGAATAAATAAACATTAAAAAAAAAAAAAGAGTTCACCGGCTCCTCTCCACCCACAGGCCTTGGATGATGCCAACAAGGGTATCATTGAAGAGCTGAAGAAAACGAACTACAGGGAGACACTGAAAGAAAAGAGGGAGAAAGGTGAGTGCCAGGAGGTAGCTTCAGGATTCTCTTCTGCCTTCTTTTCTGTCAGTCCTCCGCCGCACTTTCCAGCAGCTCCTCCAGTGCCGGGTTGGCACGGCCCACTGAGCGTTCTGGCTGCGGTGCCCCCCCTCCCTCTGCAAACCCCAGGCCTTCCCTGAGGCAGGAGAGGCGGGCGGTCCAGCCCATCTGGGGGGGGGGGGGTCAGAGCCCACACCGTGTTCCCCGAGAGCCCAGCCCTGTATTTCTCCAGTTGATTCATCAGATATTTGTTAAACACTTGCCATGCACTGGGAAGGTGTGGGATTTGGGGGAGACAGAGGCTCAGCCCCTGCCCCAGAGGAGCCCACAGCCCGGGGGCGAAGTCAGGCGATTTGAGTTGTCAGCAAATGGGCTCCTGCGGGGCAAGCACTACTGACTGGGAGGCATCGCTCTTCTGTGGGCACCAGCAGAGAACTCCGGCTGTCTCTGGGGAGTGCGAGAAGGTTCCAAAGAGGAAGAATCATCTGCTTTAGGCTCCAAAAGATGCCCAAGGGCTTTCTAGGCATGAGGAGGAAGGGGGAGGGCACTTCTGGTGGGAAATAGCAGGGGCGAACACACAGTGGCAGAATGACAGCAGCTTACGCTGTAAGCACACTTACACTTTGGGGGCTCTTCCTGCATTCCCGCACAGGGTTAAGCATCAGACAGGAAGGATCTGGCTCAGTCCTCACCACCTTAGGAGTAGCTACTGGTTATTTTGGGGAGGCAGTGGAGGCTGAGTGAGGTTGGGTAACCTGCCTGGGTCACACAGCAGTCTGACTTGGAGCCACACTGTCCCCTGCTGCATCACACTGCTCTCCTGGCTGGCATGTTAAGGCAGGGGCCAGGTGAGGGCACACAGGAGTCTGGCCTCCAGGGAAGCCTCGAAAACCCCCCTTGAAACCCCCCCTCGCCCATCCCCCAGCTCTAGGAAGGATTGAGGGAAGAGGAGGTGGCTGGAACCCCAGGCCCCACGGTAGTCAGCAGGGATGGGCCCCAGGGGGGTGGGGTGATGAAAGAGGCTGTTCTCCATTCAGTGCTTCCTGTGTGCCAGGCCGTCCTCTAAGGGCTTGATGTGAGCTGACTCTCCTGATCCCTTCGAGAACACTATGAAATAAGTATTACTGGTTTTATGGATGAGGACACAGAGGCAGAAGGGTTCAAGTCCCACCGTGGCTTTCAGTCTCAGGCAGCCTGGCCCAGAACCCATACTTCTACCCACTTTCTGCCTCCCCCTCTGTGGTGGTGTATCATTGCAGCTCCATCGCAGTGACACGTAGCCAGGTCTGCGCTCCGTGTCCCCAGGAGGACAGAGCCCCCTCCAGACACCAAGGCTGAAGTCCTCCAGTAGCAGCAGCAGGAAGCTGGGTGTGAGGTTTCTGGGCACCCAAGCAGCCAGATCACAGCCCTTTATTATCCAGAGCCTGCCATATGGTGGCTGGATCTCCCCAGGGAGGGAATCTGCCCCTGCTCCCACAGGCCCTTAGAGCTGCTCTCAGAAGCCGCAGGGGCAATTGATGTGAAGAGATACAGCAGGGAAAGGGGAGATGCACCTTGCAGCTTCCCATCCCCTTGGCGGGCCACGGCCACGTGCCGGGGAAGGTATCCTGAAAACCCATTGGGAAGGCCCTGGGGCCAGCGGCCGGGTACTGCTTGGCACTTCCCTCCGGGAACAGCAGGCGGCAGCATTGCACATGTCTTCACCACCAAATGAAGGCCTTTTCCCTGCTGTGAACTTTGGGTATTGGGGTGGGGGTGGGGCGGAGGGGGGGGGGCGTGCTTGTAGGCATCTTAGAGACCAGGGGCTTCCAGAAAGAGAATATGGAGGAACTCAGGAGGGGATTGTGACTTTTCTCTGTAGCTCATAAAAACGGGGCAAGGATCACTTTGGTCGTAAACATAGCTCTCCAGCTGAACTTCCTGCTAACAGTCTGCTCATATTTTGATAGGGAACCTCCCAATAAATGATGAATGTGTTTCCCAGGGACAAAGAGAAATGCAGAATAAGGGTGCTGGAGAAAAGAACCCCTCTGTGATTTTCCAGTTCCTATGTTATTTTTAGTAGGGAAAGAGAATGTGCTCCGAGGGCAGACCGTCCTGGGTTCAAATTCTGGTCCTGCCATTTATTTATCTGCAGTGTGACCACTGGCTGTGATTTCTGTCATCAGTCTCGGGTCCTTTGCAAACTTGAATCACTGACACTATGCAATTCCATGACAACCGAATGGTATCACCTCTGCAGCTCACACGATGTCTGGAACAGGGCTGGCGCTCAGGAAACAATGATCCCCTTTCTCTGCTTTTGGAAAGGCGTGCTATCTCTCAGAAGCACAGGCCCCTATAGGTTGAGGTTCACCCAGGCCCAGAGATGAACAAACTTTTACTTTTCTTCCCTCCTATTTCCTGTTTTTCAGAAGAGGCCATTGCATTGGAAAATAAGATCATGATGGTAAGGGAGAAGGAAACAATGAGAAGAGAAAGAAACGAGCCTGAGAAGGTGATGAAGCATTGGGAACGAGAGCCAATTGAGAACGAGAAAGAGACAGAAGACAAGTTGTCTCAGGAGATTCTGAGGATCACAGCAACTGGACAAGAAGAAAACGGGCAGAGAGAAGTAGGGGGAGCCCGTTCCTTTCAGAGAACAGGGCTGGGAGCCACGGGGCAAGATTCAAGAGACGTTGCCAAGAAAGCATCCGGAGAAGCAGGCGCAGAAAGAGCGGGAAATGTGAGCAGAAGGGAATCGAGAGAAATTTACAGGAGGCCTTCAGAGCTGGACCAGAAACTCTCAGGGGACTTAAGTGGAAAGGAGTCGGAGGGACTGGAGAGGAAAGTTTCAGAAGCCAGCAGAAAAGAGTCAGAAGTAGAGCAAAGGGAACTGGGAGGAACAGCAGAAATGACCACAGCAGAAGATGCTGAAGAAATGGAAAAAGACAAAAAAGCAGATGAATGAAGCAGTCAGCAGCTGGCATTAGAATCAGGGGGCTTGTGTTCCCAGGGGCTGTGGGGATCTTAAACTGGACTTTGGAGCTGAGATTTGTCTTTAACGGGAGAACATGGGGCCGAGGCTCCGCAGGTCACTTCTGCCTAATTCTGTTACTGTTTTCCCTTTAAATAGATACCTTTCATTCTTACAAACCCCGAGTCTGTCATTTAGCCTCCCTCCTCTCCCACAAGAGCCTTAGAGAACGAATAACCCAGCTCAACCCAGCTCAAGGTACCGTATTCCAAGCGAAACTCTGACCTGACCCTGACCAGGTGACAAAACAGACCCCAAGCAAGGGCTGACCCAGAGCGTGTTCAAGGTGGGACGGGTGGTCCTCTCCCCCAAGCCCTGTCCAAGGACCGCATGGAAGAAATGAGAGAGGTGCTAAGAAGAAAGGGTTTCAGGAGGGTGAAGAAACAGGTAAGCTCCAAGGAACCAGGCTAACTTAAAGACGGGAATAGAGGTATGTCTGCCCAGGCACCGGCCATCTGTTCATCTTGCTGAGTGCCTACTGTGTTCAGGGCACTGTGGGAGGCTTTATGGAAGAAATAATGATGGGACAGCCTCAGCCGTCACAGTGAGGAAGCCCTACTTGTAAACCCTGAAGCCTGGAAGGCAGAAAGAAGTGAATGCTGGCACTGACAGGGGCACTGTGTTCTAGAAACCCAGCTGGAGAAAGTTCCTGCCCAAGTGCAGGGAGCAGCCCCAAGTAGGAGTGGCAGCTCGCCTGCACCTGCACCACTTCCGGGCGGCATGGTCAGGTAAATCAGGCTCCCGCAAGCTTGTTTCCTCCTCTGTAGAATGGGTATCTGTCTCCCGGGTTGGTGTGAGGCTTCTAGGGGTGCTTAGCAACAGCACTTGGTACACGGGAAGCTCTCAAAAATCCAACCGAGCTTTCAGTGGCTTCCCAGAGGTGGTGGTGGCTGAACAGCTACCTCAGGGGATAAGCTAGGATTTCACTACGTTATCCATCTGTCCCTTGGCTATTGCCATCCTTGTTCCATTTCTGCAGTCCTTGTAGGCGTTAGGGCTGACGTGACGCTAGCTAGGACCAGGCCCCGACTAGGGTGAGGCGAGTGAGGCATTTCAGATGCAATTTTTCATAAGGTGCCAAGAAACTCAGTAAGCGACATAACAGTATTTTAACATAATATTGTAAAACACACAAAAATTAACGCAAAACCCCACGATGAATAAAATACCAAAATTTTAAATAAAGACAGGATCTGCCTTTGCCCTTGCACGACCCTGCCTCCCTGGCTTCACCCTAATCCCTCTGTGGGACCAGGGAAGGGTGACTGCCTCCCTCTTTCTAGAGCTCGGCTGGAACTCTGGAGGACACAGGTGCGCCGCGGCCCAGCTGGGCGCTGGGCGGCCGCTTCCTCCCGCGCGCAGTCAGTTTCGGGTTTCGATTCGCCGCGCCTGCGCCGAGAGCCCCGCCCCGGCCCGCCCCGGCCCGCCGCGCGCTCCGCCCCCGGGCTATATAAGGCTGCCCCGCGGGGGTCGTGCCACCGCTGGGCTCCGTGTCCCTCCGCGCAGGCGGGCGGTCCCGGAGAGCTAGTGCCTGCCTAGGCGGCGACGGCGGCGCCCCCCTCATCATGGTGAGCGGGCGCGGGGAGGCGGGAGCGGAGGGAGCGGGCCGGGCCGGCGAAGTACCCTTACGGAAAACGGGAGTGTGGGGGGATTTTCGGGAGGAAGTGCCATGCAAATGAGCACTCGAAGTTCCGGAGTTGAGCTCTGGCTTTCTGGGCCGTGGAGTGCAGCCCGAGGTAGGGGAGACGCGAGCCGAGTGGGAGGGCCGCACGGCCGCCGCAGGAGGGCGGGTGCCGGGCGCCGCGGGAGCCGGGCAGACCGAGTCTGGGTCGGGGGTAGCGCGGGGCGGGCATTCCTCGCCTTCTCCGGCCCGCGGGCCTTGTCTGAGAAAAGCGAGGGCCAGCGCAGCGCTCGGAGTGCTGCTGCCTGGGGGCGGAGCCGCTGTGGGAGACCGCGTACCGCAACAAGCGTTACCACCTGTGGCTTTTAGCGGGGCGGAAAACAAGTGGCTCAGGGAGGTGCCGCTGACAAAGTGGTGGACAGAGCTGGACCCTGGACGCAGGTGCCCTGGACCGCGCGGTCCTGGGGCAGGCACAAAGACCACGACTTTGCGGGGGGGGGGGGGGGGGGGGGGGGGGCAAGGGCAGAGGAGGAGGTGGCAGGCGTGGTGAATGAGGCCCTTTGTGCGGCGCTCTCCTGCCCTGCCCCCCACCAGGCCTTCTGTGGGACCATTGTCCCCCCCCCATCCCAGACAAGAGAGTATTATCTGTTGCTGCCCTTGTTCGGGGGAGGGAGGCAGTCTTTGGGTAACCCTTCTCCACCCCCACCCTCCTCTGCACACCCAGAGCCAGGGCAGCTGTGGCTTTGCCCAGACATAGCAGCCCCACCTCCAAAGAGGTCATCCTTAATAGGTGCCAGGAATATAAAATTAGGGTCCTCGCCTAGAACCACAGGCGCACACTTCACGCTTTCCCTTGAGAGGTGGCAGCAGTGGGGGATCCTTGAAGCTATAGCTCCAGCCAGAGGGAATTAAGAGTCGAGGAGCGCCCAGACAAGCTCTCCCCTCCCTCCTCTACAACCAGAAACTGACCGCTACATACTACAGAGAAGGGAAAGGTGCGAGCTGCCGCCCGGCAGGGTGCCCGCAACCCCGGGGCTGCTTGTAACTCAGGGCTGGGAGCCCCGATTCGAAGGAGGCCAGAGACAAGGGGCGAGAGACTGGCGGGGTGGCCCCAGGCGAGCTGGCTGACTCTGCTCTTCCCCTCCTCACACAGAATAGAAGCTTCTCCCGAAAGAGCCACGCGTTCCTGCCCAAGATCTTCTTCCGCAAAATGTCATCCTCAGGGGCCAAGGACAAGCCTGAGCTGCAGTTTCCTTTCCTGCAGGATGAGGAGACGGTGGCCACACTGCAAGAGTGCAAGACGCTCTTCATCCTGCGAGGCCTGCCGGGGAGCGGCAAGTCCACGCTGGCGCGGGTCATTGTGGACAGGTACCGCGACGGCACCAAGATGGTGTCTGCCGACGCGTACAAGATTAACCCCGGCATTCGAGGAGACTTCTCTGAGGAGTACAAGCGGCTGGACGAGGACCTGGCGGCCTACTGCCGCCGGGACATCCGCGTCCTGGTGCTGGACGACACCAACCACGAGCGGGAGCGGCTGGAGCAGCTCTTTGACATGGCCGACCAGTACCAGTACCAGGTGGTGCTGGTGGAGCCCAAGACGGCGTGGCGGCTGGACTGTGCCCAGCTCAAGGAGAAGAATCAGTGGCAGCTGTCGGCCGACGAGCTGAAGAAGCTGAAGCCGGGGCTGGAGAAGGACTTCCTGCCGCTCTACTTCGGCTGGTTCCTGACCAAGAAGAGTTCCGAGAGCCTCCGCAAAGCCAGCCAGGCCTTCCTGGAGGAGCTGGGGAACCACAAGGCCTTCAAGAAGGAGCTGCGACACTGTAGGTGGCAGGCTGGCCAGGGTGCGGGCGGTTAGCCTCATTCGCGAGCCTCCCTCGCTGGGCACGGGGTGCTGTGTGCCCGGGACCGCGTGGTGTCCCCGCGTCGGGAGCCGGCTGTGGCAGGCAGGTGGAGGCTCACCTGGTGTGAGGCACGGTGGGCTGTGGGGGGAGGCGCTCCCCGGGGCACCTCTCCTCTCACTGTGCCCTTCCTACTACCCCCCCCCCCCCCCCCATAGAGACCACTGACCCTGTCTTTGGGGCAGGAAACACAGACAGGAAATGCATCAACATTTCGTATAACCTTAGAGGGAGGATCTGGTCCCGTTGTCTTCTAACTTGTTTTTAGCCGCAGAACCATCTTTTGAGATAAAGTATTCCACGGAGGGGGCGCCTGGCTGGCTCAGTGGGAAGAGCACCCGGCTCTTGATCTCAGGGTCATGCGTTTGAGCCCCGTGTTGGGCGTAGAGATTACTAAAAATATAAACTTAAAATATTCCATGGAATCCTAAGCTGCCCAAAACTGACAGGACTATTGTGACCTCACTGAGGATGGGTCCAGGTCTCAGACTGGTTTCCCCCCATTTTGGACCATCTTTCTACTTGCAGTGTCCCCACCCATGTTTCTGTGTTATCACTCAGAGGCAGGTGATTTGTGCCTGCGCGTTGCTCAGAGACCCTTCTTGGCTCCTAAGGCTGGAATGCTGGGAAACCAGGAAGCCGTGGAGCCTACGGTGACATCGTCCAGGTGTGACCCCTGTGCCCGGAATGGCTTGGCAGAAAAGCACCAGCCAGGCAGGGCTCCTGGTTAGAGCTGGTGGCTCTGCCTTGGAGAGTGGCTGCCTCTTGAAACTGCTTTTACCGTTAAAAACTACAATCCTTTTCTGCCTGCGACACAGCAGGAGAAATGTAATGGGCCTGCTCTCGGGTCTCCCTCCCCTGGGGAGGGTAAGCGACATCCTCGCAGGGACTAGACTCTGGGAGTAAATAGGACAGACCTAGTGACTCGGAAGCTAGCCACAGGCCTAGAGTCTGGAAATTGAAACCCCGGATACTCCAAGTCTCACCACGTAATATCTCTTCATATCCCAAGCATGGTCTCCTCCACCAAACAGGCCTGCAAGGTACATGCTCTGGTGACCAGGTAACTTCTTGTCCAGGAAGCTCCGAGTGCAGTGGGGCACGACTCGGAGTGACCCTGGGGAAATGGGTGTATAGTCACCCTGATGGTACTTGATAAAGACAGATAAGGGTCGATCACTTGCCCCAGGCCGAAGGGCTTATGAGTGGGCTGGGATATTAATTATGCTCTGACTCCTTCCGTCGTACTGCACAGTTCCAACACTCCTTTGCCTTTCTACCCTATTTTTCATGACTGGCTTCCCTCTTTCAGACGTGTAGCTGCTGAAGCCGATTCCCTTGGCCTCTGCTGCCTGTCCCTGGGTTATAAGTGCCTTAGTTTTCAAATCTGGAAAAGAGCTATAAAAATCTGCATAACTAATGTGAAGTCAGGGAATTTAGACACCTTTTTGTAGCTCTGGCGTGGCTGTTTGACCACCTAGTAAATGAGTGAATTATTGTGGATTACTGAGGAACTTCTGTTTGATCTCCAGTTTTTTGTTTTTTTTTTCCTCTTGAGCCTCCATGGTTGTGGTGACAGATGTTGGGATGGCCCCTGCTCTCCTGCCCTGACTGCCCCACTCTCTCTCCCTGCAGTTGTCTCTGGGGATGAGCCCAGGGAGAAGATTGAACTGGTCACCTACTTTGGGAAGAGACCCCCAGGCGTGCTGCACTGCACAACCAAGTTCTGTGACTACGGGAAGGCTGCTGGGGCAGAAGAGTATGCCCAGCAGGATGTGAGTGCCCCCCAGGGACACCCAGCTGAGGTGGGGAGAGGGCAGGGTCTCCTGGAGATGGGTGCCAGCTCAAGGCAGGGACCAGAAACCAGACAGCCTCTCAGAAGAAATGGCATCTCCTGCTCCCTTCATCCCTCCACAGGCTTAGTCACACAGATGTCACCTACCCTTTCTGGGGAGCACCCCCCTGCCCAGCACGCCACCGGCCTGTGCATTCACCCCGAAGGCCCGCCCACCAGAGCATTTTACTTTTGATGCCCGGCAGCAGACTCGTGCTCTGGCCTAAGCTTGTGTGGAGTCCCGAAGGCCAGGTGTCCCCTGCCCCCAGGGAGCCTGGTGCTCTGACATCCCTGTCCCCGGGTCCTAGGCCTGGTCTTGCCCTGGAGTAGGGCGCATGGAGGGATAGTGAGGTTTGTTGGCTTTGAGGCGCCAGACCCCTCCCTCCCGCTCTGCTGCCGCCCTAGCCTCTGCCGTGTGGTCCTTACACAGCAGGTGTCGCCCGGCCGCACGCTGCCGTCTCCAGCCTCCCCGGTGTCTCCCCCGCTCGTCTGCCTAGGTTGACGCGGCAGCCATCTTCCTGTTTATTGGTCTCCCCAACTTGCATTCTTTACTTTGGTTTGTGGTAGTGTTCTTGGCACCTAGCACAGCTGCATGAACGAATACGTAACATTGTCCACTACCATCCCAACCACTCGTGCGCGTAACAATATTTATTAAGCACCTGTTCTGCGCAAGACACAAGGGATTGTGAGCAAAAGTGGAGACGTGTTTATGGTCAGTCGGGAAAGATGGCCTTTTTCAGAGAATCAGATATAACCAGACATGTAATCAGATGTAAACCAAGGTGTACGGGGTAGATTCTGGTTGAAGGCATTGACTTCTGGCCCCACCCTGTCCTCTGGGATATTGCCTGGGTACCAGGGTGGCTTATTACCAGGATGAACCGAATAGCAATGGCATTGGCACTTGTCACATGCCTGTTACTCTTCTAGAGTCTTCACCCAGATACTCCTTTAATCCAGGCACCGAGGTAGGTTCTAGTATCATCCCTGTTTTACAGGTGAATAAGCCAACACAGCAAGGTTAAACAGCTTGCTCAGAGCCCTGCAGCTGGTGGGCAGGGGGATGGCTGAGTTCAGGGAGTCTGGCTTCCAACTCTGCCCATGTCTGGCACCTCTGGCTCCTTGGCTTTGTCACATTAGCCTGAACGGTGTCCGTAGAAAGATGTCCTCCTGGAACACACGGGCTGCGTGCGGCTTTCCCCCCAGGGCTCGGCTGCCTCGTGCTCACCTCTGTCAGGTCCATCCTTGGTCAGCTGTCCACCGCAGGGGCCACCACCTCCAGCTTAGCTGTCGTCCTCTCCCCACAGGTGGTGAAGAAATCCTACGGCAAGGCCTTCACGCTGACTGTCACTGCCCTCTTCGTGACGCCCAAGACTGCCGGAGCCCGGGTGGAGCTGAGCGAGCAGGAGCTGCCGCTGTGGCCAAATGACGTGGACAAGCTGTCCCCCTCTGACAGCCTGCCCCGGGGCAGCCGTGCTCACATCACCCTCGGCTGCGCGGGGGACGTGGAGGCCGTGCAGACGGGCATTGACCTCCTGGAGATTGTGCGGCAGGAGAAGGGGGGCAGCCGAGGCGAGGAGGTGGGTGAGCTACACCGGGGCAAACTCTACTCCTTGGGCAGCGGGCGTTGGCTGCTGAGCCTGGCCAAGAAGATGGAGGTCAGGGCCATCTTCACGGGGTACTACGGGAAGGGCAAACCTGTGCCCACGCACGGCAGCCGCAAGGGGGGTGCCTTCCAGTCCTGCACCGTCATCTGAGTGCCCTTGCCGTAGTCAGCCCCTTGCTCCTTACAGGGAGAGTGGGGAGAGGGAAGCATGCCTTCTGCTTCATCTTTAAGATTTTTTTTTTTTTTTTTTTTTTTACTCAAAGTTAACCTTCTTGTAACTTTTTAAAAACTTGTAACTTTTCCTGCCCACCCTCCTCCCGCTAACGTCCAAGCTTTCAACACAAGGTGGGGTAGGAGGCACCATTCAGGAACCCAGAGCAAAGCTGCCCAGGCTGAGCCAAGCTGGGCCTGGAACTGCAGCCACAACCCCGAGCCCAGCTGCCTGTTACTGGTTCCCCTGCCCAGAGCTGGCCAGCGGGGTGGAGGGGGTCACCTCAGAGCTGCAGGTACCCACAGGGCGGTCACTGCGGCTGTGGGAAACCGGCGATGGATTCGGGGTGGGGGGGAATCCCTGGGCTTAGACCCTGGATCTTAATCATTGCAGCCCCAGGAAGTCTGGGGCTTTTTACCAGAGTAGAAAAAGGGGTGTACGTCCCACCTTTGGCCCTAAGTGCCTGTCCTCTCCTCCTCCACACTGTAACTAGGGAACAGGTGGATAAGTAGGGGAGAAAAGAGAACAGTAAGCAACAGCCACTCCCGGATGGCCACAGGGCTTCCCCCTTCCTGGGATGGGGATGGGCTGGCCATCCTTTCCAGCGGTGTGGCTCTGCTGTGGGGATGGGGAGATCAAAGCCAGAGAAAGTACCTCGGTGGGGAAGCTCCTATCTTGCTGTCTGCCCAGCCCAACTTGCCCCCTTAATGCCTCTGTAGGCCCGTGTGCCTCCTCCAAAGGGCGTCAGTTGGTGGGGACCAAGAGCCAGTGGGGCGGACGCCTGGCTGTTAAGGGCCAAGCCCTGCCTGGTGCCTCCGGGAAGGGGTTTGGAACATCGGTGCCTGTGCTGCGGTTCCTGGGGTGCCCTCTGCTGCCCCCTGCTCAGTAATAGGGCCTTGCTCATTGAGTTGTTACTGGACGAAAGTGCTCGAGTTACTATCCTGGCTTTGCCCAACCTCAGTGACTTGTAAGACTGACAATGAAATAAACCGTGTTAATCCTGGCCGCGTGCAGTCTCTCTCACCCCTTCTGTGCCCAGCTCAGGCCTCCCTGGGGCCGGGGTTGGCGTATCAGGACTGGCTTTGTCCCGCAGCGTGGGGCCATCGGTCCTGTCTCCCCTCTGCTGGCCGGGCACAGCTGTGGTGAGGCTGGGCAGCTGAACAGTGTTGGCTTTCATGAGGAGGCAGAACGGAGAGAGGCTGATCTTAGACGGGCACAGAAAGTGGGGGCTGCCTGGGTCTGAGAGACGTGGAGCAGAGCCTGTCTCCCCCACTGACTGCAGCAGTGGGCCCACAGGTGTGCCAGCCCAAAGCAAGGAGAGGGCCTTCCCAGCAAGACCCACGGTCCCTAGTCTGGGTCCTTCAGTCCTCTAGGGACGGGCCACCCTTAAACACAAGGCAACACCTGACACTGAGGAGTTTTGTACAGGCCAGTAGGAGCTTCTCAGGCCTACCTCGGGCATCCTGTCACCATGGCCTCGGTGACAAAGCGGGAAGACTGGAAAGGGGCAGGGGCTCAGAAGGAAGAGAAATGTAAGTTACCTGTTTGGTCCACAGTCTTTCCCCAGCCATCGCTACTACCGAAGCGCCAAAAGTCTAAGCTTCAGCCAAAGTCTCAAGTGTCTCTGCCTGGAACTCCTAGAAAGATTACTTGCAACAAACACTAAACTTGACCCGGATAGCAGGACCCTGACCACTATTTCCTTCCCCAGTTTGCCTCCCACACAGAAAGGGACACCAGTGGAGAAAGTGAGGAGTACATGCTAAGAATGCTATCTCTAAGCGTGTGAGTTTAACGTCTGTGCCCCAGGAGCTGCACGTCCCACCTGGAATGGGCCTGGGGGTCAGGGAGGCCAGGATTTTGTCCTGGTCCCCAGCTCCCTTAGCCTACACTGGCAATAGGACAGCAAGGGGGTCTGGGTCAGCCCAGCCACATTCCATGTGAGCTCTGGACACACACAGCCTCTGGTGATTTGTGGTGGCCCTTACATCAAATAAACCCGTTCTCTGAACTCAACTTCCCCATGACTGACATCAGGCTGGGCCCAACAACATACTCAGGGCCTGCTGGGTACTCACATGGCTCAACAGGTTTGGGAGAGGCGGCCAGCATCCCCTTGCCATCAGGCCCTAGGTGCCCACATCCCCTGTGGGGCAGCTTGCTGAGCCTGAAATCCATGCCAGCACCAGCTCCGTGCTGGGGGCTCAGCTCTGGCCCACCGGGTCTGGAGTGACACAAAGCAGCTGCCAGAGCAAAGTGCCAGAAAGGGTCAAAACATTTTATTCTCTTAATTTTTTTTTCTTTTTTAATAAAGTTAAACAGTAAAACAAAAATTCACAAGCTGCCTCCCTGTCCACCCCCCGCCTCCCTCCCCTCCCCGCAGTCTTCGGCGCTGGCTCCCTCTCCTTCCCCCCAACTCACACAGACACAGGGCATCCAACTAAGAAAACGAAACTGCTCTAAGGATGGGGAGATGAGATGAAGGGAGGAGGTGAACTGTGCCCACGTTCAAGGTTACACTGAGCAAGTCTCCACTTTCTGGGTTCTGGATGGTTTCCTCTCCTTAGCCAAATTGAAAAAAGAAATTCCCTGGACCAGATGCTGTAAGGGAAAAGAAGGGCTTGTTAGTTGGCTCTGTGTGGGAAGATCACTTTGCTCTGATGACGGGAAAGTCTTCAAGGGCTGCTTCAAGTTCAAACAGAAAAGCTGCCAAGTCAATCAACAAGCCTGGGCCTGGGGGTATAAGGAGAGCAGGTGAGCAGCTGTCTGTGCAGCTTCTAACCTTCACTCTTGGAGAGGCCCTGGTACTAGACCGTGTGAACGCCTCCCTGGCCCTGCAGAGGTGGGGCACCAATGGTCCCGAGGCATGGTACACCCAGGAACTTCCCTACCACCATCCTCAGCAGCACCTGTGTGGATCGGTACCCTGCTGGATGGGGGTTCTGTCGCCTCTACTTAAGGGCCCCCCTGACTCTCCCATAGCGGGGAGCTGCATTATGGGCCTGTGATCTGGAAGCTCCCAAGAGCAGCGGGCATACCCACCTTCAAAGCTGAAGCCCCCAGGACCGCCAAAGAATGCCTTGAAGATATTGTTGGCGTCAAAATCTGTGCAGCAAAATGAGAAACAGGGAAGGGGCAAAAGGTGAACAAGTTAGACCTGTCTGAAAAGGAACTTAGGATGACATGGCAGATGGGCCCCCAAGCTTTCCCAGACACACCCCTCACCTCCTTTCCCTAAAGTCATTGATGGGGGTGGGCACACGTATCCCCACCCCCCATGCCTAATCCCACTTCTGGGACATGTTCCCTTCTTCTTCCCAGCGCAAACCTGAAGGAAAGCTTTCTTCACCTCCACCTACTTTGCTGGATCTTCTTCACAACAAGTGGGATGCCATTTGCACTTACATAAGACTTTCCTCACACTGTCTCTCTATAATGCTGGGCTGCTACTGAAAAGGCTAAAATCTATCACTTCAGTGCTAACAACACTAAATGGAAGAGTAAGTTCTAAGATTTATTGTATTCATTTGATTCCATGCTGTCTAGACTAAATGCCAGAAAAAAAGCGCCATGGCTTATGAAGCACCTACTAGGTGCCAGTCGTGGTGCTCGGTACTCTGCATGCCTTACATCATCCCCAGTTTATACTCAACAAAACCAGGCAGGAGCTCAAGTAACTTGCTCAAGATCACGTGGCCAGTGAAGGCAATAGAACTGAACATTCCAACTCCTGCCTGACTCCAGTACTGTGCCCTCATCACCAGGCCACAGCAGGTCTGCTGCCCCTACCCGCGCCTCCGTTGCTAAAGTCCACAGAGGACGCATCTCCATCAGTTGATCCAGCAGGCACATTGTATCCAGATGCAAATTCTTCCTTGCCTCTCTGTATCTGCTCATCTCGGGCCCCCTAGCTCAGGTAATGGCTCCATCCAGTCAGCCGTCCAAAGCCACTCAAGTTCATCCTTCCCCTCTTCCAACACAGACATGAATCAAGCCCTGCCCTCCCACTGTGCCCTCCGATTCTCTCCCCCTTCACCGCACCAAAGCGCCTCTCCTCACCGCCACCACAAATATTCTGCCACCTAACTCTGGTTCATAGTTCCCCTACTTAGGATCCTTCAACAGTGGGGGGAACTTCTAACCAACAGGAAAAAAACCCATATTGCCTACTCTAGCCCCTGCAGGGGGATCCAGCTACTCTGGGGCTTCATGCCTTAGCACCCCCTGCCTCAAACACCCTCTATTCTTCTACATTCAGCCCCTTACAGCTCCCCAACGGTATTATTTCTGCACTTCCAAGCCTTCCCTTGCTAGTGCTTATGTCCTCTGCACCCTGGGCACCCACTACATTTGACTGTACTTGTTGGGATTTCACATCCAGGGGTCAGAGGTCAGAAGTGGCTTGTGGGCCAGTTTGCAAAGCCCTAGACTGGGTTCTCAGAGCACAGGGAACCTGTTTGATTCACCTTTGTTATTTCCAGCACCCATCACAGTGCCTCACACGTTACAGGTATTTATCTAGGGTGTGCCTTACAAATCACTATGCATCACTAGCTACTAGATAGACTCTCCGTTGGAGTGTCTTAAGAAAAATTCTAAAGATCCACACTGGTCAGGTTCGTCCCAGGCTGCCCCAACCAACTCACCACCCATATTCATGCCCTCCTCATCCAGGTCCTGTCCACTGTCATAGCGAGTCTTTTTTTTGGGATCAGAGAGGATGGTAAAAGCTTCTCCAACTTCCTTGAACTTTTTCTCCTCCTCCTTCTGAACTTCGGCACTGGCTCCACTGTGCCGATCTAAAGGGAGGAGTATAGGAAGAACTCAGGGTCACAAGAAAATAAAAGTTGAAGAGAAAGACCACTTTATGTCCAATTTTAGAATGTGGTACTTCCAAAATTTGGAGGGTATGGAACTTAGCAACACCTTATTACCTATCCGCTGAAGGGCCAGAAACTTTCTTCCTTTTAAAAGTTTACTTATTTTCAGAGAAAAAGGGAGGGAGAGGGGGAAAGAGAGAGCAGGTGAGCACAGGGTAGAGGCAGAGGAGGGAGAGAGAGAATCCTAAGCAGGCTCCGTGCTGTCAGACTGGAGCTTGAGGCAGGGCTCAATTCCATGAACCGCAAGATCACGACCTAAGCCGAAATCAAGAGTCAGATGCCCCATCAACTAAGCCACCCAGGCGCCCCAAGAGCTGGGAACTTTCTGGACTGAGTCCTGGTTCGTTCTTCCCACCAAGTCCCCTCCCCACACCCACTCTACCTGGATGGTGCATCAAGGCCCGTTTCCGGTAAGCTTTTTTGATCTCATCCTCAGAGGCATTCTTGTCCACTCCCAGAATTTTGTAGTAATCTTTCCTCTTACTCTTCTTCAGTTCCAGCTGTGCATTTTTTAGGAGCTGTTTGTGTTCTGGAAGGAGACATCTAGAGTCAATGGACAAATGTGACTCTGGTTTCCCTTACTAACCCAGATGCCTTGCAGTCAGAAGCCTTGTTAACCATACATACCAGGTGCTTTTATGGTGTTTTCTTTCTGAAGATTAAAAAACAAATCTACTCATACTTCAGTTCTGCACATCAGCCTCATTACACATAAAAGGAAGTAAAAGCGACAGGATATAGGGCCAGAAAATAAGTGCCTTGTCCTGCACTTGGGGTCTCTGTTAATTTCTTCCTGGCTGGTGATCAAATAAGCCCCAGGTATGTCCCTGATCCGTGAATCAAACTACTCCTATGTCCAGTTGTAGGGCCTATGAGTAAGACCTCACATTTCCCTGAGAAACAGGCTCTCAAACACCTTTACCTTTTGTTTTCTCCGTCTGATACACTTTTTCATAGTCCCGCACTGCTTCCTCATACTGTTCTGTGTCCATGTAACTGAAAAGGAAATACAGGGCGGTCCATCAACATAAACAGCAATCACCTTCAGTATCACTCTGGGAGAAGAGGCACGGCTCAAGCAAGAGACACACACTTTCGGTTGAGATGCTTCATGAAACAGGAATCCTTAAGCTAGCTGTGAGAAAAAATTAACTACCAGTTCCTCAAGTAAAAAGAGACAGGTCTCATGCCACTCGCACCCAACCAGCAAAGTGATACTCTGCTTTGAGCAGAAAGCAACTAAGGGGAGAAAGTTCCTTCTGATTTCAGAGCCACCAAAAGGCATCTGGATTGCCACAGGACAAGGCAATGTGAAGGCTCCTACTTGACTGATTACTTGGGATTAAAATGCAAGAGAAAAAGATCATGAAGTGAGAGCGGTGAATATGGAAAAGCTTTGAAACCTGCAGTGCCATAAACATGCAGGGCCAGCTCCAATCCAGAGTACAAGTGGGATTAGTGAGCCACTAGAAGGATCAAGTTCAAGATGGTGGCTGCTGGCAAATGCCTCCACTAAGACTAATCAATCTGAGAGATGGAGGTAAGTGAGAGAAAAAGGAGACTCTAAACGCAGGCTTGCTTTTATTTCAGGAGTGTAGAAGAAAGGGGAGGGGGGGCTGCCCCAAGATGGGCGGAATCTAACTTGAAAGGCTGATTGCCAGACCTGTTAAGACCTTCTTTTCCACAGAAGCAAAGTGGCATTTTCCATGTCCCGATGAGATCACTGGTGCCAAGACTGGCCTACCGATTAAACAGACTGTGTAGGAGTTCCAGAGACAGACCCCATCGGCTGGGCAGCAGGAGTGACTGTGCGGCACAGCTAGCTGCTGCCCAACAAAGACCAAGTTTACTACACTGCCACCACACATCCCATCTTTGCAAACATCAGAGCCCCGGTGGGCTTAGAGGCCAGAGCAGAGGGGTGCTGCTGATGTGGCTGGCAAGACAGAGCCCAACTTCTTAGGCATCTCTGATTTTCTGGCAACATCTTGATTTACAATTTTAATTAAACAATGGTGACAAAAACCAGTGCCCTGTGGACACTGGGAACAAATGTTACCAGGAGCTCAGAGAACCCATTTACAGCATGAAGAGTAATATAAGCTGATGGTCCCAGGTGTAGAATGATCTGTCAGATAAATAACCTTAATGAACTTTCAATGCCCTTTTGGAATGTATTAAACAAGCTTGTATTACAATGATTTACATTTTTACTTAATGTGTTTTTTAAATTCAAGGACATCTTTCCATTTAAATTTTTTTTCTATTGTCATACACCTGAAACATTACAACACTGTATGAAAACTATACATCTATTTTTTAAAAAGTATTTTTTTTAAGTTGAAGAAAATGCAGAGAAGTAGAGCTTTAGGGAAAATGGGAAACTGCAATGCATGATGGGAGATGTAGCAGAAATCTGGCATCTCCCCGTCTTTAGGGATAAGTTGAGGTAGCAGTCAGGACTCTGGTAAGGGTTTGGCCTGAACTAATCTCCACTACTTCATGTCAGTCCCAGCTGCTTGAGGGGACTGTTTGCCACGTTCTTGGCCAACTGTGCCCCAAAGTGCACGCTGTGCCCCGTGGTGGGATCTCAAAGGCAGAGCCACTCAGAGGACAGTTCTGTTTCTACCACAAAGATAAGCTGTCAGTTGTCTGATTAAAGCCATTTGATTTTTCTTCATTGAACACATATCAAGATAGAATTGTCCACCCCTTTATCTTGCTAACAAACCAAGAATATTCTCTCCCCATTCTCTGTTCAAACACAGCAGAGTATCCACTGAGTTGACACAGTGTCATATATATAGCCACCCCCGCCCCACTAGACGCTTAGGGGATTCTCCTTGTTTGCTCTTTCAGATAACATCACAGTAAACGTGCACATAGCATTCTGGATCTGTTAACATTAGTCTTTAGCTGGATCATAGGGTGCCTGCTGTCTTCCAAAGCTTCCATGTTTGCCTGCCAGCAGTTTGCAAACATGAGATGATAGACAGCTAGTTTCAGGATCTATAATACAATTCTGTGTACGTTTCTGTTTGATAGACTTACTCATCTACTTAGAAATCCTCTTGGAAAAAAAAAAAAAGCACCACATACAGGAGCACTTTTCCTGCTTTCAAAAAAAGTGGATCATTTTGGGAAAACTAAAAGGGAGGCAGGCCACACCCTGCACCAATGAGACTGAGGAGCTTGAAGAATGAAGGGCTCATCAGGCATCAGTAGCAGCACCACTTCTTTGGATGTGACATTTCAGGACAAGGAACGGAACGAACGAATGCTGGAGAATTAGTATACAACAAATAGGTCTTCCTTCTGGAATTTTAAGATAGAATTGTTCTTCTCTGTCTGGGAAATAATCTGAAATAAGAAGAAATGGATTTGGGGGAGGTCTCTCCTAGCCCTTGCTAAGGTTCCTGTCTGCAGAAAAGAGTCTGGTGGGTCCAAGAGTAAGAAGGACATGTAAGCTGGGGAGCACCCCGATTCTGAAGGTGAATCCGGGCACTAGATCTAGGCAGGCACATCCTGGCTCATAAGTCTCCAAGTCACAGAGGTATTTCAAAAAGGGTTTCCTTATACTGCTGGGAGGCTGAGCCAGCTTAAACTCCTTTCTGTCTTCTGTAACCCGGAACAAACAGGAGAAGCAGAACTCTCAACTGTCTCTGTCTTCCTCTTTGAAGCAACATACATTCATTCGACAAAACATTTATTGAGTGAGCACCTACTGTGTGCCAAGCACTGTGCCAAGTTAGAGCAAAAGTGTACAATACAAAATACAATCTCCAAAGGAAATGGATTTAAACTTTAACAAAAGGAATTTGGGTCAGGCATCAGAGGAAACTTACTGACCGTGAGGGGCGTAAGACACAGGCATGGGAGACTGAGGGAGCTGTGCAATCTCCTCGGCTGGAGGTCTATAAAGAGAGTCTAGGGCTGGAACAATCCCACCTAGAGGCAGGGGGAAGGACCAAATGACCTCACAACATCCCTGGGGCTGCTTCAGCATCCATAATGCAATCCCCCTGGCAGGCCGGCAGCAACTCCCTCTTCCCCTCACCCTCCAGCACCACTTACCACTGAGCTCTTCTCAAGTAGGCTTTTATATAAGTGTCATCGAGCTTCACTGCATTTGTGCAGTCTTCTATTGCACCATCTAGTTTCCTAAGCTTCAGGAGAGAGAGAGCAGTCATACTTCACACCTTCGGTGACCGAGGGAGCCCAGAAGCTGTGAGCACGGCTTCACAATTCTAAGAGGATCAGTCATACCAGGCCCCTGTCACACTCATTTCTGGTCACTGAGAAAGCCCTCCAGTATCTCGGAGGGCTACGGACACTGGCTTCAAAACTGGTTTCTCTTCTAAGGGATGGAAGCCAGGCACACTTATGGGCAAGGATAAGCCACCTCTGCCATTCCAGGGTGGTGCCCAAACACGACAAGGAAATACTTAAGGGTGGTTCCTGCCCTCCACTCTCCAAAAGGCTAACTACAGGAGTAAGAATCACTGATTTCTGACCACTGGAACGCTACAAGAGCAAGAGCTTGCTCTGGTTTCTCATGGTATGCAGCACTGCAGTGGGCGCTCAGACCATTTTCAGCTGAGCATGCTGGACAAAAAAAACTAAGCCTGCTTCATACTCTAATTTCCTCCAAATCACTCCCGAGGAAGCCACAATCACTCGCTTTGGCAAAAAGCAGCAACAATATTTGCTTAAAAAATTATCCCAAAGCCTCTAGCCATTCCCTTAGTGGAAGGAAGGGATCTTGAGGAAGACCAGATAGGAATATCCTTCCCAGCTGTCCCTCAAGTGCCCTGAAATTCTAGGAAAAAGGTAAAAGCTTGCTTCTCAAAAGGAAGTTCCTAACAAGCTGAGATCTCAACCAAAACCACTATTCTCCTTTCGTGTGGCTTGTCCTTATTAAGCAGACTCCCCACGACCTCTCTGATGCCCCTTAAACATATCTCCATAGGCCCCAAGACCCAGACCGAGTGCTTACCTTGGAATTAACCGTACCCCGATTACAGTAGAGTTTAGCATTTGTTTTTATATTGTTAGGGTCTATCCCCAGGGCTTCTGTGTACAGTTCATAGGCTAGCTTGTAATTTCCTTCTTTAAATGCTTTATTCCCATCTTCTTTCTTTGCTTTAAGTGCTTTGGCATTCTACAGGGAAAAGCAAAGGGAGGTTAGTTCACATCCAGGAAATCTCAGACCACCGTACAGAGAGGCCCGAGTCTATTTTCAATTTCTCAGATCCCTGTTGTTTAGCATCTTACAGATCCTTATCCCCCTCCCCTCCAACCCCACCACCTAGGCTATTTGCTGTTCACTGGTGCTTCCTACGGAGTGGACAGGGGAAACCAAGATTTACAAGAGAATACCAATGAGACCTGTGTCACCCGGGGTTTACCTCCACTTCCCAGAATAAGCATTACTATTTTTTCTTAAAACACACACCTAGTATTAGGAGGATCATATATGATCACATCTGCCTTTAGGCAAATAAAAGTAGTTCTGAAATAATTTCTAAGGAAAGGACCAAGCATCCTGGCAAGGTGGAAAAAGCATGTCCAGCATGCTCACATTTCACGTGGTCCTAGAATCTTCTATTTGTGACTTTCTTAAAGGCTCAAAAAGGAAGCTTTCTTTCCTACTCAGATGTGGGGCCTAGAACTTACTCTGCAAGCCACGCAGGCCTTCTCATGGTCAGGAGCCATCCTGAGAGCCTGTACAAAAAACTGAACCGCCTTCTCAATACAATCTTCATAATAAAGGCAAAGACCTCGTACGTACAGAGCATCTGCATTGGTAGAATCCATTCGTAGAATGTCACTGCAATAGCCGTAAAGGGACATGCTCAGCTGTGGTTTGGATCTCTCCACCATCGCTAACATTTGTGATTACTATAGCCAGTTTTTCTCCTGACCATGTGTCTAGTATGGAAGTATCCAAAGGTAGACAGATCCCAATACCTTCCCCAAATAAACCACCTATATTTATCTCTAATACACTTCATGCATCTCAGTCTTTATTAGAACAGTGGTTGGTAAATTACAGCCCACAGGACCAAATCCTCCCTGCTACTGTTTATGTAATAAAATTGTACTGAAACCTACCCACATCATCCACTTATCTATCATCGATGGCCACATCTGCACTATAGTGGCAGAGGTGAACAGTTGCAACAGAGACCATATGACCTGCAAAGGACTGATCAGCCCAAGCTGGCCTACCTACAGGACATATGGTAGCTCCTGCTGTAGAGAGCTGCCAGACGGCACCTGTCCAGTGGTATCTGGTGCGTCAAGGCCGAACTGGCCCGACTTCATACCTGGCCACAGACTGTGCTTCCGGATAACGACCTAGCATTGCTAAACATTCTGCTTTGAGGATTTTGAAGCGATGGCAGGCAGGGGCAAATTCTAGGGCACGGTCCATGCAGAAAACAACCTATGGGGAGAAGGAAAGCAAATAACTCTCTTCATTCTGGACTCTACAGAAACATCTTCATTTTAGTTTGGCCACAGGCAACAAACAGATTCAAAGGAAAGTGATATCAGAGTTTAGGAACATATCTAAGTCATTTGATTAAACCACTGAAACAAGGAGAGCAGGTGATCCAAATGATAATGATGACAGCAAACATTAAGTTCTTTATATACTGACCCACTTAATGCTCACAACAATTTTATACAGTAATTTCATGAAATTCCTTATTTTGTTAATGAGAAACTAAATGAAAACGCAGAAATAAAGTAATGTGTTCAAGGTCAACAAAGCTAGTAAGTGACAGAAACAGGATTGGGTCTCACACTGAGACTCCAGAGCCTGTAACTGTAATCACCATGCTAAGCTGCCTCCACACTGAATCATATCCAGTGACTGTGGTCAGAATCACATTCTGCTAATGTAGACTCATTTGCTACTCTGCCTAACTCACCATGTTTAGCTTATTATGTAACACAAGGATACCCCAAATAACCTGATGTAGACTCATTACTCCTTGTATGATCAGAATGGCTCACAGTTCCTTCCTCCCTGTGCCATGAGCCTCATGTCTCACTAAGTACCCTGGTGGCCACCCTTCCACTTCTATCTTAGTACAGAATATACCAATAAAATGGCGCATTTTAAATGGTCATAATAGACTTAATCAGAGTACTGTACCCAACATGTTGCTACACAAGCTAAAAGGCAAGTTTCTTTCTCTCTCACACACGCACGTGGCTGGGATTACTTCAATCTTTCAGCTTGATAAAGACTCTCCATGTATTCCCATTTTCTCTTTAAAAATTTTCTTTAAACTTTATTTTTGAGAGAGACAGAGCATGAGCAGGGGAGGAACAAAGAGAGAGGGAGACACAGAATCTGAAGCAGGCTCCAGGCTCTGAGCTGTCAGCACAGAGCCCAACGTGGGGCTCAAAGTCACAAACCAAGAAATCAGGACCCGAGCCAAAGTTGGACGCTCAACCAACTGAGCCACCCAGGTGCCTCCCCGTTTTCTTTTTAATGTTTGTTTATTTCTGAGACAGAGAGAGAGCGCAAGCAGGGGAGGCGCAGGGAGGGGAGACACAGAATCCGAAGCAGGCTCCAGGTTCTGAGCTGTCAGCACAGAGCCCGAAGCGAGGCTCGAACTCACGGACTGTGAGATCATGACCTGAGCAGAAATTGGTGCCCCCCGCCCTCACCCTTTTTCTCTCTTCAGAAGTTTGTTCTCTGAGCTTTCAGTTTTGGGTTAGCTGCTATTCCTGGGAGATCCTTGCTGAATCACCTTCTTGTCCAGTAATAAATGACCCAAAGGAGAAATGTGGAATTAAGGGACACCCATTTCCTCTCAGAATCTGGCCCTGGGGATCAGGAAAAGATGAAGTCTGAAAACTCAGAAGCAGAAATAGGACTAATTCCAGCAAACAGGCAACTGGTTAGACATTCATATAATGGGATACTACATGCCTCTAAAATACAATAAAGACGTTCTCCATATATTAATAAAGACTTCAAGGTCTACTAAGTGGGGGAGGGGGGAAACAAAACAAAGTATAGAACAGTATACAGCATTATTTCCTTCCTCTCATGCAAAAAAAAAAAAAAATTAGAAATCTATGCTTCTCTTTGCTTATATGTGTACAACTGAACTGGAAGGGAACAGAAGAAACAAGAACAGTGGTTACTTTAGTGGGTGAGAACTAGGCAGATGGAAATCAAGTTCGGGGGGAATACCTATCACTGAGTATCTGTTTCCACTTCTTTTAACAATGAATGGCACCTATTCAAAAATTTTAATTTGAAAATATGTGGAAATAGGGAAACCCCACGAGCTGCTCTGCTCCACTGGGAAGACTCCTTGCAGGGTTCAGAGCAGTGGTGGGGCGCCTCTCTTTCAGGGCACAGGTTACTATCCTGGAAGTCCCAGGACTGTATGAAGTTTTAGATATGATGTAGAGTAGAGTCATGGTGCTGACTTTTTCTCCCTTCGACAGAAAAATAATTGGGGGGGAGGTGAAGCAGTCAAATGTAAGCAGCCACACCCTGCTGCCTTCGCAACGCTCTGTGCGGAGATGGTTCTGCCCATCGGGTCAGTGGAGTGTGAGCTGAAGCTCAGTGCCTCACTTCCCACCCCCATCTCCCCACGACCAGGGACAGCTGCAGGCAAAGAAGATCTTTGTTTCTTCCAAGTTCATCTGCTTCCCCTGCCAGGATCATAATTCTTCATTTGTGACATCACCATGAGCTACAGTGGGGGGGCTGGGATGTCACAAACAGAGGATTCTGTCACAAACTGGGGATTCTGGCTCCAGAGTGGGCAAGAGAGAAAAGAAACTCAAAAGATTGCCTTTTGAGACAAAGCTTTTGCCTATGTAAACCTCAGAAAACATGACAGAAGGCAGAATCGCTTTCCAACTACACACACACACACAACAAAAAAACTTATGAATCACTGTGGTTATTACAAAGACACTGTGGTTATTAAAACCAATGGACAGAAGAGGGATGCTGATAAGTTAATGCTGGGACTCTGCATAAGCTAATCAGAAATACTTATTACCAAATAAAAGACCTGCACAGTTTTTGACTTATGAATAATTCTTAACTGTATCCTTTTATCAAACATTTATTGAGTCCCTTTTACAGAAAGCACTGAGCAAATTCTCACATGTTCCCTGGATGATACAAACTTTTTTTTTTTAATTTTTAAAGTTTATTTTATATTTTTGAGAAAGAGCATGAGCACAAGCAGGGGAGGGAGAGAGAGAGAGGGAGAGAGAGAATCCTAAGCAAGCTCTACAATGCCAGCACAGAGTCTGACTCAGGGCTCAAACCAACCATGAGGTCATGACCTGAGCCAAAATCAAGGGTCGACCACTCAACCGATCCAATACAAACCTCTTTTAAGTGATCCTGAAAACTGATCCTGATCAGTGGTTTTTAACTTTTTTGGGAGCCATTCACCGTCCCTTGTGAAACTAATGAAAGCTACGTCAAAATATCATCTAAAGAAGAGAATTCAGAACTATACAGATGAGGCATAGCCACTATACACAAGATCTAGAAAGATATCTCAAACTTTTATACCCTTCGCATGTTTTCAGACAGGGCAATCTTTTTGGCACGTTAATTTTCATGGGACTGTCACACGGCCCCATAAAGGAGACTAGTGGGTTTTCATAGAAAGGCCTAACAGCAATGGGGCCCCTGGGTGGCTCAGTCGGTGAACCGTCCAGCTTTGGCTCAGGTCATGGTCTCACAATTCGTGGGTTTGAACCCCACACTGGGCTCTGCGCTGACAGTGCGGAGCCTGCTAGGGAGTCTTTCTCTCTGCCTCTCCCCCACTCACGCTTTCTCTCTAAATAAAAACTTAAAAAGCAAAAAAGCCTAATATCAAAATGGTACTGATGACAGGTTACATACACTGTTCAAGAATCTAAAAGGAGCCTCTCCTTTTTAGTTACAGCTGCATCCAGTTCACATAAAGCAAGAGTTAGAGCTAGCTCCCATTGTTTAAATAAAAATGGATTATCCAAACATAATATTTAATTCCAACCAGTGTTTCCTCTATTAGCAGCACACTTTTAGGCTACCATCTTATATCAAAACCAGGAACAAACTCAAGTAAACTATTACTGCTTTTCATCATAAAGCCAAATATTATTAAGAAAATAAGTACCTTGGCCCAAAAAATTTTTAGATGCTGGTGATGATGTGGAGCAACAGGAACTCTCACTCATTGCTGGCGGGAATACAAAATGGTACAGCCATTTGGGTGGTTTCTTGCAAACTTAACATACTTCTACCATACGATCCAGCAACTGCACTTCTTAGTATTTACCCAAAAGGGGTGAAAACTTATGCCCACACAAAAACCTGCACACAGATGTTCAGAGCAGCTCTATTCACAACTGTCAAAAATGTGACTGTAACAAACGTACCTCTGGTGGGGGAATGTTGATAATGGGGGAGGCTATGTATGTGGGGAGGGGGGGTAGAGGGCATAGGAGAACTCTTTTTACCTTCCTCTCAATTTTGCCATGAACCTAAAACTGCTCTTAAAAAAACAGTCTTTAAAAGAGAGAGAAAAAAAAAAGAAAAAAAAGTCAAAATAAAGTGGTAACTTATTATTCTGGATCTTGTGTACTATACCACACACACATACACACCCACACACACACACACACACGCACGCACGCACGCACACACGAAACCTTGTGACAAAGGGTAGGTGAGATCTCCCCATAGTTATACTTTACCTTCCGAAAATCCCGCTTCTCAAAATCCGTTTCTGCTATTTTCTCATATTCTATGACTGCATTAGCATTCTTGAACTATACCAGAAAATCAGATAAGGAAAGTTTTAATGAAGTTATAGGTTCAACAAACACAAAAATTAAGGCTTTGATGAATTATTAGTTCAAGAAAATCAGAACCAGAGACTTTACAAATCAAGTTGGTGAAGATGCAGCTAAAAGGGTAAAGCCCAACCTGCACCCTCAGTTTGAACTTAAAGTCAAGAATACAAGAATCATGCCTTGAAAGATATAAAACAAGGGCAAGGCATTGTCAGAGGTCGAGCAGAAGTTTCCAGATTCTCACTAAAATGCAACCAGAGGTAAACAGGGTATATATGGAAACGGAACTAAAACATGTTTTAGCTGCTACCAATTTAATCAGGATTTGAACTTACTCAGATTCTTCAACTTCATTCACATCAGTTCCTTACAGCATCTGCCCACCCCCCAGGAGTCTCAGAAACCCTCCAATTTTCACAGATTCCTAAACCTATAAATCATACTCAAAACTGTCTACATACACAAAAATCAAGCCTCAGACTGACTATGAGACTGCCTACAGTTAGCCAGGTGTGGCCGGTGGCAGGAGTGAAACTAGCTCAGTTCTTTTTTTTCCAGCTCTCAGTTCTGACTTTCAGGTCACTATACCACATTGTCTTTTTCCATACACACAAGATCAGAACCATACCTCCTGTTGTGCCTGAGCATTTTTGTGATCCAGTTCTAGGGCTCTCTGGAAACTACGACATGCCGCCATGGCATTCCCTAGAGATAGGTGGCATTTACCCTCTCGTAGATGTCCCTAGAAGAAACAGAAAGAGGGAAGAAAAGGAGCATGATTGGCCAAGCAAAAAGCAATCAACAGCAGCAAGAAACACCCACAGAAAACCGACATGGGATGAAAATGGCCAGAGCAGTGGTTCTTACCAAGGGAGATTCTGCCCTCCATGGCATGGTTAGATGGTTAGCAATGTTAGAGACATTTTTGGTTGTCACCACTGGGGCCAGGGTGGGGGTGGGGGGGTGCTACTTATACCCAGTGGTTAAGGGCCAGGGATGTTGCTAAACATCATATAATGCACAGGATAGCCCCCCATGACAAAGAATGATCTGGTCCCAAATGTCTACAGTGTCTAGACTGAGAAGCTCTAGGACAGAGAATTTAATTGAAACAACCGGTCCTCCCCAGCTGATCCTTCCCCAACCATTTCTCCCCAGTCAATCCCCCCCAACTGCTGCCCCACTGCCCCAGCCAAGTGGTCACATCACGTACCCGGACGAAACTGTCATCCAACCTCACGGACTGCTGTGCATCTCCAAGAGCTTCCCGGAACTTTCCAAGCATCATCAAGGTGGCTGCTCGATTCCCATAATAGCTAGCATTTTTAGGACACATATCTACAGGAAGGGCAGAAGAAAGTAAAATACAGCTTAGCCAAGTCACTGCCTCAAAAACTGCGGGGCCATCTCCCTCAGAACTGTATTAAGGCAATCAAACTCTAACAGGAATGCTGACATACTCTGTTTAAAAGGCCATGGCCAAATTTTTGACTACTTGTGCAAATGGACAGCAGCAATGGTGCAACCAATGAAAAAGGAAGTTGCTTAAAAATAATTTACACTTAGCTTTAAAGTGCTCTGACTATCTTTTCAGGATAAAGATGGGAGATGTCAGCATATTCATCTTCTTAATGAATTGTATTTTATGTAATAAGACATGAAAATGAATTTGCATTTGTTGAATTAGGGGTAGAGAACCTGTAAGCAAGTTAGGTGAGAAACATGCTGACATGGGATTAAAATATGCTGGCAAATTGAGCACGGAAGTAGTTAAGGCTTGATAATATCTACAAGGGCCATTTTCTAAGATAGTTAAATGAACTGGAAATGGCTGAGATGCATTTAGGCGGTTATCTTTTTGCCATTAGATCTAGAATTTCTGGAATTGCCTAATTTAAACTACCCATTTGAGCTAGAAAGCGTCATCCCTCATGAAGCCATTAAGTCCAAAAGAGTTCACATGCCATTAAGTCCAAAAGAGTTCATAACAGTTATGAACCCACTACGCCAAAGGCTACTTCTTCGAGAGGGGCTACTTATAATGGTATTCAGCAAATTTATCTTTCAGCATAGGCAGTAGGTCCTTCTCACCTATGGCTTTTGTATAATAGTTATAAGCTTCATTGTAATCTTTCTTGGCATAGTATGCATTTCCTTGTTCCTTGAAAGACTCTGCTTCCCTGAAAAGGAAAGAGAAAGAAAGGCACGTTATTTTACACAGGGAATAACCTCTGTAATCTCATGGGAGCAATCTTTGGTCTACAGCTCTGGGCATATTGAGCTGAAAGTTAGTGCGATACTTGAAGGAATTTATAGATTTGTTCGATGCTGTTTTTTGGGGGGGCTTTTTTTGGTCAGATACGTTTAAACTAAATGAAGAAAACCTCTCTTGTGTTGCCTGCCTTTCCTCACTATTCTGGCCTACGGTCACACCCCATACAACAGGCAAATTTAGACATCCTCTCACAGAAACTAAAAAATTTTTTAAAGTTTATCTATCTATCTATCTACCTACCTACCTACCTACCTACCTAAGTAATCTCTACACCCAACATGGAGCCTGAATTCGTGATCCCGAGATCAAGAGTTGCATGTTCCTCCAACAGAGCCAGCCAGGAGCCCCAGAATTGTTCTATTTATTTCCTTTCCACTGTGCCACAACTTCTGCCTCTTTAGCAACCATAAAAAATCAGTTACAGATCATTCCATTCTGGGGCAATGACTTCTTAATGTGAAATGGGTCACATCTTTAGAGTTCTAATGATCTGTTCTCTTGAAAACTGGCTCATGCATTTGTCACTGAAAGGACAAGCAGAGCAAAAGCAGGTGGCAAAGGAGTTAAAAGCAGAGCATATTGATGTTTAAGATGGAGGACGGAGTTGAGTGACAGCAGAGACCAAGAACGTGGGTAACAGGGACATACGAGGTACAGCCTGCCGGGGATATGCTTTGAGAAGTACCCATCTACTGACACTCTGCCTATCACATCTGGGTGGGTTCTTACTGCCCCCTATACCGTTCCTACTGTACCTTGTATAACCACCAAGTGGGTAGTATCAGAATTTTTGCCCTACTCCAAGATCCATTTTTTGAAGCTGTACCATTAGACAAATTGTTCTTTCCAAAAGGAACAATGTTATGTGAGAATTCTACTCCAGACCAAGGAACTAGAATTAGGACATGACCAACAATGTTTCAAAAGAACTACTAACCTCTATCAAAGATACCCCAAATCATTCTAATGACTCAATTATCTTTGAGTGACAAAGATAATTCTTTACCAAAATGATTACTGCAATATAACTAAATATCTGAGCATTTTTGCTATAAGGAAGAATCTGTTTCTTTTTCTGTCCTCTACACACACACACAAGAGAACGCAGTTCAAGGGAAGCAAGGACAAAAGTACCTAGTTCTTAACTTTGGTGATGGTATGGGAGTTTACAGCTTGATTCTACAGACATCAGCATTGGGAAGATTTGTGATTTTTTTATTTACATATTTTAAACTACAAAGTAGCAAAGCTGCTCTCCTTTTAGATTGAGGCCCTCTCCCTTTCTATTCTTCTCCATCACTGTTCTGGCAAGCCCTACTAACATGAAAAGGCTGCCAGAAGAAAGGAGAAACAAAATGGGAATGATCTACAAATGCTGACAGATTTAAACTGTGATGGACATGAATCTGTTTGAATAATTTTATTACACCAACTGTCACAATGCTGTAAAGAGGCCATCTGTTATTAAGTCCTCAAGAAAGATCCCCCAGCTGCAAGATTTACAGGACCAACTGCAACCTTTCTACATGGCAGACACCATCCTGTAACTCTATAAATTAAGCAAAGCACTATAAAAACTATGAGGAGCCTATCTTTTAAGAGCAGACATGCCAAGAGATCTGAAGAAAGGGTTTCCCCAACCCTGGATGCCAGAAGCTGAGTCAAACCACTGTGAAGACGTGAAGTGGTAAATTCAAAGCAAACACTGAAGATGTACCTGAAAAGATCTAGCCTCCTCTTTTAGGCTAGTGGCTAAGAATACGCAAATCCTAGAGGAAAGCCAAAGGCATCCAGGCACGTGAACAGACACTATCAGCAGTATAAAGCTTGTTAGTCAAAGGTGAAGCAATCTGCAGAGCTACAGAAAGATGCTCTTTCTTTCCTGAAACACTAACACCCATGGATACAAGGAAGTTCAGCACTGGCTTTTAGTAAAAAGGCAAAGGATGATTTCTGTGGGAAGTCAGTATTAATTACTGAAGTCTGGTACTTTCCATATGTTATCTTCCCATCAGGTGTTTCACATTATTCCCATTTCTCATAGGAGTAAAATAAGGGGTAGAGGTTAAAAACTGGCCCAAGGTCAGGATGTGGAGCCACACCTGTCAGATTTCAAAGCCTGTGCGCTGAGCTATCTACTACGCTTAGCTTTCTCTCTAATGCTCATCTCTATCTATTGCCTAACTAAGACTTTAAAAATTAATCTGTCTTGCTAGGAACAAGACATGGGCAACGAGCGTGAATATCTTCAAACTAAGACATAAAATAGCCACAGCATGTAAAATCCAACTCCAGGACTACAATCTGGATCTAAACAAGCTAAATGACATTCCTAACAATTAGTCACAGAGAGCAGGGCTCCTTTCTCTTTAAGATGCAAGACCTAGTGAACTGGACTTTGCCTCCCCCAAGAAATGCATTTCATTTTAGTAAATGGTGAGTAGATTCCATTCTAGAGCAAACAAAGCGAGTAATGTAGAGTCAGCCCACAGCAGAAAGAACAAGAAGAATTGTGTTGTGACAAGTTACCATGTTTTTAACCTCACACTGCACAGCATCAGGCCAGAATTAGCTATTCCCACACAATTGCCTCATGAAAAGGACTTATTTTCATAGAAACATGGTTGATTAACAGCTGCCTAAACAATGGGCACTTAGTGCTTTTAGGCTGAAGGCTTATTTTTTGCCTCCAGGTCCAACTCCCAAAGTGGAGTCCCTCCTCCATTTTGAACCTCCCCACCAAGTACGCGACAAGCTTTAACCAATGGGCCTGACCCTGTGAGACCAGTCGAGGAAAAAGTGGATCTTTGGAATCCAGCATGGCAGCAGCAAGAACTGAACAAGGCTGCATCAGGAACAATTCCAGGGTCAAATCCATTCAAGTCCTGCCCTGGGAGTCTGAGAAAGGGCTGAAGCTTGTTCAAGTTGCCCTTACAGCAAAGGGACTGAAGGATGAGATGTCAAAGGCGTGGGACTGGAAAAGAAGGAGAAGAGCTGGTTAACACCGGAATTGAGGGCAATCTGGCACTGGTATCTGTCACACCGCTCGCTGCCAGAGTCGATGGGTAACAAAGTGAGGTTACAACACGTACCTACCAAAACACATGGGCACTGAGAAAGAAGAATTAGGATTAATTAGGCTCACCTGGACTAACCAAAAAGAGGAAAGGATTCCAAAAGGGACTAATTAAGCTACCAATTATTTTCTAAGGCCACAAAACGAAATTCAGATCAAACCTTGAAATATAATATCACATCAAAATATAGACTTGGCCCTAACTGACCTGATGGAGCTATTAATAGCCACACTGTATCTCTAGTGCTTTTTCAGATTTTCAAAGCATTTCCAAGGAAGATCCTGGCCTCCTGAAGTGGTTATGGTGATACTATCACATGTCCTTCGGCAGAGGAAGAGCCGGAGAGGCATCCAAGGCAGCTGCACACATTCCCTAACTCCAACAGTCTGGTGTTTCTTGCCCACTAGATCCTGTCAGCTGGCATCAAGGTTTTTAGATTAAAACTAATTTATCTAGTTTCCCACCCAATCTCTAAGCAGAATAAGCTTCGCCACTCTGACTCACCAGGAGACACAGGGAAAGAAAGACTCTAGCCTCCACCAAACCAGTCCTTTCTCTTTAACAGCCAGCAACAAACTCCTGTGAGAAGAGCCACTGAAAGATTTTCAAAACTCTCTATCCTCTTTGGAGGTTATAGGGAGGGTCCCAAACAACAGGATCGCACCAGAGGGCCGGCAGGCCTTCTCTCAAACATACAGATAAGCAGACTACATTCTGCTCTTAGTCTGCTTTGCTTTTTTAAAATGTATTTATTTTTTGGAAATAACTTCATCAAACTTCAGCCAACTGCAGCCTCATAACCTGCTCTTCTACACTACACATGTGTGAAAAATCTGTGTGTCCTCTGATCATGCAGTTATACTCTCTCTCCCAATTTAGCATCACAGATGCTAATTACTCCAACAAAAGGCCAAGGGAATCATTTGGTATCACACAGGTCTTAGTAGGGCTCAGCATTATGTGATCAAGTCAGACAACTAGGGCTTACAATCACCAGTCAACTTTGCACATTTACAGCTCAGCTAAATGAAACATACCTTAAAACACTGCAGCTGACATTGCGACATGACCCCAATTAGATGCTCTACAAAAATCTTCATTTTCTCTCTAAATATTCCAACTTGAACACTTAAACAAGATCTTTGCCTTAGGCAAACTAGTCTGTCTTTTAGCAATGAAAGAGTTATGTAGAGAATTTTACTCATCCGCTTTCATTAATGCAGGATTCACTGGGTGGCAGTTTTTAAAACATCCTCAATGACTTGGCTCTCTTTGGAACTGTTTCATGTTTCAGTATTTGTGAATTATTAAAGGAGGAATGAGATGCTTCATCACTTGTACCGTATCATTTTAAGATTTAATTACCTCAGTGCATGAAAAATACAGACTAACATAGGTCACTATTCTGTAATATTTGCAACCTAGGAAACACTAATCTGATTTTTGTATGACAAAAACATACCAGACTGCTTTTATCTATTTCAAGTATTTGGCTACAATAATATACTTTTAACAACATTCAGTTCTCCAAAAACCATTTATAATAGTTTAAATCAAAAGAAATGCAGAAGCTTGAATCTTTTTTTTTTTTTTTTTGCTCCTCTTTTTTTTGCATTTTCTTGACATATTCTGCTACTCTTAATGTGGAAGAAACATCTAAATGCTAAAATTACAACTCAGGACAAGATGATTTTTGTTAGAGCAAAGGAGTGTTTCAGGGCCTTTGATTTTGGAGACTATTTTATTGGCAGAAAGAATCTTAAAAAAAAGATATCTAGGGGCGCCTGGGTGGCTCAGTCTGGTTAAACATCTGACTTGTGCTCAGGTCATGACCTCACAGTTGGTGGGTTTGAGTCCGTATCAGGCTCTGCGTTAACAGCTTGGAGCCTGGAACCTGCTTCGGATTCTCTGTCTCCCTCAGTCTCTGCCACTCCCCGACTTGCACTCTATTTCAAAATAAATAAACATTAAAAAAAAAAAAAGATATCTACTAACAATACTTTATATTGCCCATAAATCAACCTTTATGCAATCTTATTATAATTACTAATTCCAAAATGTCACCTTCACTCTGTCATTGTTGCACCCATTTCTTTTTTTCAGTCAAGTTTACTAGTTGCCCGTTGATCTAGAAATGTCCTCCACCCTTTAGAATTTACGGGATCTTGGCCAGTCTCAGAGTAGAAATTCCTTCCTCCTTCCCACAGACCAAGACCTCTTGTCCCCGAAGACATGTCATGGGCCTGTTTCATGCTGTACTCTCTCTGACCTCCACGACAATAAAGTAAAAAGAGCCCAGGAGCCTTACTTTTATTCCATCTCACCAAATGAGTAAACTGTTCTTTCTTTTGTAACTAGTCTAGGGATGAAGCGACAAGTTTTATAGGTGGAAGCCACATATGACTTGGAACAATTCCACAGATTCAGTGCTTGCTAAATGCAAGTGCTATATGCTGAGTGTGAATAAAGGCTTCATAATGGTCCAGCGAAAACAGAGGGTGGGCAGTCCAATGGCTACCAGTTGGTAAAAGTGGGCTACCCAGCATCCTTTACCCAATTTGCTTTAGAATAAACAGCTTCTGCTTTCACTTTAAAGCACAATTAAAATACCCAGCCTTCTCCTAAAAGAGAGGAGATCGAGATGAAGAAAACTCATTAACAACATACCAGTTCAAAGTGTTCTCTTTCTGGACATTCAGGGGGAAGCCTCAACAGGGGCAGAACCAGAAGGGACCAAGAGGCACCAAGTGGAGTCACAGATACAGGCTACACAAGGCAGTAGCACTCTCTACTGCTCAAGCAGGGAAGGACACCAGGCAACACCATGGAGTTGGCAATGTCTTATTCAGTGGGGGGGGGAGGGAAAGGCAACCAACTAATGGATCCATCCAGACGGAAATCCCATTAATGCAGGCAGAAAAGATAGTCATATGAAATAGCTGACTCAACCGTAATACATTCATGCTAGTTCCTTAAATGGGAGGTATCACAATCTGTGGCATCTACCTAATCTTCTTTACTCCGGGGAAGAGGAGACCTGGGGAAACAAGCTTCTCAGAAGCCACTCTTGAGTCCACATGGCATTGGCCTTTCAGCAATAGCCAGAGGCTTGTTTTCATAACACACTCCCAAACCCACCATTTTCTATCCCTTGGTTCCCCATTCTGTGAGACCCACTATTTCCCTCAAGGGGACATTAGTACACAACAAAAATCTAGAACTTAGGAACTATAATTAAGAAAAAAGCTGCTGAGGTTTTTTTCTTGGGGGGAGGGGGGGAGTGAGTGGGTAGAGATGAAAACCAGAGTGGGGAGTCTAGGTTGTCAACTGGTATGTTGCTTCCAGAGTTCTCTTGGTTCCTTATTTTAACAGGAGGATGACTATCTCCAACTGCCAGAGGAAAAACTCAGGACAGACCAAAAACAAGAGAAAATGCTGCTTGCCTCATACACCCCTCCCCCAAAGGCTAACAATAGAATCAGAAGAAATGGTTAACACTTTGTTGATCTGACAATCTAGCTTCCCCACAAAAACTTTAAGTCACACAACACCAGAATATTAGGTGTCAGAATTAGACTTTGAAAGTCGAATATTCCCCCTCATATTTTCATTCTCAAAAGCTTCAAACATTCATCCCCCTGCCAATGGTGGGATAAAACAGAGGAACTGTTATTTTGATCTGGATGGGGAAGAAAACAAATTGTCAATCCAATAAAATGAATAAACACTGAGATAATTTGCACGATGAATCCGGTCTTACTGCTGAAATTCAGACAGTTTAAAAGAATACCTGGAATGACCTCTAAGTAACTTCCACATCACTCAGCACTGAAGAAAAGGGACCAAACATTAGTGGAGTAAGGGAGAAATGGGCTCTCAGAGGGACTGTGCATCAGACCACAAGGCACCTAGGCAGCCGCTGACCATTGTTCTCCAATCTTCTAAAGTCCTAGAGAAAAAAAGCAAAGGCAAGTGCCCAGTACTCAGCTTTTAAAAACTTTTAAAATACTAGCTTCAATGGCTACACTCATCCCTGATTGGCTAGAATGTTCAAAAAGCCTGGGTTTTAAGCCAATCAGAGTTCTGGTCGTTGGAATGGACTAGACACTAGAGCAACTGCCATTCAACTTGGCTCAATTTGGTTGGTATCTGGTTCTGGTTAGTACGTGGACCTGAATTAAAGCAAGGACAGAGAGACTCTTCCTCTGTGCTCTACCTTTGCTCTAGTTATGACTTAACAATTTTTTTAAAGATTTTATTTTTAAGTAATCTCTATACCCAATGTGGGGCTTGAACTCGACCCTGAGATCAAAAGTGACACTGAGCCAGCCACGTGCCCCTGATTTAACAATTTTGCCACTTGTTAAAATCAGATTCAATTCATTTGCTGGTTTGGGATTCTGTATTCCTAGGTTTATCCATTCCTTAACCATGACTTATTTGTCCCACCTCTCATTTCTTCACCACTGACCCCGCACTTAGAGTATACCAAAATGAAAATGAAGGCTGCAAACAGTGTTTTCACTGATTTGGGTTTAAGGTCAAAGATAATATCCCATTCAGCTTGCAGGCTTACTGAAACGTCTAGCTTCATTTCATGACCTTGAAGACAAAGTTTAGAGAGATAAATGTCTAAGAATTTAAAACAAAGTGAGGAAGAAGAGCTGGGGAAGACAACGAACGCTACAAGCTCTTCGGCTATGGCCACAAACACCAAAATGTGCCAGGAATCTGTAGTAAAATAAATAGCACCTACTGCAGACCCTGGGATATGGATTCAGGGTTCAGTGCTTCCCAGCAGCAATAGGAAGAGAAATAAAAAGCAAACTCTACAGAGCTTACAATACCTGGATACTAAGAAGGGACCTAATGTTCTTGCGTGCATTCACACATATATGGAAAAGATTATCAAAGAATCAGAAAAGGATGTTCTGTCTTCTAAATCTATGGCTTCTGTTTTCTTTTAGACCCTACTGTCCAGTCATGCCTGATATACGCTGAGATACAGAAGTGTTTCCTCTGTGGAGGAACGACTTGAAATCCTTCGATATTACCATAATAAAGACTACCTACGGTGACCTCCCCAGCCCAGGAAATGTGACCAGACAGCCTTCATTCAAGACCGGTATTCATACATTACATAAAGTAATCAGCATCTTCCCAGGAAAATGTAAGGCTTGAAATTAAATTAAATTAGCTGAATTGTAAAACCTCTGAAATTTAGCTCTCTGGCTCCCCAAGTAGCTTTATCTGTTTTGGTGGGCCAAGAGAAATAAATAATCTTCATGTTCAGAACCCTGATCTATTTTGGATGCCAACTAATACATCTTTTATTTTAGCCTCTCAGCTGCTATGGAGGAAAAAGAACTCTGTCAGAGTGACAAGCAAAAAAAATTGAAGTACATTTCTTTTCTCTCTAGAGACACTAAAGTTAATGAAATAAAACATGTAGCCCTTTAAAATGCTGCAACCATGAGGCCCCAAGTCTTGAAAGCTCCTCTCGTTTTGCCGCTGTGGGACCATAACAATTTAGCAGCAGCAGCAAGCCCTTGAACCAAGATGCACAGAAGGAAGGATTCCTTGCTGGACTTCACAAAAACAACCCAAGAGACCCATCAACTCCGGTGTCCCCAAGTGAACTGGTAGTAGGACTGTAATAAGAGACACAAACTTGGCCAAATGACTAACCAAGCCAGATAGTAAAGGGCATCTGTAAGGGATGTTACTATCCCTGCCTTCTGCTATGGGTACACAGGATTCCAGGACACATGAAAAATGTAAAACCACCTTCCTCCAAAACTTCTACATCATCACTCCATTTTCAGCATTGGAAAACCATACATAACATGGTTTTTTCTTTAGATTCCAGTGCTTACTTACTCTCCAAGGATGCCTTATATGGCAGAAAGTCAAACTGTAATTTTTTTTTAATTTCACTATACTTTCCTTTTGATTGGCTCACATAAGTGATATATAATAAATATCCATTTTTAGCCGTATCTAAAAGAGAGCTATATAAATATGTGTAACATGGAAGTCTATTTAGCAAGGATGTATCTTTTCTTAGTGGCAGATAAAACAACTGTGCGTTTTACAATCGATGACATCTTAAATTCCATGTAATAAGGCAGAGTTAACCTACATTGACACCTCTTCTACCAAATACCATGTTTTTGTGTGATGTGGTCACATTACAGCATCACCCATTTTGTGTTTCTTAATGTATCTTCAGGTTCATTTGCTATAATTTTATGTTAGAATATCCTCTAAGGCTGTGTGTTGTTTTTGTTTTGTTTTTGTTTCTGTTTTTTAAGGAAAAGGACCTGCTTCAGATAGAGGGCTGTGAAGTAAAACCCAAATTAGGGACAGTCCCTACATCAGAGATCTATATTATGTAAGAGAAGGTTTTTTTCAAATTACTACACATAGCCCAAGTCTCTATAGCACCAAACAAAAACAAAAACAAAAACAAAAACAAAACCCCCACTGAATTCTTCATAATCCCAAGTAAAGTAAATCCTTGCAATTAACGTAAGCTCGGTATGTACGGGAGGGGGCGGGGGCGGTTGTTTCCCGTTGTGTAGTTCCTTAATGATGCTTAATCCTCAACACCTGAGAAATAGGTACGCTGTGAAAACTCAAAACCAAGAAGAGAAAGAGACTAGACTCTGGCGTCCTGCCTTCTCTGATCGTCCCAAGGACTTACTACAACACTGTGTCAAGCCTCTCAGTTCTCAACAGACCTTGAGACACAGGCTGCAGTAAACTACCCTGAAGCTTGATAACTATTCATTCTGCCACCCTGAGTACCTCCCCGTATTTTAACTTGGATAATAAAAAATCCTCAGAACCCTGGTTTCAGATCTCATGCAGCCAGAATGAAGCCATACAGACAGGGTTTGGTACAAAGATAAGAAAGGCAAGGGAAGGAGACTGAGGGCACTGTAGTCAATTAATCTGCAGTTGATAAGGAAAGGGCCCCGCGCTTCCAGAACCATTTCGTTAATTCTCCTTCAGGATTAGGACAAGTATGACTACCCACAACTGTGTTCCAATAACCTGCCTTAGCTGTAGCCAGAATCCAGAGTGTTCTCGAAAACCACTCACTCAGCAGCTCCCTTGGCTAGTCCAGACTGGCAATCTCGAGCCACTGCGGCGGCCCAGCGGTGCCAACAGCGCCCAAGCAGTTGCCTTCCTCTCTGCTGCTTAACTTAAGAATGAACAGTCCTGGGAAGAATGAGGATCTTACTCCGGAAGGACGGAAGGGCCGGAGTTTGACGTGTAGAGCATGAGACAAACCCCTCACTCTTCCTTCTTTCTCTCTCATCTCCGATTTCTGGGGTACGGGGAGGGGGCACCAGGTCAATAATGGAGACACGCTCGGACCTAGGCTCGTGGTCGCTGGGATACATTACTGAGGAGAGGGGGTGAGGACAACACGGGCTTCGGAGATGCAAAATGCTGACAGACAACAATGCACAGAAGTTAACAAGAGCAGGCGGGGGTCGGGGGCGATGTAAGGAAGTCGTCATCGTCGCCGCGCAGCCTCCCCCACCCCACAACAGACCTCTGAGGTCCCCTCCGAGACCCGGCCTCTACACTAAGGGCGACATTCCTCCCTGCTTGGAGAACCAGGCCGTGCCTCAGCTCTCCAGCCAGGCGGAAGCAGGAGGGGAGGGCCGACCTCCGGGAGCGCCCCTTCAGGGGGTCCATCCGGACTTATCTCAGATGGGGGGGGGGGGGGGGTCGCGGAGGGCGGGGCGTCGCCTCAACACGGGCTGCATCACGGAAGGGACGGGTTTCCCGGGGCCACGGAGCTGAAGCTCGCCCCTTCCACTACCCTGCTACCCGGTTACCTCTTTGCTTCCTCGTCGTCGAGCAGCTCTGGCTCGGTCGCCGCCATTACCACATCGCACTCCGCGGCAGCCGCCATCTTACCGCCGGGACCAAAGAGGCGGGTGGGAGGCAGGCGGTGAAGAGCACTTCCGGCTGGAGCATCGAGCAGCTCGGCGGCGTTGCGCCCAGAGGGGCTCCCTCGGGCCCGTCTACCATCGAGAGGCTCCGCTTGGGGCCAGAGAGGCCTCCCGCCTCCGGAGGTCCACGGTGGTCTCCGTGCCGGGCCGGTGGCCCAGGGACGGTTCCTGTGCGTAGGAGGCGCCACTTTACCCGTGCGTCGGAAGTGAGGGCTACAAGAGGGTGATGCCTCTCTAGGCCTGAGCTCTTCTCAGTATTCTGAGAGCCTCGTTGCCATAGCAACTTCCAATCCTAGAGAGTCTCCAGTAAGGTTCAGGAGAGTCTGGGTTGGGTTGGGGACTCGGTGACCCAGGACTCTGGAGGGAAAGAGCCCCACTACTACCTTCCTGACCTTGGAGTGTGTTCACAGCTTCTTACCGGGAAAGGCAAGAAGAGACACTTTGAGCCCAGTTCCCCTAGCTTTCATCGGCCCTTGGAAGCCCTGCCCAACCAAGCCAGGGGAACGCAGGGCGTCTTCACCCCGCGCCTTTCATCCCCACTGGATCTCCAAGCAACAACTGGTTCATCACCCTAATGACGCTGACCCTTTAATGAGTCTGCTTTCATGTCAGCTGCCTGGGAGTGCCATCTCAGCATTAAGCCTAGGAAGGGTGGCACGGCGCCCCAGACCCTGCCCTGGAGTTTATAAGGCAGCTCTCAGGGTGAGGTCCCTGCTCCATAGTGTCCCCAGTACTCATCCTTTATGGAAACACCCTGCTCAGCACGCTTGTTTTGCCGAATGCAGTCTGGACTGGGAACTCGAACCAAGAGTATTCGTGGGTTTGAATAAAACCGGGGTTTTCTGAGGTTAAATTAAATTGGAGGAGTTTGAGGTTAAAACTTTTTAATTGAGAACTAAAGAAGGGGACAAGTGAATTTGGAAAGGATCTACTCCTTTCCTCCAGTAAAATAGTGTCATCCTCAGTAGGCTTCTTGAAAGGCCTCTGCCTATGGCAGTGCTAAGGGAGCAGAAACCACACCCACCACTGGCTAGAGAAGGTTGGGAGAGGCTCAGTGGGTGGGAAGAGAAGTCATTCAGCCAGCCAATCATTCACTAGTCTCTCCAAATGGCCTACTTGGGGAGTGTGCTAGATTGGGCGGATACTCACAGACCACCTGCCCTGCCTGCCAATGGGTCACAATCTATGATCTAATGCAGGAAGCCAACCTGTCTGTGGACCATCTTCCCACTGTGTGTTCTTTGCATCTAAGCCAATTCATTTGCTCCCATAGCTTTCATTTGAGCTGTAGATGACCCTCAACTTTGTCGGTATTTCCAACCTAGACCTCTCACTTGTGAGTTCTAGATCAATATATCCAATTATCTACTGGATGTCTTGTATGTTTCACAAATCCTGGAGACATTTATATTTAAGTCAAATTTGTCATTCTCTCATTCCTCAACAACAACAACAAATGCTTTACTTATTTCTCTTTTCCTGAATTCCTTATCTTGTCAAGTGGGTTCACCAATTGGCCACCGAATTAGAAAGATAGGAGACATCATGAACGCCCCCTTTCTCACTCCTGACTCCCAATTTATCACCAAATCTTGTTGATTTTCCTACCAAATGTCTTCCAAATCTATCTGTCTCCATTCCATACCAAATCAGGCTCTCCTCATTTTTATTTTTAAAACTTGGAATACTACCATAGTCTCCTAACTGGCCCCTTGTCTCATCTCCATTCTTTACTCTTCTGCCAATGACCTTCCTAAAAGCAAAAATGATCATGTCACTTCACTGGCATAAAACCTGTCAATGGCTTTCCACTGCTGTTAGGATACAGTTTGAACTCTTTGACCTAACACACAAGGTCTTCGATTATTTGCCTCCTTTCCACCAACAACATTGAACCAAAACACTTGTAGTTCCAGAAAAATGCCATGACTTTTGCCATGTTTCCTCCACTCTTTCCTCCCAGACCCTTAAAATCTCAAAACAGGCATAACCTCCTCCAGGAAGTTTTCTGTGATGCCCACTGTTCCTGAAGTCCAATGTTTTTTGCTATGCTCCCATAGCACCTCCAAAATAGTTTTTACCATGCTGCCCTGTAGATATCTAGCTCCTCTAGACGGTGACGTTCTCATGAGCAGCAGCTACCTTGTCTAATTACATTTTTTCTCAGCATGTGGTTTTATACCTGGCACAGAGTAGCTGCTCAGAAGACATCTGACTAATAAACGATTGAATAAATGAAGCGTTACTGCACTATGGTAGCCTTTAGAGAAAGAACATTTGGGCATTAGAGACACCAGCCCCCTGTGTCCAAGTTGCCTAGAACCTTGTGCTCGCGTGTGCGGCCAGCCCTGGTGCCGGCTTTCTCCCCGTCATTCTCCCTTCCTGCCTCTGGGGGCGCTGTGTGCCCGGCTCCTGCAAGCTGCAGCCGGAATTGGTCCTGAAGGACGGAAGCTGGGGGGCGGGGCCAGACGGAGCCTGGAACGACCCGGGAGGAAAAGCGGAGTGCTTGTGGCTGTGCTGCCCCTCCCCTAGTCCCGGCGCGCCTGGAGGGGCCCAGCCGGGGTGCTGCGAGGGCTCCGGGAGGTACGGAGGTGGCAGGCCAGGGTCGGTCACCGCATCCGGGCCGCCTTAGGTGGCGGGTCTCTGCCTCCGATTCCCTCTAGGGGCCCCCTCGGGGGTAAATCGGTGGCGGAAGCCCCTCTAGCAGTCTCACTTGGGGTATCCTTTCATTGTGGGGCCCACTATTTGGGCCCCGAGCGGGGAGGGGGTCTGTATCGGGAGTTTACTCGAGAGGTCTCTAAGACACCTCTTGGGAGTGCCCTTTGTATCTGCTCTCTGAGGCAATCCTTGTCTGGGGTTTCTTCTGGGAAGCTTGTGTTTGGAATGCCTTCGACGAGATCTCTGTCCGGGAGGTTTCTGTGTCTGAGCCTCATTTTGGCTTATGAGTTCAAGGGCATCACAGATTTTCTCCTTTTCCCCTTAGATTCTTTCACTCTTTCTTGTGTGATGTTCTTCATCTTAGCCATGGACTTGACTGGGAATTAGAGGGAATTAATTGTCCAGATAAATCATACAGGAAAGCAAAATCCCATTATCATTAGCTCGCTCTCCAGACGAAGAGCGGCTTAAGACCAATCCACACAATATAGCATTCTTGTTTATTTCTCCATGGAGGCATGGCTCAAGACAGGAAGCTGAGTGGAGCTCCCTCCAGCTACTGGTCTTCCACATCCTGTGCACAGAAAGGAACCCGGCCAGTGGTTCCTTTAAACCAAAGACTCTCTTCCCCCTTTACGGCAACAATTACTGAAAACCTGCTCTGAGCCAGTTACTGATCAGGTGCTTGGAATGACAAAGATGAGTAAAGTACAGCCCACTGTCTAGTAGCGGCCAGAGACACATCACTCCAATACACCCTGACCACAGTAGGGGACAGACAGTGCTGAATCCCTGAAGTTCTGAGGTTCAGAACCTGGCTCTCAGTTATAGGAGATCTGCCCTCTGTTTTCATCCCACCTCACCCAGTGTGCTTCTCTTCTTCAAGGCAGAAGGCTAAGCATGGGGAAGAGCTGCAAGGTGGTCGTGTGTGGTCAAGCATCTGTGGGCAAAACTTCAATCCTGGAGCAGCTTCTATATGGGAACCATGTAGTAGGTGAGTGTTGTTGGGGGTAGGGACATGGTGGAAGAATAAGTAGGATGTGATCATAACATGAAAAGGCTAAAAGCTGCTGCTGATGGTTATTGTACCCCCAAAGAGTGAAATCTACATAACGACCTTAACCCCAGCATATTGAAATCTGGAAAGAGGAAACCCAATATTTGAGATAGCAAGGAAAAGCTCTCAGGTCACGCTTTTGCTTAGTATGGCGTTAGCATGAGATCCATGCTGTTCCCCAAGTCATCCAGTCTTGCCTGTCAGTCCCTGGCCCTCTGTCCCCAGCCCCACATTCCTTTCTTTCCCTGGCTGATTGGCCTGTTAGGATATACTCAGTCACCCACGTTTCCCATCTTCCTTCTTTCTACAAACAAGTTTTTTCCTCATTTTGCCCCAGGTTCTGAGATGATTGAGACACAGGAAGACATCTACGTGGGCTCCATTGAGACCGACCGGGGGGTGCGGGAGCAGGTGCGTTTCTACGACACCCGGGGGCTCCGGGATGGGGCCGAGCTACCCCGGCACTGCTTCTCCTGCACTGACGGCTATGTCCTGGTCTACAGCACGGATAGCCGAGAGTCCTTTCAGCGTGTAGAGCTGCTCAAGAAGGAGATCGACAAATCCAAGGACAAGAAGGAGGTGTGTGTGGGGATCCCTTCTCCACCTTTCCAGCCTCATTCCAGCTTCTGGGGCTCTGAAAGACATATCCACGGGTGGGGTTAGGAGAAAGAGTGGGCCCTGGGCTGGCTCTGGGGAGCCTGGCATGGCTGTTTTTCATTCCTATCCCAGGAGGTAGGGTAGGAGCTAGAGGGGGGATGGAGGCCACTGGAGGGTGTCTTCACCCCTACAGGTGGCTGTATGTTGAGGCAGCTCAACCAAAGAGGCTTTCCTTTAGTTTTAGAGGTTTCTGACCTAACTTTGGGAGCCCCCACTAATTTTTCTTTATGATGGTTCTTTGCTCTTATCCTTCTGTTCCCAAATCCCCCTTTAAGCTGCAGGTGTTTGGGGAATGTTCCCTCACCAGGTGTTTAGCCAGAAACAGACTGATTGCTCGTAATGAGCAGGCACGGGTGACACAGGGCTTATAAGAGAACTCCTGGAGGGAGGGGCAGATGGAGGGTAGAACTTAAACAGAGGAAGGAGAATAAAAAGCAACCATCTCCCTCTCCCCAGTCATTGTTTCCTGTATAAGAAGAGGCAAAACGTTAGCTATTGAGACTTTTTCTTCTGTTAGGACTTCTAGGTCGTTGCCAACCCTCACACCCAACTCTGAGGCCCATGGTACATCCTCAGGCCTCTACTCTGTCCCTCTTCCCCAGGTCACCATCGTGGTCCTTGGCAACAAGTGTGACCTACAGGAGCAGCGGCGTGTAGACCCAGACGTGGCTCAGCACTGGGCCAAGTCCGAGAAGGTGAAGCTGTGGGAGGTATCTGTGGCTGACCGCCGCTCTCTGCTGGAGCCCTTCGTCTACCTGGCCAGCAAGATGACCCAGCCCCAGAGCAAGTCTGCTTTCCCCCTCAGCCGCAAGAACAAGGGCAGCGGCTCCTTGGATGGCTGAAGACCTGTCATCCTTCCTCCACTTTCCCAGCCTCCTTCCAGCTTCTGGGGCTCTGGGAGATATATCCAGGGGTGGGGTTAGACAAGCTGTCCTTCCCAGGCCAGGCAGCTGGGCTGTCCCAGGCTCAGGTTGCTTTTGCTCCCTCCCAGCCTTGGGAAGTGGAGATAATCTAGGTTAGTGCCCCCCAAAGCCTCCCTCCCCACCAGCTCTCATCATACCTGCCCTCCATGACCTGGGGCAGTTGTGGTCAACGTCCCCTTCCACCTGCCCTGGACGGGAAGCTGAGCTGCCATGCACAAGTGCCCAGTCTAGGCTCTGGTTCCTGTCACAGGGGTCCCCCACCTGTGAGCTTTCTGCCAGTGACAGACACACACACACACACACACACACACACACACTCATACTCATGGCACCAGACTGGACTCCAGAGGAAGGGCGTCCAGGTATTATGTATGTGCGTGTATACGTGTGCACAAGTGCATGTGTGTGCATGCTGGTGTCCAACTCTGACCCCCTCACCTTTCTCCTGTCCTCTCCTTGGCTGGAAGAAGCCAGCCTCCTGGGAAGTGTAATTTTCTGCTTTAACTCCCCCCCCCACCCCCCAATTGTTTTGCTTCTTCTTCCTGCTCAGGGAGCACATGGCCCTTATTGGCTGAGGTGGAAAGGAAGGATGGCTGGGCTTCACCAGCTGGCTTTGGGACCCTGCAAGTCCTTTCCTCTCTCTGGGTTTCAGTTTTCTCATCTGTAAGGTGACGGGAGTTGCTTAGATGATCTTCTGGATCCTTTCCAGCCCTCTGATTTTATAATACCTGTGGCTTGGGGCTGGCTCTTACTGTACCCTTTGCTTCTCCCTCTTCAAGGTGCTATGCCCACTGGCCCTGGAGGCTGAGACACTGCTCTCCCCCAACCACCAGGGGGCAGGCGTGCACTGCCTCTAGCTGCCAGAGCGGCCGCCCGCCCAGTGCCCGATCAGCCCACCTCACACCCGGTGGGGCCTGGCCTTCACCCCTTCCTGTGGTTGTTTTCAGCTGATAGCTGGACTCCTATTTATAAATTACCTGTGTTTATATGCCTGCTGCCATGGTGAAGGCTGGACAAGGTGCTCCTCTAGCCCTTCCTTACCTCAGATGCCTGAATAGAACAAGGCAAACCAGTAGCAGCTTCTCAGGAGCTGACAGATCTGTCGGGGCTCAGAAGGGTGGTTACACTTTCAACATGCTATCAAGTGAGCTTGTAACCCACGACTTCCCGTGTCCACTTCATGCTTCTAATGTGCACACCCAGCAGAGATGAGACACCAGAGCCAGAGCCAGGTGACCTCTAGTCCACACCCCTTCTCCCCGGGATGGGAGAGGTGAATAGGGCAGGGCTGGGTGAGTCAAATTAGGGCATCTACAGGCTCGGGCTTGAATTCATTTATTGATGCATTGGATACAATAAAACCACAACTGTTATCAAAAGGTTCCCCTCCCCTCCCCCCTTCTTGTCCTCCCATTGGAAATATCTAAAAAAGGAAAAGATACAGGTGGATACTGGCAAAGTCCCATATTGTGGGGTGACAGAGCAGTGCTGGGGGGTGGGATGGAGGTTGTGACATTAACTTTGACAGCATGAAAATGGGTCTTGAGTGTGTCAGCCTGGATCCCAACACTCAGCTTCACAGTGAGGGGGCAGGATTCTGCTTGGGAGGAGGGGAAGCTGGATTTAGTGCTGGGGACCGGTTTGGGGTGAGGAGCCTGAGGGGAAAGCTCTTCTTTTGGGAGCCCTGGGGGAGGGGGGGGGTTGGTGTTAGCTGGGTCCATAGTCTGGAGAGATCCAATGCCCACCACCACCCTCCACCCCCAGCTGGGGTTCAGGAGAAATCAATGAAAGGCTGAGGAGAGAGCTTGTGTGGGATTGATGACCTCTGTTAAAACTGGGCCCAGCCAGAAAATCACCCTCCCCTACCCCTCTCCCAGCCCTGTCTGATCACAGCAGAGGAACCCCAAAATCTCTCAGCCCCAGCCCCACCCTGGCTTTGCTCCCTGCCCCCCCTTTCTCCTCCACAGTCTTCTTCCACTCCCCCAGGGTCACCTTGTCCAGATAGCCTTGAACCCTGTCCAGCTTGAGACCCCATCTGCCACCTCCAGTGATTCTCCAGAGAGTCCAGTGAATGGAGAGGGCCTCTTCTCTAGACTTCTTGCCAGGCTCAAAGTTAAGATTCCTAGGACCTCTGACCATGGGGTTCTAGGTCTCAGGTGGGGGAAATGAGAGCACCATGGGGCTGGGGCTAGGATTTTGCATAGATCTTTGGGATTTCTCAGTTTGCTCCCTGTAAATCAGGCTGGGCAATGCAGGGGAGCCCAGTGCCAGCCTGAGGAGGCTGGGGAGAGGAGGGTTGGAAGGTCCTGGGCCAGGAGGGTTGTAGTTGAATCCGTAGTCCAGACTGGGCAAAGGGCAGCTGCCCTTAAAACTAGCCCAGCTCTTCCTAGATTGGGCAGGAAGCTTTGGCTGTAAATGGCAGTCTCCTAGGGGATGGAGGAAACTGAGGCATCTCGGGAAGAGGAGGCAAGGACAGCGACTGCTGGGTGCCAAGCACCGGCCTCCCCAGGAAGCCTAGTAGGGGGCAAAAACGATGGGCCCTGTGGCAGGGCGGACGGCTCCTGCTGGGGTGCGAAACAGAGCCGGGCCCAGGATGGGAGCTGGGAAGAGGGTGGTGGCTGCTGTGGGGGCAGGCCTGAGGGCCAGGGGCCCTGGCAGCGCACAGATGGCTGCGGCAGCGGCGGGGATCGGGCTGGGCAGGAAGCGGGCTGCAAGTGTCTTGGTGAGTTGCTTCTGCAAGGCTAGCTTCGACTGCAGAGGAGAGAGAGAATGGACACAGTCTGACCCAGGAAAATCCCAGCCCTCCCGGGGCCCCATCCTTGGGCGTTCTGTTGCAGGAAAGACGTGCCTTTTAGGGTTCCAAACCTAAACCCTTCCCACCCCCAAAACATCATTCCAAAGGGCTTTCTCCAGCACCTGTCTTCCTGCCCAGAGGAAGGAGGCTATGGGGGGTGGGGGCAGAGATGGTCTCTAGGAGATGCACGCCCACTCCTCGCTCTTGACCCAGAGATTACTATCCTCGGCCCACCTCCCCGGAAATTCCACTGGGCAGATCCCAAGATGGTCCAAAACCCCAGCCCGACTCTCTGCCCAGGCAGCCTTAAAGGGGGGGTGGCTTCCTTCCTGCCCCACCCCACCAGTCCCCCCCAGCTTGCCCTTCTGGCCCATCCTCTCCCCTCTTGACCCAGGGCCCAGCCCTGTCGCCGGGAGACAGATACCTTGAGGATACTCACAGCCAGCGCTGCATGTTTCTGCAGCTTGCTGTGCTGGCTGGAGGGCTTGGGGGGCTTCCCAGCCAGGCGGTCTTTGTGCCTCCTGCTGCTCAGGTGCTAATAGACAGACAGACAAACTGGCAACAGGATAAGGAAGCCCAAGGACCCCTAGATGACTATCATCCTCCACTAGCTAACCCTTCCTCACCCATGAGTCACACGTCGGATGCACACCTACTGGGTATCACTGTGGGAAGGGGAGGTGAGACCCAGCCTTGGCCCCTCCAGGAGCCCACTGCCCCTCCAGCCTCCCTCTTCTTCCTCCCTGGCTCCCTCCTGTCACCTGGGACCGGTCCCACCCCTCAGCCCTGCTCTGGTTTCTCCCACCTGCTTGAGTTGGGTCTCTGAATTGACCTGGAGCTGACACAGGGCACAGTGAAAGGGGGGGCTGGGCCCCTGTCGGCCGCCCTGGCCCCCTGCCACTCTCTTGGCCTTGTGTCCACCTCCCCGGGGCACAGGGCGGCCCCGGCCCCTTCGAGGAGCACCTCGCTGACCTTCCACCATCCACCGGTGCTTGGCTCCTGAGAGAGAAGGAACAACAGCCCCAGCCTGTCAGCACCCAAGAAGGGCTCCAGGGCAGGGGAGATGCCTCTGAACCAGGTCAGGCTGGCTGCCCCCTTAAGCCGCCTGCACACGCTCTCCCCTCCAGCTGCCTGAGCGTTCTCTTCCCCACCTCCGCCGGGGCCTCCCAGCTTCTCTTGTCCCCCCCACCCCCAGCCTCCCCAGAACGCCTCCCTGCAGGGGAGCCTTGTGGCTTCCCTTTGCTCCCATCTCAGTGCTTTCCTTCTGGGTCTAAGATAGATGGAGGAGGAGCTTCCTGCCTTCTCCCACCGACCCTTCAGTTCCTGCTACCACAGACTTCTCTTCCCAATTATCCCGCTTCAAGCATTAGTGGGAGGACCCCAAATGACCACCCAATCACAGCTGAACACAACACCTCTGTCATGAAGCCCTTGGGCAAAGTGCCCAGAAACTCCAGCCTGCCTGCAGCTGTGGAGGGGGTCTCCCTGCCCCACTCCTCCCTGGACTGGTTGGGGGTGGGGGGCGGTGAGGGTGGTGGGGGAGGGAGAGGGGCACGGCACTGACCTGTGTTGTGAGCCTGAAGCTGGGAGGCGGAGTTCACTGTCACCTTGCACGTGGGGCAATAGAGGCGTCCCTTCTCGCTCCTGCCCTCCCCGTTCACACCGTTTCCCACAGCAGCCACTGCGGGCTCAGGCCCTGGTGCCTCTCTCCCAGGCTCTGGAGAGCAGGGTGGGCAGGAGGAAGAAGAGGAAGAGGAGGCAGCATCCAAGAGATCTGAGTGAGCAGGCTCCCTCGGCGTGGGGTCCAGAGTCAGCGGTGGCTGGAGTTGGGGGCCAGGGGGTGGGGCTGCAGGAGCGGCTGGGGAGATGGAACGCATCGGGTTAGAATCATCTGGAGGCCATGATTTTAAGTAGTGACATATTGGGGGTGGCATGGCAGAGTGGAAGCATCCCTGGTGTCGGGATGACCAGCAGTGGGTTCCAGACTCCACTCTCCCACCAACTCACTGGGCAGATTTGGGCCTCTTTAGGCCTCAGCTTCCCCATCTGAAAATGTAGAGTTGGACAGAGTGGTCTCAGATAGCCCTCACAGCCCCGATACTTTACAGTTCTTTGCTAACTGTTAAATAAGCAGAAGTTGCCGATAAGATGTGCTGTTATATTCATAGAGCACTATTCGTAATAGCATAAAACTGGAAACTGTCCAAAAATCCATCAACAGGAGAATAGATTTAAACAAAAAAAGAGAGGGGAACCTGGCTGGCTCAGTCAGTAGAGCAGGCGACTCTTGATCTCGGGGTTGTGAGTTCAAGTCCCATGCTGGGTATGGAGATTACTTTAAAAACAAAAATATATATTTTTAAAATTTCTTTAGGGGCGCCTGGGTGGCTCAGTCGGTTAAGCGTCCGACTTCAGCTCAGGTCATGATCTCACGGTCCAGGAGTTCAAGCCCCGCGTCGGGCTCTGTGCTGACTGCTCGGAGCCTGGAGCCTGTTTCGGATTCTGTGTCTCCCTCTCTCTCTGACCTTCCCCCATTCATGCTCTGTCTCTCTCTGTCTCAAAAATAAATAAATGTTAAAAAAAATTAAAAAAATAAAATAAAATTTCTTTAATGTTTATTTTTGAAAGAGAGAGAGAGAGAAAGAGACAGAGCATGAGTGGGGGGAGGGGTAGAGAGAGAGGGAGACACAGAGTCCGAAGCAGGCTCCAGGCTCTGAGCTGTCAGCACAAAGCCCAATGCAGGGCTCGAACCCATGAACCTTGAGATTGTGACCTGAGCCGAAGTCAGATGCTTAACTGACTGAGCCAGCCAGGCTCCCCTCAAAACAAAAAAACTTAAAAAAAAAAAAAAAAAAAAAAAAAGACAGCGTTGTACGGTCATTAAATGGAGCACTACACAGCAATAAAAAGGACAAACCACAGCTGTATGCAACAACACGGAAGAGGCCAGGCACAAAAGTTCCATGCGATAGGATTCACCAAAACCAGGTGCAACGGATCGATGGCAAGAAAAGTCAGGATCACCTGGGGGAGGGTGGTTGAATTCAAGTGGTTGAATAGCATCACCCCAAAATTCACATCTGCATGAAACCCCAGAATGTGATCTTTGGAACCAGGGTCTGTGCAGATGTTAAGTAGTTGAGATCACAGTGGACTGGGGTGTGCCCCAATCCAATGACTGGTGTCCTTCTAAAGAAGACCACATGGAGACACAGAGACACAGGGAGAACGTGATGTGAAGACACAGGCAGAGATCGGAGGGATGCATCTACAAGCCAAGGAACGCCACGGCTTGGCAGCAAGTGCCAGAAACTAGAAGACAGGCATGGGACAGGCTCTCCATCTGAGCCCCCATGAAGGAATCAACTCCATCAACACTTGGATTTCAAACTTCTGACTTGAGCCACTGAGTTTGCAGTCATTGATTATGGTAGCCTAGGAAGCTACTACAACAAGGTGGTAACCCGGAGGGGACCAAGGAGGGCTTCTGGGTGCTTGTTTCTTGATCTTGGTATATTCAGACTGGGAAAATTCCTCGAGCTCAACACTTGTGATGTGTGCCCTTTTTCTGTATGTATGGAATACCCCAACACACGCAAAAATAATAACAATATGCAGAGGCGCCTGGGTGGCTCAGTCAGTTAAGTGTTCGACTTCGGCTCAGGCCATGATCTCACAGTTCGTGACTTCGAGCCCCACATCGGGCTCTGTGCTGACAGCTCAGAGCCTGAAGCCTGCTTCAGGTTCTGTGTCTCCTTCTCTTTCTGCCCCTCCCCCACTCAACTCTGTGTGTGTGTGTGTGTGTGTGTGTGTGTGTGTGCGCGCGCGCGCGCACGTGTGTCTCAAAAAAATGAATAAACGTTTTAAAAGTAATAATAATATGCAGAAATCTCCCAACCCCTCGCCAGAAACCAGATTTGATTGGGGAGAGGGGAGAAGAGTTCAGGACTGACCTTTGCTGTGCGGCTCTCCAGGGGATCCACTGGCTGGAGTCAGGGTGGGGGACACCAGCACCCCATCCCGGGCCAGGGTTTGTGGCCTCTGCTTGCTCTTGGCGGCTTCGACAGCCTTGAGTTTTCTGGCATGTTTGTGGCCTTTGTAATGTGCTTCAGCTTGGTTCTGGGGAGGGGAGGACTTGGGGTCACCATTTTTTGCTGCGTCCACATGCCCCATCCATGAGCTGGCGAGGGGCAGGGGGCAGGTCAGAGGGGACAGGGCTCTGGCCAGACAAGAGGTGAATCCTTGTCATCACAGCATTTGTGTGGCCTTGAGGTTTACAGAACTCATTCTCATACATGAGCCTCCAGGCAAGCAGCCTCTGACTTCAAATTCTGTCTCAGCCACTTGATGAGCTGTGCATCCCTGGGCAAATCGCCTCACTTCTCTGAGCCTCATTTTGCTGACTTGTAAACTTTGTGATGACAATACTGACCTTGAAGGGTTGTGAGAATTAAAAAGAGAACATGAATGACAGGGGCCTAGTACATACGGCACGTGCTCAACGATGTTAGTTACCAGGTTCATAAATGCACAAATGGAAAAAATAGAGCAGTCCTCATGCTTCGGGTATGTGCACCCCAGAACATTCATCTCTTTGTTCAGTTTTTCAGCAAATAGTTGTTGAGCATTCGTTCTTTGCCAGGCTCTGTGCCAGGAGCCCAGCATGGAGAAGACATGGTCCTTCCCTCAGAGCGAGGTCTTTCTGTCCATCAATTTATAAGGTTCATATAACCTGAAAGCCTGGAGGAAACCCCTGAATCTGGCCTGTTCGTGTCCTCCCCCCTTCACCTAGGGGTCCCTGCTTGTTGCTCCCAAGTATAGGAAAGACAGGCCCCCATGGCCCCTCCCTAGACCCTTTCACCAGAGCAGATCTCTCCAAGCCCCACAGTTGTCCAGATAGAAGGTAAATCTTCCCTGGGAGGCCAGAATGAGGCTTCTCTACTATCTAGGGGAGGCTGTGGTGGAAAGTATGTGGGCCTTGGGGTCAGCCAGGCCTGGGCTCAAATCTCAGCTCTGCTACTCACCAGCTGTGTGACCTCGGACAAGTCACTTAACGTCTCTGAGGCTCATTTTCCTCATCTGAAAAGTGGGGATGATAACAGGGCCTCTATCCATCTAACAAGGTGTCATGAGAACTAATTAAGATGATGGGCATGAAAACGTTCAACACGTTAACTGTCAGATGCTTTAAGAACTCAGCTCCAGACTAGGAGCTGATGGTGTCCCTTGGGACCCAGAGCAGGAAAGGTCAGTCTTCTCTCTTGCAGAAGGATCCAGGACACAGGAGAGAAGCGGGAGGGAAATGGAGTCCCAGGACCACTAGAGAGGGAGGGAAGAGGCAGAGGAATTTGGGGAGAGGAGAGGGTGGGATGGGTAAAGGACCAGGAGTGCCTTTTCTGCACCCAGGGACAGAAAATATGGACCCCAGTCCCTTTGCCGGCCTTATTCCTCCAGGAAAGACCCCGGAAGCCACTGTCCAGCCCCCTCCCTGCCCAGCCTCCTCCCCAATCTGTTTCCACTACTCCCTCTCACCGCTGAGTTGAACCTCAGGTGACAGATGTTACAGGAAATGAAGAGCTTCTTCTTCAGAGGGGAGGGGACCCCAAACGTGTGGCTGATGACAGCTTTCTGGATTGGGTCCATCTGTGAAGGGGGTGGGAGGGCACAATAACTCTGGGGTCGGATTGGTGGGGGGAGGGGGCAGTGCAAAATGCCAAAAACTAGAGACTATTGGGGAGGGCAGGAATCAGGCCGTAGGAAGAACTTTCCCATCCTTGTGGATAGGAGACACACAAACAATCTCTTCCCCGGGTTTCTGCTTGGAGGCAGTGGGATGGCCAGGGTGGCCTCCATGATCGGGAGAAACAGAACCATGTCCTGGTGATCACCTTGGCATCTCTTGCAGCCCCTCTGGTCTCTGGTTTGTTGTTGTTGTTGTTTTCCTCATTCACAAGAATCACAACTATTGGGACAGAGTTAGAGGCAGGGAGAAGCAGGGAAGGGACAAAGGGTCTTCTGTTGGAAATCCTGTCCCACAACCCAGCTTTGCGCTGGGCCCATGGGCTGGGACAGAGAAGGCTGATCTCATCAGCTCTGCCACTGTCACAGGGCCTGAGAAGGGGAGTGAGAGCAGGGCTGGGGCAGGTGGGGGGCCGGGAAAGGACAGGCGGCAGCACATGGAGGCCAGAAGTTTCCCCGAGCAGCAGGATCATTTCTTTGGAACATTAATTTATGTGGTTTCTTTTTCCCTTTTCCTTATTTTAACTATTTTTTTTTTCTCTTCTATCAAACCAAGCCTTCCTGTTCCCTTTTCTCAGGGCCTGGCTTGTTGGACCAACAGCAGAAGTGGTCTCAGCTTGCTTATCAAGAGGAACTTTCTCAACCTTCCTAAGAGAAGAGAACAGAGGCTTTGAGAAAAAAGCATGCCTTCAGAAACTTTCCTGGGAACAGAAAGAGGTTCTAACCCTCACCTAACAGCACCGAGGGCTGGGGGCAGGCAGAGGACAGGAGAATGGCCAGCAGGGCCCCCAGCGAGAAGGGCGACAGAAGCTTTACCCACTCCCAAGGGACTGTGTGCATGAACAGTGAGTGTGTCAGCAAGTGACAGAGGGGACTGAAGAACAGGGGACCCTCCCCAAAGGACTCAGGCTCCTTCAGATCTCTGTGTGACCTTGGAGGTTGGAAAGGGGCTCCAAAGGGTGACTGAGACTGAATTTCCCGCCATCTTGTCAGGTAGGGTGGGCTCCTTGATGATTACATTTGATTTTCCAGAATTAAAGAAAGCAGGGAGTTACTCCTTATCACTCATGGAGTGAAGTAAAATTCATGCTCCCTACACTTTCATTCACACACATAAACACATGGAAATACACAGACTGGCATACACACACATAGCACATAAGCCTACAGGCAGTTACAAATCACAGAGCCATGCAGAAAGATACACACTCACATGCATACGAATGGCACACTTGCATAGACACACAATTACCCAAACCACACAAACACACACACACTCAGAGGTCACACATATCAAACACATACAGAGTTGACACAAAGACACAAAAATATCTCTCAGATACACAGGCATACATGTTAATTACATACAAGGACCCAGGCACAAAGAGATGTTTACAAACACACACACACACACACACACATTCACAACCACAAGGAACACACAAAGACCCACAGACACATAAACTAAAATAGAAGGGCATACCCCAAATGCACACAGATGTACACAGATCACCCATAGATGTCCCTATACAAAAATTCAAGTAAAACCTACAGACGACAGGCCCAGCAGGTGTTACTGGAACCATCCTCATTCCCTGGCCTAAGGAAAAGCTGGGCCGGGGGTCCCCGTTTGGGGGGCACCTAGTCACTCTTGGGGATGTCGTTTCTACTTATACCCAGCTTCTGAGAGCCAGCCCCTCTGAGCCCACCTTCCCTGCCCACCCCAAGCTTGGCCGCATGCCCCCACCCGCCAGCCGAGCCCGTACCGTGCTGAAGTTGGGGGTGAGACTGAGCGGGGGTGGCGCCATTGAAGTGGAAGGCGAGCAAGTGCTTGAAGTCCAGCGGGGGCTGCAGAGGCCTGGCAGGCAGGGGCAGGGAGGCCAGCAGGGGGCTGGGGGCGCTGGAGGCCGGGCCTGCTGCAGGAGGAAGAAGGGCAGGGTCTGAAATGGGGAGCCATGGGGCTCACATCTACCTCCACAGCCAGAAAAAGAGGCTGATGGGCTTCTTGGGTGTGGAGCTGGGGCAGAAACTCCTGTCTCCCTCTTCACAAAGTAGCACTGGCTAACCCCAGGGCAATTACCGCCCATTTCTGTGCCTCTCCTCTCCACAACCGGGGGAGCAGAAGCCCACAGTTTGTGGTTCCCAGTCCAGGAGGATGCCCCTCCCATCCCCTATATGAATATCCCTATATTCATTCACCCCAATGAATCCCAGGCCAGAGGAGTCCTGACACACACACAGCACCATGGAGACTGCGAGATGCACTGGGTTTCCAGTTTATTGCAAGTTAAACCCAAACCCCTCTCACTAATGCCCACACAGTCACAGCAAGGCTGACAGAGGGGATGGGAAACCCATTGGAACCTGAAGGGATGTGTCCTCCTCCCCCTCCCTCCCCCCCCCTCCCCCAGCTCTGGTGAGGCCCCAACTCCTTCTCCCAGGAGGCAAAAAGCCCTCCAGCTCCTGGGTGTGGCCCGAGGCTGGTCCTCAGAGTTGGCCCTTCCAGCCCTGTGGTTTTACAGTCTTTGGTCTTAAAGGTCTGAGGCAAGGGCGGGGGAAGGCTCAGAACTTTGGGGAGCAACCATACTTTGAGGAAGAAAAACATTAGAAATAAATGCAGTCCGTTGAAACTTTTCTAGACTCTGTCATTGCAAAGCCGGAAGAAGTCCTTTTCGATTTTTTGTGTGTTAACGATATGCAAGATAGGATAGATTTATTTTACATTTGTAGATGTGTATATCTATATACACAGCCACATACAGGCAGCCTACCGGTGGGTGGGGGAGGTAGGGCACCACCCCCACCTCCCTTGAACTGGTAGCTTGTGCACAGAGAGGGTGCTGTGCTGTGTCGACACCAAGGAAGTCATCTGCCGTCTAGTCCTATCTGAAGAGAAGAGATGCTGCCAGGCGGGGAGCTAACAGCCAAGGACCCATTCCTCTTTCCCTCAATCCCTCAGACCCAGTCTTCCTTTCTCCCTCCAACCAAGACTCCTCAACTTTTCTATGGCCCAAACCTGGGCTGGGTCCAGAGGGAAAATGGTGAGCTACTCCTCCCCAAACTCTGGCAAGGGCAGGAGTGATACTGAGGGTGTCCCCAAACCCAGCATCTCCATGGGCTTGCCCAGGACCCCCTCCACACAGCCCTTCCTCCACAGCCCACGGGGCTGGGTTAGTACTCAGCGTGGAGCGGAGGAAGCACGGGGCAGGTGGTTGGAAGGCCACAGTTAGGGGGTCAGCTTGGGTGCAGCACGGTCACCTAGAGTCTGTCTTGACCCCTAGAGTGCTCAGGGCCCCAGGCTGTCTGGGCGGAGGGAAGGGGGCCGCCCTCACGTGAGCTGTGACCCCAGGAGCCCCTCCGCCCACCCACTCTCCAAGAACTCCACGGCGAGTGCAAAGTCAAACTCGTGCAGCGGAGGCCCATCCACGGCGATCTTCACCGCCGGGCCGCCCCGGCCTTCCCCTGCCCCGCTCTGCCCCCACCACCGCAGCTCCCGGCTGCGGCCCACCTTGTCCAGGAGGCCGGCTCCCGCGGGCAGCGCCAAGGCCAGGGCGGCAAGGGCGGCGAAGTCCGGGAAGAGCTCGTGCAGCTCGGAGCGCGCGCAGGCCAGCTTGGCGCACAAGGCCCGCGGGCCCAGCCGCCCGAGGCTGCACACCACGCGCTTGAAGAGCGCGAAGTCGCCCAGCGCCCTCTGGCGCACCACGGCGGGGGCGAAGGCGCGCAGCAGCACCCGCAGTGCCCCCTCGCCGTGCGCGCCCAGCTCCTCGGGTGCCTGCGGGTAGCCGCGCGAGTCGAAGATCGCCGCGAAGGCGGCCACGGCGTCCAGCGAGGGCCCGGGGTAGGAGTCCCGCAGCCCCCGCCGCATGGAGTCTAGGAAGGCCCCCCGCAGCCGCTGCAAGCCCCGCACCGCAGCCTCGGAGTAGCCGACCAGCTCCACGCCGCGGTAGGTGCAGCGCCCACCGCCCAAGTCAGAGCTGGAGGACGCCAGCTCCTGCAGGAAGCCCTGGAGGCGCGCCCCACCCGAGCTGCGCAGGGCTTGGAGGGAGGCTGCGGCTGCCATCACCAGGGGTTGCAACAAGGCCAAGTCCGGCTCTTCAGGCTGCAGGACAAGGGTGAGCTTCTGCATGGATGGCAGAGTGTCCAGCAGCAGGTGGGTGAAGGCCACGAAGGTGAACTGGCGCAGGGCGAGGGCCAGTGCCCTGGCTGTAGGGGAGGCTGGAGCAGAGGCCTCCAGTGTGGGCACCAGGCAAGGCCAAGCCTCAGCCACTGCTTCCACGATAGGCAGCAAGGAGGCCCAGGGCACTGGCCGCGGTCCTGCCAAGTCAATAGCTGCAAGGTCCAGTGCTGCCCGCAGCTCAGGGACCATGTGAGAACTGGGGCCACCGTGGAGGCGGAATAGGGCATCCAGCACACTTTCATATTCGCTTAGGTAGGCAGGGGGCTCGGGATCTGTCCGGCCAGGGAGGCAGTGTAGTTCGGTGAGCAGCGGGCAGGCGGCCCGGAGTTGTGGGCCCACACGCCCAAGGCGGTCACTGGGGAGGCTCGAGCTGAGCCAGGCCAGCTTGGGTGCAGACACGCCGAAGGCCTGCAGGATGTCCAGGAGTTGGCCAGCGGTGGCCTCACCCTCCTGTAGCTCCACACTGCCCAGGAAGGTGGTAGCAGGCTGGCCATCACAGGGGGACACCGAAGTGGCAAACAAGGCCAGACTGTGGGACTCGGGCCAGTCCCTGGTCTCGTCCAACACCAGCCCCACATATGGGGATGCCTTCAGGCGCTGGCAGGCCTCTGTGTGCAAGACACTGGCAATGGCCACCTGGGACAGCCAGGGAGAGAAAGGAAGGGACAGAGTTAGGCTCCTCCTGCAAGGGGGAGGCAGCAGTACTGGGGAAAGAAAGGGCACAGACCTTGGGGGCAGACAGACCAATCCTAGCTTTGCATCTTACTGGCTGTGTGATCTTGGGCAAGTTATTTCACCTCTCTGAGCCTCAGTTTCCTCAGTTCTGAAATCAGGCCACTGCCTGCCTCTAAGCTCTTAAAAGGTTGCTATCAATTGGGGCACCTGGGTGGCTCAGTCAGTTAGGCGTCCGACTTTGGCTCAGGCCATGATCTCCTGGTTTGCCAGTTCGAACCCCGCATCAGGTTCTGTGCTGATAGCTCAGAGCCTGGAGCCTACTCCAGATTCTGTGTCTCCCACTCTCTCCGCCCCTCCCCTGCTCATGCTCTCTCTCTCCCTCAAAAATGAATAATTAAAAAAAAAGGGTTGTCGGCAATTACAAATGTTGCTGTGCTTGTAAGTGTAAAAATGCTTTAGGAACCATAAAGATTCCATAGCATTTTATGTGTGCTTTTATGGCATTGCCCTAGCCCACCTTATTCCTGGGAGTCTCCCTCCACTCTGCTGCTCAGGGATTAACTGATAGAGATGTTCCCTCCCAGTTACATAGAACCCCAACTGTGTGCTCCGTTTGTCTGTCTGTCACCGATCACTCTGTAGGATGAGATTGAACTCTCCCACCCTCACCCCAGCCCCTAGGACTCACACAACTGGTACCTAGGACAGAGCTGCAGCTTGCATGCCCCCTGGGGCCACATGGGCGGTACTGGGCTTGAAGTGGGCCAGGGATACACCAAAGGGAATGGAGAAGCCCCGGGTCTGCTCTTCATGCCCTGAGAGCATAGGGACCTAGCTTTTCAGAAGTCACAAATCCACATTTTTATATGTAATCTCTCACTTTTTCTTTTTTTTTTTAACTTGGAAATTAACTTAGGTTTTCCAAAAGCACTGTGAAAATCAACAAAATGTATCTGTGGGCCGATCGAGGCTCCAGGCTTGCAACCTCTGGCCTAGACAGCGAGGGAAAACCTCTGTGCCCCTGAGGACAGGGCCTGGTCTGGCCTCTTCCAAGCTGTGCCCCCAGCAGCTGGCCCAGGGCCTGGCACATGATACGCCTCAGTGAAAGGTTCTGCTGGGTGAAGGTATGAATGAAGCGTTCTGGCTGTTGCCCGGGGGCCTGGCATGCTGGCGCTGTGCCCAGACAGCTCCATGTCCTCCCTCCTCGAGCCCTCCCCCACACCTCTGGCTGCCACCCACCTGCATGTCCCTCACCCTCCTGGGGCTGTAGTAATCGCCATGCTCCGTGCCCAGCAGCGCCTGGCACAGGTTGAACCTCTGCAGCTCAAGCAGGGCAGAGCAGCGGTCATCGGGCACGTCCTCCTTGGCCATGCAGTACACCGTGGTCAGCACCGCCACTTTGGCCGGGTCCACCTCCACCTTGACGCCCGTGGAGGTGGGGGTGGTGACCAGGTCTGGGTAGGCCCCTCCTCCCTCAGCTTGGACCTCAAAAGTGGGCTGGCCCCGGTTGACAGCCAGAGCCTGGCGGTGGGCCCCCGAGGTCACGTGGCGCAGCAGGGCGTGGCGCTGGAAGTTGTCGGTGCCCACGGTGAAGGCGTTCTCGGCTTTGCCGTGCTTGTTCCGCACCAGGGCCTGGCGGCACTCGAGACAAAACATCAGCTTCCGCTCGTAGTCGAAGTCCAGCCAGGGGAACTCCTCTTTCCAGTGCTCATTAAAGTAACGCTTGCATTTTTTGTTGGAGTTGGAGGCCTCTCCGGCTGGTTTCTTCCCCGGGGGTACCATTCCTGCTCAAGGGGCAGGGCACCCCCGACCCCACCCAAATGCTCTGGTCCCCCAGGCTCCCCCACACACACGGCAGCACCTCCCTTGACAATGGAAATTGTGGGGGGAGGAGGGGAGCAGCGCGCCAGGCTAATGGGGACCATCCATCTAACTTAGCTGGGAACGGTTATTCCCGCTCTGCCGGTGGGAGACTGGAGATGAAAGAGACAAGGGAGAGGCGTTAGGGGGTCCGCGGTGGGTTCATGCTGCCCACAGAGCACTCCCCAGCTGACGGGTGGACTGCACCTAGTGGGGAAGGGCTATTGGGAATGGGTGGGGTCATGCAAAGGGCCATAGAATGTTATCCAAAGTGGGGGAGGTTTGGGGGTCCCCAGCCCACTCTGAGTGTCTCCCTCCATCCAGGACAAGGCACTAACTTTGACTGCTGGAACATGTCAGAACTCAGCTCTGAAAAGATTGGCATCATCTATGCAACCACATTTTATAGGTGAGGGCACTGAGTCCAGGTGACAGCGGTTCTCAGGGCCCATGAATAATTCGTGACTGAGCCAGGACTCAAACTCAGACCTTGACTCCTCACTCAAGAGGATGGCCAGTCTCTCCGGTCCACCATCGCTTATTTCATCAGAATGAAGTTAGCACAAAGCTGAGCTCCCGGAGTCACAGCACCAAGGAATGTCCTTTGTTTTCACTGGACCTCCCTTCCCTGAACGTGCACATGGGCGCACTCACACTTACACACACTCCCTGATAGTGGGGTTCTGGGAAGGGAAGCCCAGAAGTGGGGGCCAGACCCCAGACCAAAGGAGCTAGCTGCTTGCCTGTACCTCGCTCATGCTTCCACCGCCCCAGGCACGATGACAGGTGAGCCGTTCAGGACCAGAAGGCCACGTCCAGCCAGCGGCCAAAACCAGCCAACTTCCTAACTGTCCTTCGACCCTGTCCCCACCTCTCCATGCCTACTAATAACAACAGCAGTAACTACCATTTGTCAGATGTGAACTTCATCGGGCCTTGTGCTAAGGACTTTACAGTGACTCCATGAGAAAGCCAAGATTCCTCTTTCAAGTACTCTGAGGGTGGTATCATCCTCATTTTGAAGAGGAGGAAACCGAGGCTGGGGACTTCAGGTGATTTGCCCAGGGTTCCACGAGCAGTAAGTTAGAGTAAGGCTGAGGCAGAGTTAGAATCTAAGCCCTCCTTATAAAAACAGGGAGGGGGACAAAACAGAAGAGACTCATAAATATGGAGAACAAACTGAGGGTTACTGGAGGGGTGGTGGGAGGGGGGATGGGCTAAATGGGTCAGGGGCACTAAGGAGTCTACTCCTGAAATCACTGTTGCACTAGATGCTAATTTGGATGTACATTTTAAAAAATAAAAAATTAAATTAAAAAAAATAATAAAGTAACTCTAAAAGCAAACAAACAAACAAAAAGAATCTAAGTCCTCCTGACCCCAAAGGCCATGCTGAGACTCTGGTGTCATCTGCCTCCACCTCTGCAGGCATGCCCCCAGATTCGTCCCTTGCCCAGCAGCCAGAGGGCGAGCTCAGACACAGATCCCTCTCTCGCTTCCACCTCTTCAGTGGCGTCCTAAATGGTTGCCTGAGTCTACACACCTCACCATGAGCCAGCGGGGCCCTCCCCAGCCTCCCTCCGTTCCCGTCTGCTCGGCCAGCAGCTCCAAAGGCTTACCATTCCCCCCACACACCCAGCTGTTACTTTGCTCCTGCCTCCATCCTCTGTGCCTGGAGTTTCCTATCCCTCCCCATTCCCTGGCTAATCTCCATTCATTCCTGGAGAGCAGTTCTGCAACCCCTCTGCCACCCTGCCCTCCCCTGCCCCCAGCCGGGGCTGGTGCCTATCCTGTAGCTTCCCATAATTCTCTGCGCATGGGTCTTGGTGATACAATATGGTAAACTCAGGGACTCTCTGTGTATCTCTGCACTTGGTTCCCAGAAGGCTAAGATCACATTTGTTCAGTTTGGGATTCCTAAGTCCCTGGGCATGCACGGCTGGGCATCCAGATGCCTTTCAGCACAAGTTTGTTGTTTAAAAGACTAAAAGGATTTACTTGGGCCCTATGAAAGAACCTCATGTGTCTGAGGCTATGGGTTAGATGATTCTGGGCTCCAAGAAAGCGGTGACTGTCTTGTCCTCCAGATATACCCAGAACCCTGCAATGGAACCTAGCATTTAATGGGTAAGTACAAGGGCAGATGAGCAGAATCCCAGGGGTAGCCTGTTCAGTGCAAGGGAAGGTGCTCTCTGTTGCTACGTGTGGTGAAATTCATCAGTTCTCTCCCTCTAGACTGCTCACCCTACCCTCCTTGAAACATGCTTTTCTCTTGGCTTCCAAGACTCTATGTCCCCTGGGTTTCCTTTCCCCCATCGGCACTCTTCCACTTCTGATGACACTTCCTCCTCCTCTTCCTAACCTAAAACCATCCAAAAAGTTCAGAACCACCCTTGCCAGTCACCCTGAAATAAACAAGCCTAGCCTGAGCCATTCCTCTGGGCGCCATACCTCTCCATCAAACCACGTTCCTGGCTCGTCTAGATGGAATTGTCGATCTGTCCCTACAAATATGCTCCTCTCCCAGTCAGCCCAGCTCAGGAAATACCTGCTCTCCTACCCGGGTGCTGTGGCCAGAAACCTGCCCCTCCAGCCCCTGCTCTCTTCCACATCCTGGACCCAGTCTATCCACAGGTGCTGTCACTTCCACCTCCACAATCAGCTTCTCACTTGTCTCTTCTCTCCGCTGCCACCAGCCTCATCCAGGGCACCTGCATCTCCTGCCTGGACTACAGCAGTCACTTCCTGACGGCACTCTGGGTTTCCACCCACTCTTAACCCTCTCTGAGCCACCTGGACCTATAGCAGCTGGAGGGGGCTTTTTAAAACATACTGCCTAAAACCCCTCTATGACCTCTTGCTCTCTGAGGCCAATGCCAGGATCCCTTTCGAGGTCTGCCAAATGTCCAGGCATTGCTGACCTCTCTGGTGGCCACTTGTGCCTCTCTTCCCTTCCAGCTACATCCCTCAGTTCCTCCAGAGTGCCAGGTTCCCATCCCCAGGGCTTTTGCGCATGCTGTACCTTCTTCCAGAATGTTTCTATCCTCCCTTCTCAATACTTTGCCTGTTTCACTTCCTCTCTGGTCTTAGTTTAGTTGTCGCCTCTTCCCAGGAGACTTCTCTATCCCTTCCCAGGAGGTCCCCTTCTTTTCTGTTGCTGTTTCCTGTTTGTTTCCTCTATTGTACTCCCCACAGTTTACAAATCTGCTCATTTTCTCTGCATTTCTGTTGCTTGGCATCCTCCCCCCACCCCCACCCTCTGTCTCCCTCTCTCTCAAGAAAGCAGGCTTCCTGAGGGCAGGAAACATAACCAACTTGTTCACATCTGGACCCCAGAGAAGGGAGCACTGCCTGGCACCCAGCAGGTGCTCCAAAAAATTTCGGGAGTGAATGAGTAAGGAAGCACCAGCTTTCGGGCAGAGAGAACAATGGAGTGAAGCCTTGGGTACCTCTTGGGTGGCTAAAACAGCTGCCTTTGACCTCTCTTCCTCCTAAGATCCCATGATTCTGTGTGACCCTATCCAGCCTACCACCCAAGGGATCTTAGAATGGGGAAGAGGTACAAGTCCAAGGTGGTACCCTTCCAAAGTTTGTCAAGTCCCTTCCATATACCTAGAAACTGGCTATCCTGTCCCATTCTGCAGAGGGATAAAGTTACTAGGGGACCTGGGATGTTTTTGATAAAGGAACAAAAGATTGGTAGGGAGGAAGCATGGGAAGAGGGATTCCGAAACTGCTCTGTCAGATATGGTAGCAATAGTCACATGTGGCTGTTCATCAGAATTAGATAAACATTTTAGAATTCAATTCCTCACTCTCACTAGCCACATTTCAAGTTCTCAATAGCCACACGTGGCTACTGGCTATCGTATTAAATGGCCCAGACAGAGAACATTTACTTCATCCCAGAAAGTTCTACTGGACAGTGCTGCTCCAGAGCAACCCAGCCAAAGCATTGGCATTCCCCTCCCTACCTCAACCTGAAGGAACCAGGCTGGATGGGGTGGAATGTAAATCAAATGTGACTATGTGACCAAAGCTGACCAGGGGTGTGCACCTGTCAGACCCAGGTCCCTCACACCTCTCTCTCCACGCCCTGGCCACCTGGACGTGAGCTGGCACAACTTGTGGGGCCCCTGGGGTGACTGTGTGTTGTTCTGCAGTCCCCATTCCACCCTGACAGGTCAGCCTCAAACACGGTGCTCACCTGGCCCCAGGATGGCAGTCCCCAGCCTCCTCCCTAGTCCCCTCTGGGCCCCTTCCCTTCGGGAGCCCCTAGGAAGGTCCACGCTCAAGGCGGAGGACAGGCGAGGTAGGGGCTCTCTGCTCGCCCTGGGCCGGACACGGAGGGCTGGGGAACTTCCTCTGGGGGGCGCGTGGTGGGGGAGTTCCCCTCCCCCCCCCCCCCCCCCCCGCCTCTCCCCCCCTCCGTCTCCTGCTGCCCCGCCCGCAGGGCCCCCACCCGTCTCCCGCCCCCTGCCGCGAAGCTCCTAGAGGGGGCGCCCCGCCCGGCCCGGCCACCGTGCCCGCCGCACACACTCACGGAGACTCGGAAGCCACCATCTTGCGCGGTGGACGCTCTGGCCGCGGTCTCCTTGGGCTCCACTGAGCGACAGCAGCCACTAGCGGTAACCGGGGCGAAGAGGCGCCAGGAGCCGGCGAGGGCCCGGGTGGCGGGCCGGGTGGCGGCGCCCCGGGGCTCACCTGCCCCGGCTGTCGCCCAGCGCGCGCTCGACCTCCTCCGCTGCGGGCGCTGCAGCCGGAGCGACGGAGGCGAGACCTCAGGCAAGGTGTCCCGCCAGCGGGAGGGACAGAGTCATTCATTCATCACGTGCACCGGTCAGTTCTTAGAGGAGCTCACAGGCGAGAGCCAAACAGGGCGCTAGGGAGGCACCAGCAAAATGCTTTGGGATCACACAGGAGCGCGTGGAAAGCCGTGGGTCTGCGGGGGAGAGTCTATCAGGTTTCACTGCAGGAAAAGTGAAGTTTCACCGGGACAGGGGCATCCCAGGCAGTGGGTGGGCCTGGCCCAAGCTGAAAGTGCAGGGCAGGTTCACGAAGTCAGGGCAGAGTGGAGGTATGGAGGGGAGGGGGCGGTGCCTGCGGCTGGAAGGCTCTGCAGTGAATACTGGGGATTTTGACCTTCAGGCCTCGTGGGGAACCTCCGGAGGTGTTGGAGCTGGGAGCTCAATCTTTAATCTAATGAGTTATTTGTAATGGGGATGCCAGAAGGGGAGGGCTGGTGGAGAGAGGAGGGGCCTCTTCCTAGAATTCTCAGACGCACAGAAGCCCCTCACCCTTATGTGGGTTCCCCGGGGAGGGGAGGAGAAGGTGGAGGAATGTGGAATTGTGGCAGACCACCCCTCCCAGACCTGCAGTCCAGAGGCCTGCACTGGAGTTCCAGAGACATTGAACTCTGAGGCCTTGGGCTGTACACTTAGTCTATGAGCCTGTTTCCTCATCTGTGAAGTGGGAATTATGGCTGGGTGAGGAGGAAAGGGCAGGACAGGAATGGGTCTGAGGAACAAAGGAACTAGGTGTGGAGGCGATTTGAAGAAGGGGTGCCAGGGCACTTGGTGATTTAGTCTCTCCCTCCAGTCAACACAGTCACCCAGAAATGCCTTCCAGCCCCTCCTCCCAACTGGGTACACTTTTCTCCCACACAAGGCCTAGGGCACACGTTGATTTGAGGTCAGGACCTCTCCGGTGGCGTCTGGGTACTCCCCCAGCACCCTTCCCACATCGCTCCTCTGTGCCACCCACCGTCTGCTGCTGACATTCACAGTGAACCCTGGCCCCCAGGGCCGCTGGGATGATGCATGAGTCATGTCACATGCACACACACGTGACCGCCTGGCTGTGGGTACGCTCAAATGAAGGGAGACACTGCAGACCCCAAGCCTGCCCCAGGATAGCACTACACAGCCTGGCACCCACGATAGGGTCAGATATGTGTGTGCGAGGGGGAGGGGAGGTCGTCTGTGATGGTCTTTTGCAGCAGAACACCCTCGCTAAGCCCCTCTCCTCCCAACCCTAGCCAGAGGTCCACGGCTGGGACCCACGGCTCATTGGACGGCTGCCTCAAGAGGGTGGGTTATTGCTCTGGTCAAATACAAACAAACTGAGTGGCAGAGAAGAGGCCACCCCTAGGGGTCCCCCTGAGGCCGAGGCAGAGGCACAGAGCAGGTGTCTTATGAAATAACATCACTCTGGCTGCCACCCAAGGGAGAAGGTCTGGGCAAACCACATCCTGCTGTTTTGCCATCACTTGGAAAGATACACAGAAGAGCACAGGGACTCACACCCTGAGATCCGTGGGCGCCCACAGAGATGGCAATAGGCACAAACACCACGCACACACTTACACACATCTCCTCATGATGAGTCCATCTTGGCACACTGAGGTGTGCCCGTACAGAGGTGGCACCACGCAGAGATGGCCAGATACCCATGCTGGCTGGGGGCAAAGGCGGACCCAGAGGCCACGCACAAGCATGCACGTACACAGACAGGCAAGATCAACAAAGACACACTCAGACCGCATATACCCAGAGACACAGACATACGAGGACACCCAGACCCCTACTAAGGGATATGCACATACTACGAAACCACAGGCAGGCAGCGGCAGGCATCATTACAAAGAGATACGTATATACGAAGATCCATATACAGACACATTTACCCAGAGGTAGGTGCCTGGCGCACACCCTCCCTTACAAAATTAAATGCATCAGACATGGACACAAGCTCATGTAGCCAAACTCAGATTCTCTCTCTCTCGCCTCACCACAATTCATAGGGGCAGATGAGAGGGTCCTCTCTCAGGCGGTACACACACACACACACACACACACACACACACACACACACCCTCAAATAGTGAAGCTACCCTTCCTATCATAGATGAAACCAAAAACTCTGTGAAGAAAATGGGAGGGAGAGAGAGTCAAAGGCAGGGAAGGGGGGGAGGAGAGGGAGGGTTGATCCAACATCTCCTGCCTGCCCACTCCCCTGTAGGCTTAGGATTCCCACCCCAGCCACATTCTCTAGAGCCCCCAGCCACTTCTGGGTCACCCAGCACCTGGGATGGGACGTGTTGATGTTCCAGACTTTCCCCTCTCCCCAGGCTGGAGGAAGACCCCAAGACCAGTCACAAGAGCTCTGCCCCAGCCCCACAGCCTCCAGCCCTTGCCCCCGTGGAAGGGGTTCCCCAAAATACCCCTTAAAACATACTGGCTGCCTCCCTCAGTGTGCCAGACAACCCCTGTGTGGAGAGGTGAGCTAGGAGACCATAGATAAAGGTGGGGGGCAGCACAGTGACCCCAGCACGGTGGCTGGACCTCATTTAGGAGCCACTCAGATTTCTGCCTGTCTCTCTGTCCACTTCTCTCTCTCTGCTGAATTAATAACTCTCTTTTCAACACCCCTCCCCACCCCCAGCACACACACAACCCTCCTTGGAGGCTCCTGGCAGCCCCTTGGAGGCAGCAGAAGGTATGATTTGATACAAGAAACCTCTGGCACAGGCTCCCTGAACATGCATCTGCCCCAAAGTGTCGCTCACCTCCCTCCTGCAGGGTGCACCTCCAGTTTCCGAGCTGGCCCTGCCCACCACCCCCACCCCTGCCTTTGTTCCCAGCCAGAATGCCCCCCACCCCCGGTCCAGCCCTGGACCTGGGAAAAGGTACCAAGAGTCAACCAGCTCCCAGAATCTTTCGACAGTCAACTTTTGGGGGCCAGCAGTAGCAGGAAGAGGATAGGGCAGATAGAGGAGAGACCCACCCTTGTCTGAGCCCCCTCCCCACGCTCCGGCATCCTCAGCACTCACCCAAGAGCATTTTCTGCCTTCGGAGGCACCGCAGAGCGCGCCGTCTGAGGAGCAAATGAAACCAGCCAGAGAGTGACAGAGGGAAGGGGTGGGGATGTGCGGGACAGGAGGGGAGGGCGGAGGGAGGGACTCCTGTTGCCGCTGGAAAGCAGTGGGTGCAGAGCCCTTTCTCCCTTTGCCTGGAAGGAGCTGCCTGTTCCCTAGTTTCTCCCATCCTGACCAGGGTGGAAAGCACAGGACACTTCCTGCCCCCACGGTGGGATATGGGGCAAATGTGGGGACAAGGGACAGAGTTGACCCTGCCCATACACCCCAGGAGATTCTGCCAGCCACTTCTCAGCCTGCCAGAAAGTTCTTGCTGGACTTTGAAGCCTTGCCTCAGGGCTTGCTGCTACAGGAGCCCCCATTCTCCTGTCCAGCCTCACTCATCCTCTCCCCACCGTCCCCTTACATTGTCCTCCTTTTGCTGAAGGGGAAACTGAGGCCCGATCTCATCCCAGAGCATTGGCCATGGAGGTGGGGGAAGGGAGCGCAGGCGGCTTGCCCCTCTTAGTCCAGTACCTGGACCATTGGACCTGCTCCCTGGGCAATGCCAGGTGGGGTGGGGCATGGTCATCTGATCAGCTAGAACTTCTGACACCCCTCCCCTGCCCATACCCTTCCCTACCCCTCAGTCTCTGTCTCTGCATTTGCTCCCTCCTCCCCCTCCTCTTCCTGACTGAGGGCCAAGCTCTCTACTCACCTGAGCACCTGGTGGCTGGGAGGGGGCGGAATGGGGGAGAGAAGGCAGCCAACCCCACAGCTGGATCCAGTCTGGCATTCCAAGCCCAGTCCCAGCGCTAGCCCCCCACCCCCTCAGCGTCCTGTCTCCGCCAGACAATAACCTGTAATCTCTGGAGCAGCCAGTACAGCCGGCAAAGGGTCTGGGGAGGGGTTGGCGGCAGCAGCTCCCGAAAACAGGTTTGTTAGGAAGAGGCTCTAGGGGGAAGGAGTTGCTTGTTTGGGGAGTGGAAGGAAACTCAAGCCCAGAGCTAATTAACCCACCCAGACACAGACAGAATCTTTGTCTTCTTGAGGGCAGGGATCTGAGCTAAGCCCCCTAATTCTCCACCCAGACAACCTTGCATTTTCTGGTGGTCCCTGGTGGGGGGGGGGGGAGGGAGGAAGTGTCCGATGGTCAGGTTCACACCTGGGGGAGGGGGATGTGATGGCTGTCCAGGGACAGCAAGGGGCACTTCTATCACCTGCCATTTAAGGAGAACAGCAGCAGGAGGTAGTGGTTAGACTGCAAGAAGAACTTCCCAGTGGCCTTGGGGGAGCACAGTTTCTCTGAAACATGTACCCAAAGGCCTCGGGATGGGTTGGGGGCACTGAGGAGGAATCGGCAGCCCAGGGAGATACTGAAGCGATAGGGGCACAGGCTGGAGGGCTTCCGGGGCTTCCTGATGGGACTGAAATTAATCCACCTGCGGGGAATGGGGGGTGCGGAGCTCATCAAGCCGGCGACTCAGGCGTGACCTGAGTTCAAGGTCTTTGATCTCTGAGACTCCGAATGCAGCAAGATGCTTGTGCAAAGAATCGGAGAAGAGATGGAAGGTCTGATTAGAGCAGGAGCTGGGGGAGGTCTCAGGGTGCAGGGCAGGGGACAGCCTCCGCCTGCCACTCTGATCCCTCCCTGCCCCCAAAGACACGCGTCTATGCCCTGAAATCCATTATAGTCTGAGTTCATCTCTTGTTCTCCTGTCCCCCTTAGTGTCTACCCTGCACTCCCCACTCAAGGCCCCCCTGGCCTGTCTGGAACTTAAGTGATTTCTGAAATCCCCTTCTCTCTGCTCTGGTGTCATATTTCAGTCCTCACGGTGGACCTGGGGGTGGGCCCTGAATTGTATGGCTGGGTCAGTCCTGCCAAGAGAAGGGAGGGATGGATTGGCCTTGGGAGGCTCCCCTCCCTTCCCCAGCTGGGCGAGGCCAAAGAGGAGTTGGCTGGCATCTCCCCATTTTTCAGTGGAGGATACCAAGGCACAGGGCAGAGGAGAGGCCACGGGTTCTAAGCACCGTGGAGTCATCTGGGAGCCAGTCCACCTTCTCTGGACATCCCTTCTCCTCATTCCTAAAATATTAAGTCCCAATATCTTTTGTTTTTACTTGTTTCTAATTTTTTTTAAATGTTTGTTTATTTTTGAGACAGAGACAAGAGCGTGAACAGGGGAGGGGCAGAGAGAGAGGGAGACACAGAATCTGAAACAGGCTCCAGGCTCTGAACTGTCAGCACAGAGCCCGACACGGGGCTCAAACCCACGAACTGAGATCATGACCTGAGCTGAAGTCGGACGCTTAACCGACTGAGCCACCCAGGTGCCCCTAGGCCCAATATCTTTTAATAAGTGCTGCTCTCCTCAGCAGCAAAGTGGGTGGGGTGGGTGGGTCAGACAGGCTAGGATCTGAACCCAGCTGGGTATGTTGCTTAAACACCCTAAGCTCCAATATCCAATGTAGAGTGAGGACTGGGGCACCTGGGTGGCTCAGTTGGTTGAGCGTCTGACCCTCGGTTTTGGCTCAGGTCATGATCCCAGGGTTGTAGGATCGAGCCCCGTGTCAGGCTCTGTGCTGAGCGTGGAGCCTGCTTAAGATTCTCTCTTCCTCTGCCCATCCCCTACTCGTGCTCTCTCTCAAATAAACAAACAGATAAATAAAGTGAGGGCTGAATGCCATCATCTACTCCTGGCTTGGCTGGGTGAGAAGGGAATGCCTTGCTGCACGTGGCAGTGCTTTCCAAACAGCTCAGGTCCTAAGTAGATGCTTACGTGTTCCCTGTGCCAGTCCAACATCCACACTAGAGGTTGGAGCTAAGAGGATTGAGCCGGCAACCCTTTCCGTGGATGTTCAGGAACCACCTAACATTGTTTAGAGGCGTGTGTGTGTGTGTGTGTGTGCGCACGCATGTGTGTGTGTGAGATGGTCAGTAGGGTCACTGAGTTCAGCCTTATTGGGGTGGAGGTGCCTGGTGCCCACACTCCCCACCCTGTGGGAGGCAGCACAAGGAGCTGGGGAGAGATGGCTCAAGACACATTCCTGAAGAATGAAAGGGCGCACTGTGTGGGAGACAGATGGGGCGGAGCATGGGCAGGGGAAGTTGCAGAGGTATCTGGAGAGGGGAATTGGGGGAATGTGGGGTACCTGCCACTTCCTCATCCTGTGCCCTGTCCCAAGAGTTCGAGGCTCACCTAGGTGTGGCAGAGTCAGGAGGCCTCTGACCCAAGCATGGGGAAGGAGGCTCAGAGAGGGAAGAGTCCCTGCCTCCCCTTTGCAAGGATGGCCTCGGGCACATGAGCAGGAGAGGGTCCCTGCCTCGCTGCCTGTGACGGCCTGTCGCTGTGCAGGCCGCCAGCCCCACAGACCCCTAATCAAAGTGACAGCTCCAGGAGGCCTCCCAGAGCGGCTGTCCCACCCCCACACCTTCAGCATCCTGCCAGGGAAGCGTGGTCCTCCTGGCTGCCGCAGGTCTGAGATCTCACGTGTCTAGGAACAAAGCAGTGTGTTAAAGGCTCCTTATACTTTGCCTGGAGCCTCTTGAAAGTTGAGGTGTGACTCTGTTTTTCCGGAGCTGCACCCGAAGGGCTCTCTGCTCTGGCCCAGTCCCCGCCAAGGGCTGGGAAAGGCCTTCTGCGTGCCTGAGGTCTTCTTACCCCCACCCCTCACTGCAGGGCAGTTGCTGGCATCCTTTTACGGGGGCCTGCCTCTCCCACCCCAGCCCTCAGAGAGACGAGGAGACAGGAGAGATCCACAGGAGTGGGTGGGTGTTGGGGGGTCACGGCCTGGAGTAGACTCAGAAACAATGAGGCCAATGGAGAGCAGGTTCTTGGCTGGAGCCCCTAAATTCCAGGGTTCCTGGAAATCCGAGGACCCTTCATCCCTGCCCGAGGCACGGCCATCCCTGTCGCATGCTCCCACAGTGCTGCTCACTCCCTCAACAAGACGGTTAGAAAGGTCTGGCCCCATGGCTGTCTCCCCCTCTAGACTGTGTGTGTGCCTGACCGTGTATGTTATCAACACATATGCAATCATAAAGATGCAAAGGGTTGGCAGGCACCAAGCACGTCTCTGTGCAGAGTCCCGGCATGGGCCAGCAGAGACAGATGACTGGAGGGACAGTGACTCACTTCTCCAAGCACCATATACCCACCTCTGTGAAGACTGTTATTATCTTGGACAAACTTGTCTGCGTGTGTATTCAGACAACTCTTTTTTGACAGGTAGGTATGCCACCTTTGAAAAATATGAATTCCCAGACACACACTGTATGTCCTCAATTACATGCAGAATCTAAAAAAGCGGGTCTTTAGACTGAATCCAGGTGGCTCAGTCAGTTAAGCATCTGAATCTTGATCTCGGGTCGGGTCATGATCTCACAGTTCGTGGGTTCGAGCCCTGCATCGGGCTCCATGCTGATAGCATGAAGCCTGCTTGGGATTCTTGCGCTCGCTATCTCTCTCTCTCTCTCTCTCTCTCTCTCTCTCTCTGCCCTTCCCCTGTGCACCCTCTCTCTCTCTCTCAAAATAAATAAATTACTTTAAAAAATTAAAAAGCCAGTCTCATAGAATAGAAATTACAATGGTGGTTTTGAGGGGCTGGTGGGTCAGAAAAATGGGGAGATGTTGGGCAAAGGGTACAAATTCCCAGCTTTCAGATAAGATCTGGGGATCTAATGCACTGCATGGTGACTATAATTAAAAACACTGCACTAGATACTTAAGTTGAGAGAAGATATTAAATATTATCAACACAGAGACTCCTGGGTGGCTCGGCTGGTTAAATGTCCAACTTCGGCTCAGGTCATGATCTCACAGTTCATGAGTTCGAGCCCCGCATCGGACTCTGTGCTATCAGTGTGGAGCCCACTTTGTATCCTCTGTCTCCCTCTCTCTCTGCCCCTCCTCTGCTCACACACTCTCTCTCGCAAAAATAAACATTAAAAAAGGTTATCAACACATGCACAATCATAAAGATGCGAGGGGATGGAGCTATTAACCTTATCGTGTATATGTGTAATTGTTTTATAATATATATATATATGCATGAAGTCATCACATTGTACGCCTTAAGCTTACATATGTTCCGTGTCAATAATGTTTCAGTACAGCTGGATAAGAAGTACAACTATGAATCCTCTGAACAGCAGGTTGCACATAGGTTTCCATAAAGATCTAATGAATCAGTGAGTGGCTTTTGAACTCAGACGTATATAGACACACACACACTCTGGAAACATCCATACAGTCAGATACACTCTTACTCAGAGTCACAGCGTTGGCGTCCAGCCCCTAGTGCTCAGGTGGACAGCAGTTACCAGCCATCAGACCATTCCCTGCCTTTGCTTTACGCAGTGACCTCCGCCTGCAATGTCCCTTCTTCCCATGCGCCTATTCCAGAGTTCAGCACATCCCCCTTCCTTCAGGAGGCCTTTCCTGGTGTCCCCAGGTATAACTACCCTCTCTCTTTTGTACCCACATGTGGCACCCACAACACTCAGCTGCTCTTTTTGTGTCTGTCTCAGACCAAAAGACGGACTCAATCCTGGCGCAGGATGGTGAGGGGTAGGACCAGGATTTGTCTCCAGTCCCCAGCACAGTGCAGGGAACACAATGGGTGACCCATGACTATTCACCAAAAGAACGGGCGGCCTTGGGGCACCTGGGTGACTCTTGATTTCCGCTTAGGTCATGATCTCACGGTCATGAGATCGAGTCCCGTGTCAGGCTCCACAATGAGTGTGGAGTCTGCTTAAAATTCTCCCTCACTCTCCCTCTGCCCCTCTACCCAGCTTGTGCTCTTTCTCTCTCTCTAAAATTAAAAGGAATAAATAAAAATATAAGAACAGGCAGGCTTGTTACAGCCCTCTGGCAAAGCTGCCTACCTGGGCTGCAAAGTAGGTTTCTGGTGCTGCCCCCAGGAACCAGGCTGAAGTTCTGGCCCTTCCGACCTCCCACACTGGGCCTGGTTCTGAACCTTTTCTCCCTGTCAGCCAGCAGCCTGCCTCTCCTTGCTTCCCCCACGGCCCCTATGTGCCTGTCAGCTGGAATCACCCTCACGAATGCATTCACCCATTTCCCCCAGAAATCTGTCTTGTAGCCAGCGGCCCCTTCAGTGCTTAGAGCCAAACCTCTGCAAAGTCACCCCAGCCAGGGAGAGGCAGAAATCCCGGCCAGGAGTCCAGCGGCCAAAGGAAGAGAGGCTTCCCCTGCCTGTCCCTCAGCTGGAGTGTTCCACAGCTTGCTGAACCCGGCCTTCAGGATCCCAGGACACCCCGCAGGTGAGACCCTTGTCAGATAGCCTATCCCTGCCAGAGGGCTCCAGATTGGAGAAATGCTGCTTAGGGGTCCTGCCCCAGAAGTCTCCCCAGGGAGAGCTCCCAGATCCCAAAAAGACCTCAAGAGAAGTCTTCAGCCCTAAAGACCCTCAAGATCCTGAAAGACCCCAAAGAGGGTTGTCCAGATGCAAAATAAAACTCTACGGTATCAGGGGGACTTCAGACCCTGAGACCCCCTTGAGGGGATCCCAGACCCAAGACCCCACAGAGAGAGGCCACAGACCCAGTGCCGCTCATGGAGCCCAGACCAAGCCTGTGGGAGCGGCGCCCCTCGACACTGACCTGGCCCGGCAGGGGTCTTTCCCAAGCTGAGCTGCCGAAGCCGCCTCTGGTGGGCGCGCCCCCCGCAGTGCACCTGGGCCTGGGCTGCTGAGTTCAGCTGGATGTTGCAGACATCACAGAGCGTGTAGGATGGCCGTTTTCTTTCCCGCTTGGGCTTAGGCAGTTCTGGGGGCCGAGGGGGGCACTCAGTAGCTCCAGATGTGGGCGGCTCCTTCTCACCCGGGGGAGATGGGCTCAGTGGCCGCTTCATACCTGAGCAGATAGAGAGGGAGACAAGTGAACCAAGGCTGGGTGTTGTGAATACAGAGAAGGAGCAAGAGGGGTTCAAGACTCAGGAGATACCTGAGTCCCGTGTCCCAGATGAAACTCCCCAGCTTTGGGGCATCCCCAACCCAAGGGTGGCAAAAGGGAGCGTAACGGGGTCCATTTCAACCAAAGCGGCGTTAAAATACAGGAATATTGGGGCTCCTGGGCGGCTCAGTTGGTTAAGCGTCCAACTTTGGCTCAGGTCACGATCTCACGGTTTGTGAGTTTGAGCCCCGCGTGGGGCTCTGTGCTGACAGCTTGGAGCCTGGAGCCTGCTACGGATCCTGTCTCCCTCTCTCTCTGTCTCTCTGCCCCTCCCCCACTCATACCGTGTGTGTGTGTGTGTGTGTGTGTGTGTGTGTGTGTGTGTGTGTGTGTGTCTCAAAAAATAAACATTAAAAAAATTAAAAAAAAATACAGGACTGTCTGGAAGAGTGTCACAAATGCCTACACACCAAGAGGCTGACAGCTGGGGACTCGGCCGCTGGGCAAAGCTCAGAGAGGAAGACCTGGAGACCAGACTGGGCAGGCACCAAGGGGCAGGCGGCAGTGAGGTTAGGGGAGTCACGTTCGTGGAAGCCAGGGCCCTATTCTGGGCCCCACAGCAGGCGCTGACAGTCCTGATGCAGGCAGGCATGTGGCGCTTTTGCTGCGGCCGCTAGCCAGAGGGGTGACTGTAGAAACCCTACCTCCCTGTGTCCAGTGCCCGGCCGGGTGACATTCACAAACGTTGACAGTGTGTGAAGCCATCCCCACCCCGGCCCCACGTGGCTCCAGATGTCCCTTGCTGTGTTGGCGACCCAGGGCTGTGGCAACAGTTGATATTTTCAGTAGCGACCTGGGCCCTACTGCCTGCGTCTGCTGAACACAGCTTCTCCTCCCTCCCTCCCTCCCCCCTCTCTTGCAGACACATAGCCTACCCCTCCATGCCCCTCATCTGTCACCCACAGTCTTCCCTTTCCAGCTCACTTCTCTGAAATTTTCTTGCCTGACTCCTCAGCCTCTCACTGGCTCTATTCTGGGGTGGTCGACCCCCTTTCTCACACCGAGCTGTGTTAATTTTCACTTCCTTCCTGGATCAGTGTGCGTGCTCTCCGCCTGTGCTGCATCCTGGGGGCTTCCTGAGGACAGGGCCTGAGCCTTCCTCGTGGGGCCAGAGAATCCCTGAGGTCAGGGACCTGTGACTTCCTCGCCGCCCTCGGAAGGAACCAACACTGATGACCCCGTGACTTTGGACCTCTAGCTTCCAGGACCGTGAGGCCATGCATTGCTGTTGTTTGGGCCACCTGGTGTGTGGTACTTTGTTGCAGTAGCCCTAGAAAACGAATCCAGGGAAGGTCTGACTCTTGGGCTTTGGTAGGTGCCTTGTGGTTTCAAGGCAGCCGTCCCAGAAGCCTGGTGGGGTGGCTGGGGTGCAGTACCGGTGACAGGCTCCAGGCGGCGCAGCGAACATCTAGCTGGAAGCTAAGAGGTGGAACTCTATACCCCTCCCCGCAGGGAGGACCCCACTCCTCCACACTTTTGGGGGGAACCAGGCTGCCTCCCCACCCTGAACCACACCAAACCTCCTGTGCACTGTCTGGGGTCCGGGGCACAGTTCTGCCCACAGAGGGCACACTGGAAGGTTACTCCCCTCACCCTGTGACTGACCCCCCTTTTATGCAGCACTGAGCCCCCACCTACATTCGGCTCTCTCTCACCTCTAGGTGGAGGTCATCAGGGTTATGTGGCTGCCTGCCCAAGTCTCTCCCCCCACCTCCCAGCAGGAGGAAGGAGCAGGAAGAGAGTACAAGATGCAAGTGTTTTGCAGGTGTGTGTGGGGGGGCGGGGGTCCAACCTGCCAAGGGGGGGAAGAGGCTTCAGGGGAATGAGATTTTCCTGGCCATGCCTAGGAGAACGGCCTGCCCACCAGCGAGGAGACAGGGGGTTTTTGAAATCTCGGAGCAATTTATGACAGGCAGGCCGAGGACACGGGCCACGAGAGCAGACAAATATCTGCCATGGGGCTGATTAAACCCCTGTGATATACAGCCTCTGGGCTCACAGGGCCTGCCTGGATTCCGGGGCTAATTGTGTTCCCCCGGCCAGGCTGCTGGCCTGCTGCGGCCTGCCCTGCTTGACCCAGCCTTCCCAGCTGTCCCTTCAGGAGCCACCCTGCTCCAGCCAAGCTCTGACTCCCAGCCAGAAAATGTGGAGGGGTGGGCATTTTTTAGGGCATGTACACATCGGTCTAACCCCAGGCCAGCACCCCCTGCCCTGGCCCCTATAAAGAAGCAGCACGACTCACCCTAGCTGGACCTACACTTGGACAGGACCTGGTTCACACGTTCTCTTTAACAGAAGAGGAAAACTGAGTCCCACGGTAGGGGAGTGGACTTTTTTTAAAGTACATGAAAAGACAGGGGCATCTGGGTGTCTCAGTCATCCGACTTTGGCTCAGGTCATGATCTCACGGCTTGTGGGTTCAAGCCCCACGTTGGGCTTTGTGCTGACAGCTCAGAGCCTGGAGCCTGCTTCAGATTCTGTGTGTCTCTCTCTCTTTCTTTCTCTGCCCCTCCCCCACTTGCGCGCGCGCGCGCGCGCGCGCGCGCGTGCTCTCTCTCTCTCTCAAAAATAAGTAAACATTTTAAAAATAATAATTAAAAAATAAAGTACATGAAAAGACAGCGAAGAGCTGTTTCTAGAAGCTTCCTTGCCTCCCCCTTTACCCAGCTACCCAGGCCACCTCTTTATAATTACAGCCCTGTTTATTGAGAGCTTACTATGTGCCAGGTGCTTTACACATAGGATCTCTTTTAAGCTTCACAACAACCCCATGAGTTGGGCACTATTATTAACCTATTATCCCACTTTATGGATTCGAGAACAGGCATTGAGAAGTTTCACAGCCAGACCAGTCTGACCCTGGAGCCCAAGTCCTCAGCCACTGCCCTATCCCACCTGTCCTTAAGGCCTGCCAAGCCCTCTTTTGAACTTCAGGGTGGGGCAGGGGGTGGTTACAAATTCTGGGAAGGACTCCTGGGGACACCTGGGGGTGCCCAGCCCCTAACAGGCTGGAGGGCCAGACAGGGAGGTGCCACACCCTGGCAGGAAGGGGCCAGAGTCAGAGAGGCTGGGAGAGGGGGATGTGAAGAAACGAGGAGAACTGAACCTGAACAGAGTTCTGAAAAAGACCAAGTGAAAGCAGAGAAAAAGTGTATGCATGTACTCAGGTGTCTGTCTGTCTGATTTGCACAGGAAGGGGGTAAAGCTCCCTGCTCCCACCTTCCCTGAGAAATAGTTAAGGGCTAATGCGGGGGGGTGGGGCGGGGGTGCTGGACGGTGGAGGGGGCCACCCTCTTAAAGGCAGGCTCACACCAGAGCTGGAGAGCTGATGGGGCCAGGGTTGCTGTCTGTCTGTCTGTGTGTCTGTCCATCCATACGGAGCTGGAGGGAGTGGGGAGTGAAGGGAACAGTCAGGCAGGACCCCAGGGCTCCTTCTCCACCACTCTCTTGCTGAGTGATGAATGGACTTGGGACTTGGCTTTCAGTGGGGCCCTCAGGCACTGCAGTGAGGCAGAGCTCTTGGCCTGCCCACCCACAGAGGGCTGGATGGAAAGGGACCTTGGAAGCTATAAGGTACAGAGAAGGGAGTTGTTTCAGATGCAGCCTGGGGAAGGGGGTCCTCAGGAAAGAGCTGCTTTTGCCAGAGGGTTAACGGGAGAGGAAGGTTCTAGGCCTGTCCCCAGCCTTTGGCAGGGCATGAAGGGCTCCCTCACTAAACCCTTAATGAGCCCAATTACACTCTGGTATTTTCCCCCCAGGGTCTGCCAACATCTGCCCTCCCACCTTTCCCAGCCAGGTCCCAGGCCCTGCCTCTGAGCGGGAGCCTGGCTGGCTGGCCAAGCTCAGGCTAGTCCCCGTCCCTCTGGGCTTCAGTTTTCTGTCTTTGGAGAGGGAGGATTGGGCTGGGCTAATCTCTTAGGTCCTTTGCAGGCAGTGTCGCCACTGAAGCACCTAGCAGCTGTCTCTGAAGCAGGGGGTAAAGAGAAGGCCGGGTTGTATCTGTTTCTGTCACCAGAGAAAGGCAGGTGGGTACGGGGAAAGAACTGCCCGCGGTGAGTGCCCACTGCCCTCTGGGCCACTGTACGAACACCCTCTCCGTTAACCCTCACAACAACCCCGTGAGGCTTTACAAATGGGGAAGCTGAGGCTCAGAGTCAAAGAGAGAGGCAGGTGAGTAGGACGAGTTCTCTCCCATTTACAATGCGGTAGCAGGGGGTGTACCCTAACAGCCCCCATCCCAGTCGCTCACAGGATCACCAGCAGGGGTTGGGGAACCTGCCCCACCCACCGACCCAGCTGCAGAGAGAAGTGTCTGGAAGAAGAGAGGTCTTGTCTGTTCTTGGCCTAGAAGAGTGTGAGCCTTCCTGGTCCCAGCTGCCCCCCTCAATACCCTACCTTCCCTCTCCCAAGACTGACACCTGTCTAGGGTGAGCAAGGGGGAATAAGCCACTTCAGTGCATGGCCACCACAGGGTGGCAACCACCCCAGCCATCCTGTGGACTCAGAGAGCTGGCGTCACCCCAGGGTCACACCCCAGAGGAGCCAGAGGCCCACACCTAGAAGAGTAGGGTGGCCTGAGAGGCGCAGGAGGCCCTGGGATTGGGCAACAGCTGTTCCAGATGTCAGGGGCCAGGTGGGGGGTTTCCATGAGGCAAACCAAAGTGTCCAAGTCTGTCTTCCCATTCAAAGTGGTGACAGAGGAAGCCCATCACCTTCTCCTGGGGGTGCCGGGTGCTGGGGATTTCAAGAGTGAACTAAGACGTGCTGAAAGTCAACACTCAGCCCCAAGGAAAGGAGAGAGAGGGCACGAGAGGAGAGGGAGAGCCATGGTCCAGAGATGAGGTCACCGTCTCCCACCACTTCCCCTCCCCCAGTCTGCCCGGTCCTCACCCCCTATTGGCTGGGTGTCCCAGGGGGGCCTCCTGCCATCCTGACACCCCCAAAGGCAGGGGCTGCCTGTTCTGGGCAGTGATACTCCCTCAAAAGACCCTCAAGCCACCCTCATGAAGGAAGTCCTTCTTGCTATCTAACCTGCATCTCTCTTTGCAGGGGCCACAGTGGCCACACAGCAGCTGCTTCTAAGATTGTGATGGTGGGGGTGGTAAGGAAGGGAATATTAGCCTCAGCACTCCTTTTCCTAGCCTCTGCTGCCAGGCAAGACCTGGGAAACCTGACTCGTTGTGCAGGAGATCCCCTATGCCCCCTCCCCCCTCTCTTAGCACCAGGGTCCAGGATCTTGGTTCACTGGCCTCCTTGTCCACAGCCTGTTCTCCCCGTCCAGGCCGAGCGGTAGCTCCCCCAAACCCCGTTCCCTGCCGGTGATGGCCCCACCATCAGCACTCCCAAACTAGGGCTGGGGGGTTTGTCCTGGGAGCCAGAGGGAGCTGGAGGGAGGATGGTTGGGAGTCCCCAGACTGTTTGAGAGTTGTGGGTGGGAGGCCAGCCAGGAGGGTCCAACCTATGCCCATTGCTGAAAATGAGGCATTGGGCTTGAGAGGGGAAGGGAGGACAGAAAGGCCTCCAATGACTGGGGATCATGAGAGTGGAGAGCGGTGGTGAGTGTGCTCTCTGCACCCCTCAGAAGACAGCAGGAGACCTCCCCTCCCCTACTCCCCCCATTCTATTCTATCCCAGGGGCTGATGAGGGTGGGGTGATTTTGGGGTTCTCTCTAAACTCCTTAGGAAAAGGGGAATGATTTTGTCCAGCTCCCTGTCTCCAGACAATGGTCCCCTCCTTAGGGTGGGAGTCTCACCCTCTCTGCTCTGTGGCTCCCAGCCTCCCTCCCCCTAGGGGAAACTGGAAGTCCTTCTTGCCATCACTCTTGCCCCCCTCCCAGCGTCCGTGTTTGGCTAAGCTGCCGTTTTTTGCCTGCCCACCCCCCCGCCCCGCTGCACCCACCCCCGCCAAGGTGGGGCAGGGTCCTTGCCGCTGCCCGCAGCCCTACACCCCCACCTCGGCGCGCGCGGGCCCCCTCAGGCGCTCAGCCCCAGCGGCGCTCGGTCCGGATGGGGACGGAGCCAGGAGTGCGGGAGCCTGCCCAGCGCCGGCGCCTACCTGAAGGGCGCTGCGGACCCGAGCGGGGCTGCATCTAGCGGCCCACGGCCACCCGCCACCCAGGGCGATCCGGATTCCCGGCTCCTGGAGGTGCGTGGCGGAGGAGTCCCGGCCTGCGAGTCCCGGGGCAGCCGCCGGTCTCCCGAGCCCGCCCCCCGCCGGCCCGTGCGGAGCAGGTGCCAGGAGCCGCGCCGCTCCGAGCGGAGCGCAGGAGAGACCCCGGAAAGGAGTTGCACGGCGGCTCTTCCCGGGAAGAAAGGCGAGGGGGGACCAAGCGATGCTCCCTGCAAAAGGGCTGGGCCCTTTGGTGAGTATCCTCCCTACTACCCCTGGCCTGCTAGGCACAGAATGCCCCTCAGCGTCTGAGGGGTCCTAGAGCTCCAGGAAGGGAACCCCAAAGTGGCCACGTCCCACTGCTCTGCTGTGATCTCCCCACCCCCTGCAAATTGTCCCTCTTTTGGGGGACAGCTCAGAGAGAAGGAGGAAGCTTACATTCAGGGAGCACCCACTGGGTGCCAGGAGGGATCGCATTCAATCCTCATAACCACTCTGCCTGAATTGGTTTGATCCCCATTTTACAGACCAGGAAACCGAAAAGATTGGGATGTTAACTGGCCCAAAGTCACACAGGAAGTGAGCACCAAGTGGGAGACTCCAGACTGCTCCTAGGATCCCCCTCTGGGGGTCTGGGGCAGGGGGAGGAAATTTCACCCGTGTGTGTGTGTGTGTGTGTGTGTGTGTGTGTGTGTGTGTGTGTGTACACACACACACACACACCTGGGGGTCTTTTCTGATTTCTCCTAGGGAGTCAGTGCATGGTGTCTGGCCCAGAGTGGGGGCACAGTGCAGGAGCATGAAGCCAAGCAGGGGAGGGCAGGGGCTGGAGGCAGGACTTCTGGAGAGTGCTGTTAATGGGGAGGCAGTAACAGGGTCAGAAAATTAGTCTCAGAGGAAGGAGACAGAAATGGTTCTTGTATCCAAAGAAGAGGTGTCAATGCTGCTCACCCTTGGTTGGGTTGGGCAGGCCTCCTGTGGACCAGGCCTGGAGAGAAGAGGTCCCACCATGAGGAGCCCTGGCCATACCCCGCCCACTGGGGCAGGGCACCTGGCAGCCACTCAGTTTCCCAGAACTGCTTGCTGGGCCTCACACCCACCAACTCACTCCTGTCTTGAGGCCTTTGCTCCTGCTGCTCCCTCGGCCTGGACTCTCCCCTGACCTCCGCAGGGTTGTTTCCTTGTCGCTCAGGCCTCAGCTCCAATGCCGCCTCCCCAGGCCCCATTGCCCTAGCGCCATTATTCTTTGCTCCAACCCCTGCTTTATTTCCCTCTTGGCACATCTCCCAAGATGTCATTCTTTTGCTTGGACACTTACCTGTCTCCTCTGTGAGGACACAGTCTTTATTTCCCAGGTGCCTGAGGCACCAGCACAAAGTTGGATGCTTAGCAAACAGACGCCGGGTAGACAGTTATGCATGAGTTCATGTCCACTCTACAAGCAAATCCGCAGTGTGTTGCACACTTCAGCTGGGTGAAGTGGATGCTGTGTGAATTATATCTTAATAAAGCGGCTATTATAAAAAAAAAAAGCCCATCCGGCAGCACACCCACCCTCTCACTTGATCCAGTCACACCTCTGTCCGTCCCAGTCCACATCCTGTGTCTGTCCACGGAGAATCACAGTTGCTCAGATTTGGAAGGGGTCTGAGAGGTCATCCTGTCCCTTTTGTAACTTGCCAGAGTTACCCTCTGGCCTCTGCTCACACATGCCAATGGCAGGGAGCTCACTGCCTCACAAGACGGCCTATTCCATTGTTGGAGGGTTCTCAGTGACGGAAGTATGGAGGCCTGGAAGCTGTTTCCCTGTAACGCTCACGCTCATGCACAGGCCCTAGATCTGCTCCTCGGTGGTGCCGAAGGAATGCACACCACCTTCCACAGCCAGCTCAACATGGCTGGCAGCTTCATCCTAAGGGGTCTCTTCTCCAACTATTCTTCCCCTGACATGGCCACCTCCTCCAGGAAGCCCCTCCTATGTTCTTCCTGGACACCTTGTATTGGTCCCTAACACGGTATTTATCACACTGTATTGACGTGTCTTCCCCAAATCCTGCCCCAGCCACCCCTCTGCACCAAGTCGGGTAGTTCCAGGCTTTTATTTATTTTCTTCCACCCAACACCTTGCATGGTGACCAACTGAGCTGAACTAAGCAACTTAATAAACATTTGTTTCCAGGGGCTTTATTATCCTAGTCACATCCCTCTAAGCTAATTTAGGCTTTCGATGTCCTCTTTTAGGACGGAAAAAGAGAGAATCACTCCCCTGATCCTCAACCCTGTTTTCTCCTAATGCTGCCCAGTCCTTAACTTTTCTGCACTCTCGAGTCAGCTCTATACAGAACTGAGGGTCCACGAACTACCCCCCCCCCAGGTCTATTTCACATGATATGCTGGCAAGTTCAGCCACCCCATCTCATCGCCAAGAGAGTGATTTCTTGAACTGGGAGCACCAGGCCTTATGCTTAGGCTTACTGGCGCTCCGTTTCTGCCCAGCCTGTTGAAATCATTCAGCAGGAACACAGGTGCCAGCTTAGTGCCACCGCAAAGACGTGGCTTCACCTAGACACCTGGGAATAACATGCCCCTAAACTCCAACCCCACACACAGACAAAAACATTGCCATTAGTTGAGGCCCTTCTGTATTCTGTATTCTTCCCACACCTTTATCCCTCCCCTAGCCCTGAGGAGTGTTCCTCTTCTCCCTTTGAAGATAAGGACAGGGAGGCTCTGAGAGGTTAGTTCACCTGCTCAAGGTCACACAGCTAGAAAGGGGTAGAGTTGGAACCCATCTGGTTGACTCCAAGGTCTAGGCTCTCTTTGCTCCATGTCGTGGTGGCTCTAAAGGCCTTATCTCAATATGCTGGTGACTTTTCCTGTAACCTCACCTGTGGGGTGAGGAGGAAGGAAGCATGGAAAGCATTTTCATGAGGGCTGGAGGGGCCAGGCCGTGCTCCCTTGCCCACTTACCACTCGTCCAAGGAGGGATTCAGGCCCTGGGTATTGCCTTCCCCTGGCCAGAAAATGACCCTTAGTCTAAATAAAGCTGCTTAGTCTCTAGTTGGGCCACTCAATTCTCAGGGCAGCCCAGTCTCATCCTGTTATCTCCTCTCCCTCTGTCTTGTCTGTGAAGAATGTCCAGCCCTAGAGCAATGCTTAGCCCACCAAAGGCAACCAATACTTATTGCTAGACTTGAGGAAAGAACTGCCCCTCACTGTGAGCACCAGAAATGGAGTGGGTTCCTTACTCTGGCTGTGTGGGCTTGGGCAAGTTACTTTCCCTCTCTGAGCTTCGGTTTCCTTATCTGTAAAACAGGGCCATTAATACATAACAACACACAGGGTGATGTGAGATCATCCCTGCAGAGTGCCTGACGTAATATGTGTCCAATTAATGATATGAGTATCATTAATGAGGTGTTATGGTCCCCGCTTGAGAGACAGGGCAGTGGGCTCAGAGGGGGAAGGGACTTACGTAACCCATGGTACCAGCTTGGAAGCAGCCTATATAGGACAGGAGCCTGGTTGTGCCTGCCTTAAAGGCTTTTTCCCAGCCCCACGGGGCCTTCCCTGAGTGCTCAATAAATTTAATCTCTACCAGTAAATTATGAGATGGCTATGCTAATCATTCCTACTAGTGAATAATACCCAGAGCTCCAGCTAAAGCAAAGCCCGTAGCAAAAGGGCTCAGGCTTCTATTCTGATCATGGCCCCAACTAGGTTGGGGTGTGCAGAGTAATTCTGGGCCCCCGGGTTCCAGGAGGGTGAGAGAAGCCTTACCCTCAGGTGGGCCTGTCTCCTCCACCACAGGTCCTTTCTATGCCCACCAAAAGGACAGAATCACTAATGGCTTGAACAAGTTCGCCATGATCCCTCCCCCAACGGGGCCAGCCTTTTGCCTCCTAAAATAGCCCAGAGCCACCATGTGCCCAGGGCGGCTCCCCACTGGTTGCAAATCCCCCTGAAATTAAATCCCCATCCTGCCCCAAGCAGGATGGCACCACCTCCAGCCCTGCTGAGCTCCAGGGCTGGCCAGGCTCCCCCCAGTGGAAACTGGGACGGTTGTCCTTCACGGTGACCGAGACATAAATCCCCAAATAATGAGACAGGCGCTGGGAACACAGAACCAGACACGGTGTTAATTGGTTTACTTCTGGGCAGGCGTGATGTAGAGGCAGTAGCAACAGGCCTCGGTTTCCCAGCCAGTAAAATGGAGTGGGGGGCTGTGTTGACTTCCGGCGTCCCTGGCCGGGGTTTTCTCTGCCCTCTGATGGGTCTCCCACCCAGATTCTCCAGCAGCCCTTCTTACTTTCCTAGAACACTAACTTCGCATATGTAAAAGGGAGGAAGTGGGGTCCACTTGTCCCGGTCTTGAGGTAGGGAGACCCAAATTATCCTTACCGTGGTCTAGAACCACCTTCTTTCCACTAAAACCAAGCCGAAAGGCTCAGTCCACCTCGGCACGCATCAGGGTGGGGGTGGGGAGGCGGGAGGGCCCAGTGTAGCCTTCCTGCTCATGGGATGAGGCCGGTGATGGATTCTTGGACGAGCATGAGGGCCTCAGTTTGCAGTTTGCAGTGATCAGGATGAGATTATCACATTAAACTTTAAAAGTCTTTGCTCAAAAAGAAGCAGCAGCTGACACCCTTGACTCCCCCAACTGCCACCATCATCCTCTCTTGGATCATGGCTGCAGATGCTGGCCACTTGGTGGCTCCACTGCACTGGGCTAGAGGCAGGGGGATGGACAGAATGACCTCTCCAGGCCTGGGCTGCTCCTGAGTCGTGGAGAGATGGCAGGGGGAGGAGCCAGGGGAAAGGGATGAGCCTTGTCTGTGGGAGTCGTTTGCAGGGCCTCAGGGGAGCCCAAGAGACTTGGGATCAGCACTTATTACAACTTTGCCACTTACTGTCCTGTGACCGGGGACACGCCCCTTTTCTCCACACCTCAGTATCCTCATCTGTGAAATGGGGACAGCAGTAACAGTAACTACTACTAACTCCCCCAACCCGAGGCTGACAGCTGAGAAGATTAAATAAGATAACATATGGACAATTCCCTGCAAGCTGGAAAGAGCCATTGCGTTGTGAAGGATGGCATTGTTAGTTACCGCGGGAGGGACGGTGACAAGGCTGCAGAAAGAACTTCCTCACGGCTGTGCACTGGAAACCAGTGGGGCAAGAAGAGAGGGGAGACAAATGGGCCTGGGGGGAACCCCCAAAATGTCACCCACGATGCCCCCTCCCACCCAGGGTGCCCATCCCCGTGTCCAGACCGACCCCCTCCCCTCCTGCCCATCATCTTCCCTCGCAAGGCTGGCAGCCCATCCCCAGTCTTTCCCAGTCCAAAGCTGTATCCAGCTTGTGTTTGTTGCCAACGCAACGGAAATTATTTCAACCTCCTCACCCAGCTTGGCAAAGCTGCCTGGGTTGTATAGGAGAGGCTGGAGCTGGAGGAGAGGAAGCTGGGAACTGGGGTGCCCACAGCAGGGTGGCCCCCTCCCCAGAATATTAACTTCGATAGCAGCAATCAAGAAGGCAGTAAGCCTACTGGGGGGACTTCCCCATGCTGCCCCATGGGAGGGAAGGGAAAGGCTGAAGGCCCCGGGGTCTCACCGGGACCTTGGCTACCTTCCCTCTTACTTAAAGAGCTGCATTCAGAGCAGGCCGGGAAAGGCCCTGACTACCAGCCAGGATCAACCCTGCAGAAATTAAGATCTTTGGATTTTCCCGACCCACCCTTCATTTCCTGATGCTCTTATTTAGTTAGTTTGTTCAACAGAATCCTCCCACCCCAGCCCACCCCACCAGACCTTGGGGCCCTTCCCCTTCCTCAGTATAAAATCCAGAAGGATGGAGGCAGGGAGAAGCTGAAAATGGCCCTGAGATTCCGGGGTCACCCTGAGCATGAGGGAGGGAGAGCCTCCAAGCCCACTGTGGCTGAGGGAGATGGTGGGGTGGCCACGGTCCACCTTGCCGGCCAGGGAGAAGTCCCGACCACATCAAGGAGTCCTCCTCTCAAACTGGCTGGTTGGTGGGTGGAACCACATGGCCGTTGCAGGCCATGAAGGAGGCCTTTCAAAACCAGCTGAGAGGTTCCAAGAATGCTCCTGGGATGGACTTTGTCAACATGCCCCATGCCCCCCTCCAGATCCTCTGTCTGGCTGCCTATAGCAGGGCTGCTCAGTGACCTTAGCCGGGGAGGGGGAGGGGGCATCGTGGGACCCGGGACAGAGACCAGGCTCTGGAGTCGTCAGACTTTGGGCAAGTGGCTTCACCTCTCTGATCTGTAAAATGGGCCCAACGGTATCTACCTCGTGCGATTGTTGGGACAGTTAAGAGATAATGTAAGGAGAACGCCTCCCTTTGTGCCCAGCACAGAGTTGGGGCTCAATGAACTCACTAAGGAAACATTTGTCGGACACCTACTATATGCCAGGCCCTCCCTCCATTCCTCGCCCAGGGGACCCAGCACTGAACAACAGTCCTGAGGAGCCCTCATGGAGCTTGCCAGCCAGGGACAATGGTCACAGCCACTAAGTAGCTAACCACACAGGTCAGGGAGGATGAGTGGCCAGGAATAAGCCTCTCTCAGGAGGGGACAGCTCAGCCTAGACCTGGCTGACTTGAGGGACAGGCCAGCCTGAGGGTCCGCGACTGTAGCTGCTCACTGGAATCACCTGGGCAGCTTTGAAAACTTCGGATGGCTGGGTCCCTCCCCAGGGATTCTGACCAGATGGGGCTGGGGTGGCGCTGAGGCAACAGGATTTGATTTAATTTCTGCCAGGTGATCCTGATGTACAGCCAAAAGTGAGATTCCCCTTGCCCTGCACTTTCCCCAAGTGCCTGTCCATGTGAGTATCACCTGGGGAGCTTGTCCGGCATGGCGGGCTGGGCCACAACCTTAGGGGTTCAGATTTAGGGGCCGGGCTAAGGCCCAGCATCTGCCTTTCTAACAAGCACCCAGGTAATTCTGAAGAGCAGACAGGTCTAGCGATGTGTCTAGGAGAGTAAGTCTCAGGTCAGAGCTTGGCACGGAGCGCCCCCCACCACGGACCCCAGCCACGCCCACACAGGACCACCTGCCACATTGGTTCCCACTGCCCCATCTCTGCCCTCAACCTGAGAAGTGCCTCCTTTCTCAAACAGGCAAGTCCCGGGCATGTTCCTAGGCTTATCATGAAGCCTGAAGGTCCCCACCGCTATGGGCGTGGGGTCTATTTCCCTACTACCCTCGCTCGGCCCCTGGGCCCAAGCCCCTGTGCCATTCTGTCCATGCTTCATGCCCGGCCAGACCCTGGGCTCTCAGGGGTAGGGCTGGCTTCTCCAACCACATGGCGCTGAGCCTGGCATCCCACAGGGTATGCCTCGTCTTAGCTGAAGGAGTACCAAATCTACCCCAGCCTCTGCTGGGCGCACTTGCCCCCACAACTGAGCCACAGGTGGGAAAGTTGTGACCCGCCCTGAGAGATTCGTGCTCCGCTCCTTCTCCTGGGTCTCTGATCCCGGATTCCTCTTGTGGAGTCTGACTTCTCTCTCTCCTATTTCATCCTCAGCCCTGCCCTACGGGCCAGGCCCTGAGATGGGAGACATGGCCCAGTTGTGCTCCCCAAGGCAAAGGTGTGCCAGAATATACCCCTATCCCTGCTGAAGAATCAGGGTCACCCTACTCCAGGCGCCTGGCATGATGCCCACCCCTTCCTTTTGGGAAGCAACATAGTGTAGCCATAATGCCTGGGTTAAATCCCACCTCTGCCACTTCCTGTGTGACCTCGGTCTGTGCCTTGGTTTCCCCATCTGCAAAATAAGAATAAATAGTACCTCTCCTAGAGGGTCATTATGGGATTAAATGAGCCAATGGTCATAAAGTGTTCAGCAAACAGGCACATGGTAACCACTGTGTGTGTTTGTTAAATAATGTTTAAAAATACATGATTCTCTGAAGGCCATGCTTTCGTCCGTCAGCAAAGTGGGTCCTGACAATGCACCAGGTCTGGAAGGCAGGGATTAAGATCCCATTTTACAGGCGAGGAGACTGAAGCTCAGGAGAGAAAGGGACGGTGTCAGATGACACCCAAGCCTCGGGACCGTGGCACTTCAAGTCTGGTCTCTCCCAGCACCCCTGGGCCCACCTCCCTCACTCCTCAGGCGCCTGCCCTGGCCCAGGTGGGCTCTGTGCCCTGCACTGACAGAGGCCCCTTTGTACCCCTGCCCAGGGCCACACCCTGAGCTCAGAGCAACAGCCAGACAAGCGCTCTGTGTGTTGGTCTGTTTCGCCGCCAGGTCTGCGGTCACCCTGGCCGCTCCAGCCACGTGCTCTGGCTGGGCGGATCTGAGGGTCATCCCCCACCCCTTCCAGCCCCCCATCTCAACCGCGGCAGGGCATCCCTGACCCTCCCTGGGCTGCATTCAGCCAGGAGGCAGACTGGGAGGCAGCCCCAAGGAAAACACCCCCATTCTTGGTCTCCACCCTGTGCAAATTCCAAGTCACCAGACTCTAAGGTGTCTGGGGCCCCAGAGGAAGGGACAGGCAGGAGCTGAGGGGGTGGGGCATGACATGGAGGTTACTCTGGTTACCCTTTCTATCTCCCTAAATCTTTCTTCAATCTGTTTGCTTCTCTTTACCACCTGGACTGGCATGACAACCTCCTCACTGGCCTCCCTGCCTCCACTTCTCCATCTCTCACCTTCCCAGTTTGTTCCCCACGTCCCAGAAGGAGCCTTGCAAAAAGGCAAATCCGATCACATCCCTCTCCTGCCCCAAATCTCCAAAGGCTTCTCCCTCACCTTAGAGAATTCCTATCGTAGCCTGGAAGATCTGGCCTCCGCCCACCTCCCCCAAACCCTTTTCCTCTTCCAACCTACCTTTCCACTGGCTTCCTCCCACAGATTAATGGAGACATAAATACAAGTCTCTGCCTAAGAATATTACCGGTAGAGCTAACACCGATAATGGCTAGAATCAGATACAAAAACACTATTGGCTAAAAGGGACAGAAGAATCCAGTCTTGACCACAAATCTTGTTTAAAATTTCAACCTTCCCAAATCGGATGAGTTTACCCAGTCACACAATGGCTGAGACTAAAGTCAGGAGCCTTTGACTGATGCCACATCGACTGATGGATCAAATCTCGGCAGCAAAATTTATACAGCATTGATGCCAATGAAAATAATTCCAGTAAAATTAAAATGGAACGGAAAAAAATGGAAATGTGTTTAACTGTACCATAGAGGAAAAATTGAAAAATCTGATCAAGAAATTAAATCGGATGAAGAGTTCAAACTGGAAACCACTTGCTAAAAACGTCTTCAGTGCTGGTATGTTTGGGTTTACAATGTTTGCATTCAAAACATCCTGGGGTCAAAATGTCCAGGTCAAAAGATCCTGTGCCCCTCCGATGTTTTCTTACCACTCCCTACACCGCTCATGAGAACTCCAGCCACACTGGGCTCTTTCTCTCCCCAGAGCACAGCAAGGTCCTCCTTCAGAGCAGAGCATATTCTCAAAACCCATTCTTTCTGCCTGGAACACTCTTTTCCTCCCAGCTCCTACCTCCCCTACTTGTGGCTGATGCTGAAATAACAGCTCCTGGAGATGCCTTCCCTCACTGCCCTCCTTAAGTCAGATTTCCTTCCTGCCTCCTGGCACTCACTCTTCGCCCTGTCTTATCCCCCCACCTTGAATTCCCAGGGCAACTTCGCCCTGTCCTATTCCCCCTTGGAATCCCCAGGGCAAGCCTAGCAAGTCTAACACATAGTAGGCGCTCAGTAAATATTTGTTGAATGAATGGATAAAACAGTATCACTAGGGTGAGGGGCAGGGGAATGGGTTGGAGCTTCCAAGGGCCCCTGGAAGGGAAAAGGGCAGGGCAGAGACATATCCTTCCGTTCTACCTTTATCCCCACACCCCAACCCCTCCCCCCCCACCCCCCCACCTGGCCCTCTTACTCCTGACACCAAATTCCAGAGGAGCCTGTTAGCAGGAGAGAGAAGAAAACAATACCAGACCTGCTTCATTCATGCTCCTTGTTCAGCTTCCCAAGGCCCAGGTCCCTGTGCCAGCTGGCCAGCTGCCCCCCTCCCTAACCCCGCTCCCACTTTTGGCTGTGGGCCGGGCTATTTGGGGAAACTTCCTGATGTCCCCTCTGGCCTTTCCACCTCCACCCCTCATCCTGAAGCCCCGGAATAGCTGTCCCAGCCTCAACCTAGGAACAGTCGCGTTCCCAATTAGCACCCAGATGGTTGAAACCATGTCTAAAAGCTTCTCCTGTCCCTCTCCCCTCAGGAAGCTGCTAACTAGGGCAGCCGATCTCAGAACGAGGTCACAAGAATGCTACCTGCCCTTATAATCCCCTCCCAACCGGAGAGGAGACACGGGTGGAGACCAGGAGTCTCCATTGCAGGCCAGTGAAGACAGAGGAGATGTGGGGGAGGCTCAAATGCAGGGAGAAGTGGGTTCTTTTTGCCCAACGGGCAGCTCTGGTGTAGGCTGGGGAGTGAGGAGTCCTGGGTTCGAGTCCAGACTCCACCTCAGTGGGGATTTCGTTACCTCTCCAGGCACTCAGAGGGCAGGATGATGCAGTTCTATGTATGGGTCGGTACCACAATCCAGGAATGGACCTCAGCATCCCAGGGAGGTCATTCTGGGACAGGTCTTGGGAGGCCCTGAGCCCATTAGAGCATCATTTCTCTGCTGAAGACTCACGCTAGCTCTGGCTCAAGCCTCAGCTGTGAGAGCGGATAGGCGGGGGGGGGGGGGGGGGGCAGACCTTCTCCCACCCTCTGAAGACCATACCCCATGTGCTCCTCTTTGGGAATCCCCCGGAGAACCCAAGGGATCCAGTTCCCAATACCCTCCCCTCAGTGAGGGATAGGGGTGGTGAGGGGTGTGGCTCACACCTCCCCAACTTCCCCGTCCAGTGAGAGGTGGGTAGCCAGCCTCGGATGGAGGAATCACAGACCGAGACCAGGGGGATAGAAAAGTCTGGGGCCTGAGGATAGAGAAGAGGCGAGTGGGACCTGGGGGAGGGCAGTCTGGCCTCTTGCCTGGGCATCTGAACTGGGGAGAAGTATCTGTGGATTCAGCCCTCACTCCACCCAAGGAAACCTTAGTCAAATAAACAAACAGCCAACACAGCCGCTCCTGTGCGAGAGGCCAGGGCAGTGGCGAGGAGAGGCCCACTGAGGTGGGGATGCCCGAGGAGAGAGCAGGGAGGCTGTTTGGGCAGGCCCCTCGCCCTGGGGCAGTCAGCGGAAACCTCTGGAACAGGGTGGGGAGTAGCCGGTGGTTTGGAGCAGGAAGCGGGGGGCCTGGGTGGGTGCGTGGGGCTTGGCTACTTTGAGGGAAAGAAAAGCATCAAGTCCAGCCCCACTCTGGTCAGCGCCTCTGCGGAGCGGGGACTCCAAAGCCCCAACACCCTTCCTTCGGCTCCGGGTCAATCAGATCAACCGGACAGACAAGGGGTTCTCCTTTTTTGTCACTCTGAAGCCCCAGCCCTGTTCCCAGTCCGTGACCCTGGGCCTGGTGGCTGAAGAAGGAGTCTGGAGCCAAAGCCCCCCAAGTTCTGAAGTTCTTGACGGAAGACGTGGGGGAGGTAGGCTGATGTCCGTCCTCTCCCGAACCTGATCCTACTCTCCCCGCTCCTCGCCTGGCAGAGGAGCAACCCAGAAGCCATAGCAGCACACACACCCCCACCCCCACTCCCCCGCCATGCTTTGTCACCTTCTTCTACACACTCAGAGACACTTGGCTGTTCTGTCCCTCTGGGACGCCTCGTGAGAGGAAGACAGAGATCTCAGAGGCACAAACCCGACTCAGAGGCAGAGATGGAGAGCTGTAAAGACAGAAAGATGAACCTGAAAGACGTCTCACAATTGGAGACACAGAAATGAGAGACTGAGGGTGAGGAAGTGTGTGTGTGTGACAGAGATAAAAGGGCAGAGACACGCAGAGAAAAAGAGACTTAGAAAGAGAGAGACAGAGGTGCTCATACAGAGAAAAAGAGAGAGAAAGACACACAGAAAAAGAGATGGACAGAGACAGGGAGGGAGGAGAGACGGAAATGACAGGCACAGGAGCTGGGAAAGAAGGACTGAGCAGAGAGCACGCGGGGGACACAGGGACAGATGCACTTACACGCTGGGAGGCAGAAAGAGGCTCACAGAGCTACACAAAGACAGACAGACTGAGACTCAGGGCCTGGGGACCCCCCTGACAGATTTGGGGGACCAGAGGTGCCAAATGTCGGGTCCAGTGGGTCTGTGGGGAGTCCCAGGAGGGCACTGTTGCCGTCTTCTGTCCCCGGCACTGAAGCGCTGCAGGCATCTGGCCCCCAGCCACCCTCAAGTAAGCCAACCCTTGGCCACTGGAGCTGGCAGGTCACCCAAGGTGAATGAAAAGTCACCGACCGATAGGGGAGGGTGACACCGTGGCTGTGGCGAAGGCACGCGGGTGGCCCAGGCGCACACGTCAGGGCGGGTCTGTGGGGACCCAACCCCGAGATTGCACTCGGAGCCGTGTTGAGCGTGCAACCGTGAGCCGGTGCAAACGGGCACGTGTGCCTGGCCGAGCGAGGGCATCTGAGTGTGAGCCTTCGACCAGTGCCAATGAGGCCAAAGCGGCAGGTCTGACCCTCAAACAGCCCGATCACAACGGATGAGCGTCAGAGACGGCCACACAAAGGCCGCGTGTCTCTCTCCCGCGAACAGACGGTGTGTTCAGGTGCCACGGGGCACTCAGCTGTAGTCGAGACCGGTGTGCCATTCGTTCCCGCCGGGGATGACTCCCACTGCCTGGCCAGCTGGCCTCCACGCTCTTCTCCATCCAAAGCCCAAGACCTAAACTTACAGGAGGACCCTCGTTACAGACCCACGGCTCCTTCTTGGCTTCGGGCGCGTCTCCCTCTGAGCAGGGCAGCGGGAAGGATGGTGGGGTCCAGCTCTGACCTCCCCCTGGCCCCCACTGTCACATCCATCCCCCATCCCGCTGCAGCGCCGCTGACCTCCTGGGGCCCAGCAGGGGCCCATGCCCTGCCCCCACTCAGGAGAAAAGCAACCGTGCCCCTCTCATCCATTCCCTCTTAAGCATCACAGGACATTTGAAAGACACTGTCCCACTTTTGGGGTGGAGAATGAGGTCAGCAGGCCCAAGTGGGGACTGCTTGTTAGTGACAGCTGACAGTCTTCATGTCACCTTGAAACTCCTTCCTGGTCCAGGTGGGCGTGTCCTCTGCCCAGTTTCACAGGGCGTGCCGCTTTACTGGGGGGCAGCGCGAGCAGGGAGGCAGGGAGGAAATTCACTAAATACCAGTTTCGGTCACGGATGCTGCCGGGCCCACCCTGAACATTTGCAGGGCCTGGGGCAAGCCAACAAACTGAATTGAAATATGTTCTAACCTCCCATCTTGACAAGTACACTCCATAACAACCTGGAAGACCAGGTTCCAACTTAGATTTCTCTGACTCCCGGGACTTTTGCAGGAGAATGACGCTATGGAGGGAGAGCTCCTTTCTGCACCACAAGAGACCCAGATGCGTGCGTGTGGACACCGAGCCTCACATCCTGGCTCCATCCTTACACCTTGCAAACAGCTGCCCCTTAGCCATCTGCAGTCGCCCCTCAGGCCGAGGGGTGCACACGCTAGTGACACGACCTACATTGAGAACAGGCCTGGGGTGGAGGCTTGCAGGGGCTGGGAGCAAGCTGGGTGACCATCTGGGCAGGGACTTCCAGAGTCACAGGTACGGGGAATGTGATCTTGAAGGGAATGCACAGGTTCATCCCCTTGGCTTTCCTGACTCCTCACCCCACAGGGAGAGGAATGGCCAGAGGAGGATGAGAGCGGAGCCCTTGAAAGCACCCAGTGAGGGCAAGGACACTCCCTCCCCTGCCCAGGTTTAAGGGTGCTTACTAGATCCAGCCTTCCCAGCAGCTTCCAGAGCACGGGCCAGGGACTGAAGCTGCCTTTGGAGGGCAGCTTGGACAATCCCCAAACAGGACTCTCAGTCACTTGTATTATTTATCTTCCTGGAAAAATTTAGTGAGGCTTGATCCCAACTTGTGGATTTCTGGAGGTGGGGAGGGCAGGGAGGTGATGACAAATGGGGCATTTTTTTTTTTCAGTTGGTTCTCTAAGCCAGTCTGTTCCCTTGAGGCTTAGCCCCAAGTGGGCTCCTGCTGCCACTGGTCCCTGACCTATTGGGGTCCCTCTCTTCGCTCTGGACGCAAAAAAAACCACGGCGACTGAAAGAGAAGGAGGAGAGGGTCCCTGGGCAGCCCAGACGAGGCCAACGCGGATCCAGGAGCCAGCAGGGGGCAGGGGCTGGAGGGGTGGTGGTGGTGAAGGGCACTGCTCTCTCTGGCCAAGTTTAAAAAAAACCTTCCAACCCCCACCCCCACCCCCTGCAGATCGGCTTTGCTGTCCTACACGGGAGGGGACACTTACACTTGTTGAGCTCTTACCAGGCGCCAGGCAGTATGCAAAGCGCTCTACATGCGTATTCGCACTTAATCCTTACAGCCACCCTATGAGGTGGGTTCTATTATTATCCCCATTTTACAGGTGGGGAAGCAAACTCAAAGAGGTTAAGTAACTTGCCAAAGGTCACACAGTAGGTACAGGTGATAGAACTCAAGTCTAACTGACCGAAATGACCCCACTCTTTCCACTACAGCACATTGCCTTCCAGAAGAGGCAGGCACAGAAGCAGAAGGGATGAAGGTCAGCTATGAGAAAGAACTTCCCAACAATGACAGTTTGTGGGGTGGGAGGAGACAATGGAATGGGGAAACTAGACATACAAAAGAAGCCCTCCCACCTAAGTTGGATCTCCGTCTGTGAGCTTGTGATGATCTCTAGAAGGTCTTGGGGTCCTGGCTGGATCCAGAGGGCAGCATCCTGACCTCTCTTTTTTCTACAATCTGGGATCCTCTGCTGTACCCCAGCCCAGCACCAAGGCCCGGAGTCTGACCTTCCCTTGTGGCTCAGAGCTCTGAGCATGACATCTGAGCTGTCAGTCCAGGACCTCCTCTTCCAGGAAGCCTTCCTTGAGTACTAGGAGGCAGGACCCCTTTCCTACAACCCAAATCCCAACGCGGAAGGTACAAATGCACCCCGCGTCTGCAGTAAGGCTCCCTTCTGTGATCATCTTCTCCGACTGGCTCTGGGACATGAACACAGAAAAGATCTACTCAGTCCCCCGGCTCTCTGGGTTCCCCAGACCTTCTGGATGATCCCCTGCTCCCTCAGCCCTGTTACCCACGTGTATCTGTACCCAGGTGTAACAAATGATGCGGACGCGCCCTGGGTTTACGGGAAAACCCAGGTCCCAGCTCAGCTATGTGCTCTTATCTCATTTACCCACAGAACAGAAGCTGTTTGCTTCACCCTATCCCTCCCGAAGGGTGGGAATAGGATGCTACACTTGGATGAGGCACGGGGCACCCGGAGTCAGCGAAAGGGTCCTCACCCGGAGCCCTGCAGTCACCATCCCCAACCCGCTCTCCTTCAGAAAGCTGCGTGCCTAATGCTGTCTCTTCTCATCCCTCAGAGCCCACGCCGGCATCAGGGATAGCCAGCCAGGAGCCTCTAAACTTCGCCAGAGTTTTTAGTCCCACTAGCTAGATGCCGAGCGTCGGGGCGCGCAGAACCAAAAAGGTTGTCCTCACCGTCTCGTGGGGCCCCCCAGTTTTGAGACGAGGGCACAGGACAGGTGGAGGGGGCTACCTTGTTCTCCCGCGCTGCCCTCGAGGTCCTCAGCGTGGACCAGCCCGCGTCGCTGACTTACCTGCAGGGCAGAGACGGAGCCCGCCGCGGCCACCTGCTCTCGCTGCGCTCGGGAGCGCCCCGGCTCCTGGCTGGCCGGGGGAGGGGGCGGGGCCCGGCTCGGGGGGCGGGGCCGGGGAGAGGGAGCCGCGGTCGGGTACGGTGGGCGGGTTTATTCAGGGGGACCGAAAGCGAGGAGAGCTTCTGGGCCACTAGGGAGGGTCTGGAGCTGGGCTTATCGAAGGCTGAGAAGGTAGGATCCCCCCGCTTCGGGCAGCCTAGCCCACATGGCCTGGAGGGAGTGACCACGTGAAGACCCTTCACCAGAAGAAGAAAGCCTAGGAACCCCTCCTTGCCTGAGTTCCCCCTTTCATCCTAGCTCAAGAAAGCTCTCCCAGCCTGGCAAGGTGGGTGAGAGGACACCTCCTCTGAAGTCAGGGTCCCCCATCCAGGGGTCAGCCGTGTAGGGGTTCAGGCCACTGAGGGGACCATTAGGTGCCCAGGTCATCTTTATCCTCAATCCATCACTCCTTGCAACACCATCCCCTGCCCCCAACACCAGCTCAGGCCCCTCAGCTGTCACTGTTTAGCCCTGGAATGACAGGCGTCCAGACTCCGTGCGTCCAGCCGCATTCAAGGCCATTGAGCTTAGCACCCCTGGGCCCCTGCCACCCCCCCCTCTGCCCCCAGTCGCTAATTTTATTGACCTGAAAAAGGCACGTTGCTGGCAGGGGAAGATAACAACTGAAGGCGAAGTGGGGACCGGATAGGCAGAGGACGGGCCCCAGGAGGTGGAGATGTGACAGCAGGGAGAAGGGTGACTCCTGGAACCAATGCTGAGGGATGCCTCCTGGAGAAGATGAGGAGGAAGAGAGGCCCCGGGGAAAGGGGTTCCCTCTGGGGCAATGGAGGCCAAAAAAGACTGGAACTGGACTTTCAGCCTCAATCAGACAAGAGACAGATCCAAAAGGAGGTGCTGGGGAAAAGAAAGTGCCTTATTTCCATCTACCCTTAGGCAGGACCCAGGATGTAGCAGGAAGGAAGGAGATTAGACGGCAGGAAGGACTGCCATCCTGCTTTCAAATCTCTGCTCTAGCCCCCTCCCTTCCTCTTGAAGGTGACTCCTGCCTGCTGGGCCTCTTACTACAGAAATAGCCCTTTCCCTGAAGAATCAACCTAGATCTTGCCTTTCTTTTTCTTTCGTGTTAAAATGAGAACAGAAAATGTAGGCCTTTACGAGTTCCCCCGCTCCAGTGCCTACCTGAGCACCACCCCTCCAATCCTGGATTCTCAGCCTCTCCCCAGCCCAGGGAGGTGACCCCGGGGCTTAGGAGAAGATGGAGGGGTGATGCTGGGGTTGGAGACTCTCAGGAGTTGGAGGGGGCAGGGGGACCATTCTGGATGGCTCTCAAATGGAGGCTTGGGGTGCTCTCTCCAAATAAGGTTACCTGAGAGCCATAAAGAGGGGTGGTTAAAACACCACCACCACCACCACCAACTTTTAACCTTAAAAATATCAGATCGGTGCAGGGGGAAGGGGAGGGGGGAGGAGGGAGGGAATACATGGGAACAAGGAAACTTTTGAGGGTGATGGCTATGTTTGCTGTCTTGATTGTGGAAGACAGATTAAGATTTATCAAATTAGGGGTACCTGGGTGGCTCAGTCGGTTAAGTATCCGACTTCAGCTCAGGTCATGATCTCACAGCTCATGAGTGCGAGCCCCGTGTCGGGTTCTGTGCTGACAGCTCAGAGCCTGGAGCCTGCTTCGTATTCTGTGTCTCCCTCTCTCTCAGCCCCTAACTCACTCGCATTCTGTCTCTGTCTCTCTCAAAAATAAATAAACATTACAAAAAATTTTTTAATAAAAATTTATCAAATTATACACTGTAATTACGGAGTTTATTTTATGTCATTTATACCTCAACAAATCTATTTTTAAAATACCATAACTTTTCTACACCAATTTTCTACTTCTTTATTTTCAATTTATGAGGAGCCTCCAAAAATAGAAGTGGCCTTGGCAGGGAAGGAATGTCAGGGGGTCAAGGGAAGTTGTGGTGATTGCTAGTTTAGTGGGGCTAGCCTCCTGCCTCAGTTTCCCTCCCAATGCCCCCCAACCCTCACGTCCATCTAGTGCACTGGAGTATCTGTGAGTGTGCAGGGAGACTGAGGCTGAGCTGTGGCTCTCCAGTTGCTTCCTTGGCCTGGGAGTCTCAGCCAGCCTGGGTGCCCGGGTTCGTCTGTGGCTGGTCAGCAAAACACCCCGAGCTGGTGACTCAGACAAGAGGGGCCTGGGCCCGGGCTTCGCCCCGTGGAAGACGGCAGCTGCCACGGATTCTCCCGCCCCCTGCAGCCTGAGCCAGGCACTGCAGGGACAGGAGGCTCAATCCAGGGAGAAGTCAGACAGGTTCTGGGTACAGTGTTGCAGGTAGTCAAAGTCAGGCACGAGGAAGGGCACGCGGGACCACTTCTTGGCCTGGACTCTCCCTCGGGGTGTCTCTAGAAGCATGCTTCGAACTTTGAGCGCTGGCAGCTTCACTGACTTGTAGATCATCTGCAGACCCCAGGCCTGAGGGTGGGACAGAGATGGCTGGTTTGGGCCACCGTCCTCAGACTGGGCTTTTCTCCTCAAGTTGGGGGAGGAGAGAATCATGCATCCATGAATGCAGGGCCTGGGTCTCCCACCTCAGAGCCGTCTCCCCAGTCACACTGTTAGACCTCTCTCCTCAGATGAGGGACTCCTGGGGCAGAGCTGCTTCCCCCATCCCCGTGAGGATGTCCTGATGGCAGAGGCTGGGCCTCCTCTCTCAGACTGGGGACTTCTGAAGACTGGAGTTCAGGGCCATGGCCCCAATACTTACCTCCCCACAGTTCCTGCAGTGAATGGCACCCCCAGGCTTCCAGTCCTTGAAGGTTCTGTCGATGACCACAGGCCCCCGGGAGACAGTGTAGTAGATCCTGGAGGGGAATGGGAGGGACCACAGTGCTCAGGACGCCCCCCACTTAGCCCCCGATCTTGTGCCCTCCTGCTTGCTGGGCCTCCACCTGGACCTTGGGCTTTTCTGACTGCCAAGAGACAAAGAGACTTCCCAGGGCCAGAAGACCCAACCTTCAATAAGCCCTGTCTGTGCTGCCTCGTTGCATGCCCTCCAACCAAGTTCAGGCCTCAGGACTACCCACCGGGATGATTCCAACTACCCCCCCAACAGATCTCCCTGCCCCATCCTTCCATCCCATTCCATCCGCACTCCCAACCCACGCCATCCTTCCGCCAACTGCCAGGGTGATCTTCTAAAAATGTAAATCTGACCTTGACATTCCCTTGCTCAAAATTCACCCAAGACTCCTCACTGCCTCCCAGACAAAGGCTAGACTTTCAGGCCTGACCTTTAATGCTCTCCACAGGCTAGTCTGTCTTCTTCAGTCTCATCCTTCATGGCCTTTCCCACTCAAACCAACCAGAATCAGTCCCATCACATCATCCCTGCCTGTACGCATCCCCCCTTCCAGCCCAATCCAGCCTGCAAGTCCTGGTTGAAGTGCTACCTCCTTAAATGAGAGAGCCTGCATGGAGATCTTTGGCACAGTGGCCTGGCACACAGCGGGTCCCTAATCAATCCTTAATGAATGGATGGACGAATGGAGGGGGGCGGAAGGTTCCCCTCTAGGGGATGGAGGATGGCAGAATGGCTCAGGGACAACCAGCCCTTCTGCCTTCAGAGTAGGTAGGACGGCGGGGGTTCGGGGGGAGGAGTTTGTGGCCCCTCAGCATTTGGTGTCCTCAATTCCAGCTCTTGCTCAACCACATAGTGGCTGTGGGAGCCTGGACAAGTCATTTAGCCTCTCTGAGCCTCTGTCACCTCACCTGCAAAACGGGGTGGCGATAAAACCTGTCCGCAGATTCGGTACTTGTCAAAACACTGTTTAAGCTCGCAAACCCTCAGAGCTCTGTCTGGATGGGAGGGGTTCCCGGTCCCCCATCCCGCCTGTGCCCTCCCTCCCATCCCACCGGCCCCTCCTGCTGGTCTCACGAGAAGTTGGGGTTCACGTTGACGTGATGGGCGCCCTCCACCTTCCGCAGGTCACTCCCGTGGCCCACGGCCACCATGCAGTTGATGCAGAGAAGCTGCACCTGCTCGGCCAGGAACTGCTGCCGCTGATTCTCCCGCTGGGCTGCCTGGGCGGCCCGCTTGACCAGGGCTGCCCGCTGCAGATCCCGGATCTGGAGTCAGAAGGGGACACGACATAGGTGGGGCCCCTAGAGGCCTGCCCCCCGGAATGTGCTCAGGGAACAAAGGGCTCCTGGAGGCCTCAGATCGTTAGTACCCAGAAGAAACTTTCCTCAACCTTCCCTGGGGCTTTTAGAAGCAGCTCTGTGGAGGAAAAGAGTATGGAACGGGGCATGGTGGGGGCATGGTGGGGGCATGGTGGGAGCAGAGAGAGTGTTGTCACTGAGTCTCTGCCTCCTCTTTGGAGGATTTTGTGCAAAGCTGCTTCTTTGCATTGAACACGGGGCATCACTAATAATTACGCTGGATAACAGGTGTAAACGGGGGCCATCCCGGGCAAGGCTGGACGATGGTGACCCTGCCTCAGGGGAACAGATTGAAGTCCTGGTTCTGGGCTTATTTTGTACATGTGTCTTTGTCCCTCCCTCCCCCCGCCTGGTGCCAGAAGAGTTGTAAGACAGCTCTCACAGATGCACAAAGTATTTGGTGATGAGGAATTAAAAGCTCAGACAAGGCCTGTTCTCAAGGCGTTTGGAGAAGAACCATTGCCTTCCCTGGCAGCCCCACCCTTGGCCTTTACACTTCACGTCCATTTAAGCCTTCCCAGGTGGGCCAAGTTAGCCCCCAGAGGAAGAGGGAGCAGGGGTGTGTGTGTGTGTGTGTGTGTGTGCGGAGACCTTCCAGGAAGAGCATCCTCAGCCCCCCTCTGTCCGCAGGGCATGCAGGCTGCCCACAGACCTTGGCCTGGTACTCGGCCTCATCCATCTTCTGCACGGCAGCCACGGCCCGCTCCATCAAAGTCTCCAGCGCCTCGTTGGTCAGCTCCCGCCGCAGCTCCCGACTGCCTTGGGTCGCCACAAACGAGTACACACTCTGACCAGCCCGGGCACGGCCCCTTGCCTGAGGAAGGAGATAGGGAGGAGCCTGAGCGGGCCTGGGGTCCCACAAGGATCTCTGAGGGCTGTTGGCATCACGGGGTTCACACACCTGGACCATGGAGATCTCGTTGGTCAGGAGCCCATAGCGCACCACCACATTGCACTGGGGGATGTCTAGCCCCTCTTCCGCCACGCTTGTAGCCACCAGGAGGTTCAGGATGCCAGCCCGGAACTTCCGGATCACTTCTTGCTGGTCTCTCTGGGGTGGAGGAAGAGAAAGAGCATGGTAGGCCAGGTGGGTTCAGGCCCGCCCTCCTGCCAGCCCAGCCTCACCTGGTTCCGGTTTAATCACAATCCTGGCCCCTTTCCCTAGGGAGCCTGAGACTCCACTGCTACCCCCAGTGCCTTGCCCATCTTCCCAGGTGACCACCTAACCCCTGTTTCCCCTAAGGACTCCTAAGGATCCCCACCCCTTTACTCTAGAGCTCTCAGGACTTATTCTTCTCTAGCAAGGGACCCCAGAGCTCTGATCCTCTGTCCTGAAAACATCCCTTACCTCTTTCCCTACAGATCCGCAAGCTTCTGCCTCTCTGCCCCCAGGGACTCCCAGATGGGGGAAACCTTCAGTACTGGGGATCTCAGTGTCCACCTCTCTCCCCCAGTTCTCTGCCCTCTGCCTGGGGAGAATCAGTCCCCCATATCTCTGTGAAGACTCCGTCCCCACCCTTTCTCCCCTAGGAACTCCTTCAGCCCCGGCTCCTTTCCCCAAAGCCCACACCTGGGTCATATGGGTGTTCTGGCTGCTGTTCCCAGCCCCAATCAGCAGGTCAGCCCTGATGTCCAGTATCTGTAGGCCCGGCTGCTGCTGAAGCCAGAGCAGGAGAGAGTGAGCGCTCTGGCGGGTCTGGGTGAAGAGGATGCCCCGGCAGCTGTCGGAGCTTCCGAACTGCTCTTGCAGGATCTGTTCTAGCATCTCCAGTTTGGGGTTCTCCGGGCTACGTGTCGCCAGGTCGGCCAGCTCATTCTTGTAGTCTGCCAGAAAAGCCCAAAACAGAGGCACAGAACTCAGGCCTGGAAGTGGGCAGGGCAATGGGAGAGGGCGTGGTTCACAGGGATAGGGCTGCAGGTGGAGAGGGAGCCTGAGGATCTCGGCTCCTAATTCCCCCTGAACGGCACCAAAAGGACCCACCCAGCCAGCCAGGCTTCCACAGGGACCTACAGTATAGAATCCTTTGCAGACATACCTCACCCAGCACCCCTCTTTAACCCAGCTATCAGGATGACACTTGACCTTTCCATGTTGACCTCTGCCACCCAGGATTAACTAACTCAACCTCAGGTCTCTTCAGAAAGATCCTTGCCCCCCCCCCCCCTCTTCAGCCCCTCAGCCTTGCTGAGGTCTCTTGCATTAAACTTTACCCTCTGACCACCTCGCTTGCTCAGGTTAAAGGTACCACACACCCCAGACTTTCAAGGGACAGTCCCTGAACTCAATGGCTTTTAAAAAATCTTTGGCAGTATCATGAATTCGTTTTCATAGCTATGCAAACTTCCACAGATGTGGGCATACATCTTTTGCCCTATCCACGGCCTCGACTTTCGGTTAGAAAAATAGGGCCCCAGTACCCTCACTGGCACCCTCCCAACCTGTGTTGACTCCTGTGCCCCGACCAGTACAGTTCCCACGAGCCTCACCATTGAACTGTGCCAGCAGCCAGCGCTCGGCATGCAGGACCTGGGTCTTAGTGGCGCGCTCCCTGTCGTAGAACTCCCGCAGCGAGGCCAGTGCGTCCACAGCACGGACCGTGTCGTGGATGAGCAGCGCATCGTTGTAGCGCCGCAGGTGAAGCGCGTACACCCGGCGCTGCTGGAGCCCGGCCTCGGCCGCTGCAGGTGGGCAGAGGGCTCAGGGTTTGAGCGGCCACGCCCCTTCAGGCCTCCAGCGGCCTAGACTCCGCCCCCCGAGAGGCTAAGCCCCGCCCCAAAGGCTCCGCCCAGGCAGGTCCCCGCCTCCTTGCCTTCCGCGTCCACAGCCCCTCTCACCATCCTGGCTCAGCTCCACCACCTGCTGCTCGTAAGTCTGCGTCCCGAAGTCCCGCCTCAACGCCGGCATATCCAGGCGGTTGTGGATTCGCTCCATGAGCTTCTTCAGCATGTCCCCAAATGGGTCCTGGATGAGAAGAGGGAGTGAAGGGATTCCCATACACATGGGGGAGCAATGAGCACCCAACGGGAGCGCCGATCTCCACGTGAAGCCTCACCGCTCCTGCTGCCCCTGACCCGTGGTGTTTGAGAAGGAGCTCCGGAGGGAGGCCTGCCGGGATGTGAATGAGTCCCGACTGGAGGCAGGGGTCAGGTTGCTGCCCCTGGTTCCTGTTCTGCCTCCACCCGCTACGTGCCCTTGACCTCTGGCCTGAGAACAGCAATCTCTAAGCCCTTGTGCAGCCCTGTCATAGCAGACGCCAGACAGTGTCTGCACCGTGGGAGAGCCTCAGCACAAAGTGCTCCAGGTTTAAAGTTTGCAAAGCACCGGACAGGGTGCTGGAGGGTTTTGACAGGTGCCCAGAGAGGCGTCGGAGTCAAACCAAACAGCAGGCTGTGGGCATGGGCTGCGACTTCCCCATTTCACAGAAGGGAGAAACAGAGGCTCGGATATAAACGCAAGTAACGGGAAGTCACAGAGCTAGGGGAGGTGGAATCAGGGCTCAACCCCAGGTGCCCTAACTTCATGTCAGCACCCCCCCCCCCACTCCTGTATCCCTCCTTCCACTCACCTGGCTGCGCCTGTGGCAGAGGTTGTACTGTTTGCAGGGCTGAGGACTGTGCTCCTGCAGCTGGGGGCGGTAGTTCTGGGGTGACATGATGCGCCACGTGTCCAGGTTGGCACAGAGCTGGGGCAAGAGATGAGGGTTCACCGGACTGGGGTAGAGTCCTATGAGGACAACGGGCAGAACTTTGGGACAGGACAGGTCCCAGCTACCACTGAGCAGGGCCATTGGAAGTGGGGATTCATTTACTCAACAAAATATTTATTGCTCGTCCTCTCTGGGCCCAGTGCTTTTGGAGGCAGTGGGGATCCAGAAGGTCTTATTTTGGTGTCGGGGAGACGGATCGACAAAGCAGGAAAGAATAACAGAATGAGAGGGCTTCAGGCCGTGTTAATGAGCTCTGAGGAGAATGAAACTCGATGATGTGATAGCGTGCAGTGGGGGAGGTCAGGGAAGAACTCTGAAGAGGTGACAACTAAGCTGTTCCCTGAAAGGCAAGAAGGAGCCAGACAGGCCAAGTGCAGGGGGAAGGGCATTCAGGGCAAAAGGAACGGTGACCACAAAGGTCCTGAGAAGGGGGACAAGCAGGACATGCTCCAGAGACCTGGAGAAGGCCTGTGGGGTAGGGGTGAGGGGAGTGTGCGGGGAAATGAGGCTGGGGAGGTAGGCAGGGCTGGGTCGGATGGAACTGTGTAAGCCACAGTAGACAGATGGGAGTCTATTCTAAGTGCAGGAAGAAGCCACTGGAGGCTGCAGCTTCAGTGACAAAGGGGCCCAGACGGTCACCCAGGAGAGCCTGGGTAGGGCTGGTGGGCATGGGGCGGGGCAGGGCAGGGAGGACTCTGGTGGCGGGAGGGTCATAGGAGCCAAGCTGACCTGCAGGATGTGGTCAATCGCCCCATCAAGTGTGGACGCCCCACCAGTGCCTGGGGAGGCTGTGAGACCCAGCACCTGGGGCAGGGGCCGTGTCCTCTGGAGTTTGTGCTGTAGATACCGGCTCAGGATGATGTTGTAGACGGTGTCTTTGTGCGTGTGGTGACACTCATCCACCACAAGCAGGGAGAAGGCTGGGGGCGAACACAGGGGAAGGCTGTGACCTTTGCAAAGCTTTTCCGTCCCCATCAGCTTTTCTCCATGTAGTCCCCACAGTTCATCTAACTCCTTCCTCTCTTCACAACCCGCAGCCAGGCTCCAGAGACCGGCCGAGGCAGGGATGATTTACCTCCATTTTGCAGATTAGTAAACTGAGGCTCAGCAGTGGGGCTGAGGCTTGCCCCAGATCCTGCATTCTAGCCAGATCTGCTTCTACTAGGGTGTATGCTGGGGTTTGGCGAATGGGGATCCCCTCACTCCCACAAAACATCCCAACAGCCGTACTAGGAGAGATGCCCTGGGGTTGGCAGGTCGAGGTGCCTCAGGTGTGTACTCTTCCCCCTGGCTCAGCCCTCACCGTTCAGCTCCACGTGCTCCTCCTCCTCGGGGCTGGTCAGTGCCATCTGTAGCAGCTCGGCTGTGCAGATGAGCAGGTCATGGCTCCGGGCCAGGTGGCCAAAGCCAGCTCGTGGCCCCATGTCCCCACTCAGGGTTATAATGGCCCAGCGTTTGTCCAGCATGCGGCTGAACTCCTCGCAATGCTGGGTCACCAGGTGCACCTGGGGGTGGGGAAGGAGTCAGGGAGAGGAAGCTGGATTGGGGCGATGGGGAGGAGGCAACGTGACCCCCAGGAACTGGCTGGGGACGGGAAGGGGAGAAAAGCCATGTGAGCTTAGAGGTGGCCACAGCAGCCCTGGAGATCTGGCGGGCTTTGTGAGGCACCTGAGGAGCTGAGACCCCAACGAGGGGAGAGCGGGCTACTCACCCTGTTGACCAGTACGACCACCTTGGCTCCGTCCACAGTCTCTAGATGCCTCTTGGCCACATAAGCAGCTGCCCGGGTCTTCCCAGCCCCCGTGGGCAGCCATATGATGATATTCCTGCCCTCCAGGGCAGGCATGATCACCTCCCACTGGTAGGGTCGCAGCTCCCTTCTGGGAATGGAAGGAGGCTCAGATGACTGGCCATCCTGGCTCCCTCCCCGCTCCTGGCCAGCCCACTCTGGTGCAGAGCCGTCCCCATCCCACTCGAGGGAGGTGGAGCAGGGCACCGAAGGGACCTACCTGGAATCTGATCTGATCATCTGAAGGGGAGGCGAGTAACACAGACTACACTTTACCCCTGCCCTGCCAGTTCTTATCTGCACCACCTGCCGAGGCACAGAGGGTGGTTAGCCCCAATGCCTGGTGTTGGTCGCCGGCCCGGGGTTGTGCTGAGATAGGAAACAGAAACTGAAACTCAGGGGAGGAGCCAGCTCTGTCAGAGATCTGCCTTAGAAATCCCCGTTGCCTGAAAAACCTGCAGGAAAGCACCCTTTCATTCCTCCGGGGTCCTGCCGGCCCCTCCTCCAAGAGTGGTCTCCACCCCACCCCCCACCCTTCTGAATCAGCTGTAACCATGTCCACCCAGGTGAAGGTGGCCCGGTGATTGGGACCGCTGCAGCACCCACACCTGAGCAGGAGTGGAAGTAGGGCTGTGGCCAGGCAGGTGCCATCGTCCCAGGGGCGTGGCACTAGGTATGAGGCTTGTTGGGGAGGGTGGCCCCAGGACAATCTGGAGTTTAATAGACTCCAGCTTGTAGGAGGTACCGGGAACAGGGTCAGCCTGTTCAGGCTATGGACTCTACCAAAGAAACAATCACACAGAGGGGAAAAAGGAAAAAAAAAAAAAAAAGCTTTATTGTTCCCTCTGAGGGATTAATGCCAGGAAATGAATGGTCCCCAGGTCCCCCACCCCTGGGGGACAGACAGAACTGTGCAGGGTGAGGCATGGCCACTCCAGTCCCAGCTGAACTTCCAAACCCTGAAGCCCCCTCCCACGAGCTAAAAGTGGCAGTCTTAGCCCTCAAGCAAACAGTGGGCCAGGCGAGGCCGAGGCCTCCAGGACTTCGTGGCTCTGCGGGGACAGGGCTGGGGGCCACCGGGGCCGGGCAGGGTTTATCCTCTAGCCACCAGCCACTGTAGAGGGGCTGAACCCCAGATCCAGGAGATCCCTGCCCAAGGTCAGATACAACGGAGAGTGGGACAGAGCTGCAGGCTTGGGGGTGCCTGAGGATCCAGAAAGGGCTGCAGGGCCCGGGGCTGGAGTGCTTTAAGCTGAGAAGAACCTGGGCGCCAGGGGCACCCCTCAGGATGGGATCAGAACCCAAGGTGGAGACATTCCAGGTCAAGGCTGCGGTCCAAAGCCAGAGGCTACTTGTCAATGAGGCCCCCCTCCTTGAGCTTGAAGTAGAAGAACTTCTCCAGGGCGCTGGCACAGCGGCAGTACTCGCTGTCCGGGGGGTTGTACTCGCGGCAGTTGGCAATGACCCGCTGCAGGTCAGCCACAAAGAGCTTCCGGGTGACATAGTAGCGGCTGCGCAGTCGCTCCGTCATGGTCTTCAGGTCTGGGGCAGCAGGAAGTAAAGGCATGCTTTTAAGAGGCTGAGGCGAGCGGGGCTGTGGGGTCCAGTGAAGGCAGGAGTAGATTTGGGGGCCAAAGAGGAAGGAAAGGGTCGGAATGGAGTGTCCTCACCAATAGGGAAGCGGATGACCTCATAGTAGTCAGGGGCCTCTGACTTCTTCACAGGCTCCATGAAGGGCCAGGCACTGGGGTGTGACTAGAGAGGAAAGCTGAGCTGGAGCCAGGCCCACTGTGCCCCAAGCCCACCTCATGACCGCCACCCACCCCAGAATGGGTCATAAAGCCAGAGTCGCTGATGCAGGCACCCCCAGAAGGGAACCTGGTCTCCCCACCTTGATCTGGGCCAGCAAGTTTTTGAGGGTTGTGTAGAGCTGGTCTGGATCCTTCAGCTCCTTCCTGGGGTGAGAGACACCACGTCTGAGGCCCTTGGCCCTCTGCCTCCCCCAACACCCTCTCCCTCCACACAGCACTCACCCTTTCTCCTTCCCCAACGGCTTCCAGCCTGTCTCTCCTGCAAAGTGGGGAGTGGGTGGGGAGAGCATCCCTAAGAATTCGAGAACACATACCGAGCAGGGTGCCCCCTCCCCCAGCAAGACCCCTGCTCACGAATGCCGGGGACACTCTCCACAGGGATCTGCCTCACACCCTCCTTGAAGCAGCTGAGCCCGGGGTAGACCTTTCGGATCTGGGCTTGTTTGCGCTCAATCAGCTTCTTGATGATCTGAGGGAAGGCAGCGTCTTGAGGGGCCGACTCCAGTCCCAGCGGAAACCCTCCCAAGGGCCACAGTCAGAGGCCCTGCCGCTGAGTCCAGGCGCCTCGCCTCCTAACTTCCTTGGGAGGCAAAGCGAGAACCAAGATCCCGGCCCACCCCAGGCCTGGCTCACACACGCACATACCTGTGGTACACACCCACACATGCGTGCCCTCCCCCACGTGCACACGGTAAGCCCCAACGATGAGTGCACGCACATGTGCACACACACCTCCTTCTGCTTTTTGATGATGTGGGACAGCTCCGTGTAGGGGATCCGGGGATTCAGCTCACACTCCATCAATGTTGCACCCTCATAGTCCTTAATGTAGCCCAGGTAGCGGCTCTTGGGAACCTTGATGTCCTTGGAGAAGCCCTAGGGAGTGGACAGTTATGACCCAATCTGTCGACAAGGCTTTTCCAACTTGAATAGCTCTTCCCCCAGGAGCCTCTGAGGGGCGGTGCAGGCCTTGTCTGTTCTCCCGGGTTCCTGGATCCCCTCCTGTGGTGGCTGGTACAATGTTCTGTGTTGTGTGAGTTCAATCACTCTGTCCCCAGAAAGGTTCCAGGTCAGCTGCCCCTCCCGACTCCCTGGCAATGTTTCCCTGGATGGGAAACATTCCTCCAGCTTGCCCTACTGCCCTCCAGGCCCTCACTCTTCACTGGGGCAGCAGCGCGGCGGGTGGGGGGGGGAGGAGGGGCAGGAAGATGGGCGAGAAAGATCTCCTCGCAGGTGCTGGATGAAGCAGGGGACATGAAGGGACTCCCATTCCGTCCACAACAGGGGGATGGACAGAATGACCCCTAGCCCCAGGCAGCAGGCAAGTGTGCAGGGAGGGGAGGGTCACCTGCTTTTTGAAGTAGCCAATGGCGTACTCGTCGGCATAGGTGAGGAAGTAGAGAATGTTGTGTTTGATGTGATACTCCTTCAAGTGGTTCATCAGGTGAGTCCCATAGCCCTGTGGGGGAGGCGAGCAGGGCTTACCAGGGGAGCCCCAGAGAGGAAGGAGCAGACTGGATAGGATGTAGAGACAGCTAGGGGATCCTGGACATACAGGAGAAAAGGCAACTGGCAGAGGAAGGGGAGTTTGTGGGGAGAATGTGAAGGAGACTTTCTGAGCACTTATTCTGGGCCAGGTGTGGTGCTTGGTACTTTACAGACCAACTCTCAAGTCAGTCCATGAGGTAAATATTATTACCTCCATTTTTATAAAAACAAAAACAAAAAACTGAAACTCAACTATGTTAGGAAACGTGTCCAAGGTCAGACAGCCAGCCACGGTTAAGGCCAGGATGGAAATCCCAACCAGGAAGTTGCCGTCCACGTGTCACTGGTTCCCAGTTCCCAGGCGTCAGAGTTGGGGGGAAAGGGGAAGAGGAATCACAAGAGCCCCACTCAGTGCAACATTTGAACCCTCAAGAGAGTGTCTTCCACACACGTCTAGACCAGGGAGGCACCCTGCAGATCTGGGTTATGTAGAACAGGAGAACCGGGAACCCTACCAGTGGGTCTGTTGTGACAATTCCAGGACAGAACGCAGGACGATCACCCAGCCCAGGGCTAGTGTAAAAATTATTAACTCCCCAGTGTATGTGAATGTTCTTGTGAAGGAAATTCAGGTCCATTTAAAAGCATTACTGGTTTTGGGCCTCCATTTGTCAACAAGTGTCTTAATACGCAGTTATCAAAGGACAAATGCCACCTTGTGGGGCCCGGAAGAACTGCCTGGCCACTAGAAGGGTTGGGATTATTGCTCTGACCCAGTCCAAACTGAGAAGCAGGTGGCTGGAAGGGGCTGGGGCCAGGAACACGCACTCACCTTGACTTGCTCATTTGAGGTGACAGCACAGAAGACAATCTCTGTGAAGCCCTGGGTGGGAAACATGCGGAAGCAGATCCCACCAATGACCCGCCCATCCTTGATCAAGGCCAGAGTCTTGTGCTTCCTAAGGGGAGAGGGGACAGGTCACTGCCCCTACCTGTTGTTCCCCAAATGCTCCCAGGATCCCCACAGCTTTGGAGGGCGGGGCCGCACTCAGTGCCGAGAGCAGAGGAACAAGTATTCCCACAGGTTGGAGGAGGAGGAGGGGGTAGGGGGACATAGGGGGGCCAAGGACAGGTGCCCAGGTGTGGTTGGGGCTCTTCTGGGGACGCACGGGTCAAAGACGAGGCGGGCGATGTACTCCTTGGGCATGCGCGGCAGCTGGTGGGAGAAGACATTCTGCAGCCCCACGAGCCACAGCAATACCCGCCGGTTGGCCTTGGGCGTCAGTGAGTTGCCGATGACATGGAACTCAATGATGCCGCGGCGCTCCTCTAGGCGGGCCGTCTCGTCCCGGGCTGCGTTGGCAGACAGCAGGCTCGTCTGGGCACCAGAGGAGGGGTGGTGAGCCGGGGCCTCAGGCCGGTGAGGTCCCCTCCCCACACTGGTCAGTGAGCCGGGCTGCCCACCTCAGGCCCCAGCATGGCGGCAGGGTCGGTGATGGTGAGCATGACCTCGTTAACCAACTCCATGGGGATGTCGCCCATCACGCGGAGCCGCTTGGCATCCTCCAGGGTCAGGTTCTCTGGGAGCTTCCTCTTCTCACCTGCCGGGAAGGTTGGCAGGGTCTCCCATGGACAGCAAGAGGTTAGGGGAGGGGTGAATGAGGGTCAGGGGTCAAGTACCCACCTGGCATGGGCTCAGCCCCTCCGGAATCCAGACTCAAGGAGCTGTTGCTGCCCCCACCCATGGTGGGGCTGAAGATGGGGGCACTGGGAACAACTGCCGCGCTGACCGTAGCTGAGGGTGAGCGAAATCAGGGGGAGCGGGGGGTGGTCAAAGGTGGCGATGGGTCCCACAAAGGGATCCGGGCCCTCTAAGCCCCAGACGCACCCTCCCGCATGTCCCCGCGGCTGCCATCCACAGTGCCTCCTCCCCGGCAGGAGGCCAAGCTCAGCCAGGAAGGCCAAGCCGAAAGCCTACAGAGCCTACCAGGGCGTGTACCTGGCCTGGGCACCAGCTGGGTCCCCTCTGAGGGCGGCATGGTGAAGCCCGACTCCCAGATCGGAGAGTTCGCCCCATAGATCTCCTCCTCCAGCATGGACAGGAATCTGTGGGGAGGGTACAGTCTGTCTCCCAACCCTGTCCTCCGACCCACACAGCAGCCTGGACCAGACGCCAGAAGAACTGGAGGCAGGTCAAAGAAACCGGGTTCTCAGGGGGCTGGGAGCTGAAGAAGAGAAACAACCTTTGGCCTGGGGGCAGGGGGTGGCGGGGAGAGACACTCCCCTGCCTCTCTTGAGCCCCTAGTCAAAAGTAGCAGGACTGGACAATCCAGGACAGAGATCAGAGGCCCAGTCTGCCGCGGTGTGTAGCACAGGGCGACCGGGTGCGTGAGCCGGCACCATCCTGTGCTATGTGGCCAGGCAGGGCACCGAGCCACCCTGCACCTCAGTATCAAAATGGGGGCTCAGAATCTACTCCCTCCTGTCACCTCATATTCCCACCTGGTGGCAGAGGGGGCACTGAAGGGCCTGGATTAGTCAGTAACGGCTTCTCAAGGTGAGTAGCTACGATCCTGGTTTCAAATGAGAGGAAAGTGTTGCAAAACAGAGGAAAACTTTACAGAAAGGTCTACAACAGGAGTGGAAATCGGTTTCACCTCGAGTGTAACCTCTGGTTTCTCGGCAGGCTGTGGTGGGAAGGGTTCTGAGGCTGTGTCCAGACCCCGTGGGAAATGATTAGTCACATCTACCAGGGGCGTGGGCAGGGGTAATGTTAGCACTCGGGCAATGTACCTGCCATCCCCAGTCTAGTACACGCAAAGGCAAATGCCAGCAAGTTGCATCTGGGCCCCGGACAAGTCTGCCAGGTAGACACCCAGATCCCAGAAGGCTCATGGAGGGAAAGGAGGGACCATTCCAGGAAGCCTTCCTGGAAAAAAGGGGACAACAGGCGGATGTGAACTGGGGCAAAATCCGGATAGGCCAGAATGAGCCTTACTTTGGGAAGTGGGTGAGGATGAGGGTCCTCTTCTCAGGCACCAGCTTGTCCTTTTCCACCCGGAATTTCTCTAGCAGCTGCCGCCGGGTCACAGTGAAGATGGAGCGGAGAAGGCTTCGCCCAAAGATGTGAGTGGTCTCGTAGCGGGGGAGGCTATCACAGCTCTGGGGCACGTGGCAGTAGCAGAGCCATCTGGAGCCAGTGGGGAGGTGGGAAGTGAGAATGGAGACGTTGAACCTAGGCTGGGCCTACAAGCCTCTCCTCATGCTGCCCTTGGCTGGGCCTACCTGGTATAATTGACCTTGTAGGTAGCCACGTCCTCGGCCTGAGACCGCTGCCGAAATTGGGCAGGCGTCTCAAGCTTCCAGTAGTTAAGGCAGAGCAGGAACATCTTTGAGAGCTCAAACATCGTCTGCCGCTCCCGAGGGGCGAGGTGACTAAACTTGTATTGCACAAAGTTCAGCACACCCTGAGAAGGGAAGGGCAGGGGACAGAACCAGGAAGGAGACGTGAGCAGCAAGCAGGGGCTTCTAATCCAAACACTGGTGCTTCCCGAGGGCAGGGTAAAGCTCTCCTCTCATTCTGGGGCTCCCGGTGAAGAAAAACTCTGCCCCACTCCCACCCCCATGTCCACCTGAAGCACAAAACATCCTCTCTTTTCTGGACTTCTCCCTTATTCTCAACTTGACAGGATGGGGAACACAGCCTCCTCAGTCCTCCAAGATGCCCCCAATTCTCTTACCACCTTCCTCATCCCACCTGTTCAATATTAGGCTTCTCAAACGGGGGACTGCCCAGGGAGCCCTCCACCACTGGCCGGGTCATCTGCAGGATGCATTTCCGCAGAAGCTGGAGGAAGAGGAAGGAGGGGCAGAGGTCAGCAGAGCTCAGAGCTGCCGACTCCCTAGCCTTGTCTACCGTGCTCATCCACACTCACTTGGACAAAGCTCACCTTGAAGAGGTAGAAATACACCTGCTTAGTGTCTGTGTCCTCCTCCTTATGAACAGACATGAATAGGTTCTCCACGTCCACCACCATACCCAGTAGCCGGTTAATCTCCTCCTCTGACACATTCTCCAGGTGGGACACGTGGTCGGCTGCAAGGATAGGTGGTAGGGTTGGGAAGAATGGACAGATCACCAGAGCTTCCTGTCCCTCTTCACCACCAGGCAATTTACACCCTCGGTCCCTCCAACCAGCGTGACCAGCAATGAGACTGACTGCTCCTACATCAGTCCTTGGGTGGCCACTGTCTCTTCAGGGCTGGCAAATTTCCTTTCGCTTCCCTTGGGGAATACATGCTCCCAACTCAATCCTTCCTTAGGAGATATTTTTGGTTCCACAAATGAAGCTCTGTGGCACTTAAATCATCCTGTCCAAGCAGGACCCAGCCTGACCCCGCCCTAGCTCCAAGGGCACTACCTGCCTTACCCAAGGGGTGCTCACAGCTGCGGCATAGCTCGCTCAGGTTGGCAGCTGGCTGCTGTAGGTCCATGCGGGGTGCAGTGGGGGGCTTGGGGTTTTTCCAGCCATTACACTTGCAGGTTTCATTGGCCTGGAGGCAGAAGAATCAGTCAGTAACCCTGTAACCGGGAAGGGGGAGCAGATCCCCAGCCAGAGATTTGCCCCTATTCCCACCCGGGCCCTGGGATGCCCCAGGCCCCGCCCCCTCTCACCCCAGGCCCCGCCCCCACCTTGCAAGCCGAGAAGACCCCTAGCTTCTCAAGCTTCTTGGCGCGCGGCAGCCCCCGGACTTGCGCCTTCCTCTGGCTGGCGCGCTGCTGCTGGCTCAGGCCAGGTCGAGCCGGATCCCCTCCGCTCCCGGTGCCCCCACTTCCTACCCCGGGAGCCCCAGTCCCTGTGCTCCCGGCTGGGGCTGCAGCTGGGGCGGGGGCTGGTGCCGGAGTGGGAGCCGGAGTCGGGGCTGAAGCCGGGCTGGGGGCAGGAGTCGGAGTTGGGGCAGGGGCTGGAGACTGAAGGGGACGGGACTGCGTGGCCGGCGCCGGGGTTGAGGCCTGGGTAGGTTCCGCCATGGCCTCCCCCGCAGCGGAGCGGCGCGGCGCTCCCAGCCCTAGGGCCGCATGGGCAACCGGCGCACAATGCGCAGGCGTCGCTGCGCCGGGGCATGACGGGAATTGTAGTCTTTCACTGCCGCTCCCTTTGCCTGCGGCTTCCAGACTTTTCTGTCTTGTCTCTTGGTCCCAGACAAGCGAGTGAAGCCTGAGCCATTACCCTAGATTGGCTCCTCCTCACTTCATTCTCTCTTGGAGGCTTCTGGGACAGTGGAGATTGCTGTTTTCTTGGGGACTTGGAGAAGCATCTGAGAAAACAGGCTTCAGTTGAGGGGAATCGTAGATTCTGCCCACGAGTGTGCAAGTGCAGCTCTGGGGCCTGGAGTTGTGATGGCTTCCTGGCACATCCCCTCCTGCCCCAACCCTGGCCCGCACTGCGGACACAGACTTGCCCCTATGATGGAGATTAAAACGCAGCAGTTACCTTTCTGAACCTGTGAAGTTGCAAGGGTGTTGTTGTCTTTGGGATACTTCCACTCTACTCTTTGGTGGACTTTTCTGTATATACGTGATACTTCAGCAATAAAGGATTGTTATAAAATCACTGAGCGCCAGGGGTATGGCCATGATCACAAGGGATACTGAGACGGGGATGAGGTAGAAGTAAAGGAGGGCACATCCCAGTGTTTGTGAATGGCTCTCCCCGTAACCCCGTGGGCACCTCGAGGGCAGGGCCCGCCTCTTCAACTTTGTCCCAGAACCCAGCCCTGAGCCTGCCACAGAAGGCCCAGGGTCTGATGAATGCAGGAAACCGGGAAGTCGCGTTCATCTCCCAAGCCCCATCTGTCATCACAGGATTTGTGCGCGGTCAGAAAAAGGGGTTTCGGAGAATGTAAGACCCCATGGTCACATCCCGTTGGCTCTGTCCCAGGGGACAATCCTTGTCCTCGGGACAGATTCTTGGAAGGGCAAGAGCGCAGTGGCTCAATCTCGTCTTCCGCCCGGTGCTTGCGAGTGCTCCAGGGTCCGGATCGCACGTCTGGCGTCGTTCAGCGTACGTAGGTGGGTCACAGCCCAGAGCCGTGGGGCCCTGTGACCGAAGCGGGGAAGGGCCTGAGAGTGGGGCAGGAGTCAGGATGAAAGCAGCAGCGGTGCCCCATGGTGGCTGACCACCTGGCCTGTGGAAGCAGGATTCGTGTGGCTGACCCGAAACTGCTGAAGCGGGCCGGCCCGGGGTCACTGAGGGAGCCGGGGTTCGCGAGTGCCTCCCCGGACCTGCGCGCCGCTGCCCGCGTGCCTCGCGCCACTGCCCTTGGATAGCAGTTGCTCACTCGGATGCAGCGGGTCGGTAGCGGTCTCCCCAGCAGGAGCCGGGTGGCATCCCCCTGTCCCAGCGCAGCCCTCGCTGAACAGAACCAGGTGGCCACGCTACCGGTACGGCTGCTCAGGGACGATTTGGCAGCTTCGCAGAACAACTTCCCCGTGGAGGATGGCTTCCAGATGAAGGTGGATACCTACGGCTTCACTCCCGACGAGCTGCTGGTGCAAGTGGACGGCCAATGTCTGATGGTGACGGGCAAGCGGCAACTGGAGGGCTGCAGCCCGGACGGGGCCGGCTACCGCGTAGCGCAAAGGGTGCACCGGCAGATGCAACTACCACCGGACCTGGATCCAGCCGCCATGACCTGCAGCCTGACTCCCTCGGGCCAGCTGTGCGTCCGAGGCCAGTGCCGGGCGCTGCCTCCCCCCGAGGCCCAAACAGGACCATCCCTGAGACTCCGGGGCCGTGGCTCTAATAAGGGTCAACCTAGCCTGACCCGATAAACAACCCTGGTGTGCAGCAGCAGTCTTAGCGTTCCGTGGTCTTTTCTTGGGGTCGGGGTCAGAGGTCGAGGCATAACGGAGGTAAAGAGGGCTCGGGGAGGCAGGAAAGGCACTTTAAGGTGGTAGTCCACCAAGAACCGGGCCTCTGTGGTCCTGGGAGAAGCTGGGGGCCCGCTCAGTGTGGCCCACTCAGCTTAGCTCACTGCCTGGAGCAGTAGCTCCAGCAGGGAGCAGTAGAGGTCCAGGAGGCTCCACAACCAGCAGAGGGCCCTGACAGACCAGGGACCAGATGGCTTGGACCTGGTATGGCCTTGGCCTTCTAAACAACACAAGGTTTCAGAGGTCACCTGGGCGGAGGGTGAGAGGACTGAGTCCTTCACAAGCCTGGTCCAGACTAACCGAAAAACCCCAAAGAGGTTGTTTCTGGTGTTTCAGAGACCAACTATTTTCAAATACAAACTGTACATCACCCCAGTAGAATCTGGAGGGAGTGGGGGAGAGGCAAATGCGGGCCCCTCAACTTCAAACTTGGTGAGATTCAGCCCCAGGTCACTCTCACCCCACCCTACCCCTTAGAGCTGGTAGAGCAAGGGCCTATTTCTCTTGGTTACCATCACCACCAGCATCCCTTCACTTTTGCGGGGTGGGGGGTGGGGGAGTGAAGTTAGTTCAAGTAAGCTAGAGCAGATGCGGTCTGATAAACTGCCAGAGAGAGACAAGGAAGACAAGTGGGAGGTCGATCGATCGGCTGACTATATTGACAAGATACTGATTGGTTACATGTTGAAGAAAACATACAATACAAAATACAGAAAAAGTTGGTTCCATCCCCTCCCACCCACCCCCCCCTTACCCACCCACCCCCAAATACTCATCATCGTGATTTGGTCAGAACAGGGCTCAGAGCCAGAGGTCAGGGTGACGGAGGGGGAGGGGGGCTATGGGGAATGGGTTGGTGGCTGTCACAATAATGCTGTGGTAATGCTGTGGTTTCTCTCCCAGCTGTGCGTCAGGGGGTGAGGGGGGGGGGGGCTGCAGCCTGATGACAGCCAGCTGAGGGAAGAGCTGCCTCTCCCTTCCCTCGCCCCTTAGGGCCACCACCCAGAACCAAACCCACTCCAAACACAGTAAGGATATGGATGCTCTTGCTGAGTCTGCTAATCAGCAAGAGGGAAAGAAGGGTAACTGCTCCAACCCCCGCCTCCCCACATACAAGGGTGGGGGGGGGAACAGGGGCACGTGGCTACTACCAGCAGAGGAAGAGTGGGAGAGCAGTAGAAAGGGCTGGAAGTGGGAAGAGCAGAAGATCATATATATTAAAAAAGTGACTTAAGACTTAAAATTGAATTAGTATTTGTACAGAAAGGTGCAGGTGGAATAACTCACTCCGGCCTATGATCAAAATTCTATGGAGAAATCATGGCGGACCCCTCCCCCTGCCCCCCCAGTGGTAGCCCGAGTCGTTAAGTGCGATTGGTTAGAGTGGATTCCAGTCGGGTCGGTCAGGCGGAGGAGGTGGGGGCAGCGGGCAGGCAAGGGGGGCTCAGTTGCTGCAGCACTGGCTCCGGCTGGCTGGGTTGTTCTCCTGGAGGTCCACGCCTCGGTTCCGGCCTGGAGCACCAGCTGCATTCTGGGGCTCGTTCTTGGGAAGCTTCTTAGCTGTTTGGAAGAGGAGGGGAAATATGCATTTGTGGGGCTACCCCAATACTCTTCCAAGTATGCTTGAGTGGAAGCTGGCCTTTGTACCACCCAATCTGGGATAACCCATGGGGGAGCTTCGCTTCTTTGCACCAGGTGCATGCATTCTGAGTGTTTCAAGAAACTGAGGCAAAGAGGGTGCATGGGTGGCTCAGTCGGTAAAGTGTCCAACTTCGGCTCAGGTCATGATCTCACCATTTATGAGTTCGAGCCCCACATCGGGCTCTGTGCTGACAGCTCGGAGCCTGGAGCCTGCTTTGGATTCTGTGTCTCCCTCTCTCTCTGTCTGTCTCTCTGTCTCTCTGTCTCTCTCTCTCTCAAAAATAAACAAACATTAAAAAAAACAAACCTGAGGCCAAGAGAGATTAAATAACTTGCCCCAGGACCACAGAGTTAAATGATAAAACAAGGATTCAAACCCGGGCAGGATGACTCACTACAGAGCCAGATCAGCCTAAAGATCCTAAGAAGTGGGTAGGGGGATGGTGATGTAGGGTTTTCGGTGGGTGGTAATCTAAAGGGTCAGAAAGTGAAATGTTGAGACTTTGGCCCAGGCTGTAGAAACTTCCGGGGTGAACTCTCTATATCTGGCAGTCAGATAAAGTGACCCCACAGACTTACCATATACTACAAAACAGCAGCCAAGTGATAGGATAGGACCCTGGTCAGGGGAGGGGAGGGAAGGAGAGCAACTCACCTATTGCCATGAAAATTTCATTCACGTTCATCGCAGTCTTTGCTGATGTCTCCATGAACAGCAGACTGTTGTCTTCCGCATAGGCTTGTGCTTCCTGGTTTAGATGGAGGTGAGAAAGTGGGTAGGAGGGAAATGATGACAGTTGGCAGGGGCCAGGGCCCAGGATAAAAATCTTCCCTCCTCACAGTCGCCTTACACACAATAGAGACAATGCAGGGATTTTTCAGTCCCGAGGCTCTCCTGCTCTGGGTCCCCCACAAATCTGCACCACACCCAAGGCCCCCACTTCACATACAGCACCTTTCAGTTCACAAACATTGGCAGATGTTTTACTCAGGTTTTCCTAAGTCCATTCTGCCTTTTGCCCTTCAAAATCACTAAGCTAAAAAAATACTTCTAGAAAGTTATCCTACAAATGCACATGCACATTTGGAAAAAATACAAAAGCATGTGGATGTTGACCGCAGTGCTGCTTCCTGTCGTTTGCTATTACAAACAACCTACAAGTCCATTGGTTAAGGGCCTGGTAAAAAATACACAGTATTATGGGGCACACCCCCATCGATGTAAAGAAAGGGATTCATTCGCATGGGTATATTTCTAGAAAAATAAGAAACTGTGATGAACTTGGGGGAAGGGAGACTGAGTGTCTGGGTTGGAGATTTAAATTTCATTCCGTGTATCTTCCTGTACCGCGTAAATTTTACTCGTGCGTGTTTTATGTGGATAAAAGTAATCCTTTTTCAGTAAGTTTCATTGAAAAGTCAGTTTACACAAAAAATAAGCGGAAGCTTCAGCTATCCTTATGCATACACACGCCACCAGCCGATGACAAAGAACAAGGAGGAGCAGAGAAGTCCTTTAGGCCCACATTCAAGTCATGAGAGGACGGCAGATGAAAGCGCCCCGGCCTCCCCACTTGGCCCTCCGCACAGCCCCTGAGCAGCCGAGGCTGAGCCAAGCGTGGAGCCGGCTTACTCCTCCCCCCCAAGTCCTGTCCTCCCCCCACCTGGAACTCCACGGCTCTCTTGCTGGCCAGGTCCGCCTTGTTCCCTGCAAGTGCGATGACGATGTTGGGGCTAGCCTGCCTCTGTAGCTCCTTCACCCAGTTCTTGGCCCGTGCAAATGTATCCTGGGGAGACAAGGCCAGAATGTCAGAGAGACAGAGGCGGCATTCTGCCCAGGGCCACTCACTTAGGGAAGCTCGAGCTGGCAGAGCCCAAGTGTCTAAGATGCTACCGCCCTGGAGATTCTGGTGAGACACCCCCAAACGACAGAGGAAATCTGCCCACACCCCATCCAGGAACAAAGTGTTGAGAAGTAAGGGGAAATCTTTACTGTGTTGGTGATGTCATAGACCACGATGGCAGCTTGGGCCCCCCGATAGTACATGGGGGCCAGGCTGTGATACCGCTCCTGTCCAGCTGTGTCCCAGATCTCAAATTTGACTGTTGTGTCGTCCAAACAGACCGTCTGTGTGAGGAAGGCCGCTGTAAGAGGGAAGGTGGTGTTATAAGGCAAGAAGGAGCTCAAGAAGCCACCCCCACATATCTCCCCAGTACTGCATGTGGACTCTTTGCTGAGATGGGCCCAGAAAAGCCCCCAGCCCAGCGGCTGAAGCAGGGTAGGTGGTGTTTGTATTTTTCTGCCATGTGTCAAGGGGACTGGGGGCTGCACAGGCCTTACAGACCCACACTAGGCAAGGGCAGAAGGGATGTCTGTCCGCACCTGAACTGTTTTAGGAGCACCTCCGAGGAGGACTGGCAAGGGGCAGGAGAGGGAAAAGCCCAGGGGAAAATGGACTCCCAAGCACAGAAGGGTGGGCCCACCACTCCCCCCGTCCCCCTCCCCACCTCCCCTCACAGGGGACAGTCAGGCTGGAAGCCTCCCTAGTCCCTCAGTTTGCTCCGGCCCAGGGGTGTTGCTGGCCTTCGGTTTCCTGAGGACACTCACACACTTAGCTACACTGGGGCCGCCTGAAAGTACACGCTGTTCCACTGCCAGGCGGAGGCTGGGTGGCTGGCTTCCCGGCTGCCCCTGCCACCTCCAGGCATGCTGGCTAGCCTCCACCCCCAGCTTTGACCTTGACCCATTCCTGATTGGCCACCCTGTGGCTCGACCTTCAGGGAACACAGTGACCCTATCTTTGGTCTGAGGAGACAAGGGAGCATGTGGCGCTTGGGCACATGCTTCAGGAGGAGTCCCAGAGCCGGGACAGGCAGGTGGGAGTCCCCTCCCCGCTGGGAACCAGGGGAGGATCCCAGAGAGCTCAGAGTGGAAGCCAGCTCCCTGCTCTGCCCTCCCCCCATGCCCCTGAGGGCCCAGGGTGGGGGAAACTGCCTCACTTCCCCGTCTCCAGCTCCTGACTCGGGTGCTGAGGAGGCAGCAGAGGACTGCTGACTCGGCCCGTTTAGCTTCCAGCTGCCTGGAAACCTCCTACCAAGAGGGCAGAGAAAGGGTGACTCAAGCCCAACGTCCGCCCTGGCCCCTAAGGTTTGTACAGGACACTGAGGCAGGGAACTGAGCCCACGCCCTCACGGGCTACACGCTGACCACCAGGAAATCAATGATAGGCTCTGAGCTCGAGGGTAAAGGTCAACTTCAGAAACGCTGGCCCGCTCACCAGGCCATTTCCCCATTCTGCAAAGTAGGAGAGGCCAGGACAGACGCACTGCCTGGTACGGTCAGAAGGACCCTCAGACCGAAGGTCTCCCTTCCAGAGGCCGGGTCAGTGGAAGGCCCTTAGCCAAGGCCGCGCAATAGTACAGTGGCATAATCGGGAGGAGAAGCCAGTTTTGGACTCCCAGCTAAGCCTTACTGGGTGGCGGTGGGGACTCCGGCATGGAGACCAGCTGTTGGATTTGATTCCAGGGCCCAGGTGAGGAAGAGGTGCTGCCGTCGCAGGCACGTTTAGTCCCTCTGGGCAGGCGGCTCCCTTCTCAACGCCAAGGCGTTTCTTTGGCATTCCTGAGGCCGCCCCACTCCCTTGTGCCCACTCACCTCCAATGGTGCTCTCCTGGTACTCATGGAACTGTCCCTTGACAAAGCGGAGCACGAGGCTGGATTTGCCCACTGCAGACTCCCCGAGCAGGACCAGCTTAAACTGACAGATCTTGTTCCCAGCGGCTGGTCCGTTGGGTCGCGCTGCACCTCCCCGACCCGCCATGGCCCGTCCTGCTGTAGTGGTACCAGTGAGCGTGGGGCGGGGGCCGGTGCTGCGCGATGAGGCACTTAGTGAGGACGGGGGACCTCCAACTGCAAGAGAGATCAGCAGTACTAGTCAGGCCAGAGACTGTCGCACAGCAAGGCCTTCTCAAATCACTCTTAAATCACAGGTCTCTCCCGCTGCCCTCCCTGAGGACCTGAATCCTCCCATCCTGCCAACCCCCCGGCCCCCACCTCCCAGAAGTTAGGAGAAGAGTCCGAACTAGGAGGTACTACACATCTATTTGCCCTACAATCATCTGAGCAGTGAAAAGTGGTCTCCCAACTCTAGGTTCATGGTTCTGAGCAAACATATTACTTCCCAATCCCAAGTATCACGTACACGCAGAACAATGGGCATATGGCAGCCTGGTGACAGTTAAGTCAACAGGCTCCTTGGAGTACCAAAAAAATCATGCGGGAAGACGCCAGGATCCAGATGAACAAACAACGAACCTGTGGTCCTGTAGCTAAGATCACAGCGCACCTCGGTGCAAAGCCAGAGTGGATGGTGAGGCTGACCAGGGCACAGGGAGTCCAGATAGAAAGCTCATCAGACAAGGTGCTTGGCCAACCTTGTGGGCACTCGGGGACCAGGGACTGGCCAGTGCAAGTTGTATTCAAAATAGCCACTTTGTCCTGCTGTCTCTAGAAGGACTAACTTTCTCAGTCAGAGGCTGGACTGTGCACTGGAATCAAAGTCCCATTTCACTCCTTCATCCCAAACCTCTTCCCCCTGGTTCTCTCATTTTTGGTGGACCAGAAGTCTCACACACATTAAAACACAAAACACACACAAAACCAAACACACACCCAAGCCAGAGAGCTCTGCTGGCAGTCAGAACGGCTGCCAAATTTCCCTTTTCAACAGAGACCTCAGTTCCATTCTCTACTGGCAGAGGCAGAAGGTGACGCAGAGAAGGAACAGGGAAGTATGGGAGGGCAGACACAAATGAGGGACACCGAGACCTGCACCCCAAGCAGCCGGTGTTCCGCACTGACATCTTAGTCACTCTGTTAGTGATAGCTTTGGAGGCGCAAAGAAGGATGAAGAGCCTATTTCCAGAAGCCTCTAGAAGACTTATACTAAAAAATACCAGAACGTTTACAGAATGTTTTACAGACGAGTACTGTGACGAGGTATTTCATCCTAAACATCTGTATAGCATCTGAACCTAAGCTGGAAAGAAAAAGCTTTGATTCAACTACCCTTAGCAGAATGGAGTCAATGCAGGAGGGGTCTTCAGAACAAGAGCCCAAGCAAGTACAGCCCAGAGCTGCCCCCTCGGCAAGGGGAGTGCATCCCCCTACAGTCAGAGGACGGGGGCGTGAATGAAGAGAAGGGTATCCGTGGGCAGCGACGGGCTATGCTCATGCAAGAAGTTGACGGCAAAGGGCTTGCTTTATTCAGTCTGAAATCCCTTTTTGCATCCCCGTCCTCCTAGCAACTCATTTAAAAAGTGAGCTTCAGGAAGCATGATTCACTAGCCAGGAAAAACAGTTTCCTTTCTGGATAGCACCAAGGGAAAAGAGGTTTGAACCGGGAGCCACCTCTTCCCCAAGAATACAGGAAGGCAGGCAGTACGGGGGGGCGGGGGGGGGGGGGAGCTGGGGAATCCCTATTAGTAACAAGAAATGCTAGTGCTATGATATTTTACAGTTTTACAGCTTTCTCTTTTAAAAAAAAATTTTTTTAATGTTTACTTATATTTGAGAGAGAGACCAAAACAGAGCATGAGCAAGAAAGGGGCAGAGAGGGAGACACAGAATCACAAGTAGGCTCCAGGCTCTAAGCGGTCAGCACAGAGCCTGACGCGGGACTCGAACCCACAAAGTACGAAAACATGACCTGAGCCAAAGTCAGCTCTTAACCAACTGAGCCACCCAGGCGCCCCTACAACTTTCTCTTTTCACCCCAGTCACTGATGTTTGCGAGACTCTCGGGCCCTTGAGGCAGGGTCTGTGCTTCTGGCTTCTTTGAGAGCCTTCCTCATAAGGCCTACCAAAGAAATCCTTTTCAGAGCCGGCTAGCATTCACCGAGCAATTGCATAACCATCATCTCCCTTTAGCTTTAAAACAATCTCCCATTTTTTTTCACATAAATAGCCTGCCTCTCAGGTGTTCAATGCCCTGTTCAAGGCCACCCAGCATATAGGTGAAGACCTGGATGCGGGTTGCCTGTGTGCTCCTTTACCTCCTGTGCTCCTGGCCCATCTCCCTGCGGTGGGAAGAATGCTGGAGACAACACCCACCCTGTTTCTGGTCGCTGGGTGAGCGAGACCCTGAGACCTTCTTGTGCGGCAGCAGCCCGGCTGGCCTGCAAGGTGTGGCTCCGGCCCACAGTCACAGTGATCTTGCAGGCCCTGACTCCTTCCAACTGTGGGAGGAGCCGCCCAGGGCCAGGCAGGCGACAGCAGCAGAGGGAAACCACAATGGAATTACAAGTTGGTTATTACCACAAATCCACGTGACACATCGTCCAGGCTGGGCGGCAGAGTGTGGCTGGGGCACTACAGAAGGAGGTATGAAGGAGTGGGGAGAGGGGAACGGAAGATCAAGTCCCCGATTCCAACAAAACCAAAGCAGCTGGGGCTGAGGGCTCCTGGGGTGGGAAGTAATCAGCACCCATAAGTCAAAAAATACAGAGATAACATCTAAGTCTTGTCCCCATCAAATCAGTGGGTTTCCAAACCTGCCCAGACAGAACTTGTATTTTTAACAAGCCAGGAGAGACAAGTAACTCTTATCCAGTGGTTCCTGACCTTGTCTGTACTTCAAAATCACCTGTGCAGCCGGCCCCTGGAGGTTCCTACAAAGGTTTGGAGGAGGGCCTGGGATCTGTATTTTTTTTTTTTTTAATGTTTATTTTTGAGAGAACCCGAGTGGGGGAGGGGTGGAGAGGGAGGGAGACAGAGGATTCGAAGCAGGCTCCTTGCTGACCGCAGAGAGTCCCATGTGGGGCCTGAACTCACAAACCATGAGATCATGACCCGAGCCAAAGCCGGATGCTTAACCAACTGAGCCACCCAGGAGCCCGAAGTATCTGTATTTTTTAAAAGCGCTGTAGGTGCTCTCCCCGGCACAAACTGGCAGGTGACATATTCTGCCTGGATATTGATCCTGCTTTCCAGAGGCACATGAGCAGGCACACAAGGCACTTTTTATGGCCTCCGTTGCCTCGTGGTATTATTCCTGGCCCCTCTGGCTGATCACATGAACAAAGGTGTTGACCTTCCAAGACAATAAAGACACAGAGGAAGCTGATTTTGCCACAAAGGGCACGCGAAGACATGGGCGTGTTTAGGACAGGCAAAGGCCACGCCCAGAACCCCAGGAAGCTTTATACCCTCCCCTCCCAAGATTGGGAAGCTGAGGATGCACCCAGGCAGGTGGAAAAGGTGAATTCACACACTGAGCTGGCCTGCCAGCTGGGGGAGGGAATCTCACTGTGGGAATCTTCTGAACCAGAGGCAAGAATTACCCACGGGTACAGGCAGGTAATGGAATTATAACCAAAAATGCCATAGCAAAAATCTTCTTTCAGGTAAAAATCAAATTCTCTTTAAGAGCTAAAGTTGTAGTCAGAGTTTCTTATAAGATACGGAATGGGCCAAAAGATTTTTTTTTTTTTAAACCAGTTTCTCCAACACCAGGAAAAACACACCAGTAGGATGGATTTCCTCCTGGATATTTTCACGAAGCTGCTAAAATGGGCAGAGCTTCAGACCCATGGCAAAAGACTCACCTTGACGTGACTGCTCCCCTTACGCTCCAAGTCAGAACCTTGGTTTGTTCAGAGGCTATGGAGTATAAGCACCATCTCCAATCTTATTATCTTCATAGGAAATGGAAGAGATCACAAGGACTGGGGGGCACCCGACACTTTCCCCCACAATGTACATGAAAGGGCAGAGGGACCCAAGCTCCTAAATATATGCCCAGCCAGTTCTGGAGCCAAGGGCGGGAGAGAGAGAGATAAAGAGCAAAATACTACACTTACTCTGGCTTTTCTCTGCTCTGGACACTAGAAGGTCAGTGGGTACCAAACTTTTTTTTTATCAGAATCACCAGGGCATTTAGAAATAACCCTGACCAACTGAATTAAAATTTCTAAAAGTAGAGTCCAGAAAATGTTTTTAAAGTAAGTTCCCCCAGTGATTCTAGGCAGCCGATTTAAGCACAAGAGCTACAGCTGAGGGCACCTGGGTGGCTCAGTCGGTTGATTGTTGGACTTTGGCTCAGGTCATGATCTTGCAGTTCATGAGTTCGAGCCCCACATCAGACTCTGTGCTCTTTAGCATGGGGCCTGTGCTTTAGGTCTTCTGTCTCCCTCTCTCTCTCCCCCCCTTTCTCTCTGCACGCCCTCTCAAAAATAAATAGACATTAAAGAGCTATAGCTGATACAGGAAGGAGGGAGGAATGCCAGAGACAGAAAGGCACCCTTCCAGATCAGTGCCATGGACAACACAGGTGGATCAGACCGTGGGTGGGGACTGATTCCTGGCTTCATGCAACTACTGAAGCCTCTAAGATGCCAGATGCTGCTGCCCTTCACCCTAGCCTCCACTAGATATGTCTCTTCTCTAACCGTGAAGTCACCCACTTCATGCTTTTTGTCCTTCCTGGTAAAAGAGTGAGCAATTCCAGCTGATGGGCGTCTCTCACACTTCCTGTTTGCTTCAGAGACTTCCTCTAGCTGACAGTCCTGGCACAGCCTGGACAGTGAGCTGATTAGGGAAACCAATCAGACTCCATTGACCAGAGGCTGAGAAGGGCTCACTCAAGGTTAGCCCCTGGTGGGGGAAGGACGGAGAACCAAGTGACCCTGCCCAGGGCCCCCTAAAAGGTGGTCCTGGCCAGTGACTCTTCAGCTATACTCTAGATGAAAGCATTCCTGAATATCTAACACCATAAGAGCTGGGCAAGAAACGATGACAGCAGAAGCAATGTGTTAGCCTGCAGAGAATGAAAAGTGGGGCACAGGAGAAGAGGTAGTTAGGTTCAAAGGTGAAGCTAGAAGACACTAAAAAGCTTGAGTCAGCCAGGGAGATGATTTACCCACAGGCTCCAGAACACAGGCCTTCCTCAAAGGGGAAAATCGCCACTACCAGCACACAGGACCAGAGGGCAGACTCACAGAAGGACTACCGGGCCTCTGACTGGCTGCAGACTCAGAAGGAAGAAAAATCTGAAGCAACACAAGCCATGAGCCACGTGAGGTACCCACTCACCATTCCCCAGCACAGCTCACAGATTAGGACTTGGGAGACTGGTTTAGTTAGAGCCTGGCTCCACCGTTTACTAGCCAAGTGACCTTGGCCAAATCAGACAGGCAACTACTGTCAGCTTCAGTCTCTTATCTATAAAACGGTACTGTTTAATACCAATCGCATGGGGTTGTTGTCAAGGTTAAATGAAACAATGCATAGTTCGCGTAACACAGTATTAGGCCGAGGGCGAGGCTCTAGCAAATGACAGGTTTCTTACAGTACTAAGGGCCTAACTAACTAGTTTTGACTCACTGGTTGCCAAAGCTCAAGGTCCTTGAAGACCTCATCCTCCTCTTTCCAATTACAGAAGAAATGAAGTTGAGGTGAGGTGGCCTGCCTGCAGTCACAGTCAGGTGGTGGCAGAACCCAAGCCCAGGACTTGTAATTCTAGCAGGGCTTCCTCGTCACAGATAGAAAACCCGAGAATATTAACAGTGTCATCACAGCCACTACAAATAACAGGGGTTCTATGTACAAATAACAGCCTTCTATGTAGGCTTTAATGGAATATGGCTTTTAACAATGGAAAAATGAGTTTGTATCAAACTGTAAAAAAAAAAAAAAATACTGCTAGACAGGAATATTTTATATCTTGATTTGGGAGGTAGACACACAGATGTACACAAATGTAAAAATCTATCAAGCTGTCCAAGTGAGATGTATAAATCTTACTACGTGTAAGTTACACGTCAATACAGAATGTTTCCGGAATCCAATTTTGCATACAACAGTGAGAAAGTAAAGCTTACAAATGCTATGAAACCATTCTAGCTTCCCTGTATAGAAGATATTTTCTGTCTCCTCTTTAGTATAACAAAATTCAGAATAATAAAGACAATCAAAAAGACGGATGCCTGAATTAGAAGAGGACTAAAAGAGGGGAGCCTGGCTGCCTCAGTCAGAGGAGCACGCGACTCTTGATCTCGGGGTTGGGAGTTTGAGCCCCATGCTGGGTGTGGAGATTGCTTAAATAAATTAAAACAAAAAACAAAAAACAAAAAACAAAAAACAAAAAAAAAATAGAGGGGGTGTCTGGGTGGCTCAGACAGTTAAGCATCCGATTCTTGGTTTTGTCTCGGGTCATGATCTCACAATTCATGAGTTCAAGCCCCGCATCTGGCTCTGCGCTGACTGTGCAGAGCCTGCTTGGGATTTTCTCTCTCTCCCTCTCTCTCTGCCCCTCCCCAACGAACGCATGTGCTCATGCTCTCTCTCTCAAAATAAATAAACATAAAAAAAAAAAGAGGGCAGAGAAAGAACAAATGTCTCTCAAAATAAATAAATGTAAAAAAAAAATAGAGGGCAGAGAAAGAACAAAAGTACCCAGCTAACAAGGTGCAAGCTAATAGGATTCAATACAAACAGGACCGCTACACACATACTAAGAATATATTTGCACTTAACTGTGGGCTGAAGAATTTTAAAGTTGCTTAAAGCTTCATAATAAAAAGGGAAGGTGACATTTATGTCTTTTCAGTGAGCAGAAAGGTTACCACAGTGACGCTGTGCACTCTCCAATCAGTCCAGAGGGAGTCTGCAGAGTCTGCAGGGTTTAGGGGGTGCAGGTTGGGGGATGGAATCAAAGAGAGGGGCATCTTCCCATGTGACCAGTACTATGGGACTGCAACACAGAGGACCTGTGTCCCACCTGGAGGATAACAGAGGAATCTTGGCCCTGGAAGCCAGAGGCTTAGAAGGCCAGGTTGAGATTTGGGGAGAACACTGATGGGGTGTGTCAGGCCAGGGCTGGGGCCCCTCATCCCACAACAAAGTAGGGGATTCAGGATCAGGAGAGCTGGCAGCAGGGGAGGAAGGTGTGCCGCGTTTACACAGTCACAGTAAGAGGACTGCCTTTCCAGGGGGAAGGGAAGGAAAGCATCCCAGAGAGCTGCCCAGGGTGAGCTGCGCCCCCTACCACTGCAAGATGCCCTTGAATCTGCCCGAGCCCTTAATCCATCTCCCTTAACTGGGATCAGTTTCAGCTCACTCCCCTTTCAACGAGAACTCTGCTGGGGCTGGCTGCCTGGACTTCCCCACCACAACGGGGCCCTGACACTGTCCACAGGGGCTCCTGCTGGAGCCACTAACAGCACTAACACCTGCAAAAGGGGCCAGGGTGCAGGAGCTCCAGGAGTCTGAAACCCTAGAGGCACATGACCAAGCGGTCCTTTCCACTCTCCGGGCAGAACCGGGCTCCACAGCCCTTTCTCCTGGGCAGGAAGATGCCAAGGTGAGTGAGGCGGAAGCCACCCTTGAGGGACAGATCCCCAGCTTCCCAGAGCCCTGCCCCATTAAGAACATCAAGAAAGCCTTCCCTGAGCTTCACGCTGCTTTCTCGGCTCTCGACAACAGACGATCCTGAGAGGCTGACAGAAGCAGACTCAGCGCTAACTTTCAGGCAGAGGATGGAAACCTCCAGCCCCTGTGCCTATAGGGAGGATGACTGATGGGGGCCGGGCCGGGGGGGAACATCACATATTTGCTGACACAGCTTGGTCACTGTGGGCTGTCTGTACTGTCCACAGAAGGGCCCCAGGAGTCATGGGTAGCTCTGAGAACCTCATTCACTGGTCGTGCTGGCCAACAGAGCCAGACGTTGGGGCGGCAGGTAGTGAGGAAGGCCAGACAGACAGGGGACCACCTGCGGCTGCACCAGGCAAAACTCGTCCTGTCTCCTGACTCTAAGAGGCACTAGGGGCCCTAGGTGCTGACACTGACACTCCTAAGAGACTATTCTCCCTAAGGGGACCCAATCTCCTGACTCAGCACACCCCAGTCGGCAGGGTTGCGGTGGACCCTCTGGCCCCGACGGGGCAGCTAAGAAGTCTCAAGCAAAAGCTGGATTGAAGTTTGGTACCTTCTGCGACACAAATCCACACGCAGCTAGCTACAAGATGTGGTGGGAACAGGACTGAAGCAGAGCAGTGGCTCACAGGCCACCACCCAGCTCTTCACTTGCTAGTGCCAGAGAGAGGATGCGAAGAGAGCCGGCCAAGGCACAGGTTCTTCCCTGCTGTGATCCCAGGACAGAGTGCGAGTTACGTGAAAGCCAGTGAGTTCAGACATGGGAGCCCTGCTGACCCACAAGCCTCACAACTACCCTGTATTTGTTCTGCTGATGCAGTTACTTTATTAATTAATTAATTTATTTATTTACTTACTTACTTATTAATTCTTTAAAAAAATTTTTTTAGTGTTTATTTTTGAGATTGAGCAGGGAAGGGGCAGAAACAGAGGGAGACACAGACCCGAAGTAGGCTCCAGGCTCCAAGCTGTCCGCACAGAGCCTGACACAGGGCTCAAACTCACGAACCATGAGATCATGACCTGAACCAAAGTTGTTGGATGCTTAACTGACTGAGCCACCCAGGCGCCCTCATGCAGTTACTATTTACTTAGGACAGTTCTAGCTGGGATCTCAGCAACACAGAGCCCGTCTTCCCCTCTGGCTCTGGAGGGTCTCTGCGGGGGCCAGGAGCACCAGCCGGGCCAGCTGCCACTTCTGCTCCTGCCACATGCCCAGAAAGATGCCAAGAACCTCTGCCGAATGTCAGGGTCATCAGCCACACCTGTTTGTTGGGCTACTCATACCAACAAGTGACCAGCAACTGACATCCCTCATAAACCCTTCCTGTCTTTACCAAAAAAATGAAAACAAAAGAAAGCCAAGTGAATTCACTGCCCTCAGCTCCTAAATAGAGAGCAGAGGGCAGAGACCGTGTTTGAGAAGTGAATGGGGAAAAGAGAATCAGGTATCAGACACCAGCAAACCAAATTCCTCTTGCTCAGACACCACATACACTGTGGTTCAGAGGCCGCCCAACTAACAAGAAACAAGGTCAAAGTTCCCACTGTGAGATCTGAGGGACGAAGGCAACTCTCAAGAGCCTGGATACAAAGCACAGTATCTTAGGCGGGCTTTTTCTTTCTTTTTTTAAACGTTTATTATTTTTGAGAGAGAGAGAAAGAGAGCAGGAGAGGGGCAGAAAGAGGGGGGATAGAGAGGATCCCAAGCAGGCTCTGTGCTGACGGGAGCGAGCCTGATGCGAGGCTCAAACTCAGGAACCCGGGATCATGACCTGAGCCAAAGTCGGACACTCAACCCACTGAGCCACCCAGGCGCCCCTGACTTTTTCTTCCTTAATCTTTGCTGAACAAAATGCAGAAAGAGTGCCAGGTGAAGAAACCAGGCAATGAATGAGTCTAAACAAGTTTCAATGAATGAGTCTGGCAAGAGGTTGGAGAACTTGGGGGCTTGAGATGAGGAGTGAAGAGGGTAGAGAAATTAAGGGCACTGTTACAGATGAAAAGGAGCACACAACAACATTCTCCAAGGCTGCACTACGGGTTTCCTTTGTTTTAACAGCACATGATATCAAGCCAGACACACAGTAGGTGCTCGTAAACAGAGACTGCAATACACACACAGTAGGTGGTGAACGGAGCTGCAATACAGGCCTGGTTGGGTCCGGCAAGTGATGCGGCAGTTGAAGGCTTAAATCCACATCCACCTGCCAGGCTGCTCACACCCCATCACAAGCCACAGCCCAGCCCAGCCCAGCCCAGCCCAGCCAAGGAACCTCTTCACTACCTCAGACAGGACCTCTTAGGTTCCTTCTGCATAGGGGCTAAGAGCACAAGTCTTGGAGTCAGACCAACTCCAGTTCAAGTCCCGGAGCCACCATGTACTGGGGTGACCTGGTGTTACCACTGGACCCATTTTCCGATACATAAGATAGAAAGACTAATGCCCATCTCCCAAGGCTGCTGGCAAAAGGATACACGTGAGACTTGGCAGAGGGCCTGGCTCCGAGCAAGCCCTTCATAAATGTTCCTGGGGCAGGGAAGCCCCTGACCCTGGAGGTCCCTACGAAGGAAGGAGATCCTCAATCAGTATGTTCACTCCCTGTTCACACGTTCCTTCTGCTTGCAGTCTCCTTGGACCCCATTCTTCAATGTCCCTCATTTGGAGAGAATGCTGAACACATCGACTACAGTCTGAATGTCTGTGCACCACCCCCCCTCCCCCACCGCCGCGTTCATACGTTGAAATCCTAACTCCAATGTGATGGTATCTGGAGGTGATTAAGCCATGCGGGCAGCACGCTCATGACTGGGATTAGTGCCCTTTTAAAGGAGACTCCAGAGAGCTCCCTTGCCCCTCCCGCCATGTGAGGACATGGAGAGAAGCTGGCCTGGAAGAGGGCCTTCACCACAGCCTGACCATGCTGGCTGCCCCTCTAATCTTGGACTTCCGGCCTCTAGAACTGTGAGAAATAAATGTCCTTGTTTATAAGCCGGGCAGTCTGTGGCATTTGGGTATGGCAGCCTGAACAGACTAAGACGGCGACTTTTAACAGTGTCCTAGAAAAAGGACCAATTCACCCTTGATGTCCTGTGTCCTGTCAATAACCCTCACCCTGTATTCTCTGGAGACTGGCTTCCAAAGCCACAAGAATGGAGCGGGGACCACCACTATCCGGAAAAATCAGCAGGGTTGAACCCTCAAACAGGTAAACAATAACCCCTTAAAAAAAAAAAAGAAAAGAAAGAAAAAGCCCCACAAGAGAAAGCATCTCAAAGCCCAAATGCCCTTCCTTCCATTTCAAAGCCTCTTTCAGGAAAGGGAAGAAGTAGTTCAGTTGTGGGGGGGGGGGGGGGGAGGGGGCAGGACTAGGACAGCTGACAAAGAAACCAGAGTTCCTTTTAAAGAACCAGGCTGGAAATGCTAGAGGTTTGGAAATTGGCGTCATTAATCACCACAGCCTCTGAGCAGCTCAGAGAGCAATGTGATGACTAGGAGAGCAGCCAGGGTGAGGAAGGCCACCCACGCCCTCCCCCATTCCCGGGATGCTCTGACAGAGCCACCTGAAGAGGACACACAGGCAGCTAGGAATAGAAGACTAGAGGCTTGTAAACCAACTCCTGTTAAGATCCCAGGTTAGTGTTGCCAGAAGGGCTCAAGTTACACATCTTCAGAGGGCTGACAGTACAACAGAAGGATTTAAGCTACTCAATGATTCAGGATCACAGCTCAAAGTGACAGCCTGCCCTGGGCCTGCCTAGAGCCACAAACCCTCCCAAAGGGGAGGTCTGTTCTTGAATGGCAGCAAAACAACACCGGCCCAGGCCACAGGGACTCCCTTCTAAGGCCGAAGGTTTGGCTGGAGCACTTGGCACCTGAAATAGAGGACGGTCATGTATCTTATCTTCCCAAATGGATAGTGAACTCCAGAGCAAACACCAAATCTGACCATTCGGGGATCAGTCCAGTTGTTGGATCAGTCAAAACATCAGGCAGGGGTACAAGAAGTATGAATGGGTGAGTCGAGAAGCAACAGCCTGCTCCTGGGGTCAACTGCCAGGAGTCTCCCACACACATTTCCCAGGGGCATCTTCACCTTGTTGAACTCTGGTGTCTTCAGTGACGAACCAGCAAGACAAGAAACTAATTGGACCCAGCCACACAGGTCCATATCAACATACTTAGAGGAAACAGTTGCTAAAAAAAAAAGGCAGTGGTCTTGAAGAGATAGCCGATTCTAGGACTGGGGCAGGAAATATGCAAGGTGAGCCTGGAGCATCTGGTAGTGACGAAAAATAAAGAAGTGCTCAAAAGGGGCACCTGGGTGGCTCGGTGGTTAAGTGTCTGACTTCGGCTCCAGTCATGATCTCGAGGTTCATGAGTTCGAGCCCCGCATCTGGTTCTGTGCTGACAGCCCGGAGCCTGGAGCCTACTTCGGATTCTGTGTCTCCCTCTCTCTCTGCCCCTCCCCCACTCCCGCTCTGTTTGTCTCTCTCAAAAATAAACATTAAAAAAAAAAAGGTGCTCAAAAAATGAACCCCCCCCACCCCAATGATGGGGTGGGTCAAAGGGACCTGAGAGACCTCCCAGTGACCAGACCTGGAACAATCTGAGCAATAAAATAAAGTAGTACTGGATTACAAACCAAAATATAAATATCCATGAGTCCATACTGTTATAAATAAATGAATAAATCGGGGCGCCTGGGTGGCTCAGTTGGTTAAGCATCCAACTCTTAATCTCAGCTCAGGTCATGATCTCACGGTTTGTGGGATCGAGCCCTGCATCGGGCTCTGTGCTGTAAGTGCAGAGACTACTTGGGATTCTCTCTCTCCATTACTCTCTCTCTGCCCCTCTCCTGCTCACTCTCTCTCTCTCTCTCTCTCTCTCAAAGTAAGTAAATTAATTAAATTTTAAAAAAAGAATAAAGAACTGAGGGACAACAAACAAATCTCTCCTATTCCAGAATTCCAAATAATTCACGTAGATACACTGCCCTCGAGGAGAGAAGCATAGTCCCCCACTCGAGTGTGTGCTATACATAATGACCTCCTTCCAAAGAGGACAGTACAGAAAGGGGAGGGGAGACAGCGACTTTCCAGTGGAGAGACCTGACGAACATCACCTCAGCCAGGTGACCAAGGCTGACATCAACAGAGATAAGTCACGTTAACTGCATGTACTCTTGATGTGTGATGAAAGCAGCACTTCACCTGTGTGGTCTTCCTTCCCCTGACTCATAACCCCAGTGTAATCATGAAGAAAACATTAGACGAATCCCAACCGAAAACACGCTAAAAAATACCTGAGCAGTATTCCTCAAGATGGTCAAGCTCATCAAAAACAAGGAAAGCCTAAGAAACTGGCTCAGCCAAGAGGAGCCTAAGAAGACACGCCAACTAAATGCAATGTGGCGTCTGGATGGGATCTTGGAACAGAGAAAGGACCTTAGATAAAAGCGAAAGGAATCTGAGTGAGGTGCGGACCTTTCACGAACAATTACGTATCAAAATTGGTTCACTCAGTGTGACAAATGTGCAATATTGATGTAAGAGGTTAATAGTAGCAGAAAGTGAGCCGATGAGAAAACTGAAAGCTGTGCTACCTATGAAGTTTTTCTAAAACTATTCTGAAATAAAGTTAATTAAAAAAAAAAAAAAAAGGGCAGTGGCTCATCTTGTGGCAAAATGAGATCCAAGGACACCAGTGACCATGAACTCATGTTCCTAAGACAAGTGAACTCTCCACGGAGCCACACTGAGGGGTGTGTGGGAAGAGGGGTGGCAGGAGCCGCATCAGTGGTCCCGAGGTGCCCCGCCCCACAGGCACAGGGCCTGAGAGTTTGAAGGCCATGGGAGTAGGTCACAGAGGGAAGGCTGCTCTCACCACTCCTGTCCACACAGCTGCTGGTGCCACTTTCTTAAGATCTCCCCCCTTCACGAATGAGCCCATGCAGATGTGCAAAGCAGCAGCCCCGCGTCAGAGGTGAAGTCACCCCCAGTGATCTTGCTGAGTCCCAGCCTGCCATCGGTGCCACCTCGCCACAAGCAGCCACCGAAGCACAGCTACCGGGTACACGTGCTGCAGAAGGTGGCCGGCGGAACCGTGGATGGCCAAAGCCATGGCCGCCTTTCCCCATGAAACCCTTCACTGGGAAGATTGGAGACTGGGAGACGGCAACCCTCTGGAAATTCAGTCTGTGACCTGTCCCCACCCCCATGTCATCTGCACTGTAACATTCATCCCGTTCACCTGTTTGCTCTCCTGCGTGTGAGCAACTTCCTGGAGGACAGGCCAAAGATATGGGCCAGGCTTCGGGATCCACACTGTGTGAGCTCAGAAAGTGTGTGTTAAAAGACGTGGGCAGACATGTGCTTCAAGGGCACCTATGAATGTCTGCCCTCTTCTTTAACAACCCCAGCAGGGGCCTTCCATGATGGGGACCATGGGAGGCCTGGACACACAGAGAAAACAGGACATGACCCCTCCAGGGCTCAGGCACTAGACAAGGGGTACTAAGACCAAAGTGCAGGGAGGGGAAAAGCCCTCAGCCTACTTAGAGGAAGGGAAGGCTTCACAGAGGAAGTGATGTTCCAAGGGCCAACTGCGCGCTTTAAGAGGAAAAGTCAGGAAATGTGCCTCGGAGGCAGATGAGGCGGAGAAGAGCCTTGGAGGCAAAGGGAGGAGCACACAGCCCAGAAATGGGACAAGAGGGGAATCCAAGCACAGACTCGATTCTGACCCGACTGGGAGTTCCCCACCATAACGAGGGGATTAAACACAGTACCACCCTCCTGGGGTTGTCAGGAGGATTAAGGAGTCAGGACACATGAATGGCTAAGAAGAGCATAGCAAAGCTCAAAAAGTTGCGTTTTTACTTGTATTATTATTCCAATATACAGGAGACGGGGTATTTAATCTGAGAACTACTCTCTTAAAATACCAGGCTATTAATGTGGAAGACTCCTTAAGATATATTCCAATTCTCTGCCATGACTCTTGGAAGCACTATTACCTGGACTTGGTGACATCCCAGTTTATAAATCCTATCCTACAGGGCACCTCAGGTCATGATCTCAGCTCAGGTCATGATCTCAAGGTTATGAGTTGGATCCCTGCGTCGGGCTCTGTGTTGATGGCATGGAGCCTGCTTGTGATTCTCTCTCCCTCTCTGCCCCTCCCCCGCTCATGTTCTTTCTTTCTCTCTCTCTCTCTCTCAAAATAAATAGATAAACTTAAAAAAAAAAAAAAGTATTATAAATCCTACCTGAAGCAGTGCTTCTCAAACAGCCCCAACAAAACCACCCCTGATTAAAGTCAGAGGAGAGGAAATGCAAAACTCCAGGAATCTGGGAATTGAACCCAAAGCAGCCTGCCACAAACAAAATATTGTCTCTAAGTTTCTTGTGTTAGCTTAAACTCATGTAAACTTTGCATTCCAATCTGTAATAGATCCATGACTGTTTTAATACAAAAATGCTTAAAACTAAGATGGAAGTGCCTAGAAGATGCAAAGACCCCTCTTAGTCGGTGGCTTGGACTACCCACAGCACAGGACCCCCACAGGGTCCAAGAACCCCAGATGAAGAAGCACAGTCATGGCCTTAGCATTCTCTTCTGCAAAATGGGAATACAACCCACACCGATTCTGACCGGTATCTGTGAGATGAGACAACGTGCGAAACCATGAAGCAGAGCACCAGGCGACACAGCAACACTTGGTACCAATGCTGAAGCAGAATCTTCGGGATGAATTATAACGTGCCTTCGAAACCCCACTGATCCATAAAATTGCTATTTGTGGGTATCTGGCTATCCTGTGCCAGGCACCGGACTAGCTCCTTTACCCTGTTTCTAATTCTGCAAAATACTTCGTATCCCCATTTTACTGGAAGAAACAGAGGCTCAACAAGATCAAGTCACAAGTCCAAGGCCAGGTGACTGGTAAGTGGGGGAGTCCAGACAACAACTCAGCTCTGGCTGACTCTATAAAGCTCCTGTGCTTTCCACCCTACCATACTACCTCTCTGTTTACTGGACAAGGCTCAGAAGAAGGATGTCTCTAAGAAAGACTTGCTTCCTGGGGCTGAATTTGAATTTTGACCTTGCTGTTTCCATGTAAATTCTAGTGAAAGGAGCTACTGGTGGACAGCCACATTCTTCCCACCCGCGAGCAGCAAGGGGAATCAGGGGGTGAAGCAGAAGCCGCGCTGCTGGCTCCCAACACCCATAACCCGGCCCAGAGAGACCCCTGAGCCCACTCACTTTTACTTTCATTTTCTAGCCATCACGACTTTCCCAGAAGTGAATGCTACAGATGTCAGCAAACTCCCGCCCCGAAGAGTACTGACTTGGGACCCATAACTACCATGGTCCCCAGAGGCAGAGGAGATGGGGGTCATGGAGGCTAGGAAGGTGGTGTGGGGGTGGGGAAAAAAACAGAAGCAGAGGAGGGCATCAATGACACGGACGCTAAAGGGTCTGCAGCGGGGCCCCTGCCTGCTCACCCTGCGTGCCCATTCCTTGAAGCAGCCCGAAGAAGGGCCCACTCTTAGGGAAAAAGAGGCACGTGGATTCCTAAATCCCAAGCCCCGGCTCTACCACCTTCTAACCAGATGACCTAAGGCTAGCTACTTTAAATTCCTTCAGCATCATCTCTAAAATGGAGATACAAAATCTCATGATCTCCCAGGATTCTTGTAAGGTAAGGAACAGGTATGAAAAGAACTTTGTTTCTTGGGAGGATCGTGTGTGAAAAAACCCTGCAACTTTAAAATGATTTCTAAAAAGCCATCGTTACCACCTCTCTATTGCATGAAGGCAGAAAAGGCCAACTAGTCAAAAGAGGCAAGCGAGGAGAGGTTTCTGTGGCACACAGAGCCCTTCCTCTTTTTGCCAAGCAATGTCAGATCTCTGCTTGGACTCTACAATCCCTGGATACCGGAAGCGGCTGCCTGACTACCGGGGGCACTGATGCCTTCCACATCTCTCTGAAAGGGAGAGCTTCTCCTTCAAAAACCTGTTTCAGAATTCTGGCCGGGAGAGCATGTCCAGACAAAGAGGGTCCCCTCAGAAGGCTGGCAGCCTCATCCTGTGACTCTCAAAGAGTTCCAGAAACCACAACCCTCGACAGGCGAGATAAGTTTGGTCAGAGACCGATGGCCAGTGAGCAGTCAGACCTCTCCAGCCCTGCCCCTCAGAGGCACAGGCTGACCAGATTAGAGAAACTAGACTGGCCACAGAAGTCTCCAACAACCTTCCAAAGAAGACCACACTAGTGGTCCAACTGTTGACCCCAATAAGGTAGGCTTTTTTGTTGTCCAATAAAAAAACGAAACGAGTGCATCCCAGGTCTAGCTCAAAAGTTTGTAGGAGTGAGACACTGGTGACTGACTGTCCAGAAGAAGTCAGAAAAGGTCTCAAGGCAAAAAAAAAAAACGTTTAGCACCTGTAAGGGCAGTAAAGACGGTGCAGAACACTGAAGAGCTACAGAAATTCCCAAAGACTGCATGGCCTTTCCTCCCTTCCTCGGATGTGATAGCAAGGGTCGGTCATGGCCTCAAAGAGTCAGGCTACTCTCGTTAAGGTACAGTCTTGGCCTGTACTTTGGCCACATAACAAAGAACCTCCCAGGCTGGTCTGAGACAACAGCCATTTCACACACCTAAGTCCCAAGCACTAGACAAGGATCAGATGTCAGTACAGGCTGCCTCTTGGAAAGGCTGGGGGTAATCAGCCCTTTCTGGCATGTATGGGAATCCCTTGGGCTACAAAAATCAGCACATCAAGAAGCCAGAGGTGCCACTGTGCTCTCACCTTGCTCCTCTATAATCTACAATTTGTCCAAGCCCAGAAGGGACTGGAGAGGCCCTAGGACTAGAAGTGGCATAGACCTGTTGATCAAGGAGATGTGTGTGTGTTTGAGAGTGGGAAAGAGATGAGCCAGGACCCTTTGATTCCAGATTCCTAATTTTTGGTCTTTTCCCTCCACCCTAAAGACCAACAGACAGCAGTCCTAGGAGGAGCAGTCCCTCTGAAGCAGCTTGGAAACCATTCACGTGCTCTGGGAGGACAGGGCTGAGCCTGGAGCAAGGGGGAGGGGGAGAGGGGGGAGAGAAAGAAGATAATGAATGGGCAGATCCACCCTGATCTGTGATCTGTAGCTAGGATTAAGCAAACCTCAGCTAAATTTTTCAGAGGCAGGAAGAGAAATACACTCAGAAAACACAACTAGGGAACAATATAACTAGAGGACAGATATGGGGGTGGAGGGGGCAAGACAAGAAGGCAGTTCATCCCTAAAAAGTGGCCAAGACTTCAAATTCTACTGAGATCCTGGCTGGCTCCCTGGCTCGAGGAAAGAGGGGAAGGGAGGAGCTATGGGAGCCTGTGAGAGTGGAACGCTGTCACCCAGGACCCCTCCGCCCTCCCCCCCCCCCCCCCCAGGAAATCGAGATAAAATTTCCCTAGGGCTGGAGGGGACAACTGTTTTTGTGGGACGGTGTGGGCCGGCGGGGAGGAAAACCGCGACAGACAGCACTCCTCGCCACCTCTATAGAGAAGGAAGACCGCCTCCTTCATACCTAGCAAAGATTCCTCCAGTTCTGGGAGCAGAGGGAGCAGAATTTGGGGTCTCTCCCTCCCACAACTGAACTGGACAGGCCAGAGGAGAGCCCAGGGGGTGTCCCAAGGCTCATAAAGGGCCGGTTAGAGTGGGTAAGAAGGGCCCCCCTTTGGCCCGACGCCTGGGGAGCCCCTTAGGAGGGGGCTACGGGTCGGGGGAGGGGTCACTATCCCCCTAAGCCGGGGTTGGGCGGGAGGAAGTGCTGCCCCGAAGAGGGTTCAACGCGAGCGAGACACTGGGTCGCGGGACAGGCACACTCACGGCGGCTCCGGGGCGGCGGCGTTACTTGGGGCCGGGGCTCGGACAGGCTCCGCTCCTCTCCCCCCGGCGGTGTCCCAGGCTCCGGCCTCCACTTCCGCCTTTCAGCCGCTCCGGATCCGGATCTCCACCTCAGACCCGCCCCTCAATACTCCCAGGTGACTGACAGGGCGGAGAGACCAATGGGAGGCACTCTTGACCGATTTACAGGCGACGCCTGTGGGGGGCACGGGCGAGGCGGGAGAGCGCGCGCGAGGGACGGCGGGACTTGTAGTTCAGAGAACTGGGAGGAGCCGGTGGCCGCCTGGGACTTAGGGTTAGGGTGGAGCCCGCTGCCGGCGAGGCGGAGCCCGGCCGGGAAAATTTTAAAGCCAGGGCTGCCAAACGCGTCACCCTGGGTTCCAGGAGCCCCGAGGGGAGGCGGGTGGCAGAGCGCTGGAAGAGGGCAGACGACTGTGTGAGCAGAATTGGGAAAGGAAAAATATGGTGTGAATGAATAATGCACATGAGGCCGCAGTCCTGAGCGCTGGCTAAACCGGAGAAGCCTCTGTCTGCACAGAGCTGCCAAGTCAGCTCTGGGAGCCCGACTGTTGGGGACATTCTGTAATGAGGAAGGTGACGGAAGTGCTATAGGAAGGGTTCTCTGGAGGTGAACCAGAGAGATCAAAAGGAGAGCTCCTGCCACTGCTCAGCCGTAAGCCAGGACCCTCCTCCTTTGGCTGAACATCAAGACACACCAGGATCACCTCTACCTCTGCCTCCCCCGACCCCGACCCCGACCCCGAACCAGCTCCTGTCTCTGATGCCAAATATGGAGCCGGACTACTTCTGCTTTGGCTCTCCCCATCCATAAATACAGATTAGAACCATTTCTGTTTGCCTCCCCCACCTTGACCTCCATATGGATCAGGACTATTTCTATTTTTCTTTTTTCTTTTCTTTTCTTTCTTTCTTTCTTTCTTTCTTTCTTTCTTTCTTTCTTTCTTTCTTTCTTTCTTTCTTTCCTTCCCTTAATGTGGATTAGGACCACTTCTGTCTCCGCCCACCCCCCTCCCCCAACACAGACCGGTATCTCCTCTGCGTTTGCATCCCACTCCCAGGAATACTACTCAAAACTTGTATGGAATCAAAGCTCAGTCCAGAGACAGCTGTGGGCGTTGTTCCTGTGACACCTGCTGACACCAATCATACTTTGGAGCTTGAGCTGAAGAATCAACCTGTCTGGGACCGCCTGCCGCAAAACTGCCCACACCTAGTTCCATCTGGTCACCAGAGCGCCGCTTTCTAACAATAGCCGTAACCCCCATCTCCCCACCTCTGCATCCCTGCAGTGATCATCTGAGAAGTGAAAGCTAAGAGGGAAGAGAGGACTTAAGAGAGCAAAGGAGACGGGCAGAGTGGAATTCCTAGCAGGTTCTTGGCTAGTGACAAGCTTTTCCCCCCAGACCCTGCTGTACCTAGCCTGTAACAGGTACAGGATTGGTTATACAAGATCAGTGGGGCGTCCCACTGGCTACCTTTCCAGAGCTGGAGGTGGGTCTGAGTCAGGACTCTGTGCCTCTCACACACTGTGTCTGAATCTGTGGCTGTCATGGGTGGGAGGAGGAGGGGTATAACGGGCCCGCAGTGACTCATTAAGGTTTCTACCTCATCCCTGGGGCTTCTGGTGGCGTGAATGTGGTGCCAAGTGGATTGCTCGGCGCCTTTGCCCTTCCTAGAGACAGCAACAGGGCCCTGGGGTGCGGTGGGGAGTGACTGCCCTGTAGGCTCCTCCAAAGCCCTGGAGCTCTCAGACCAACCCCCAGAAACAGCCAGAGCCAACAACTACAAAAATAAAGCATTTATTTCCTATCCAAAAGTGAGCCTTGGGTGTTGGGTGGCAAAGGAGAACTGGAGAACAGGGTGGGTTTGTGAGAAGTCAGGGCCCTGAGTGAGACCGTGTTGGGTGTGGGGAGAACAGGCTCGGAAGAGGTCTGGTGAGGGGAGGGGTAGGGAGTGCCGTGGGGACTGTTTCAAGTTGCTGGCAGCAGAAAAGACCACCTTCAGGGACAGCCTGCGGAAACACAGAAACAGAGATGTTGACAGGCCCAGGCCCAGGGGTAGAAGCTGACATTTCTGGGCCCAGAAAGCACTCTCTGGAGCACAGGAACCCGGAGAGGACACTCTAAGGCAGGAACTGCAAATCCAAATACCTACAGAGACCAGACAAAGAAGTCAAAGGAGGGAAGCCAGCTAAGTGTCAGGAGATGATCCAGAAATGTGGCGACTGTGAAAAAGTGGCGAGCACAGGCCCCATCTCAAGAGGACTGCGGCCACTCAACACCAGTGGATTATTGCCAGTGGAATGTTGGCCCAGGGTTGCCAGAACGCCCCAAGTTTTTTAGAGAAACTGGAATATCTGGATATTTGTGTGAACTCTGATTTTTAGTGTCAGCAACTCATTCGCATTTTACCACACACACACACACACACACACACACACAAATCTGCGAGAATCGAAGAATACATATCTGCGGGCCACCCGTTTGTTTCTTGTGTGGGTTGAGGGATGGGATGAGCCCCTCCAGCCTGGGCTGGTAGTGGGAGGTCTAAGGAGTCTTGGGCTCCTCAGATACCAGCTGCGATCTCAAACCTACCTGTCTCAAGGTGACATCACTTCCAAGGTGTCCAGCAGAATCCAGGGGCTGGGATAGAAGGCCTCACAATATCACTAAGCTATCTCTGCTGCAGAATCTGCAATCTGTCCCTCTCGCCTTAGACACCAAGATCCTGTCTGCTCTTGCCTCAGTCTTCGTGGGCTTGATCTGGGACCCTCCCCCAACCCCCGGTGCTCCCTGGTATCTACCTGCCTCCAGATCCTGGGGAGAAAGCAGGACATGTCATCTGCCCAGCCGGATCGGCACTGCATTCTGTCTCATGCCTGTTGGGTTCCACAGCCTCAGGTGGCTCCCCCTCACAGAGGGGAAGGATACGGGAAGGTTTAGAAAAGGGAAGAGGGTCCGAAGTAACCAGGCTTTGTTAAAAAGTCCCGAGAATGCAGAGCCAACCAGACCAGCCGGTGGCTGTTGACCGGAGGCAGGAGGCCAAGGGGCCCAGTCCCTCCCTGGATGGCAAGCAGCAGTGCCCACCCCAGACGGGCCTGGGCCCAGGGCCAGGGTCAGTGGAACGTGTCTGACCTGGACCGAAAGCTGTGCTGCATGAGGCTTGGGGTCGGGGATGGGGCCTCTGGCACTGGGGAAGGTCCCAGAGGCTCAGGCTCTGAGGGGAAGGGGGACAGCACGGAGAGCCTCAGGTTGGAGGGGGCGGCCCCCATCTCTGCTGTCCCCACACTGGCTGGGCAGTGGACCTCAGCAAAAGTAGTATCCTGGAGGCTGGGCGGTGGTCCAGATAGACAGGGTGAGATGCGTGGAGGCCTCAGCTGGGGACCAGGAGGGTCTGGGAGCCGAGCCGAGACTACTGGGTGGACTGGGGGACCCAGCCTAGCCTGTAGCAGGCCCATGATGTGTCGAAGCTCCCGGCTCAGCTGAGACACTTCCTGGTTGAGGCGGGAGATCTGTGGAAAACACAACAGATCGTTTCCCAGATGCCACAACAATCATCAATCTCCCGGGTGCGCCCCCCTCCACTGTGTACAAAACTCTTTCCCAGCCACTCCTGCTCATGGCCACTGCGAGAAAAAGGCAGGGCAGGGGTTATCTTTGTCTAGATGTAAACACTCAGCTTGTTTCCAAAAAGGCTTTGGGACAGCAGGTATTGCTATCCCCTCTCCTCCACTTTTACAAGAGGCAGAAAAATAGGCTCAAAGAGGCCACAAAGCTGGAAGTGACATACACAGCAGCCTTACTCTCAGGTGACCCCCCGCACACAAGCTCAAGCATCTATTCAGTGTTTTGCAAACTTCAGGGAGTACAAATCAACTGAGAAACTTGTCAAAATGCAGATTCCTGGGCCCCGCCCCAGCCATTCCAAATTGGGTGAGGCTCAGGAGTCTGCATCTTAATGGTGCTGACAGACACTCAAGTGAGGGAAACACCACCTAGAACAGTGAACCCAAGCAGGACTGGCCCTCCATCTGGCCCAACAGGGCCTGGTCCCGCCCCCCAGCCCCAGGGGCTGCCCTCCTGGGATGCAGATGATGTTTATCAGAACCCAGGGAAGGCCCACTCCCTAAGGGTTGGGCCTGACTGTGCCCTGATGACAGCTCAGAGATCCCCTGGGAGGAGGCAGAGGCAGAGCCTTGGCATACAAGATCTGGGCTCTTCCTGACCAGGGTTTAGACGTGAGGATCCAGGTCTCCCAGGGCTGAAGGCCTCTCAGCCTCCCTGTCCTCTGACCCCTAAGTTTGCTGAGCATTCCCTTCCCAGGGCTGGGGAAGGAAAAGGACTTGGTAGGGGGCAGGTCCCTAAAGGAGAGACCCCACAGTGGAGGAGGGAGGAGAGGCTGTCTTTGCGGGCTAGATAGCCTGAGCCAGCCGGGAAAGGGTGGAGGCAGCAGGCACTGAGTACTTACCTGTGCCAGGGGCTGGGCCAGGCACATGAGCACTCTTATATCATGCTCAACAACTCTGGCAAAAACGGGTTAATTTTCCCATTTTTCGATGAGGAAATTGAAGTTTGGGGTGGTTGTGGGACTTGCCCAAGGTCACCCGGCTAGTGTGAATAAGTGAACTCAGGACTCTGGCTCCAAACCCTCAAATGCTCTTACATACGAGGCACATCGCTGATCCCAAGATGCTATTTGCCAAGGTTGGAAGGAAGGAGTCAACCCCAACCTACCTCCTGGTTTAGCCTGCAGACCTTTTCCTTCATCTCCTCGGCCTCAGTGGCCAGTTCCTGGCTGGGCCTGGTCCCTGCAGCCAGAATGGGGTGGAAGGGTGCAGGGTGAGTGCAAGGAGCGGGAGTCTACGGCTTGGGCCGGGTCCCCTCCTCTTGCTGGGCAGGCAGAGAAGAGAGGAGAAGAAGCTCTGGGCTCAGGATGATGGGAAAGCCAGACTCTTCCCTGCCCCTTCCCCTGACCCCTGCCCCAGCTGTACATGCAAAAGCTTCTCTTTAGCATCTGAACACAACATGCTCTTCTCTCCTGCCTTTATCCCAACAACTGCCTTGCTCCACCCCTCAAACTCCTATCCAACACTTAAGACCCCCTACAAGTGTCCCCTCCTCTAAGAAGGACAGTTAGGGGTGCCCTCCCCTCCTACCTCAGAGCCTTGTTCCTGTCTCAGTTGTGGCACTTGACACCCTGTTCTGGAATCGTTTATCTGAGGACACAGGTGTGTCCCCCACTAGACTGGAAGCTCACTGAGAGTGCAGGCCAGGTCTGATACATCTATGTTTTCCCAGCACAGAGTCCGGCACATGGTCAGCCCTTACTACACATGGGATGGACGGCTGAAGGGACGGACCGGTGGACGGATGGCGGGTGAATGGGTGACGGAGAGTGAGGTCTACGGCTGGCCCTTACCTGAAGGAGGGGCCTGTGAGCAGGGCCTAGCGTGCTCATGCCTCCTGCTGAACCGAAAGGTAGGGGCCTCCGCTGTGCTGCCAGAGTCCTCAATGCCATCCACTATCCTGGGATGGGGGCAGTGATCATCAGTCCCATGCGGAGAGGGCAAGGGCCAGAGCAGAGCAGGCGGAGGGTAACTGGGGACAGCAGTGCCAGGGAGCTGGGGAGGAGCAGCAGTCAAAGAGGGGTGGGGTTGCAAGTGTGGTGGATCAGGAAGGGCGGGTGGGCAGATGGGGCAGAGATAGGAAGAGCACTGGTTGGAAGGCTGGGGACGGAGCCCAGAGAAGGTTCTGGAAGCCAGCAGGGGTATGGGGAAGGCAGGGGAGGCTGGCGTCTCACCGGGGACTGAGGTCCGGAGGTCCAAAGGTTCCCAGTGGGGGAATGAGAAGCTGGGGGGGCTTCCAGGCAGCAGAACCCCTGGGGGGGCCATGAGGGGAGGGGCTGTGGCCCCGGCCAGCCAGGGCAGGGGAAGGGAATGGGGACAGGGAAGGGGAGGAGACAAGGGCTGAGAATGGGGGCAGCTCCTCGCCCAAGAGGCTGACCAGGGAGCCCCGGGGCCGCGCTGGGCTGAGGTTGGGCAGCAGGAGGGGCCGGCGGGGCCTGGAACCACCCCCAGACTCCACCCCAGTCTCGGCCTCTGTGATGGATGGTAGGGTCTTGTCTGAGGAGGAGCCAAGGCTTTCAGAGCGGGGCTGTGGGCAGAGGGCAGCTGATGTCAGGACAGTGAACAATAGGCCCCTTCATTAAGCAACAGCCTTCACTGGCAGATGCAGCCACCCATCCCCCCCCGCCTTCTCCCTGCAGCAGAGGAGCCACGGAAAGGTGCCTCCAGCTCCCAGACTCCCCCATGCAACCTCAAACCCCACCCCACACCTCCCAGGAAGATGGTGTTACCTGGGAGAGGCGAGGAGATCTGGAAAAGCGGCTGAGGCCCTGCGGGGACATAGGGGGGATTCAAGCTGACTCACACCTCCCCCCTCTCCTGGTGCAGCTCTTCCTCCCCATCAGTGCTGTGGGCTTTGAGAATGTGGGGCCTTTTTGTGGAACTGAGTCAGAGATACTTCCAACTCCAACTCAGAGATGTCTGAGTGGCAAAGTAAGTCTGAAAAGCAGTGAAAGACAAAGGCCTAGGGTGTAAACTGTAGACCTGGCCCAGAGGCTAAGCCAAAATGGGGTCAGGAAATATTTGGTGAGTGCCGAAGAGGAAACCCAGGGGATGATGCCCAGTTCAGAGACGGACTTGGAGTAGGAGCACGCGAGGGGGACTGTTTCCAAAGTGAGGTCCCTCTGAGGGGTCTGAGGGGGGTGCTGAGGGGTGGCCAACAGGAAATGATGGGTCAGAGGAGTCGGAAGTAGAAGTGGTGAGAGACGGTCCATGGGGTTGGGTGATGGCCAATGAAGAAGGGTCAGGTGGGGGTGGAAGATGTTAAGCGTGGAAGGGACAATGGAAGGGGGTGCCGGGGATTGAGAAATGATGTTCTCCGGGTGGAAGGAGATGCATGAGACTCTCTCTTGGGATGGGGAGGTCTGCCCTGAAGGAGGGGACCTCGGAGGAGGTGGAGGCCATAGGGGGTCTACATACATTGGTGTCAGAGCCCTGGCGCAGGTTGAAGGTGAGGTCCCGGGGCAGGCCAGCCCGGAAGGCAGCCCCGTACTCAGGATAGAGTCTCAGGACCTCAGCCAGCCCTCTGCTGCTCAGCTGCTGCAGGCCACAGTAGGTCAGTGCCTTCACGTCAGCGCTGGTCTTCAGCACGCAGCTTGGGACTGCCCCTGACCCAGGCTCCTGCCCCGGCTCAGGGATATCTGCCCCAATCAGGTCCCCCTTCCCTGTAAGGGATGGGGATAGTCAGCTGGGGCAGAGGGACCAAGAGGATATCAGTGGGAAGTGGTCAGTGGAGCTGGGGGATGGTTAGTGTGTTTGAAGGGCGGTCAGAGAAGGATCAATCAATAGGATTGGTGGAAATAATCAATGGAGTTGGGAAGAAGTCAGTGGAGAGTGACTGATGAAGTTGGGAGACAGTCAATGGGAAATGTCAGTATAATCAATGGAACTAGATGATCAGTTAAAGAATGGCCAGAGGGGTCAGCTAAAGGGTAAAGGTCAATGGAGTTGAGGGTCAGGGGGGAAGAGTCAATGGAGTTGGGAGATGGTGCAGCGGGAAAGGATCAGTGGAGTTGGGGGAGAGTCACTGGGGAAGGGCTGATGGGTTGATGGCCAATAGGATTAGGGGAGAATCTGAGGGTATGGTCAAAAGGGGAAGGTAGTAAGGTGAAGGCACCAGGAAAGAGGACCCCCTCAGCAGGAATTCCACATATCCACTAGGGGTATCCCAGGCCCTAGATCCCTGGCCACACCCAATGCCCCTGGGGGCAGGTTCTGGGGTAGGTAGTAGGCGGTGGTGGGATCCTCACCCAGGATGGCCAGCACCATGTTGTCTCGAAGCACCTCAAGCGAGCCGGAGCAGACGTAGTAGTGTGCCTGCAGGGCGTCCCCACGGCGCAACAGGTACTCGCCTGGAGCGCAGAACGAGGTCTTGATGTGCAGGGAGAGGGCCCGCAGGCAGCCTCTGCTCGCTGCTGCAAACAGCGGCAGCTGCAGGATCTCCCGATTCAGGTGCATAGCGATGTCAGCTCTCAGCTCGTCTGGGAAGTCACGCAGTAACTGCATAAGGGGCATAGGTCATTCTGGCCATCCCCCTGCAGCTGCTACTTGAGTTCTATAAATGTGCTGAGCTGTCTCCAAGGAGAGGACTCCAAAACTTGCCTTTTGCTTTGAAGTTACCTGTGTTTGACCTTCAAGAAGACCTCTGTGTATCAAACCTCAATTTTGCTTGTGTGTGGACCTCTCAACCCAAGTTCAGGAGCAGAGACTAGGCCTTTTCCTATGTGTCCACTGCCTGTGACTACACACGGTGGTCACTCACACATGTCCTTGGTTACTCAACCCCGTACAAGGATCGGCCCTGGTGGGTCAGCTTTCAACCGGGAGTCAGGAAACTAGAAGTCAGCTCTGCCCCTAAGTCCTTGTGAACCTCGGGCAATCCATTTGCTCTCTCTGGGCCTCAATATCCCCATCTGTAAAACGCAGGGTTACACAAGACCTTGAACATTACCAATGATCTCTGAGGAGCCAAACAATGTTCATAGTTCTATCCTCATCTTAGGGAGCCCCTAGGCCACTTGGGCTTGCTGACCTCTCCCTCTTGTCCCCATTTCCTCCCCAGGCTCCTCTTCTAACTTTCCACACTCTGCCTGCATCATGGCAGCCAGCTCCTTGACTTCCCTACTCCCTGTGAGCCTGGAGCCCTACCTATGGGTCTAGACCTATATTTTCAACTACTGATGGAACAGCCTCCACCTGGATCTCCCACAGGCACCACACCCTCATCATGGCCTAATCCTGGACTTTCATTTTCACACCTTCCTCCTGTGATGCCCCATCATGCCCCTTTGCCCAAACCAGGGACCTGGGGCCTATTCTGAGCTCCTCTCCTGCAACCAGCCGATCACCAGGTCCTCCGGCTCTGGCTCTCAGAGATACCTCCTAGATCCTCAGGTCACTTCCCAGCCTAAAAGTTTTGCAGAATACAATCTAAATTCAAGACCACCCATGAGCTGGCCTGACCCGCCTCCCCAGCCCTGTCTCTTGCACTCCGGTCTCCCTCCTCCCCTCCACAGCACTCACACATCCAGTCCTGAAGGCTCACTGACTTGACTTTCAGTTCCCTGAACTCCCCTGCTCTTTTGTGTCAACATTTCCGGGTCTGTGTTCCTACTCCTCTTTCTGCCTGGAATGGCCTCTGGTAGCAGGCTGATTTCCTTCTTGCCCCTCACGATGTCCCCTCTTCCGTGCCGCCTTCCCTGACTCCTCTAGGCCCAGGCACAACATCCCCTAATTGCTCTGCCATCCCTCCAGCAGAGTCCTATTCACTGCGTAATTATTTGTTTACCTGTCTGCCTCCTTCACCCAACTGGTGTCTCCCTCAGGACAAGGGCTGAGTGTCATCATCTCTGAGCTCCCTGTGTCCCGCACAGAGGCTGGCCCAAAGCAAGCGCTCAGGAAAGGCTGGCTGAGGGGGGTGGGGGTGGGGGATGGCATTAGCTAAGGCCTGAGCTCCCTCTCAGCTCCGGTGTTCTAGTGCCAAGGAAAAGGGATGTGGATGGGGGTCGGTGCCGTGCCCCTTTGAGCAGGGCTTCGCCTCCCGGGACCCCAGGTGTCTCCATCCCAACCCCAGAGAGACGGCGACCCCTCTCCCACTCTGACGCCACGCGCCGGGGTCCGGGTACACTACCTCGTTGGCGTCGATGCCGCTGTTGACAGCCCACGTGGTCTGGAAGGACTCGAGCATGCGCTGCTTGAGCGGCCGCGGCAGGCGGTGCACACGGATGAAGTCCTTGAGGTCCTTCATGCGGCGGTGGTAGAGTGAACGGCGCGAGTACATGCGCTGGATGATGGCCGTCACGTTCCCGAACACCACGGCGTGCATCAGCGCTGCAGCGGCGGCAGCGGCAGCGGGTTAGGGACGGCCACCCCTCCCGCCTCCACCCCCGCCCCAGGACCCAACCTGCCTGTGGACGGCTCTGGGCGCCTGGGGAGGGAGGGGCAGGAGAGCCAGCGGGCTTGGGTTGGCTCAGGGAATACCCAGACCTGATGTTCCTCTCCTGCCCTCCAGCTAGGTCATGAACTTGGGTTTCCCATTCCCTTCGCAGAAGGCCAGCACGCCCCCCCCCCACCCCCCCCCCACCCCCCGCCGGGGACCAGCATGTAGTAGATGCTGAGGAAACGGCTATGAATGAATGCACGACTGTCTGGACGTGGGTGGGCATCTTGCCTTCTCTGAGCCTGTTTCCCCCTCTGCACGCTGGGCTTAGCGGGGCCACCCTGGGGCATGGTGGGCCCGGCCTCACCGCCTATGAGCATGGTGCAGATGGAGAAGATCTTCTCCGCGTCGGTGTTGGCGCACACGTTGCCGAAGCCCACGCTGGTGAGGCTGCTCAGCGTGAAGTAGAGGGCAGCGATGTAGGCACTGCGCCGCGACGGGCCACCCGCCGAGCCATTGACGTAGGGCTCCTCCAGCCGCTTGCCCAGCTCGTGCAACCAGCCTGGGTGGGGGGGGGGGGGGTAGTGGAGGGAGGCAAGGAGCGGCGGCCCAGGCAGTGGAGAGCTGGCCTTCCCTGAGCTGCCTGAGCTTGACCTTGGGCAAGTATTTACAGAGGCGAGGGGAGGTTTGCACCCGCAGGGACAGAAAATGTCCCCAGTGGTCTGGGCCTGGGACTCCCCACAGTGAACTGGTTACAGCTGCAAACTTCCTAAGCTCCTGAATGTTTGGGGGGACCCTCCTCACTCTAACAGTTTACTGAGCACCCCTGTGTACAGGGTGCTGGCACTTGACCCCACCATTCTCCCTGCCCTGATGGAACCTACCGTCTGGAGGGGAAAGACACATGAAATAAATGACAGGTGGGCAGTGAGCTACGAAAAGGGAAGTACGGGGCGTCCTAGGAGCCATAATGAGTTAGGGAGAGTTAGCTTAGTGGTGATTGCAAGGAATAGAAAAGTCACTTAGGGGAAGAAGGGAGGGAAGACAAAGGGAGAAGATTCCCGAGAGGAAAACAGGTTCAAGGCCGTTGTGAGAAAGCAGTGCATCCCGGGGAGCTGGAAGGAGGCCAGCGTGGCTGCAGCACAGGGCACAGGGAAGAAAGGGAAACCAAGTGGGGAGAGAGAAGGCAGCAGGGCTATGCAGGGTGTGGATTGAGTGGGGACTTTTTTTTTTTTTTTGAGTGTGGACTTTATTTTGAGGGCAGTGGAGAGCCACTGAAAAGGTCGGGGGGAGAAGGAGCACTACCTCTGCCCCAAACACCCTCCTGACCATGAGAGTGTTTCCTGTACTGCTTTGATTGCCTGTCACCGGTCTTGCTCCCCTGCTAGGCTGTGAGGTCTGCCCAGGCAGACCCCTGGTCTTCACTTCAGTACCCCCGTGCCTGACCCAGAGGGAAGAATGTGGGGTGGTGGGTGTGGTGCCAGAGGAGGCATCAGCCCGGGGGCCTGAGTGGACAGGGCAGGTGGACGGATGTCAACGAAAGCCTGGGGTCGGTGGCTCACCGATGTCCCAAAGCAGCGGGTCATTGGCCTCCATCTCCCGGCGCCCGATGACGTACCAGATGCAGGCCATCCAGTGGGCGAGGAGCGCGAAGACGGACATGAGTAGTGTGAGGACCACGGCGCTGCACTGTGAGTATCGCTCCAGCTTCTGCAGCAGCCGCAGCAGCCGCAGCAGCCGCACCGTCTTCAGAAGGTGCACCAGCGATGTCTGCAGGAGTGTGGTGGGGGAGGCTGGGAGCAGGCCCGCCTCCGCCTCCTCGGAGCCCCTGCGTCCCCTCCCAGATGCCCTGGAGCCAGGGGAAGCTGCAGCAGGGGAAACCGTCCCTGCTGTCCTGAGAAAGTGACCAGGGAATGTGGCCAGGAGAGAATAATACTAAAACCAATAAAGGCTAACACTTACTATGTGTACTTGCTTACTTATGTAAGTACTTACTATATGTGTGTCAGGCTCTGGGCTAAGCACTTACGATCCTCATGACACACTCATGCCTTCAGTTCAGTTACCATCATTGTTCCAGTTTGCAGATGAGTAAACTAAGGCTCAGAGGCAGGGGAACAGACACAATGATCTCTGGCCCCTGCTTGAAGCCCTCAAAGTCTTGGGCACAACCAGCTGCGGACAAGAGCTGGTTGTTGGCGATGACAGCAGTTGTGATGGGAGCCGTCCTCAACCCACAGAGTAGCAAGGTAAGGCGCGAACAGGCAAGAGGCTTGGGGACAGGGGGAGGTTAGGGGCCATGGCCATGGTGGGTGAGCTGCTGATGAGAGGCGCATACCGAAGTGCTGGGGCAAGGAGAGCAGAAAGTGAAGGAGCCTGGGTTTCAAGGTCTTAGCCATTGTGGGGCTTAGGTGGGGGTTATGGAGCTGGTGGCACCTCGTAAGCATCCTGTGTTAGCTAATATTACCACCACGACTGTTGTCATTGTGGTCACCAGTGCTTCAATTAGCCCTCCAAAGCTTGGAGACGAGGAGCAGGTACAGAAACTTATCCTCTCACTACTCTGGGAGGGGGCAGCTTGGAAGCTAGGGCTAGGGGCTCTGGGGCAGCGCCGGGGGAACTTGGTATGAAGGCCCTCTCAGAAGCCTCTGACAGCATCCCCCACAGCCCTGGCCCGGCACGGCTCCTGAGCCACCTCCTGTCCTTTTCTCTAATTTTAGGTGAAGGAGCTGGAAAGGAGGTGGCCCTGCTTCCTCCACATGGACCGTCTCCAGGGCTTAACGCCTGCCTCCAGCTCCCAGAGCTTCTGCTTCCAAACTTGAGTCCTTCAGAGCTTCTCCTAGTCACCTGCCTCTGAGCCCCACTCCCTTGGGGCCCTCCTCTCCTTCTCCTTGGACCAGAGTGTCCCAGGCCTGGCTCCTTCAAGTCCACAGCTCTGCCAGTGCCTACTCATCCTCTATCTTTGCTCTGTCTCCCTCCAGCCCCACACTGCTCCTCCTCCCGCCTTCTGCCACATCATCGAGTTGGGTGCATGGGGTTCCTGAGAACCGGGGTGGTACGTTAGAAAGAGGAATAGACTAGGAGTCTGGAGGCCTGGTTCCAATCTCCTGCCTGCCGCTGCTAGCTGTGTGACCTGCGGCAAGTCACTTAACCTCTCTGAGCCTTTGCATCTACCTCTGAAAAAGAGAATCTGCCCTGAAGGGTTACTGTGAGGCTCCTATGTGATGATGTGGGCGAAAGGACTTAGTAAATGTAAGATGCTCCTTAAGGTATCAGAGGAGGGGGACTGCCTGGGAGGAGAGACAGGGGATTCTCTGTAGCTCTCCCCAGGACAGCTGTCCGGCTGGCTGACACAGCCTGGTGGGCACGGGATGGGAGAGTGCAGTCACAGGGAGGGGTGGGGAGCTCTGCTCGGAGTGGCCGGAGCCTCAGGGCAGACATACACACATGCACGTGTGTGGGAGTGTGCACACACGTGTACCCAGCCAGGAGAAGAGGCCCACAGCCCGTTGGCGGCTAGTTAAATCCGGCTGCGTGTAGGTGGTTTCCCACTATAGCTGAGTGTGGCAGAGAGAGGAGCGCACAGGGAAACTGCTCTCCACCTCCCCACCCAACAGCCAAGGGGGTCTGGGGACACAGGGTGGGACTCCCTCACCCTGGACTCGAGAGCACCTGCTATCTGCTGGCTGGGTGCAGAGCTGACCACTCAGGGCACCTCCGGGCAGTCCCCGGGGAGCTGAGAGGGCCCAGGACCTGGCACTGTCTGCCTCCAAATCCACCCCACAGCCTCTGCCTCCTTGTCTTGGCTTACAACGCTCCCCCCAGATGCTCTCTCCCCATCTTCTGCCAGCCAAATCCTGCTCTCTGTCAAGGGTCTAGCTCTGCTCTGTCTCCTGCAGGAATCCTTCCCAGACCACCCCTGGCCTTTTTCCAACTGCAGTGCTTTGGCCTCCCAGGTGCTGGCTAGATTTCAGATCATTTGTATGCACGCCCACTTTCCTGCCTGGAACTCCAAGGTCGGCTAGCTCCTGCCCAGCTGCCAGCAACACCTGGGCCCCATCTTCCTCTCCATTCACCTCTTCTGTTCCTGCTGTCCCCTCCACCAGTCCTGCCCCCTCACCAGCTTAGCTGCCTGGAGGCTGAATCCTTGTCCCTTTTCCCCACCGTGACCATGCTCCACACAGTGCTTTGCAGACAGCTAAATGCTCATCGGTTGTTTGTTAAATAAAAATGTGAAAAGTACCACTCATTTGGCATCAGACCAATGCCGCCTTGGTAGCCCTAGTTAGCTTTTCATTTGTCTCAGCTTCCCTCAGTGATTGTGAGCTGAGCTCCCCGAGAGCGCAGACCCTCCCAGCTCCTTCTGAGCAGCCCACGGCAGGTGCCTGACAACTACATGCAGATGGATGGATGGGAAGGACTGAGTCTGAGTTGGGGTCGGTGCCTTCATAGGAGATGCTGGGCTAATTTGGGAGGCTGGGCTGCAGGGTGGCCTGGGGGTCACTCACCACGGTGATGTTGAAGACATAAAGCAGGTCAAAAGGCAGAGCAGCAATAAGGTCAACAAAGAACCAGGTGGCCAGGTAGTGAAGACCGATGGAACGAGGAGCAGAGACCACCTGGCCGGACTGGGACACATAGGTGGTGCGGAAGTTCAGGATGATATCTGGGGGTGCAAGAGGCTGTTGGTTACTAGGGGGCTTTGTGCCCAGAAACTCAGGCCGAGGGGCCAAGGAAATGAGTAAGCTGGGAACAAGCCTGAGGCCCAGAATGGAGGTGGGGGCAGGGAAGAGGAAGAGAGCTCGGGCTTCTGGCTGGTCTCCAGGGAGGAGTGGTCTAAAGGTTGAAGGCTGAAGGGGTCAGAGGTCAGGGCACATGGACCATTAGGACTTAAAGACCCAGAAATGGTTGGGCTCTGAATGCCTGGGTACTGCAGGCCCAGGATCGAGCAAAGGTTGGAGGAGTGGGTCCCTCCAGCCCACCCACCAGGGTATGTGGGGCAGAAGGTCTAACCCAGGATGAAGAGCATCTCCACGGCGATGTCGCTGACAAGGGTGTGTCGGGAAGTGATGGGGGTGTCATCATCGCCCAAGAAGCAGACATTGTAGGGAACGGTGACCGCAACGTAGAAGGTGGCGAGGAGGATGAGGCCGTCCCACACGGCCTTGGGGACGCTGTAGTGGAGGAGGAGGCAGCGGGACCCCCCCACGGAGGCCACCTTGTACTCGGGCACTGATGGCTTTGGCTCAAACACGTTCTAGGGGGAGAGGGGTGGCGGTTGGGGACATTTAAGGGAAAGAGGAGCCGAGGCTTGGGGAAGGGAGAGGCAGCGGATGGGGAAGGGGGGAGTGGGTGCTGCAGGCATGACCACGACAGGAGATAGAAGGTGCAGGGGAGAGGGTCAGGGGCTGTCACCTAACACTTCCTACCTCTGCCAAGCAACTGCTCAGGCCCCCTGTTGATCAATCATGTTTTGAGAGGGGATGGGCCTTCCCCCTACTTGAGAGGGAGATTATGACAAATCAGGCACACGCCTTAGCTTGAGGGGTCACTAACATCTCCCTTAAGTTTCTCTTGGTATTTGGGGGCCCTGTGGGGGACGGGGATATCCCAGAGATGAGGGGAGGCTGGCACGGCGCACCCCATTCCCTGTAGCCCTCAAAACAACTCAGAGGGTTGGACAATTGATCCCAAGGCTTTATCAGGGTCCTAGGGCTAGACAGCAGGACCCCACTGGGGGCTCTCTCCCTAGGACCACAGCTTGTGATTTCACTCCTCCCCCGCATAGGTAACTCTATCATCCAGAGGTAGGTGATGTAATTGCTGCTAGATCCCTGCCCTTATGACATCATCATAGTAGAGTAATGTCAATCAGAAGGAAGCAAGGGAAATGGGGTTGGAAGATGTGAGGGGACATGATGGGACACAGCAGAGAGTCATACATGAGAAACGGGTGGACAGAGGAATAAGCCACGGGAGGGAGATCAGATAGGCAGGGAGACGGGGAGACAGTAGCAAGGCTGTCTCAGAATCACAGCTGGGAGACGTTGGGGTGCAGACAGGACTCACATTATTGGTTTTCATGCCTCCTTGGCCCCGGCGGCCAAAATGGCCAGTCAGCCGGTGTAGGACAGTACGGCTCTGCCTCCTGGCAGATCGAAGTCTTGAGCTGGCTCCCCTCCTACCAAAACCGCCCGAGTTTTCTGTTGGGAAGAAGGGTGCAAGATAAATGGGGGCACATCCCGTGAGGCCCGGTAGGGAGAGGTCTTGTGTGACCTTCAGCAAGGACCTCTGACCATTAATGCCTCCTCCCCAGGCCTGCAGTTACCATGATTACTGTCACCATGGCCTCCTGAGGGGCCAAGTCCTGGGCCTCCACTCTGAGTGATGTCCTTGAAGGAAAAGAGGAAAAGCACGACCTCTCCCATCTCATTCTTGATGGGCATCATGTCCAAGAGGCACCAAAAGGCTGAGCCTATAGATGTGGAGAGGTGGAATGGGAGGGTGAGCAGTCCATGGCACCCCTTTCCCCTTAACCTCCCATGGTTCCTGAGCATAGTCAAAGGGCTTGGCAAAGGTTTAGATCTGGAAAGAACCCCAGAGATTATGTTAGCTGACTCCTTCCCTTCCAGATGGGAGAACAAAGTCCTCGAGAGGATCAGGGATGTACTTGGCGTCACCTAGTCAGCCTGTGGCAGTGGGCGGACCAGCACCCAGACTTCTGCCATGCCAGGCAAATTCTGGGTAAGGCACCTAGGCAGGGCTGCGGGGCTGCAGGGCAGGCCAGGCCTCCTTACCATCCTTTCGATAGAAGCAGATTTCAGCCCGGTGCTCCTGATGGCCCTCCAGGGCCTTGTGCAGCCTCTGCAGTGCTGGCTCGCTGGTCTCCGGACCATAGAGGAAGCGGCAGCTGCAGGTTTTCTGCATGACCTCGGTACGGCCGTAGCCTGTGAGCTCACAGAATCCGTCAGAGCAGTACACAATGGGAAAGCCCCGTGGGCCCTGTGCGTTGGCCAGCAGGAAGTTGCTGTCTGTGGGAAGAAGAGGTCAAGGTTAGGTCAAGGCCAGGAGGGGAGCTTAGCTTCAAGGTGGGTAAGTACCTCCCCCAGGCTGTGGTCAGAAGTCAGAGCCAGAAGCTTCCCAGGCTTCATTTGATTCCTGGGTCCCCTTTGGGATATTCTGAAATGAGAGTGCGAAGAGATAGAACAAAAGGACAAGGACGTAAGGGTGGCCCGGAACCGGCACAGGGATCACTGGGGGGTTGGAGAAGGTCATGCAGTCCTTCTGCCTGCATTCAGGCTGGTGAGCTTATACAGAGGACCTATAGTAGTAAGAGCATGGGCTCCAGCACCACACCCCTGCCGCTTTCCAACCGTAACCTTGGACAAGTTAATGAACTCTCTTCTGTGCCTCAGCTTTCGTATCTGCAAAGTGGGGGATAATATATCTTGTTCACATGGTTGTCGTGAGAGTTATATGAGTTACCTGGGGAAAACAGATCCTAGCATTCACTAAGTGCTACACTGACAAGGTACGACAATACCCCCACACACACCCCACCCCCCACCGCCCGCCGCATTCCCACAGCCTGCAAGACACATGCATAGCTGCTACCCTGTCATCCTATTAGAGAGTGGACAGGGCAGAGATTCTGGTGATATCACACCCATTGTATTGATAGGAAACCAAAAGATGGAGATTATCCAAACTCACAAATCTCCTTTGTTGGGGGAGAGAGACAGTGATGAGTAGTGTCCTCATTCTCTGCCTTCCAGGAAAGGTCCTCTCTTTAGCATCTCTTTAGGTAATTTCAGGGGGTCTGTCCCAGTGCTCAAAGTCTGACAGGATTGGGCGCTGAAGTTTAGTCCAGCAACCCCAGCAGCAGAACGTGAGCTGGCTCCCTATGGCTCCAATGGGTGGAGGTCGAAGAGGGGCTCTGTGGGCCATCCAGGGGCAGAGTCTCCACTGAGGGAAGGGGCCTGAGACACAACCAGTACTGGGAGCTAAGAGGGGTGACTGTCTGGGGGTGGAGTGGCTGATGGGGGCTGAAGGTGCCTGGGAGGCTTTGGGCCCTGGGCAGCAGCCTCCCTCTTCCATCCCAGGGCCCGTTCCCCGGGTGATGGGAGCTATGGAAACAAGGGAGGTGTCTGTGGGGGGAGAGTGGGGAGGCGGCTAAGGCCCCGGCGGCTCGGTTTCCGCCCGCGGGTACCGCTCCCCCTACCTTCCAGATACTGGCTAGGGTACCCCAAGGGGGCAGGGGGAGATCTCTCAGCTCCAAAGTAGGAAAAGGGAAAGGCGGGAGAAGTGGCAGAGAAGGAGGAATGTGGCTGTCCAAGGTGCTGAACCTGGAATCCAAGCTGGGGGTGGGTGAGCAGAGAGTTCCCTCCGTCACACGGACCACCCCCTCCTCCTGCCTCACCTCCCTCAGATGCAGACGCGCCAAGATTTGGGGGCGCGTGACCTTAATCCAAGCAAGGTGCTGCCTAAGTCTGATCTTTTCTCTTTCTTTTTTCTTTTTTTTTTTTTTTTCCTGGGGAAGGAGATGCTGGAGCCTTCTGGAAGTAGACTCCAGAGCGCCTGACCGCTTCGTCCCACCTCTGCGTCTCGGATACCCCCCATACGTCCCCAGCAGAGCTCTGCCCCGCAGCGGGAGGCTCCCACGGCCCCCTCCTTCGTTTTGCGGCACAAAGAGCATTTCCTGACTCAGTCACACTCCCAGTCTTAGCCCCCTGCACTCTTGGCCCTTTCCTCGCCTCCCCTCACAGGGCACTGCCAGTCCTGTTCCTTTCCCGGCGACTTCGGGAGTTCCTCGACCGTCAAGTCCACTCTCCCCGCCTCGGGTGTCACCATATCCAGGAGACCCGGCGCCGGCGCCGAAGCCGACTTGACCCCAGCTCCAACACCCAGCCCCAGCCTCGCCCCACTCACGAGTGCCGTCGAAGCGGGTGGCGATGGTGTCCAGAAAGGTGTTTTGCGGGGCCAGCAACCCCTTCATGACCGGCATGGCCTCGGGGCGGGGGTTCGAGGCGCGGCGCTGGGGGGCGTTCAGCGCGGCGGGGCCGGAGGGGGCGCGCTGCCGGCGGAGCCGGGGCGCCCCATGCGCCCGCCTGCCTCCTCCCCTCCTCTCAGCGCCGCCGCCGCCGCTGCCTCTCGGTTCCGAACCTTGCAGCTCTCGGCTAGGCTTGGCGCCGCCTCTGTCCCCCCACCTCCCCACGGGCCAAGTTCTTTCCCCCGGGCTCGGCCCGCACCCGCCACGTGGCCGGTACGGGGAGGGGCCGCCAGCGACACCCTCACCCTTCTCCGCGTTGCTCCTCCCAGGGGGGAGCGGCCCACGCGTGTCTCTCCCAGAGAGATTTCGGGACACGCCCACCTGGAGCAGAGACCACGGAGGTGGGGCGGGGCTTGGTTGGCAGACACTCCCCTTTCCGGGGTGACCACGCCCCCAAGCGTGGTTCCCAGGCGACTCCTTGTGGCTCCGCCCTACGGGTTTCCCCGCGCGCCGCCCACGCTGCGGATGGTGTTTGGTTCACAGTGCCGCCTGCTGGAATTGGGATATTTCAGTTCCCTGCGCTCCAAAGTGTGATAGCAAGGTTAAAGAGATTCATTCGTTTGGCCGGTGGCGGGTCGACGGGACGGCTGGAAATGAACTTCTAGAATAGCTTAACCCTCACTCGCGCCCCAGTTTAGGTAGGGAACCTTGGCGAGCTCTGTCTCTGAGTGCAGCCTGGTGGATGAAAAGAGCTTTGGAGTCCATGGGGTAGAATCCCAGCTTTGCTACTCACTGATTGTGTGATTTAGCCTCGTCAAGCCTCCCTTTCCTTATCTGTAAAATTGAGCTAATAATTTTCACCTCATGCGGTCGTGAGAATTTAATAGCATAATGCATGTTTTTGGTACACAATAAGTGTGCTGGAGAGCAATTGTCTCTCTCTTCCTGTAGTCTTGATTTAACCTTCCTTCTCTCGGCTGCCATTCAAGTGGAAGAGAGGCTGGAGGCAAGTTCGGGGCTGAGAAAGATAGTTTCAAGTTAGGCAGAGTCAGTTTGCAAATCTTTAAAGGTGTATTGGTGGTCTTTGAGCTCCATCTTCTCCAAGAGGGAACCAGTGCAGCAGCAAGAAGGACCCAGGTGAGACCAGACATCGGACTTTTTCACTACCAAAGCAGAAAATCACCAGGCGGGGGTGTGGGGGGCAGCTGAGGGTGGTGGCTTAGGGTGGCTGCTTTCCAGAACAAAGCAGCTAAAGCCAGTGAGAATGGGAAGATAGGCTGGTGGTCATCTCAGGCCCTCACCAGTGCTCCTCATCCCCAAGTCTGACCTGGGCATTATCTGGAATGTTAGATTGCTTAAAAGTCCCACATCCTTCTGTGTCTCTACTTCTGGATGTTATATTAGTTTCCTAGGGCTACTATAACAAAGTACCACAAACTGGCTTAAACAACAGAAATTTATGTCTCAGTTCTGGAGGCTAGAAGTCCAAGATCAAGAGAAGGCAGGGCTGGTTCCTTCTGAAGGCTGTGAGGGAGAATCTGTTCCATGCCTCTCTTCTAGCTTCTGGTGGGTTGCTGACAATCTTTGGTGTTCCTTGGCTTGTAGATACATCACTCCACCTCTGTCTTCATGTTCACATGGGTTCCCCCTGTGTGTGTTTCTGTAAGTCCACATTCCCCCTTTTTATGAGGACACTGGTCACATTGGATTAGAGGTCCACTCTACTCCAGTATGACCTCATCTTAATTATATCTACTATTTCTATATAAGGTCATATTATGAAGTGCTGGGGGTTAGGACTTCAACATATGAATTGGGGGTGGGGGGGGGTGCATTCGGCTAAAGTTGCAGGAAAATCTTGCCCCATTTCTGATTAAGAACTCCTGACTCCCAGGTACCTACAGAATGAAGTATAAAGCCTTCACAGTCCAGGCTGCAGGAACCGAAGAGCCTCCCCTCCAGCGTCTCCCCGCGCCCCACACCGTCAACCCTGTGCTGCAGCCACTCGGGAAAATTCATGTTGAATCTCAAATTCTCGGTCTTTTGGGCAAGCTTGGCTCCTCTCCCTTTCCAGCCAGACTCCGCTCCTCTGTGCAACATTCCTAGCTACCTCCCATCCCTGTCTGCCTGTAAAGGTCGAGATACAGAATGACGAGGAGAGAGCATTGAGAGATGAGTCTGCCCCCCCCCCCTTTCCCCCTCCAAGCGTGCACACGTGCGTTTCTCTCCGTACCACTGGGCCTAGCACAGTTCCTTGCTCTGTGTTTTGTGTTCTACCAGCCAGAGCTGAGGTGCTCCAGGGCCGGGCTGCCAGGCCCTCGGGCTCTTTACAGACTCTCACGCCCCCTGCAGGACGGGATGCGACAGCAAAGGAACAGAGACCAGCTTCACTAACAGAGACTCGTCTTTATTGCCCTTTTTCTGAGGGCTGACATCCGGCGGGCAGCGAGGAGAGGGCAGGGCCAGAACCCGGCCAGAGCAACGGCTCAGACTCCAGACCGTCCCCCAGGCGCAGCAGAGGGAGCGGCCAGGGCGGGACATCTACGCCCGGGGCAGGGGCGCGGCGCTGGCTCTGCGCCTGCGCGGCGGCCCATGGTCAGGATGCCGGCTGCGTGGTTGCCGCTGGCCTGCAGGAGGCGCTGCAGCCGGCCCTGGAGGCCAGGGGGTCCCGGCCGCCGCTTGCCCAGCGTGAGGATGCCGGCCGCGTGGTTGCCCGCGCCGTGCAGCAGCTCGTAGAGGCGGCAGGAGCACGTCTTCTGGCGGCAACAGTCGGGCAGGGGCTGCGCTGCCGCTCCCGGCGACAGGAGCGCGGGCGGTAGCAAAAGCAGCAGGAGCAGCGTCACGGCGGCCCAGGGGACCTAGGGAGACGCGAGGCCAGGCGCTGGGGTGGGGGGAGGGCGGGGGGGGGGCGGAGGGTTTCCCGCCGCGCCCACCTTCAGCCCCCAGGCCCAGGCCCCGCCCAGTTGGTTCTGCGCCCCCTCCCTCCTGCGGTCCTAACACTCTGCGTCCCCTAGTTTCCCGGCCTCTGTCTGCAAGACGGTATTGGAGGGCTCCTCTCTGGCTCTTTTACCTACTCATCTCTCAAGCCCCAGCACACCATCTCCTCCAGGAAGCCCTTTGAGACTCCTGGGCAGAGTGATTCCCTCTTTTCTGGGTACCCTTAAGTCTCTCGTTACCCCCATTAGAGCGCTTACCACTCCACCTGAAAACAGGGTGTGTGAGTCTGCACCGGAAGTTTGTTCACTCAGGGAAACAGACCCAGTATAGTCCCAACATGGGCAAACCAAGGACTGGGGTGCAGTCAAGGACCGGCAGGATCCAGGTTGTCTTGTCTGCCTGCTCCCTCACAGGGGAAACTGTATTCTGTGGCTTCTGCACCAGTTTCCTACCCTCTTAGGGGCACAACTTCCTCACTTGTAAATGGGTTAAGTAATTCCTATAGTGCAGGCTGCCAGGAGGAGGACATGAGAGACTGCAAACAGCACCTGATACATGAGCTCTCAGGAGCTGGGCACAGTCCCATGCTAGCAGAGGCCGACCCTCCTCCAAGGCCCCACCCAGTCCCCTGCCTCAGAGCCCCCCCCCCCCCCCCCCCCCCCGGGAAAAGACCAAGAGTAGAGACATCTCAGACTTCTTTCCAGCCCCCTGAGCAAGCAGTCTCATTGCCCCCCTGGGATGATGAGTTACCCCTCCATCCCCAGGTATCTTTACCTTTGTAGAGGGAGGGTTCATGGCGTCTGGAGCTCAGAGTGGGGTAGCCAAGAAAGGTGTTGTCTGCAGTGGTCCAAATAGCCAGGAACTTTGAAGCCGTTGACTGTGACCACTGATCAAGGGCCTGGGGTTTATAGTGCTCTGAGGTGGTGCAGGACAGACGGGTACTTGCGTCTGCTCTGGGGCCAGACAAAGGCAAGTCTAAGATTAGCCTCCCACAGGGCAGCCGTCTCCAGGTTGGGCCCAAAGAATGGCCGCCAAGGCTCTCAGAAGCGGGAGTTCGATCACTGTGCCCAGGGTCCCCCCCTTGTCTGTCTGCCTGCTCCCTGGAGATGGGGCGGTCTCCGGGCATTAATGAGGCCACCTTGCACCCAGGAATCTGGGAGCACAAAAGAGGCCCTGGCTGGGGCGCTGGCCTGGGACAATGTATGTGTTTGGGGCGGGTGGGGGGGGGGGCAACTGCTAATTAGGGCAGGAGAGAAGGCAGCTGTGAGACCCACTCTCCACATGGTGTATGGGGTGGGGGGAGGGCAGCTAGGCTGCAGGCCTAGCTCCTTGTTGCTGTCCCTGGGGTCTGTCAGGCTCCATGGCCCTCTTCCTTAATGGAAAAGTCTTCTTACACCTCTCCCTTCCCCCAGTTCTCTCCTTCCCTCTGCCCCTTCTACGAACCTCCAAGGGGGAAAAGCTTGGAAACTCAACCTGGGTAGGGGGAGGAAACAGCCAAACCTGGTGTTGTTCTTGGACCTGCCCAGTTTCCCTCCTGTTCAGGTGGCCTGGAGTAGGGGATGGAGTCCCAATACCACCATAGGAGAGAGTGAACGACCCGGGGCGGGGAGGACCGCGCCATCTCCAAGCCAGAGTCTCTTTTATTCAGGGCATGTCTGTTATGCACCTGCTCTCAGCCAGGCCCTGCACAGCACTGGAGGGACAGTGTGCATCAGACATGGCCCAATTTTCTAGGAGCTCCAAAGTCCAGGTGGGGAGGCAACCTAGCATAATGATAGCTTCGTGGGAGAAAGGACCCCAAAAAGGCCTTGCATGCCAAGTAGATTTCCATCAGCTAAGATTGGGGAGGAGGCATTCCACAGAAGGCACAGCTTGAGCAGAGACCTGGAGGTGACAGTGCTTAGCTCATGCAGGATAGTAGGGTGTGGTCATCATAGCTGTGGCTTCCTTCTCAGGGGAGAGGTGGCTGGACAGGTAAGTGAGGGCCAGGGTGGGTCAAAGGGTCTTGCAGGCTAAGCTGATTGGTCTGAATCCTGTGGCCACTGTGGAGACACAGGAGAGTTTTAGCAGGAAGAAGTTGTGGGGTTGATGGGGGGTTGGGTGGCCTGGATGTGGCATGGGATCCAGCAGTAATTCAGAGGTAGAACTGGTGACTTGGCAACTGATCAGGAACAGGGACTGTGTTACTTAAGAGGAGCTTGTGGGGCCTTGGGCAAGCCTCACAGTCTCAGGAAGCCTCAGTTTCCCCACTGCTAAGATGGGCAGTTGACCCAAATGGTCTCTGAGATTGCTTCCTGTTGTGATACTTCCTGACTTGTAGTATAGCCCCTGCCCATGGAGGTGATTTGTGGGTATTGGGCCAGACAGGCACCTGTGCTAAGCCAGCTAAGTTGAGGAGCAGTCCTTCCCCATTTACAGTAAGCTTGGAGTGGAGAGAGGGAGGAGGAGTGGGCTCTGGGTCTTCTGGGTTGACCTAGGCCATGGTAGGGGTCCCCAGGACCTACCCCAACCTGGAGTGGAGCGTGGGGGGAAAGCCTTGGTGTCCAGAGCTGAAGGTGGGGGAAGCCAGCCTGCAGCAAGAGCAGGATGAATGAGACTACTACAGTTTCGCCATAAGCAGACCCTGAGTCCAGAATCTGGGTGCAAGTGGTTTATTTGGGAGGTAATCCTACAAAGCACATGAAAACATGGGGATGGGCAGGGTGGAAGGAAAACCAGTAAGAATTGTGTTAATCAGAGGGTTACCACTACGGGCAACCAGTGCAGAAGACACTTGAGAATTGTACTCAGGGACAGTGACGCTGAGGTCTCTTTCTCTGACTTCTGTCTCTCATTGACTGAGGGTCGCTCCTGGGGAACATTAACGGTTAACACGTCCAGCCTGCCCAGTGACTGGGCCTGGAGACACAGGAGACATCGGCAGTATGTGGGAACTCTAGCAGTGTCCCACAGAGGGCGCCACGGGACTTCAGGGAGGGCACTGCAGGGGCCAGTTGACGTGGGCTCCTCAGAACGGGCTGAACAGCTTAGACCTCCCTCAGGCCTGGGGTTCTGATGAGCAACTGTCCCGTGACACAGAGTTGAAGACCCTGGCCAAGACTTCCCATCCAGAGAGGCCACAGAGGAATGTACCAAGTGGCCTATGAGGGGGATGGGGCAGTGGGCAGGCCTCTCAGCTCAGGACACCACCCTTTTCTGCAGACACTGGGCCAGGTGCCTGTGCCTCAGGACCCGGGGCATCTCAGGAGGATAGGGGGACGAAGGGCAGGCTGCAAGGGCCACCCGGAGTTCTCTGAAGGCCCCTTGCCCCACCAGGTGGACTCTGGCAGGGCCCACGCTGCCCCAGAACCGCAAGGACTTGTAGCGGGGAGAGACTTCCTGAAGGCAGTGGTCAAGCTGGAAACAGAACGGCCTGAGTGAGGCTGGTGTGTAGCTGTGTGGCATGTGGATGAGGGATGCCTGATGGTGCCCAGGGTATGTGTGGTAGGTGTTTCGTGTGTCCATATGTGTCTGTGGGAATTCATCTCTCCCTTCCCAGAGCCTCAGGGAAGCTCTCCTCCCCGCCCCCCTCCTCCCCATCACTCCACTGCGCCCAGGGCACCTGGAGTCATGCAGGGTAAAGGAGACACGCAGTCCCGTCCTGTCCTATCCCTGTCTTGTTTACCTTGTCTCGATTTTCCTCTGACAGGTTTCTCAGGCCCCTCAGCGCCACAAACACCTCATAGTGGGGAGCCGAGCCCTCAGAGGAATCTGCAGACAAACCCCCATGTTCACACACTTTTGTCAACAGGGCAGCTCCCAACGCCAATGCCGGTGCTCCTACCTGTTCCACCTTACTCTGACATTCATGGGAGAAGAGGGATCCCTTGGTAGAGAGGAGGGTAAATGGAGAGGAACCCAAAACCAAATCGTAAATATGAAGCAGGCCGGGAAGGGAAAGGGGGAGAGACTGCAGCAGGAGGGATGGGAGTTAGACCTGAGTGAGCTAGGACTTGTGTTAGGAGCAACCAAAGAGGCCAAGTCTTCTGACCTCTTTTCTAAAGTTCTTCCATCCGCATGGAATGGCATGGGGGGCAGCCAACTCAAGAATGGGGGGCAGGAGCTGATGGAGAAGCTTACCCAGAATGCTGCTCTCCACACAGCTGTGGTCTAACAGTTTCGCCCCTGGCCACTGCCCGACAGCCCGGCCCAGGCCCTCAGAGAACACATCCTCTCGAATGTCTTCTCCTCTCACACTCAGGGCCTGGCCCAGCCTGGGGAGGAGGAAGGAGACAGAGGAGCCTAGGGCACAAGGACGGCCCCTCAGCTCCCCAGGGGGTCACGTACCTGCAGACGAACCTGACGACTGGACACCGATTGTAGGCACCAACCACCTGTACCACATCACCCAGGCAGCACCTGACAGGTGGAGGAGTGGGGGGCGAGGTCAGCCCCAGGGGCCCATTCGCTCATATCCCCGGCCTTCGATAGGGTCCCAGAGGGGTGGGCAGGCGATCACCTGGTAAGGCTGATGTGGTCGGTCAGCACCAGCTCATACTCCTTGCCCTTCTGGGCCTCGGCCAGCAGGACGGTAGAGGCAGCCTCTTCCTGGGCTCCTTTGTTGACTGGGAGCAGCTCAATAAAAGGAGCTCCAGGGGGCAGAAGGTAGAGCCCGCGGGGCTGCTCTGGCCACAGGTTCAGGCCCACCACCCCTGTGGGGAGCAAGCAGCCCTTCAGTGGCCGGTGCCCTTGCTTTCTGCTAGGCAGTAGCCCCTCCCCCGGGCCCCCAGGCCCCAGTTCTCTGAGCAGCTGTTCCCACTGCTGCCCTCCCACCCCTCCTTCCTGGCTCCCCCAGGCTCAGTGTGCCACCTCTGAGGCCCTAGTTGGGAAGAGGCGGTGGTTCGGGGGGTGGCAGACCTGGCGCCAAATGCTGGCGCCGTGTGAATTTGTGCAAGTCTCTTAACCTCTATGAGCCTCAGTTTCTGCATGTGTATAACGGAGCTGTTGGTGTTGGGGGGATTAAATGATTAGGTAGGGCTCAGTGTTTGGCAGCTAGCCGTGTGACCTCTGCCCCCTGCCCCAGCTCACTAGCCTTGAGTCCTGCTGACCTCCAGAGGCAGAGTAAGCCGGGGAGAAGAAGGCTAGCCCTTGGCACCACAATGCCTCCAGGGCAGCCACAGCCTCGGCCTGGCCTCCTGCGTCCAGAGTCACCACCACCTGTAGCTTCGGCCAGAGCCGACGGGCCAGTCCTCGGGGCCCCTGCTCTAGGGCCTCCCGCAACTCAGCTGCCCGTCTGGGGAGAGGCACCCCTGGGTTCCCGGCAGCTATTGTCTCAGCTAGCTCTTCGCCATCTGCCTCCAGGCCCACAAAGACGTCCAGGAGTTCGGCTGCCGTCCCACCTTCCAGTGCCCGCAGCCCTGGGGACCTCAGTGCCTTCAGCAGCAGGGCCCCAGGGCGCTTGGCTCCAGGGGCGCTAACCTGGCCCAAGGCACGCCAAGGCCAGGGGAGAGGGCAGGGCCAGGGGGACGTAGGGGTCACACAGGCGGTGCCTCCCGGAGCCAGCACTTCTGGATAGGACTTGTTTAGGGCTGCCAGACCCAGCAAGGTGGCCTGGAGGGAGACAAGAAGAGGGTGTTGGCCCTGGGCCTGAGCCAGTCCCTGAGCCCCCAGTTTGGGGGTTCTTTGCCCACCCTACTGGGAGGGTTTGGCTGCAAGTAGGGGTCTCTAATGGGGCTAGGCTCCAGCCTTCTCAGTTTACCTGCAGAGAGGCCTCCCCGTAGTACTGGGTTGAGGTGGGAGGTGAGAGCTGCCCCTCATGTTCTTCCTCCTGGGCCTGGCTGGCCTTGGTCAGTGGGAGATGGTTCCGGAAGGTGCTTATATCTGTAGCCCCAAAGACATCATAAACTCGTCCTGAAGCCACAGTTTCCCAAGAGTTTCAGGCAAGATGGGTGAGACCCTTAATAAGGAACCCAGCATAGGCTTAGGCTGAGCGGGGCTACTGGGGCCCAGGAATGGAAAATTCATCTTGAACAATCCTGAGCCTGGGTAGGGTCTTTGCGTTGGGCCCCTCTGTGCTGGCGGTAGAAGGTGAGAGGGAATCCTTGGGTTCTGAAATCTGACTATCCTGTGGGGTTTCTATCTGTTTGGGGCCACCTCCCCAGCCCCTTGGAAACACACCTGTGTTCCCCCTGAGGGGACCGCGGGGCCCCTGGGCTCCCTGCAGACACCACTTCAGGGCCTGCTGCTGGCTCTGGCCCGCGTGCAGTGTACTCTGTTCTAGTCTCCGCTGCTGCCAGGCGGCTGCCCAGCACAGGGTCCCTGCTGCCACACGATGCTGGAGACCAGCAAGCCAGGACAGCCTGGCATCTTGGGGCTGCCGCTGCCAGAGCACGGCCAGCAGTGGCAGCAGCAGCAGCAAGAGAAGGAACAGCAGCAGCAGCATCTCCAAGCAGCTCCTGGGAGGAGGAAGGGACCCAAGTTCTGGTCCTGGGGGGGAGGAGAGGATAACCCATTTCTCCCTCGCCTTAAGCCCACTCTACCGCACAAGAAACCCAGGAAAAAGGAAGTCTGGGAAGAAGCCAGGACCTGTCAGGCAGGTGATGCAGAGGAGACAACATCAAGGCCTTGGAGTCACACTGACCTGAGGTCGGACCCTGGCTCTGACACTTGGTTAGCCGTAGGGCCCTGGGTAAGTCAGCCAGCTGCTCTGGGCTCCGTTCCCCTGTCTGTAAAATGGGAATAATAACAGCTTCGCAGAAGATATAGACAGGGTTTGACACAGTGCCTGGCACACAGCGGCTGCTCAGTGACATGTCCTGCCCACTCCTGGGTGGCTCTGCTGCATCCCAGGATCCACCCTGTCCCCGCTCCGGGCCCCTCCTAAGCCCCGGGGAAGTGGTTCCATGTCCCACGTGCACCTGTCATAGCCCACTTGCGCAGACTCTCAGCACCCAGGGCCCCCTCGGCGGTGGGTACTTGGGTCTCTGTACACAGCCAGTCAGAAAGATGGAGCCGTGGCTTTAAAGGGAGGGGCCCTGATGGGGAAATCCGGTCACAGGCCTGAGGGAGGAGCTGGGGTGGGGGGGGGTGCTCTTAAAGGGGCAGCTTGCCTAAGGGCCCAAGCCCAAGCTGGCAGGTGGGAGGAAGCTACCGCGGGAGACTTCAAACTCCTGCTGTCTTCAAACTCCTGCAGGTGAAGGAAGAGAAAGCTGAGTGTGGGAAAGAGTTCAGGAAGCAGCTTGAGTTGGGAGAAGGGCGCACCCCTGGAGAGCAGGTTCAAGCTGGAGAACTGTTAAAAAAACATTTTTTTTTCTCCCAATCCAGAAACCATGTCCACAAAGATCTACCAGCTTTCCCTCACAAAGGTGGTAGAGAAATAAATCCCCACCCCTGGCATAAGCAACCACAAATCTAGTTGCTCTCCATATAGATTTGTCTGTTCTGGACATTTCATATAAATGGAATCAGAACACGTGGTCTTTTGTGTTGGCTCCTTTCACTTAGCATGTTTTCAAGGTTCTTCCACGTCGTACCGTGTAGCAGTAGTTCATTTCTTTTTATTGCCAAATGTATTTCATGGTATGGATATGCCACCCTACATTTACTTATTCGTTCATCAGTTGATGGGCATTTGGGGTCATTTCCGTTCTTTGGCTACTATGTGTAACACTATTATGGATATTTGTGTACAAGTTTTTCTGTGGATATATGTTTTTATTTTCTTGCATAAAAATGTGATGAATGCAAGGGATTTACTGCATTCCAATGAACAGAATAGCTGGGTTGCATAGTAGCTCTGTTTAACTGTGTAAGGAACTGTTAAACTGGTTTCCATAGTGGCTGCACCATTTTACATCCCCACCAGCAGTATATGAGGGTTTCAAATTCTCTACATCCTTGCAAACACTTGTTATTACCCAACTTTTTGATCACAGCTATCGTAGTGGGGTGTGAAGTGACTTGAGTCTGTTTTAATTTGCATGGTCCCCGATGACCAATGACCAAGCATCTTTTCATGTATCTATTGGCCATTTATACACTTCTATGGAGAAATGTCTTTTCAGATCCTTTACCCATTTTTTTACTGGGCTATTTGTCTTTTTATTATTAAGCTGTAAGAGTTCTTTATATATTTTGCAGTCAAGTCCCCTGTCAGATAGATGATTTGCAAATGGATTCTTCCATTCTGTGGGTTGTCTCTTCATTTTCTTGATAGTGTCCTTTGAAGCACACAAATTTTAAATTTTGATGAAGTCTAATTGTCTACTTTTTCTTTTGTTGCTTGTGCTTTTGGTGTCATATCTAGGGACCCATCGTCAAGTCCAAGGTCATGAAGATTTACTCCTATGTTTTCTTCTAATACTTTCATAAAATTAGCTCTTACATTTAGGTCTTTGATTTGTTTTTTCTTGTGGTAAAATATGCCTAAGATTTACCATTTTAACCCGATCAGGTATCCACTTCAGTGGCATTAAGTACACTCACACCATCGTGCAACCATCACCACCATCCATTTCCAGAACTTTTTCTTCTTCCTACACTGAAGTGTGACTCATGAAACACTAACTCCCCATTCGTCCTCTCCCCAGCCTCTGATGACCATGATTCTATTTTCTGTCTTCATGAATTCGACTACTGCAGGTAGCTAACATAGGGGCATCCATACAATGTCTGTCCTTTTATGTCTGTCTTATTCAGCATAATGTCTTCAAGATTCACCCATGTTGTGGCATGTGTCAGAATTTCCTTCCTTTTTAAAGCTGAATGATATTCCCTTGTATGTCTAGACCACATTTAGTTTACCCATTCACCCACCGATGGACAGTTGTGTTGTTTTCACCTTTTGGCTTTTGTGAATACGCTGCTACGAACATGGGTGCACAAATATCTGTTTGAGCCCCGCTTTCAATTCTTTTGAGTATATACCCAGAAGTGCTGGATCACGTGTTTAACTTTTTGAGGAATCTCCATGGTACTTTCACAGCAGCTGCTATTTTACATGCCTACCTGCAACGCACATGGGTTCCAATTTTTCCGCATCCCCTACAAGTTGTTTTTTTTGTTTTGTTTTGATAACAGCCAATCTAATGGGTAAGAAGTATTTCATTGTAGATGTGATTTGCATTTTTTTTTTTTAGAAAAAATTTTTAAGTTTCTTTTTATTTATTTTGGGAGAGATACAGAGAGCAAGCGGGGAGGGGCAGAGAGAGATGGAGACATAGAATCTGAAGCAAGCTCCAGACTCCGGGCTGTCAGCATAGAGCTCAACTCGGGGCTCCAACTCACAAACGGTGAGATCATGACCTGAGCCGAAATCAAGAGTCAGATGCTTAACTGACTAAGCCCCCAGGTACCCCATGATTTGCATTTCTAACGACTGAGCATTTCTTGTGTACTTATTGTCCACCTGCATATCTTTAGAGAAATGTCTACTCACATCCTTTCCATTTAAAAATGGGGCACCTGGGTGGCTCAGTCGGTTAAGCGTCTGACTTTGGCTCGAGTCATGATCTTGCAGTTCATGAGTTCTAGCCCTGCATCGGGCTCTGTGCTGACAGCTCAGAGCCTGGAGCCTGCTCTGGATTCTCTGTCTCCCTCTCTCTGCCCCTCCCCGGCTTGTGCTCTTTCTCTCAAAAATAAGTAAACATTAATATTTTTTTTAATTGTTGTTGACTTGTAGGAATTCTTTATATATTCTGGATATTAATCCCTTATCAGACATATAATTTGCACATATTTTCTCCCAATCTGTGGGTTGTCTATTCACTCTAACAGTGTCCTTTGATGCACAAAGGTTTTTGTTTTGATGAGGTCTACTTTTTTTTTTTTAAGTTTATTTATTTATTTATTTATTTATTTATTTATTTATTTATTTTGAGTGAGAGAGAGAGCACGAATGGGGGTTGGGGCAGACAGGGAGGAGAGAGCGAGAATCCCAAGCAGACTTTGCACCAGGGTGGAGCCCAATGAAGGACCCAACCAACCAACTATGAGATCATGACCTGAGCCAAAGTCGGACGCTTAACCGACTGAGCCACCCAGACACCCCGATGAGGTCCAATTTATCTTGTGTTGCCTGTGGTGTCATGCCCAAGAAGTCATTGCCAAATCCAATGTCATGAAGTTTTCTATGGTTTCTTCTAAGATTTTTATAGTTTTATCTCTTACATTTAGGTCTTTGATCCATTTTAATTTTTGTATGTGATGTAACATAAGGCTCCAATTTTATTCTTTTTTTTTTAATGTTTTTATTTTTTTGAGAGAAAGAGTACGCCCACGTGCATGCTCAGAAGAGGGGCAGAGAGAGAGGAGGACAGAAGGATACAAAGCGGGCTCCACGCTGACAGGCTGACAGGCTGACAGCAGCAGCCCGATGCAGGGCTCGAACTTCCCAACTGTGAGATCACAACCTGACCCAAAGTCGGACACTCAACTGACTGAGCCACCCAGGCGTCCCTCTCCAACCCCCCCCCCCCAACTTTATCTTTTGCATGTGGCTATCCAGTTGTCCCAGCACCACTTGTTGAAAAGACTATTCTTTCCCCATTGCATGGTTTTGGCACTCCTGTGAAAAATCAGTTGGCCATGGACACATGGGTTTCCTTCTGGACTCTGAATTCTATTCTATGGATCCATACATCTATCCTTATGCCAGTATCACACTAGGTTGATTATTGTTGCTTTGTACTAAGTTTTGACTTACTGTGACATGTGACTACTTCAACTTTATTCTTTTTCAGTTGGTTAGGAGTATATTGTTTAACTTCCATATATTTGTGAATTTTCCAGGGCTTGTCTTGTTATTGTTATTTGGGTAGTGAGTGGCTGATCATTTTAGTGAGTCCATGTACTTCCCACCCCCCACCTCCCTACAGTGCAAAGCCTCTGCTATTGCTCATTCAGGGGGTGCAGACTTGAGTATGCCCAGTAACCCTAGCATGACAGTGATTTTCACCTCTTTCCCTGACCACACCCAGCTGTTAAGCTACACGAATTGTTGGCTAATTGCTATATATTTTTCAACAATGCTTTGGGGGAAGAAATGGCTCCACAAACTGATCCAATCAAATTCAGGTTTCTTTGAAGGGACAGTTTCACGGCCAGTGTTTGAGATTTGTTCTGACCCCGAGAGAGCTCCTCCCGGCTGTCTCTTTCCCCATCTTTCTCTAGCACACTCGCTAGCCCAGCTCAACCTCTACCTCCAATAAAGCTATCATTCTCCTGCCACTTGCCTTTCACAACCTCCAAGGTTTCAGAGAGCACCCTTAAGCTTGAACTTCCCTTGCAAATGAAGTCCGTTCTTTTGAGGAGAGATTCGAAGTTTTCTGTTTCAGAGCCTGCCTCTCTGTCCCGCCCCCCTCCCCTCCTCCGTATCTCTTAGCCCTGATCATTCTTAAGCTGCACACCCACGTCTCCTTGGACATTCCAACGTATCCGGATTTGTACTCAATCTTCCTCCCAACCTGCTCCTCTCCCACATCTTCCCCTCCCCATCTCACTGAGGAGCATCTCTATCAATTACTTCCCAAGCCAGAGACCTGGAATTACTCTAGACTCCAATCCTGCTCTCCAGCATTGGTCACAATGTCTGCATAGTAGGCCTCAGGGCCACTGCTGTGGTATCCTCATCTAGAACCTCCTCTCCTCTGACCCACACTGTTGAAACAGCCTCCCCGGATCCCTGCCTTCCTCTTTTGCCTCCCTTCAATCCATCATACACAGTGTCGCTATAGTATTTCCTAAAATGAGACTCTGGCCATTCCTTTGCTTGAAGTCTGGTAAGGTTTCACTTGCCATCATGCTCAGGTGAAGTTTAAACTCTTACCTGGCACACTAGGCTTCATCACTGGCCACAGTTCTCGAAGTGTGGTCCTTGCCCCCGTATCACCTGACAACTTGTTAGAAATGCAAATTCTGGGGCATGTGGGTGGCTCAGGAGGTTCAATGTCTGATTTCAGCTCAGGCCATGATCTCATGGTTCCTGAGTTTGAGCCCCCAAAGGGCTCTCTGCTGTCAGTACAGAGCCCGCTTTGGATCCTCTCTCTCCCCCTCTCTCTGCTCCTTTCTTGCTCACTCTCTCTCAAAATAAATAAATTAAAAAAAAAAAATGCAAATTCTGAGGCTCAACCCCAGGCCTACTGGCTGGGACACTCTGGAGAGTCGCCCAGCGATCTGCACTTTAGCCAGTTTTCCAGGAGATTGTGATGCAGGCCTGAGCTGAGAAGCAGACGTCACCCTCTATCCGGCCGTATCTGGCCCTCCTGCATCTCCAGCCTCTGCCTGCGCTGCTCTCTCCACCTGAGCGCCTCTCCTAACTCCCATGTGTTCTTTAGGGGTCAGCTCAAGCTAACTGGTGCCCTTCTTCCATGTTCTCTTGTATTCCCTTACGGCCTCAGGACAGCTTTATTGCAGCGCGAGCCAATCTCCTATCATGTTTGGTTATGTTTGTCATCTTTCCTGGGCCACGATCCTCTTGAGGGCAGAACAATTTCTCCTCCCACTCACAATGCCCAGCTCAGAGCAGGCAACTCGAAATGTGCTTGAAATTTAAGGGTAAGCTTTGTAATGGGAACAGTGTGGAATCAGAAGGCTAGGAGGTACAGACGATCACTCTAATTTTTAAAACATCATATGAACAGGAAGGTAAGAAATGCCCCCTCTGCCATCAAAGCTAGGACACACTCTCTGAGGCCACCAGTTCTGTTTTTCACAGTCACACTGATGATCGCAAATATTTCCCTATCAAAGCCACCCTCCCTCACCACCTCGATGGAAAAAAAAAACAGAACTCAATATTGTCCCTTCAGAGGAAGCCTTTATTGTAACATAAAATACACAATTTTGTGACTGCCCCAGATTGTACACAATACTTTTTTGGTGGCTACATACTAATCTGCCTCAACACTAAAATATGTATCTGAAATAATTTCACAAAGTTTTAAAAAGAAAAATTATAAAAAGTTTACTTCCACTTTAAGTTCTATTCACTTTTAGTCTCCCCACCCCCCCTACAAAAACCCGGCACATACCACACATTGAAACATTTGATGACTTATGTGTGTGCGTGTCTGGGGGCGAGTGAGAGGCAGAGGAGGTCAAGACTTGCCACTGCCTCTTTTGTGGTTTGCAGGAACAGGGAGAAAAGAGAAAACACAACGCAGATAGCGAGCATACCTTTCAGTCAAACATCTCTCCCGTCTATCAGCGCAGCCTCAGGAAAACGGAGGACAGGTCAGCGACCGTACCAGCATGGGACCCCTCTGCTCGGGGCAGCCACGCTCTTCGGCTCCCGTCCCCCCAATCTCCAGTGCTAACTGTCAAGGGCAAGCTCTGCCCACAGCACACCCTGGGGCTGGGTCCCTGCCAACGTGAAAGTGTGTCAGTCCCGCCCCATCGGGGCCGCTGAACTCCAGGCCGGCCTGCCACGGCACTCAGGGCACTCAGGGCACTCAGGGGCCGGTGCTGGTGAAGTCCAAGGGGCAGGCAGGGAAGGGCTCTTTATGACTGGGTCCGAGAGCGGTCAGGCCTCCTCCTCCCGCTTCCCCAACACTCATCCTCATGGGTGGAATTTTAATCAAATCTTGAGGGGTATGTAAAGGGCTTAGCGACATCCTATGTCACTGCTGGTATCATGGAAGGGTCGGCCTGCTCCTCAGAGGCAGAGAGATTCTACTGCCTGGCATAGAAAAATAAATCAGTGTATGAAACCAAGCCAGGGCAAACAGCAGCTTTTAAAAAGTCATCTTCCAATAAATAATTTACTACAGAGGAATATTTTCCTTTAACATCAAAACACTGATAAATTCAGAAGTCATTTTTGTAAAAAAAATATGTTTATTTACTCACATGTATAAAAATAAGGTTTTTAGGGCCATTCTCTCCTGGTGTGGTCATTCCTTCTTTTGGAGAAGGGGGCCGGGGGTGAGTGACCTTTAGGCCTACCCCGAAAGCTATACCTGCTTCCCCCTCTTCCCACCTGACTGCGATAGACGGTTCCTTCCTTCTGGGGTAAAGCTACGGAAGAAATCGTGGACGTTGTACTGAAGCTGTTTTGTTTGCTTTCTGCAGCTTACCAAACTTCCTAGGAAACCCACTGACTGTGTTGCCCCAGATTACCAACGCTGACACCCAGTGGCCCGTACCAAGTGGGCAACAACGTCGCTGAGCATGCTGGCCCCGGGTTCGAACTGCACCCCCACCGGCCCCTCCCTGAGATGGCCCGTGTGGACAGTGAAGGGAATCGAGGTGACCTGGGTGTGAATGGCACAGGACCTGCCACAGGAAGAAAGGGCTGTGATATCAGATTAGGGTGGGAAGAGCAAAACAAGAAGTCCTGATTTAGAAACAAAACACCAGTCAGCCTGTGCGAGTGGCCACCATCAGTAAGCCGTGGGGTAGCCGCGCAGAAGGACGGGCAGACCAGAGGGCAGCTGCCCCGGGTGGCAAGGCAGCTTTCTCAGCGCCTGTGGGTCACGGCTGGCCTTCCACTCTGGCTGCGACACAAAGGACATCAGCACTGTAAGCTGCGGTTATGTGACCCTCTTTTCTTTTCTCTGGTTCATCAAACGTGTCTGCGCACGTGCACACACACAGAACTGAGGGGTAATTCACACAGTGGATGGAAGGAGGGGGAAGGAGAGAACATGTAGATGGGTTCAGTGTTACTTAAAAAGCAACTACCCATCAGACAACCCGTGACTTCCCTTGCCCCAACAATCACTGTATGTCCCCGCTTTTTCCCATCCCTACCCAGGAAAACGGGAGTCCGGGAGAGGGAAGGAGGGAGGACGGCTTTCTTTTTCAAAAGGCAATTTGTACATTTCAGAGGAAAGCAGAGACAATCACGGTTATATATCAATTGCTTGGCAGACACAGTGACAAATCTCACAGGAGAGGTGCTTTCTCCTCCCTTTGTCCTTCTCTGACTTGAACAGCCACATGTCAAAGTTCAGCCACCCTCTGGACACATGGCCAAGTTCCAGGGTTCATGGAACTACTGCCTTTTACACAAGGTTAAAACAACCACAGCCACTGTTTACGGCCCCAGTGCTGCAACTAAACTCTGGACAGCAAGGGGGAGAAACAGCCCAATGTGAAAATTCACCCACACACACACCCACACACCCTCACACTCACACACTCACACACGTTCCCTTCACTGGTGCCACCATGCACAGAAACACTAAAGTCACAACTAGTATTAACACTTCACATTATGAGTATTGTTTCCAAAGAGAAGCGATTCATGGAATTAAAACATCCACAAGAGTAACTCCTCTGGCGAGGACGAAGAAGCTAAAGATGGAGATGGGGGCGTCATGACTGCGCGTGAGGGATCCACTGACTGTCCATAGGTCGGCCCAAGAGCTCTTCCACACGCCGCGCCACATCCATTGTGTCATCCAGATCAAAGTCCCCATCATTGTCAAGGACGGGGTCAGGGCTTGGGAGAAAAAGATAAGAGATAAAGGGAAGGGGAAGGTTGCCCAAGGCCAATGATGAGCCACAGAGACCACCCCAAGCCCCACACCCCACTGGGTGAACAGCCCAAGATGGCCTGTGCCCTTGGCCTAGGCTTCAGGGGAAAGATGCTCCTGATCTGAACAGTGGGGAGTGGAGTCCTTTGCTATTTGGACGGAGAGGCTCAGGCTAGAACACCCACCCCAGCTGTCCCTAACCCTGGCTGTCCACACATGTAAAGCCCATGTGCTCCTTATACAAAGCAAGAAAAATCTACATTTTGAGAGAGAAGAGTAGTTGACATTTGCCCAACCCCATTCTAAACTACCAATACCTTCTGTTCAAATCTCTGTCTCCCACCTGGGCATATGCTGGTGCCTGGCCTGGGTGGTCTCAGACCTACAGGAGCTCTGGGTCCCTTTGTCCACCAGCCCCCCGGGGCCCAGCCTGAGCCCCAGAGAACACAGCCCCAGCCCCAGCTCCTCCCTGCGGAGCCCCAGAGAACACAACCTACTTCTGTGGGTACAAGTTATAATGAGCCTGGGGGCACACGGCTGGGGAGGGGGCCTGGTCCATGTAGGTGGCGCTGGCCCCGGCAGAGTCTGCAGACGCATTCACAAACCTGCAGGAGGAACAGGAGAAGCCTCAGTGACCTCAGGGCAGCGGCTGACTTGGGGAGGGCTCAGGGGGCATGTTTACATCTCTTTGGGGTGTGGAAGCACAAAGCGCCCCCTGGGTCTGGGGGTCCGGCTGCGGGAGTGGGGTCCTGGGTCCTGGTCCCATTGAGACTAAGCTCAGTTCCCTCTCCAGGGCTGAGCCAGGTTTCAGGGGGCCAGGGAGTGCTGGGCCCTACAGGGCCTATAAGCGGGAGGGGCAGCGGTGAGGGGCGGAGGGGGGGCGGGGGGAAGGGAAAGGAGGCAGCAGAAGACCAGGGCTGGACCCTGGACACTTACTCAGGGACCACTTGTTTGATCTGTGGCTTCACGTATCCGTCCACCGCTTTAGCTGCCGAGGGGGGGATGGTGATGAGAACCAAAGTTCTCAAAGAAATGAAAATGCAATCTCCCTTAAGAATCACAGCTTTTCTCATGACAGGACACAAGCACCTAATTCTATCTTAGGATCTGATACAAACACTTAATATTTGAATCTGTTAGGGGGACCTGGTGTAGGAGAAGCCTTAATATTAAAACTGCAAGTTAAGATATCTTCCGAGTTGGCTTGGATGTGTTGATAAATTCTTCAAGCCACAGAAAATGTATGCTCCAGGACAAATCTAAACCAAACATTAATTGCACACTAAGTGTAAAAAGAAAAAAATATCTTAAAAGTTTAAAGTCACAGATGTGGCAGAGCGGCAGGATTTGCTTTGTGTCCCAGGCAACAATACTGGGAGGAGATCAGAAGAGAACACAAAAGGGAACACACTGTCAATCACAGAGAGAAGACCACCGTCGTAATTAGAACTTTAGAACTGCCCACAAAAGAAATGGGTTGTCTTGGGAAAAACTGATTTCCCGACCCCTGGAGATCTTCAGATGGAAGGAGTACAAACACTTGTCAGGGGCTGCACAGAGAAATCAAAGAAAGGAATGAATTTGACTTGGTGGCCCCTGGAGTTACTCTGACTCTGAGAATCTCCTCTTTTAGGAAAGGGAGTGTCACGCAGGTGTCTGTGTGCTCTTTTGTGTCTGTGGGCTTTCTACATTTGCGGGTAATCTGATGGTCACTCATCCAGGTGAGTGCTGTCCATGCCCCGTGGCTGGTTAACAAGAACGTCCGTGTGTCTCTCTTTCACTCTCCCCAGAACCTCCACTGGGATGTGGGAGGCTAGGGGACAGATCGGAGAGTGGTCTGGTCAGCCATAGTTACCTTTTTAAGAGGCTGACTGTAGAAACCCAGTTAAGTGAGTAGTAGGAATGTGATAGTCTGAAGTCGGTGAATGAAGTCTCATTTCTTGGGTATGTGAGTATGGGAATACATATAATCCTAATGATGTCAGACAATGAAGATGACACTAAGGTCAAGAGGATAAAAAGTTTGTCAGCGAAACAGTCCAAGATGATGAAATGGCACACGGGGCACAAGTTGCTTGTTACCCTAACCTGCTTCTTCTAAGCCTTCAAATGTCAGGAGCTGCCTTTTTATAATACTGCATGCTTTTTGTGCTTTACAGTTTCTAAAGAATTTTATGGATTGGCAAAAAAGATAAAACCCAAAGAAATGCTGTAGAAAATAGGATTTAAAAACCTAAACTAGCTGTGCTAACAGAAAAAGAAACCATGGTAGATTTAATCTAAAATACCGCATAAATGTGAAAAATTTTGGCTGATATTCCCACCTAGAAATAGAATCATCTTTGCAGGATGGGAAGGCATGATATAAAAGGCTCTATACAGGAAATAGGTTGATGAATGATTAGGCTGTATAGAAAATACAAGTTTTGTACTTCAGCAAAATAAAACTTAAATGTTAAAAGAACAATGACATACTGAGAAAAATATTTGCTATATATACTAAAAGGCTTATTTACTATATAAAAGTTCTTACACCTTATTAGGAAAAGATGGAACCCCGAAAGAAAAATGGACAAGGAATAGAAACACACTTCACAGAAAAAACAGAAACAGCCAGTAACATGGAAGTGAAGAAATAGACTCTGCAGCTAGACTCTTTGAGCTCAAACCCTGGTTTGGTCACTTTCTAGCTGTGTGGACTTTGGCAAATTATGTTACTTCTCTGTGCCTCAAGTGCTCCTATGTAAAGTGAGGAGAGTAACAGACGTGCCTCCCAGACCTGTTCTGAGGATTAGATGAGATACTATATGAAAGCTGCCCAGGAAGGGCCCAGTGCACAGGAAGTACTCAACAAATGTCAGCTGTTATTACTCTAGTTACAATTTTGCTATTATCATTATGCAAAAAGACATTTGATCTTACTTAGAATCAAAGAAATGAAAATAAGAACCAAGACACCATTTTTATGCCAGTCAGACTGGCAAGAATGAAGCCAGTGAACAGAATCTATGACTGGCAGGGGATATGGAGGAGCAGGTGGTCCAACAGACATCGGTGGGAGTGAGAACGGATTCCCCATTCTGGAGGGTGATTCTGCGAAGATCTGTCAAAATGCTTAAAAAGTATGTATATCCTTTGATACAAATTCTACTTTAGGAGTTTATCCCAGGGTAGTAGTTGAATAAGATTAATGTACCAGGTTATCTCAATATTTTTTATTTCTTTATTTTTATTATTATTAGTTTTTAAGTCAGCTCTACACTGAACACGGAGCTTGAACTCATGAGCTCAAGATCAAGAGTCACACGCTCCACCAACAGAGCCAGCCAGGCGTCCCCAGCTTATCTCAATATTAATTCACAACAGAAAACTGTGAATAACTTAAATTGTCAGTCTCAAATATCCTATGACTTCACTCATAGGAGGGCTTTAAGATACAAAACAGATAAATATAAGGAAAGGGAAGCAAAAATAATATAAAAATAGGGAGGGGGACAAAACATAAGAGACTGTTAAATATAGAGAACAAACAGAGCGTTGCTGGAGGGGTTTTGGGAGGGGGGATGGGCTAAATGGGTAAGGGGCTTAAGGATTCTACTCCTGAAATCATTGTTGTACCATGTGCTAACTTGGATGTAAATTATAAAAAATAAATTATAGAAAAAGAAAAAAAATTGTCAGTCTCCCAAATCAGTGACATCGAATCACTCACTGTACATGGAATTCCATGCAATCATTATAGTGATGTTGTAAGATTATACTTACAGACCTGCAACTCTGCCTATGGTATATATAATTTTTAATTTATTTAAATGTTTTATTTATTTTTGAGAGAGAGAAAGCGTACAAGCAGGGGAGGGGCAGAGAGAGAGAGAGACGGAGACATAGAATCTGAAGCAGGCTCTGGGCTCTGGGTTCTGAGCCCAATGCGGGGCCTGAACTCATGAACTGCAAGATCATGACCTGAGCCAAAGTTGGACGATTAACAGACTGAGCCACCCAGGTGCCCCTGCCTATGGTACATTTTTACGTGGAAAAAAAATCAGATCACAAAAGATGATGGATAATACGACCCAAACCGTTTACTGAACTCCAAGCCTGACATGATCTGGCACCCCTATTGCTCTGCCCTAACCTCCCACACTTTCCTGCTCATTCAGCTCTGGCCTACTGGGCCCCCCTCGTGGGGTTTTTCAAATACACCAGTCTTACTCCCACCTCAGGGTTTTTGCACTTCTTCTCTCAACCTAGAAGGTTTTGGTCTAGATCGTTGTATGGCTAGCTTCCTGATTTCATTCAGCTCTGCGCTGACAGCACCTTCTCAGAGAGACCTTGCCTGACCACTCTACTGAAATGCTACCCCCATCCTCCTCCCTAACCCGTCTCTACCCCTTGACTGTGCTTTCTTGTCTTCATAGCATCCGTCACTAAATACATGTATTTGTTTGTTTGTTGTCCTTCCACTACTAGGTTGTAACCTCCACACAGGAAGTCCCCAACAAGCATCTGGTGACTGACTGAAGAATACATATCTGCACAGACAGGGAGAATATTTGCTACACTTTTTTTTTGGTGGTCAATCTCTGAATGAGAGATGCTATATCTATTTTCTTCTCCATACTTTTCTGGAAATTTTACAATTAATACAGAATACTTTTACACTCAGAAAACAATAAAACCATCTCTGTTTTGAAGAACAAATTTCGCCTTTCTAATTTTATTTGATCTAAACTTGTTTTAAAAGCAATTTGAGGGGTGCCTTGGTGGCTCAAGTCGGTTAAGCGTTGGACTCTTGATTTTGACTCAAGTCATGATCTCGTGGGTTTGTGAGATCAAGCCCTGAGCTGGGCTTCACATTGACAGCATGGAGCCTGCTTGGTACACTCTGTCTCCTCTCTCCCTTCCCCTCCTTCCACCTGTGTGCTCTCTCTCTCTCTCTCTCTCAAAATAAATAAAACATTAAAAAATAAATAAATAAAAGCAATGTGAAAAAAGATAATAAATTTGTTCCCTTCAATTTGATATTTGGGGTCAGCAGCAGATATGTTTTCTATATGACTGAAGAATATAGCCAAGGATTTACGACTGCCTTGAATAATACTCAAACAGCAATAACTAAATACTGACTGTGTAGGTTTTCATGCAAGACAGACAGACACACACACACACACACACACACACACACACAAAAACCAAAAGAAAACTCAAATCGCAACAAAACCAGATCAGAATGCATTACCAGTGGCAGGCTCGCATGGGACTGGTGTGTAGTATTTGGAGTACACTTCATCTTTTGGCCGATCAGGAAACACGTAGATAAGGTAATTCAGGTCCCCTAAGCGGTCAGCCAGGGACCGGATGGAGAAGTCTCTGGTGGTAAAAGGCATCAGATTCCAAAACATTCTTTCCTCTAGAGCAATAAACAGAATAATCGTATTCTAAACATGATTTCTGAACAGGAAATCTTAAAAAATCCAAACATGCTACAAATTAAAGACTCTCCGTTAAAACTGTCCCAATAAAGATCTCCATTTAAAATTAACCACAGGTTGTAGTTCAAGTCATTTATCAAAGCCAGGGGGGAAAAAAGCAGGTAATGCATATGGCACTTCCCTAGAGAGCCAATGATCTCAGGTAGTTTCAAGTTCAAATGGTTTTTCGGTCCCTCTGTAGAAGAAATAGTTCTTATGGACTCCAATCCTTGATTGCTGTACAAAACCAACTGAGTGAGACAGGAAGCCTGCCGACAGCCAGAGGCTGCAGAGAGCTGTGAAAGGCTGGGAATATCTTTAAGTCGCAAAAAAAACTAGCAAGCTACTCTTATGTTGAGGATCAGAAGAAAAAGCTGTTCTTGGATGGAAATAATCTGTGGCCATGCCTTTATGTGGATTAGGAGAAAGGAATAATTAAAATGACTCCAACTCATCCAAGTAATTCTTCACTGAAATAAGCTCAGGGTCGAATAAGGCGGCAGACATTTCAAAAGGGAAGCAGCTGAGATTGTGGACAGAATGCTGCATTACAAGTAGCCATGTCAGGGTTACACAGTTTCGTTTCTCAAAATCAGTTAACTGTGTTTCCCGTGATGTGATTCTACAAGGGCTGCCTTAGCAGCAGCAACTGGGTCCTGGTGACACCTTTGCACTCCCTTTCTCAGAGCTGACCGCATCACGAATATTCAGTAAGTCATTTGTCAAAGTAATTTTGCAACAGAAGCAGCTAACCAGAGCCGAGATAGGTTTTAAAAAGGGAGGAACTCACGAGAATCAAACTTCCAAGCAATGGTGATGCCACCGATTTCAGAGTCGCTGAATCTCAGCAAGAAGGTCCCATCAGGCTTGTTAATGAGTAGGTCATGGGCCTGTTGCTTGTTCACGAAACCCAAAATGGCCCTGGATTGCAAAGGCCAAAGGAGCAGAGGCAGAGTGTGATGTTTTAACAGAAGAAAGAAGAGCTTCAACCTCTATTGACTTAGGAAATAAGGATTCTCACCCATCATTCCAATGAGGCTTGAGATGTTTTTTTAACACTTCCATCACACCATCAAACCACTGCCAGAAAGTGTAATTTCGTCCTGGCAAATTCTCCTGGTTGGAGATACAACAGTGAACACAAGAAGGCCAAGAGTAACACTTGGAATATTGCCTGCATATGATTTAACTGAAAAAAATCAAATGGAAAACAAACATCTACACTGTCAGAATCGTACAAACATACATGCCTGTCCGAGTTTTACCAAATGGTCCTACAATCAAAAAGCTGAAGAGAGAAGAGGAAAGAAGGGAAAAAACAATGATTACCAACACCCAGTGGACCCCTGCTATAAAAACCTCCACCTGGATCTGAGCTGACTTTCTTTGCTGTTTTTGAATTAGGTCATGTAAAACACCTGAGGGGTGGAGGCCGTAAGCAAAGAAACAAAAGTTGGATTTAAAGTCAAAGATGTGGGGCACCTGGGTGGCTCAGTCATTTGAGCGTCTGACTTCAGCTCAGGTCATGATCTCACAGCTTGTGGGTTCAAGCCCCATGTCGGGCTCACAGCTGTCAGTGCAGAGCCTGCTTTGGATACTGTCCCCACCCCCTCTCTTTCCCACCCCTGCTTGCACTCTCTCAAAAATAAAATGCTTGAAGTACACACACACACACACACACACACACACACACACACACACACAAAGATGTGATAGGTGACATCTGAATTCCCCGATGCTAGAGGAGAAGTTTCCTCTACCAGCATTCCCTTTTGTGGGCTGAGGGTCTTGGGGGGAGTCTGGTTTTGCAGGGTCACACAGCAGCGAGCACCAGCGAGTCCATGGGAAACAGCCATGGACTTCTGGCCACAAAAGCTTTACTTCTTTTGAGATATGTTACCTTTTGCTTTGCTCTGTTTCCTTCATAAAGGAAAAAAAATGCACTAGCTGCACACAAAGCCCAGCTTACTTAAATATTCAAAGATCTAGTTTTCTACATGAAAAAAGCTATGTGCTTATCCATCTATTCAGAAACTGCTGATTACGCTGGGCACATTTTATTAGCATCATGAAGAACAAGTGCCCTGGGGCAGGAAGACTCTGGAAGGCATCTGGTTTGGAAGGACTGATCTAATGGCAGCTGGCGGCAGGTCCCTCACCCTGTTGAACTGGGACCAGGACACGGACATGCCATTATAGTCTTCAAGGTGGCTGCTGCTGCTGTTGAACAGTTTCTGTGCCAGGAACACGAGGTTCTCCTTGGTCAGGCCCCGGTTGCTCTGCACTTCGGCCTTGAATTTCATGTTGAGCGCCTCACACAGCTGCGGCCACAGCACTTTGTCGGGCACGGCAAATGGCACCCTGCCCTGCGAGGGAGAGAAGCCAGGATCTTAGGAGAAAACAGTTGCATGATTTATTCATTCCACCCACAAAACAAAAACAGTGATGGCTCAATGTAGTCACACACATTTGTCTTGCTGAGCCTGAGGATAAATTCTAACTTTTATGGCATATGCAGCTCTGTGAGATGCAGAAGGTTCCATTTTGCCTTCTTTACACACAGCCTAGAAGGTAACCTCACACTGTCTATGGTGTTTTGTAAATGAGCTGCTGAACGTACAGTTTAAGCCTACGTTCGAAAGGCCGCAGAAACAAAACGTGACCAAAGGTCTGGTTTACGCCGTAAACCCATGGGAACAGAAATCTGAAAGACTGGTTCTCTAAGGGCAGGCAGAAAGGATGGGTGTGTGCTCACGCACGTATGTGCACAGGTGTGATCTTTGCCCTTGAACTCCAGCTCAAACTGAAAAAATTTCATGCGGAAGAGTGGAAACTGTGAGTTGGACCACTTTACTCAGAAACAGTTTACAACATTAATTTTTAATAAACTGTTTTTTTTCATCCTATTCGGCCATAGTTCCTCCTCTTCTTTTTTCATTATTACAAAAAATTGTTTTGGAATAGGCAATTCCTTCACATGATATAAAATTTAAAAAGCATGGGAGGGTATCTGATGGAGTCACTTTCTTAAACCTGTGTCCCACCCAGCAGGCCCAGAGCATGTAATCTAGTTGACCGTGTGTGCCTCCACAGGTATTCAATGCTTACCAAGAAACACACATTTTTCCTTTCAAAAATTATAAGTAGTAGCATAAAATCCACATGTTCTGCATCTTCCTTTTGTTCACTTAATGCTATCTCTCAAGACCTTACTTATAGCAGCACATTCAAGAAATTTCTTTTTGTGGCTGCTAAATACCCCACAGTCTGGAAGAACAATACGATATTGTTCCTCCGTAGACAGACATCCGTGTGTCAGCCTAGCAATCTTCAGCTATGACAGACAATGCTGCGATGCACGTAAATCATCTGACACATATGCAAATATATCTGTAGAATAAATCCCCACAAGTATGTATTTATTTTAAAACAGTGTGAGATGTACGCCAGTCATTAGCACAACTGAAAATGTTAAAAATGCTTATTTATTTAGGCCAGGCCTAAATAAACTTAGGCAATTTATTCAGTAACGGCATGCTGCAGGAGATGTCGAAGTCACATGGGGAGCGAGCTCGGCGGGCAGGCAGGGAAGGGAATGAGAGAAGAGGGGCACTTCTATCCAGGAGGCTTATTAGGAAGCAACCCAGGCAGAGAGTTTTGAGAGGAGACTCAAACTCAAGATTTGTAGAATGGGCACAGTAGGATTTCTGCTAAAAACCTTGCCTTTTGCAGACAAAATATTGTTCTTTAAAGAGGACCATTGAGATAACTCGGTTAGACTCTTCACGTTAGAGTCACGTTAGACAAGCATTCACTTTTATGTCCTGAATACCTACCATATGGACTACTCTCCACTGTAAATGTACAACATCTACAACTTTTCCTGATGAAATGTTCTCAAAGTGCTCAACAAGCACACACTAGTGGTTTTCTGATTTGATGTATAAGTCAATAAAACCATATTCATTCCCTCAGACAAAGCATCTCGTTCTTGGAGAGACGTGGGATGAATCACATAACCTAAAATTTGGAGCACATCGAATGGCACCCTCATTTATTGGAGGGAAGTTGACAGGAAGCAACTGCTAAGCTAAAGTAACCTCCCGAGAGGTCTCACTTCTGGAAGGAAACTGGGAGTCCCAAATTCCATTCGTGGTCTCACCCAAAGATTCAAATTAATATCTACTAAGTATCGACTATATGACAAGCATTTTGTATTTCGTATGTTACCTAATTTCATTTCTTTCTTTTTTTCTTAAGTAAACTCTATGCCCAACATGGGGCTTGAACTCATGACCCCAAGATCAAGATTCGCATGTTCTACTGACTGAGCCAGCCAGGAGCCCCTGAATGTTACCTAATTTCATCTTCCTAACAGCACTATGAAGCATTATTATCCCTGTGGTGCAGACACTTAGGGAAACTTAGGCTCAAAGAGGGAAAGTGAACTCCCCATGGTCACAACATGAGGAAACGGTAAGGCATGAGTTCAGCCCTTGGCCAGACTCCAAGCCTATGCTCTTTCCATTCTCCACATACTCTCTACCTGCCCACTGTAGAAAACTACAGTTTTCTATGCTTTCCTGGGGAAGAACACATAAAAGAGATTCGGGACACCAGCATCAAGATCTTGAGACCCACAAGTTCGAGGGATTGACTCACAGGCTCTGCAAAAGCATTGTCCCAAAGAACAGTGGCCGTCGCATTGTTGTCCTGGCTGCCATGGACAATCACCACCACCGGGAGGGAGAGAGTCTAGAAAGACAAAGGAAAAGGGCTGAGCACCCAGAGCGGCACACTCCTGTCTTGCTTTTGTTTTCCTCTATCACAACATATTCATTCTCTCTTCAAGTTTCAGTAAATGTCACCCGTGAATACAGAATCTCAATGGCTCCAAGAATCACAGGACTTTACACAATGGTGCAATCTTAGAGATTTTCGATATTTTATTTATTTTTTTAATGTTTATTTTTGAGAGAGACAGAGCATGAATGGGAGCGGGGAAGACAGAGATGGAAACACAGAATCTGAAGCAGGCTCCAGGCTCTGAGCTGTCAGCACAGAGCCTGACGTGAGGCTCAAACTCACGAACTGTGAGATCATGACCTGAGCCGAAGTCAGACACTTAACTGACTGAGCCACCCACGCGCCCCTTAAGTTTACTTATTTATTTTTGGAGAGAAAAAGAGAGAGCACAAGCAGGGGAGAGGCAGAGAGAGGGAGAGAGGGAATCCCAAGCAGGCTCTACACTGTCAGCGCAGAGCCTGACACAGGGCTCGAACTCACAAACTGGGAGATCATGTCCTGAGTTGAAATCAAGAGTTGGACACTTAACCAACTGAGCCACCCAGGCACACCAATGTTTATTTATTTTTCCCTGTGCAAGCAGGGAAAGGGCAGAGAGAGGGAGACAGAGGATCTGAAGTGGGCTCTGGGCTGATAGCAGAGAGCCTGATGTGGGGGGTGAACTCACAAACCCGGAGATCATGACCTGAGCTGAAGTCAGATGTTTAGCTGACTGAGTCCACCCAGGCATCCCCAGATTTTAGATACTTTAAAAGAGATGTTGCTACGACTTCACTCATATGAGAAATTTAAGATACAAGATAGATGAACATAAGGGAAAGGAAGGAAAAATAATATAAAAACAGGGAAAGGGACAGAACTTAAAAGACTCTTAAATATAGAGAACAGAGGGTTGCTGGAGGGGTGGTGGGAGGGGGGATGGTCTAAATGGGTAAGGGGCATTAAGAATCTACTCCTGAAATCATTGTTGCACCACATGCTAAATTAAACAATAAATAAATATTAAAAATAAATAAATAAATAAATAAATAAATAAATAAGATGTTGCTTGGATCTTTCTGAAGGATACACTAAGTTTCTCAAATGGAGAACAAGAGAAAAGAGAAAGAATATAGAGACATTTCTAAGAAAAAAGAGCAAGTAACAAATGTCTAAGACTTACTACAAACTGTTACTCAAATTCATCTGGAATGATGTTTCTCTAGATTCATTCCTACCTATCTCTCCAGCTATTTTAGTTTGTTATTACTGTAGCTCCTAAGAGAATCTAAGAGATACAGTTTTAAGGATGAAGTCTCCCCAGTTTCTGTTCATTAACAGTAAAGACACTATGTGATCAAAACAACTTTTTTCTTATATAAAGTACACACACACACGCACACACACACACACACACACACACACACCCCACAGCTGAGGGAGGCCTTTACCTTGACCTGAAAAACCAGCTCATTTCCACCAACACTGAACTGTGATTCGAACAGGATTGTAAATTTTTCTTCAGTCACTGACTCTGCTCCACGGCGGTCAGACCTCTTAATTCGCTTCAGGGACTGCAAAGGAGAGAAATAAGAGGACAAAGCCCTCAAACAACCAGGGAAAATGTGTTCTTCCTCTTCTCCCATCCTCACCATGTTCCTGAAGTGCGCGCTCAGGGTGCCGGTGGCTTGGTGGTATTCCATCACACAGCAGTTGTTCAGGATCTCTCCACTGTAGTCGCTGCAGAGAAGAGAGACACTCGACTCTAAACCCACGCATCTCAGTAAACGTGGGGTAGAAATTATATAGGGGGGGCAATAAAGAACGTTGTAAAAACCGACGTCATTTAGAGGAAATGGTAGCTGCTGAAATATACAAGAAATAAATATACATTAACATAAAGAAATTTTCTTGATTTATCCCTAGTAAATGAAAGATAATCATATGTTTCTTTTCACAGAAGAAACTCCTTACACTGTTTCTCTGAGAGCCGGAAGGGGACAGTGGGGCTAATGGGGCTCGTATAATGAATGGCGGAGTCCAGCGTGTGGGCTAGGAGGCCCGAGCACTTCCTCCTGTAGTAAGGACGGAGAAAAGAAGCAGACAGAGGGAAGGGCACACGTACTTGCGGGTGTTCTCATTCTTGAGCAGTGACTTGGCCTGCTGCTCACTGATGATGGTGGCCTTCACCTGGGGGGGGTTCATGTGCACGTTCAGCTTCCCGCCCACCAGCAGGCGCACCGTCGCTGCAAACTTGGTCTGGGTCTTCAGGACCTGAGGGGGCTGCTTCTCGATGATGAATGTGCTGCGGGGACACAAGTGACCACACCAGACATGATGCCGGCTCAGGGCACAGGGTCTGGCTCCCCTGTGGAGGGAGGCTGCCGGGGCTCAGCAGGCAAATGAAGGCACATGGCACCGCCCCTGTTCCCAGGGAGGCCACTGAGAGTCAGAGGAGATGGCTGGAGGGGAGGCAGTGAAACGACTCAGCAGCTGGCATGGGCTGCGGGGGACAAGGGCAGTCCACATGGTGTCCACAACAGAAACTGGGCAAGGTCAACACCAAGCAGCTAAAGCAACTGAGGACAGAGCGGGGACGGGGACCCGAGGCAAACAGAGACAAGGACTCAAGCAAGAGCCCACCCACCCTCACCCCCACCATCAGCAAAGCACCGCCTGCCTCCCCCATGCCAACCGCACGGGGGCTGGGTGTGGCCCGAGGCAGGAATTACCTGGTCACCAGGGCTGAGATGATGTCTGTGATGGTGGCATTGACCTCAGCTAGCATCTCCTCCACTGGGCCAGGGATGGGCAGCTGCTGGCAGAGGTGCTCAGCTCTGCGGATCTGCTGCCGGTTCTGCCAGATGATCTCGGCCAACTTCTCGCACCTGCACGGGAGCCCCAGGCCAACGGGAGGACAATGGCATCACGCCATCCCCCAGGCTCGAGGCTGGGAGGCTCCGGTCTGAGGAGAACGCCCCAAGACCCAGCTCCACCCTCACCCAGGAAGGCTTTGCACCTAAGCCGCCACTCCCGACCACGGAGCGGAGCAGAGCAGAGCGCCCGCCTTCCAGAAACACAGAGAAATACAGAGGCAGCAAGCCTGAACTGGGTCCAATCGGCCCGAGCTCACTCTGCACACCCAGCCCTGCCCCACTCCCCAGCACGGTGACTCCCTTCCTGGGCAGGGGGCACAGACGGGGGCCCCAAAGTCCGCATCAGGAACCAGAACCCCTAGTGAACTAAGTCTTGCCGCAGGACAGAGGGAGCCGGCTGCTCATGGAAACGCAGGAGGCACAACGAGCAGCTGGTTGCACCACTCCCAGCCCCTGCCGCCCCCTCCTGCCCCCCGCCACCCCCCCACACACCATTACCAGGACTGCAGCACATCCAGGCTGCCCTCGGGGGGCCCTCCGTTCCCCGCCAGCTGCTGCCGCCGCTTCCACTGGATCAGTTCATCATCCAGAATGATGGTCTGCTGCTTCCGCAGCAGCTGCAAGGTCTTCTGGTGCTTCTCAGCCAGCTCCTGAAGGCAAGTGGGGGGAACACGCCCAACTGCAGGCCTCGGGAGGCAGGGCTGGGGGCCAGGGACCAGGCCCCAGGCCCAGGCCTTCCCCTCTTCCCAACCTGCTCTGCCTCACACGCCCCCCACGGGAGAGAACGATCTGGCCTCCAGCTCTGCTGGGGCCTGCTCTCTTCCTGGCTCTCGCCCTCTCTCGGCTTCCCCGCGCCCCTTGGGATGTGCACCTCAAGGCTTGGGAGGAGAGGACGCGGATCCCACTCACCACACGGTACTGCTGCAGCGTCTGGGCCTCCCGCTGCAGCCAGGCCTCCAGGGACACCTGCTTCTGCTGGAGGGCCGTCTCCCGGCTCAGGCGCTCCTGCGGATTCAGCTGGGCCAGCTGGGAAAACTGAGCTAGAGGAGGGGACAGGACACCCATGACCATCATCTCCCAGCTTCCTGCAGGAAGCCCAGGGGAACGCACACACCTGTTCTGGAGGCCAGACCCTCAAGGGACACATCTGACCGATGGCAAGCTGGGCTTCTGGCAGCCAAGGGTGCCACAGATGAGCAGGCTCTGGTCTCTGGCCTCTCGCCTTTGATCTCCCCTCCTGGGGGTGTGTAGGTGGAAACCTGAGGGTATAGCTGAGGAGGATCCTGCCCCACGGCCTCCCCTCCCACCTCAGTCTACACAGCTGGCTGCCCAGACCTCCTCACGCCACACGGGGTCCAGCTTGGAGCCTCACTGCCTGGTTTGATGTGTGCCCTCACCGTTTACTAACTGGGTGAACTCGTGCATCACGCTTCTGTGCCTCAGTTTGCCCATGTGCAAAATGGGAGAATCCTGGCCCCTGTCTCGGTGGGTGGCTGAGGACTAAATATGTGGGAACACAGAACACGTTCAAGGAACTGCCCGGCACGCACACGCTGCAGGGATGAGCGTGTCCTTACTGGTTAGGGGGTCCCAGGGCAGGCTTAAAGGGTGACAGAGACCAGTAGCCGCTCAGCCCCACCCCACACATCAGAGCCCCCTCAGGGCAGCCCCTGCCTGCTGGCTTTGTCCCATCTCCAGCTTTGTCCCATCCCCGGGAGCACAGCAGTCTCTCCTAGGGAAGAAGGCATTTCTCTAGGTGCTGGGAGGTGCCTAACGTGTTTGTTTGTCCAGGTTGGGTCACCGTGAGCTCAGCTGACCAACTGGAAGGAGACAGAGAGGAAGAGACGGAGAGAGGGAGAGAGAGAGAGAGAGAGAAAGGGAGAGGGACAGGGAGAGAGAGACGAGGAGAAAGGGCAAGGAAGGGAGAGGGACAGAAGGGGAGAGGGGTAGAGGGGGAGAAGGGGAGAGAGGGGAGAGAGGAGAGAGGGGGAGAGGGAGAGACAGATGAGGAGAGAGGGCAAGGAAGAGAGAAGGACAGAAGGGTAGAGGGGTAGAGGGGGAGAAAGGGAGAGAGGGAGGGAGAGGGACAGAAAGAGAAGGGGCGAAAGGGAAAAGGCGAGGGAGACGGGGAGACAGAATGTCCAGGGCCCACTGGCAACACGAAAGCAGCAAGATCCTCTCAGGAGAGGGAAGGTTCTAGCACCCAAGGGTGCCAGAGAGGGAGGCAGATTCTCTCCACACTAGCTGCTGGGAAGCTCATCCATGGCAGGAAAGGGGAATCGGTGAGGCCTCAGTACCCTCTTACAAAACATCTATTATGAAATTCTCAAGACCCAAGGAAGTCAGAAAGAATGATGCAAGGAACACCTGTCTTTCAGTAACCCGGCTTAAAGAAATCAAACATTTCTCGGGGTGCCTGGGTGGCTCAGTCGTTTAAACGTTTGACTTTGGCTCAGGTCACGATCTCATGGTTTGTGAGTTCTAGCCCCACATCGGGCTGTCTGCTGTCAGCACAGAGCCCACTTTGGAAACTCTGCCCCCCTCTCTCTGCCCCATCCCCGCTTGTGTGCACATGCATGCTCTCTCTCTCACAAATATAAACAAAACATTAAAAAAAAAAGAAATCAAACATTTCCACGTTGAAAACTACCTGTACATCCTTCCCTGCTTGCACATCCGTCCCTGCCTCCAAAGGTAACCACTATCCTAAATGCTGGGGTTATTACGCCTTGCCGATCACCTATTTGAATATCCCAGTGTCGGGGTGCCTGGCTGGCTCAGTCCATAGAGCATGCAACTCTTGATCTCAGGGTTGTGAGTTCAAGCCCCATGTTGGGTGTGCAGTCTATCTAATTAAAAAAAAAAAAAGAATATTCCAGTGTCCTTGCTTGGGGCTGAGTCAAGAGGAGGTGAGCATCAGCACGTCTTGGGCAAGTTCCTGGCAGGCCGCTGAGGGCCCTCTCACACTGACCTATGTCCTGCCTCATGGACACACAAGCTGGGACTCACAGAGTAAAGCAACTCTAACAGTCAGGAAAAGCCCAGAGCTAGAAGACAACTGGAAATATGGTTTGGATTTCACTCTTGGGGACTGAGAGAGAAGAATACTGTCCAGGCCTGGAACACAGCAGAGCAGTATGGAGCCACCTCGGAAATCCTGCCCCCATCCCCAGGGAGGCGGTGGTGAGCCCCACACCTGGGCCCAACCTCCCTATGCAGGTGACCCACTTAGGTCTCTCCTGGCACTTTGCAGAAGCTTCTGGGAGGGAGGCCAGCAGATATGAGGCAATTGTCTGCTCCACTGGAGGAAGCTGAGCCTCCCCTTGCACAAATAGATCGATAGTCTATGTTTCTGATGGGTGAACTTGATACATGAGACTGAACTGACATGGCATGATGGGTACAAACCCAAACCAGAATCAAACCCATATCCATAAATAGGAAACAGAAAACCCAAGAACAGGATTGGAAGTACTATCAACCAGTCAAAGGCTTTTGGGTAGAACTAATAGCCTGAATTCTCCCGTTCCCTAATCTAGGAGGAGGGCCACCCTTTCTCTTGCGTCAGTCTGAGATGGATTCAGATGGAAGAAAACATGCTAGAATCATCTCATCAACACTTATTCATACCTACTATGATTCAGCCAATGTGCCAACCTCAGGGTACAGAGATAAGACACAATCCCTTCTCAAAAAATTTATAATTAGTATGGAAGACTGAGTTAATAATAATAGCAATATCGCTATAAAATTGAGCCCACAAGCATGGTATTAGAGGCGCACATGCTACATAGATGGGTATGTGTCTGTACAGCTGGGCAAGCAGAGGCTTTTCTGAGATTCTCAGCTGGGCATGCTTGCAGGGAGACAAAATTAGTATTAAAGTCACTCTGCCAAATTCTCAACAAGGCCAATAGGGGGCGCTGGTGGGGCTCCAAGCGTCAGCCTCAAGACTGACGTTTTCAGTACTCCAGTACCTAGCAGGATTTATACCAGGAAAGGGACCCTTTGCTTATCAAGGCTAACTGAGGTGCATTAGCAGGCTCTGTGTCAGGACAGCCTCTCTGAATAACTGCACAAGACATTAAAGGTTTGTCACTACAAACACAGCCCTTAGCCTTTATACTTTCCCTGCTTGGAGAATTTAACAGTTCAGCAAAGCAGCATTTATGAAACACCAATTATATACAAAAGTACTGTTTACTAGACTGTGAGCTTCTTCCCACAGGAGGAAATTCTTCCCCAGCAGACCAGGAGCTCCCCGGGTGTGGGAAGCCTGAGTGAGACCCACACTCTCCAAAGGCAAGCTCGTGACTCCTCCCCTTCCTAAGTCTCATCCTCCCTGCCAGATCTTTAGTGCACACGGTTCCCGGCTACTCCATAGAAAGCGGAGTGCCTCTGAACAGAAACCCCATTCTCTTCCAATTTGACCTGAATTTCCTTGTAGCCCTCACAACACACACCGCCCAGGCGGCCCTGGCCTCACCCTGGATCCTCAGGCTCTCCTGATACTGGATGATGAAGTACTCTTGAGTCTGCTGCAGCTTCTTCAGCTCATTCTCTGTGTCCTGTGTGACCAGTCGCAGCTCCTCAAACGTCTGGTTGATCTGGAGGTGTTTCTGGGACATGGTGTCAGCAAGACTTCCAACTGGAGAAGTACCCTGAGGACATATCAGGGGAGGAGAGTGTGGGCGGAAGTGAGCTGGGCAGTGAGGATGGTAGAAAACCTCAGCCCTTGGGGCCCCTGGGTAGCTCAGTCGGTTAAGGATCCGACTTCAGCTCAGGTCATGATCTTGTCATCCATGAGTTCGGGCCCTGCATCGGGCTCTGTGCTGACAGCTCGGAGCCTGGAGCCTGCTTCAGGTTCTGTGTCTCCCTCTCTCCCTGCCCCTCCCCCACTCACACTCTGTTTCTCAAAAATGAATAAATGTTAAAAAAAAAAAGAGAGAGAGAGAAAGAAAACCTCAGGCCTTAATCTGAAGAAAAAGCCAATGCTAGCACCTATAACCTAGCGAAAACCCCAAAAGCAAAATTGTGAGTCAGAGGAATTGCAAACATCATTTGTGAGAACTGGTGTGGAGGGGAGATAAAAGGAGGGGGAAATAGGTGACCTGACCAACCGTGGCACCTTCATATGCCATAATAGAAAGTTCTTTCACAGTCTGGCCTCCATCAGAGTTGCCCAAACAGGGTCCATCTAATTCCCTTCAGAGAGACTAGAAGTGAACACATCTAGGATATACCTGGGTTTTCCTACTAATGATGATGACACCTCATTCCATATTCACGCACTGATCCAGGGCTATGGACCATGTGAGGTGCTGGGGACACAGTGGGGAAGAAGGCTGTGTGAACGTACATCATCTGTGTCTTCACTCAAGACCTTATTCTAACTGAGGGAAGAGGCTGAATCTCTCACACATGGTATCATGGAGACCCCAAAGTTCTAGGGCAGGCACAGCAAGGATTTTACGGATCCAGCCATTTAAGTGACCTGGTCTGAGCCATTCCCTCTATGCTTGACTAAGAGAGGGCTCAGCAGAAATCCCTCTTAAGTAATCTCACCTGAACATGAGCATGCCTTTACTCAAAAACTGTTCAGCTAGGGTTAAATTATTTTGCACTTGTTCACATTGTTTTGTGGTGGTAATCTCACCAAGGTCATGAATCAATTAAGATCAGAGACTAGTGTTCTATTTCTTTTGTGCCCCTTAGGACAATGCTCTGTTTATAGAAACATCAACAGATGCACACTGAGTTGTCTTGAGAGATCTGGGTCCAGAGAGAGGGGGGCAAGGAAGGACTTCACAGCTCTTCTCCCCACATCCATGGGACACTCACATTGTTGGCTTCGCGGACCAGCCTCTGCTCGTTGTACAGAATATGCCGGATGCAGCGGACCAGCTCCATGGGGCAGCGGTCATATGTGTTCTGAAAGAACCCAATAGCAGACATCACTTTGTTCCACTCTGTGCTATGGGGCCTAACCCTACCTCAGAGCAGGGGTAAGATTTTATGATGAGGGGACTCCTGGAGACATGATGACATAACCATGAGCAATGTGGCTCCTCCAATACTAATGGGGGACAAGAAAAGCACATCATAGGAAACCCAATTACAGTGAGAAGGTAAGGTTATTTTATTTCTTGCCTCCTAATTTGCCTAAAGTACTAGGTGTCATTCTTGGAAACAGGATACATAAATTTCGAAAAGGCCACGTAAGAGGAGAAATGACACCACCTCGACCGAGCAATCAAAATGACTACCCCCAGTGCAAGGAAGATGGACGGTGTATGTATTCAGATGTGATACCCTGGGAAGGACACAACATCACTTACTCAGGATTCTCATCAGGGATGTGTAACCTGAATCTAATCAGAAGGAGACATGACACAGACCCAAAAAGATGTTCATTTTATCTTTAAAAAATAGATGAGCTGAATTATTTTAAAATGTCAATGTAATAAAAGGCAAAGAAGGTTGAGTACAGTTCCAGATTAAAGTAGATTAAAGAAACATAACAACCAGATGCAATATATGGTCCTGGGCTGGTGGGAAAAAAATGTCCTAGAGGACTTTATTGTGACTCAACTGACTGTTGACAAAATGGAAATACAGATACAAGATTACTGAAAAGTGTTCTATCAATGTTAAAGGTACTAAAGATGGTAACTGCACTATAACTATGTATAGAAAACGCACACTAAAGTACTCAGGGGCAAAGGGACATGACATATGCAACTTACTCTCGGGTGACAAAAAAAATGTGTGTGTACGTGTGTGTAGAGACAGAATATGACAAAGCAAATGTTAACGACGGGTGGATCTGGGCATATGTACGGGTTCTTCGTATCAATCCTGCAACTTCCTATAAATTTGAAATTGTTTTCAAATAAAAAGTTTAAAAACAAAAGGCTACAACCACAAAGCCAAACAGTAAGAACTTTACACGGCGAACATGTAAGTCCGCAACACTGGGTTCCAGAGGAGAAAGAAAATCTCTACGGGAAGCACTGAATGAAGGAGAGGATTAAGTGTGACCCAGCCTTCACACCCACCTGGAGCTGCGTGGCATAGTGCCCCAGCTTGATCTTCAGTAAGAACCCATCTTCCCCCACTTGGTGCTCCGCCTTCTTCTGCAGCTCCTGCACCAGGCCCTCCAGGAGCTGGGTGGCCTTAATGTTCTCCTGTGGATTATCAAGATCTATTGAGTCCCTAGGGGAAAAAAATTACATACATATGTATACATACATGCACATGAGCCTGTATAAATGCAGCCTCAACGCATCACGCCTTTTCTTTAGCTAAAGTGATTTCTTCATAATGCTCACTGCAAATTTTAGGAAGCACTTCAATTCAAATCGACTAGATGCCTATGTTAATCTATCCCTAATCCACTAATTAGCTTAGTGGACTAGATACTTTCTTTTCTTTTCTTCTTCTTTTTTTCTAAACAATGTACTGCCCTTTCTCCTTCCTCCTACTGACTTCTCTGGTGCTTATCCTATCTGCTTCTAGAAATGAAGGGAAAAGGAAAGTGCTTCGTGTACTCTGAAGGAAATAAGGGCTCTGATAACTTCCTATTTATAGTTACCCCTTAAGGGTGTAAGGGGGCACAAGGTCAAGAATGTTCTACATGCTTTTTCCAGCCTTGACTAGTTCTATGTGCTAATTCCACATATAGTATTTCTTAAGTAGAGGCAGGTGAAACAACACTACTATTTCTAAGGAGCCCTGGAAATGAGATATTAGGACAGAAAGTGCCTGCAACTATGTACACAAATCAGACATTTCTATCTATCACCAGTTGCAGATCTGGGACCTGCAGGCAGTGCTAACTCTTCTTGTGAGGCAGAGAAACCACTCCATGGACTTTGTATTCATTCAGAGGCACTGAACGGGTGACAGGGGTTGGATGGCTTCTCTCCCTTCCTGCCTTCCCTCTTTTCCCCACTCCCTTCTCCAACTCTTTATTTTTTAAAACAATTTAGGCAACAATTGCTACTGGGCAGTACGAAATCGCTTAACTCAGCTCACTGAAGAAACCAAACAGCTGTCAGATTGAAATAACATTCAATTACTGCTGACCGGTCTGGAGCCAAACAAGAGATCTAGAGGTAGCTAAAAGGCTCCGTCACCTCGAAACCCCTGAAGTCAGTTAGCAAGTAATTTCAAACAAAGGCACAAACAGGTGTGCCACAACACTGATAATGTAGTTCATCACATAATACGCCCAAATCTGCACTCTAAGCAAAGACAGTAGAGAAAGCCAAATTTTAAATACGTATGCTCTCTGAACTAAATAAAATATGTACTAAATAAAAGCTGGGAGGAATGGAGGGCAGCTGCACCTCTGTTTTGGTTGGCAATAATGCTCCTTGTCTGAGGAACCCACTCTTGAGAAGATCCTGTCTCTGAGCAAAACTCATGGAAATCAAGTACTGGTTCTGGTACTTAAAAACTTAATTCTCGGGGCGCCTGGGTGGCTCAGTCGTTTGGGCGTCCGACTTCGGCTCAGGTCATGATCTCACAGTTTGTGAGTTCGAGCCCCACGTCAGGCTCTGTGCTGACAGCTCGGAGCCTGGAGCCTGCTTCAGATTCCGTGTCCCCTTCTCTCTCTGCCCCTCCCCAACTTGTGCTCTGTTATGTCTCTCAAAAAATAAATAAATGAAAAAAAATAAAATAAAATAAACCAATTCTTTGCTTAAAAGAAAAAAGAAAAGAAAGGAAAAAAAAAGCCTTTCTTAGCTTAAACATGAAGAACTGAACTTTTTATTGAAATCTTTATGTTCTTAAGAAAACCAAAATAAATAAAATTCAGGCTTTCCTTCATAGCAACACAAGTCTTTTAACATTCATTCGGTGAGAAACTACATGGGAGATCTACTAAATGAAATTTTAAATCACCAGAAACTTTCTACCAACAGTTTTCTGAACTCTCCAAATCATTAAAACAGGAAAGAAAATGAAAAGGAAATGGAAAAGCACTAAGCAAGGTGCAGCCGACATGCTTATATTTAGCTCTCTTTTTTTTTCTTATCACTTCATTACACGAGGCTGAGATTTTTTAAATTGCCCAGAAAATTGCCTTCCTTTGGTGCTGTCTAGTTTTCAAACAGAAATCTGTTACTAACACATAACCTCAATTATTCCAAGGCAGCATTACTGACGGGTACCCAGCTCTCCCCAGACAGTGTCCGGCTTCTCCTGGGCTCTGCCAGAGAGGACCCCACCCCGCCATGATGGTGGGGGGCGTGAAGTAGCTGATGAGCACGTCAGATCAGACAGACAGGCTGGTGGCCTCCCAACATGCTCCCAGACCCTGAGCAGAGCAGCAACAGCCTGCAATAATGTTGTCAATCTACTACATTATACTAATTCTGAAAGAATTTAAAAACAATTTTCTCTCTGCGCATATAAGCAGGAATTCGGAAAATAAAAATAAACACGCTTGTTAAATCTGCCACCAAGACATGACTATTGTTAATATTTTGGTGTGCTGGCTTTTAGCCTTTACGGGTATGCATAAACTTTAAAACATAGGGGCACGTGGGTGGCTCAGTCGGTTAAGTGTCCGACTTTAGCTTGGATCATGATCTCCCAGTCGGTAGGTTCGAGCCCTGCGTCGGGCTCTGTGCTGACAGCTGAGAGCCTGGAGTCTGCTTCGGATTCTGTGTCTCACACTCTCTCTGCCCCTCCCCCGCTCACACTCTCTCTGTTTCAAAAGTAAATAAACATTTAAAAGAATTTTTAAAAACACCAACATCTCCATTGTTAATTTGTTATCAATACATTTTATTAAGTGATATGCATATGCATACCTTAGCTGCCCCATTAAGCACTAAATTCTTTGTGGACATGGGCTTTTCATTTTTTTTTTTTTTAAGTTTATTTATTTATTTGTTTTAAGAGAGAGAGAGAGAGAAAGAGTGTGTGCACGAGTGCACGCCAGCAATGACAGGAGAGAGAGAGAGAGGGAGAGAGAGGATCCCAAACAGGCTCCTCACTGTCAGTGCAGAGCCTGAACACAGGGCTCAACCCCATGAACCGCAAGGCCATGACCCTGAGCCAAAACCAAGAACCGGACGTCCAACTGAGCCGCCCAGGCATCCCTGTGGACAAGGGCTTTATCTGTTCCTATCTTACACCCTAGAGGCACTCAAAACATATTTGTTAACTGTTGTTTATTAGCAGCAATACTCTAATGCTTTTAGCCAGAGTTTACTAAAGGGGGGAAATCCTATTTTAAAAATCCTAAGAGTTATTCCACCTGCTTAAAATCTAAGCTAGGGTTAAATACCTTCTTATGGGTCATGTCGTTTTTGTTTTTTTTTAATTTTTTTTTTCTTAATGTTTTTATTTATTTTTGAGACAGAGAGAGACAGAGCATGAGCAGGGAAGGGGCAGAGAGAGAGGGAGACACAGAATCGGAAGCAGGCTCCAGGCTCTCAGCCGTCAGCACAGAGCCCGATGCGGGGCTCGAACTCACAGACTGTGAGATCATGACCTGAGCCAAAGTCGGACGCTCAACCGACTGAGCCACCCAGGCGCCCCCACGTCATTATTTAAAAAATGTACAACTTTTAAAGTCTCCATCATGTTTTCCTTCCCATATGCCCATGTTTCACTAAATCTGATAGAAAAAAAACTGTTCACTTACCAAGCTTGGCTTTCAATCCACTGGGATAAATAATGTCGCACCTCAATGGGGAAATGCTGACCATATAATGCTTGCATCTGATGAAGGGCATCGCCTTGGAGCTGCTGGGCTTGTATCCACACAGCCATGGTTTGCAACCTGTTAAACAAACAATCAGTGGTTTGGGTGGGGTTTTTGGTTTTTTTTCCCTTCAGCTTTTAAATCCACTACACTAAATATTCACAGTTATAAAACCTAGAGACAAATGCTTTTAAGCCCTTCTTGGTAGATCAGTATTTTTGAACTGAATTTTAGCTTTAAAGATGTTTCAAAATGTACACATTCAACGTGGCCATGGGAAGGTATATAACTGGGTCTATGAAGCTCTGACTGTAAAACAAACTGAAGTCCTACAAGTAAAAGTACAAAGCCAACATTAGGGGAAGAACTGCCTATAGCTTTGATATCACATATTCTTTACTTTTGTTCCAAACTTGAAGTAATAATAAGCAGCATTTCTGGGGCGGCTGGGTGGCTCAGTCGGTTAAGTGTCCAACTTCGGCTCAGGTCATGATCTCACGGTTCATGAGTTCAAGCCCCACATCGGGCTTGGTGCTGACAGCTCAGAGCCTGGAGGCAGTTTTGGATTCTGTGTCTCCCTCTCTCTCTGCCCCTCCGCCACCCTCTCTCTCCCTCTCAAAAATAAAGAAACATTATAAAAATAATAATAAGCAGCATTTCAACAGGATAAATAATTAGCAATTTTTTAAAAGAATCACTTGTTTTGGATCTGGTATTCTGACTTTTAAGAAATGTAATAAATGTGCTATTTTGAAAAAGACCCAGTAAAAGAAGAGTGAAAATATCTAAAGCATGAATTGAACCCTATGTGTTATTACTAGTTACCTAAGCTGCAATGCTTTACACATAAAGGACACAGATTTATCTGGAAAAATGCCCCAAGTGTCACTTTCTGAGTTACTGTGAAGGAATTTATGAAACAATCTTCTGTTATAGTATTTAAAAATCTCTCTGACATAAAAACAATACATTCCAGCTAAGAGTTAAAAACAAGAACCATTGTATTCCAATAGTAGGTAGATTTTTAAAACATGCTCTTGACTCTAGAAAAGGTTTTATAAAACTACCAAGATGCCTTCTCAGATTTACCAGAGAATTTTTTTTCAATATATGAAATTTATTGTCAAATTGGTTTCCATACAACACCCAGTGCTCATCCCAAAAGGTGCCCTCCTCAAAACCCATCACCCACCCTCTCCTCCCTCCCACCCCCCATCAACCCTCAGTTTGTTCTCACTTTTTAAGAGTCTCTTATGCTTTGGCTCTCTCCCACTCTAACCTCTTTTTTTTTTTTTTTTTTTTTCCTTCCCCTCCCCCATGGGTTTCTGTTAAGTTTCTCAGGATCCACATAACAGTGAAAACATATGGTATCTGTCTTTCTCTGTATGGCTTATTTCACTTCGCATCACACTCTCCAGTTCCATCCACGTTGCTACAAAGGGCCATATTTCATTCTTTCTCATTGCCACGTAGTACTCCATTGTGTATATAAACCACAATTTCTTTATCCATTCATCATCAGTTGATGGACATTTAGGCTCTTTCCATAATTTGGCTATTGTTGAGAGTGCTGCTATAAAAACATTGGGGTACAAGTGCCCCTATGCATCAGCACTCCTGTATCCCTTGGGTAAATTCCTAGCAGTGCTATTCCTGGGTCATAGGGTAGGTCTATTTTTAATTTTTTGAGGAACCTCCACACTGTTTTCCAGAGTGGCTGCACCAATTTGCATTCCCACCAACAGAGCAAGAAGGTTCCCGTTTCTCCACATCCTCTCCAGCATCTATAGTCTCCTGATTTGTTCATTTTGGCCACTTACCAGAGAGTTTTTAATTCATTTGGCAGAAACTCTCTGGGATCAACCCGATTGCGGCAGCAACATCACTTTCATGTACACAAGGTAGTAAAACTGAATCTTGCTCTAATACTATGATCCACAGTGTAGAATTTGATGTCAGGCAAGGCTAACTTGAAATCCATCCAAAATGATTTGGCTACTGATTTGCACAATTCTCTTAAGTATATTACGTTTAGGGTGCAGTAAATCAAATCTTGATTTTGTTGAGTACCAGAGACTACACATGTGTGTCAGGAAACAAAAATCCCTTCTCTGTTAGTTGTAGTTGCGCGATCGTATAACACTGAGCTATTTATGGGACAAGTCAGTTAGCCAACAATGAGGTGTGGGGTGGATGCCAGTTACCTATTTTAGACTTGTGCAGTGCTATAGAACACTTGAGCGGTGTACAATTTTATTTAGGGCTTTGGGCATTAAAGCTGGGATCACTGTAAGATCATCCAAGACATCAAATTTCAATGGCTGGGAGTTTACTAGGAGAAAGACTCGGATAAAAGAGCTCTCTCCAGAAGCAATCCCATGTTATAATCCAACATCTGGAAGACATTTAATTGTACAATATAATTTTTAATTAAATGAATCATATCCCAAGATTTTGGAAAATTGGAAAAGATATCAAAGGCTTGTTTTTTGGATAAAAGGTGAAGGGATGGATGGGTTGGGTGGAGGTTCTTAGGCACTGAAGTGTATGGAAGAACAATGAAGGAATGAAGAACATAATTCAGGCACTCATCTCTTTTGGTGGTAAGGAACTGGAAAGAAGTAGGACCTCACTAGCAGTCTTAATGAGTATGTGAACAATACCAACAGATACAAAAATTTTCTTGAATCTTCCATTCATTAGCTGAACTGACCCAAGAGACAAAAAACTGGGGGGAAACATTGATCTCCTCAGAGGCCCCTTAGGCCACTGAAAGAACGTAGTATTTTCTGGTCCATTGTATCCTCTTGGTCTACTTGACTTTTCTTCACATGATTTATCATTCCCGACATTTATCATGTATTTGTTTACTGCCTTCTCACTACGGTGAAATCACCATGAACACAATGACTTTGTTTTGTTCACTGTTTCTCTTGGGCCTAGAACTGTGCCTGGCACATAAGCATTTGGTAAATTTTTGTTGTTGGTGAACAAATAAATGTATACACACAATTTGGTCAAATACATCAGGTCTTTTTAAAGTTATTGTGGAACAAGGTATCAGTATAAAATACCAAGGTGGGGCACCTGGGTGGCTCAGCTGGTTAAGCATCTGACTCTTGATTTTGGCTCAGGTCATGATCTCGTGGTTCGTGGGATCAAGCCCTGCATCCAGCTCTATGATGACAGCATGGAATCTGCTTGGGATTCTCTCTCCCTCTGCCTCTCCCCACCACACTCATGCTTGCTCTCACTTTCACTCTCAAAATAAATAAACATTAAAAAATTGAAGAAAAAAAAAAAAAGGAAAGAAATACAGTACCAAGGCCAGAAAAGGGAACAGATTTTATAACTCAGATGAGTCTGTATTAACAATACTCTATTTGTTCCTTAATAACATATGCCACAATGTGTAATTTTACTTTTTAGTTTTTGTTAACTTATTTTTGTTTATCTTCCCCACTGAAGTCTAAGAACAGTGAGTAAAGAGAGGGGGGCCTGGGTGGCTCAGTTGGTTAAGCGTCCGACTTTGGCTCACGTCATGATCTCACAGTTCGTGGGTTTGAGCTCCACATCAGGCTGTGCTGACAACTCAGAGCCTGGAGTCTGCTTCAGATTCTGTGTCTCCCTCTCTCTCTGTCCCTCCTCTGCTCACACTCTGTCTCTCTCAATCTCTCTCTCGAAAATAAACATTAAAAAAAAAAAAAACAGTGAGTGAAGGGAGCACATTTATTTACTACTGTGTTCCCTAATGCCTAAGTATAATGGCTGCCATGGTAAGGAAGTAATCAAGACATATTTGCTAGTGAATAAATACATATGTGTTAAATATTTCACATATCCTGCTGGTTGAGCATATTCCAAGTATCCATTATTGCTTTAAGAAAGAAGTACAGTGGTAATATGCCATATATATAGGGGTACTATATAAATATCATACCATTGTGTCTTAAGTTTTATATTAGTTTTCACTTATTATCAAAGAGCAGAATGCTGAACTCTTAGAATCTGTCAGAATGTTTTTTATGGTTCTAAATATGAACATGTTGTAATATTTTCTAAAATGCTATTTGAAGAATAGCTGGTAAATATAAGGTGGTAACCACCTTATTTTGATAAGTACAAAATACTTTTAATTTCACTACACAAAAATGCTTTGATAGAGCTGGAGAGTAGATTTTGCCTACTAATCAAGAACATATAAAATAAAGGTACAATAAATAGTACAGCATCATTTTCATTTTACTTTTTAACTAAGAATTATATATGCATGGAATAGAAGATGAATTACTGCAATTGTCATGTAACAATTTAAAATATACAATTTGGAGAAAAAAACCCACCCCACCCCCACTGTATCAGTAGAACCTAGAACCTAAGTAGCGCTTTCCCTCGTACATGCCCAAACTCTTCACACCCATCATTAAGCTATGCCTACGCCTGGCATGAGCTGAGACCCTGTCCTTTGTCACCAGTATTCATTCTGCCACCAAATACTACTCTACATATGCAGTAACTGTCCTCAATACAGGCTTTCTTCTGCTTATTTACAGGCAGCTCTGTCTTCAACGTGTGATGTTCTGACAAGGAAGTGGTTTGTATCTTTGGTAAATCATCACAGGGGCTTCTCTAAAGACTGGGAAATGGATTCACAATCTTATTTTTAGCCAAAGATGAGAATCAGTTGAGTTTTGCTTAGTTGCATTCTTAGTGTTCATAAGCATTCCAAACAACCCAAATTAGCCTTGGATGCAGAATGTCATACTTTCCAAAAGCCTAACGTGCGGAAATCAACCTTATATATTTGGATATATCCTAGGAGTCTCAAATAAAGCAGACTGTCAGGCACTTGTTTAAAAAAAGTTCAAAGTCTAATAGCTCATAATGTTACAGTCTTACTGAAAACCATAAAAATGAATGTCCACTAATAAATGGTATGTGTGAGTGGGATTTAGGAATAATCTTGTCTCAATAATAAATACACTCTTATTAGATGCCTTCCCTTTTAAAAGTAAAATATAAACCTTTGTCAAGAAAAATATCACTCTAGGGGCGCCTGGGTGGCTCAGTCGGTTAAGCATCCAACTCTGGCTCAGGTCATGATCTCGTGGTTCATGAGTTCGAACCCCATGTTGGGCTCTGTGCTGGCAGCTTACAGCCTGGAGCCTGCTTCGGATTCTGTGACTCTCTCTCTTCTCTGCCCCTCCCCTGCTCATGCTCCCTCTGTCTCTCAAAAAATAAATAAACGTTTAAAAAAGAAGAAGAAGAAGAAGAAGAAGAAGAAGAAGAAGAAGAAGAAGAAGGAGAGGAAGAAGAAGAAGAAAAAGAAAAACATCGCTCTCTCTGAAGACTTCTAGAACACTGTGGCCAAGGTCATGGTGTCAAGGTCCTCCAAGCTAAACTGTGGAGGAAGATAAGTATAGAGTACATGACAGTTGAAGGCTCCCAATGCATATACGCCAACTGAGTGAATAAATTCTAGTTTGGGGTGGGAGTGGGAGGAATTAAAATGTGTGTAGGGATCTGTTGCACTGGGCTTGTGTGCATAATTTTTGTTTTTTTTTTAAGAGAGGAAGAGAGAGCACGGGCCTGTATGCAAGCCAGGGAAGGGCAGAGAGGGAGAGAGAAAGAGAAATCTTAAGTAGTCTCCATGCTCAGTGCAGAGCCCAATGCAGACTTGATCCCACGACCTTGGGATCATGACCTGAGCTGAAATCAAGAGTCGGACGCTCAACCGAGCCACACAGGTGCCCCTCATGTGTACCTTAAAGCATTTAAAAAAAATTTTTTTTTAACATTTATTTATTTTTTGAGAGACAGAGAGAGACAGAGCATGAGCAGGGGAGATGCAGAGAGAGGGGAAGACACAGAATCGGAAGCAGGCTCCAGGCTCTGAGCTGTCAGCACAGAGCCCGATGTGGGGCTCGAACTCACGAAGTGTGAGATCATGACCTGAGTCGAAGCCAGTCGCTTAACTGACTGAGCCACCCAGGCGCCCCCCTTAAAGCATTTTGTAACTCCTACTCTCCATCCCACCACAACCACCACCCCATCACATCATATCCCGGGACTAAAGTCTCTAAAATGGGAGTTAGAGTTTTGCAGATCATGGCAAATTCACCTAAACAGAGTTCTGTGAGATTCAACTTCTTGTACCTTTCTGTGCCTCAGTTTCCTTATTTATAAGACAGTGCTAATAATACATCCCTTGGGGAGTTGTAAAAATAAGTTAATATGTATAAATGCTTAAAACAGTGCCTGGTTCACCATAAGTTCTCAATTATTATTCTGACTTTACAACCTTAAACTTACAAAGTTGGCTTCCTTCTCCCTGTGTCCAATTTTTTAATGTTTATTTATTTATTTTAAGAGTGAGTGAGCACACTGAGAGGGCTGTTCTCCCACCACTGAATTAGAACCCCAAGAATTGTGAAGGGTAGTGTAACAAGAGCAAGACTGAGTATAATAAACTCAAAAAAGAAAGAAAGAAAGAACATCCATTCCAATGTGCTTTTCTGACAGAGAAGACCAAGCCAGCAGGAAGTTGTGCCTTTTCCAAGGACACACCTGACCCCTACTAATTAAAGTATGAATTGTTAGCAACAAATATTTTGATTCATCTAATAAATAAAAAATAAATTTCAGAAATCAGATCCAAAAATGAATTAAAATAACATTTACTACTGTTATTATCCACCATCCAGATTTATCATTTACTATCATTTACTGGATATCTACTATATTATTTATAACAGGGGCACCTGGGTGGCTCAGTCGGTTAAGCGTCCGACTTCAGCTCAGGTCACGATCTCACACTTCGTGAGTTCGAGCCCCGCGTCGGGCTCTGGGCTAATGGCTCAGAGCCTGGAGCCTGCTTCCAATTCTGTGTCTCCCTCTCTCTCTGCCCCTCCCCCGTTCATGCTCTGTCTCTCTCTGTCTCAAAAATAAATAAACATTAAAAAAATTATATATTATTTATAACACTAAATGCTTTTATGAATCTACTCATTTAATCCTCACACAAATATTAGGAGGTAGACACTATTATTATCCCCAGTTTACAGATGAGGAAATCAAGGCTCAACAAATTAAACAGGATTGTAAAATGGCATAACAACTTTGGAAAACAATCTGGCAGTTCTTCAAAGGTTGAATATGGAGTTACTATATGACCTAGTAGTTCAGCTCCTAGGTAAATGCCCAAGGGAACTGAAAGCATTATGTCCAAAAAATTTGTACACAAATATGCAAAGCAGCATTACTCATAATGGCGAAAAGGGGGAAACAACCCAAATGTCCATCAACGAAGGGATGGATGATATGGATATAAGTGGAAAAATAAAATGGATAAAATGGAGTATTATTCAGACATAAAAAGGAATGAAATACTGACACATGCTACAACATGGATGCACCTTAAAACATTATGCTAAATGAAGCTAGACACAAAAAGCTACCTATTATACATTCCATTATATGAAATGTCCCAAACAGACAAACCCATAGACACAAAGAAAGTTGGTGGTTACCAAGGGCTGCGGTCATGGGAAGTGACTCTTAATGAGTATGTATTTCTTTTGGGGATGAAAAATTTGCTCCAGGTCCCACACCACTGGTCTGTGTTGGATCTGGGGAGTCTACCGCTTTATCAGGTGGCCTTTGCCCTGAGAACTTGTCGTGGTTTGTCATATTATTTTTTGTACTCTTCTGTATGTTTGTTATATTTCATAACTTAAAAGAAAAATAAATTAGAGTAAGAAACCCAATATGATAAGGCTCTCATTTGGGCAAAGGCTTGGGCTAGTTGGCAGATGAAATAAGAGATACATAAACATTGCTTCTGATCTGAAAAGTCTAAGGCAAGGAAATCAGGATTCAAAACTGTTAACTATACCAGCACCATTTAATACTTAAAGACTTTGGACAGAATATAAAGAGCAGTTCCTTAGTTACGTTTACTGCATTACTGTCAATACCAACATTATTACATATACTAAGTGGTGGTGGTCACCTAACCTAGTAGTAGAAACTTGGAGGGACAGAAAAATGTGAAATAGCAGTAACAGTGGATTAAAACTTTACTCATATTAAACTGAATATCAAGTACGGTTTGAGTAAAATGATCCCATCTAAAAGTAGGTCAATACCAGAGCCATCTGCTCTTTAAAAAAATTTCTAAACACTACTTTATAAGCAATCAGGAAGGCAATTCTCTAACAAAATCAGATTATTAAACAGATGGGAAGAGAACAGAAAGAATCAAAGCATTTGGCTCACAAAGAAGCAAACAAGGAAAAATTTGCCCAGGCAACACAGAGATGATAATATTCTGGGAAGACAATCAGTCATAAATCTTCATGTCACAGCCAAATCATTACGTACTGCTCTGGGAAGAAGAGTGAGAGGAAAGGGGGTGATGGAGAAGCAGAGGACAGGTAGAGAGAGGGAGCTATCTGTGAAATATACAGATCAAGTCTTAGTGGATTATCATGTATTTAAAATGCTCACCTAAATATAAGGCATCTTAGTGAAAAACGCAACCTCAAAAATAAAGAGAGTAGACTCAGACAAGGATCATATCATAGCAACTAAAACCATTAGGTGGTACTTGTTGGGGAATAGGATATGCACAGTCTCAAAGTGTTACCTCACCTATTACTTATTATTCACAAAGGGAAAAGTACATTTTCAGTGGAAGAAAATGATGAACAACCAAATAATCAAATATCCTCAATCATGGAACAAACTGACATTAGAGTAGTCCCCCCCGCTTACACGCAGGGCATATATTCTAAGACCCCTCGGTGGATGCCTGAAACTACAGATAGCACGGAACCCTATATATACTATGTTTTTCCTATACATACATACCTATGATAAAGATTAATTTATAGATCAGGCACAGTAAGAGATGAAAAACAATAGCTAAAAATAAAACTGAACAATTGTAACAATGTAGTATAATAAAAGTTATATGAATGTGGTCTAAGTATCTTATTGTACCACACCCATCCATCCTGTGATGTTAATGCCTACATGAGATGAACTGAGGTGAATGACGTAGGCAAAGTGATGTAGCATTAGGCTACTATTAACCTTCTGACAATATGTCAGAAAGACCGTGGGTAACTGAAACTGTAGAAAGTGAAACTGTGGATAAGGGGGGGCTGTTGCATATGCCTCCAAATGTGATCTACTGAAAAGAATACACAAATTAATGTTTCACTTCTACTCATGTAACAGTCAGACAAATCCAAATTGTAAGACTCTTATGAAAGACAGAAAAATGGTAAAGGAGACCAGGAGTGACTGGGTGGCTCAGTCGGTTGAGCGTCCAACTTTGGCTCAGGTCATGATCTTACAGTTCCTGAGTTAGCCGCGCATCAGGCTCTGTGCTGATAGCTCAGAGCCTGGAGCCTGCTTCGAAGTCTATGTCTCCTTCTCTCTCAAAAATAAATAAACATTAAAAATTTTTAGATTAAAGGAGACTAAGAGACATGATAACTACCTAGGGCATAATTTTAAAAATAAACAAAACAAACCACATCTCTAAAGGACATTACTGGGACAATTAAAAATTAAAATTTTAAATTCAAATTGAATTTAAATATAGCCTATAGATTGGATATTACTCTGTCAATATTAAATTTCTTGAGACCGATAATGGCATTGAGGTGATACTGGACTTGTTCTTAGTGGATACACTCTCAAGCATTTAAGGATAAAAAATGGTCATGGTGGCTGCAGCGGGCTTTCAAAGGAAAGAGGGAAAGGAAGGTGGTGGTAGGAAGGGTGATAAAGGGAAGGTAATAATTGATCAATGTAGGCAAAGTGTACATGAGCGTTCGTTCATTGTTCTGTCCTTTCCATTTTTCAGTAATTTAGAAGTTTTTCAAAATCAAAATTAAGGGCAAAAATTGCAAGAAAGAAAAACAAAAAACAGAGCAGAGGTTTGACTGTCATCTTGAAATTGTCCCTGGCAGTACATAAAAGTCTGGACTTCTGAGACATTGTGCTGAAGTTGGTAGGACACTGTTATACAAACTGGACTCCTTCATGCCACGCTGGCCTCCGGCTCGAATACACGTGCATTATCATCTGTGTTGAAATCCATTAAGCAACCTGAACAACCCATTTGGGAAGAAGCTACATCAATGCCATTTTCCAGATAACTAAAAACATTTTCTGTAGCCCACAAATAATGACCTTCTGCATTATGGAAAGTAAGAAATGATGTGAGACTGCCATGTAGCCCTATGTTAGCCTCAGAATTTCTAATAAATGTTTATAGCTGTACCCATTTTATACTGTTAATCAAGACCAACTCATCTTAGAATGTGGCTTTTGTATAGTTTGAATTAGTTCAGGAAACAAAAATTCCTACCGCAATATACTCAGTTTCTGTACCATTTAAATGAAAGATAATCCCTTCCTTCTTGTTTTGATTCAAAAAGGGCAATTTATTAATAAATCTCTATATGTTCCCAATATTTTCCTCATTAAAGTTCACATCTTCCCTCTTACCATTGAGAATTACAGTAGCATTAAGTTTCCATTTAACAAAATTTGCTCTGAAGAGCACCTTACACTAGGGCAATTCCCAGGGACAAGCATTAGTTAAATTAGATAATATACAACAGTAAGAAACTGGAAACAACCTAAATTCAACATAGGAGGATGGTTAAACTATAATATATTAATCTGATAGAGTATTGTGTGACAATTTAAATAAAGTATGAAGACAATATTGAGATATAAGGCAATGTACATATATTTTTTAAATATAAAGAAAAGAATATTTAATGAAAAGTATACACAATGTGTATGCTAAAGAACAAATAACAGAGCAAGGTCAAAGAGAACTATAAACAGTTGTTCCATTTAGGTGAAGGCATTTTGGTACAATTTTTTTAATAAAGTCTTTGATTTATTAAATTTTGTTTAAAATGTAAATTTGAAATATAAATTTAATGAGCATGAGCAATTGGTACTACTCATCCCACAAGAACCAACCACAAAGGGACACACAAAAGACATAGAAACAAATACTTCCTACATGACAATATCCAGGTTATGGCACTTTCTTACAAGTTAGGTAGACTTAAGTAGGGCATGAAATAAAAATTCAGAATCGCAATTCTTACAAAAGAAGCACAATTCTTTTTTTTTTTAATTTTTTTTCAATGTTTTTTATTTATTTTTGGGACGGAGAGAGACAGAGCATGAACGGGGGAGGGTCAGAGAGAGAGGGAGACACAGAATCGGAAACAGGCTCCAGGCTCCGAGCCATCAGCCCAGAGCCTGACGCGGGGCTCGAACTCACAGACCGCAAGATCGTGACCTGGCTGAAGTCGGACGCTTAACCAACTGCGCCACCCAGGCGCCCCCAAAAGAAGCACAATTCTATCACTTTCAAATACACAGCAACACAATGTGTTTTCAAGTAGTAGTTCAAGACTATTAATGGCTAAGATTAATCTGTAATTTTGACATCTATTTATATTTTATTTAAATCCCCTAAATTGCCTTGCATTCAATAACTTTATTAATGTTATTCTTTCGTTTAACAAACCCTTCTTTTAAAAGTGGTATAAAAGTAAATGGCACAAAAATATACTTTGAAGTATTTATTTCAAGTCCAGAAGAAACCAAACAGTGTGTTTGTGGAGAGTAGAAGAAAAAAGGTTAAGAACACTTTGGTAATTTTTGAACTTGAGGGATGAATTTATGGATATTCATTATATACTATTCTCTTATTTTGTGTATGTTTGAAAATGTTCATACCAAAAAGTTCAAAGTACCAATAGGGCAAAAAATGGGTAAACCAGAACTTAGACCAGGTTGAATATTAGTGGTCTCAGGGGTAATGGAGTTTGAATTTAGAAGGCTTTATTGTGACTTCTGAAAGAAACATGGAAAATTGAAAGAAAAAAAAAAAGAATGGGAAAGTCATATTTCAAGACAAGAAATACTACATACTTAGGTTCATGTTTGGATGATTTTTCATCCACAATATGACTAAATGTCCCTGCAAACTTGTACCAATTATTAAACAGAATGGAATACACAGAAAACCACTCACAGCAGTGCAAGATTTTCTTTTCAAAAACTACACTTTTTTTTTTTTTTAACGTTTTATCCATTTTTGAGAGAGAGACAGAGCATGAACAGGGGAGGGGCAGAGAGAGAGGGAGACACAGAATCGGAAGCAGGCTCCAGGCTCTGAGCCATCAGGCCAGAGCCCGATGCGGGGCTCGAACCCACGGACCGCGAGATCGTGACCTGAGCCGAAGTCGGCCGCCCAACCGACTGAGCCACCCAGGCGCCCCACAAAAACTACACTTCTATTATCCCTAATGATGCACCTGAACACAACTGGCCTAGGTGAAGGCCCTTGATAGTTCAAAGGTAACAATTCAAGGCTATAGAAGATTATACTTACAAGATCAGATCCCGGAAGGCCTTGGCCATCAGTTCCTCACTGTGCTCCTAGGCCAACAGAACTGGGGGAAAGTCTTCCTATTATGTTGATATTGACTGACTTTGTGTCAAGAACCTACACCCAAAGCCTAAGCAAGGTTTGCACTCCCTCTGGGATTCTTCACTATCTCAGGAAGGTTGAACAGATCAGACCAGTTTCCAAGAACAGAAAAGAAGCACTGTAGGGAAATCTTGCTAAGGAAGCCCTGAGCTAATTCTCCCTCCCTACACCTTTTCTGCACATCAACACTAATGCTCACCTATCAACAGTATCTTTACTATCAACAGTAAACACTAGGAGAGAAACCAATAATATGTTGGAAAAGCACACCTATCCAGTGAACCCCAACTAAATGGAGAACACAGTATTCTGCCCTTTTTCCATGTAGCTGTATTCTTTGCATTTACCAATAATCATAATCAACTTCATTTTTGCTTACAGTTACTTAAATATAAATCATTTCAAAAAACAAAACAAAACAATGAACTTAAATATGCTTTGGTTTGGGGCGCCTGGGTGGCTTGGTCGGTTAAGCATCCGACTTCGGCTCAGGTCATGATCTCACGGTCCGTGAGTTCGAGCCCCGCGTCAGGCTCTGTGCTGACAGCTCAGAGCCTGGAGCCTGTTTCGGATTCTGTGTCTCCCTCTCTTTCTGCCCCTCCCCTGTTCATGCTCTGTCTCTCTCCGACTCAAAAATAAATAAACGTTAAAAAAAAATTAAATATGCTTTGGTTAAAATAAGGGAAGACTAAAATCTGCTCTTTAAGAGAGAAATGTCCCATCAGTTGGTTCCTTTGTTACTCACTGGCTGATAACCCATTTATGAAGCCCGACTGCAGATTTTGGAAAATGATGTCAGTATGTGGGGTAAAATGCTCACTGTGTTTAAATAAAACAAGTCCTGTAGGAAAGGTGGTCCCACAATGGATAGCAGGTATGTTAAGAAGCTAATTCTAATTCTGAGATAAAATGACATTTAAATAAAAGCTCACACTGGGGCACGTGGGTGGCTCAGTTGGCTAAGGGTCCGACTCTTGGTTTCAGCTCAGTCCATGATCTCAGAGTTTGTGTGTTTGAGCCCCACATCAGGCTCTGTGCTGACAGTGCGGGGCCTGCTTGGGATTCTCTTTCCCTCTCCCTCTCTCTGCCTTCCCCTGCTCAAGCTCTCTCTCTCAAAATAAATAAATAAACTGAAATAAGTAAGTATATAAATAAATGCTCACATCTCAGAAAATCAAAATGCGAAATGTTTGTTCTCTCAGGAAAAAAGGTTGTCTGGTATAAGAGGTAATACTGATATCAGAACGTTCAACACTAAGATGAATTAAAATTGTGCACCAAGTAATTGTCCACGTATACCACAGCATTAACATTGGGTCTCTGCAATACAATTACTTTTGCTAAAACAAACTACTTTTTCTGGAAAAGCATTCTCTCTCGCTACGTACTGAGGAGGATATTTCTACACAACTTAGCACCGTGAACTTGAGTGCACAGAACAGAGGCAGTGAAAGCATAACAGCTTATGCCCCAAGACATCAGCCAGGATAACGGCAGAACCCTCCTGTGCATATATGTTCTTTCACAGGCTGCACTGTTACAGGAAGAAGCAAAGAGCAGCGATTTCCTTCCAAAAGGTCAGCTGCCTCAGACAGACCAAACAGAAAGCAGTTAATTCTTGCCAACTTCCCCTCCTGCTTCTGCAGCTAGTACGCAAGAGCATTTGGTTTCCAGTAAAGCTCCAAAGAAAAACAAAGCAAATGTGACACCCAGAACTGAGGCAATGTAAAGTGTCTCACTTGACTAAATTAAAGACAATAAGATCACACAGAGCTACACTTTTTAAACGGCAATGGAACCGTTAAGAACTACCAGATTTAATGTGGACTTAGTATGAGGAAAAGAACAGACTTGGAACCATCCCAGATTTTATACCAATGCTCCAGAGTTCTCCACCTAAAAATAAAATAGTATTTTGGCTATAATAAATGTGACAACATATAAGCTCCCTAGTTGATTGATATAAAAATAAATCTTTAGCTTTCCTTTTCTCAAACTGAAGTCACATCAGTTGCCAAACATGCTAAGGCAATGGCCAGGTTCAATGCTGACAATCAGCAGAAGCGTATATATGATTATATAGTTTCTTAGATCAGACATGGGGGGAGAAAAGGCTATACGACTAATAACAAAAAGGGGAAGAGGACAGAAAATATGATTTTAAATCCTCTTTAGGTAGTAACCCCTAGCAGTTATGGAGTAAGACTGAATATTAATTCTGTAATTAATTACTGAATAATTAATATTAATGGAATAATAAGACTGAAGTCTTCCCACTCCCAAAGAAACAACACAGCATTCTCATGTAGGCTTCTTTAAATTAAGCAAGCATCCATACTTTCAATCTTCCTAAAGGCAACAAAATTAGACCCTTTTGAGAATAAAAGTGAAGGAGAAGGAAGGAAAAATGAAAACTTCTTTAAGTTTTCTCAACCAGATGGATTCCTGGCTTAACTACCTACGTACAGCCTAGAAGAAAATGTGACGGGTCTTCGCAAGGGCTCCTATAGCATGTCATAGGTCTCTATGTGGTTTCTACCTCGTTAGTTTCAGATTGTGGTGGCAACGGAGACAGGAGGCTTTTTCTGAGACAAAGTCTTGTTCTAAAGATTCTAGGCTTTGATGATGAAGAGAATGTAACCCACTCTTGACAATACCTCGCTTGAAACGAAGACAATTTGGGGTTTAAGAAAAAACTTATTAGTTTGTTACATACGCTATAACCTAACTGCAGTTAGGTTATAAAACTGTTTCATGTTGGAAACAAAAACTGTTTCATGTTGCAACCAAAATAAACTATTAAATTCCCAAGCCTTTCCTATACTTAATCATCAAAACTTAAATAATAACAAAGGGATTAGCTTGGGAAAGGAGAAAAAAGAGGGTCCAAGCCATAGAGTAATAAGAGTAACTAACAATAGTAACGGCTAACGTTCAAGGAGCTCTTACTACATTATGCACTGCTGTATGCATATCACATACTCATGACAAACATATGAGGCAGTATGATTAGTATCCCCCTCCTATAGATGAAACAGGCTCAAGAGGGAATTTGCCCAAAGTCCTGCGTCAAGCAAGTGAAGGTGCAGGGATTAGCACCTAGGCTGCCCACCTTCGGGGCTCATGCTCTCAATGGTCCACACCTAGCTCCTGACATGATACCTGTGGCCTAAGACTGCTTTATGATAAACACTACAAAATGAATTAACAAAAAGTACAACTCACAAGTAGATGTGAAAAATTATTTGACAATCCAAAAATGCTTTAGATGGGACTCCCCTTTCCTAAAGGTCAGAGAACATCGAGATGACAAACCTTCAAACAAATCAAAAGAAGCCATGTTAGGTGTTTGGGGGCTCATCTTCACCCCTCTAACTCAATCAGAAATCAGCTAAAAGCTTCAGATTGTAAAATGGAGTGGGAGGAGAATAACCAGAACTGTTCTGGAGGTGAGTAACTTTCCAAAAAGGCCAAAACCTAGATCCTGACCACCTGTGGTCAGAAATTAGCACTGTGACATTTCCTCTAAGCAGCAGAGTGGTTACATTTGTTACATTTGTTCCTGAATTCCTCAGTTGGGTTTCCCTTAGATACATCACCATCCATCATCAATATTTACCAGAGATCATCCTAAACTCAGGTTTTTCTGCTGGAAGAAAACATTTCTCATGAAAGGGACAATATCATTAATACAAATGAGACAACAACTAGTGAAATGTTCTAGGAGGTAAGACAGGATCTTAAAAGCTACCGAAGTCAGTTATCTTGGTAACTATTTACATTATATCAATAATTAAACATCGACTTACCTAACACTGATGCACACATGAAGTTACAAACAAGGTACAAATGATAAATTCCTGCAATAGTTGATACATGCTAGTATGACAAATATAGAAACAATTATGTGAGTGTGCACAGTGCACAATAAATATTAATTCAATGTTAGGAGATCATGTGGGTTCACTAAGCCACGCCATTAAGTAGTAGTTACTCTGATGTGAAAGACAACTTCTGAATTTAATAGTGCTGTGCAATAAATCAAGGGAAAATCTGGGACAAGGACACCTGACAATTCCATACTCTTATGAAAGGTACCCCATACAGTCTTCAATAACTCTAGCTGAAAAAAGAATCAACATAATACTTGTATCCTATGCCTTTTATCATTTTGATCATCCTATTTTTAAAAAGAGGCGATGCTTTATCTCTCTAGAATTAGAATTTACCTTATACTCTGGACATAAGAACCAAGGCAACTTTGAGTTATGTGTTGTTCAACTACTAGACTATATGTTATCCCAGGGCAGGAACCATGTCTCATTCATTTTGATCTCCTCAATACAGTACATGGTACATAGTAATCAATAATTGCGTGTTAAATATAATTTTTGTAGAATTCTGTGTTACCAGAAAAACCCTAAATTGGGGGAAATGAATAGTAGGTCAGTTATTTCCTTCAGATGTTATTTTTAACACTGTGGAAGTCATTAACTTGAATCCTTATTACGGGAATAATGGGACTGAATCACACTTTATAGAAACTGTGATGGAGGTTTTGACTCATCATTGGTGCTAATCAAGGTAAATATAATCGCAATGTACCATTCCATAAATATCGTGACAAGTTTGTAAAATAGAGCCAACACCTCACTGCAGCAATTTCAAAGAGAATTACATGAAATATGATGGTGCTAATACTAAGCTGAAATTCCAAAGAAAGCTTCTCCTTTATGCAAACCAAACCATTTCTTTCCTTTAATTATGTGTCAAGAAAGAAGTTGAGGCACAACGTTTATCAACAATTCATTCCTTCGGTTACCATGCATACTACCAAAGACAATCCAGAAAGGTTTATTATTATGCCAAAACAAGATGATGAGGCTCTACATCCAGAATGTAGATTAACGTTAGAAGGATGACTCAGGACTAATGGCATCGGTCTGATAGACACTGAACCTATTTTTTAATCTCCTGAGAATTCTTCAGCTATAGGACCGAATGCCAACTCAGGAAGATATTTCTGTAAATACAGCCACCTTTGGCTACAGACTATTTTTTATTTAAGATATATTTCCATGGAGCAAAGTAAATTTAGTAAGTGAAAATATAGTCTTGAATTGCTATGGATGTCCCCTACCCCTGCCAAAAATGACAAGCTGCTTGCTCAAAAGCTGTCACTAATTAGCAGCTGCTGCTGTAAAGAAAACCAAAGTAAGGCCAATAAAAGCATATTGAACTGCAAGAGGGCCCTATGACAAGAAATAGGAAATGCAAAAATCTACTTATGACCAGTAAACTAGAAATACTGGCAATCTAAATTTGGGAGAAGTGGGGGCAGGGCAATAATGGCAACCTATAACCATTAATACTTCTTTAAATGTTTATTTATTTACGAGACACAGAGAGAGAGGGCACACAGAGGAAGGGCAGAGAGAGAGGGGGACAGAGGATCCAAAGTGGGCTTTGCACTGACAGCAGCGAACCCGATGCAGGGCTCGAACTCGTGAACTGTGAGATCATGACCTGAGCCAGAGTCGAATGCTCAACTGACTGGGCCACCCAGGGGCCTCTATATTCATTAATATTTAAACAAGAACTGGAATATTTCCCCAACATCCTGAAAGTCACAGAAATCCCAGAAGACAGTTATGAATTCCATGACAAATATTTCCACCTTTCTAACAGGAACTAATCTTGGTTTTGGATAATTTCTCATTGTCAATACTTCTGTCTCTGGCATAGTAACACTTGCATTTGTAGATTAAAAAAAAAAAAGTTGAATTTAAAAAATACCTTCCAGGGGCACCTGGCTGGCTCAGTCAGTAGAGCATGCAACTCTTGATCGCAGGGTTGTGAGTTCAAGCCCCATGTTGGGTATAGAGATTACTTAAAAATAAAAATTTTAAAGTAAATAAATAATCAAAATGGCTTTCATATTCTAATGGCTTCGGCCCAAACTCCAAAGGTTATGAACCTAACTGGTGACCCTCTATTTTACAAGTCGAAAAAACGGAGTCAAGGATAGCAGAAAAGATCTGCCCAGAGTCAGTGAGCAAGGCATACAGTGGTAGAAAATCTCTTTACTGGCTCTATGTTCTATGTTCTGTTTAGGAGGCTCTAAAACAGTACATACATTAAGATTAAGATCCTACTTAAAATTTAAATTGCACAGGTTGCGGGGCGCCTGGTTGGCTCAGTCGGTTAAGCATCCAACTCTGGCTCAGGTCATGATCTCGCGGTTGGTGAGTTCAAGCCCCACATCGGGCTCTGTGCTGAGAGCTTGGAGCCTGAAGCCTGCTTCAGATTCTGTGTCTCCCCCTCCCATGCTCATGCTCTGTCTCTCTCTGTCTCTCAATAATAAATAAACATTAAAAATTTAAAAAATAAATAAAGAAATTGCACAGGTTGCTTTTCAAATCATTCTCCAAGGCTATCCCTCCTCTCTCTTTCTTTCTTTACCCATCAGACAAATATAAATATACTGGGAGCAGTATATTTCTCTTTTCTCTCAACACACCAGGTTCTGTCCTTTAAAAAACTTAGGGATATTTCCTCCTTCAGTTTAGTTCTCTTACTCTCTTTCTCCCTCTCCTTCCAGGTAGAATGATAGAAAGCCGTGGACTGTTTTATTTATATTTGGGCCATAGCATCTGCTTGTCTCTGCAGCAACTACTCAGGAAAATAATAATGAAAAAGAAAGAAGGAACAAGGAAGGAAGGAAGGAAGGAAGGAAGGAAGGAAGGAAGGAAGGAAGGAAGGGAGGGAGGGAGGAAGGGAGGAAGGAAGGCATGGAAAGGAAAGGGAGGGAAGGAACGAGAAGATATAATGAGAATAGAAAACAGAAAAGAAACAAGTTATGAACATATTTTTTTAATGAAGCAACAATTAAACCTCTCTCAGAGCTGCTGTCCCTTAGAGTTTGTCTTAATGTCGGTATAAACAATTACAACAATGTACCAGTAATTTTCCAGTTCATCATCAGGCTATAAGAAGAGAACACTTTGCTTTATGAAACATGAAGAAAGACTAATCTCTGCTATTACTGTCAGTGCAGGTTTATCAGCAAGCCCTGGAGGAGATAAGCCTACAGACATAAAGATTAGGAATCACATTTTCAAAGCTTTAATAACCCCCTAGTGGTATGCAACAAGCTGCTGAATTAAGTTGTCTGGATACTTATTTTGTATGCATCACCGGCTAGGTCTAGGTACAAAGCAAAAACTAAAAACTCAGGGGAAAGACAAAAAAAAAAAAAAAAAAAAAGACACAAAGGGACAAATGTTACATGATTCCACTTGTATGAGGTACCTAGAATAGTCAAACTTCTAAAGAAAGTATGTAGAATGGTGGATACTGGGGACTGCAGGAGAAGGGAATGGGGAGTTACTGTTTAATGGATACAGTTTCAGTTTGGGATGATGAAAAAGTTCTGGAGATAGACAGTGATAGGTGCATGACAATTGTTGCAAGACAATGTAAATGTACTTAATGGAACTGAACTAGTTAAACCGGTAAATGAAATCCAAAGGAAATATAGGGAATTGGTTTTCCCCTCTCTTGTTTTTCTTCCACAGTAAAAGGCATACACTTTCAGCCCTACTGAGGGCTGAAGCGGTCTCTGGATACACACGCTGTCCATTGAGATTAAAGGGGAATAAATGAAATGGAATTAAGGTCTCTTCAACACCAGCCAATGTTTTTGGCTGTCTACTGTATCTGTCTACTGTATCTGTCTACTGTAAACAAAAGTGGATCAACCCCCCTCACAGAAACAGTAAGTATTTATAAAGAGCACCTGTTAGATGCCAGGTTCTGTTCTAGGTACTGAGGATACAGCAGTGAAAAAAACAGACATGACTTTTATTAAACTTAGACTCTAGTATCAGATATTAAACACTTGAAAATTCAAATAAACACACACTATGCTATACTTCCTAATTTTGCCTTTTAATTTTCTTTCCTTTTTTTTTTTTTTTTTTTTTTTTCCCCCGTTGGGTGTAAAGGATACCACCTGACTATTACAAAATCTTACAAGTAAACACTAAAAGTCTGTGTGTTCAAACCAACATTTGGGGAAAAGTTTGAAAAGCACCTCAACAAAATCAGATGGAGGTTGAGGACTGGCTTTTGTGAAAGGCCTGGCAATGTGCAACCAATTTCTGATAAAACCAGGACATCTGTTCATCCCTGTTGAAAGCTGGTCATCTCTACGGAGCTATGTAGTACATGCAAAACAAATCAGGTCTAATAAAGGATTCCACAGTTAAGATCATTTCAGTGTGGTATTAGTCTAGCTTTTTTTCAAGATACTCAGTTTGATATAGAGGATAGCTTTCCTGCTTGATACAATCAAATCAAATCATTTATCTTTCAAAGATGATTTGCAGATTCCATCTCTACAAGGTACTAAAAATATAGGGCAGAGAGTTAAAAACTCAATAGGACTCAAGTTTCTACCTATCAATGCATAGCAGCACAAGATGGTAGGTGACTAGCAAACACTTCGTTTCTTCTTTTTCCCACGGAATAAAATATAGGTCACATTCTACTAAAATAACAAGTACCATTAGGGTGAAAACCTAGGTATAACAAAAATATTTTGAAATACTTGAAAATGCCCCACCTGTTTCTCAATTCAACACAACAATCTTTTGTGCAACATAATGAGTAGAATGAATTTTAAAACCAAAGAATCAGACTCCCTAAAGCATAACAATTTTTTAAAACTTTCATTTTTAAGGAAATATCTTAAATATCCTAAAATAGGCTGTCATACTTGGAAAAAAGGATTTTTTTCTTTATGGAAATAATCCTCAATTTTATTGAGGAATAATTTATATTCAGTAGACTTTATCAGGATGTCTAAAATATATATATTTAATATAACTAACGTATTTAGACACCAAACTAAAATAAAGGGGTTCCTAAGGCCTACCTAGTAGTAAGAGCTAGAATGTTTTATTGAACATTAAGAAGCCAACTAATATGGCTTTGAGGTCAGCCAATATTCAAAGCAACATAGAAGTTCCATCCATTTCTTCAAAGGTTCCTTCTACAATCAGAAATCTAAAAAGATCATTAAGATAAACTAAGTAGAAAAGACTGAAGAATGGAAGGAAGCGGGGCTTAGGCATTACTAGGTTCTAGAATCTCTCTATCAAGTCAGCCTTCTGAAGCTCTGTTTGTTCAGTCTTTCACACACAGTTGGAGTTATCATCTCATCTCCAGAGAACAAAAAATTACTCCCCTCCTTAGGTTATCTCCAAAGATTAAACTAATATTGGAGGAGAACTCTCTTTTGAAAGGAAAAAATTTCATCTGTAACCAGAAGATCTCAAATTCCAAGCACCAACTTTATGTACACCATAAAAATGAATAGTAGCTAAGATCAAAAAATTTTCTTTTCTAGGAAAATTCAGTTTAAACAACAACAACAACAACAACAACAACACACACACACACAGAAGGAAAACAAAATAACAAAAAACTCTACCTAAAAGTGATTTGATAGCTGAGTTACACCTACAACAGAATGAGCTGTTTTATGTTTTAGTTCCAGGGTTGTAGGGTCATAGAGGTGACGAGACAATTTAGGTCAACGCATCAAAGTTCAATACTCAGGCCCTTACACCTTTCTGTAATAAAAACAATAGGCAACTCCCAACATCTTCCCCATATCCTCTTCCCGATCACCTTACAAATGGACTCATGTTCCAAAACTCATTTGCACATGTGTTGTTTGGAACATGGAACATTTTCCCATAGGAACAAAGTTCTAGAGAGATGAAAAATACCTAGGTAAACCCCAAAACCTCAGTTGATCTACAATCTTAGAAAACTTAGTTACCCTTTATAATTTTGTTTCTGAAGGAAAAGATGTTAAAATTTCTAGTCAGGAATACCATTAAGTAACAAAATAATTCCTCTACCCCTGTCTATTCTCCAGACCAGCTACCACACAGCACAGACAAGTCTCCTGTTCTCAAAAAAAGAGGACTTCCAGGAGGTAGATAATGCTTCAACCATGCCTCAGGGTAGCAGTTTAACAAAAAGGAAGTGCATATGTGTACGTTTCTGTGTACTTTGGAGTGGGGGTCTGGTAGGAAGTTTTAGGAATACCATCTTCTTCAGGTAAGAATAGCTTCTGTTCCCAGAGGGCACGAGATCCTATTTGTTTTTGTTTTTTAGTTTTTTTAATGTTTATTTATTTTTGAGAGAGAGAGAGACAGAGCACGAGCGGGGGAGGGGCAGAGAGAGGGGGAGACACAGAATCCGAAGCAGGCTCCAGGATCCGAGCTGTCAGCGCACAGCCCGACGTGGGGTTTGAATTCACAAACTGAGATCATGACCTGAGCTGAAGTCAGATGCTTAACCGACTGTGCCATCCAGGTGCCCCAATTTCTTTTTTTTTAACGTTTATTTATTTTTGAGAGAGAGAGAGTGTGCAAGTGGGGGAGGAGCAGAGAAAGAGGGGGACAGAGGATCCGAAGCGGGGTCTGCACTGACAGCAGAGGGCTGGTGTGGGGCTTGAATTCACAAACGGTGAGATCATGACCTGAGCTGAAGTCGTCAGACGCTTAACCATCTGAACCACCCAGGCGCCCCAGCAAACCTAAGCTTTTAAGTTAAATTTAAAAAATAAAGTTTTACTATACTTACTGAGATGTCAGAATCAAATTACACTATTTGAGTTGAGTGGACAAAGTATTGTTTTTAAAAAATTACCTTTCTGTTACCATCTCTGTAGGAAGATAGGTTTAAGACTAAATCTAGTGTTATCTTTAATGGAACTACTGGTGATTATCTACCATCTACTCAAAGAATGTGAAATTCACTTTGAGTCAGATTAAAAATCTGTCCTAATGCATATTTTAAAGGAAGTCCAGGGGCACCTGGGTGGCTCAGCTGGCTAAGCATCCGATTCTTGATTTTAGCTCAGGTCATGATCTCACGGTTCATGGGATAGAACCCCACGTTGGGCCTGCACCGACAGTGTGGAGCCTGCGTGGGAGTCTCTCTCTGCCCCTCCCCCGCATTCTCTCATTCTCTCTCTAAAAATAAATAAACATTAAAAAAAAAAACACTTAAAAAAAAAAAGAACAAAGAAGTCCATGAAAATTCTCACCTGACTTCTCTGAAAAAAAATGTAATGATCCAAATAAAACGTCCAATAATTACAACAATGTGGTATATGCAGAGACAAACTGATCTCTGGAACAGGAGAGAGAAGCAATGGATCTGAACAGATATAAGAACTTAGAATATATGATAAGCATGTGCTTTATCAGTAGAGAAAGAAGGAGCTGATGGGAAATGGTGGATTTTTTTCTTTTGATAATTGGCCAGATATTTGGAACCGATTTAGGTTAAAATTGTTAATACATGTAAAACATTTAGCTCAGTGCTTGGCACATGGTGAGTGACCACTAAATATACTGTTTTCAGGAAAACAAAGCTACAATTCCCACCTCACTTCTTACAGAGAAATAGATTCCAGATGGATGGAGAAACTTTATGCAAAAAAAAACCAAAAACCAAACCCAGAACCACACAACATTCTAAAAGAAAATACAAATGAAAATTTTATAATCTCTCAGTAGAGATGGTTTTTCTAAGCATGTCTTAATAACCAGATCAGAGAAGAAAAAGCTGTTAGACAACATAAAAATTTAACATTTTGTACTGCAAAAAATACTATACAAAGTTGAAAGCCAAGAAGAGAAAAAACTGGGAGGAAATTATTTGTAATATGCAAGACAGAAAGATCTTTGGGAAAACTCAAACAGCTATATAGAAAAACAGGCTAATTGTATACAAGGGCAAATCACAGGGGCTCTTGGGTGGCTCAGTCTGTTAGGCATCTGACTCTTGGTTTTGGCTCAGGTAATGATCTCATGGTTTGTGGGATTGAGACCTATGTTGGGATTTACGCTGACAGCACAGAGCCTGTTTGGGATTCTCTCTCCTCTCTCTGCCCCTCCCCCCCCCCAAATAAATAAATGTTAAAAAAAAAAAAAGGCAAATCACAAAGAAACAAAATGGCCAATAAACATGTGAAGCACTATCTAACCTTGCTGGAAATCAAAGAAATACAAATATGAGAGACTAGCAAAGATATGAAGGTTACCTACGCTCAGTTATGGAAGATGTGGGGAAATGGCCATCCCCTTCATGAACTAGTTCTTGTTAGGCATGTTGACTGGGGTGGTCTTTTGGGAGGGTGGTTTGGCACTATCTATGCAGAGAGCTCAGCAACTCCACTTGTAGAACTTACATTAAAAGGATGGTACAGTAAATGCAAAAAACACACTCAGACTAAGAATCTGCACCACACTGTTGTCTATAAAAGAGAAAAACTGGAAACAACTTAAATATCTTTTTTTTTTTTGAAAGAGAGAGAGAGAGAGAGAGAGAGAGAGAGAGAGAATGAGAATGCACGCAAGCAAGCAGGGGAGAGTCAGAGGGAGAGACAGAGAATCTCCAGCAGGCTTCATGACCAGCACAGAGCCTGACATGGGCTTGATCCCATGACCCTGTGATCATGGCCTGAGCCAAAATCAAGAGTCCAACGCTTAACCAACTCAGCCACCCAGGTGTCCCCAACTTAAATATCCATGAATAGATATTAGTGGATTAACTAAATTATGCTGGGGCTATCCAATGGAATACAGACCTTTAAAATGTTGACGTAGATTGATATTTATTGAGTTCCTGGGGGAAAATAAGTCCCTCTTGAGTCCCCAGGTAACAAGATCAGACTAGAGGTTTCTAAGTCAGTCCACATTTTATAAATTTAGATCATCTATCTCTTCTCCATATGTGCCCACCTCCACCACCTGTGTTAATGGAGGGCTGGTTGTTTGTTTATATTAGGGGCTTGTAACCTGAGTCCATGGACCTCTTGAAATGTATGCAAAATTTTATGTTTATGTGTATTTTACTGGGAAGAGAGTCAATGGTTGCATTAGAGTCTCAAAAGGTCCCCTAATCCCCAAATGGTTAAGAATCTCTGGCAAATATAGTTTAATGGGGTATCTTGTCTAATTTTGCCTTAAAAGCATATGTGATTATACAGCCCATTCATTTACCAGTCAACAAATATTCACTAAGTTTTATCCTGATTGGTAGCCCAATTACTGGAAAATTTTGGAATAAATTTCTTTACTCACTTTGGAAGTGTATTTATTTTTATTTATTTTATTTTAGAGAGAGAGAGTATGCATGAACAGGGGAGGGGGGAGAGGGGGAGGGAGAGGGGGAGGGAGAGGGGGAGGGAGAGAGACAAATATACAGAGAGAATCCTAAACAGACTCTATGCTCAGCACAGAGCCTGATGCAGGACTCGATCCCAAGACCCTGGGATTATGACCTGAGCCGAAATCAACAGTCAGACACTCAACTGACTGAGCTAGCTACTCCAGTCGCCCCAGAAGTGTTTTTAAATACACAGATGTACACAACCTCAAAAAGCCCTCTGTGGGAATGCAAATTGGTGCAGCCACTCTGGAAAACAGTATGGAGGTTCCTCAAAAAATTAAAAATAGAACTACCCTACAACCCAGCAATTGCACTACTAGGCATTTATCCAAGGGATACAGGTGTGCTGTTTCGAAGGGGCACATGCACCTCAATGTTTACAGCAGCACTATCAACGATAGCCAAAGTGTGGAAAGAGCCCAAATGTCCATCGATGGATGAATGGATAAGAAGACGTGGTATGTATACATACAATGGAGTATTACTCAGCAATCAAAAGGAATGAAATCTTGCCATTTGCAACTACACGGATGGAACTGGAGGGTACTATGCTAAGTGAGATTAGTCTGAGAAAGACAAATATCATATGACTTCACTCATGAGGACTTTAAGATACAAAACAGATGAACATAAGAGAAGGGAAGTAAAAATAATATAAAAACAGGGAAGGGGACAAAACATAAGAGACTTAAATATAGAGAACAAACAGAGGGTTGTTAGAGGGGTTGTGGGAGGGGGGGTGGGCTAAATGGGTAAGAAGCATTAAGGAATCTGCTCCTGAAATCATTGTTGCACCATATGCTAACTTGGATGTAAATTAAAAAATAAATTATTGATTAAAAAAAAAGCCCTCTGGCAGCTAAGGGACAAAAAGCAGATTACAGAATTTCAAACAAATTATAATGTTAACTTCTGAAGGAAGTAATTTTTCTACAGACTTTGAATCTTACATATATTTGAACTCCATTAAAGAGGTAACCGTAAGACTTATAGACTTGGAAAAGAAATCTTTGTGAGGATAACCAAGCTCTCAAAATCAGATAAAGACTAGAACACAATCAAGTATCTAGTTCTAAATGAAGAAAGCAATGAATCATTTTGTATATTAATATTCAAATATATTCTACAATTTACTGATGCCATATTATAAAATATATATGCTAAATTTGAGGCTCCAAATTTATAGGATTTTCAAAATATCTCATAATTTGGTAAAAGTGATTCAGGTACATAAAAGAAGAAAGAGAATTATTCTAACTGGTCACAATAATATCATAGTGATAAAACAGATTACAGAGAAAATCAGCAATGATAAATGAACTGAAGCCAAAGGAAAACATAGTTTTGGGTTAAATAAGATTGATCACATTTTCAGGAGGCAGAGGAGGTAAGAATAAGCAAAAAGGAACCATAATATCAACAGGATCTATTTATGAAGGCATTTTGAGCAATATGTTTGTGGTTTTATCTTTAATACACAAAAATATTTATTTGTCTTTATACATTTGAATTAACTATTTATGGATTTAGGTTTAAAACGCACTCAAAAGTACTAAATGATTTCTTTTATGTTTTAGTTTTCTCAAAACTGACTTAAAGTTCTGTCACAGCAAGTTCCATTATGATAAATTACAAGGCACAATCCAGGTGAAGTAAGATTTTTACCAAGTTGTATTATACATAAAGTAAGTAAGTTGGGGGCACCTGGCTGGCTCAGTTGGTAGAGTGTGCAACTCTTGAAATTGAGGTTGTGAGTTCAAGCCCCACGTTGGGTGTAGAGATTACTTTAAAAAATTTTTTTAATTAAAAAAATAAAAAAATAAGTAGGTCATCTTCTAGGCTTATTATATATAAGCCTAAAATATATATATATATATATATATATATATATATATATATATACACACACACACATATATATGTATACATATATATGTATATGTATGTATGTATATGTGTATATATTGTACATATACACGTATACTATATATACATATACACATACATACGTATTGTATATACATACATACATATGTACATATATATGTATATATAGTCTTAAAAATCATATATAATCTTTAAAAATCATATATATGTGCATATATATGTACATATACAATCATATGTAACCTTAAAAATTATATATATGTAATACATATGTAATACATATATATAATTTTTTAAGATTGTAATATTATTTGCTGCAAAAGTGCTAAGACCTAAATACTTGTGCTCCAGAATTCTCCTAAAACATCAAGTTGTAACTTATTTTCATCTTTCTTCTTTAAACTTCTTAAAATGTTAAAATGCTTTTAAACACTAAATTTAATTACAAAGAAACTACTTAATGTGAATTTAATTAAGGCAGAACACAAGTCTCTTGTATTAGCAATGACATATACCCAAGAGAAAGTATCTTTCACTAGAGATTTCCTTTACCAGATACTCCCAAATGAACACATAATAAACATTTAGAGAAGTCATTAAGCATGACTAATGGAATTACAAGGACAAAAATCCATAAACCTAGCAATCTTTGTAGGTATCATCATGACAGAAAAAGCAACACAAAAGCAAACACAGAAAATATACTGAAATAATACAATGTTTAGGGTCACCAGAACTTAAAATAAACTAGACCTTAAAATAAAATAAACATTTTTTCAAATGTTGAAAAAAAACAAACACATCTTCAATATGAAATGAGTGGTAACTTAGTAGAGCTCATACACAGGTAAAGCAATATAATCTCTTTATCACATTTATAAAACAATATAATTCACCATCAGCTTATATATAAAAATATGGACCATTCCAAAGTATAGGAAATAACTCAGTCCTCAAGTCAAATTATTTTAACTCTGAAAACATTAAATGTAATTAGAATGATTTTAATACAGTTCTTCAACAAAAGATGTCATAAACCATACCAAATAAGTATACTATGCCAAATATTTAACACAAACATCACAAACTATGTATTTTCTGCTCCTAAAAAGGAAATACTAACTGAAAATAAAACAAGTTTCTCATTCTAAATCAACACACAAAATTCATTTTAAAAATAACTTTTCCCCCTAGCTTTATTGAGATATAACTGACATAAAACATCATGTAAGTTTAAGGTACACAATGTAATAATGTGATACACATATATATTGCAAAATGATTGTCAAACTAAGGTTGCTTAACCGATCCAACACCTCACATAGTTACAACTTGTATATGTGTGCCTGTGTGGTAAGAACTTTTAAAATCTCTCTTAGCAACTTTAAAATACACAATACAGTTAACATAGCCATCATGCTGTACATTACATACTCAGAACTTACTCATCTTATAACTGGAAGTTTGTACCCTTTGGCCACTTTCACGTAGTCCTCTGCCCCCTGTCTCTGGCAACCACCCATCTGCTTTTTTTTTTTTTTTTTTTTTTTTTTTTTATGAGTTTGATATTTTTAGATTCCACAGATCAGGGAGAACATACAGCATTTGTCTTTGTCTGACTTATTTCACTTAGCGTAACGTTCTCTAGATTCATCCATGTTGTCATGAATGGCAATGAAAGATTTCCTTCTTTTTTTGTGGCCAAATAATATTCCATTATACATATTTCTCTCATATTTTCTTTACCATTCATTAAAACTAACATTTTTTCTTGACTACAAAGTATTCCCTGTTCATTATTGTTTATTACAGAAAAACGGGAAGATACTAGAAACCACACATATACACACTCAGAATCCTAGAACCCAGAATATTTTTTTAACGCCTACACTTTTTTCCAAGTACAACTTGTATGCGATTGTTTTGCAATTTGCCTTTTCATTTAGTAATATATTGTAAACTTTACCTAAGTCATTAAATATTGTTTTATAACATGACTTGAAATGGCTAAATAGTATTTCATTATATAAGATATCCTTCAATTTAGTTAATTAATCCTCTAATGCTGAACACTGAAGTTGTTTCCAATTTGTTGTTATTTTCAATAACACTATGAGGAACATCCTTATATACTAATCTTTGCACATATTTCAGATTATGTTATCTAAATGGAACTGTTAGGTCAAAGGATATGTACACTTTTAAGGCTTTCAATACATGTATATATATCAAACTGCTCTTCAAAAAAAGCACCAATTTACATCTGACCAACGAATATGAAGGTACCAGTTTCTCCACATTCCCAAGCAACGTGGCTTTTATTTTTTCGATATTTTTAGTTTTGTAAATCTGTTAACTGGAAAAGTCATGTCATTGTTTTTATTTGCATTTCTTGATCTCCAGTGCAGAACATAATTCTATATGAACATTGACCATTTGTATCTCTTCTTTTTTCATTTTCTCCTTGGGAGATCCATCTTTTTTATTATTTTCTTTATAGTATTTAAAAAAATTTATTTTTGAAAGAGAGACAGACAGACAGAGTGTGAGCTGGGGAGGGGCAGAGTGAGAGTGAGACAAAATTCCAAAGCAGGCTCCAGGCTCTGAGCTGTCAGCACAGAGCTCAATGTGGGGCTCGAACTCACGAACCATGAGATGGTGACGTGAGCTGAAGTCAGACGCTCAACCGACTGAACCAACCAGGCATCCCAACTTTTTTTCTTACTTTTGGTATATAGTCTTTATATATAATAATATTAACTCATAACCTTTTGTCATATATGTTTACAGTGTTTTTCTCATTTTGTCATTTATCTTTGGCTTCTGGCATTTTTTTTTTCATATAAGAAAGTTTTTAATATTTATGCACTTATGTATTTTTTTCCTCTCATGAGTTATTCCATAAAAGCCACAATTGGTATTTCTTATGTTTGCCTTTTTCAAATTTACCAATAGAACAGGAACATTATGCTAAGTTCTTTTCAAACTAGATCTCTCACATTTGGGTAATAAAAATTCAAAACCATAAATTTTGACAATGTCACATTTCTAGGACAAAATTTAAAATGTGTGCTTAAGGTAATAACTTACTTAAGGACCCATTCCTTTCAAATTATGTGCTCTGCTCTGGTATTGCAAAATCAAGAAATCATGCTTCATCACCAACTCAGCATGTAAGTTTGTAGCCATGTCATTCAGGAAGCCAAATATTTTCTATTTTGTTTTAATACCTTCAACAGTTAAGGCGGAAGGTAAATCTATACACATGACAATGAATTTAGTGTTTTAACTTGGTATTTAAACTCGTTACAAGATAAACTCATCCTTAAAATATTCTTAGGATATATATGTTTCAGGGTTTCCATATATCATTACAAAATGGAAACAGTAACAACAACACGAAAAGAAGGAATATGTGCGTTGCATCTCTAGGTATTAGACCTTCCACACCTTTTGGAATAAGGCTCTATTATGTCCAATTTTCACTATAATTCTCCCTCACTTTCTACCAGAAACAGATCATAAATTGTGAAAACATAAATCCACAAGGTGGATCATCTCATTTTATAAAGAGCTGTATAATGCTGTAGATCTCTAGTTTGCTATTTTTCTCAAGCCTAAAAGATTACCAAAATATTTTAGATACATGAAGCAAAACAAAAACATAGAATTAACATTATTTCTGAGAGAATGGTTTACCTAGTTCAAACTACAAATGACTGTATTATAGAATGCTATATTACAAACCTGATAAATTCTAATTTTTAGTACTTTAACAGATTAAGGGCTCAACAGTTTCTATTTATAAATGTTACAATGACATTTGTGAATGTAGCTTATTTAAAACATTTTCCCCAGGTTGAATTTTTAAGTCCCATTCTTTATAAAAACATAACGATCTGCACAGGTTACAGGCTCTGAATTTTAGACAACACAAAATAGTTTTTTCACAAACTTTCTAATTTACTCTCACCTAAAGGCTGGAAAACCCCACTGAAGGTTTTTAAAAACTTATCACACATAGAGAAAAAAAAAACTGCTTTAATTGTAGGATCTCACTGACACAAACATAAGGAAATTCTGAGTTATAGATACTTCACATTAAGCTTTTTCCACTGACATTGTAACTTCTGTCAACATTCAAAGAAAATTCAACCCTGGTCAAAGGTGACAGTTTGACAATCCTGGAAGACAACATCCTCTGTTTATTTGAACAAGTTTATACTCTCTGCTCAGGGAATTGAAGTTTTTCTCCTCCCTGACTTGACCTCTCAAATTCAAATCAGCACACTTTAGGGTAATAAATTTTGGCCCCAAGATTTAACTTTACAATCTACCTCCAAGGAAAAATGCTGAGACCATCACATATAAAATGGAATACATTTCTGAGACTAGTTTCCAATGGCCTTTGCATAGCTCTAAAATACAGAATAATTGCTTTGGTTGCCTTAAAAATTAACTTCCCAAATTAAAACTCTTTAGTCCTTCTATCTCAGAAATCACAATTAGTAACTCTAAAAAGCTTCAATAAAACAAGAAGAGGGCTGCAAACCCCTTCAAAATAAAGTTGTAAATAAAATGAGCTGGATACTTGCATTTTCAGTCAACAAACACATGTTACATGCTAAACTGGCATAAATGATCCTTTTGTTTGTAATGAGAGGCCAAGGAGATAGCTTATAGCTCTTCTCCCATGATGTATATGGTAATGTTAGTGGAAGAACAACAAAGGAAATTTATAGTTAGAATTAAGACCTTCTCTGTTTTTACATAATTTCCACTAGGATTATATACATTAGTTGGAAAAATACTTACAATTACCTTCATAAACTTTAAAAATTTCTAAATACATATAATTTTTTTTCTATTAAAAACAAACAAGAGTCCATTTGGGAACACAAATAAAGAAACAGAAGTCTCAAAGAAACCAAGTGTCCTTTTGCAGTGCAGTGGTCAGGAACACAGTCTCTGGAATCAGCTTGGTCTGGGTCTGGATCCAGCTCTGCCATTATTACTAGCAATGTGACCTTGGACAAGTTACTCAACTTCTCTGTTGCCACTTCTTCATCTTTCATCTGAAAATAATACCCACCCTCTGAAGATCATGAGTTAAAACATGGTAGGAGCTTATAATAGTCTCTGCTTGGCACACTGTAAGTGGACAATGTTAGGTATCATTTTTATTATCTTTCTACTTTTAAGTTTTAGACCTAATTTGAAGTACTTTTTAACTAATTTTCTGATCACTTTTTGAAAGAGGGCATAATTATTATATAGATAACTAGTACATCTTTCCAGATGAGCCCATGGTAGGTAGAGCTATAGCCCACAGTGGTAAATAGTTGTTTTTAATACAAACCATGGATGTGGCTGTTATTAGTAACTCTGGCTTGATCTCCCATATGCAGAAAAAAATCCCCTACAAGGGGAAAACAAGCAGTATTAGAAAATACTTGGGTTTGTCCTACACCATTGCAGGGTAAAGCCAAATTCACTTTACTAGCCTGATGGGCATTGAAAATATTAGTCATCGGAGCGCCTGGGTGGCTCAGTTGGTTAAACATCCGACTTTGGCTCAGGTCATGATCTCACGGTTCATGAGTTCGAGCCCTGTGTGGGGGGCTCTGTGCTGAGAGCTCAGAGCTTAGAGTCTGCTTTGGAATTTGTGTCTCCCTCTCACTCTGCCTCTCTCTCTCTCTCTCTCTACCTCTCTCTTTCTCTCTCTGCCTCTCTCTCTCTCAAAAATAAATAAAACATAAAAAAAAGAAAATATTAGTCATCAAATTAATCCCAACAAATAACAATAATTGATTGGCTCATTGATGTATTTCCCCTTGTCTTCCCCAACCTTTCTCTAACTAGTCAGAAAGGAAAGTTTTCATATTTTCTGAGAATCTCATTACTGCTCTCAAACCATACTCTATATCTTAGTAGAATTTAAAAAATGAGTCAGCACAAGCACCTCAAAAAACTAGCAGTGCATAGAATGTGGAGATATTTCTCTTCATAACAGAAATCTGTAAAACATTTTTAAAAAAAAAAAGTTAAGAGTGCCAAGAGCAATGGAAGAATAAATGGAGGGTGAGTGTCGGAATAGATCTTGCAAGCTAGCTTCCAAAAGATAAACGTTATGAATCAATACATGTATTTTTCATCTTAAAAGTATTATAATACATGGGAAATAGATGTAATTGTTACAAATAAATCCAGGGAAGAAAATATCCAGTGTGTGACAAATTATTACTCTCCTTTACTGAATATGGGGGGGGGGGGGGGGAGTGGGAGGTCAAGACATTCTGTATTAAACTCGACTACAAAGTGCACTACGCATAACTGTGCAACATGCTAATGCAGTATTGCCTTCAGTAATGTGATCCAAAATAAAATTTAGGAGAGATAAACTGTCCCTAAACTGCAAACATGTTTGAATTCCAATTTAATCAGGAGTCTATTTAGTCATTTATACTTCTTAGAACAAAGTTAGTTGAGGGTCAGGAAAAGGCCACTTGCTTTAATCACTGGAACAATACTATATGTACTTCTTTCAAGGATGTACTTCTCAAGGCTCCACATAACTTGTATTCCAACATTTATGTTAAAGGTGACATACTATGTAAAAATTATCTGGGAGGGTCAAGGAAGAGTTTTATGGCTGAGGGTGATTTCTCCTAAGTTCTACTACCATACCCTAAATTTGTCCTAATTCTTATTTAAATTCTCCATGACATTCTGTACGACTTAAGTTGGTCAGAAAAACTGCTATAGTCACTAGTTAATAGGCGGGTTCTATATTACATAAGCCCAAGGCAAGCCCTCTTTAAAACTCTGACCTTCAAGACTCCACAGAACACATTTCAACTCTTAGTACATACATTATGTAGGTACCTGGAAGGAAACGGATAGCTACAGCCCCATTTTTCTGTTCCTTGCACCTTTGTTGTTGTAAGAGTCCTTCAGTTGGGAAAAGATTCAGGAATGTCCTGCCTTCCCAACTGGGTATTTAGTCTGAGTTCGGGAAGGGAGTCATAAAGCAGTAAAATGGACAAAGATAAACCACATGGCATCTGATGCTTTATATGTTTAAAATAAAAATGTGACACTACAAGAAAGTTAATATGTGGACCTAATTTTGAAAATACAAACAGGAAGCACCCCCACCCCAATATTACCATTAAAAAAAAAAAAAAAAAAAGGAAACCAAACCTCAAAGATACCTTCCAAGGAAGTCATGGGTGTGACCAAAACTAACAAAAGTAATAAACGTCATCTAAAACCCTGAAAACACCAAAAGTGAGGGTATTTAACCAACTAAAAATCTAACTCCTGTAAAGTACTCCTCTCTTTGATCAGTAAAAATAGCATAGATTTACATACATAAAGTCTTCTCCAAACTGGCTTAAGTGTTTCAGTAACAGGATCATCATAAGAAGAAAACATCCGATGTCAATATTCTACTTAAAATAAAGACAAAATTATTAAAAATGAATATAATTTTTTTAAAAAGTTTTTATCACTGTGATACTCATGACTTAAATGCACAGAAAACTGTCTGATCAATGGAAACTAGATTGTTAAATTTGACTTTCTTATTCCCAGAAATAAGCATAAAACTGTTGTGTTTCCAACATTGCAGGGGAAAAAATACTTCTGATTTTAGAACATTTCTATTAACAAAGCCAAGACTTAAAGAATTTTTTTTTTTTTCCTTTAACCACTACACAAAATTGGGGACAGTGACACTTGAGAGCTAACTTTTCAAGATAATTTTTATTAAGTTCCGGAGTCAAAGTATTCTGCCACTTTATTATGAACTCAGTAACCTGGAACTGTCAAATTAACTTGTTAAAAGAATAAGTTTCAAATACTCAAAACCAGTTAATAAAAACTGGAAGTTTTTTGCTTCCTTTTTTTGTAGGAATAATGCGGTAATCTACTGCACTCTAATAGAAGGGGAAAAAATGTCTCACTTGGTAGGTAGCACATCCAGAGATCTGTGAATACTTTTATGAGATACACACATGTTTACAGGGCAGTAGTAAGATTCCTTTGATTCTACCCTCAACCTGCAATCTAATCTTGCACGTGTTATTTACCTATTTATAACATATTCCTTTTACAAGACTGCTTCTATCACCTACCTACATAAAAACAAGCCAAATGAACCACCACACGCACGTTCATAAATATAAACCTAACACAAATCACAAATAACTTGAAAACCAACACTAATATAACTTGAAAAACTTGACATAAGTACCAAAAGAGCAATAATGACACCCTTTGCTAGTCTTGATGTGGTTTTTGTCTATGTAAAGAACATTTTAAAAAATCAATTGAGAGCAAGCAAATGAAGATGAAATGAGAAGTTGGGACACAATAGGAAGTGCTGACCAAAATATTTATGTTGTAACACTTCAAACAATGATAGCACTTCCCGCCCCCCCCCCCACCTTCTATCACATATATCAGGGAGTACCCATTGAAGAAATACATCCACCTTAAATTTCTTAATACAATCCATATTAATATCCTGTTGGCAAAAACATGAATGCTGAAAAGGCCAGGACTAGGGAGAAGGTGGGATAATTTGTTGAGTTGGGTATACAGCAAAGATTTTATGTACTTCAGCTCCAAGTTATGCAATAACCAAACTGCTAGTGATAGAAATCAACTCTTTTTTTTTTTTTTTTTTTTGCTTCTGAGGTTTTGCTTTTTTGAAAAAAGATCTCTCCATTCCTTCCCTGTATCTCAACCAGGTGCTTGAAATTTTCATCTTCCAAAGGCTACGGAACACAAGCAATCTACTAGATAACACTTACCTGACCAAAGGTGTGGTGGTGTTTTAATTGAACGGGACAGACATCACAAATTGTCTCATGGTAAATTTTTCTTAAAATTGGCAGCCCCTTCTCCCATTTATACTATCAATTCTAACAACTGTAATCTTCCATGAGATGGAAATTGGTACCAAAACAAATAAAAAACCCAAAGCCTTGATATAAGGTCAATCAATAGGATTCCACCATGTGAAATGATCAGAACTGATCCAATGTTCACGGTGTTACGACATAAAATTAGAAAAATGTGAAAGGTACACAAAATAAAACACGTTGTTTTCTAACAGCCATTAAATATAAACAATACAATATAAACAAATGAACCATAACAGAAGAATGTTGAAGAAAGAGGCAAAATTATATTATCTTCATCGAACAATAACAGAATTATTTGAGGTAATATACACAACAGCTGAAAGCTTATTATGGCCCAGGCAGCTATCCAACCACTTTGGAAACCTAAGATATCAGTGGATGATAAACATCATTTGAACACTGAGAAAATGACATAAAGCTCAGTTTAATAATTTGGCGACACACGGCCCTTTCAAGGGGCATTTCCCAAGGACATTCCAGAGACAATTAATGGAACTGTATTTAGGCAAAAATCCACTACTCCATAGGGTTTTGGGCAGAGCACTGATCTAAGAGTCCTCAGACCGACATTTCAGTCCCAGGACGACTGAACAGCTGCGTGAACCGAGCAGATCACCTTCTCCATCTACTTGGGGCCTCAGTTTCCTCATTTGTACAATAAAAGAGAGCGCCATCATTGCCAGGGTCCTTTCCAGCTCTTAACATTCCATGACCCACTTTCAGTACTATTTGTTTGATATAAAGGTCTGACAGGAGCATGGGGGACAAGAAGAAAAAGAACTGGGCATGGTTCTCCGGGAAAGAGAGGATCGCTATCTCTTTCTGCCTTTAACATTCTTGTGGTTTTCACTAATCTCATCTTCCTAAAAGCTGACACTTGTTTTTCTTCCTCGCCTTTTCCATCACTGCTGGCTACAAGTGTTTGCAAACGCCTCTTGCTCCACACAAGTTCTTTCCTCTTTGATCAGCGTGACCATCTTGCCAGATTCCTTCAGCCTCAGACCAGCTTTTGTGACACCACGACTCCCCTTCCGACTCTCCATATCTACCCCGACACCAGGCGCACTTTTTTACTCTTTAGCCCCGGCTAGCAAAAAAAAAAAAAAAAAAAAAGGGCACGCCACATCCCACCGCCACACGCACCAGCCCGGGCCTTGGCGGGTCCTGATGTGGGATCCCGCACCCCAGAGCCGTATGGAAACATTCGTATTTGTTGTCTTGACTCCTTATAAGGCACTGTTCCTCGAGGCTAGGCGAACACCTCCCACCCCACCGGGCACCCCCCGAGCTCATCCCACCCCCGGGAGTCGCAGATCCTTCTTTCGAAAAAGGAGAAAAAGCAAGGGGACGCCAGCGGCTACTTGGCACTGCAACCCGGAGGTGTGAGGTGGCCCACAGCAGCCCCCTCCGCTGGCGGGGGTCGGCGCCGGGGCCCTTCACACGCCCACCCCGACACACGCGCCCGCACGGTCCCCACACTCCACACCCTCGGCCCGCCACCGCCGCGGCACGACGCCCCTCGCGCGCCCCCAGCGCCCTCGCCCCCTGAGCCCCCCGCCCCCGGCGCGCAGTCACCGAGGCCGCCTCCCGGCCCGCGGAGCGATGGCGGCGGCGCGGCCCTGCCGGGCGTCTGGGCGGCCGGGGCGCGGGGCCCCGCCCGGGCGGGCTCCCCGGCCTCGCTCTCCGGCCCTGAGCCCGGGAGTCGCCCCGCAGCTCCTACCTCGCTCGGCCCCTCGGGCGCCAGCCGCCGCCGCCGCCCGCCCGCTCGCTCGCTCCCTCCCTCGGCCGGGCCGCCGCGCGTAGTCGCCTGCGCAGGGTCCCCGCCCGGGGTGACGGCTCCAGCCGCCGAGTCTCCTCACGCCGGGACCCGCGGGGGCGCGCGCGCCGCTCGCGCACCGAGGCCCGAGCGCGCCCCGCGCCGGCGCGCGCCGCTTCCTGGTTCCGCCCGGCGCGCGATCGCGAGCCCCGTGGTCCCTCGCACCGGGTCCGCGGCCGCCCTGGAAGGACCCGGAACCCCTCGGCGCGCCGGGCTGGGAGCGGAGGGGTTGGGGGGGTGGGGAGGCGCTGGCGCCACGCGCAGCCCCTTGTCGCTCAGACGGGTGGCGTCCCCTCTCGGCTCCCGAGCCGGGTCCCCCGGGGCCACGAGCACATGCTGCTTTGTTTGGGTCGACTCGACCACCACGAGCAGGGCTCGGGCCAGACTGTTGTGGTCGCGTTGATTGGCACCCCCCTCCGCGGCCCGCCACCCGCCCTTCCCCCGGGCTGAGGCCCACGTTCCGGGTCCTATCCCTCCCAGGCCCAGGTCAGAAGTCCACCGCTGCCCCATCAATAATTATCCCGGGTTTGCTCCCTGGAGGGCGTTTCAGCCAGAACTGCCGCTTACCATCCGGGCGGAAAGCCTGAATGGACACAGCGGGAGTTTACACTCGCCCAAGTCAACTGGATCGGTCCACTGTTCCAGAGTGAATGGAGGAGGAGGGGCGGCGGGGGGAAGGGGCGTCTGACACCATCTCCTTCCCTGGGGACTTTTGCTCGCTCCCGCCAGTTAGAGCTTCGGGGAGGGACTGGCTGCGTTACCAAGAGAAGGAAGAATAAGCACCATCACCTTTGTAAGATCCAGGGAAAGGGGTCTCTGAGAGCCTTTTCCATGTAATGGGGAGGGGGTGTGGTATCTGAGAAGGCAGCCTGAGTCACCCACTCTCCTCTGGCTACATCTCTGGAGCTGGCCAACCGTTTCCCTGGCAACCCGCCAAGGGCCAGCACCAAAGCAAGGCATGTCAGATCTCCAGAAACCTAGCTGCAGGGGCAGAAGGAGAAGGACTCCACACATACACCCAGAGCTTCCCTTCCCTACAGTCTGCAAATCTTCATGTCCAGAGATGACCAAGATCTGAAAGGCCCCAAGCTCTCCCATAATCCTCCTTTGGCAGCTCTTCCCAGCAGCCTTCCCTTCCCCTCCAGAATAACACCAGCCACAAAGATCTTTGTGTCTGTAGCTGATCACAAAGTCCTTCTCCCCCACCCAGGCAACTGCTTCTATCCCACACTCTGGGCCAACACCTGGCACAGTGCTTTGCCCAGAGTTGGTGCAGGGCATTTGGAGGCTGGACCAGGAGGACAGGCTGGAGCAGGAAGCTGGATGGAAGCACCAGCACTGAGCATTCTGGCACCTCTCTGGCAGTCACTGTGCAAGATGTTTCAACACTTGAGCACACTGCATTTCTCTCGAAAGTTTTTGCACCTGCACACGTGCTGTTCCTCTGCCTGGAATGTACCCCCTGCCTTCGGTGACAGTTGGTCCAGGCAGTGAGAACCTCTCTCCCCCTGTTTCCCTGATGTTCATGCCCCTATTATGGCACCTCTAGTGTTGAAGGACAATCTCTTGTTTATATGTCTCTCTACCCCTGCCAGCACACGATATCCCATGTACCTTTAAATCCACCCCCTGCCCAGCACAGAGCAGACACCCAATAAACATTTGAGGAACAAACTCTCCACTCTAGGAATAGAAATGGAAACCAGGAGGACTGTGTAGTAATTAAGAGCAAAGAATCTAAAAGCAGTCACCTCCTCGAGCTGTGTGATCTTAAGCAAGTTTTTGGCCTCAATTTCCTCATTGTAATGTGGTAATAGTAATAGGACTTACCTTGTAGCATTGTTGTAGGAATTAAGTGAGGTAATATGTGTATAGGGCTTCAAATGCCTTAAAGCACTATACAGCTGTTAACTACTATTACTGTTTTCAGTAAAGGCTAAGATTTACACCTCTCTTCCTAGGACTGGTCAGGTCTAGGACTGGATCCAGCTGCCTTGACAGATAGCCGCAGGGTGCCCTGGAGGGTGGGGCAGGTACACCTCTTTATTCCTTCGTCTCATAACCCATCTCTGACTGACCACTATGCACAAAGCTAGATCTGGCTGGCTGTGTGCACAGACACGAAGGACAGAATGTTCTGAGTGACTACCTCAGCAAAACAAGAACATTGTCAACCTGAGAGGAAGGAAGGTCTAGCACCCTCCCTACTTGCCAATCCGGGTGAGGTGAGAGCTTCTTCTCTTGGGCCTCAGGGACATAGTCCCCTACGTGGAGGAAACACCAGACTGAGACATAACACAGAAGGAGTCCTAGAAAGAAAGAAACTGAACAGGAAGCTAGGATCCAGAAAGCCCTACAGAGAGCCCATATAGAAAGTTCTCAGAGACATACCCAGAGATGTAGTGACATCCACTGGAGAGAGAGTTGGTCATCTCTTAGCCAACCCTGTCCTGACCCAGGAGAGAACGACGCTTGGGGAGAGCCTGGAAGTCTGGTGGGTAGCCCTTGTCCATATGTCCAGCCTACTCTCAACCGGGGACTGACTTGAGCCTCCTTCCCTTGCTCTGGAGGACAAGCATGTGGCTACCACAGAAAACAGCTCCTACTTCACACCTCCCTCAGCCCAGCCTGCCCCCAGGGAGAACGTAGGCCATTTTCTGGAAACATCATTGAAACCACAGCCACAACCCCCTCTAGTTAGAGACCCATGCTCATGTGGTTTCCTTCTCCAGAATGCTCTGAACCCTGGGAATCAGGCTGTCCCTGGGGAACCACCAGCCACACAGAAGGAAGGACCCTTGTGGGAACTTTTCTTTCATAGGGGCATGACTCCTCCTTATTAAGTCAATACAGGCATTGGACATTCAACGGACAGGAAGGCAGATCTCCAGGGCCTTAGAATGGAGATTTGTCACAGCCAGTGGTTCAGGAGAGGCTTTGTCAATGCCAGGGCTTACCTCTGCCAGAGCGTGGGCGGTGAAAGGAGCTGAGTTTTTCAGTTAGATCTGCTTCCAAATCCCAGCTCTGCCAACTTACCAGCTGTGTGACCTTAGTCAAAGTACTTCACTTCTCTGAGGGCCTCATTTTCCCTCTTGTGTGAGTCATGGGAAGTAAAGTATAATAGACATTTGCAAATGCATAGAATCTTTCTGGGATGCATACAAGACTGGAGTAATTGTGGTTGCTCCTGCAGAGGGGATCTAGGGGACAGGAAAGGAGAAAGACTAATTCTTCACCATTTTGAATCGTCTGAGTTTTATACCATGCGCTATACTACCTATTAAAATATTAGGAAGGGGCCCCTGGCTGGCTCAGTTGGAAAAGCGTGCAACTCTTGATCTCAGGGTCATGAGTTCAAGCCCCATATTGGGTGTAGAGATTACCTAAATAAATAAAACTTAAAGAAATAACTAAAACATTAGGAAAATGAACTTTCTTTTAGTGAAGAAAGTGGAGAGACAATGTTTGTGAAAGTAACTAAGCGTCATGGCTGGCTTGCAGAAAAGGCATTTGATAAATGTATGTTTCTCTTTCCTTCCTTCAGCCCAACCCCAGCCAGCTTGCTGGGCCAGGAGGGCCTGGGACGGGGGTGAGGTGAGGGTGGGGAGATGGGATGTGAGCAATGGAGGCGCAGGTCCTTAGACTCGCCTGGGGATTCTCACATACTCTCTGTCTTGCCCTTGTGCACCTCACTTACCTGGGCTCCCTTCCAGCAAGAACTAAAGGGGTGGCTGGCTCTCTGGAAAGCTGAAGGGGCTCCCACCTGGCTTCTGGGACGGGGTCAGCCTTCCCTCTCCACCCAGAGCTCCAGGGCAATGCTGCATTATCCGGAGATGGCAGGGCTGACACAGAGGAGAGAAGAGAGCATCACCCCAGGCAATATCTTGCTGGCTCGCTGGGTAGGACTAAGAACTCAAGGGGCACCTGGGTGGCTCAGTCAGTTAGGCGGCCACCTTCGGCTCAGGTCATAATCTGATGGTTCATGGGTTTGAGCCCCGCATCGGGCTCTGTGCTGACAGCTCGGAGCCCGGGGCTTTCTTCGGATTCTGTGTCTCTCTGCCCCTCCCTGCTCATCTTCTGCCTCTCTCTCTCTCTCAAAAATAAATAAACTTAAAAAAAAAAGAAAAAAGAAAAGAAAAGAACTCAAAAGTCAGCCCAGCACCAGACAAGGATAAGGCGGCGGCTGCTGCTGCCATGGGCAGGAAAGCAGGTCAAGTGGGACTAGAGCTGGCAGAGGCCAGGATGAGAGAGGAGAGAGCCTTCTGGGTGCTGTGGGTCAGGATGTGTGAAAGGGAAACAGGGGTCTGTACTAGTGTAAGGGAACCCCGGAGGTGTCAGAGCGTGGAGAAGCCCTGTCCTGTTTGAGGGAACCTCACTAAGCCAACAAATATCTGTGAAGCCTCTACTAGGAACCAAGCAGTGGAACACAGCCCTTTCAGCAACTAGTTAAGAGCCACAAGAAGCGGCCTGAAGTACAGGATTGAGAGCTGCAGGACAGCAGAGGAGAAAATGCCTACTACCTCCACTGGCCAGGGTCCCTGAACACCTCTTAGGTGCTCATCGCTGTGACTGACAATCCTTCACAGCAATCCTACGAGATGGCTCTTGCTGTTCCTCTTTTACAAAGGAGGTGGCTCGGCCCAGAGAGGCAGACTAACCTGCCCAAAGTCACACAGCAGAGCAGGCTTTGTACCAGGTCCAAAGTCTTTGCATTTTTCTCTACACCACACTGACCCCATGAAAAGGGGGGAGGATGTTACCAGATGGCCAAGGGAGGATGGCATTCCAGGTAGGTGGAATGGCGGGGGGGGGGGGGGCATAGCTTGGAGTGAGAGAGGCCAGTGGACTAGGGGACTGCATGACTGGAGCAGGAGTAAAGGGAAGGCCCATGCGTAGGGTGGATTTCAGCACCAAAAGAAGAGCAGGGCAGTAGCCAGCAAGGCAGGGATGGAGCATTGGCCTGGACATCATTTGGGAGCCAATTTTGGAGGCTGGGAGCAGGGGAGTCGGCAGTGAAGATGTGGGTGGGTTTGTGACATAATACACCAGGGAACAATGAGAACCAGGGACAGGGAGAAAGGAAGCCCCTCTAGTCATAACTAAGGAAAGTGGCCAAGTGGTGGGGGTAGCAGGGAAGGAGTCCTCTCCCGCACGTCCCTCCGAGGGCTTGAGGTTGGCTACTGGGCTGGCTAAGGCACGGGAGATTTCTTGTTGGCCCGGAAGGAGGAGAAATGAGGTGAGTGAGAAGAGAGACCTGGTGGTCTTCGTGGAACGGGATGGGAGCCAGATTCCAGCCAGGGCTCTCCTCAAGACAGCTGGCAGCCCTGCTCGGGGACCCAGCTCTGTGCCCACCTCTCCTCTCTCCACCCCCCAGGCTCCAGGGCTCCAGGACCCTTCTGTGTAGTGAGAAGGAACAGCAAAGGCTGGGCTCCATCCTGTTCTCCCGACTGGGGAGGAAATGTGTGCTAAGCACAGACGTTGCACCCCCTCTTCTCCTTGTTCCACAGGTGGCTCTCCCTGGGCAGGTGGCTCGGGCAGCTGGACAGGCTCTCCCTCCCACCCACCCAGTGTGTCCTGTACCCCTCCCGCCCCTATTCTCAGAAACGGAGCAGTGTCGCTGTGCCTCAGGCAGGATGGCCTTGTGTTCTCTGGTAACTTCACTGTAAACTGACTTCCCTGAAGAGGGGTAGAGGACAAGGGACGGAGGCAGGAAGGGCAGACAGGCTTCACCCAGGACCCAGCAACTCCTTCCTCTCCCCCAGATTCACACAGAATTACTTACCCTCGGTCCTGCTGTGTCTCCAGGGATGAGAATGGGAACAGCTGGGGACAGCATTTCTACAGGGAGGTACCAGGATATGGAGACGGGAGAGGCAGGGACAGTGTGGTCTTAGGGGTGCTGTATATGCTGAGTGTGGGCCTGTGCGCCCCTCCCCCCCCCCCTTTCAGGAGCTTTGGGGGCGGGGCTGGAGAGAAAGCAGACAATCCCAGCAGAGGCAAGGTGGGGGTGGGGGTGGGGGCGGTGGGAGAAGCCGGAGGTTTAAGCCCAAGGCTTCAGCTCTCCTTCTGCCGGCACAGAGATACTTCCTGGAATGCCTCCAGCTTTCTTGGGAAGGCTCTTCACCCCCACCCTGCCTCCCCTCTGGCTCCCACAAGATGGGAACTCTCCTTGAAGAAGGGACTTGGAGCAGAGGAAACAAAGACATCTCTGTACCACCTCCCTCCACCCCCAGGGCCAGTTAGGTCAAGGTGACCTTGATCTGTTCTCCCCAGGGAAGGGGGCATGAGCTCAGCCTTCTGGGCTAACCTTGTTTCCAAGGGCAGGCTAGAAACGGGACTCGGGATGACTCTTCCCTTCCTCCATAACCTTAAACCCATCTTCATATAACGCACAGGTCAACAGAGCAGGGGAACGGACTGGCATGGAGACGGTGTGCCTCACTCCGTGCCACAGAACCGTGATGGGCTAGCCCAGCCAAAGGAGATGTCCTCCCTCTGTGGCATGTGCTGGGGTTGCCGGCAGTTGAGGAAGGCTATCCCGAGACCTCTCCGTGGGGCCGTCCACTTGGGTCCTGGTGTCAGCTGTACACTTTCTGGCCAGACAGCTGTGGACAGGTCTCCTTTCTGGACTAATCCAAGGGGATGAATGTGACTCTGCCTCCCTTTGAGGTTGTTGCAAAGATCAGTACAACGATGTTTGTATGCCAACGTGCCACGATTCAGTTCAGGCTGTATGCGTGGTGTGCAAACTACAAACGAGGCTAGGGATTATCGTTATTCCTAATAATATTTTATGGTCAGTCTTCCTTTAGGGAATGTATTCCGTGTGATTTTTAAAAATCCTTCCTCACTGCCCATGTAATGCTATGTCTTGGAATTGGGAATGAGAGGCAATTAGCAGAGGCCTGGGATCCCAACTCAGTCCAGACCTTAGAAAGTTTCTGATCTTCCTGAACCCCATCCCGGAGGCCTCAGTTTTCTCCTCTATAGTCTGGGCCCCTAAAACCACTAGGGTGCTTTGTGGTGGGAAATAGCAGAGACCAAAGCAGAGGATTGAAAGCAAAAAGAAACCCCAAATTTGACATTTCCGGGTAGTTGTGTTATCCGGAGCCACGACCACAATCACCTCTGCCCCCAACCCAACTTTGACACCCTTCCCTCCTTCACTCCCTTGGGTGGCCTTTGCCCATCCTGGGAAAGCTCCAAAGCTCCTCCTCCTCCCCCACTGCGTTGCAAAGGGAAGACAGAGGCACAAGGAAATGGAGAGAAACCCAGACAGAGTCAAAGAACCAGAGACAGAACAGATACCTAGAGAGAAAGAATCAAAAGGAGGAGAATCAAAAAGCAAGAGGAGGCAACATGCAGTGAAGGACATTGGGATTCAGGGCCTCAAAGGTAGAGGGCAAATGGGGAGAGAGTCAGAGTCAGTGGGGTGGGGGCGGGGGGGGAGAGGGGGGACAGCTGCAGCCACTGGACACAAGGTGGGGGCACAGCATGTGAGCTCACAGAAGGTGCTAGGGCATCTCCACTTAGGCCAACCCTTCCAGTTTTGCTCACTGGCACCTCAGTCCTGGTTTTTTAGGACCCAGGACCATCCTCCTTCCAGTCCAGCCCAGCCCAATCTAGCCAGATGTTTGGTGGGGGCAGCTGCCAGCTGGAGCAGCAGGCCCCTGCAGGCCCTGGGGAGCTGGTTGGACAGGCAGCTGCCTGGAGGTGGGCAGGCAGAGCTCCCGCTCTGGATTTGGCACCCCAACAGCACCTTCTCCAGATGCCTAGAAGTGGGTACACGGCAAGGGTGGTCCTCTGTCCTCCAGATGTGGCTCAGAGGACTTGGAACCCAAGGAATCTCCTCCCAACAACTGGCTTACCCATCTTCTGGAAGCCAGAGGCTGGAGGGCACAGAGGCCAAGGTGGGCCTACCCTCCGTGTAGCAGTAGGTTTGGATCTGCCGCTAACAGGTTGTGTGACACTGACCAAGTCTCTTCCTCTCTCCAGCCTCTGTTTCCCCATTTGTAAAATCATCTTTACAGGTCTTCCCAGCTCTGACACTTGACTCTCGTTCCAGGTGGTCTCCTAGCTCTGTGTGTCTGGCCCTCCTCTGCCAAATGAATCGGTCCGGAGGGAGGCAAGAAGCAGGCAGAGGCCATGTGCTTCCTCCTCCATGAGACTAAGAGGCTGCAGCCACACATGGAAACGTGTGTGTGAGACCCAGACATCCCAGCTTCTGCAGCTTGAAACTTGGCCTTTTCCCTGAAGTACAAAGAATGAAAGTGGAGGGGGGGAGGTTTACTGAGGGGCAAGAAGGTGGGGTGGGGGGGGGGGGGAAAGGGAATGGAGAGAAAAGGGCAGATCCAAGAAGGCATAGGGAGGGAGGGAGATAGATGAGAATGATTCCCTCCAGGACACATGGTCTTGGCCCAGCTGGGCCCTCCCTTGGTGCTGCCAGTGCCGGCTGCCAGGCCGAGGGGAGGCCCAGAGGAGAGGAAAGCTGGGCAAAGGTGATGGAAGGTTTCCAGCCCAGCCTTGCCCAACTCTGCAGGGGCTCTCAGGGAGGGGGCTGTGACCCATGCAAGGCTCAGGGAGGCTGTTCCCTGCTCTGGCAAGGCCTACAGGCAGTTGTGAGGTTGTGAGGATTCAAAACAGCCCTCCCGGACTTCCCAAACCTTTCTGAAGGTAGGACCAACCTCAGATGTGACTGGGCGGGGTGAGCAGAGGGGCAGGATCATTTATGGATCACAGTCTGCCAACTAGGCCATATGCCCACTCTGTGACCCTGGGCAAGCCCCTTCCCCTCTCCCGACTTCCATTTCTTATCTGCCAAATTTGGGGGAGGGGTTCGAAACATATGACTGCCAAGGTTCTTTCCTGTTTCCACTGCAGGGGCGAGTGCAGGGTGGTGGGAGTAATGGAAGGAGGGGAGGGCAGGGCCCTGGTGGTGAGCCGCCTTCTCTGGAATCCCCAGTCTTTCCCCTCCCTACGGCTTTGCCGCTGAGGTCACAAAAAGCTGTGTCCCCAACCCACGTAAACACACATACACACGCACACCCACATTTACATTTACTTTTTTAATCTAGAGTCTCAAAAGATGACAAAGGCAGAGCCAGAAGGCATCTCCAGCTAGTCCACCCCTTCCCTCCTCCCTTTTTACAGGTGAGAAAACTGAGGCCCTGGTTTGGGATTTCCAGAGCCCGGGGTTTCCCGGCACTCCCACCCCCATCCCCGGCCACTCCAGAGCCTGCTGCCCGCCGGTCCGGGGCCGCCGGCTAGGGCTGCCTGGGACTCCCGGGGGACCCCGCCGTCGGGGCAGCCCCCAGGCGCGGCGCCGCCCAGCCTCGCCTCCAGGGCCCGGCCGCGGCCGCCGCTGCGCACTCGCGGGGGAGCCAGCGACCGAGGGCGGAGGCAGGGAGGGAGCGACAGAGGCTGGGAGGGGTGTTGGCGAGAGCTCGCGCGCTGTGTATGGTCTATCGGAGGCAGCTGACCTTCGAGGAGGAAATCGCTGCTCTCTGCTCCTTCCTGTAGTAACAGCCGCCGCCGCCGCCGCCGCCGGGAGCCCGGGCCGCGAGCGAGAGCCGCGGGGCTGACAGCCGGCCCCGCCGCCGGACGGCTCGGCGCCACCAGGTGGGTGGCCCGGCAGCGCGTCCCGAGCGGCGCACGCGGAGATGGGACGCTCGACTCCCGCCCCGGCCCCCCCGCGACCCCGGAGCCGGAACCCGACGGCCGGCCGGGGCGCGGGAACCGCTGTCCCGGACCGAGAGGGAGCCTGGGCGCGGGCGCCGGCGCGGGCGCGGACGCGGGACGCTGGCCGCGGACCGAGGGAGGGGGCCGAGGGTGGGCGCCGTTCCGGCCCGCAGAGGGCAGGGGGCGCTGTCGCGCTGGACAGTGGGAGACCGTGAGGCACGGCTTGGGGTTGGGGGGGCGGTCAAGGCGGCGTCTGTCACCGCAGCTCTCCCTTCTTAACCACCCCAGCCACGTGCCCGCAGGGACCGAGCCGTTCAGTGGGAGCCGTCGGTGCCGTTGCCCTAACTTTGGTCTGGAATGATACACACCCCTCCCGCCAGAAATGGGGACTCGGGGTTCGAGGCAGGGTGGGGGGTACTTGCAGCCCTACCTAGAGGGCCCGTGGGCCTCCGCGTCAAGTTTCTCTTTCAGTTTTCTAGCTGTCCCCCTCTGGGGAAGCCCCGGTGGGGCGAGGGGAGAGGAAGAGGGGGAGGGCACCTGACTTTCGAGAGCCCCTCCCCAAGCCTCCGCGGGTTCCTTGTTGGAGGGCAGAGCGGCCTTCCCCTCCTCACCGTCTTTCTTCCCGCACAGGAAAGCTTGTCTGTGGGAGGGGAGGGGCCTGGCCTGACCGCGGTCCAGGGACGGGTGGGCATGGCAGGGCCAGAGACAGGCCCAGCCCTTGCCTCTGTTGTGGAGACGCCTCTGCAGCCCTCCGCTCGCCCTAGGTGAACGGACATGGCGGGCTGGATCCAAGCCCAGCAGCTGCAGGGAGATGCGCTGCGCCAGATGCAGGTGCTGTACGGGCAGCACTTCCCCATCGAGGTTCGGCACTACTTAGCGCATTGGATCGAGAGCCAGCCGTGGTAGGTGCCCCTCCCCTGCGCCATGCTCTGCGGGTCCCTACCACCCACCCAGGCCCCTTGACCTTTAGCTCTCCTCTTTGTGGTTTCGAGTGATTCTAGTCCCGTCTGTCCCTCCGTGCAGAAGGGGTGGTGTCCCTGGGAAAGGGGAACAGGGAAATGGGACCCTGGGAGGGGAGAGGGGGTGATTCTGGACTCTGATGCTTATGGAGTTGCTGGGAACAAGGCTTGTGGGTTCTGGAGTGCCCTTAGCCTGGAGCCTGGGATTTCCCAGTACCTCTTGGTGCCTGACCTCCCTGCCCAAGGAAGCACAACAGTAGGCTTCTCTCCTCTGCCCTGCCCCAAGGGATGCCATCGACCTGGACAATCCCCAGGACCGAGCCCAGGCCACCCAGCTCCTGGAGGGCCTGGTGCAGGAGCTGCAGAAGAAGGCGGAGCACCAAGTGGGGGAAGATGGGTTCTTACTGAAGATCAAACTGGGGCACTATGCCACGCAGCTCCAGGTGGGTGTGAAGGCTGGGTCATCAGCAGGGAAGCAGTGTCTGCCTTCTCTTTCCAGCCTCAGAGCCCCTGGGTTTTTTCCTGGCCTGGTCACTGACTCACCATGTGACCCTGAGCTAATCGGCAACTTTTCTGCTCTTCAATTTCCCCCACCTCCTCTTTCTAAATCAGACCTGTCAAATTCCCTTACCAAAACACAAAGCAAGGGGTAGGGTGTGTTTGTCCCCAAGAAGAGGAAGATGGGCATTCTAAACAGATCGAGCAAAAAGGATGGAGGTGGACTGAGTCCAGGTTCCTTTGCTGGAGAAAAGAAGACTGACAGCTCCTAGAAATGAGGGAATGAGTGAGCGGGGGAGGGGCAGAGAGAGAGGGAGACACAGAATCTGAAGCAGGCTCCAGGCTCTGAGCTGTCAGCACAGAGCCCGATGCAGGGCTCGAACCCATGAACTGTGAAATCATGACCTGAGCTGAAGTGGGACGCTTAAGCTGAACCGACTGACCACCCAGGTGCCCCCTCCTAGGACTCTTTTAAAGGTGGGAGGACCGCTGAAGTCTGTAGTTGGGTAGGAGAGGAACAGAGTTGCCCTGGAGGCAAGAGCTGGATAAAGGAAGCTTTAATGAAGGATTTAGATGCAAGAGGAACCTTCTCCTACACTGGGGGTTTAGGGGAGGAAGGGGGAGGAGTATAGAGGAGAGAGAAAGTTTCTGTGGAAGCAGGAAAAAGGTGTAGGTGATAAAATAATCACAGTCAAGCATTTATTGGAAGTTAACTTGTATTTCTTAGAGAGCTCTTCTTAAATGCAAGCAGCAGGGTGCCAGGGAAATAAAAAGTCCATCCCAGAAGAGGGAGGAAACAGGAGAAAGCTGGAAGAGGAAAGCAAAATAGGAACCCAGGGCCAGGCGTATGGTAGAAAGTACGTTGACCTTGGCATTGGGTGCCGCAAGTCTTGAGTCATCTGCAAACCCGTTTGCCTCTGGGCAAGTACTTAACCTCTCTGAGCATCAGTTTTCTCATCTGCAAAATGCGGATAATAGTTTCTGTGTGTGTCATACTGTCTATATAGTCCAAGGAGATGGCAGATTGGAAGTGCGTTGTAAACTGTGGGTTTCTAAACCAAATGTGAAGATCTGGGAGGGGAAATCGAGTCAAGGAGAGATAAAGATGTCTGTTGACGGCTCCTGAGGTTTCTCAGGGAAAGCCAAGGCAGAGGCTGGAGGAGAGGAAGGTGGTGGGGAGCACGTGGCACTGTGATGGCATAGTGGGAGTGGCGGGTAGCCAGTGGTAACTGCCATTGGGTTCTTTCAGAACACGTATGACCGCTGCCCCATGGAGCTGGTCCGCTGCATCCGGCATATTCTGTACAATGAACAGAGGCTGGTCCGAGAAGCCAACAATGTGAGTGTCCCATGGGTGTGGGGAGAAGAGCTGGGAAGTCCTTCCACACGCCTTTTTCTCTAGACACAACTGTGTGGGTTTTTTTTTTAATGTTTATTTTTGAGAGAAAGAGAGAGAACAGGGGAGGGGCAGAGATAGAGGGAGACCCAGAATGCAAAGCAGGCTCCAGGCTTTGAGCTGTCAGCACAGAGCCCGACACGGGACCCAAACTCATGGCCAATGAGATCACGACCTGAGCCAAAGTCAGACACTTAACCAACTGAGCCACCCAGGTGCCCCAACACGACTATGTTTTATAAACGCTGGCAAGACAGCACCAGGGAAATAAGGGACATGGACAAGTGTGAGAAGCAGCAGTGCATGAAGGTACAGTCCCTGGCTTCATGCCCCGGGTTGGCCACTTACTAGCAGTGTGACTTGAGCCTCTGTTTTTTCAATTATAAATGGGGATAGTAATAGTATCTACCTTGTAGAGTTAGTGTCAGGATTAAATGAGATACTGTGTGGGCCAGGGATAGACAGACCAGTGAAACAGAAGAGGAAGCTCTACACACACACACACACACAAACACACACACACACACACACACACACACCTGGAAATTCAACCCACGTTATAGATGGCATCACAAACCACAAGGGAAAAGATTTATCATTTTTTTTAATGTTTATTTTTGAGAAAGAGAGAGCATGAGCAGGGAAGGGGCAGAGGGGGGGAGGGCAGAGGATCTGAAGCAGGCTCTGCACTGACAGCAGAGAACCCGATCTTGCTTGAACGCAAGAACCATGAAATCATGACCTGAGCCAAAGTCAGATGTTCAACCGTTGAGCCACCCAGGTGCCCCAAGATTTGTGATTTAATAAATGGTGCTGGGGGTGGTGCTCCTGGGTGGCTCAGTTTGTTAACCGTCCAACTCTTGATTTCAACGCAGGCCATGATCTCACAGGTTTGTGAGATCAAGCCTGGTGTTGGGCTCCGTGCTGACAGTGCAGTGCCTGCTTGGGATTTTCTCTCTCCCTCTTTCTCAGTGCCCCTCCCCTGGTCTCTCTCTCTCTCTCTCAAAAAGCAAATAAACATTAAAAAAAAAAAATGGTGCTGGGGTCAAAATTAGAAATGTTCTCCGGTGGTGCCTGGGAGGAGACATGGGACTTTCTGTGTCAGAAGAGCTAACCCTGGCAAGCTCAGAGGCGAGGCCCAGAGAGGCAGAAAGGGCCTCACCCCCCAAACTCTGCAATCATGAAGGCATTGAACACCTGCTCGGACAACAGGACAAACATTTTATTATCTGCAGTAAAGCCAGATGACTTTCACAAAATGACATCACTCGGTAAAGACCAGAGAATAGTGCCTGGAGCTTATTTATTTGTTGTGGTGGACACCGATTTCAGGAATTTTCCAGTTCATCCAGTAAACATTTATGGAGGTCGTGGCTAGGACTAGAGAAACAGATGAAGGCCCAGTTCCCACCTAAAAGGAATTCAAGAAATGATAGATTCTCTAGGGGTAAGCTGGGTACTAAGGAGGCACATATGGAAAAAGTACCTAACTCTGACTGGGGCAGCCTGGCAGGGGGATGTCCTGGGAGGACAGGGACATCTAAGCTATGGGGGTGGGGGAGGGAAGGGGAAGAAGAAAGAGACAGGAGCAAAAGTAACAAAGTATATGTGTGGGCAGGAAGGCAGGAACCATCTTAACACATTTGAAGGATTGCAGGAACCCCACCCCCCACCCCGCCCTGTCGTCCTGGGGAGAAGGGGGCCACCTGGGGAACCCCAGTGGGTAAAGCCAGAGAAGAGGCAGAAGGCAGGTCACAGAGTCTTTTGGGAAAACTATTGTGTCCCTTATTGACTTATTGCCACCACAGAGCTATCTGTAAACATATGAATGAATTTAGCTCCAATTAAGAACTACCTGTCTATGTACAGGTGTTGTCATGGTCAGGGGGGAAATGATTCCTTCTCCCAACCATCAGGCTGTTCTTGAGAACCTTTGATTTTGGTTCCACCTACCCCTTGGGGATTTTGTGGTACACAAAATAGACAAGGTCCTAGCACCTGGGGAGCTTACATCTTAGTGCATGGGGGCAGACACGAAAGAAAGAAACACATATAAAATCAAGACACTTTCAGATAAGAGTGGTGTTATTTTAAATTGGCCCATCAGGGAAAGTCACTCTGAAAGGGTGCCAGTTGAAATGCCCCCCTTGGGAAGCTTTGGTGCCAACATGTTCCAGAGTAATGGAACAAGTGCAAAGGCCCTGAAGCAGGAACGTGTTTGTGTATTTAGGAACAGAAAGTAGCCGGTGTGCTTGGGCAGCAGTGGAACTGGGAGTGGAGTAGGCAGAGGCTATCAGCTAGCTCAGTGGAGGCTGTGGAAGGAGTTTGAATTTTATTCTGCGAATAGTTTACTGGAAAGACCCTGAAAACTTCGTCTCCCCTCAGCCAGATGTTGAAGGAATAGATCAGACTAGGTCACCCACATGGCCAGATCCAAGAAAGTGTTATTGGTACCTTCCCTGTAACTCCCCTCAGTTACAAGAATGTCTTGAGTGAGGACACAGATGATGTGCATTCACACAGCTTTGTTCCCCACTGTGTCCCCAGCATCTCACATGGTCCATGGCATTGGATCGCTGAGTGAATGTGGAATGAGGGGTCATCATCATTAGTAGGAAAACCCCAGGTTTCCTGCTCCTGGGACATACTGAGTTTTAGTCTCTCCAAAGAGAGTTTAGGTGGACCCTGTTTGGGCGAGTCTGGTGGAGGCCAGGACCACACTAGAAATTTCTCTGTGCTTTATGAAGTTGCCATAATCTGCCAGGTCACCTGCTTCCCTCCTTCTTTCCAACTCCGCACCAATTCAGGCAAATGACTAGCCTTCCGACTCAAATTACCCTTACCTCTTACCCTAGATTTGAACTTTGCAGTCCAAAGTATTAGCGCTCCCCAAGGCCTGAGGTTTTCTGCCATCCTCACCGTCCAGCTCACTGCTGCCCACACTCTCCCCCTGATGTCCCCAGGGTAGTTCTCCAGCTGGGATCCTGGTGGACGCCATGTCCCAGAAACACCTCCAGATCAACCAGACGTTTGAGGAGCTGCGACTGGTCACACAGGACACAGAGAATGAGCTGAAGAAGCTGCAGCAGACTCAAGAGTACTTCATCATCCAGTATCAGGAGAGCCTGAGGATCCAGGGTGAGGCCAGGGCCGCCTGGGTGGTGTGTGTCGTGAGGACAGGAGTGACAACCACTTTGTGAGCTCCTGCAGGGTTGGGGCAGTGTCAGCGTCTGTCTTCATAGAAACCTTACCCAAAGCTTTAGAGAGGTAATGGACCCTGTGATTGAACCTGTGCTGTGGGCCAGGCTTCGGGCCAAGCCCTTTGCGTGCATTTTTCAATCCTACCTTTACAACAGCCCCAGGAAGTAGGTAGCTGTATTATCCCTGTTTTGCAGATGATAAAACTGAGGTTCCAAGAGAACAAGTAATTTGGCCCAGATTGCTTATAAGTTGCAGAATTGGGGGTGCCTGGCTGGCTTAGTGGGAAGAGCACGCGAGTCTTAATCTCAGGGTTATGAGTTCGAGCCCCATGTTGGCTGTAGACTCTACTTAAATAAATAAACTAAAAAAATAATAATAAGTTGCAGAACTGGATCTCAATTACAGATATGTCATGAAATCCCTGCACTTTACTAAATAATATTCTCTCCCTAATTGTCGGTATTCAGTGACTACCCCAGTGAATGAATGAATATGGACAAAGTGTTTCCCATTCAGGGGAGGACTTAGGTTGGGAGTCTCCTCGTTGAACCAGGCTGGGGACAGGCAGAACTCCAGAAATGCCCTTTCTTGAGCCTCCCTGATAGGAGATGGAGCTGGAGGGAAGAGATTACAGTGGAAAATTCTCCTGTCTCCTAGGGCTGTAGTTTGCCAACGGCTGTCATGATAAGCATGTGGGGAAACAAAATTTAACTCAGAGCCAATTAACTTCAGGTATAATTTGAGAAGACTTGAGACAGGGCCCATCTTCCCCCAATTCCAGACTGACCCCAGAGCTGTTCCATCCCAACCTAGCGAGAATAGGAAAGTATCAAGTGGCCTTTGCTTTTGTTCCTCTTTCTGTACCTTCTTAAGATAAAACCTTAGGTCATTGACTTTACACCTTTCTTCTTTTCTGATAGGTATATTTAGAGCTTTAAATTTCCCTCTAAGCAATGCTTTAGCTACATCTCATGATTTTAGATACGCTGTACCTTCATAGTTACTCAGTTTGAAGTATTTTCTCTCTTTTTCTAAGAGATTTTATTTTTAAGTAATGTCTACACCCGACGTGGGGCTCAAACTCACAATCTCAAGATCAAGAGTCACATGCTCCACTAACTGAGCCAGCCAGATGCCCAGTTTGAAATATTTTCTAATTTCTTTTCTGAATAATTATTTTACCCCACATTATTTAGAAGTGTATTGTCTCTTAGAACTATATATTTGGGGTTCCTTTTCTAGATGTCATATCATTGATTTCATTTGCTTTTTATCATTGAATTCCACGATTGTCAGAGAACATACTCTGTATGATCTCAATTCTTTTAAATTTAACGAGACTTGTTTTATGGCACAGCTTATACTCTAGCTTGGTGAACATATCTTTTGGGCTTCAAAAGAATGTATGTCTCACAGGTTGTTTCATTTAAAAGTAGCAATTTTAGGGGCGTCTGGGTGGCTCAATCCTTAAGCATCTGGCTCTTGGTTTCTGCTCAAGGTTCCTGAGTTCAAGCCCCACCAAGCTGATAGTGTGGAACCTGGGATTCTCTCTCTCCTTTTCTTCCTGTCCCTCCCCTGCGCACCTGTGCTCTCTCTCTTTCTCTCTCTCAAAATAAGTAAACTTAAAAAATATATTATATTTAATATTAGTGGACTAAACACCTCATTTTTTTTTTTTCAACGTTTTTTTAATTTATTTTTGGGACAGAGAGAGACAGAGCATGAACGGGAGAGGGGCAGAGAGAGAGGGAGACACAGAATCGGAAACAGGCTCCAGGCTCCGAGCCATCAGCCCAGAGCCCGACGCAGGGCTCGAACTCACGGACCGCGAGATCGTGACCTGGCTGAAGTCGGACGCTTAACCGACTGCGCCACCCAGGCGCCCCTAAACACCTCATTTAAAAGCAGAGATTGTCAGAAAGCACATGAAAGCAAGACTCAACTATATGCTATCTACATTTTAAATTTTAATTAAAAAATTATTTTAAGATTTTTTTTTTTAAATTTTTAAGTATTTTCTATACCCAACATGGGGTTCGAACTCACAACCCCAAGATCAAGAGTCACATACTCTACCCACTGAACCATCCAGGTGTTCCTACATTAAAATGTTTTAAATGTTTATTTATTTTTGAGACAGAGACAGAGAGACAGAACACAAGCAGGGCAGGGACAGAGAGAGAGGGAGACAGAATCTGAAGCAGGCTCCAGGCTCTGAGCTGTCAGCACAGAACCTGACATGGGGTTCGAGCTCACAGACTGTGAGATCATGACCTGAGCAGAAGTTGGCCACTTAACCGACTGAGCCACCCAGGTGCCCCTTAAATAAAAAAAAAAACATGTATAAAGATATTCTGTGCCAAAATAGAATAAGAAGTCTAGGGTAGTCATATTAATACCTCACAAAGTGTACTTCAAGACAAAAAGTATTATCAGAGATGAAGAAGGACACTTAATAATTATTAAGGTATTAAAAAGATAATAAATTTCTATGCATCTAATAACAAAGCTTCAAAATACACAAAGAAAAACTATTTAAAAACTATTTAAATACTATTTAAGCTCTCCTCCTTTCCCTGCCCTGTTAGTTTTTTCAATACTCTGGGTTCCTCAACAGATTGCCTAAATCAAAGTAGATGTTGAGTAAAAGTTGGTGGGATGATTCTAGCATGTTTTCTTCATCTGAATCCATCTCAGACTGATGCAAGAGAGAGGGTGGCCCTCTTCCTAGATTAGGGAACGGGAGAATTCAGGCTATTAGTTCTACCCAAAGCCTTTGGTTGATAGTACTTCCAATCCTATTCTTGGGTTTTCTGTTTCCTATTTATGGATATGGGTTTGATTCTGGTTTGGGTTTGTACCCATCACGCATGTCAGTTCAGTCTCATGTATCAAGTTCACCCATCAGAAACACAGGCTATCATCTGTTTGTGCAAGGGGAGGCTCAGCTCCCTCCAGTGGAGCAGAAATTGCCTCATGTCTGCTGGCCTCCCTCCCAGAAGCTTCTGCAAGTGCCAGGAGAGACCTAAGTGAGTCACCTGCATAGGGAGGTTGGGCCCAGGTGTGGGGCTCACCACCACCTCCCTGGGGGTGGGGCCAGGATTTCCGAGGTGGCTCCAGACTGCTCTGCTGTGTTCCAGGCCTGGACAGTATTCTCTCTCAGTCCCCGAGAGTGGACTCCAAACCATATTTCCAGTTGTCTTCTAGCTCTGGGCTTTTCCTGACTGTTAGAGTTGCTTTAGTCTGTGAGTCCCAGCTTGTGTGTCCATGAGGCAGGACATAGGTCAGTGTGAGAGGGCCCTCAGCGGCCTGCCAGGAACTTGCCCAAGACGTGCTGATGCTCACCTCCTCTTGACTCAGCCCCAAGCAAGGACACTGGAATATTCTTTTTTTTTTTTTAATTAGATAGACTGCACACCCAACATGGGGCTTGAACTCACAACCCTGAGATCAAGAGTTGCATGCTCTATGGACTGAGCCAGCCAGGCACCCCGACACTGGGATATTCAAATAGGTGATTGGCAAGGCGTAATAACCCCAGCATTTAGGATAGTGGTTACCTTTGGAGGCAGGGACGGATGTGCAAGCAGGGAAGGATGTACAGGTAGTTTTCAACGTGGAAATGTTTGATTTCTTTTTTTTTTAATGTTTTGTTTATATTTGTGAGAGAGAGAGCATGCATGTGCACACAAGCGGGGATGGGGCAGAGAGAGGGGGGCAGAGTTTCCAAAGTGGGCTCTGTGCTGACAGCAGACAGCCCGATGTGGGGCTAGAACTCACAAACCATGAGATCGTGACCTGAGCCAAAGTCAAACGTTTAAACGACTGAGCCACCCAGGCACCCCGAGAAATGTTTGATTTCTTTAAGCCGGGTTACTGAAAGACAGGTGTTCCTTGCATCATTCTTTCTGCCTTCCTTGGGTCTTGAGAATTTCATAATAGATGTTTTGTAAGAGGGTACTGAGGCCTCACCGATTCCCCTTTCCTGCCATGGATGAGCTTCCCAGCAGCTAGTGTGGAGAGAATCTGCCTCCCTCTCTGGCACCCTTGGGTGCTAGAACCTTCCCTCTCCTGAGAGGATCTTGCTGCTTTCGTGTTGCCAGTGGGCCCTGGACATTCTGTCTCCCCGTCTCCCTCGCCTTTTCCCTTTCGCCCCTTCTCTTTCTGTCCCTCTCCCTCCCTCTCTCCCTTTCTCCCCCTCTACCCCTCTACCCTTCTGTCCTTCTCTCTTCCTTGCCCTCTCTCCTCATCTGTCTCTCCCTCTCCCCCTCTCTCCTCTCTCCCCTCTCTCCCCTTCTCCCCCTCTACCCCTCTCCCCTTCTGTCCCTCTCCCTTCCTTGCCCTTTCTCCTCGTCTCTCTCTCCCTGTCCCTCTCCCTTTCTCTCTCTCTCTCTCTCTCCCTCTCTCCGTCTCTTCCTCTCTGTCTCCTTCCAGTTGGTCAGCTGAGCTCACGGTGACCCAACCTGGACAAACAAACACGTTAGGCACCTCCCAGCACCTAGAGAAATGCCTTCTTCCCTAGGAGAGACTGCTGTGCTCCCGGGGATGGGACAAAGCTGGAGATGGGACAAAGCCAGCAGGCAGGGGCTGCCCTGAGGGGGCTCTGATGTGTGGGGTGGGGCTGAGCGGCTACTGGTCTCTGTCACCCTTTAAGCCTGCCCTGGGACCCCCTAACCAGTAAGGACACGCTCATCCCTGCAGCGTGTGCGTGCCGGGCAGTTCCTTGAACGTGTTCTGTGTTCCCACATATTTAGTCCTCAGCCACCCACCGAGACAGGGGCCAGGATTCTCCCATTTTGCACATGGGCAAACTGAGGCACAGAAGCGTGATGCACGAGTTCACCCAGTTAGTAAACGGTGAGGGCACACATCAAACCAGGCAGTGAGGCTCCAAGCTGGACCCCGTGTGGCGTGAGGAGGTCTGGGCAGCCAGCTGTGTAGACTGAGGTGGGAGGGGAGGCCGTGGGGCAGGATCCTCCTCAGCTATACCCTCAGGTTTCCACCTACACACCCCCAGGAGGGGAGATCAAAGGCGAGAGGCCAGAGACCAGAGCCTGCTCATCTGTGGCACCCTTGGCTGCCAGAAGCCCAGCTTGCCATCGGTCAGATGTGTCCCTTGAGGGTCTGGCCTCCAGAACAGGTGTGTGCGTTCCCCTGGGCTTCCTGCAGGAAGCTGGGAGATGATGGTCATGGGTGTCCTGTCCCCTCCTCTAGCTCAGTTTTCCCAGCTGGCCCAGCTGAATCCGCAGGAGCGCCTGAGCCGGGAGACGGCCCTCCAGCAGAAGCAGGTGTCCCTGGAGGCCTGGCTGCAGCGGGAGGCCCAGACGCTGCAGCAGTACCGTGTGGTGAGTGGGATCCGCGTCCTCTCCTCCCAAGCCTTGAGGTGCACATCCCAAGGGGCGCGGGGAAGCCGAGAGAGGGCGAGAGCCAGGAAGAGAGCAGGCCCCAGCAGAGCTGGAGGCCAGATCGTTCTCTCCCGTGGGGGGCGTGTGAGGCAGAGCAGGTTGGGAAGAGGGGAAGGCCTGGGCCTGGGGCCTGGTCCCTGGCCCCCAGCCCTGCCTCCCGAGGCCTGCAGTTGGGCGTGTTCTCCCCACTTGCCTTCAGGAGCTGGCCGAGAAGCACCAGAAGACCTTGCAGCTGCTGCGGAAGCAGCAGACCATCATTCTGGATGATGAACTGATCCAGTGGAAGCGGCGGCAGCAGCTGGCGGGGAACGGAGGGCCCCCCGAGGGCAGCCTGGATGTGCTGCAGTCCTGGTAATGGTGTGTGGGGGGGGTGGCGGGGGGCAGGAGGGGGCGGCAGGGGCTGGGAGTGGTGCAACCAGCTGCTCGTTGTGCCTCCTGCGTTTCCATGAGCAGCCGGCTCCCTCTGTCCTGCGGCAAGACTTAGTTCACTAGGGGTTCTGGTTCCTGATGCGGACTTTGGGGCCCCCGTCTGTGCCCCCTGCCCAGGAAGGGAGTCACCGTGCTGGGGAGTGGGGCAGGGCTGGGTGTGCAGAGTGAGCTCGGGCCGATTGGACCCAGTTCAGGCTTGCTGCCTCTGTATTTCTCTGTGTTTCTGGAAGGCGGGCGCTCTGCTCTGCTCCGCTCCGTGGTCGGGAGTGGCGGCTTAGGTGCAAAGCCTTCCTGGGTGAGGGTGGAGCTGGGTCTTGGGGCGTTCTCCTCAGACCGGAGCCTCCCAGCCTCGAGCCTGGGGGATGGCGTGATGCCATTGTCCTCCCGTTGGCCTGGGGCTCCCGTGCAGGTGCGAGAAGTTGGCCGAGATCATCTGGCAGAACCGGCAGCAGATCCGCAGAGCTGAGCACCTCTGCCAGCAGCTGCCCATCCCTGGCCCAGTGGAGGAGATGCTAGCTGAGGTCAATGCCACCATCACAGACATCATCTCAGCCCTGGTGACCAGGTAATTCCTGCCTCGGGCCACACCCAGCCCCCGTGCGGTTGGCATGGGGGAGGCAGGCGGTGCTTTGCTGATGGTGGGGGTGAGGGTGGGTGGGCTCTTGCTTGAGTCCTTGTCTCTGTTTGCCTCGGGTCCCCGTCCCCGCTCTGTCCTCAGTTGCTTTAGCTGCTTGGTGTTGACCTTGCCCAGTTTCTGTTGTGGACACCATGTGGACTGCCCTTGTCCCCCGCAGCCCATGCCAGCTGCTGAGTCGTTTCACTGCCTCCCCTCCAGCCATCTCCTCTGACTCTCAGTGGCCTCCCTGGGAACAGGGGCGGTGCCATGTGCCTTCATTTGCCTGCTGAGCCCCGGCAGCCTCCCTCCACAGGGGAGCCAGACCCTGTGCCCTGAGCCGGCATCATGTCTGGTGTGGTCACTTGTGTCCCCGCAGCACATTCATCATCGAGAAGCAGCCCCCTCAGGTCCTGAAGACCCAGACCAAGTTTGCAGCGACGGTGCGCCTGCTGGTGGGCGGGAAGCTGAACGTGCACATGAACCCCCCCCAGGTGAAGGCCACCATCATCAGTGAGCAGCAGGCCAAGTCACTGCTCAAGAATGAGAATACCCGCAAGTACGTGTGACCCCTTCCCTGCCTTCCCCTCCCCAGGCTCTGGACTGGGATCTCAGATCTACTCTACAGCTAAGGTCCTGGACATTGGGGACAGCCTCCCTCACTGCAGCCATGGACCAGTGTCTCTCCAGTTCATCCCGTCTGTCCTGTTGTATACTTTGTTCTGCTTGACACATAGTAGGTCAACGTGGGTTAAACTGTTGGGGTGTTCAAGTCCTTGGGCTGATCACTGGGACGTAGCTGCAATCCGTGCAGAGTTTGGCTCTGTGGTCACCCAAGCCAGCAAAGCAGGCATCAGTCATGAGAAACGTAGTGCATTGGACAGGAGAGATGTAGGGCTCTGTGGAAGTGAGATTGGTAGTTGTGGGGCAGAATGATAGTCTCTGGACGCAGGACCAGTGAGGGTGGGTAGTGAGAGCGTGTGGAGAGAGGAGAGGGAATACCTTCAGACACAGAGAACATGGGCCTTGTCTGGAAGGAGAGCATAGAGCAGGTTGGCACGGCTGGAGAACCTGGGGTCCAGGGATGAGGGCCGGCCCCCCACAAAGGATTCAGGGAATGAATGAACGGACGAATGAATGAATGAGGGAGTGAATGAGTCAAGTGGGAGACCTGGTCCCATGCGTTGAATGTCTATTGTGGGTTCTGGGAATGGGATGATAAAGAAAGCGAAGAGGTTCTCACTCTCTTAGAGCTTACAGTTTGGCTGGGGAGGGAGATAGTTATATGCTTTTCAAAATATGGTGGTGTCAAAACGTGATAGATTCTCGAAAGATAATGAAAACAGAGTGATATCATAGTGTCTGGATAGATGTGCCATCACCACCCAGGTGGTCAAGGAAGGCCTTTCTGAGGAGATGTTTGAGTTGAGACCTAAACCAGAAGGTCAAGAGTTTCTGGGCAACGGGAAGAGCAGGTGCACCAGTCTTGAGGTAGCAGCAAGTGTGCATGTTCAGCAAACAGACAGGCAGCATGGCTCGGTCCTGAGTGAGGGGAGAGGAACCCACTGAGGCCAGGGAGCTGGGCAGGGTTTGACCATGACCATGGGATCCTTGTGGGCTGTGGTCATGGTTGTTGTTGTTGTTTTTTGTTTTTTTGTTTGTTTTTTAGAGAGGGCACAAGCGAGCAAGGGGCAGAGAGAGAGAGAGAGAGAGAAGCAGGGCTCACCCGAAGCGGGGCTCAAGCTTACCTGATGCGGGGCTTGAACTCACCAACCCTGAGATCGTGACCTGAGCCCATCTGATGCTTAGCCAATTGAGCCACTGAGGCGCCTCTGTTTTTTTTTTTTTCTTTTAATGTTTATTTTGAAAAAGAGAGAGTGCACGAGTTGGGGAGGGGCAGAGAGAGAGAGAGAGAGAGAGAGAGAGAGAGAGAGAGAGAATCCCATGCAGGCTCTGCACTGTCAGCACAGAGCCCGATCCTGGGCTCGATCTCACGAACTGTGAGATCATGACCTGAGCCGAAACCAAGAGTTGGATGCTTACCCGACTGAGTCACCCAGGTGTCCCATGGTTTTTATTTTAAGTGCACTAGAAGCTGCCAGAGGGCCCTGAAGACCCCCACGTCAGTTCCAATGCTGAGGGAATTTTTAACCTAATGACAGAGGCCCAGACTTTGGGTAGACTTTGAAGACTTTGCTGTACCCTCAGGTTAATGAGAAAGTAAGCCCGAGTCACGGCGAGGAACACTCTCAGGGGATGGGGCAGGGGCTGCTGGCAGGGCTTTCTGGCATGAACATCTGGCTGAGGGAGCGCATAGAGCCATGCTCCTGGCCTGGGGCCCATGTGGCGATGGGGCTCCCCTGTCCTTCACAGCGACTACAGTGGAGAGATCCTGAACAACTGCTGTGTGATGGAATACCACCAAGCCACCGGCACCCTGAGCGCGCACTTCAGGAACATGGTGAGGACAGGGCCTGAGCCCTGGAGGGAGGGTCTGCCCAGGGCTGAGTGCTCATAACCAGCCGCTTCCTCCTCGTCCCCCTCTGACCTCCCACTCTGCAGTCACTAAAGAGAATTAAGCGTGCTGACCGGAGGGGCGCAGAGTCTGTGACGGAGGAGAAGTTCACAGTCCTGTTTGAGTCTCAGTTCAGTGTCGGCAGCAATGAGCTTGTGTTCCAAGTAAAGGTGAGGCCCCGCTTCTGCCAACCCCCGAGGGTCACCCAGAAAGATGAAGACCCACCTGAGGCCACCTGGCTGGTTTGGGGAAAGCCAGAGAGCTCTGAATCCTCACACGGTCACGGACCATTTAGCCGTGAGGCTGTCAGAAAGCCTGCTCGCTAGGTTATATAAGCTGGCACCAGCCACAGAACTTAGGCCATGGACCAAGAAGAAATGTGTTCTGGTTTTTTTTGTTTGTTTGTTTTTGCTTTGGTTTTGTTGGGAGGGCCTGTGGGTGGGATTGTGGGTGAGGAGCGAGGGCTGGGAGTCTTGCCTACGTGAGGGCAAGGTGGTGGTCGTGTGCCTTCTACGTTCACTCCTTTGCCATAGACTCTGTCCCTTCCCGTGGTTGTCATCGTTCATGGCAGCCAGGACCACAACGCTACCGCCACTGTGCTGTGGGACAACGCCTTCGCTGAGCCGGTGAGTACTCGTGGGACCGCCACTTCTGCCCCCTCCAGGCCCTAGGAGTCTCCCTGCGTCAGCCCCAACCACTTGGGGCCCTGCTGGGTGGTCCCCTGCCAACCCCAGGGCCACACCAGAGCTGAGTGAGTTGAGGTGACGGGCAGCTGGTGTGAGTGCGCTGCCCGTGGCATGTCCTCGGCTCCATCTGGGCTCCCGGGACTCGGGACTGGGATCTCCTGGGTCTGTGAGCTTACTCAGCCTTTGGGCTCTGGTCTCTGATCTTCCTTTGGCTTGTGTTTTGGGTCCCTGATCTCTGTCCCGGACGCCTGGTCTGGGTCTCTATCACTGCGTGTCTAGCCCCTCTGCCTTTCTTTTGCTTGTGTTTGTGTCGCCTTTGCTGAGTCTGTCTCAGTCCCTTCTTGCATCTCGTGGTATCTGTGTATCTGAGTGTGTGTGTAAGTATTTCCTACGCCTTCAGTCTGCCTTTTCTTCTCTCCCTCGCAGGGCAGGGTGCCATTTGCCGTGCCCGACAAAGTGCTGTGGCCGCAGCTGTGTGAGGCGCTCAACATGAAATTCAAGGCCGAAGTGCAGAGCAACCGGGGCCTGACCAAGGAGAACCTCGTGTTCCTGGCACAGAAACTGTTCAACAGCAGCAGCAGCCACCTTGAAGACTATAATGGCATGTCCGTGTCCTGGTCCCAGTTCAACAGGGTGAGGGATGCGCCGCCAGAGTGGGACCAGTCTTTCCCCACCTCACAGACAGGTTACTGGCTTTGGCCAGCACCCCATCCTTCACCCCCAACTGCCCTCTCCTACAACCGGGAGAGACGAGGGCTAGTACCCCAAGGAATGGAGGCAGGGGGCAGCAAGAAAAACGCACTCAGCTCTGAGAGCCAAAGCAGAATAATGGAAGGAGCTGGGGGGCTGGGAGTCAGGATCCTTGAGTCCCTGTCCTAGATATGTTAACTAAGTGGCCAGGCCCTTCCCTTCTCTGTGCCTCAGTTTCCCCATCTAAACCTTTGGGCAGAAATGACTTCGGAGGTCTTGCCCAGCTTGGACAATTCTAGGCAACTCCTACCCGCACCCCTGTGTCTGAAAGGCAAGAGGCAGTTTCCCCTCTCGTCCCTAAGCTACAGGTTGGGGGCCATGTCCATTTATGGACCGCTGGAGTGCTGGGCAGGTAGGATGAGGAACTGGGAGAGGGTATTTGTGAGGACAAGAGGGCACTGTTTCCTGGGCCACCTGTGACAGCGGGGCCACATACCCTGACTTGGGGTATCCTGGGGGCTCTCAGGAGAACTTGCCGGGCTGGAACTACACCTTCTGGCAGTGGTTCGATGGGGTCATGGAGGTGCTGAAGAAGCATCACAAGCCTCATTGGAATGACGGGTGAGAAGCGGAGGGGCCTGGGGGTTGGGAGGGCATGGGTTCAGGGGACACGGGCTGCTGGCCCGGGAGTGACACTGTATGCTCCGTATTTCTAGGGCCATCCTAGGTTTTGTGAATAAGCAACAGGCCCATGACCTGCTCATCAACAAACCCGATGGAACCTTTTTATTGCGCTTTAGCGACTCTGAAATCGGGGGCATCACCATTGCCTGGAAGTTTGACTCTCGTGAGTGCCCTACTTTGCCCACACTCTAGCCCAGGAGCCCTGACGACCATTTCCTTGCTTCCCATTCTCCACCAGGCCTGCATCCTTGGAGGGTTCCCCAGGGGAAAGATCAAAACAGACCTCAAAGTAGAAGAGTGTTGCTCAGAAATACATTCCCTTTCTACTGTTTTCCATTGCGGAGAACCTAAGATCACTGGCCCCGTAGCCTCTGGAGTTGCCAGGGGACGTCTTCAGCAGTTCTGAGTTCTCCCTTCTCTGCCCTGCCCTAGTCTTGCTGGTATCGACTTGCTTGGTTTGCCGGGTAGAATGTTCTTGCGGTCACTTACTCGCCTTATGCCCAGGAGCACAAGACAAGGGGGAGGGTCGCAGAGCAGGCTAGTAATGGCCCAAATGTCTCTGCAAGTCAGATCTCAAACCCCATCGCCCTGACCCTCCTCTTGAGGGCGGTGAGTGGTGGGAACGAGCTTGTCCTTTTCACAGCTGACCGCAACCTTTGGAACCTGAAGCCGTTCACCACGCGGGACTTCTCCATCCGGTCCCTGGCTGACCGGCTGGGGGACCTGAGCTATCTCATCTATGTATTTCCCGACCGACCCAAGGATGAGGTCTTCTCCAAGTATTACACCCCTGTGCTCGGTGCGTCCTGCCCTGATACTCCCGAGCCCTTCCTCAGCCCGTGGACAGAGCTCTCGGGGGCTTAGGCAGCCGTGACTCCTCAGAAGAAGCCAGGGGCCATTTCCCCCAGGGGGGCTGGGTCCATGGTTTGGTGCCGAGCATGTGGAGAGGGTATCGGGGCTCACAACTGAAGAGGGCAAACAAAGCTTCTGACCCGGCTTTCTCCCCAGCTGGGTGGATTCTCACGTCTGCACCCCTGAAGGAGGAGGCTGCCCCACTGGCAAAGGAAGGGGGGGTAATCATACCACAGATAGTGCACAACTCCCATCTTAATCAGCTGCTCTCACGGCTCCCCACCCTCAAACCTACCTGTAAGGGGAGAGTAGGAAGCAAAATGGACAGGTTTTTCTCCTTCAACCTGTCCCCAGTCCACTGTTGGGTTTGCTGCTTTGTGTTGATCCAGTTTCCTCGACAGGGGTGGGGCGGGGAGAGAGAAAGCAAAGGACCAGAAAAGGGAGCAGGAGAAGGGATGAGATTGAAGCCAGAGTTCTGGGTGGCCGTCAGGCTGGGTCCACCAGCAGGTGTTTATGGGAGTCTGTGGGAAATCTCATCCCCGCTGAGCCCCGGCAGTGGTGCGGGTGGGAGACCGACTTCATGGGGTAGGTTCCCCTTCCTGGGAGCGCCCAGACACTTTGGTTCTCATCACCCACCCACCCCCCCCCCCCGCCACTCCCCCCACCCCGGCAGCTAAAGCGGTGGATGGATACGTGAAGCCACAGATCAAGCAAGTGGTCCCTGAGTAAGTGTCCAGGGTCCAGCCCTGGTCTCCTGCTGCCTCCTCTCTCTTCCCCCTGGGTTCCCCTCACTGTTCACTGCTGCCCCTCCCGCTCACAGGCCCGGTGGGGCCCAGCACCCCCTGGCCCCCTGAAACCTGGCTCAGCCCTGGAGAGGGAACTGAGCTTAGTCTCAATGGGACCAGGACCCAGGACCCCACTCCCGCAGCCGGACCCCCAGACCCAGGGGGCGCTTTGTGCTTCCACACCCCAAAGAGATGTAAACATGCCCCCTGAACCCTCCCCAGGTCAGCCGCTGCCCTGAGGTCCCTGAGGCTTCTCCTGTTCCTCCTGCAGGTTTGTGAATGCGTCTGCAGACTCTGCCGGGGCCAGCGCCACCTACATGGACCAGGCCCCCTCCCCAGCCGTGTGCCCCCAGGCTCATTATAACTTGTACCCACAGAAGTAGGTTGTGTTCTCTGGGGCTCCGCAGGGAGGAGCTGGGGCTGGGGCTGTGTTCTCTGGGGCTCAGGCTGGGCCCCGGGGGGCTGGTGGACAAAGGGACCCAGAGCTCCTGTAGGTCTGAGACCACCCAGGCCAGGCACCAGCATATGCCCCGGTACAGGGAGGGAGATCAGCTGGTAAAAAGCATAGAGAATAAGCTGTATATAGCAAGGTCCTCACTCCTGGTGCTGACTAGCTGTGTGACCTTGGGAAAACTATTGAACCTCCCAGATGCTCTGTTTCCTCATCTTTAAAATGGGGGCAAGAATACCTTTCACATGGGATTGGGGTCAGGATTGAGGTAAAGCATTTAGCTCAGGTGAGGCTGTTGTAAGGACGGCTACAGACGGGATGGTTGTTCTTAGGAGTTGAGTGTTAACAGGGTATTAATTGCTTCTCTCTGGAGTTCCCAAGGTAGAGAATTAATTCTCTTCTGGGCTGTGGGTGGCCCCAGCTGGATGTCTAGGTACCTGGGACATACAAGCTACAGTGGGATGATGACCGTAGGCTCGAGGGTCACAAAGACTGCAGTTCCAATCCTGACTCCGTTTGCCAGCCAGGGGGCCCTGAGCAAGTTTCCTACCCTGGTCGAGCCTCAGTTTTCCCCTCTGTAAAGTGGACTAAATACCCATCTTACAGGTGGCTAAGGATTGGGGCAACGTGGTTAAAAGGCCACTGTAGACAGCCTATGACTGAATGGAATGGCGTTGTGGTGGGCAGAACTCCCTGACCCAACCGCCTCGTTGTGCAGAGGAGGAGAGGGACAGGGACAGGGGAGATGAACTCTCTGAGCCCACTCAATGAGCCAGCGAAAGTTGAGACTAGCGCTTGAGTGTCTCCCGGTGAGCCAGTGACTGACGTTTTCAACTTGGAAATGGTGGTGGTGTCCAGCCAGAGCCGGTCCTATTCCCATGAGGCTGTGGTCTGAGCGGGGAGCGGGCCAGGGCCTGTGACGCATGCCAGCTCCCTCCGACCTCCCGCTCTCTCTCTCTCCCAGCCCTGACCCCGTCCTTGACCAGGATGGAGAATTTGACCTGGATGAGACCATGGATGTAGCCAGGCATGTGGAGGAACTCTTACGCCGCCCGATGGACGGTCTGGACCCCCGCCTCTCCCCGCCTGCTGGTCTTTTCACCTCTGCCCGAGGCTCGCTCTCGTGAATGCTTGAATCCCCCACTTCTCTTTGGGAACAACGCTCAGTGTGAGGGGTTCATATGAACTGTGATGTTAGCATTGCTGTGCATACTGATGCCTCTGCTGGCAGCACATGTGCAGGTGTGTGTGTGCACGGGCGCACGAGGTGGGCCTGCCTTGCCTTTGCCCTCTGGGTACGTGGTTGCGGCGGCACCACCACCTTTCTCTTCAGATCAAGGCATCCCAACAGCCCGCCGGGCCCATCTCTGTTGTGGAAGGGGGCTCAGCTTCCTCTGCTCGATGCAGGCAAACCTATTCCGCCGCCGGGGCCTTTACTGCCTAGCAGCTGTTTGAATGAAATTAGTCAAGAAGGGGCACGGAGACAGGTTACTGTCTCTAAGCTTAAGTTTTGCTCCTGAGTTAGAAGCTTTGCCTCCCAAATGCGCGCATACGCTTTTGTGTACGTGCATCTGTTCTCATGCACGTGTGTTGGTCTATTGATTCTTTCGCTCGGGAGGCTGGGGTTCAATTTTGTGTAATATTTTATACTTCACATAATGAATATGGACTCGAGACTTTTTGTGAATGGAGAGCTTATCTAGACCACGGCCCTCACACAGCGCAGATGGGTCATTTGAGTCTGGGTCTTTCAGAGCTGCTCTGAGTATGTAGCTTCTTAGCCTCCTGGCGTCCAGCCAGGAGACTTGGGCGTCCCATCTGTGGTGCTGTTGCCCGGTCCTGCTATCTCTTTTCAACCGCTATCCACCCCCCCACCCCCGCCCCGTGCACCCGGCCCCAACCTTCTTTCCCCGACTGTCTGCAACCTTGGTTGCAGGAGAGGTGGGAGAGGGGCAGGGACTGGTCTAGGCCATGGCAGGCAAACAGGGGCCCAGGGACTTTGCAGGGTGGATCCCCTCCCCTCCTGGAAAAAAAACCTGCCGCAAGAGACAGCCGCAGACCAGCCGCACGCTGCCTGCCTGTGGAGCCTGGAGTGAGGGGTAAAAGCTGATCTCGTTCCCCCTCTGCCTGGAACAGGCCTCGTCACAGTCGCAGAACGTTGAGGTCTGAGAAGGCCTTGCTCCCGACCTCACGAGCTCCTCCCTCTGGGGCAGCAGGTGGCGGGCGGAAGGTTGAGTCTCAGGTTTAAACATCTCTGAAGGAAGGTGGGGACGAGAAGAGGGATTCTTGTGTACTTTGTACATAGGCCACCAGTGTTTTTGAGTAAAGTATTTTTTTCATAAATTTGCTGGTGTGGCTCTTAGTTGGGCAGCCTTGGGTAGTGTGGGGGGCGGTCACTGGAGCCAGAGTTATTTTCTTTCCTCCCGTGTGGCTGATGCCATACCCTGTACTCTGCTCCCTTTTCTGTGTGTCAAGGGTGCCCACCACCCCTGGAACGCCGTCTGTGCTTCTCAGGAGACGAAACTAGGGTTTGAGGCCTGGGGAAAGGTGGGGCAGGAATTCTGGGGTGGAGGCAAAAACCGTGCTTGGGGCTCGCCTTATCAGCTGCTGCTATAAGCAATCCTGAAGTCTTTGGCCCAGGGCCAGGCCAGTGCCAGGGGCAGCAGAGAACCTCACCGTGTTCCCTTCTCCCCGGGCCTCTTCCCGGACACCAGCAGGTGGCACCATCCCGTTGCCACCAGCGTCTTTCAACCGGCCAACCAGCAACCTACCGGGAGGGAAGGAAGTTGGGCCAGGAGGATGGTCTCCCCATTTGGGCCCCCTGGCACGCCGCCGCTGCTGGTCCAGGGGAGGTCACTGAGGCCCTTGGGGGAGCGGGCTGGGGAGCCAGGACCTGCTGGTGAGGTTTCTTCAGAGCTCAAAGCAAGGGAAGAGGGGTTTGCAGTCTGCCCGAAGGAGGCGTAGGGGCCCAGCGAGGGGGCTGGCGGGGGTAAGGAGGCAGGGAAAGCAGCCGCTAATCTCCCCTTCCATCTCTGCAGGGGGAGGCGGCTGGCTGCTATCTCACGCAGCGGCGGTCTCCATGGCACTCGGCACAAGGGGAGGGGGTGGGGAGACAGCCGAGTGGGCGCGTTGATGTCTGTGAATTATCACCACCCGCTGCCACGCTGCCGGAGGCAGCCCGTTAAGTGCTTACGTCCATCCCCACTGAGAGAACTGAAGAGAGAGTGATAATGGAACAACTGTGGAGGGGAGGCCTTGGGTGGGGTGGGAGTATCTACACCCCAAGCCCCCTTTGGTAGCTTATCTGACCCCAGACAGGTTGGTGCAGCTTGCGAAGGCCCGAGGAGAGAGTGGGGGGAAGGAAGAGGGAGCAGGGAGGCCTCCCCGGAGACCTTTGTGCAGAAAGAGTACAAACCTGGCTCCTCCCGTCACCCCTTACCTGGAAGCTGCCGGCTGACCTGAGATGGGGGTGGCACCATGCCCCAGAGCTGGGCCCCAGGGCGTGGGCTAAGGTAGCAGCCTGGGAGCAGGGGCAACCTGGGAGCAGGCTCAGCCTGGGTGTGAGGCCCCCCCCAGAACTCAGGCAGGGGAAGGGGACTCGCCAGCAGCCAGAGGCAGAGCTGCCACGCCCTCAGACAGTTCCTATATAACTTTTATTTCTGGAAGTTAAAGTAGATACAGCAATATACAAAACAAAAACAAAAACAAAAACTCCACAATAATATAAATTTTTACACTATGAAGTATACATTGGAATTTGACGCAGTGACCGGGCCAGTGGCATACAAACCACTGCGCCGGCAGGTTGAGCCATCTATGGGAACCCCTTGGCTGGGCGGGGGACGGGCAGGGGGAGACAGTGGAGAGAAAGTGGGCAGGTCCTGGAGGGCTCCGTTCTTTTAGGGAGGGGCCAGTCTCTGCCCCTCTCAGAACTCTTGCTACTATCAGAGTTAAAACCTGATACACATGCTACCTCAAAGCCATGAACGTTACAATATCTGCTCCAGAGGAGCCTGGATCCTTGCCCCAGGTCCCTCTGATCTAAATCTCTCAATTTCTGAGTTAAGCTTATTATAAACTGAAGAGTGTTGCTGGAGAAGGGAGACCTCTGTACTACCTCCCAACTGTTTCTAGGCAGGACGACAGGGATGGCCGAGCGCAACCTGTTTGTCTTGGAGAGAAGGTCCTCATCCCCTTAATTCTGAAACTGGTGAGTGTGGGTAAAACAGCGCTCCACAGAAACTCTGACCGACTGAGATAAGGTGGTCTGGGACCACCCAAGCTAGTCGGGCCTCTGGATTGGGGTGTGTGTGTGGGGGGGGGGGTGGACCAAATATCAGAGACCATGAAGTGTTTCGAAATGCACAGTAAATGGGAGCTGTTCTCCCTCATCCGCGGGGCCTCAATGGGGAGGAGATGGTCACCAGCACTGGGGGGAGGCCGAGGTGCACACCCTCACACGAGGGACAGACTTCAAGTTTATCACTAAGCCTTTGCCCCTGGGTTAACCACGTGAAGTGATTAAAGGTGCCTCGGGAAACCACCAAGAAACCAGGATAAAAACCATATTCCCTGAGCTCAACTAGACCCTTGGCTGGGGCCCCACAGTCTGAGTCATGTTCGATCTCTAACTCTCACCTTCTTATTCCAGGATTCCTAAAGCAAACAGGACAAGGGGGCCTTCAGACACCGGAAGGAGCCATACACAAGGGGGGTCAGGTGGAGAAGGAGGAAGGATCATCCCATCCCTTATAAGGCACCCACAGGAACAACTCAGGCTCTGGAACAGGAGCACAAGTCCAGGCAGACGGGGGACAGGTTGTAAGCACTCCTCTGCGCAGCCTTACCTACTAACAGGCCGACACATTAAAGGGGAAAATAAAAACTTTGTTTATTAAAAAAAGTCTAGAATGTTTCGGTTGTCCTTCAACCTTCCTATGTCAAAACCAAAGGCCAAGCCACAGCTTCAGATGTCTTTTAAAGAGCTGGATCTGAAGCCCATTTCCGGATTTCTATAAATTATCAGCCTGAAGAAAGCTGAATGCCTAAAGCACCAAGAAGGCTACTGACTGAGTTTTCTTAAATACAGAAAAGGCTATGCCGATACAGTGTTTTTTTGCCCTTGAAAAAAAATTTTTTTTTTTTTTTTAATTTAAAAAGAAACCTCGGGGCTGTGAAAGTCCTATCTTCTATTTGGATGTTAGCAAGGTTAAAAGTGCAATGTCAGCAGTAGCACAGCTACAGGCAGCCTGTGGCGGCCGCTCGCAGGAGCAGGCGGAGGGCTGTGCGGGCACCGGGAGGCACTTGTCTAACAACGCAAGCTGCTGAGAAAGGAGGGCAGGGGAGCAAGAAAAGACAAGAACGTTTCCTTTCTCCCCCTCTTGCCACCCCTTCCGCATCCCCTGATGGCCGTCTCAGAGAACACGTTTCTTATTTGCATTTAGGTCAAAGCGTATCACTCACATTCATTCATTTCTCTATTGTGAAAAGTGCCCAGGTCGCTCAAAGGTAGCAGGAGTAGGAGATTTAAAAAAAACAAAACAAAACAAAACAAAAAACCCAACAAAACAAACAAAATCTGGAAGCACAGAGTTAGAGGAGTTTCAGACGATCTGGGGGTTGGCTGTTTAAGGGGTGGTGGGACACAGGGAGGTGCCTCCGTCATCTCTGTCTGCAGCCTCAGCCCGCCGCTCCTCACATTGGGGAGGTGGCGCACTCCGAGGTCAACTCCATGTCGAACGTGAGGGATTCTGGGGGGGGAAGACCGGGAGAGCCAGTTCAGTTGCCTGAGCCCCAACAGCTGGCAGGGCACCCCCGTCCCCCGCCCGAGCCCTTCAAAGGACAGAGGCTCAGCCCACTGCCCCCACGGCCAAGACAGGGTCGGATCGTCCAGATTTACGCTCCTCCCTACAAAGTCTTGCCTTCTGGAAGGGCTCAGTCCCCTTCTTCCCTTAACTCGTTCCCAACCGTCCACATGTAAAGAAGATCTAAGGCTGTCCCGTTGAATGTGGCCACCTGGAAACACAGGTGGCTACCGAGCATCAAAATATGGCTAGTCCCAGTCGAGGTGGGTGTAGCTGTGAAACACCTAGCACGTTTCAGAGACTTAGCACAAAAACAAAAATCTCATCAACGTTTTCTTACGTGTTAAAACGCTAGCGTTTGGGATTTACTGGGTTACAGAAAATGTATCATTAATGTTAACCTCCCTTGTTTCTTTTCACTGGTTTTAATATGGTTATTTAAAAAGTCGCACTTACGTGCGTGGTGCACGTTTGGTTTCCAAGGGACAGCGCGGCTCTAGGACCTCTCTCTACCAGTCTGCGTGGCCAGCTCTGGGCTCTGTGCGTGGGACCGTGGGCCCGGCACACAAAGGGGGCACACTTCCCTCCCAAGGACAAGGTCTGTCGACCAAATACTCACCAAACTGCCCTCCTGCTGAGGGTTCAGCACCTTCACCATTATTTCCAAACTGCATCAATGAATCTAAAGTGCGGGGGGACATCGGCAGGTCAATGGTATTGCTGCAGGTCGTTCTGTAGGAAATGGGGAGCAGCAGGAGGGGAAAGGGCCGGGTTGACAAGACACAATGGAGAAAAAAAAAAAAAGAACAAAACACACACACACAAGCCATCAAACTCTGGTCTCCAACAGAAAAATAAAAGCTCAAGCTTTTTAAACACACAGGGTCACTCTGAGTACTACGCGTAGCCCAGGGCATTCCAGCCCCTCTCAGGGTAGCTCTCACCCAGTGTCCTACTCCCGGGATAACTGAGGACACCAGAAATGAAGGCCAAATTTAGAAGGGAAGCCACTTACGGTGTCACACAGATAAACTTGGTCTTCAGGTATGGGGCAGCACCTGGGAAGAAGAAAACTGGGGCTTACTAAGGTGACCCCACTGTGGGTAGAGGGCAGGTGGAAGCGGGCCGCCTCATCAGGGGAGACTTGCCCCTCCCTCCATCCTTGAGCGGAGATCGTTTTGAACTGTCTCCCCTCAGGGCTGCCCCCTCCACCACTATGTACTATCTGATGTTCTAGGTGCTTGCAGCTGGGTAGTTCAGTTCTTGCTGCTACGCTTTCCAGAGCTGCAGAGACTTCTGAGCACACACCCTTGTCCCACCTGAGGCTAGACCAATGCCACCTTTGTGTGTTCATTCTTTCCCTAGATGATGTGAACATTTAACTGCCTGTGTGTGGTCTGAGGCTCGTATTCTGGCCTGGTCGACTCTCTTAGGTAACTTCTCTGCATGCAGGAACGGAGCCTATGCAGTCTGGGCTCCAACACCCCCGTCCTGCTGGGACACCAAAGTCACCAAGTCTTGAAGAGAATATGCAGATTGCTAATGCATTTCCAAAGCCCAGGGTCACACCTTCCATTCCTATGGCACTGATCTGCCTCTACCACATTTTTAGGTGAGTGTAGGAGTAACCCCCCAGTTGGGTAACTACACCGCACAAAAAGCAGCCGCTTTATAAAGGGAGGCTGGCTGGTATTACAGCACCGTCGACTCTGGGCTGGAAAACAGGAGGCCAAGGCCTCGTTATGTCTTCGGCAGCTAGGAGACCTGGAGCGAAGCACTTTCTACACCAAGAGGGAGGCGGAAGAGGGAGGCATCCATCTCCGTCATTTGTAATTCTTGTTCCATACTTAGAAATGTGAGGACCGGAATAAATGAATTTTAGGTGCTCAATGTTTACACCAAGAGGTCCAGGAGACTTGGAATACTGGCACGACATCTGGGAGAGTCAGGTGAACAAATCACTTGGGGGGCATGGGGCCCGGTGGGTGGGCCGAGAGAAGCACAGTTAAAAAGTTTGAGGTTTATAGACAGACCAAGGGATCAGAAAGTATGGTGACAATCTGAGAAAAGGCATTGTCAGGGGTCACTGGACTGCCAACCAAGGTTATTTTTGGCCAAGAAATAAGATTCATACGGTGCAGAATCCAAAGATGTACCCAGGCAGGGTTCTGGTGTCTTCTAAATCCACTGTGGCGCAGACCTGAGGGGAGCTGACATCTCAGACAGAAAAGGATTTAGTTCCCCAGTGATCAAGGTAGCTGAGAAAACTAGCTTCAGCCTCAGATTCAGCAAGAGCAGAAGCAAAGGAGAAACAGGACTAAACGCCGAGCTCTGGCTGTGTACAAGGTTGTACATATACTTCATCCAATTTGTAAGGTAAGGGGGTTGTCATTTCTAAAAAGGGACTCTCTCCCTCAAGCCATCAGGAAATACTGTGTGGGGTCTGGTGGAGAAGTAAGGAGGAAGGAAGGGTCCTGGGAAGATCATCTATCCCTGGGGACAAAAATATTTTCATGATGGAAAATGGGAGGAAACAGGCACAGATCCACGTCCCCGAGGACTCCCACTTTAATGCAGGGGCTCCACTGGCACACCGCCCCTCCCCCCCCCCCCCATCGCCTCGCTCCTGCCACCCCAAGCCCCTCAGTGCCCACTGCATACACCTGCCTCCCTGGGAGGCTGGCAAAGCACTCAAGTCACTAGTTCCTCTCTCTTGTGCCGGGGTGGGGTGGGGGGTGGGGAGTCTTGCCCCTGAGAAAACACTAGTGACTCCAAGCAGGAAAGGACCTTGCTTCCTGGTCACACAGGATGGGTGATGATAACAGAGGACACAGCCTCAATTGGGAACTTGGATCTTGAAAGCAAAATGAGCCAAAGGGACCAGCACTTGGACCTAAATGTCCTCAGCAGAAGGAACAAAGAGTAGAGTGTCAGGGCTGATAAACAGATCTCCCAACTGAAGCCCAGCTGGAAAGAAAGATAAGTAGCAGACAGGAAGTGAGAGTTAGCTCTTCTACAGTATGAATAAAACCCAACACCAGAACAAAGGGAAGAGGAAAGTCAATCGCCAAGTAACTCAAGTTCCTTCTTCCAAGTCCCAGTCTTCCCCATCCAAGAAATTCCTCGCACGGGATCTCTGTGAACAGGTGGGAATGTGCGTGTGAGCTCTTTGCACAAAGACAATTTTTCCAAAAGCAACTGGGGTGGAAGCTACCCTCAAAGGACCACTTCAAAGAGCTCTCCAACTAAGGGAAGTTAAATAAAAACAAAGAATGGCAAATCACAGACTCCCCAACAGGATCTGGACAGAGAAGAACGCAGAGAGCCAAATCAGCAAGTGCCAAAGGCACAGACCAGAGGGGCTGCTTCTCCTTGCGGACGACTAATGGTTACAAACTTACTATGAAACATTTGCTATACGACTTACATAGACACCTGTGCTCTTGCACATTAAACAACCGCTTTATTTCAATAGCTGCATGTTCTCAATCCCAATTCCGCGCCCTCCCACCATTTACAGGCTCCTCTTCAATCACCACGCCCCCCACCCCTCCCCGCTCTGCTCGTAAACCCACGTTCCAGTGCTGCTAACACTCATTTCCTCCAGAAAGCCTTTCTCCATCCCGCTCGACACTGCTCACATTGTTCAGCGATGGGGAAAAGGAAACATGCTAGACTCAAGTCTGAGTCGCAAACCTTCCAGTGTAAGAAGCGGTGTGCTGGCAGGGCATCCTGTTACTTAAGAATTCTGTCCTCGCGCTCTCTCGGCAGTATTTTAGATGTTTGGGGTGAGTTAAGTGTGTGTGTCTATTTCCCCATTTAGCCTGCTGGGTTCTCTGTAGGACAGAGACAAGTGACTTTGATGCCCCTCCTCTCTCCAACCCTAACAGCCACAATCAAAAAGCACTCACTACTGAGTGCTTATTTCCCATAAGAGGAATAAAGGTCACCAGGCTCTTTGGGCAGTGACCTACCTATCCCCCAAGAATCCTGCAATTTCCCACTTTTTCCCAGAAAAAGTGCCCAACGCAGAAAATCAACAACTACCTGGGTCAGCTTCAGGATGCTCCTGGCTTTCTGGTCGACAATACTTTCCAAACGCCTCCTCCTTAGGAATGTCCGGGTAGAGATAAACCAGCGGAGACACGAGGATGTTGGTAGCATCCATGATCTTATAGCCCATGATGATTTCAGCAAACGACATGTTGTTCAGCTGCTGCTTGGTATATGGTTCCACGGACTGGATCTGGGTCTTGCCTGTCATCGGATATGGGAAGGGAGGATAATGGCCAGGTAATCTTAAGAGAAAACTACCTGATTTATTTTTCCTTGAAAGGGAATGGCTTATGCCAACCTAGTTCTTGAGCCTCGAATATACTACCCAGTCACCTGGCACTATAAAAATGTTCAGCTGGCTTCTGGAGAGGTTACCCAGTTGGGTCGTCAGCAATATACCTGAATAACTACTTGCATGAGATAGATTAACAGGGTAAATTAGAAAGGAGATGAAGAATGAGATTTAAATCGGAAATTTGTAGGCAAATATTAGCTCCTGAAGAAAGCAAAACAAAATTGCCAAACAATCCTCCAGCTGAAAGAATTTGGAAGAAAAGAAGTCACTGAAAAATGTTTTTACAAGTCCAAGGCAGGGGAGTGCGAAGCCATCTTTGCCCACTAGGGGGCAATAGGTACTTGAAACTAGCAGTGGCCACAGCGGAAGCAGCAACTGCCACCAGGTGGGGCGGGTGAGAGTCAAACTTACCGCTGATGTCCTTCTCCACCCAAGTGAAGGTGACACCTCCTTCTTTGCTGCTTTCACTGAATCTTAGCAGGAAGGTGCCTGGGGGCTTGGTGCTCAAGATGGCCCGCTCCCGCTCCTTACTGATAAAACCCATTATGTACCTGGAGCCAAAGAACAGCAACAAGATCTGGGCTGATGGGGTCCCGCCCCTGGCCTGCTGAGAGCAGGTGACGTGTTACCCATGTGCACTCTGCCGGACACAAGAGCTTCAACCTACCCTTCATTCCAAAGAGCCAGGATGTACTTTTTCACAAGATCAATGATATTGTCTAGCCAGACCCAGAAGGAGAAGCCTTTGCCGGCCATGTTTTCCTAAAGAGAAGAATAACGAGAAAGCCAAGTCTACTATCCCAGCCTTTTCCTTCTTAGGGACACAGTGCCACCAAAATCCCCAGGCCCATCTACCCTCAAGTAGGGCCTACGGGCCGCTAGACCATGAGTCTACAGCCTTCAGGCCCAGTGCCGTCCCCGACAACCTCACGGGTGGGCGTCCCTCCCGCTCCCACTCGGCAGCGACAAGGATTTAACAAGATGGCTTACTTTGCAAAATTTAGCCCACGTAATCTGACACCCTGAATAGTTCACACCAGGTCCTGCAAGAAAAAGAATAAAGCAGTGTAACTTCCAGCTTCAAATCAAGGATTTTATTTCTCAAGACAGAACATACATTCATGCACATCTGTCCCACAGTGGGCCAAGTCACCATCGGTTTTCTTGTCTTTAAAGGTTCCCACCGTTGTGTCCATGTATGTGTGCACACACAGGTACACACATGTACACAGATGTACAAAATCCCATCGTGTGATCACCTGCGTTGTTGTTTAGACTAGCAGAGGTGGTGGATGACGTATCGAGGGTCCGTCCCCCCACCCCCCCACTCTTCCTAGCCTCATGTGGTGGCAGCTGGTGCTCAGGGACCAGCAGCACACAGTAATAAACTGACAGTGTTAGAGGGTCACATTTGGCGGTGGCACAGGATAAGGCTACTTACAGTCCAGGTAGCATGTAAAATAAAACAGTCCACTAAATTTTTTTTTCCCAGAGGAAAAAATAAAAACAAGCCTACAGTTTATTGAAGAAATGGACATGGACGTCAAGCTTTGGCCTCTGTCTTCTAACATGCACTTAAAAAATAGCTTCCTGGGGCGCCTGGGCGGCTTAGTCGGTTGAGCGTCCAACTTCAGCTCAGGTCATGATCTCACTGCTCATGAGTTCAAGCCCCGTGTCGGGCTCTATGCTGACAGCTCAGAGCCTGGAGCCTGCTTCAGATTCTGTCTCCGTTTGTCTGCTCCTCCCCTGCTCGTGTTCTGTCTCTGTCTCTCTCACAAATATGAAAAATAACTTAAAATAACTTAAAAATAACTTAAAAAAAATTTTTTTTGATTTAAATAGCTTCCTAAGGTTAGCCGAAGTAGTGCTCTGGAAGGGTGAGGGGTCCAGCCACCGAGAGAAAAGAAATCTGCCTCCCACCTCAGAAATGATCACCGGGAGGCAAGCTTCCCGTGCATCTCTATCTCTCCTCCACCCCACCTCCCCAACTGCTGGAGCACATGTTTTCAGGCCCCAGGACAGTGTCTGGCTCAGCAAATTTTCCTGAATGAATAGCCCCACAGGCCAGACTCCTTCTCTGAGGAGGGCAGCAGGGAAAAGAGGGAAAATGCTGACCTAAGAGCTTCTCTGCCAGCGTCGTCAACTGCTCGATGCTCAGGCCTCGCTTTGTGGTGGAGGAGAACTGCCAGCTCAGCACCTCAGCCACTTGATCCCAGGTTCCAATTGGGGGCTTGGTGAAAAAGTTCACGTTCTGTTGAAAACGACACATTTGCTCATTTATTTTTTTTTTAATTTTTTTTTTTTAACGTTTATTTATTTTTGAGACAGAGAGAGACAGAGCATGAACGGGGGAGGGTCAGGGAGAGAGAGGGAGACACAGAATCTGAAACAGGCTCCAGGCTCTGAGTGGTCAGCACAGAGCCCGACGCGGGGCTCGAACTCACGGACCGTAAGATCATGACCCGAGCCGAAGTCGGACGCCCAACCGACTGAGCCACCCAGGCGCCCCAACACATTTGCTCGTTTAGATGGAGACGGTGGTGCTTGGTGACCCACGCTAGGACCGCGACAATGGCTTCCGAAGGATGGGCGCTTACCTTGGGGTTGTTGGTCAGCATGTTATACCACAGGATAGATGCCCAGGCATTAGGCATCTGACAGATGTTGGAGATCACCACAACCGGCAAGGAGTGGGTCTGTGGAGAGAGTGGGGAATAAGCTGGGGAGGCAGAGGGCCCTCACAGCTTCAAACGTCTCTTCAGTCAGACCTGCAGGTTTCGAATAAAAGAATGTGCCTTAACTCACACCTACTGCCAGCCCTTAGGGAGGAACTCGGCTGAGTCAGCTCAACGCCCAGAGTGGAGAGAATGCCAAGTGCGGGTCACAGGACACAACCAGGAACTTAAAAGATCTGACGTGCTCAAAGCTGGACTCGCAGTCCACCGACTCCCCGTTTATAAAACCTGGGAGGCACCCTCCGAGAATTGAAGCTGCATCTGCCCGTTAAACAGACAGGTCTCAGTAGGCAAAGACTAGGATTCTTGCTTTTCCGGGTATAGCTTTAATTTAAAGATGAAGAAAGTTGATAGAAGAGAATGCAAATGCCATGATTTCCTGTACACTAAAAACAGTGGCTGTCTAAAAAGCCTGTTTTGCCCAAACTTTATAGAGTCCATTATCATTTCTATGCACAGATTAATAATATATTAATTAATTACAATTTCAGTACTTTCATATACTGAAAGCTGAGTATACAGTTGACCCTTGAACAGCATGGGTTTGAACTGCATGGGTCCGCTTATACATGGATGATTTTTCTTGATCTAGAGTACAGTCCTATAAACGTATTTTCTCTTACAATTTTCTTAGCAACATTATCTTTTCTCTAGCTTACTTTATTGCAAGAACACAATATATAAAGCATATACATCATTCTACCTTCTGTAGAAAAAATCCCAACTAGAAGTTCTTGTCCTGAATCACCCCTGCATGCAGCCCTGTCCCAACTCTGTGGCAAAACTCACCTCAAGGTCAATCTTGAGGCCCTGGTGATACACCTCAGTCTCAAAGGTGATCAGGTGCAGCTCCTCGGTGACAATCAGGGAGGCCTACAACGAGAAGGGCACCCTCTTCCTCAGAGAGAATGGCCTTGGATACTAACAGCCATAGCTGAGGAGAGTGAATGCCACAGCCTCATTGCACCAAGAAGGGTGATCCACCGGGAGGCCATGGACACAGCAGGGACACAACACTGAGAACACGCCCTCTTCAGTGCTACGATCTTCAACCTCATCTTTTACTGGTTTTATTACAATACTATAGACCCAATAGGTTATTTACCAAATGGGTAAGGTGCACAGAAAATCAAAACAATGAACACCTGTACCCACTACCCAGTTTAAGGAAAAGATCATCACCACGGAGATGCTCAGGATGCCCTTCCCCATGCCCTTCCCTGGTCCCTCCTCCCTCAGATGTAACCGCTATTTTGACTTTTGGGTTTATCGCTTCCCAGTTTTCCTTTAGGGTTTTACTGTATTTATCTCTCTAAATACTGTATGCATTGTTCAGTTTTAGAGCTCTGTGAACCTTACACAAACCGTACCCTATGTATTCTTTAGGACTCGCTTTTTGCATCCATGGGGTTGTATGAATTTGCTGTTGTTCATTTTCACAGCTCTAGAGCATTCCATCATATGACTCTACCACGAATCCTTTATCTACTCTAGCAACGATGGTATCTGGGTTATATTTAGGGTTTACAATCAGGCTGCTGTGACATTTTGCACATGTCCCCTGGTGCACATGTGCAAAGATTTCTCTATTGTTAAATCCTGGGAGTGGCACTGCTGGTTTGTAGAGTACGTTCATTTTTTTATTATGTCCAGTTGTTTTCTGAAGTGACAATTTATACTGCCACCAGCAATATGGCAACCTTATTTTCGGTAAGACTTCTCAATGAATTCTCAGAGACACAATTTCAATTTGTTTTTAAAACGCTATCTTTTTCCTAACTATAGAAATAACATATGTTCAGTTTAAAATGCAAATATCACAGGGCGCCTGGGTGGCTCAGTCGCTTAAGCATCCCGACTCTTGATTTTGACTCAGGTCATGATCTCACAGTTCGTGAATTCGAGCTCTGTGTCGGGCTCTGTGCTGACAGTGCAGAGCCTGCTTGGCATTCTCTCTCTCCCTTAAAATAAATAAACTTAAAAAAAAATAATAAATCAACTTTAGAATGCAAATATTACAGAGACAGCATAGTCTTAGATACTAACAGCAAAATAAATACATAAGCATTGTTTGGTATACATTCCTCGAGAATGTTGTTGTTTTTTTTATTTATTGGGGCAACCGGTGGTTTAGTGGGTTAAGCATCTGACTTCGGCTCAGGTCATGATCTCATGGTTCATGAGTTTGAGCCCCAAGTTGAATTCTGTGTTGACAGCTCAGAGCCTGGAGCCCACTTCAGATTCTGTCTCCCTCTCTCTCTCCCTGTCCCTCCCTCACTTGCGCGCGTACACACGCGTGAGCTCTCTCTCTCTCAAAAAGAAACATTAAAAAATAAATAAAATAAAGTTTATTTCTTTATTTTGGCGGGGGAAGAGGAGTTACACTTGTGAGTGGGGGAGAGGCGGAGAGAGAGAGACCAAGAATCCCAGGCAGGCTCTGCGCCAACGTGGGACTTGAACGCACGAACTGTGAGATCATTACCTGAGCCAAAATCAAGAGTCAGAAGCTTAACTGACAGAGCCAACCAGGCACCCCACCTCCCCACCTGGAGAATTTTGTATTGCATATGTGAATAGAACAAAAACAGTATAGTACACTTTTTAAACAAATATGCTAATATTCTACTCGAATTATTTTGCATCTTGCTTGTTCTTTCTTTTTTTTTTAAGTATGCTCTATGCCCAACATGGGGCTTGAACTCACAACCTTGAGATCAAGAGTCACACACTTTACCGACTGAGCCAGCCAGGCACCCTGCATCTTGCTTTTCTAAACAAATATGCCACATACATTTTTCTATGTTGTTGTATATAGACTCCTTCACTCTTTACAGTGAAGCATCATAAATGCACTTTTTCTCGCTAAAGGCCTGCTACATTTTAGAGAAGAGGAAAGAATGGGCAGGGCACAAATACCAGAAAAAGAATAGACTATCACAATCTTTTTAAATGATTAAAAACTAGTTTTGGTCACATCTGCCTGTTTTATTTAAGTTTATTCTTGACACTGAGAATCCCGTAATCTGAATCAAATGGAGGAAGAGAATAATAGAAATAAGGGGAACAGGTTTTATTCTTTTTCTTAAATTTTTAATTCAGATTTATTACAACCTTCTATCCCACCTCAGTGAGAAAATGAGGACACCAAAAATGAAGCCAGGCAGTCTCAGCTGGCAGGAGTTGGAAGGGGAATTTGGAAAGCCCCAGGCAAGGTGGAAGCTTCTTTTCCACTAAATGGGTGTGGGTAAGTCAGCCAGGGACTTTCCACCCCTCCTTAAAGATGAGCCAACTCCCAGGACAATCAAGAAAATGCTCCAAGCCAGAGAACTCCACGGCGGAGTGACTTCTGACCATGTCATTTTTGACACATGGTGACTTTTCCAAATGACTACAGCTTAACCACAGGTTGGAGTCTCTAATTCAGGCCAATAAGAAGGCTCTTTTTCCCTCCCCATTAAAGAAAACCCTCCCAGTTGGTTTCGTCCCCCAAAAAACTTACATCACAATTGGCTCGGCCCCCGTTACCACATCTTTGCTCTCTCAGGGTCTGTAGGAAAAGCAGAGAGCACCTGGGTCACGTGAGGCTCCCCCCCACCCCCACCCCCCCTCTCCCTCCGCCAGGTGCCCTTGGAGAAGGGGACCCAGGCTTCTCCATGTACCAGATGTTTGAATTCTGCAGAGAGGCTGCCGTTGTTGGACTCTTCCATGTTCATCACTTTCGTGTTTGTGCCCAGAATGTTAAATTTCCGGGATCTGAATCACAGGAGAAAAACCAACCACACAGGTGATGGAGCAGCCAGAGGACAAAGTCAGATTAAACAGATCAAAAGGAAGCCTTTAGGCTGAACTCACCCTCTGAGAGCCGCAACATCCCCGGAGTCTCTGTTAAGAATATAAACTGGTGTTAATAAGACTGGCCCCGTTTCTTCGAAAAGTCTACTCTATCCGTAATGTACTCTGCTGGAAAAAAACCACTGTTCTCCTGGGAATTTCTGTAAACGATTCAATTACATTTTGTACGTGAAATACGACAACCCTGTACAAGCCTGCCCAATATCAATTTCCCCCTCCCAATAGACCCTTGCATCTGCTCAGGTATCCTTCCAGTCCCCGCCTCCAGGGGATCCTGATTGTTCATTAAGTACATCAGAACATAGCACTCCACGGTGTGGTGGTCCCAGGGCGAGGACATGACCTACGCTGTCTCAGACTGGGAAGGAATTACAACATGGGCTGGATTTATTTTCCATAGCTTCAACTGAACATGAGCAAGGAAGCATATGACCTTACTTATACTGCAACTCAGAAGGGAACCTCACAAAGCCAGTGATACTTATGATGGCGGGGAAGGCACACGGAAGATTCTGGGTCCAGGATGACATAAGTGAGTCACTGATCTCACTGTCAGGAACTTGCCCTAACTCTGCATTTCCAGTTATACTGGGCTGCAAATTTCCTTATTATTTAAGCCACACTGGGTTTTCTGTAAAGGTTTACTACTCCCTGTAACTCAAATCGTCCCATTTCATATTAGCTGGAAACAATCTTCCTAGCCTGTCCGGTCTTTCAGCTCTATGTGTTTGAACATACAGCTTTTTTTTTTTTTTTTTTTTTTTTAAATATTGAGCCTTTTTTTTTTTTTTTAACGTTTATTTATTTTTGAGACAGAGACAGAGACAGAGCATGAACGGGGGAGGGGCAGAGAGAGAGGGAGACACAGAATCGGAAGCAGGCTCCAGGCTCTGAGCCATCAGCCCAGAGCCCGACACGGGGCTCGAACTCACGAACTGTGAGATCGTGACCTGAGCTGAAGTTGGACGCTTAACCGACTGAGCCACCCAGGCACCCCAAACATACAGCTTTTTATATAGTCACATTTCTCAGTCTTTTCCTTTCTTATTATTTTATTACTTTTTAAAGTGTTTTTTTTTTTTTTTTGAGAGCGAGAGTGAGAGTGAGTAAGCGGGGAAGAGGGGCAAAGGGGTAGAGAGAGAGAGAGAATACCAAGCAGGCTCCACACTCAGTGAAAAGCCCAACGTGAGACTTGATCCCATTACCATGAGTTGGACGTTCAACTGACTGAGGCACCCAGGTGCCCCTATTATTTTAGTACTCTTTTAAAAGTGCTTCTCCATTGCTACATATTCATGAATATAGCTACTATTTATTAAATAGAGTATTTCGTGTAGGTTTACAGATTAAAATTGGTCAAATTTTAAACCATTCAGAAGATATCTTTCCATATATCACAGGTTAAAAAAAATTTTTTATTAATGTTTATTTACTTTTTGAGACACACACACACACACACACACACACACACACACACACACACACATACCATGAGCAGAGGAGGAGCAGAGAGAGAGAGGGAGACACAGAATCTGAAGCAGGCTTCAGACTCTGCGCTGAGCTGTCAGCAGAGTCCAACGCGGGGCTCGAACTCAGGAGTGGTGAGATCATGACCTGAGCTGAAGTTGGACACTCAACCGACTGAGACACCCAGGCGCCCCCCCCATATATCACAGTTTATAACTTAAGAGTCCATGTTACCAGGAAATTCTCTCTCATGTTTAACCTATATAGCCTTTTTTTTTTAAACTTTTTTTTGCGTCACAGCTTTCACATGTAATTGATGAATAATAAAGTACACTATTGAAAATGTATTTGGATAAGATTTGACACACACCTATATATACTACACACACCTATGAAATCATCAGCCCAAACAAGGTGATGAACATACCCAACATCCCCAAAGTTTCCCCAAGCCCATTTGTAATCCATTTCCCAATCCCACACTCCACCCCACCTTTGTCTCCAGGCAATCACTGGTCTGCTTTCAGTCACTATAGGTGCATTTGTATTTCTAGGATTCTATATGAATGGAAGTATGTATTCTTGTTTCTTGGTCTGGCTTCCTTCACTCAGTGTAATTATTTTGAGATTTCTCATGTGTGGCTGGTATCAACGTTCATTCCTCTTTATTGGGAAGTGATATTTCATTTATGGATAGACCACAAATTACGAAGCAACAGTGGAGCAATCGGTCAGCGCAAGCTACTTACAGATATGCCGCAAGGTGTCTATTTACTCGCCTGTTAATGGACATTTACGTACAGCCCTTTGCGTGCACATATGCTTTCGTTTCTCTTGGGTTAATACTGAAGAGTGGAATGGTAGGCTTATAGGGTAGGTACATGTTTAACTTTGTAGGAAACTGCCAAGCTCTTTTCCCAGAATGGTTGTACCATTTTGCCATTTTACCATCATTATGTTATACGTTCACCTATGCTTTTAAGATACATTAGCTGAAACATATAAATACATCCGATGGACAGCGAAACATAAAACTCTAATTTCTCATTCAAATCCCCCCTGCCCCCAATATCAGGTTGTCCCAAAACTACTTCCTGAATACTCCATCCTTTACTAACTGATTTGACATGTCATTTTTAACGTATATTAATTATTTATATAAACTTGAAGCCCATTTCTGGACTCAAGATTTTGCTGCCATGATCAGTTTGTTCCTGCCCTAGTAACACACACATTTAGTAACTGAAACTCTGTGATACATTTTAATGTCTGGCAAGGCAGCTTCCCATTATTTTTAGTCACTAAAAAAATGTTTTTGAAAGTAAAATGGTGGTTGCCCGGGGCTAGGAGGATAGGGAAATGGGGATTTGTTGTTCAATGGATGTAAAGTTTCCATGTCGCACAAGGAAGTAGTTCCGGAAATCTGCTGCACAGCAGTGTGAATATACACAACGCCATACGCTTAAAAATAATCAAGAAGGTGGGGCGCCTGGGTGGCTCATTCGGTTAAGCGTCCGACTTTGGCTCAGGTCATGATCTCACAGTTCATGAGTTCAAGCCCCGCGTCGGGCTCTGTGCTGACAGCTCAGAGCCTGGAGCCTGCTTCACATTCTGTGTCTCCCTCTCTCTCTCTGCCCCTTCCCTGCTCATGCTGTGTCTCTCTCTGTCTCAAAAATAAATAAACATTAAAAAAAATTTAAAAAAAATAATCAAGAAGGTAAATTTTACATATTAAATTTTATCATAATTAAAAATAACACACCCTTTTTTATTTTCTTTATGTTTATAAATATTTGCTTTTTTTTAAGTTTATTTATTTATTTTGAGAGAGAGAAAGAGTGCACACATACGTGAATGGGGATAGGGCAGAGAGAGGGGGAGAGAGAATCCTAAGCAGGCTCCACACCCAGCGCAAAGCTCTATGCTGGGCTCCATTTTACGAACTGTGAGATCATGACCTGAGCCAAAACCAAGAGTCTGATGTTTAACCTATTAAGCCACCCAGATGCCCCCAAATACATCCTTTAAAAAAAAAAACAAACAAAAAACAGGGGCACCTGGGTGGCTCAATCAGTCAAGTGTCTGACTTCGGCTCAGGTCATGATCTCACAGTTCCTGAGTTCGAGCCCCGCATTGGGCTCTGTGCTATGGAGCCTGCTTTGGATTAGCTCCCTCTCTCTCTGCCCCTCCCCCCACTTGCACTCTCTCTCTCTCAAAAATAAACGTTAAAAAAAAATTTAAAAAACCTTTCTTTGCTTATTTTTCTCATCTAAGATACAACTTGAAAAGCAAGTCAAAGGTTTAAAAAATTCTACTCACATTTTGCTTGGTGCCATGTTAACTGAGAAGAATTAACATCTTTATGATAAAAATCCACAATCCAGGAATATGATCTGTCTTATCACTTTTTACAATATCCCCTCCTCATAAAATTTCATAATTTTCTTCAAATAGATCTTACACATTTCTGTTACGTTTATCACAATATATTTTTTACTTTTGTTGCTTATTGTGAGATTATGCTAATATGTGGTTGAAGTTATTAATTTTTGTTTATTTTTATTAAGACTACCACCTTCCTGGGCGCCTGGGTGGCTCAGTTGGTTAAGCGTCCGACTTCAGCTCAGGTCCTATCATGGCTTGTGAGTCTGGGCCTCACGTCGAGCCCCTGTGCTGACAGCTCAGAACCTGGAGCCTGTTTCTGATTCTGCGTCTCCTTGTCTCTCTGCCCCTCCCCCACTTGTGCTCTGTCTCTATCTCTCAAAAATAAATAAATGTAAAAAAAAAAAAAAAAAAAAAAGACTACCACCTTCCTCAAGTCCCTTATTTCATTAGTAATTACTTTCCAGTTCACTCTCTTCATGATTTCCAGATAAATAATTACGTCACCAAAAATTAAGGATACATTTTCCTTTTTCAAACCTCTTCAAAGTATATGTGCATTTTAATTTTTGAAAGGTATTGCCAAATTTTGAAAAGTATGTACCCGAGGGGTGCCTGGGTGACTCAATTGGTTAAACATCTGACTTTGGCTTAGGTCATGATCTCGCGGGTCACGGGTTCGTTCGATCCCCACGTCAGGCTCTGTGCTGACAGCTTAGAACCTGGAGCCAGCTTCGGATTCTGTCTCCCTCCCTGCCCTTCCCCTGCTCACATTCTGTCTCTCTCTCAAAAATAAACAAACATTAAAAAAAAAAAAAAAAAACAAAGAAAAGGATGTATTCCATTGCGTGGTGAAGTGTGGAACAATAAAAACCATCAACTTTTCCCCATATAGTCAGGGTTTTATATGACATAATTTATGCATAATTTATATGCATAAATTACACTTACAAGTAAAAAATTAAAGAAAAAGAGGGACCCAGAGTCACAATAGCAATTGAAACTCATATCTGTACCACTAGCTTTGTGGTTTTGGTCAGGGCAAGGCTTCTGACAATTTTTGTTCAATAAATGAAGCTCCTTGAATGGAAATAGTCTCTAAGTTCACATGGTATCTGTTAAAGTTCTCATTTCTCTGTCTCTCATTTGAAAAAAAGAGAAAAAAAGAGCAAAGATACGGAGTACTTACTTGTCAATGCACACTTTAATTTTAAGCTGATAATTTAACTCAGGGAATTTGACCAGCAATCTATTTCAAAAAAGAGGGGAAAAAAAAAGTTTCTGAGTAAAGGAAAAAAAAAAATCAGTTTCAAAGAAAAGTCAGTAGGCTCCCCCAGCAACGTCTACTTGAAGGAATATAAAATTCACAACGCTTTATTTCTAAAAGGTGAATGAAGCACAATCCCAAATCCCTCTTCCTGCTTAGTGCCGTCTTTGACCTTATGTTGAGTATCACCCCTTCAGGTCAAGAGGTCCTGAAAGAAAGCCTAAGAAATCCGAACTTGGACAAGGTTGTGAGAGATTCAGCAAAGGATAATAAAAGCCATTTCATGAGAAATATTACGGGAATACGTGCTCTGCAGCTGGTATTCCTTCTATTAAACCTGAAACCTAACGCCATACACCAAGCTTCTGAAGAGGGAAATTTCACTACGGAAGGGCAAACCCCAAAGCACCTGTTCTGACTTGGGTGTGAAAGTCACACCCCACCCTCCAGGCTCACCACCCACCTGCTCTAATTACCTCTTAGCTTCTAGATCACTAAGCCTTTCTCTTTCCCTTAAAATCCTCAGGGAAAAGTAGGCTCAGAGAACAGAAAATAACCAGCATTATTCTGCCTCCCTCGCAGGGCAGAAGGAGACACAACGAACTAAGACCGTGGGCTTGAAATTTCAGGAAGATGCCCACATAACCTCGAAAAGAGGTAACCGTTCCTTAACTTCTGACAGAAGAGTCAAAGGGCAAGTTGATATTATGCCAACAAATTCCATACCCACCATACCATCGCCTGTGATGCTTGGAAAGAACAACCCTGGCCACCAACTCTCTTTCATCCTAAGAGCATCCCTCAATGATGTATCTACCAGAAGAGGAAGGACAGGGCCCACCTGACTTTGGTAGTGAACTGGACGCCAGTCTTGATGACCAATGGCCGGTCGGGATGCATGGGCATGCAGGGCTGCCGCTCAACCACAAAGGCACTGAAAGGCACAGGGAAGGACGGCAGTCCATAAGCTTCCTGGTGAAACAGTCTTTGCCCTGTGCCTCCAAAGTGAAGGAGGTGTATGTGGCGGGGGAGGGGCAGTGATGAGAGAAAGAATTCTAAGTTACCTTTTCATTAAGTTTCTAAACAGCTCCACAATCCTCTCCTCCAGCATTGGCCGGTGCTGTACAATGGGATCCCCTTTGTAGGACACTTTTTGCTGCAACTCCTCCAGTTTCTTAATTTGTTGGCGGGTCTGAAGTTGAGATTCCGCTAATGAGGTTATCCTGCCAATAAAATAAGAAAGCTACCAGTCACCTGAGTGCGGCACCGGTGAGAGTTAGAGAAGGGGAAGGGAATCCCACCACCGTGCAGTCCCCTAAAATAAGAAAGGGTCATTTTTTTTTTTTTATTGTGGTAAAATATACATAGCATAAATCATTGGCATTAAATAAGAAAAAGTGGCGGTGGGTGGGGGGAGCCTGGCTGGCTCAGGCGGCAGAGCACGTGACAGCTGATCTCCGGGTCAAGCCCTGAGTTCAAGCCCCACGTTGGGCATAGAGCTTACTGAAAAATAAAATAGGGACGCCTGGGTGGCTCAGTCTGTTGAGCGTCTGACTTTGGCTCAGGTCATGGTTTGTGAGTTTGAGCCCGTGTCGGGCTCTGTGCTGACAGCTCAGAGCCTGGAGCCTGCTTTGGATTGTGTCTCCCTCTCTCTCTGCCCCTTCCTTGCTTGTGCTCTCTCTCTCTCTCTGTCTCTCTCTCAAAAGTAACTAACATTAAAAAAAGTGTTAAAAAAATAAAAACGAAAATAAGCAAAAGGGAATTTCTTTATTATTATTACTTTAAATAATACCTTCCTCAAATTTAACATTTCAGAGAGGGAGCTAGGCATAAGGAAGAAGTGTTAAAACATACCCCTAAGAAGCATGAACAGAGTTATCATCAGGAGGTAACAAGCATTAGAACCCAGCAATGGAGAATGGGAAATATGAAATTTGGCACTGTCTTCATCCTAACCTGTCTTTGGACCAAAATGTGGGGACTGGGGAAAGGCTGACAATTAGGTGGCCCAAGAAGATGGGTTTGAGCTCGTTCTGCCGCTCACTGTCTGAGCAATCCTGGCCAGGTCCCTTCACCATGCGGACCTCGATGTCCCCTTGCATGAAAGAAGGGGTTGAACTACATGATTAATAAAGACTAAAAGACCTCAAAGAGAGAAAGTAAAAGATTTTAGGGTTGGGGGCGGGGGTAAGGAACAGGGCAGCTGCTGGGATTTCTGGGCTCCCTGACTCTCTTCTGGCACTTCCATTCTCCTATTTCCAGAACTCAAGCTTTTTGGTTCCCTGATCAGAAAGCACTTAAAACAGCTTTCAGTAAGTTGACAAAACTCAGGGTTAGTGAGGATATGAACAAACAGGCTTTCTCAGGCAGAGCTGTCCTAAATTTCCAATTTCATGCTCTACGTGTCTGGTGGTTCCCCTTTATGCCAAGTTTCTCATAATTTAAGCTGGTGCATCATGTTCACTGTTGGGCCTTGCACATCAGGGATATTCACCAAGACCTGCTGCATGAATGAAAGCAAAAGAGCAGATAAAGAATGATCCCACTGGGGCGCCTGGGTGGCTCAGTGAGTTAAGCGTCTGACTTTTTATCTTGGCTTGGGTCATGATCTCAGCGTTCATGAGACTGAGTCCTGTGTCGGACTCTGTGCTGACAGCACAGAGCCTGCGTGGGATTCCCTCTCTACCTCTCTCTCTGCAACCATCTCAAAATAAATAAACAAACATTAAAAAAAAAAAAGGTAACCAAGGGGCGCCTGGGTGGCTCAGCTGGTTGAGTGTCTGACTCTTGATTTCAGCTCAAGTTGTGTTCTCACAGTTTGTGAGATCAAGCCCCACATAGGGCTCTGTGCTGATGGTGTGGAACCTGCTCGGGATTCTCTCTCTTCCTCTCTCTCTCTCTCTCTCTCTCTTTCCCTCTTCCTCTCAAAATAAATAAATATACTTAAAAAAAATTTTTTTTAATTTAAAAATTTTAAAAAGATAACCAAAATTAAAAAAAAAGACGGGTGCCTGGGTGGTTCAGTCAGTTAAGCGTCTGACTTTGGCTCAGGTCATGATCTCACAGTTTGTGAGTTCGAGCTCTGCATCGGGCTCTGTGCTGACAGCTTAGACCCTGGAGCCCGCTTCAGATTCTGTGTCTCCCCCTCTCTCTGCCCCTACCCTGCTCATGCTTTGTCTCTTTCTGTCTCAAAAATCAATAAAAACATTAAAAAAAAAAGAAAGAAAATGTAGATGACTCTGTTTACATATATATGTACAATAACAAACGTCCAGAGGAATGGTCATTGAAATTTTAACTATAGGTACCTCTGAACGATTGGTTTTTTAAAAGACTTTTCCTCTTTCTATTAATTTTTTGTATTTGAATTTTTTTCCTTTATAAAGAGCATGTATTATTTTAGATTATTAAAATAACTAAAACTCAAACTTTAGTCTGTGCCACATAGTTACACCAAAAGCTTTATTTAAGCTATTAAATAAAACATGCTTATATGTAAGAGACGAATCACTGGGTTCTACTCCTGAAGCCAATACTACACTGTATGTTAACTAACTTGAAAATAAATTAAAAAAAAAAAAAAAAAAAAAAAAATATATATATATATATATACACTTAAAATATAGTAACATAAACACATTTTTATCAAAAAGGTGTCGAGGGGTGCCTGGGTGGCTCAGTCAGTTAAGCATCCGACTTAGGCTCAGGTCACGATCTCACGTGAGTTCAAGCCCCACACTGGGCTCTGCGCTGACAGCTCAGAGCCTGGAGCCTGCTTCGGATTCTGTGTCTCCCTCTCTCTCTCTGTCTCTCCCCTGCTCACACTCTGTCTCTGTCTCTCAAAAAAATAAACATTTAAAAAATTAAAAAAAAAAAAAAAGGTGTCCAAAAAGGTGAAACTCTTTAGACTCTCAGACTCGATTTGAATATAAAAAAGTCTCCACCTTGGAGACGGAGCACCAACCCCGGAGGCCTGCAGTTACGACCAGGATTTCAGCACAGCTTTCTAGAAAGAAAGGGAACACGTCTCTTTCACCTCTTACCAGTTTTCTAGGCGGTCGAGGCAGATGTTGGGCGGGCCCCCGATGCACGCAATCTGCTGCCGCCTCTTCCAGTCAGCCAGCTCTTCGTCCGTGAGCGTCTTCTGCACATACTCCATGGCTGACAACAGCCCCGCCAACTCACTCACGATGCTCTGGTTGGAAACCCAAACAAAGTCAGAAAACATTTCCTCAGACTGTCTCTAACCACACTCTTTAGTCACTTCCAGAAAAGGAGCTTATCAGAAACCAGCCAAGGTCTGCCACAAGGCGTGGCGGCCGCGCAGGTGAGGGGGATGCTCTTACGCGCCGCATCTGGTCCAGCGCCGTGAGCATCTGTTCCAGCTGCTGCATCTTCTGCCTGGTCACGGACTGGTTGTTTCCATTCAGATCCTGCATGTCTGCGGATGAAGGAAAACCTCCTTGACCTGACGGGATACTGGCACGCTTCACACCTGGCTCCCGGAGGCACCGGTTACCCCCACCCCCCACCCCCCCACCCCCCCACCCCCGTGTGCCAACGCCCGCCCCCGCCCCTGCCGCAAAGTCTGAATGGGACGCCAGACACAGAAGTCCTGAAACTCAAGTAACTCACTTTCTACAGCAGATTTTAACGTCTCTAATAGTCACTTGCCTCCTTGACTCTTGAGGGTTTTATAGTTGAAGTCAAAGTCATCCTGGAGATTCTCTACGACTTTCATTTTCTGTTCTAGGTCCTGTTTAAGACACAACAAAAAAGAAAAATAGAAGTAAAAAAAAAAAAAAAAAAGATTTTCCCGGGGGAAGAGGGAAAAGAAAGTTTCTGAGAATTAAAATGAAGCCAAAACCTCAACAGAGACACACGCAGGACCCACAGGCAATGTCCCCAAGGAAAGGCTTCCTGCCCACGACTTGCTTCACCTGTACTCGCTTCCGAACATCTTGCAGGTGCTGCTCCAGCATCTGCTGCTTCTCCGTCACCACGGCGGCCGTGGGGTGGTTGGCCTGGCCCCCTTGCTGCCAAATAAGAGAGCGAACACCCGTGTGAATGCAGGAAACATGGGGGAAAAAAAGCACCTCTGTCCAGTCTCCATCCCACCCACACCCTTCCCGTCTGGCCGAGGTGCTGCTGCCGCCGTGAGGGGAAGGGAAACAGAGGCAGCGTGCCGGGCATCATCAGCACGGTGCCCAGGAGGCTCTCCCGTAGTTTTGCCCGTGTCCTGGCCTTTTTTTGCCCCAGGCCACACTAAAAAGCCACTCTGTGTCGCCCTAGGAGACCACATGTTGAGCTAAGACATGGTCCCTACCTGCAAAAACTTCATCCTAGGTAACGTATGTTAAAAAATTCAGAACAATTATGACAGCAGATTTTCGATGCCCATTTAGTGTAGGTGGTGCCCGACACGTTTTTGCGGGATAATAAAAAACCACTGTTCCCGAGGCGAAATGCTACATGAAGAGAGAATACCTCAGGGGAGAAGGGAAGGGTGGTGCCTTGAAAAGGTCGGAGAGCCCCTGGAATATAAACATGGTAAATTCTATCAAAGTAATAGAAAATCCGGGCTCCTGGCTGGCTCAGTCAAAGGAGCGTGTAGCACTTGATCTCAGGGTGGTGAATTTGAGCCCCATGTTGGGTGTAGAGATTACTTAAGACGAATAAATTAAAAATTTTTTAAAAGACCACATAAAAGCCGCAGTGATCAAGACAGTCTGTGCTGGCATAGGACTGAGGAATCCATCAACAGAACGGAATTGAGAGTCTAGGAAAGACATTATAGACCCAGTTTTTCAAAGCAGAAATTCTCAAAGACAGACTTCACACTGAGTCACCGGATTCTCCTGGCTTTAGGTTCTGTAATCTTGCAAACAGATCTCTATTTGTGCCGCTGGCTCATGTCAAGCCCCAACTACTGATCTCTCTGACTTCTAATCTGTTCTCTATACTGCTACCAGGAGTCTTCAAAAGTGATCCAAACATGCCAGTTCTAGAGGGATCCATTCTCTCCCTCTCCCACGGCCCCCATCCAAGTCCAGAGAACACAAACTTCCCTGAGAAGTTTAGGGAAGGCAACCTCCACCCCTATTTATTCTCTTCATAGGGGGAGTGACTCATCTGATCGGTGAGATTAAGAGAAACACTCTGCACTCACAGATCTTCGAAGAACCCAGCATGTTAGCTGGTGCCTCTCTCCTCCACCTCTGCCTTCCTGGGGCACCCCCAGGGCAGGAGCGAGGGCCTGGTTTCTAGAAGTGGTTCTAGAGATCTATCTCTCAGTGTTAAGTGGGCATTAGTCTATGGTCTCTGAAACTCCACATGGATGTATACTGCTCTGCAAACCCAATCTCTCCATCCCAACATCTAACACAGGGGCAGGCATCTGAAATCCCTCATGGTTACCTGCCCAAACTATGTTTTCCAGTCTCATTTGACCAACAGCACAGCGGATATTTTAGTCTGTGTTTGACTGCCACGTCTATTTCTAAATTGCCATTGCACTTAAAGGGGAAAGGATGTGATTGATTACCACCCACAGAAGCCCGCCTCGAGTACCCTTGTAAAAACCACTGGCTCCAGGTATATCATCTCAGCCCAGCACAGACAGACGTTTCACATAATCTGGTAACAAGCTCAGCCTTCCCTCCCTGTCGATCACCCCAAACTACCCACTCTTCCCCACATACAGCATGTTTTTCACACTCTACCTCCCCACACACTGTCTGCTCTGCCTGACATGTGCTTCTGCACAAGCACACCTGAACTTAATCACCTTCAAACTCAGTGCCACCATTTGCTCTCCTGTAAAACCTTATTCAACTACGGTAGGCAAGATTACTCACATCTTCCTCTGTGTTTCTCTCACTTTGACTGTCTGTATACTTTCAATCCCAACTAGACTGAGAGCAATGATTAGCAGGGATCACATCTACTCGTCTTCCTATCTCCTGGTGCTTTACCCATAAGAGACACTTCAAAATATGCCAGATGATGACAACAGAGAAAATAACAGTAGGGCCTGGGCTGAAGCCTCAAATATCCAACTTGTAGTTCTAGATCAAGGGCTGCAACTTTTTCTAAAAGGCCAGGTGGTAAATATTTTTGGCTTTGTGGGTCATACAGGCTCTGTTGTAAATACTCAGCCTTGTCACCGCAGCATGAAGACAACCACGGACAAGGCATACGTAAATGGGTGTGGCTGTGTTCCCCAAAATTTCGTTTGCAAAATCAGGCATGGCAGGCTGGATTTGAGCCACGGGCATAGTTTGCCAACGCCTGATCTCTAAGATTGGGAACATCCTTAGGGCACCTACCTCTCATGATAAATAAAGTTGGAGCCTCTACCCAAATTGGCTTAAATCGAATATTTTTATCTTATGGGACAGGATGCAAACATAAAGGTTCTCCCCAACAGAAAGCTCTAGTGATGCCTGGACAACCTCCCTATCTCCAGTGTGTCAAACAGTGAGTGTTATCAGTTACCCTTTCACCCATATCGGAGCACAGCAGTTTCCGCTTAAAGTTCTTCCGTGGGTTCCCGTTTCTTACAGGAGTGGTGACAGTGATCATGATGGTGACAGTGATTGTGACGGCAGCAGCAGAAAGCAGTTAATGCTCATTTCACATGTGTCAGGCACCGTTCTAAGCATTTTACAGGCATGAATTAATTTAGCTCCATGAAGTAGGAACTATAGTCATTCCTACTAGAGGAACACCCCCATTGCCTGAGGCTCCACAGCAAGTGGCATAGCTATGGGGCTCAAACCCAGGCAGTCTGGCCACAGGACCCTTGCAGCAAACTGCTCTTCCAAAGCCCAGCTGTTGGGCATGACTAAAGAGATGTTCACAATATGGCCCTTGACTAGCTGATCATTCCTTATCCAACCAGATGCTGAATTTTCCACACTCCTCCCAAGAATACACACGTTAAGGTTTCCCTGTCTGAACACGATCTTCTCTCTGCCTGGAGGGCTCTCTCCTCATCAGCCTGGTGCACATGTAATCAGCCTTACGTCTTGGCTCAAACACAATCTCTCTCTCCGTGATACCTTCCCTGACTCCCTCAGTTAGACTTAGATGTCCTTTCTTCTATGTTCCTGCTACATCTTTGTCTTGTAAGAGAAAAAAATGGTACACTTATGTTCATAACGGCATTATTCACAAGAGTCAAAAGGTGGATGTCACCCAAGTGTCCCTCAACAGACAAATGGATAAACAAAATGGGGTATACATACAGTGGAACATTATTTAGTCTTTGAAAGGAAGGAAATTCTCTCTCTGTCCCAAAAATAAATAAAAAACGTTGAAAAAAAAATTTAAAAAAAAAAAAAAAAAAAGGGGGTGCCTGGGTGGCGCAGCCGGTTGAGCGTCCGACTTCAGCCAGGTCACGATCTCGCGGTCTGTGAGTTCGAGCCCCGCGTCAGGCTCTGGGCTGATGGCTCGGAGCCTGGAGCCTGTTTCCGATTCTGTGTCTCCCTCTCTCTCTGCCCCTCCCCCGTTCATGCTCTGTCTCTCTCTGTCCCAAAAATAAATAAAAAACGTTGAAAAAAAAAAAATTAAAAAAAAAAAAAAAAGAAAGGAAGGAAATTCTGACATGTGATATAACAAGGATAAACTGTGAGGAATTACGGTAAGCGAAATAAACCAGTCACAAAAATACAAACAGTGTTATGATTCCACTTCTAATAAGGTCCCCAGAGTAGTCAAATTCACAGAGACAGAAAGTAGAATGGTGGTTGCCAGTGACTAGAATAAAAGGGGAATGAAAAAGAGCTACTGTTTAATGGGTACAGAATTTTACTTTTGCAAGATGAAAAGCATTCTGAAGACAGGTTGCACAATAATGTTATTGAACTTAACACTACTGACCTATACACTTAAAAATGGTTACGATGGTGGGGCACCTGGCTGGCTCAGTCGGTTGAACGTCTGACTCTTGCTTTTGGCTCAGGTCATGATCTCACGGTTCATGAGTTTGAGCCCCACATCGGGTGAGCTCTAGCCCCGCTCCGGGCTCTGACTCTCTTCTCCTTCTCTCTCCTTCTCTCTCTGAACCTCATGGGATTCTCTCTCTTTCTCTCAGAAAGAAATAAATAGGGATTCCTGGGTGGCTCAGTCAGTTGAGCATCCAACTTCAGCTCAGCTCATGATGTCACGGTTCGTGGGTTTGAGCCCCATGCTGGGCTCTGTGCTGACAGCTCAGAGCCTGGAGCCTGCTTCAGATTCTGTGTCTCCCTCTCTCTCTGCTCCTCCCCCGCACTCTATCTCTCTCAAAAATATAAAATAAAAATTAAAAATAAATAAATAAATAAATAAATAAAATTAGATAAAATTCTTAAAATATTTATCCTGAATGCATTCATCTTCCTAAACTCTTGTTAGTTCCAATAGTTTTTCTTTTTTTTTTTCTTAGCTTATTTATTTTGAGAGAGAGAGAGAAAGAGCGTGAGCAGGGGAGGGGGAGAGGCAGAAGGAGGGAGAATTGCAAGCAGGCTCCTGTCAGCATAGAGGTGTATGCAGGGCTCAAACCCAGGAACCGTGGGATCATGACCCAAGCCAAAATCAAGAGTCAGACACTTAACTGACTGAACCACCCAGGTGCCCCTCCAATAGTGGTGTTTTTGTTTTTTGTTTTTTGTTTCTTTTTAATTATCTCCCTTGGATCTTGTAGGAAGCCCTATCCATCTATAAATAATGACAATTTTGTCTCTAGCTTTCCAACATTTATGCCCTCATTCCTTTTTCTGTCTTACTGTATTGGCTGAATCCTTCAGAAAAACATTAATGGCAAGAGGCATCCTCAATCTTGTAACTGCTTTTAATGAGAATAGTTTAGTGTTCCATCATGTGCATACTGTTCTGTTTGGTTTCTGACAAATATTCTTTATTGTGTTAAGAAAGTTCTGACAAATTTTATTTACTGTGTTAAGAAAGTTTCTTACTTCTTATCTAGAATGGACACTACATTTGTTGTCTAACAAAAATGAGGGTTTTTCTTCTTTATCTTACTAATTTAGTGAATTACATTAATAGAATTCCTAATGTTGAGCCATCCTTGCACTCCTAGAATATAAGCCATGGTTGGTACACTAACTAGGATACCAAAATCGTGATCATTTTCTTTACTTACACTGTCTTTTTTGGGTTTTGATATTAGGATTATTCCAGCCTCATAAAATAAGTTGGAAACATCTCTTTTCTTTCTAGACTTTGGAAGAGTTTGAATGATAACAGAACAATCCATACCTGAAAGTCCGTTAAAATAAAACTTTTAAACCATCGGGCCTATTGGCTTTTTTTGGTGGGAAAGGGAGTGTACAGTTTTTTAAAAGTTTTTTTCAATATATATTTATGGTCACTGATCTATTTAAGTTTTGTTCTTCTTTTTTAGTATATTTTAATTTTACATTTTATTGCATTATAAAATTGTTTGATTTTTCTGTTTCTCCCAGGCCACAACGTCCTCTAAACCAAGGGGTCACGATAACTAGCACAACACAGTAAGATATATCCACACATACACACATAATAGATTGGATGTTACAGATATTTTAGATATTCTACATAGATAATATATTAGATGTTCTAGATAGATATGTCTATCATATATCAATATAAGTGATATGTCTGTCATATAACAACAGAAGTGATGGGGCCAGTGGCATGGAACTGTTTCCCAGTGGAAGTTAGTGTCATGTTCTCTCTATCCCCTAGGCTAACCACATCTCTAGCTCTAGTGAGGATATTCTCAAACTTAAGCACAAAAGAGAAATGCACATGAACCTGAATGATTCAGTCTCAAATAATATCCAAGGTGGCACCCAGGAACAGTACCTTATCATACCCCACTCGTGCAAATGTGAACTGGTACAGTCTTTAGAGAAGGGAATCTAGATCTATAAAACTAAAATATATACACCCTTTGACCCAGCAATTCCATGCCTGGAAATTTATCATAGAGAAATCAAAGTGCAAACATAAAGTTGTATAGGGAGACATTGCAGTAGTGTTTATAATGGGGGGAAAAAAACCAGGATGAAGCAAATGTCAAAGAAAGAATAATTGAATAAAGTATAGCAAATCTATACCACAGAATATTATAGAGCAAATAAAGAAAATGAGTTAGCTTTACAGTACTGGACTTAGAAGGATTTATATGACATAATATTAAATGAAAAAAGCAAGAGGCAGAGAAGTAAACCCATTTAAATATGATGTGTGTGTGTGTGTGTGTGTGTGTGTGTGTGTATTTTCTGTGTGTGTGTGTGTGTGTGTGTGTATTTTCTGTAATCTATATGAGTCTGGAGAAAGGTATGAAACCATATATACCACACTATTAATGTTGGTTTCCTGGGAAGAGATAATAAAGGAAGGGAGTGACATTGCAGATTTTTGTAAAACTTTCTTCCCTGTACCATTGTGTAATGTTAAAAAAAAAATTTTTTTTTTAAAGGAGAGTGCATTATATACTCAAGAAAAAAAAAATGAATTCTTTTCATTGGATAGAAGAAAAAACACCAAAACACCCACTTCTACCATGGAGGTCGGTGCACGCCCTAACAACTGGGTAAGAGCAAGCACATCTTTGAACGTCAGAAGGAAAGCACATCTTCAATAGTGCTTTGTTTCTTCCCACGGCTCACCTGGGCTGCAGTGGCCGCAGTCTGGAGCAGGCGGGACTCTTCCCACAGGCACCGGGCCACAATTCGGGCAATCTCCATTGGCTTCTCCAGATACCTGCTCTGTAGGTGGGAGAGAGAGAATGAAAAGTAGTAGCAGCAGACTAAGGAAATGCGGATCCAACTTTGCTAACTTAAAGCTAACTTCCTCATAGATTGATGAGCATTACATCTACTATATGAAACAATAAAACGAGGGCCTCAGAGCCTGACCCCCACCAGTGGGAGATGAAGGGGCAAACAGGAAAAAGATCGTCACGAGCTGTACACCTGTGACTGAAGACATGTTAGTCTGAGTCTTTGGACAGTATGTTATCCTGGTCAAAGGCAACAGACTTTGTCTAAGAGTATCCAGTTATGGTCAAACATTTAACATTTAAAAATAAGTCACTGGAGCACCTGGGTGGCTCAGTCGGTTGAGCATCCGACTTCGGCTCAGGTCATGATCTCACGGTTCGTGGGTTCAAGCCCTGTACCAGGCTCTATGCTGACAGCTCAGAGCCTGGAGCCTGCTTCAGATCCTGTGTGTGTCTCTCTCTGTCCCTCCCCTGCTTGTGCGCTCTCTCTCTCTCTCTCTCAAAAATAAACATTTTTTAAAGTTTCTTAAAAAATGAATAAAAATTAAAAAATAAAAATAACTCATCTTCCTATGAAACCACTAGTTACTGATCATGTTATTAACATGCTAACACAATATAATTAACATAACAATCCTAGCATTACCTCAACAGACAAAAGAAGCGGATTTCAGATAAAGATGCTCAAGGGTGGGTATACGGAGGTTTGAGAAAGGGCTACTAGCTTCTCCTTTGATTGAAAGTACAAGATAGGATCTCAATACTTAGCCAAATGAGAAAAGAAATACTCCCTGGACAGAAAGTGAACACCCTACTCTGCGGGGTCAAGTTTCTCATCACACCTGAAGGAACTGCTTGATTCTTCGCAGATTGTGCTGATAGAGAACATTCGATTCCTGTAGGAAACGGCTGTACTGCTGGTCGATCTCACCCAAGAGATTATGAAACACCAAAGTAGCATGTGATTCTTTGCTGGCCGCATATGCCCTAGGAAAAAGAAGAAGGATATAGAATGATTCTGAAACCTACACACACACATGCGCATGCACACGCATAGAAACCATCAAGGAGGGTAGAAAACAAGGCAAACCCGATGCTTTAACCCACTCATCACTTAGATTCACCTTGCTGAGCAACAAGAAATATTATGAATTCAATGATTATTAACAATTATTCCAGATCCCAGTAGCCACTGTCAGAGTCTATACTTATAATAAAAATATTCAGGTGAAGTGGACAGATACGCTGTTGTGCTTTTAAATTCTTAGCTCTGAGGTCAGATTAGTAGTAGCTAATAAGCAATCCCAGGCTGGCATGGTCTATCTCCATCCTCTCTGCATCATCTCCCTGGCCCCTCACCAAACTCTAGAAAAACTAGGTCACAGGCCGGAATGAAATGAAAATTAATAGGTAGATCTGAACACATTAAAATGAAGGAAACGGTCATTGGAATTCTGTGCCATTATCTCCTCTATGAAAGAGTCTATTTCTCTTATCTGTGTCTCTTCCTATAACTAAAAGGGAATCAGAATTATGGGCCCGAATCTCTACCCATGCCAGAACTTTCATTGAGATAAAAAATATTTGTAGCACATGCCTGGAGTGTCAGAACACACAGAGGATCTCACCAAGTCAATGAGATCCAAATCAGCCTTCAAAACATCCACCACCAGGCAGGCTGCTTCAATGTGCCAAGAGACAGTTGCCCGCACACACTTCTAATACAGAAAACGTTTTTACAAGACCGAGAGTACCTCTTTATCTCCTGATCTCTTTCACCCCACCACCTACACCCCTAAGTTTTTTGATGAAATAGTTAGCACAGAATGAAGCTACAGCACGTTACGTCTCTTGACTCAAACCAAAACCTGACAATTTGGGGAGTTTCTCAGGAAGGACTTACCAATCTTGACTCTCAATCCAAGGGGCCAGAAACTGCCGCAGCTCCATCGGGAAGCTGTCACTGTACAGCTGATGAAGCTGCTCCAGGTACCGTGTGTCGAGCTGCTGTAGCTGATTCCATTGGGCCATCCTGCGGGAGTCAGGGGTCCCAGCTGTAAACCAAAGTGTTCATATGGTCACTGCAAGCCCAAGTAGGAGTCAATAATCTAGAAACACCCCACCTACCCAACACAGGCATCAGATCTGTGCTTAGGAATAAAAGATGCTTTGGAAAGGATCCTGGGTGGTTCTCCCCGTGTACAACAATACGTACACATTCACAGTCTCTAACTCTGGAACCACGTCGCAACTTCTTATTGGCTAGGATGTCAAGGTCAGCATGGCCTCTGCCAAGTTCCAGAATCCATTATCTACCAGAAGTATGTGAAGCTGAAAAATTACATAACTTCCAGGTTTCCACTTCCTCATCAGAGGAAGAGATCATAATTTCTATTTCTCATGGTTGTTGAGATAATTCCAAAGAACCCAGCCCAGTGCCTGGCACACAACAGATGCTGAACAGATGTTAGCTCCTTCCTTTCCACCCAATCCCCCCTTTTCACTGGGTGAACTGGAAGGAATGTACACCAAACCTAAACTAAAACCAAAATGCGGGATGTGGCTGCTCAGGGAGGACGGAGAGCAAAACTCAAGGAATACAGGTTTAAAAGTATAAGCAAGGACCTGCCTGGGATTCTCCCACTCAATGAAAAGTAATTTTGTTTTGAAAGTTCTCATTCCGGGATGAGAAAGAAGAGATGCTAAATACCAGGCATACAAGTTTTGTCCCCAGGCATACAAGCTCATGAATACACCAGGGAAATGCTCAGGTATGAGAAACCAGCCTGGCTAACCACCTTTAGTCCTCTTTCTGAATAGCTTGGGTCACAGAAATATCATTTTTTTTTCCAAAAAATTTTTAATGTTTGTATTCATTTTTGAGACAGAGTAAGACAGAGCATGAGCAGGGGAGGGGCAGAGAGAGAGGGAGACACAGAATCCAAAGCAGGCTCCAGGCTCTGAGCTGTGAGCACAGAGCCTGACGCGGGGCTCAAGCTCATGGACTGTGAGATCATGACCTGAGCCGAAGTCGGACGCTTAACCAACTGAGCCACCCAGGCGCCCCCCCCCCCCTTTTTTTTTTTTTGAGAGAGAGAGAGAGCACGAAAGCAGGTATTGGGGCAGAGGGAGGGGGAAAGACAGAATCTTAAGCAGCCTCCATGCCTAGTGCAGAGCTGGACAAGGGCTCTATGCAACAACCATAAGATCATGACTTGAGCCAAAATCAAGAGCTGGACACTCAACCAACTGAGCCACCCAGGCGTGCCATGGAAACATCAGTACAGACCAAGCAGTCTTAAGAGGTTGTAAAAATGACTACGAGTAATAGCCAAAGAGTGACATATGTACAGATCAAAGTATACTGAGATGGTTCTCTGGGATTGTGAGAACATTTAATGAAAGACTGAAGGCACACAAACATGTACACTTATCCAGAGTTCTTTATTTATTTCTCAGAGGAGGCATGAAGAAGCACCCTTATAACTGCCCCTTTCATAAAAATTACGGAGTCAGGGCACCTGAGTGGCCCAGTCAGTTAAGCATCCAACTTTGGCTCAGGTCATAACCTCATGGTTTGTGAGTTTAAGTCCCACATTGGGCTCTGTGCTATTAGTGCAGAGCCCATCTTGGATCCTGTCTGTGTCTCCCTCCCTCCCTCCCTCCCTCCCTCCCTCTCTCTCTCTCTGCCCCTCCCCCACTCACTCTCATTCTCTCTCTCTCAAAAATAAACATAAATAAACAAATAAATATTTAAAAAATCATAAAAATTACAGAGCAAACTGGTAACAAAACCAACAGGTCTTGGGGTGCCTGGGTGGTTCACTTGGTTGAGCGTCCAACTTCGGCTCAGGTCCCGATCTCACAGCTCGTGGGTTCGAGCCCCGCGTCGGGCTCTGTGCTGACAGCTCGGAGCCTGGAGCCTGCTTCGGATTCTGTGCCTCCCTCTCTCTCTGCCCCTAACCCACCTGCATTCTGCCTCTGTCTCTCTCAAAAATAAAAATTAAAACAAAACAAAACAAAACAAAAAACCAATAGGTCTTCTGTTCCCCAAGCGGCAAGTATAATGGTAGCTAAGTGATTCAGGATCAGGTTTTTGTACAGAAACTAAGAGGCCTGTGCTGCAGGTTCCTTCCCACTTTTGTGGGAACACACACAGAATAACCTGCCTGCTACTGCCAGGGTGCAGGATCCCAAAGGTGCCATCAACTGTCAAGCTCTCAAGCATACATTCAAGAAAGCACAGGCAGGACCTTCCCAGTGGTCTTTTTTTTTTTTTTTTTTTTTTAACGTTTATTTTTGAGACAAAGAGAGACAGAGCATGACGGGGGAGGGTCAGAGAGAGGGAGACACAGAATCCGAAACAGGCTCCAGGCTCTGAGCTGTCAGCACAGAGACCGACGTGGGGCTCGAACTCACGGACCTTGAGATCATGACCCGAGCCGAAGTCGGCCGCTTAACTGACTGAGCCACCCAGGCGCCCCCCGCAGTGGTCTTTTATACTGAACAATGAACAATCTAAGGAACACCATCCAAAAGAGATGTAATGCAAGCCACATACAGAATCTTGGGTTTTCTAGTAGCCATATTAAAAAACTAAAAAGAAACAAGTAAATTAAAATTTTTTAAATTGTTTAGTTATTTTTTTTTTTTTTGAGAGAGAGAACGCAAGTGGGGGAGGGGCAAAGAGAGGGAGAGACATGGAATCCGAAGCAGGCTCCAGGCTCTGAGCTGTCAGCACAGAGACCAATGTGGGGCTCAGACTCACAGAGAGTGAGATCATGACCTGAGCTGAAGCTGGACACTTAACCAGCTGAGCCACCCAGGCGCCCCACGAGAGCATGAAACTCTTGATCTCAGGCTTGTGAGTTCAAGCCTCGCGTGGGGCACAGGCTTACTTAAAAAAATAATAAATAATAAAATTAAAAACACTTAAAATATATAGTATATATATACATATCTATGTAGATATATCTACATAGGTATATATATCTACATAGATATACATAGACATACATATCTATCTACATAGAGTATAAAATGTTATCACTTCAACATATAACTGCACAAAAATTAATGAGATACTTTATATTCTTCCTCTGGTACTGACTTCTCTAAATCCGGTGTGTAATTTACACTTATAGCACAGACCTGAGGTATTTCCCTCCTCATGTACCAAGGGCTTAAATTCCACTGATGAAAAAATTCAATAAAGCAAAGAGATGAGAATTTCAGAATGAGATATTTGCCCCAATCAGACCAATACATTTCCACAAATAAATTCAATTTTCCAACAGCATTAGAGGGGAATTAAGTAAGTTTCCTGGGTGCTTGGGAATTTTTTTTTTTCTAAACAATGTCTTCTATCCTCTTAGGAACCTCCCAAACACGTTCATCTACCATGCCTTTGCGGTTGCCCCTCTCCTTGCCACCCCCAAGACCAACCTGCCACAGGACAGATGCTGCTTGGGCAGTGGTACATGTATACCAAACACTGGCTGGAATGAAAGGGGTAGCTGAGGCACTATAACCGTGGCGTGTGTTACCCTCAATAAGAAATCAAAGGCCATTAGAATTCTCTTACAATATTCACATTAGGGCCGAGTTAAAATCTGCCTCAGAACTAAAAGTGTCAAGATCTGCCTTATGTTTCTCAGGATGTGATCTGCATAGAACTCTGTATAATATGTCAATTTATGTAGAGTCTACTGCACACAAATGTGTTGAAACTCTAGATTTACATTAATTCAATATGGTGGCCACTAGCCACATGTGGCTAGTGAGCACTCAAAATGTGGCTAGTTCAAACTGAGATATACTGTAAGTGTAAAATGTACAGTGGGTTTTGAAGACTTAATACAAAAAAAAAAAAGAATGTAAAATATCTCACTAATGTTGAAATGATAATATCTTGGATGTACTGGGTTAAATAAAATATATTATTAAAATTAATTTCACTAAATCTTTCTACTTCTAATGTGGCTACTAGAAAATTTAACATTACAGGGGCACCTGGGTGGCTCAGTCTGTTAAGCGGCCGACTTCGTCTCAGGTCACGATCTCACAGTTTGTGAGTTCGAGCCCCGCGTCGGGCTCTGTGCTGACAGCTCAGAGCCTGGAGCCTGCTTCAGATTCTGTCTCCCTCTCTCTCTGCCCCTCCCCCGCTCATGTTCTGTCTCTCTCTCAAAAATAAATAAACATTAAAAAAAATTTTTAATTAAAAAGAAAATTTAACATTACTTATGTGACTTGCATTCTATTTTTATTGGCTACTGCTGCTCTTGTGTAACCAAAAAGCTATAGTTTTCCTAATAAAGGATTTAAAGAAATAGACTTTTTTTTTTTTTTTTTTAAGTACACTCTATCCCAATGTGAGACTTGAACTCCCAACCCTGAGATCAAGAGGTGCCTGCCCTACAGACTGAGCCAGCCAGGGACCCCTAGACACTCACTTTTTATAAAATTCAGTGTTATAAATTGATAAAAAATAGACTGATTATTTAATTGCTTATCTTGGATACAAATGTAGAGCCATCACAGTCTATTCCCTGATGTTCCATGTTAGAGCCACAAAGCAACATCCCATCACACCTGCTCAATTAGAGATGAATGTTGAGGTCACACATGAATGTCTGCATTTTCAAACCATTACAAAAAATTACAAGTTCTTGAAAATTGCCCAATTCATTTCAAGTCCACAACTCAGAGGGGTTTTTGTTGTTGAGGTTTTGGTTTTAGTGGGGAGACAACACAAATGGGATATAGTTAAGTAGTACAATAATTATGTCATTACTTAGACCAGAAACCAGTTACTAGTTTTTTCCCATAAAATTAAAGCAAAAATGACTGACGTTATGCTCTACTTCTTAGTCTAGTCACTCTAGGTAATATCGTAATAGCTATCCCATTTTTTTTTTTAATCAATGTAAATTGAAGGCAGAGAGCAGGTAGTATTTTTAAGGAGAACATGGGCAAAGAGTCAAATAGTGCTGATCTCCTTACAGGCTGCTTAGCTACAAACCCTATTTCATTAACAGCAGCTACAGGGCAATCAGCCCACATGCTCTTCAGAAGAATTGCATATCCTTAAGAGATCACTAGCCAGATTGTCTATGAAAACCATTGCCAACTAGCTTGTGGCAACTGTTTTACTGGAAAAAGCTTTACAAGAGCCTACTTTATTTCACAATCTCAGTTCTGGTTTTTCAAATCACAAATTAATCTAAAGAGCTCCATGTAAGGTCTAACTAAAGGATTTCTCATCTGCAGAATAGGGGGAAGCCTGTGATTTAATAACCACTTTCACTGAACAGCAGGACACACAGAAAATGATTTGCACAATTTGAATGCCAAGTATCATTCTGGGTGCACAGGAGAGAAATGAGTTCATTCCATACAGGGGCTGGCTTAGGGCATGACATCGGGCGTCGTTCTCTCAAGGTGTAAGTGCTAAGTTTAGGTTAGCAGACAGGAGGTGCCAGCATAGGAGGGGAACCTCAGTGTGATCGTGTTCTCTACAACTTTAGAGAAAAGAAAAATAAAAATGAAACAGTAAGTCACCAAAGACTTTCTGGACTTTTCAAAACAGGAATTTCTCAACCTCTTGGGGATAACTTACCAACAAGTCATAAAGCAAACAGCTATTGTCTAATGGGGAACTTATTACTGTAAAGATCACTAAAAAGTTTATCCAAAGTCACAGTTCTCATTTATGTACTGCATTCTAAGGAAACCAAGAGATGTGTTGAGAAACACAAATCAGGACTGCTTACGAAAGGGATTCATTACATCACTATATAAAACTTCATTTTAAATTCAGATTTGCACTTCACATCCATGCGCCAGTGCGTTTATGACAGGGGCAGTGGAGTGAGGGGCCAAAGTGAGGAGAGAGACAAAAGCCAGGGGCATACAACAATCCAAAACAGAAAGTGATCTAAAGATAATTTCTGTTCCACCTTGCAATGTGTCACAAGACTCTCCTTTGGGTGTTAGCCACAATCTATGTTCGAAATACCTATATTATAAATAGAGCATAGACATATTTTATTGGTTGCCTATTCTAACATCCTCTTTGCTGTTAGAAAAGGCCAGTGACTAAGGCAACCAAAGTATAAAGTAACAGAAATCCAACAGATAAAATCACCCAGGGGCACCTGGGTGGCTCATCCAACTCTTGGGTTTGGGTTCAGGTCATGATCTCATGGTTCGTGGGTTTAAGCCCTGTGTCGGGCTCCACACTGACAGTGCAGAGCCTGCTTGGGATTCTCTCTCCCTCTCCCTCTCTAAAATAAATAAAATAAGCATTAAAAAAAAAAAAAAAAACTTAAGGGGAAAAAAAAAAGATAAAATCACCCATATCCTACCATCCCACTCTCCAGAACTACAGTTGACATGTTCATGTAATACCTTTTAACCTACTCAGAGTGTGTATATATTTTCTCTCTTCTAAAATATTAGGGGTGGGGTGCCTAGGTGGCTCAGTAAGTTAAATATCCAACTCTTGATCTCAGCTCAGATCTTGATCTCAGGGTCATCAGTTTAAGCCCTGCATTAGACTCCACACTGGGCATGAAGCCTACTTTGAAAATTAATTAATTAACTAATTAATTAAAATATAAGGGGTACCTAGCTGGCTTAGTCGGTGGAGCATGCAACTCTTGATCTCGAGGTTGTAAATTCGAGCCCCACATTGGGCTAGAGATTACTTAAAAATAAATCTTAAAACATTAGGACCATTGTAATTTTACAGCTTTATATTCACTTTTAATTTTTTAAAATTTTTATATATAGAGAGAGAGAGAGCGAGCGCGCATGTGAGTGGGGGAGGGGGCAGAGGGAGAGAGGGAAAAAGGGAAGGGGAGGGGAAGAGGGAGGGGGAGGGAAGGGGGAGAGGGAAAGAGGGAGGGAGAGAGGGAGGGAGGGAGGGAGAGTGAGAGGGAGGGAGGGAGGGACAGAGAGAGACAGAGAGAGAGAGACAGAGAGAGAGAGAATCCCAAGCAGGCTCCATGCTTAGCACAGAGACTGACAAAGGGCTCAATCTCACAACTGCGATATCATGACCTGAGCCCAAAATCTAGAGTCAGACACTCAACCAGCTGAGACACCCAGGCACCCCACAGAGCCTACATTTAAATATTACAACTTTAGGGTGCGTGGGTGGCTCAGTCATTTAAGCGTTCAACTTCGGCTCAGGTCATGTTCTCCCCATTTGTGGGTTCAAGCCTTGCATCGGGCTCTGTGCTGACAGCTCAGAGCCTGGAGCCTGCTTCGGATTCTGTGTCTCCCTCTCTCTCTGCCCTTCCCCTGGTCACACTCTGTCTGTCTCTCAAAAATAAATAAATGTTAAACTTTTTTTTTTAATATTACAGCTTTACCTATTTAACCATTTGTAATTTAACTATTCATAATTACCTTAGACATTAAGACTCTGGAATTTCAAATTAGAAAAAGATAATTCAAAATAAGTATGCTTGTATAGTAAATATATAATATCGTTGCTTACAAATCCAAATAGTACCTTTATAAGGTAGAAGATCAAGTGTTTGCCTTTACAATAAGTTTATATATAAATCTAATTTTAATTTCCTTAAAAGACAAAATATTAACAGCTGAGTGCCCAATCCAACTACACCTATTGTAATATTCAAATATATTTAGTTACAAATAATAGGATTTGCTTTAAAGTCAGAAACCAACTCTTCCTTGTAAAAATGGACACTGAGATCTAAAAGAACGTGAATTATAGTTCCCTACTAACGTGACAAATTTGAGTATATAGAAGAAGTACTAAATTACTGGGGAGTAGAGCTCAGAAAAGTGAGAACAAGGACAATTTTTTTTATTAAAAATTTTTTTTAATATTTATTTTTGAGAGAGAGAGAGAGAGAGAGCATGAGCAGGACAGGGGCAGAGAGAGAGGGAGACACAGAATCTGAAGCAGGCTCTAGGCTCTAAGCTGTCAGCACAGAGCCTGACGTGGGGCTCGAACTCACAGACCGTGAGATCATGACCTGAGCCACAGTCAGACGCTCAACCGACTGAGCCACCCAGCTGCCCTATATCTACCAGTCATCTTTGACAAAAGGATTCCGAGAACTATGAATTAACAAGGTCTCCAGTTATTTCAGATCTAGTAAGTGTCAAGGAATTTCTTTTTTTTTTTTTTTTTTGATGTTTCTATTTATTTCTGAGACAGAGAGAGACAGAGCATAAGCGGGGGAGGGGCAGAGAGACAGGGAGACACAGAATCCGAAGTAGGCTCCAGGCTCCAAGCTGTCAGCACAGACCCCGATGCGAGGCTCGAACTCACAAACCGTGAGATCATTGCCTGGGCCGAAGTCAGTCGCTCAACCAACTGAGCCACCCAGGCGCCCCTCTTTTTTTTTTTTTTTTTTTTTTTTTTTTTTTAAGGTTATTTATCTATTTTGAAAGACAAAGACAGCACAAGCAAGGAAGGGTCAGAGAGAGAGAATCCCAAGCAGGCTCCATGCTGGCAGCATGGAGCCAAACACAGGGCTTGAACCCATGAACCTCCAGATCATGATCTGAGCCGAAACCAAGAGTCAGAAGCTCAACCAAACGTGCCACCCAGGTGCCCCAGTGTCAAAGAATTTTTAAAAAATGGACGTATTCTCCATACTTGATTTGGGATCGGCACCATATTTGATCACAAATATGTCAGATGAAAGGCGCAACAATATAAACCTAATTCCCTCTAAACTGAAAGTAACACAATTAGACAAGCTTCATCAATTACTCAGTACTCAGTTTATGGTTGAGGCTGCCTGATCACAGGTCTGAGCTCTGGATAAAAACCACAAAACAGACCAAATGTGTGCGTCACTTGGTGACACTTCCACTCCCCCAACCAGACAGACTCCTCCGAGGCAGGGTGGTGTGAGGTCAAGCACAACGGGAGGCTCTGACACTGGATGGGCCTGGGTGCAAACCCTGCCTGCCATTTTATCAGCTATTTCTTTTCAAGACGTTACTTGACTACTGAACAGGCTTTTTCTTCAGTAAAATGGGGAAGGACCGCTCTTTGGGAAGACTGTTATAAAAGTTAAAAAAAAAAAAAAAAAGAAAAACAAATAAATAACAATGGCTTTAAAGCATGTCCCCCATGCGTTGCTGGGGGCACAGTAGTGCTGGCTTTTTCCTTCCTCCCACAACATTCCTTTCATGGGTACTTCTTATGTTAAATCCACTTCCTCAATGCCCTGGGGAACAGATTAATGTATCAGATTAGCCACGTTAAATAATAAAGTCAGTTTACCCTGCCATGTCAAATGCGTGCATTTTAATGGGTCTTTGTGTCCTATGCTGAGGGAGGGAGTTTGTAACACTGTGATTTAGAGTAAGTATGTAACAGGAGAAAAGAAAGACAGGAGGGTCCCGTGGTTCTTTGATCAAGTTATCTCCTTACATAGTTCACCTAAGGATAGCTCCAGGTCCTAAAAAGACTAAAGGTGAAAACAACTATGTGATATCCAAATGAAAGAAAAAGATGGAAAGTAAGAACCTTGGTTTAAGAGCAGGCCAAATAACCAATGACTATCACTAAATTTATATGGCACTACCTATGTTCCAGGCACTGTTTTAAGCACTTGCCATCTATTTATTTACTCATTTCATCCTCACGACAACTCTGCGACCTAGATATATTTGTACCCCCATTTTATAGAGGAGGAAACTAGGTACAGAATTTTAAGTGATTTACCCAAGGTCATACAGGTAGTCATGGCACAGAGCTGGAACCCTAATCCACACTTGAACTCAAAACCCTGAGATCAGGAGTCACATGATCTACCAACTGAGCCAGCCAGGTACCCCCATCTTATGGTATTTTAAACAGGCATATACAGTGTTTGAATGAAAGAATCTATCCGTCCCATTGTAAGTGGCCCGCATCTAGAATGAATCTCTAATTACATCACAATTTAAACGGTGCACTAAAAAACAAGCACATTCAGAGCAGGCAATCAGTGTGGGGAGTCCGAGAACTTGAATGTTTTGCCCAGTAAGAAGACTTGGGGAACAGGAAGTGGGGTTCTAAGAGGGTAAGACAATTACAGAAGTTTGGCTCTTTGATACGTGGAGATGCGTACGTGAAAGGGTGAAACACTTCAGAACCAATCTGCTTCCTCGTTAACACCTACCCCAGATCCTGCCCTCTGGAGTATGCCCTCTGCCAACAGAGGTTCCCTACCCTGGCTGCAGATCAGAATTACAAGAGCAATTTTTTTTTTTCTTTGAAAGTAGAGGTGCCTGGGAAATCAAACCAGATTTGTCAAAGTGGAATCCCTGAGGCAGGGATCCACGTTTTGCTATTTAACATCTCTCGGATGATGCTAACGTGTGGCCACTTTGAGAACCCTGGAATGAGAGCAGGGATCAGGGTTCAACTCTGGAATCACCTGACCGGCTTTCAGAAGCCAGATGCTGGTCTTTACTCCGGATGTACTGAATAATAATCTCCAGGCCTGGGATCCAGGCAGTTGTAATGAAGCAGAACACTGCAGTGACTGTATAAAGCCTATGGCATGAGATGAGGTTGAAGAAATATGAACCCTTGTCCAGGGGCAATAAGGAAGTCTGAAAAGTTTTAGGCAGACTGGTGACAATTTGATTTATATTTCAGAAAGATCCCTCAGGCTGCCATAATCAAGGTGAGATTTGGCAGTGGCTTGAACCGGGGCAGCAGCCTCAAAGCTGTTTTGAGGTGGACGTCTTCCAGAGTTATTAAAGAGGGAGGTGGGAGGGGGCTTGGTGACTGTCTCAAGGGCAAAGGTGACCCAGACAAAGGGAGGAGTAAGGGACAACCTCCCGGGTTCCTGCGGCCTTTGGTGTTCAAATGCAGGCTAAACGTTCACCCTGAGAAATGTCGCAGCAGTAACTCTGACGCTGGGAGAGCCGCGGGGCTGGGTGGCCTCCAAAGACTATTCGGTCTGTAAATTACAATCAGGCTCCATCCCCTCAAGACATTAAGATTGCTGCAACCCAAGAATAAATGCTTTGGGGGAAGTAGCACATTGCTATTTAACAGAAAGGGTCTGGGGCTTGTACTCTGACGCACAAACTCTCCCATTCCCCGCCCAGAAAAGGAGTCAGGAAGGGAAAAGAAAATCAGCCAGAAAGCTCAGAGCCAAAACACACATGGGCCATGATGAGAGCGTCTGACTGTCTCCCTGCATGTGCTTGCTTGCCACCAGTCCATTTTCCACATTTGATCTGAATACTCCCCTACGTTAAATCCCTCTGATGACTTTGCATTGTTCTTGGGCCGAAAAACAAAATCTGTAAAATCAAAGCAGACCAGCGTTGTGCTTCCGGCACGGATCCAGGTGCCCCCACTTAGGTGTGTGGGAGCAAGTGGCAGCCAGTTAGCCTCCCTGTGCTTCAGTTTCCTCACCTGTGAGAAAGGACAGACAACAGGACGTCACAGGATCACCGTAAGGACTAAATGACTCAATGTGTAGAAGCACTTAAGACACAGCTGGCACAACACGTTAAGTGTCTGTGTTATTAATGTGACCGATGGCCTGGTGAGCCCTGTCTTTCTTGTCTCGGCTGCCACCAGCCTGCCGGCTGAGCTCCCGGCGCTCGCTCTGCTCTTCTTTTAGCTGCTCAAAAACACCAAGACGCCCCTCACCCCCCACCGGACCCTCCTTCTGTCCCTGCCACCGCCGGGGACCCGAACACCAGGACTCCATAACGGACGCATAACCACCACCGCTGGATGCCAGCTCCACGAGAGCAGGAAGAGCCTTGGCTGCTGCCCGGTAGCGTGTTCTCCCCCTCACCCCCCAGCATCCAGCACAGTGCCCGGCTCGTGACAGGTACTCCAAAAACACGCACCGAACGAATAAACCGCGGGGGTATTATCCCTCTGTTGAATCAGCCAGATTCTCCCAGGCGAGGACACTGCATCTAGGAAGAGTTATTCTGAGGGCCAGGCCAACCAACCTCAAGATCAAAAGTCGCGTGCTTTACTGACTGAGCCAGTCAGGCACCCCAATTTTCATTTTTATTTTTTTAAAAAAAGTTTTTGAATGTTTTATTTTTGAGAGAGAGAGAGAGAGAGAGAGCGAGCATGAGTGGGGAAGGGAAGAGGGAGAGGGAGACACAGAATCTGAAGTAGAGTCCAGGCTCTGAGCTGTCAGCACAGAGCCCGATGCTGGGCTCGAACCCACAAACCATGAGATCATGACCTGAGCTGAAGCCGGACGCTTAACCAACTGAGCCGCCCAGGTGCCCCTATTATATATTTTATTTAAAGTAGGCTCCACGCCCAATGTGGGGCTTGAACTCAAAACCCCGAGATCAAGAGTTGGATGCTCTACCGACTGAGCCAGCCAGGAGCCCTTTGCCAACTCTTTAAAACAGAAAGAACATAGTCCTTGAGAAACAACTGCATTGGGCAAGCAAAGTGTCATGTCAAAATTTCCAGGCTTGAGGGCAACTGAAGGGAGAAGAAGCGCCAAGAGGCTGGTAGAAGCCTGTGGGTATTGTATCTTTGGATAAAGCCCCAATTACAAAGTCAGAAAAGCATCCACTGATCTGGAATGCTATGTAAGTTATTAATATTCTTCAAAGACAGGAAATTGAAATAAACCAGAGAAAGGGAGCTTAAATTTCTGAATCTCGGTATCACAGACCCATAATATAGCTCACTACTTACTGGAGAGAAGCAAGAACCTTTTCCCAAGTTTATTCAGGCCACTTCCCCTAAAGAGATATTAAGGTAATCCTGGTCACTAAGTACGCAGCAATACACAACTGGGGCTGACAACACACATCCATGGATCCTGCGTTGGAACTCCTTCCTTCAAAGTTACTGTGGTTTAGGGCAGAACCTCAAATTCAAAGGGCATTTGTGGTGGTTATAAAACACGGCCCTAACTTCTTTAATACTCCTCCAATTGAGACAAGGGGTCTTTGTCCCCTCCCCTTGAATCTGGCCAAGGCCACGACTGCTCCAACCAACAGAGTACAACAGAAGTGTCGATATGCAACTTCCAAGCCTTCCGTCCGATTCTCTTAGAAGGCTCGTTCCCCAGAACCCAGCCAACACCCTGTGAGAAGCCCAAGGCAGGAGAGGCCACGTGAAGGCATTTGGTCTGCAGTCCCAGCTGAGATGAGCCTTTGACTCATCCCAGCCTGGGCATCAGATCTGTGGGTGAAGCAGCCTCCGGACGATGGCTGCCCTGGACGTTCAAGGCAGCTGTGGGCCCAGACACTGTGCAGCAAAGACAGCCACCCCTGCTGTGCCTATCTGAATTTCTGCCCACGGCATCCGTGGACGTAACAAAACGGTCGGGGCTTTGTGCCACTGAATCTGAAGAGGGTTATTGCATTTGATAACTACAGCAACATCTTTACTAACACAGTGATAGAATCCATGTTTACGGAGTCTATCTTCCATGAGAAAGAGTTTGCAGGTTTTTTTATTCTAATTTTTTAAAATATATAATTTACATCCAAATTAGCATATAGTGCAACAATGATTTCAGCAGTAGACTCCTTAGTGCCCCTTACCCATTTAGCCCATCCCTCCTCCCCCAACCCCTCCAGTAGCCCTCAGTTTTTTCTCCATATTTACAAGGCAAAGAATTTGCAGTGTTAAAGGAAAAGGCTTCACTGTTAAAACTAGTTTAATAGTAAACCCCTTCTCTCTCTGTGCACTCAGTCTCCATCTACAAATTGACAATCCCCAAGTTTACATCCCCAGCCCTATCCTCTCTCACGAGCTCCAGTCTTATACCTGACTGCCTATTCAGCATCTCCACTTGGATATCTAAAGAGCACCCCAAACCAACCTCCTCATTAAAGACCTCTCCCGGCCAACTTCCCCATTTTCGCAAATGACAACTCCATTTTTGCATGGGCTCAGGCCACAAACCTTGAAAATAAGCCTGGGGGCGCCTGGGTGGCTCAGTCGGTTAAGCATCTGACTCTTGGTTTCAGCTCAGGTCATGATCTCACAGTTTGCGAGTTCGAGCCCTGCATCGGGCTCTACACCACTAGTGTGGAGCCTGCTTCGGATTCTCTCTCTCTCTCTCTCTCTCTCTCTCTCTCTCTCTCACTGCCTGTCCTGTGCTCTCTCTTTCTCTCTCAAAATAAATAATAAACATTTAAAAAAAAAAAGAAAAAGAAAAGAAGCCTTGATTCCAACCTCTCTCCTCTTCCTCTTCCTTCCAACATCCAATCCATTAACAAATCCTGTTGGCTCTACTTTCAGAATGTATCTAGAATGTGAGCATCTCTCACCATCTCCTCTGCTGCTACAATCTTAATCTGAGCCAGTGTCGCTTCTCACCTAGCCCACCTCCTATCTCGCTGCCACCATGTGCTACATTCCTAACTGGTCTTGGTGTGCTCACCCTTGTCCCTCCACAGTCTAATCTCCACATTACAGATCCTTTCAAGAGAGAAGTCCTATCATTCCATTCTTCTGTTCAAAGCCCACTCAGAAAAAAATCCAAACCCCTACCTCAGCCCACCAGACAACCCATTTTGCTCCTGAAGGCCTCTCTGACCTCCTTTCCCACTGCTCTCCCCTTTGCCCACACTGGTCCCCTTTCTCCTTCTGGAACATACCATGCCTGCCTGGAAAGCTCTTTCCCTGGACTACTGTGTGGCTCGCTCTCTGACCTCACTCACACCTCTGCACAAAATATCCCTTCACACCACTCCATGGAAGAGAGCACATCTACGCCGGCTGAGTTTTTCTTCACGGTACTCGACAGCCGCCAACATACCACGGATTTGTTTTTTATCTCCTTCCGCCACCGCCTGCTAGGGGATGTAAGCTGCACAAGAGCAAAGACTCTCTTTTGCTCACTGCTACTTCCCCAGTACCTACAGGATGTTCAAACATTTGTTGACTAAATGAATGAAAATTATATAAGTGTGTGTGTGTGTGTGTGTGTGTGTTTTTTAATCTGCAACATTCTTCTAGCACAGAGAAGACTGAAATGCCTTAAAAAGCTAATGAACTTCATGGAAGAACATACACTGGTCTTCCTTCAGCATGAGCTAATAGGTGCAATGATTCATGCAGATTTACCAGAAGAGACAAACAAATGACAAAATTTCCCAAGAGAAGAGCTTATATTAAAACATAAGCCTCAGAAGAAAAATTTTTGAAATACAAAGCTAGGGACACCTGGCTGGCTCGGTTGGTGGAACATGGGACTCTTTGATCTCGGGATTGTGAGTTCAAGCCCTGTGTTGGTCTTAGAGATTACTTAAGGAAACAAAAATAAAATAAAATTTGAAAAAAACCTTAAAAAAATAAAATATAATAAAGTTAAACTGATATAGTCATTTCTCCTTAAATGCAATAATGAGACTTTAGCACCCTGATATCATCTAAAAGAGGGTATATTTCGGGGCGCCTGGGTGGCTCAGTCGGTTGGGCGTCCGACTTTGGCTCAGGTCACGATCTCGCGGTCCGTGAGTTTGAGCCCCGCATCAGGCTCTGGGCTGATGGCTCAGAGCCTGGAGCCTGCTTCCGATTCTGTGTCTCCCTCTCTCTCTGCCCCTCCCCCGTTCATGCTCTGTCTCTCTCTGTCTCAAAAATAAATAAAACGTTAAAAAAAAATTTTTTTAAAGAGGGTATATTTCATGGCACGTGCCTGTTGGTAGTTATCTGGGAATCCAGGAAATTACAGCCTAACTTAATATTGACTTACAGACACTGAAATAAGGCATCTCAGAAAACAGAAAACCACTTGGATGAGTAAGTTTATTTTGAGATATTCCCAAAGTAAAAGGTCTAAGACCCAACCTAGAGTCATAGTAAACTGCTTTACACAGTAAATCAATTGTCTGCTCTTCAATGCTTTGCCCTCAAGACACTTGGGCTCCAGCTCAGTAACAAAAAAACATTTCTGCTATTGTTGTTCAAGAGCTCTTAAAATATATAAAATCCAACCTGCTCACTTTACAGACATGGAAACAGACCATTGACGTGAGCGTCGGGAACAAAATCCGGCGGGCAGCCTCTTGACTTAGTTTCCGGTTCTTTCCACCACACTATGACTTAAGAGGCAAGGAGTGGATCGAGCCTTAAGCTTTATAACTGGAAAAAATGTGGTTAGAGAGGAAAAGACGACTGACTGCAAAGAGAAAATCATCTACCCAGGCAGAAAATGAGGGTCATAGTTGTTATTCTCTTGAAGAGGTATTTTGTTTTTGGCCTTAAAAAAAAAAAAAAGTTGACCACATAAATGTGACCTCACCAGAGAAAAATGCACAGAAACAAAATGCATCATTTCTCAGAGGTTTTCTTTCCTTGTTGCTCAGTGTTACTGAGATATAGTTGACACATCACATCATGTTACTTTTAGGTGCACCAACTAATGGTTTGATATTGTGAAATGACCACCAGAAGCTCAGCTAATGTTTTTTTCTTGAGATGAGAACGTTTAAGATCTATTCTCTTAATAATACAATACAGTATTATTAACTATGGTCACCCTGGTATATATTATACCATCTCACAGGTTTTCTGGCCCATCTGTGACATGTAAGAGGACACATGTAAAGGTGTCACTGGTTCACTAAACACTTGAGTGCCTCTGCCAAGCCACGAGGGACAGAAAACTGGAGAATTCATAGTCCGCAGCAGAGCAAGAGGAATGTACAACGTCAGGGGCCACACAACTCTAAAACAAGGCAGATAGTGCTCGTGGGAGCTGTACAATCTGGTCCGTACCGTCAAAGAAGATATGGTTTTGAAAGAAGAGCAGACATGTAACAAGATAATTACGTGTAAATGGAAATTACATGTAAATGGACATGAGAAGGCAGATACTTTACAAGGTATAGAGTCTCTCCAGGAGAAATGGTAACGCTAGAGAGGAAGGGGTAACCAGTCTCAGCACTGGGAATTAGCATGTGCAAACACACAAGTGCTCCAGAGAACATGACATAGGTCTCTTGGTTCACCATGATCCAAAACCTCACGAAAGTGGTAGTAAAGCAGGGGCAGTGGGTATAAACCCACAAGGACAAAGAATGGGAAATGACGTAACAGTGGACAAAAGCTATCAATAAAGTTCTGGAATCCAGAAAGTGGAGACATGATCACTGACCTAGAACAGCTGAGAAAACTAAATAGTAAGTGCCTGCAGAAGGGATTTCTAACCAGAGGTACACTGTATGACCCCCCAAAAGTTCAAAGTTGGAGAGGGTAGGTATGGTTGATGGCAGGGATGAAACGTTTAGCTGAAAATAAGAGAACTCGTTGAAAAATCTGTATTATTGAAACTCCCCCAAATAATTACCTCTCTCTGAACCCAGCAAGAGACAGAGTACTTACTGTCTGGAGAAAGCCAAGTACAGACCTGGGGACACCAGACACAGATGAGGGCGAGACGTTCACTGAACTAAAACAACAGAGATTAGGTGAGAAGCTACATACATCAGGTCCCAGAATCCCGGTAGCCAGGGCTTTCCCCAATCACTCCACAGTGAAGCTCGACAAGCACATAAGACCATTCAACTTGAACTGAGAACTAAAAAGTACTACACTTTTTGTTTCAAGTAAGCTCTAAGTCCAACATGGGACATTTGACATTTGACATTGACAGCCAAACTGAAAATTAAGTAGATGGCTTGAAAGATAGAGCCAAGGAAACATCCTAGAAGATACTCTAAAACAAAAAAGATGGAATACAGAAGCAGAGGGGAGACAAAACAAAACTCTGATGATCCAATATCTGACCAAGAGGATTCCCAGAAAAAGAGAAGGGAAAAATGGTAAGGCAGGAATTATCAAAAGAAAGAATAAGAATTTCCCTTTCCAGATGGAAAGGGGCCCATCTACTACCCAGTCCAATGAATGAAAACTGACCCACACTAAGGCACATCCAGTGAGATTTCAACACAGGAAATAAATAAGTTATACAAGCTTCCAGAGAAAAGAACCGGGTCTCTTGGAGAAGATCAGAAATCAGAACAGCATCGACTTTCGGCACAAACACTGAAAGATTCAAAGCCAACTGAGCCAACAAGGCCTTCAGAATGATGAGCAAATGATGTGACGCCTGAATAATCATTCAAGTGCGAAGAAAAATAAAAGATATTTCAGATAACTCAGGTACTCAAAAAACTGACTTTCCACACACCTTTTCTTGATAGCATGTTACTGGAATGTGTGCTTCAGCAAATGAAGAAGACAGGGGATCTGGGAAAAAGGGAATCCAACATAGGAGACCCTGACTGTAGCAGGACAGGGATGGGGGTGGGGGTGATTGCCAAGAAAATAAAGACTAGATGGCCAGTGTGTTTAAGCATTCGAAGTAAACTGCCAGGCATTTGAGAAACCTGCCAGAGCGTTTTGGGGAAGTTGGCAGTAGATACAAAGAAAACTAAGCAAGTTTTAAAAATAAAAATATTAACTCCAGGAAAAAAAACAAATATTTGTATATGAAAGGAAACGCAATCATAATACGCTGCTTGGCTTACCAGTGAGCAATATTTAGTCAAAATAATACACATCGTTGGCAGTTTAGCCCAAGTGGATTAAAACTTATGACCACTCTACTATAAGGGATGGGAAGGAACAGTGGTGGCGAAAGAAATACATCCTCACCAATGACGACAGGAAGTTAAACAGTATCTAAAATTTTGATAGGTCAAAAACGGCAGTGTAAGCACATTACTGAAAAGCACGAAAGTAAATATGAGCAGAAAAAGCCCAATACTTGGAAAGTGGCAATCTGGGAAGCACTCTGCTTAGAAGTAAGGAGGAGTGGGACAGAGGGCTGTTGTTTGCGATGTAAGTCAACGTCTTCAATTTCTAAATTATTGATATGCATTTTTGGGTAAGAATCATAATTCTGTTTTCAAGTGAAATGCTTAATGCCAAGATAAAATAAAATTTAGGTACCATCCATTCATTGTCCCTCGGAAGCAACCTCCTTACTTCACTCATTCATCCATCTGTTCATTCAGAAAAGAAAAACACACCAGTCAGGAACCAAGAGCCAGGTATGGAGTGACGAACGAAACAGGTCTCTGCCCTCCTTGAGATGGAGGAAGACAGACAAGTAAATAAGGAAGTAATTACCACTTGTGATAAGAGCAATAAGATGACAGGATAGTGAGTGACTGGGGTCAGGCTGGCATGCTCTAGATAGTCAGGGAAGGCATCTTGGAGGAAGTAACTATTTGTCCTGGCTTCTAAAGGAAAACAGACCTCTTGATGTTAAAACCTTAGCTTGGAGTTTCCAGGACCAAAAAGACAGTGTAAATTCAAATGTTAAAATGGCAGGCGTATGCATAGGAATTCTTTTTTTTTTTTTAATGTTTATTTATTTTTGAGAGACAGAGTGCACGCGGGGGAGGGGCAGGTGGAGAGGGAGACAGAATCCGAAGCAGGCTCCAGACTCTGAGTTGTCAGCACAGAGCTCCATGCAGTGCTCGAACTCCCGAACCATGAACCGTGAGATCATGACCTGAGCCGAAGTGCGGCTTAACCAACTGAGCCACCCAGGCATCCCTTAGGAGACTTGGCTGCTCCAACTCCTCACCAAGACCAAAGGCCTGGTCTCCTGCCCAGAGTGGCCTTTAAACTAAAAATCCTTGGTAAAGACATAGATAAATGCCACACTCCCAACCCCATGTTAAGCAGCTGTCTTCTCCCTTTTTTTGGTAAGGTTCCATTTGCTTTTTGCCTCTGTAGGTTTCCCCAGTTTTTTTTGAACGCTCAGTTTATCCAGCATTTCTTGGTGTTTTGCACAACAGGGTTTTCAGGGTACCCAGTCTACCACAGAGCTGGAACAGAAGTCAGGATGAGAGAAGAACAGGAATTTAAGAAAACTTCAGAGGTAACACTGACAGGATTTGCAGATGACTTGAAGAGAAGCAGGGGTATGAGGAAACAGGGAAATGAAAGAGATTCCCAGATTTGGGGTTTGCACAATGGGGTACATGATGATGCCATTTACTTCGACTGGGGAAAACTGAGTGGGGAGAACAGCACAAGCTTGTGACAAGAAACTTTAAGAGTTGTGTTTTAGGGGCGCCTGGGTGGCGCAGTCGGTTAAGCGTCCGACTTCAGCCAGGTCACGATCTCGCGGTCTGTGAGTTCGAGCCCCGCATCAGGCTCTGGGCTGATGGCTCGGAGCCTGGAGCCTGTTTCCGATTCTATGTCTCCCTCTCTCTCTGCCCCTCCCCCGTTCATGCTCTGTCTCTCTCTGTCCCAAAAATAAAAAAAATAATAAAATAAAAAACATTGAAAAAAAAAAAAAAAGAGTTGTGTTTTAGGCAAGATGCACGGGAGACAACACCAAGCTGTCTGAGGGGAAATGTCAGGTAGGCAGCAGGACGCAGGGATCGGGAGTCTGGAGAGGCCCAGGTTGGGAGTACACCCCTGGTAATCATCAGAATGGAGATGATGTTTAAAGCCAAAATAATGGATGAGATAACCTGGGGACAGAATATAGAAGAAGGAAGGAAAAGAAAGCCCCAGACGGAGGCCTGAGGTCCTTCAAACATGAGTGTTCAGGTAGAGGATGAACCAGGAAAGGAAGCTGGGAAAGCCCAGTGAGACAAAGAAAAACCAGAGGAATAGGCTGTCACAGAAGCCATTTCATTTCATTTTGTTTCGTGAGAGAGAGAGAGAGAGAGCAGGGGAGAGGGGCAGAGGGAGGGAGAGGGAGAGAGAGGGGGAGAGAGAGAGAGGGAGAGAGAGAGAGATACATTTAGACATTTGAGAAATATGGGCAGCTGCTCAACCAACTCAGCCACCCAGGCACCCCCACAGTGTTTAAAGAAAAAAGGTTATTTGGGGCGCCTGGGTGGCTCAGTCGGCCACCCAGTCGGTGTCCGACTTCGGCTCAGATCATGATCTCACAGCTCGTGAGTTCCAGCCCCGCGTCGGGCTCTGTGCTGACAGCTCAGAGCCTGGAGCCTGCTGAGGATTCTGTGTCTGCCTCTCTCTCTGCCCCTCCCCCATTCGTGCCATGTCTCTGTCTCTCAAGAATAAACATTTAAAAAAAATTAAAGAAAAAAGGTGTTCACTTGTGTCCAATATCACTAAAAGGGTGAGCAAAATGGTGACAGAACCCATCCAATGTGGTACTGCAGAAGTCTCTGGTAATACTCCAGTCCACCATACCTAGTCTTTCCATCAATTAGGTTAATGTTTCTGAACCCCAAGACAAATTCATCAGGATCACAAAGGTACTGAACCCACTCTTGTTACTTTTCTTCCTAAAAGAAAAGTCCCACTGGAAGACTATTTTTTCACTTTTGTCACTTAATCTGACACACACAAAGTAATTTTTTTAATTTTTTAAATGTTTTTATTTATGTTTGAGAGAGAGAGAGACAGAGCATGAGCAGGGGAGGGGCAGAGAGAGAGAGACACGGGATCCAAAGCAGGCTCCAGGCTGTGAACTGTCAGCACAGAGCCTGACGTGGGGCTTGAACTCACAAACCATGAGATCATAACCTGAACCGAAGTCGGACGCTCAACCTTCTGAGCCACACAGGCATCCCAATAAGTAATTTAAAAGGGCTCAAGAAGAATGACCCCTAGAGATAGTGATTATTTTCCCTCAAGAGATTTAGAAATCTCCAGAATTTCTCCACTATTCCAATCTACCTAGGGTCAGAAATGTTCAGGTCTTAAGAAGGAATCAACACTATCCAACGTATTACATGTAACAGCAGAGAGATTACTCTAACCATAAAGATCAGTATTTAAATCTGTACTCTGGACTATGGCCCTCTGGCCAGCCCTAGACCCAGGAGGTTCTGAAAATTAAATTTAGGGGGAGGAGGGAGGCAAGTACTTCATTTCATTGTCCTCAGTACACTAACCATAAGCATCCCCGAATTTGTTTCTGTAGGAGCTTGAATTCCAGAAGAGATATTTATGCCAGTTAAAAACGTTTTAAGGAAGAAAAATTAAATACATCCAAAATATACATAGAACTCTTAAAACTCTCTCAAAAAAACAACCCAACTTAAAAATGGGCAAAAGATCTGAACAGGCATCTCACCAAAGAAATACCCATGGCAAATATGCATATGAAAAGATGCTCTTCATCATACACCCATAGGGAACTGCAAATTAAAACAATGATACCACTACACCCTTATTAGAATGGTCAAAATCTGGGGCACCTGGGTGGTGCAGTAAGTTAAGCATCCAACTCTTGATCTCAGCTCAGGTCATGATCTCACAGTTTGTGAGTTCGAGCCCCGCATCGGGCTCTGGGCTGATGGTGTGGAGCCTGCTTGGGATTGTCTCTCCTTCTCTCTGCCCCTCCCTTGCTTGTGCTCGTGCCTGCGCTCACTAGCTCTCTTTCTCTCTCTCTCAAAAATAAACAAAAAACTGAAAAAACTTAAAAAAAAAAAATGGTCGGAATCCAAAATACTGAGAACAGCAAATGCTCATTCATTGTTGGCAAGAATGCAAAATGGTACAGACACTTAGGAAGATAGTTTAGCGGTTTCTTATAAAACTAAACATACTCTTAACATATGATCTAGCAATCGTGATCCTTGGTATTTAACCAAATTAGCTGAAAATGTGTATCTACACAAAAACCTGCACATGAATATTTATAGCAGCTTTATTCATAATTGCCCAAACTTGGAATCAATCAAGATGTCCTTCAATAGGTGAGTGGATAAACAAACTGTGGTACACAGAGACAATGGAGTATTAATCAGCAATACAAAGAAACGAGACTATCAAGCCACAAAAAGATAGGGAGTGTTGCTAAGCGAAGGAAGGCACTCTGAAATTGGTACACACTGTCTAATTCCATCTATATGGTATTCTGGAAAAGACAAAACTATGGAGACAGTAAAAACGATCTGGCTGCCAATGGTTTGGGAGAGGGATGAGACAGTTTGAGAGCACGGGATTTTTTGGGCAGTGAGATTACTTTATGTGACACTGTAATGGAGGATACAAGTCTTCATCCATTTGTCAAAATCCACAGAATGTGTAACAAAGTGAAGTCTAATGTTAACTGTAGGCTTCGGTTAATAATGTATCAATATTGGCTCAAGGGGCACCTGGCTGGCTCAGTCAGTGGAGCTTGGGACTCTTGATCTTGGGGTTGTGAGTTCAAGCCCCATATATGGTATAGAGATTGGGGCACCTGGGTGGCTCAGTCAGTTAAGTGTCTGACTTCGGCCAGGGTCACAATCTCACGGTTCATGAGTTCAAGCCCCACGTCAGGCTCTGTGCTGACAGCTCAGAGCCTGGGGACTGCTTCAGATTCTGTGTCTCCCTCTCTCTCTGCCCCTCCCCCACTCATGCTCTGTCTCTCTCTGTCTCTCTCTCTCTCTTAAAAATAAATGAACTTTAAAAAATTGTATTTAAAAACATATATATACTGGCTCATCAATAGTAACAAATGTACAGCACACTAATGCAGGATGTTCATAACTGAAGAATCTCTGGGGGGGAGAGAGGAGAGGGTATATGGGAACTCTGTACTTTCTGCTCTATTTTTCTATAAACCTAAAATGGCTCTAAAAAATATATGCATATATATATATAATATACGCATATATATATATATAGTATATAGTATATATATATATAGTCTATTAATTTTTAAAATGTCTGAGTTGGGAAGCCTGGGTGGGTCAGTCAGTTAAGCGTCCCTCTTTCGGTTTTGGCTCAGGTCATAATCTCATGGTTCATGAGATCAAGCCCCACACTGGGCTCTGCACTAAATTAGCGCAGAGATTGCTTGGGATTCTCTCTCTCCCACTCTCTCTGGCCCTCCCCTGAGTACACGCTTGTACTCTCTCTCTCAAAATAAATAAAACAAACAAACAAAAATGTATGAGTTGATGGGGCGCCTGGTTAGCTCAGTCAGTGAAGCATGCAACTCTTGGTCTCAGGGTTATAAGTTTGAGCCCCACGTTGGCTATAGAGATTACTTACACTTAAAAATAAAAAATCTTATGGGACACCTGGGTGGCTCAGTTGGTTAAGCGTCCGACTTTGGCTCAGGTCATGATCTCATGGTTTGTGAGTTCAAGCCCCATGTCAGGCTCTGTGCTGACAGCTCAGAACCTGGAACCTGCTTCAGATTCTGTGTCTCCCTCTCTTTCTGCTCTTCCCTCACTCACACTCTGTCTCTGTCTCTCCCTCAAAAATAAATAAACGCTAAGAATTAAAAAAAAATAATAATCTTAAAGAAAAAATAAAAAACAAAATAAAATAAAATGTATGAGTCGAGCTTTATGAAAAATATTTTTAAAGATAAATCTGACCCATGGGGGTGCCTAGGTGGCTCAGTTAAGCGTCTGACTTCGACTCGGGCCATGATCTCTCAGTTCGTTGAGTTCGAGCTCCACATCGGGCTGTCTGCTGTCAGCACAGAGCCCTCTTCGGATCCTTTGCTCCCTCTCTCTCTGCCCCTCCCCTGCTTGTGCGCTCTCTTTCTCTCTCTCTTTCAAAAATAAACATCAAAAAAAATTTTTTTAAGAAAATCTGGCCCACAAAGTTTAAATTATATTCAAGATAGAATATGAGCTATCTCCCCATAAATAAAAATTTTCTATTCAGTCTTCTCAAAAATGAATAATATACTTGGAAAAATAAGTCACCTCATGTACATCATAGTTTTGCATGATGTAAGCACTCAGAAAAGATGATCTTATCGCATCCACATAAGAGGTTATGAAAAGGCTCAATTACTCATGAAATTATAATTCAACAATGTGAGGTAGTGGACATGGTTTAAAAAGAGAAAGAAAAAATGAAGAATTTAGAAACATCACTGCATCGGGGGCAGTTTATGATCTAAATTCTAAAAACCACACAGGGATGGATGGATGGATGGATGGATGGATGGATGGATGGATAGATCATCACACCCATGCAGAACCTGACCTGAAGCATGAATTCAGGTTGGATTTTCCAGTCAATCGTTCAGCCAAAGAGAACCCGGAGGTGGCTAAGATAATGTAACAATCCTGTCAAGTAGACTTTGTTCCCATTTTACAGATAAGGACAGAAATGTTAAGTGACCACAAAGATAATTATACAAGCAGAACACAAACTTGGGAGTCTTCAAATTCCCAGGCTAGTGGAATCAAATTATCTAAGTCTTATCTCTACTATGTGATCTCTGACACGAAAATTCCTCCTCTAATTGGTTATACAAACAATTACAAGAAAGGAACATGAGAATTTTATTTACATTACATGCAATAAATCAAAGTTAACTTCATTATAAAGACACATCTGAAACAGATATGTCTGAAATTTATTATAAAGACGTGTCTGAAAATAATTAAAGCAGCCAGAAACTGTCTTAATATATATAGTCCATCAGTAAAACAAGACTAAACATTAATCTGGTAAAGGTCATGATTCTTTCGGTAACCATAATCCACCACTGATTAATATTAAGGTCCATAAATACCAAGAGGAGTAAACAGAATTAAAAGAAATCTCCAGGGGCACCTGGATAGCTCAACTGGTGAAGCGTGTTGACTCTTTTTTTAAGTTTGTTGTTTGTTTGTTTGTTTATGTATATATGCATGTAATCTCTATACCCAGCATGGGGCTCAAACTCACAACCAGGGTGGTATGCTCCTCCCACTGAGCCAGCCAGGCACCAAGAGTATGGGACTCTTGATTTGGGGATGGGGTGTACAGATTACTTAAAATCTTTAAGAAGAGAAACAAATAAAAAGAGAGAAAGAAAGAAATCTTTTTTTTTCTTAGTAAACTACAGTTCTATCGTTTATCTTTCTCTCTAAAACAACAACGATTTCTAAACCCTGTAAACATGACTTCACCAATCTGAAAGAAGACTTTACAGCTTATCGGCCTTTCTCAAACTAAGGACCACCTGCATCAGAATATCTGACTGCCTGTTAAAATGACCTTAGATCTAGTAAATCAGACTCCCTGGGGCAAAATCATAGAGTCTTCTTTTTCTTTTTTACAACAAGTACGGTGGGGGTTCTTGTGCTAAAATCTTTAGACCAGCAGTTTTCAAACTTTTTGCTCTCAGGACCCCTTTATAACCTTAAAAATAAGGACCCCAAAGGTTGCACCTATCTGTATTTATGTATTTGAAATTAAAACAGAAATTTAAAAAATATTTATTAACTCATTTTAAAAATAATAAACCTATGTTAACATAAGTAACATTTCTATGAAAAATAACTTTATTTTCCAACACAACAACAACAAAAATTAGTGGAAAGAGTGACACTGTAAAAGTTTTGGAAATTTCTCTAATGCCTGACTTAATAGAAGACAGATGGATTCTCATATCTGCTATTGCATGCGATCGGCTGCAGTATGTTGCTTTGAAGCACATGAAGAAAATGTGACGTCACGCTAGTTGGAAGAGGGAGGAGAGTATCTTAATAGCCTTTTCAGATAATTTTGGATATTCCTTAACACCACACCCAAATTCAATAAGTGTAGTTTCTTTTCTTTTTTTTTTTTTTAACGTATACTTATTTTTGAGAGAGAGAGAGAGAGAGAGAGAGAGAGAGAGAGAGAGAGAGAACGAGGAGCACAGGCTAGCAGGGGAGGGGCAGAGAGAGAGGAAGGCAGATAACCAGTAGCAGGCTCCGCCCTATCAATGCAAAGCCCAACTTGGGGCTTGAACCCATGAACTGTGAGATCATACAAACTTGAGCCAAAGTTAGACGCTCAACCAGCCGAGCCACTCAGGTGCCCCAACAAGAAACCTTTCTTTCTTTCCTTCTTTTTAATGTTTATTTATTTTGGGGAGAGGGAGAGACAGAGCATAAGCAGGGGAGGGGCAGAGAGAGAGGGAGACAGAATCTGAAGCAGGCTCCAGGCTCTGAGCTGTCAGCAGAGCCTGACGCAGGGCTTGAACTCATGAACTGCAAGATCATGATCTGAGCCAAAGTTGGATGCTTAACCAACTGAGCCCACCCATGTGCCCCAGCAAACGGTAGTTTCTTAAAGATTCGATGCAATGTGGATTGCATTCTGTTGGATTTCAATGAACTTTTCATACTCAGCTGCATTGAGATCCATTGGTCTATCCTGCATTTTGAATAGAATGTTTTCCCAAGCATGATTTAGTAATGTACTGCATTAATCATTTGGAAAACACTATTTCAGAGACACATAGACTTTCCAGATGTCAACACATTTCATTATAATAAAACTATTAAAAAGCCACATTTGTTTTACCATAAAAAAATTACATTCATTAATATGGGAAAGCCGTCAAACTCACAATTTTTCTTGCAAATTTTCTCAAATTCTGATTTTCACTCGAAAGCTTAAACTTTGTCATTGGCAACAAACATTATCGGTTGTTTTCCTTGAAGAGACAGCTTCTTTTCTTTCTTTTTTGAGAAAATGTCTAACAATATCCCAGTTGGTCTGTCATTCTTTCAAAGAAAAAATGAAAAAAGCAGCTAGTTGGAGACTGTAATTGAAATGTTTCCACAAGAGCTCTTCCTTAAGACAACCATCATACTTCCTTACCCAGCAGAAGTGTTCTTTATATATGCCTCCCATTTCATCAGAGAGTATCAAAAAGGCACATTCTCCACAGTTGAAAGATAATGAAATTAATATTGTTTACTGTTGTATCATGGACATTCTTAAGTGAAGTCAGTTTTTCTTTCTGAGAGCACACTAAGTACAATAACTAGTGTAAATGCCAACTAAATAAAAGGCACAAATAACATTATGTAAATGGCTTTGAAATTGAACTCAAAGACACCCCCCCCACCATCGCCCGCCGGGCGCCCCCCGGGAGATCTGTGGACCACACTCTGAGAAGTGCCCCTATAGACAACTCAAACAAAAACATCAATGAGCAGCTCCTGCAAGGGAACAATACAAAAAATAAAAAAACGGCTCCTGTCCCCATTTCCCCAAGGACACAAAAGAGTGTTGTGTTTTAGGCCTGGCGTGGTAGAAATTAATGGAAGCTGGGCTCTGGCATCACAGGTATATGAACAACACGCTTTCAAAAAAATTGAGTGGGCAGCAGGCACCACGTGAGGGTGGGGGAGTTGCAATATTCCTATCTGCCCAAGTGACAGACTGGAGTTTCATTTAGTGACACAGCTAGGCTTCTCCCTAGATAGAATTAATGCTTCAGAAGAAGAATGTGCATTCTGTTAACAGAAAAGCTACATTTCTAAACAGAATGCGTACGATGATTAAAACATTTAAAGTACAGATGTACAGATTTATTCATATGTGCCTGAAGACAAATATGAGGATATTTACAATATTGTTTTTTCTTTTTTTATATGTTTATTTATTTTTGAGCGAGAGAGAGAGTGTGTGTGTAAACAGATGAGGGGCAGAGAGAGAGGGAGACAGGATCTGAAATGGGCTCTGTGCTGAGAGCAGACAGCCCAATATGGGGGTCGAACTCAGGAACCATGAGATCATGACCAGAGCCGAAGTCAGATGCTTAACCAACTGAGCCACCCAGGTGCCCCCACAATATGGTTTTCTGTCTTTATATTTTGCAATCTATGACTATCATTAGATTAAACAAATTATTAAAATAAAAAAATATTTTAAAAAGGAGGGGGAGGCACCTGGCTGGCTCAGCCTGTAAAGCATGTGACTTTTGATCTTGGTGTCCTAAGTTTGAGTCCCATGTTGAGGGGCAGACTGTCCTTAAAAATAAAAAAAAAACAACTAAATAAATTATGACATCCACAGCCTGAATACTACTATGCAGGTCTTAAAAACATGAGGCAGACATAAACACATTCACATGGAGTGTTTGATAAAGTGACAAAAAGTAAGAAACAGAGTTATGTGTATAATGTGCTACTGTGGAAAAATTCGACGTGGGTAACTAGCTGTCCCTGGGAAAGAGATTTCAGAGGATAAGGTGAAAAGAAAACTCCACTAACTACAAACCTTTTCGTACTGATTAAACTTTTTTTTCCCTAAAATATTGTTTTTACCATAAAGAAACCTGCAGTCTGGGCACCGAAAAACAAGACTGATATATTCTTGCTGCAAATCTGTGGTTAAGACTAGCATTCATCTTTCCTAGGGAAAGGGGAAGTGGTTAAATCCACAGATTGGATGGTGTGTGGGTCTTCTCTCTGCCCCACCTGCAGCCTCATTCTCCCTTGCTTGGAAGATATTCTCACTGGGTATATAAGAATGGTACTCATTGTAAATCTTAGGGTAAACTGAGGCAGGAGTCTACGGCATCACACAGCTGTATAGAGGGCACTTCTGATCCTTGGGATATTTCTGCAGAAACAGGATTTTTTTTTAATTAATAAGCTCTGGGGCACCTGGGGTGGCTCAGTCGGTTAAGGGTTCGACTTCAGCTCAGGTCATGATCTTGCGGTTGTTGAGTTTGAGCCCCGCATCGGGCTCTGTGCTGACAGCTCGGAGCCTGGAGCCTTCTTCCGATTCTGTATCTCCCTCTCTCTCTGCCCCTCCCCTGCTCGCAACACTGTCTCTCTCTCCCTCATAATAAAGAAGCATTAAAAAATTAAAAAATAAATAAATAAATAAAAATTAATTAATAAGCTTTACTTTTTTGAGCAATTTTATTCAAAGCAAAACTGAGCAGAAAATACAGAGTTCCCATAAACCTCCTGTCCCCCAACAGGCACATCCTCCCCCACTATCGACATGTGGCACCACAGTGGTACACCGGGAAGCAGGGATTTTAGATGGCTCCATGAACCCAGTATTCTCCAACACAGTTATTAGGACCCTAAAGTGTCCCACGTGCTTCTAACCACTTACAGTCCACCCTTATTTATGCACTTAAACACAAAAGGACAATAACACACAGAATTAAGAATAAATATTGATATGGCTTCAGAATGCTTCAATTATTCCACCTGCCCCTATCCATAAGACAGTTACCACCCTAACTATGCTTTATTTGGGTTAAAGTTCCAATAAATTCACTTTCCCTAAACATATTGATAAAACGGGGCCCAAATACAAAACTGATTTGTCAAACAAAATCAGATTAAATATTTATCGTGTCTAAACCACAAGTAGAAAAAAAAATTCAAAGGCCGACTATTTTAATGCTAACCTGATGCAATATTGCACTTTGTTTGGTTTACCGGAGAGGTAATTACTCGGCTAACATCTGGGCTTTGGGGTTTGAGGATTACACTGGTGGGGAGAAAAAGGGAGAACAAAGGAAAGTGTAATGCTTTCCGTTTGGTCAGAAAAAGTGTTTGCTAAACAGCAAAAACAAAATTAACATTAGAAAAGATGTGAAAAAAACATGCATTTTAGGAAGATTTCACCTAAGCAGGTGCTCAAGTTCAGACTCAAATCCTCCATTTCTCATAACCAGAATGAGTGGTCAGGAGGTCAGGATACCAAAAACTAATAAAATCAATCGACAAAGCGGGAAAACAGGTGGTTAACACCAGACCGGGCAGGGTTTTCCTAAATTGAGCTCACCTTCGCTAATCTAAATCAGTTTTCAGAAACGGCTTCTACAAAAACTACCCAAATATCCCCCTAATAATTTGTGCTCCTCCTCCACAATAGGGAAGCCATTTATTTACCAGAAAGTTTACTTTCTCTTTCAAGCTCTGCTGGCTTCCTCCTGCCCCACATTCGGGCCAGAAGCAACGGGGCGGCCTTTCTTTCCTGACTTCTCGGATCCCAAACTGGAGAGCTAGTGTGAGAAAACCAGTTTCAAGGAGAAGCTGAGTGGTTCTTCTTAACCGCAAGGCTATTCTGAATACAGATGCGTTTGCAAAGGAAAGTTACAAGAAAACAAAGCTCTACTCCTCCCGTGAAAACACACGCACTCACACACATACACTACGTTTGCGCACACACACACACACACACGCACACACATGCACGCGAAGGGACAAATCACCTCCCAGCCTCAGATAGATCATTCATTCCACTTGGGATGCCGCCACACCCCCAAACCGTGGGCTGCCCCACCTTCCTTGTCCGACTCCTCTACCCCTCAAACCTTCAACATTATCTGTACTTTTGGTGTTAGGAAGAACTCCAAGGGACTGTTAAAATTCCTAAGTGGTAATACATTTTTAATGTGTTGAGTATTACTTAAAATAAATGGACCACAATCATAGGCTTTGGAAGACTCAAAGAGACCTATCACAGGGGCATTCGTGTAAACAGAAATTTACAGTTTGCCTATTCCTTTTACGTGACAGACTCCATCTCCTCCACCACAATGTAAATCCCCCTGGTCCCTATTCATTTAGTTTCTTTCCTATTAGCTTAGAATCTCCTAATTACTCCTTCTTTCCTTTGGGTTATTAATGGCTACCATGAATCATAACTTGCCCGACTTTGTAGGTAGATACTGCAGTTTTTAATAATATTAATTATTAGCACTCACATTTTAGCTATCTGCCAGGCACTGTGCAAAGTACTTTCTATACATTATCTTACTTAATCCTCACAACTGCTCTACAATGGAACCTGGTATCTGTATTTTATGGCTAGAGAAACTGAAGCCCACAGAAGTTAAAGCAACTGACCCATAGTCTAAGAGGTGCTGGATTTGGGATTGAAGCCCAAGGAGTCTGACCTCGTAGCCCATTCTATCACCTCCTATAGCAACTTTGGACCACGAAACCCTTAAACACACAGCCCAAGCATTTCTACGCTTATAAGAACAGTTACCTTAGGACTGCTCAAAATAGAAGTTCCTTGCCCAATGTAGTTGAAAAATCAAAGGTCAGGTAAAAGTTCAGTGATTAGAAAAGACACTTATTCTTATGGATGGGTGTAGCAGACAGAAAAGCCACATGATGCGTTTTTACTTATTGTACTGGGAGTGGGGGGGGGGCAGATTGCCTTCCTTATTGTTCTTTCATTAGGTGATTAAAAAGAAATTTGCAATAAGTATGTCCAAGATATACTGGTAAGTAGAAAAAGAAAAAACCGGGAGAAATACAGACCAAACTATTAACAGGATATATATAAAACACACATAGTTTATTTTTCTACAAATTTAAATTGCTTATAAGAGCATACTGTTCTTTTGTAAGCAGGACACAACAATTTAGTTTAATGAAACATGAACCCAATAATGAACAGAAGAGAAGGGGTAACAGCTTCCTTTCCCCTCTGTTCTGTCCTCCTACATTAATAACTTCCACTTGTAGCTCCCTGGACACCCTATGCTGTTTTAAGCTTCTGCCCATTCTCGTTCCCTGGCCTTGAATACAACTGTTCATTACTCAACTTTGTCAGGAGAATTCCTATTCATCCTACAAAACCCTATTCATAGGTATTCCAACCTGACAGAGCCCCTCTGTGATACAGCCTTTTTCTCATCCCTGAAGAGAATTAATCTCTCTTCCGGGACATTTAATAAGGACTTAGATTTATGGAGTTCCTGGGGCACCTGGCTGGCTCAGTTGGTAGAGCAGGAAACTCTTGATCTCAGGGTGGTGAGTTCAAGCACCATGCTGGGCATAGAGATTACTTTAAAAAAAGAGGGAAAAAAAAAAGATTTATGGAGTTCTTACAACGTGCCAAGCATTACGCTAAGCATTTTACCTACATTATCTCATCGAATCTTCAACAGGCCCGGGAGATAGGCACTGTTCTCTACTTTTACACCTAAGACCACTGAGACTCAGGTTCTGACTAGGATGTAGCAGGTCCGGGATCTGATCCCAGACCTGTTTGGCTCCAGAGCACGAGCCTTGAACCACTACCCTGCCATCTCCCCTGCCCTGAGTCCACACTGAAGCAGCACACACCCTGGTCCACACAACACCTCCAGTTCTGTGAAACTGTATTTCATTACCCTTGGATGCCGCCTGGCACAATAATTGGCTCTCAATATAAAATACTTGCCGATAATAAATTAATTAAAATAAAACAGAATCGTTTGCCAATCTCACCTAAGATCTGCAGTAATCCTAACATGATAAATGAGAACTGAGCAGAACAGAAATTCATTCTTCCATATGCTATTCCTTTTAAAAACTAGAGACTTTTCAAACAGCGGACCACTAAAGTCCCATCTGACCATCCTAAAGTGTGCCCTAGCAAGCCAAGGTTCGTACTGACAGATGTGTAACCATGAGATTCGTTCTTTTCATCATAACCAACAAAGACTGAAACAACCCAGCGATGTCATCCTGCTGGACTTCACCAAGGCTGCTCCAGGACACCAGGACTTCTTCAAGATCTGGGGATGTCCCTAAGTGTTCTTCTGGCGGTTTTTATGAATGACTTAAAAGTTACAGTAAAATTGTATAGTAAATATGGAATGTCTTATGGACATTATATGGAATGTTTTATGCCTTATGGAAGACATAAAATGTGAATGGTCATTTGCAGCCAATTAAAAACCCTAAAAGACACTTCTGCACTGAAGAACATGAATCTGGTAAGTCAGAACACCTCTCTTTGGGAGCTGGCCCAATTTATAAGGTCAGGCCCAACGACAGCTCCCCCAGGGCAGAAGCCGTGTGCGCTGATACACTTTGTACAAATTAACCAATGCCAGGCATGTGCTTGACACGTAGTAGGCACTCCACAATTAAACACCAATAGCTGGCCTCAAAAATCTTTAAAAGGACAAAAACAACTTCCATGGTCTGGCATTCAAGGCCTCTGGTGAGTAGACACTCCTCCCCTACTTACCTCACTCATCTATCAGGATTTTGTTGGTGTTGTATCACCATACCTCCTCACCCGAAATTCTTTATCCCTATCAAATTCCAACCATTATTTGGGACCCAGATCAAATCTCTCCTTTGGCAAGAAGACTTCCCAGACCACTCCAGGCCTCATAATCTTTCCTTCCTCTGAAGACCTGTAGTGCTTAGTGCAGCACTGTCTAATAGAACTTTCCAAGATAATGGAAATATTCTCTAGCTGTGCCATATATATATATGTATACACACACACACACATACATATACACACATTTTTTTAAATATATAATAGCTACCTTGTTGGGCAGTACAGGCTTAATGTCTCACCAGCTCTTTGAGGACATGCTGCACTGTCTGGATAAAGCATTATCACATCCCCTCAGCGGACTGCAAGTTCTGTGAACAAAGCCTCTGATTCTTCATAGCAACTTTGCATTGCAAAAAGTAAATATCTGGTGAATCTGTACACCACCTCTGAGGAAACTATAAGGTAAAAAGGTGCTATAGACTCAGCATCTGGAATGCACTACCTCTGCCCCATCTCATATCTGAAAGTCAAGACAGGCAGAGGCAGGGAGGGGGAGAAAGCAACTTTCTGGAGACACAAATGATCACTGATCAAGCCACAAGGCACTCTGGATCAAATGGCATTTTAGGTCACCACTATCCTTTACCTACAAACTTGCCTAAATAAGTATCTTTTTCCATTAGCAAATAGCTAAATTCTGATGATAATTATGCTAACTAAAAAGTTACTTCCCAAGTCAGACTCAGATGCAGCAGACGGAAAAATAACCTAAACAAAACCTACTTGTACTTCTTTTTCCACCTGTTTGTTGGCTATCTCCCTTGGAGTCTTATAGCCTATTAGTGGTATTTCCCTGTCCAGATATATGTTAGCATTTCAGTGACACTTTTCCCAGCAGGGCCTACAATCACTATAAATTAAGACCTAATACTTTCTCTTTTATGGTTGACTAATATTCCATTGTGTACAACTGTAACACATCTTGTCAGTTCACCTGTCACTGGACACGGGCTGCTTCCCGTATCTTGGCTATTATAAATAGTGCTGCAATAAACATAGGGGTGCAATAAAACAAAAAAGACCTAATACTTAACATAGATAATCAAAATAATACAAAATATACTTAAGGACAAGTTCTACCACTATGGCACTCTGCTGCCTTGGGCACCCACCTTGTTCCTTTAGCCTCAGTTTCCTTATCTATAAAATGAGATTAATGTCATGTGAACAACCTACCCCTTGTATGGCAAGTCATAGCTGTGGATAGTTCTAAGTACTCTCCCCAAAAGTACTATATGCAGAAATAGAAGATTCATGAATTTGCTGGTGGTTCCCTGTGCCGGATATGCTAACAAATATAGTGACTTTAAGATCAACCCTCCAATATCTACCACATTTTTTTTTTTTTTTTTTGTATTCCAGACTTCTTTCTCCCATCCCACTATGCAAATGTCTGAGCAAAAATTCTGCTAGTATTCCAGTCTGGCACATGTAACAAGGAAATAAATGTGTTGACTCAGGGAACACAGACATATTTAATATAAAATAAAACAGAAACTTGGCTGAATCAAGTCATAACACAGTCTAAATCCACATATAAAAGACTGAGATGATTTATAGTTCTGATTTATTCAAACCAATGGTTTACCAGCACAGCCAAGCCAAAAAGTTACAACCCATACCCAGGACATAGCCTGCAGATGCACACATGATAAAAACCAGCAGGTATACATTATGCACATTTTTAATTTAAAAAAAAGTGTGTCAATACCATACACCCACTTGATATAACACAGAGAGATGTACGCTAAACATGGAAAAAGCAACTTGGATGATGGTTTGAATTTTGCTAACTTAAGCCCAACCACACCTCCCAATCGCAGGTAAAGTTTGCACACATGGCTTTGCCAAGTCCAGCCTGTCTTTGTTTCCCTCTGCGTTTACCCAAGATCTTGGCTCTAAGACAGAAAACTCCCACTCTCGATTGGTTCATTCTGTCCTATGCAATTAAGCAACACCACAATCCAGTAAACGCAAGGGCTCAATTATTTATCTTCTGGCCAAGTTTACCAGGTGTTTATAAAAGAACAATGTCAAGAAGGAAAGAGGTTTATTTCTTTCTAGAACTGGCTTGATAGGGACTTTGTTTTTAGAAGGGGAGGAGGGAAGCAGGGTTTAACCTAGAAAAAAAAACGGGAGGGAATTTAAAAAGAGTACAAGACTGTCAATTTCCCTACAGGAAACTTGATTCTTATGCAATAATCTTACCCACAGCCAGCGGGGCCGTGGGGGGAAGACACCTATTTGTACCTCTAGAGGGGTACAGCTGGTTCCCAGAGGAGAGGGAACAGGGCAAGGCCGAGGAATTGGCTCAGCTGGGAGCCACCGGGCGCGCTGGGGAGCGGGGAGAAAGCTCTTTCCAACAGCCCCCCCGCCCCCGCCCGTGATCTCTGCAGGCGTGACAGTTGCTCCTGTGGCCGGAACGTCCCCAGAGCCCCAGGGAGCAGGAAGTCGGGGGGCTGTCCCTCACTTCTGCCACCCCCACCCTAGAGTGCCCTCGCCCCACTGTTCTCCCCTCGAGCCCATTCTCTCTTCCTCGGCGTCAGCCCTTTCTCCAAAGAACGAAACTTCCTCCCAGCGCCCCCTGTCCTTTCAGAGGCCCGCTCCTGTCATCCCGGGAGTTGTCCCTTCTGAGCGACCCTCGAATCTCCACGTATTTCCCCCCCGCCCCACTGAAGTTCGCATCCACAACTCCCCCAAACACTGCAGAGGCTCCCGGCCCCTCCGGCGCCCTCCGGGATCCCCAGACCTGGGGGCCGTCGGGGGGGCGGCCCCACCCTTCACCCCCTTCACCTGTTTCTCGGGCTCAGGCCCGATAGGCCGGGGCTGCGCTTGCGCCGGAATGTGGGTCGCGAGGCTCACTCAGGCCGCCGGGCCTCTCCTAGCAGACGTGGAGAGACAGCGCCGAGTAGGGGTGCTCGTCAAGGATCCGGTTCGGGCTTGCTCGCTCCGCGGCGACGTCGGAACCCCAAACTCCCCCTCCCCGTCTACGCCGCCGCAGCTCCGGAAACCGCTGAATTACAGCCTCTCCAACCAATCCCCGCCTAGCCCCAGCCTGGCACAGACACGCCGCTTCTGCATAATTCATGAGACGGCCAGTTTTCCCGGCCACCCAGAGGCACTGGTGCAAGTACAGTACACCCGAAGCCCCACCCGCTAACCAATGAGGAGAGCCTCTGGGGGGAAGGGCGGAGCCAAGAGTAGACTGGGAACGCCCCAGTGCTGGCTGTTCCGAGCGCTTAGTGCTCCTCCCTCCGCTACAGCGGAGAGGGAGCAGCGGCCTTGGGCACAGAAACCCGGGGGGAGGGAGGGAAAATGACCGGAATGTCCTGCTGAAAACTCAGCTGAGTTCCTGGCAGTGCGTGACGTCAGGACACTTTAAATGCCCCTGATGCGGCTCTCTTCTGCCCGCTCTCCCTTTTCCCAGCTCTTGCCTCCACGTGGGGGCGAGGTTGCGAGCCACTTACCACGTGGGAATCAACCAGTTAGACAATCCCCAGGTATCGCCAGATCCTCAGGGGGCCCAACGCCTGAACTGGGTTTCTGGGGACTGCAAAAAGAACATGGGTGACTCCCGCCTGCTTTGAACTTCAGTTTCTGCGTGAGTCGGGACACACACACCCGGAAACATGACGTGGAAATAGAGTAATTACTAGAGTGCGTGGGGAGAGGGTAGTGGATTTAACCCTGTCCTCCGTTCCGCCGCTTCAAGCATCAAACGCCAACGGCTCGCACATTGGCGGGTTCACAAGAAGGCAGACGACAGTGCATAAGAGGATTGACACATGTACACATTATTTTTATGGGTCCGAGCTGAAATACTTGAAATTGCCTTTTTCTTTTTCGTCCCGTCTATTTCAAATCCAAGTTTTACTGCATCGAAGCCAGTAGTTTATAGGAAATACAGACATTTTATCTTACAAAATAGGGGATGTACTTTGCATAATGGAATGGGGTGTGTGTGTGTGTGTGTGTGTGTGTGTGTGTGTGTGTGCCCATGCGCACGTGCTGTCACTATCAGGGTTTTTTCCTTAAAAAAAAAAAATTTTTTTAGTGTTCATTTATTTTTGAGAGAGAGAGCGCAAGCAAGGAAGGGGCAGAGAGAGAAGGAGACAGAATCTGAAGCAGGCTCCAGGCTCTGAGCTGTCAGCACAGAGCCCGATGCGGGGCTTGAACTCACCAGCTGTGAGATCATGACATGAGCCGAAGTAGGATGCTTAACTGACTGAGCCACCCAGACTCCCCTATCAGGATTTTTTAAAATCACAGCTATTAATATTCGTACTTATTGTGTTTAATACAAAAAGGTATAAAGATGAAAGATGGTTATGGCACCATCGAGATAAGATAACCCCCCATAAGTTTTTTTCAGTGAAACTTTTCATTTCGTGTTTTAATGAAACATGTTCATGGTTCAAAAAAATCATACAGTTCAGGAAATTCAAAAATTAAAAATGAACATCTGTTGCCTTCTGCTACCAGTTCTTCACCCCAAGAATGGTTATTCTTAATTTCTGATGAGAAAGTCAATGACTCTTAACCTTTGGGGAGGGGGGGAGCATTACAGATCCTTCTGAGAGTCTGCTGGAGACTATGGATTCTAGCCCCCAAAATACACAGCATGACTTTTACGCACAAATTCTGATGGCTGCCCAGATACCTGAAGCCCAGCCAAAGACTCCCGATTTGGATCTTAGGACCACCTTAAATAATCCAAGTGAGAGGTGAGAACATCTACACACACAAGTGGTAAAGTTGCTGATGGTGGAATTGAGTTACCCATTGCCCTCCTGTAGACCCAGCCCAGTATGGAAATTACTGAATTTATCTGATGTGCATGTTTGTGTGTGTTACCAATCACTGTGTTTATTTCACCACAGAACAGATACCCTTACCTTCCATCTCACCTAAACTCTGCTTTAGCTGTACTATTCCATGCAGTTGACTGATGGGTCTGATATTTGTTGCATTATTTACTGCATACAAAGCACCTACGGACTCATTACTTCTCTTCTTTTTCACAATAATTATGTGTAGCAAATAGAAGAAGCCATATTATTTACCAATAGGAAACTAAGGACAAAACAGTGTGATGTTCTCAAGGTCACAGAGATACTCAGAGGTATACCAGGTGGGTTTGGAGCCAGGTTTTTGGACTCCCCATCCCACAGCTTTGTTCCACCCACTCAAACCCTGGCCTCTTCCCCTGACTCCTCAGCAGATGGCCATTGTTTCCCTCATTGCCCTCCCCCACATGCACACATAAAATCTACCCCTAAGCCTATCTGTTCCACCTATAAAACCTCTCTCCAGCCCAGCCACTGGCTTTTCTCCACCCTCTACGGAATACCCCCAGCTTACAGATGGCAGTTTCTCCCACGTAAGCCAATGCTTTGACCTGAACTTTCTTTTCCAGCCTCCTTCCCTCCATAACAACACCTTAAACTCCTACACTGAATTTATCACCTTCCTCCAAACATGTCAACACCTTCTGTTACCTCACGCTTTTGTAGATCTGCTTCCCTCCTCCTGGAATACTTTTTCTTTCCTCATTCACAACCGGGAAACTCTTCAAAGTGCAGTTCCAACATTACCTCTTCAGGGCTTTCCGAGATTCTTCCTGGCAAAGTTAATCTCTTCTTCTGGACTCCTTTAACAGGTTGTATGCCCCATTTAGTACAGCATTCTTCACCTTGTACTTCATTAGCCTACTTCCTGATACACAAAATTAATAATTAACATGTATTAAGTAATTACCATGTTCCAAGAATTATGCTAAGCTTTTTATGTAGATTATTGTATTTGATCCTCACCAGAACCCCAGTGAGGCAGGTACTTTTGTAATTCTCATTTTCAACTGAGAAAACTATGGCTGAGAAAGTGAAAGACTGGTCCAAAGTCCCACAGCTAGAAACTATGGACAAACTCAGAATGAGAACCAGGTCTGGCTGACTCCAAAGCCCGGACTCTGCCTACATGCTTAAAACATATCCCAAGGGTGCCTGGCTGGCTCAGTCCATGAGTGTGCAACGCTTGATCTCGAGGTCATGGGTTCAAACCCCATGTTGGGTGTAGAGATTTCTTAAAAACAAAAACAAAAACAAAAACAAAAACAAAAACAAAAACAAAAACAAAACAAACATATCCCCCCTGAGCTGTAGGTTCCTAGAAGCTTGAACCCCCTTCGTGCTCATTTTCATAATTCCAGCAGCTAGCATCTAGCCCAGTTCTGGGCTAGAACTCACCGAAGCATGAATGAAATATTAATAAACATATTTTGAATAATCATATCAGTAATAGCTAGCCACGGAGTATTTACTATGAACTAGCCACTGCTCTGAACATGTATTATGTAACCCATCTATTAACTCAATCCTTATAATGACCCCATGAGGAGGATACTGTGATTTTACAGATTAAGAAGATGAGGCTTACCCAAGGTGAAGTGACTTACCCAAAAACATCAAGCTGGTAAATGGCAGAGACAGGATTGAAATCTACATGAGTCTGATTCAAGAACGTGAATAGCTGCTCTTCCTTGACTATATCCCCAGGCTTAACCCTCCTCCTGGATCCCCAAGGAAGAGTTTAAAGGAGAGCAAAAGTGAGGCTCCCACCCTCCACCCAACAAATGAATAAAAGCAGAGTCCCAGCCCCAGCTCGTTCAAGCATATGGTGGTTTATAAACACGTCTGCAAATTCCTTGATACTTCTCCCATTTAAAGGAAGAGCCTGCTTCCACCCCCTCAGTAACTTACTTCTAATAAATAGAACACAGTGGAAATGATGCTGCGTGACTTCTGAGTTTAGGCCATAAAACACGATATAGCTTTCACCTGACGCTTTCCCTGGGACACTCGCCCTTGGAAGTGTTGTGAGGAAGCCCAGGCTATGCATAGAGGCCACATGAAGGTGTTCTGGCCAACAGTCTAGCTAAGGCCCAGCCGACAGCAGGCATCAGCCATGAATGGAAGCAGCCTCCAGATGATTCCAGCCCCCCATCTTTCAAGCCACCCCAACAGAGGCCAAGTGAAGCAGAGGTGAGTCATCTTTACTGAACCTTACACAGATTACAAATTCATAAGCAAAATAAATGTTGTTGTTGTTTTAAGCCAGTAAGTTTTTGGGTGGTTTGTTACATAGCGATGGGTAGGGAGGATAAGTTTCCATTGATCTCTTCAGAGAGACTCAGGAACTATAAGCTAGATCAGGAACTGAGACTGATCAGACTTTGTAAAGTTCTAGAAACTTTATTTACTCCCTCTTCCCTGGAGGAATTAGCAGTTGAACTCTAAATCAAGAAGAAGACATGGCAAAGAAGAGATTTAGACAAGAATCTCGGGGGTGGTAAATGGGTGGCGAGTCACTGCAGTGACCAAAGGAGGCACGGGGCAATCTGTGTATGTGATAGGACCCCCATGGGGCTCGGCAACAGAAGGGCTCACCAGGACTGCCCAACTCCCCCTCACTCAAATAAGAGAAAAGAGCATCTCTCTTTCCTCCTGTCTGAAGAACAGTCCTCCCTCCTCAATATTTTCAAGGCTAAGCTCTTTCCCTGTGCTGCTTAAAACATCATTCATGTCATTCTGTCCCTTCAGTGGCTTCCCATAGGATTTAGGATAAAGGAGTTCTGCTTTTTCTCATTCCTGTCAAGGCCCTGCCTATCCCACCAACGTGCCTCCTGCCCACTAAATTCCAGCTAGTCCATTTCCCACCTCAGGGCCTTTGCACATCCCATTCTTGTTCCTTCTCCAGCTTTGGCACAACTAGTTCCTCCTCACCCTACTGGTCTCACTTGCTTAGAGAAGCCTTGTCTAACTACTCCCACCTACAGTTGCTCCCAGCGTGTTAATCACTATGTGCTATTTCCTGTGGAACTCTTATCATACTCTTCATTTTATTTACCTGTATACAGTCTCTTATCTGTCAGTTCCAGGAAAACAGATCTTACCTGTTTGCTGCTCCCTTGCCTCCTTAGTGCTGGGCATATACTAGGTGCTCAATAAAGACTTACTGAACAAATGGAAGTGCTCTTGGTCCCACTCTTCCCCTCTCTGAGTTTTATTAATTCCCCTCTGCCTCCTGACCTTCTCCACTTATTCTTCACTTCTGTCTCTGAAGATAATCCTTCTTTCCTATCTTGACCCTCAAGTTATCCCTCTTTCCCATCATGTTCCCCATGTCCCCACCCCTGCTTGTGCTACCAAAGTGGCTTCTGCCCTCTTTCTCCATAGGACTGTGCTCTTGAGGGCCACCAAGAATCTCCTCTTACTCAAAGCTAATGTCTTCTTTTTGTCATTTTATTTAACTTTGCTACAGAATGTGGTACTATCAACCATTTCCCCTCCTGTCTCCTCGACATATTTTCCTCCCTTGACCATTGCAGCAGTCCATAGAAGCCATTGCATTAACTAGAAAGCTAATGGAGCTAAAGTGAGACACACTGGGTTTGAATCCTGGCTTTGACACAGAATAAACTGTGGAGCCCTGGGCACGTTCCTTACCCTCTCCGAGTCTCAGCACCCACATCTTCAAATAGAGAACATGATCCTGACCTTGGTTAGTTTGCATTAAGATGTTTTTGATGGGGCTCCTGGCTCGCTCAGTTGGTGGAGCATGCGACTCTTGATCTCGGGGTTGTGGGTTTGAGCCCCACATTGGGTGTAGAGATTACTTCAGAAAAAAATAAAATATTTTTAAATAAAAGAATAAAATGTTTTTGATTGGAAGATACTCTCAAGTTAACTGTGAAGCATGGCAGGTAAAACCCAGATCCTGGCAGGGTCCACTGCTTAGGCACCCCACCTATGCAGCAATGTGCCCCTGGGCGGGCTGTTTAACCTCTCTGAGACTCATTAGAGAAGTTGATGAGTATCCTCATCAATGAAATAGGAACTATGAGAGCATCTCCCTCATAGGTTGTTATGACGATTAGATGAGGTAACAAGCAAAGCATTCAATATAGCATCCGGCTCACTGCACCCCTTCAATTTATGTTAGCTATTACTATCTTACGCAAAATAAAAAATCACAAAATTGGAGAGACTTATCAGAAAGAAATTGAGATGGCTCCCAAATTTCAATAAAGAGTTGAACAGCCACACCTTGGGAAGAGCAATTTCAGGAACCTCACCAGAGAGGGTTTTTGTAGAACATCTCACTAAAGCTCTACCTTTCCTTTATTATGACCTGAGGCTGCTGCTGAAAATGTTCAGTCTCTGTGGCTGTTGGTTCAAAATTCTAAGTTGATGGCATAGAGGATTTCATTGGCCCAGAAAGGACCAGATATCCATCTTGACAAGGCAGCTGTGAACAGGGGCAGGGGTCCTGGTCACCCAGCAGAGACACAGCCCTGGAAGAAAAGGGCAGGGACTTTTCTGAGCAGAGGAGCATCCAATACCCATCAGAATTACCTGAGATAATGTTTATGGAAGTGCCTTACCCAGAAAGATGTCCTTTTCCCTCTCTGACCATCCATGGTCCACTTTGCTGCCCCCACCCCACCATCCCCATGACTTCCTAAGGTTGGGCACTTCTGCCTTTAACTTTTTTTTTAAATGTATTTACTTATTGTAAGAGAGAGAGAGAGAAAGCGTGGGAGGGGCAGAGAGAGGGGGAGAGAATCCCAACCAGTCACCATGCTGTTAGTGCGGAGCCCTACACAGGGCTTGAACCCATGAACCGTGAGATCATGACCTGAGACGAAATCAAGAGCTGGACGCTTAACCGCCTGAGCCACCCAGCACTCCTGCTTTTAATTCTAAATTCCATCCTTTTCTCCCTCTGACCCCCCTCCCTTGGCAAACTCATCTATTCCTAGCACCTCAAAGGAACACCTCTCTTCTGACAACTCTTTTGTGCTGAGTCTTATTAGGTGCAGATAAATTACTTTATCTCCTGGGTCTGCAGAAACTTCCTCTGTAAAATGATTCTTACTGTTGCCTCATCTATAAAACAAAACCTCTTACAGTTCCAACATTCCATAATTCTATTAACTGTTCTTTGGTTATGCCTTCTGCTTTCCTGCCCTCTTTGCCTTTCCGCACACTGTTCCCTTTGCCTGGAGAACTTTCCCTGTCCCACATCACTGCTTTCACTTAATTACCACTTTCTGAGTACCTACAATGTTAATGGCTATCTCTTGGGTCCTGCCTGGCTCTCAACAAGTCCTCCTTTCCTGGGGCTTGCTCCTCTCCCCGCTTGCAATCATATACTGAAATGGGTCCTTTCAGCCACGTCTGTATTACATGATCCTTTCCTCCTGGCCATAGATTATTAAATCCAGGATGAACACAGATGTTAATTGCCTTAATCAGATTTTCTTTGCCAGGAATCTGGAATTTGAAACTGAGAGGCATAGAACCTGGGAGCCCTTAGAGTGGAGTTCCATTAATGTCAGCATGTTAGAGAAGGCTATCCATCAACTCCCTCTCAGAAGTCCCTGGAGATGCCCTGATGCCTATTCTTCCTAACTTAGCCATTCAGTGATTCCTTGGAGTCCACAGGGTATCTTGGCAGCCTTCCAACGTAAGCTCCTTTCTCCCATTTGGCCAATGTCTTTTTTTTCTTATATTTTCAACTAAAGAACCATTAACCACTGTGATTGTATTTGAGACACTGTTAGGCTCTGGTGACACAAAAATCATCTAAAATACTGTCTCAGCTCTCTAGCAACATCTATTTGAAATCCTACCCATTTTTAGGATAGCAGCTTAGAAGCCACCTTCCTACTTTAAATGTCCCCATATTCCCCAAGCAGGATTAATCCCTTGCCAGTGTATTGCCATTGCATTTTGCTTTACCTCTCTTACAGTCATCTCTTTGAGCTCTTTTGTACATCTGCCTTTCCCACTAATTGCAAACCCTTTAAAATCAAGAGCTAGATGTGTTGTTTTTTTTAGTTCTTGGCTCCTAGCACAGTATCACAAACAGATCACTGGGAAAGAACATCTGTTGTTTTGTCGGCCTATCATCCTCTCCCCTGTCTGTCGATAACAGCAACCCAATTTTCATTTGGGAAATCAGCCTTTCTCACTCTCTATTCCACGGTTCTAGAAGTGATACATACCCTAGATTTGGTCAGAGGCACAGTGGTTTGGATCTATGACCTAACAGGGCCAATGGACATCATATCTGTGATTCTGGCCAGAAGGATTTGGAAAGAAACCCTCTTAACTAGGGTTGTTTAGCTGTTAAGCCACAAGCCTGAAGTTATTGATGACTATCTTTACCAGCACATGGGGAAAATCTGATTATTAATAAAACAAACACAGTGGAGGGGCACCTGGGTGGTTCAGTCAGTTAAACGTCTGACTGCTGGTTTCAAGTCAGGCCGTGATCTCACCGTTTGTGAGTTTGAGCCCCATATCGGGCTCTGTGCTGACAGTGCAGAGCCTGCTTGGGATTCTGTCTCCCTCTTTCTCTGCCCGCTCTGCTTGCTCTCTCTCTCTCTCTCTCTCTCAAAATAAATAAAAATAAACTTAAAAAACAAAACAAAACAAAACAGGGCACCTGGGTGGCCCGGTTGTTAAGTATCTGACTTTGGCCCAGGTCATCATCTCATGATTCATGAGTTCGAGTCCCGCATCAGGTGAGCTTCAGCCCTACCTCGGGTGAACCCTGCTTCCCTCTCTCTCTCCCTCTCTCTCTCCCTCTCTCTCAGTCTGTGCCCCGAATTGGGCTCCATGCTGACACCTCAGAGCCTGGAACCTGCTTTGGATTCTATCTCCCTCTATGCCCCTCCCTGGTTTGCACTCTGTCTCTCTCAAAAATAAATAAATGTTAAAAAATGTATATGTGTATTTTTATATATACAAATATATACATATATACATATATATGTATATATATATATATATTTCTTGGAGTGCCTGGGTGGCTCAGTTTTTTGAGCATCCGACTCTTGGTTTTGGTTTAGGTCATGATCCCAGTCTCATGGAATTGAGCCCAGCATCAGTCTCTGTGCTGAACATGAAGCCTGCTTAAGATTCTCTCTCTCTCTTTCTCTCTCTCTCCCCCGCCCCTCTCCCCTGCTCTTTCTCTCTCTGTCTCTAAAATAAAGGGAAAAATATGTATTCCTCTATCTTTACTTATTCTATCTCTGTCTGGCAGTAGTGTGGAGAATGGATTGGAAAAATAATCTATTTTTAAATTATTATTTGAGAGAGAGAGAGTGCATGCATAAGCAGGGAAGAGGGGCAGAGGGAGAGAGATTCTTAAGCAGACTCCACACTCAGAGTGGAGCATGATGTGGGCTCAATCCCACCACCCTGGGATAATGACCTGAGCCAAAAATCAAGAGTCAGAAGATCAACTGACTGAGCCACCCAGGCGCCCTGGAAAGAGAATCTAAAGTCATTTCAAATACTCTGGGTGGGAGCAGATGAAGGTCTGGACCAGTCTAAGACTGACTACAGCTGTTTCCTTCTGACCCCAGTGAAAAGTTACCTCTTTGGAATAGGACTTTGAAGGTACCATTTAGAGACCCGATAACTCAATCTGAGACTGTACAGGAACTTCCTTTGATCCTGGGTCACATTTGATGGGATCCTTCGAGAGACAATACCCCTAGTTTATTGTCTGCTTCTAACCCATGGAAATACTGCTAATGATGGGTGGGCAAGTTCATGACTGGTTGGTGGAAAAAGGGCTTTGTAGCTGTGGGACCTTGGAATTCCATAAAATCCGATTGGTAGGCAGTTGACTCTCTCATCAGTGCCTGAAACCAGCCCTCCTCCTCCCCTCAGCAGCAAGAGAAGAGGAAAAGGAGTAAATTCTGATTCAAGGAAGTTTCGGCCCCACACTGTTATGTAAAGAAGGAATGCCATGGAGCAGGAGCCAGCAGAAATGTGGCTGTTCAGAGAATTAGGACTCTTAACAAAGTGGTGCCTGGAATAACACTGGGTAGGGAAGGTACAGCCGAGTCATTCTGCTGCTGGTGGACCAGTGAGGGGCATGGCTTCTAGAAGGAAAGGGGTTTGTGTGTGTCAGGTGCTTTACTGTAGGTAGGAGAAGTAAATGATGGCCCCACTACCCCAGGGCTTTTCTGGTTTCCCTTGTCCTTATTATTCCATAGCTGGGGTCCTGACATCATTCCCTGCTTCTCACAGCTGTACATCTGGATCCCAGAGGAAGAAGGACCCTCTCCTGGCAGGAGGGAAGTTTCCAGGCTCCCGTGCTCTGACTTTTCAGCATCAGTTTTCATTTCTTTTGGTGGGAAGCCAACCCTTTCTGGGAGATTTAGAACTCCAGACTCCACTGTGCTTGTTGCTGGGGGCAGGGGCAGGGGAGTCAAATGCATGGCTCATGAGGAAGGACCCAGCTTGTTTGAGGTAGTGGCAGAAGGCTGGGTTGGAGCCCCAGGAATGACGGTATTTTCATTAGGGTGATTCTGATGCGGGCAGAACCCATGTGATGATTTGAGTCCATTGCTCTAGGAAACCCATAACTTGTGGACAAGGTAGAGCAGGCTGCTTGCTCATGGGAAAGAGAGGCTGCACAGTGAAATTGGTGCCCATCCCAGGATTTTGGGGAGAATTAAATATGCTGTGTGACTATGACTGGCACATATAACACGGACTGGAATCCTTTCTCTAGGACATTCAGCCTTCTGAGTCAGGGCCTCTGATTTTTCCCCTCCCCAAACTGCCTCCTCTAGGCCTATGATCTGGAAATGTACATTTGGGAGGAAGCTCAAACTGAGTAGAGTAACTGAGTGTGTCTGGAGGGCTAATGCCTTGACATCAGGGAAGTGGATCTAGACAGTACAGGGTTATAGATTCTTATCAGTCAGACTGTGGAACCAGGCTGCCTGGTTTATAATCCCAGCTCTGCCACTTACCGAGGACTTGACTTTACCAGGTACTTGACTTTAGATGAGTCACCCTGTGTTTCTTCATCTCTAAAAACAGGGATGATGGTAACACTTCACTCCCACTCCCCACCCAGGCAAATGAGGCAGGTTTAAACCAATTGTCTGTGGGCCACCTGGGTGGCACAGTCAGCTAAGCATCCACCTCTTGATTTTGGCTCAGGTCACTATCTCACGTTGGTGAGCTCAAGCCCCGCGTCTTGCTCTGCACTGACAGTGCAGAGCCTCCTTGGGATTCTTTCTCCCTCCCCCGCCTCCACCTAAACAGATAAATAAATAAATAACTTTATACCAACAGTCGTCTCCCTTTTCCCCTCCCTGGCCCCCTCCTGTCCTCTGCAACTGAGCCTATGTAACTGCCTTCAGAGAATATAATCCAACGCAGATCCTTTTAGAAAAGCAGGTTTATTGGTCGGGCTGCTCACCAGGACACAGCAACATGACAGGCTCCCCAGAGCCCACAGGAAACTGTATCTGCCCACAACTCAGGCCCCTCAGCCCATCAGCACCAAGGGACCTTGTCCCACAATCCCCATCCTCCCTCAGCTGAAGAGTCTCCAACCATCCAGAAGAGAGAAGGGAACCAAGAAAACGAGGGGAGAGAAGCAAAGCTTTGTATTGTAAAAAAAAAAGTTTGTGTCCCCAGGCTCCCTCCCTCCACCCCTTAAAACAATTAGCTGCAATTCTAAAAAGCAGAGCAGGGAAGAGGAGGCAGAGGAGGTGGGGGAGAAGGAAGCCCTCAGCTCTCTCTGGGCTGTGCTTGAGGGGGAAGGGAGTTGTCCTACCTTCTGACAAGCCACCTTTACTGGGGAGGAACAGGGAGTACTGAAGTGTCCAGAGAAGAACCTGTCAGTGGACTACAGAAATCAGGCTTTCGGACTGGAAGTAGCATCCCTGTCACCACCACCGATCCAGGAGAGGCACCCACAAGGGTAAGGAGGGCTTGACAAGTTTTGCAGCTCCGATACTAGCTCTAGGGAAGGATCTTGAGAAGAAACTGCCAGGAGTGAGCCAAGGCTGGGTTGCTCCATACACTCTCCTCCCCTTCCCCCCTCCAGCTCTCAGCTTGGTGCCCTGGCGGTTTGCACCTTGCTCTCTTTTCCTGGCTGCCTCCCTCCTAACTCCCAGCTCTCCACAGTCTGGTGCTGCCCCCTTCTGGGACCCTCCTTTTCTGGACTTTGAGACATGGGCTGCCACAAGGGGCACCGCCATTCACATCTCAGTTAAGGGACAAAGGTGAGGCTTCCCTCTCTCTTCCCTTTGGATCATTGCTTTCTCATAACTGTCCTCCCTCCTTATTCTGAAAATTGTCCTGCTGTCCTCTGAGAACCCCTCTAAGATGGGATTCTCGTCCTGTGTTTCTCAGGCTGCTAATGAAGAGAATTCTCCTCTCTTCACCCATTTCCACTTTCTACTATTTCCCATTCTCCTTCCTAAAACCATAGCCATGTGCTGCTGCTGCGGATGCATAAACATGTAAGTGTTCTCCACACCAGCGCCCTCCTTCCCCAGGGTGGTACTTAGCTCCAGGCTTCCTTGTTGGGATGCTTTACAGATACCACCTGTGTTAGACTCTCTTTCCAGAATCACAGCTCACTCTGCCTTCTTCCCCCACTGCCCCAGGTTCTCCCAAAAGCTGCTTTTAAGTCCTTCCAGTATGGGGCTTCCGTGTGGGCAAGGGTCCTCTTTGAGATTCACTCTTTCCTTTTATGGTAACTTTGGCTTTGAAGTCTCCAGGGATCAGGATGAGAAAAAAAGAGCTCAGTGAGCAGGAATGACAGCAGTTGGCTGTGAGTGTGAGGTGGAGGTTAGGGGGAAGGCAGCCTACCCCAAAGGGGGGGTGGTGGGGCAACCATGGAAATGACAGCAATTTCCTTTAAGATCCCTGACTTGGACGACCAGGACACGGATCACTCCCCCTCTCCATTCCCACCCAGACTATGCCCAAATTGGGGCTGTTCGTAGAGGAGGCTGCCTCCCTCTCCCATCTTAACAGCTTTAAGACTTGGAGGGGTGCACCTTGAGGGGCGGCGTTGTCAATTTAGAAACATCTCAGCCCGTTTGGGGCCGAAAGAGAATGCGATAGAGAAAGTTCCGGGCGGGGGGCGGGGGGGGGGGGGGGGCGGGAGAGGAAAGGCGTGGGGAGGGGGCAGGGAGAGGCGGGGCGGGGTGGCGCGGCCTCCTGGGCAGAGCCCCGCGTCCGCTCAGTCGCTGTCGCTCTTGTCCACCAGCACGGCGTCCGACTCCTCGGTGATCTCCAGCAGCGTGTGCACGTCGGGGCTGCTCCCGCGCAGCAGGTCGGCCGCCTCGCCACGCTCCGCGCCTCCCTCGTCGTCATCGGCACCCACCTCCACCATCTCGGTGGCCTTCAGCACCTCCACTTCGCCCTCGCGGATCTTCTTGACGTGGAAGGTGAAGGGCGGCACCTTGTACACCGCCGTCTTGGAGCGCGCGTAGACCACGTGGTCGGGCGTGAAGGACTTGCGCAGCTTGTCTCGCGAGGTCTTGAGCTTCTCGCGTCGCTCGGCGGGGACGAGGCGCGTGCCCAGCTTGTTCATGCGCTTCTCCAGCGTGTGCCGCGTCTTCTCCAGGTTCTCCTTGGTCTTGAGGCGGGTCTTCTCCAGGTTTTCGCGGGTGCGCACCTTGGTCTTCTCCATCTTCTCCTTGGAGAAGGCCTTCTTGAAGTCGTCCACGCGCCGCAGGCCGCTGCGCTTGATGCGCTCGGCGCGCGACTCCTCGATGACCTCCTCCACCTCCACCGCCTCGTCGGAGGACAGCTCGAGCGCCGCCGCGTCCTCCTCGGGCCGCTCGCCTTCGCCCAGCTCGTCGCCCTCCTTCTCGGGCAGCGCCTCCGCTTCTTTCAGCGACTTGCTGATGCTCACCTTGGCCGGCAGTTTCACTTCATCCTAAAAGGAGAGCGGAGCGGAGAGGTGAGGGGCAGAGCGGAGGGTTGGGCAGGGACGTGGGGGACACTGGACGAACCGGAGGCAGGGTGGGGGTGCTCCTGTGGAGTGCCTGGTAGCCGTGAAATCGGCCTGACTCCTTCGTCGGTGTAACCCCAGAGCCTCGACCCTGAGCTGGACACACTGTGTCGGTGTCCAATAAAATGTGTTGAATGAATGTTAACTATGCAGACAGGGCGAGGAGGGAACCGAGCTTCCGGTCAGAGATTGGCTTGTAGTGTTATTGCGCTGGGGCTGATTATCTCTGCAGCCCTCCAACCCTGTCCTATGCCCTACATCCCCCCACCTTATAGGAAAACCACTCCTTACCAATTGCGTCCCAGGGAACACAACTTTTAACTTTGGGAATGGGCAGAGCGCCCTCTGGCGCACGGAGTCCCACACTGCTCTAGCCAAGCCAAAACGCAAAGGGGTTTGGGACGCGGTTGAGGGGTGGAGGTAGGAGGGGGTGAGTTCACAGCCAGTGTCAGGTGACCCCCAGGTAGGGTAGCTTGAAGGCAAGATAAAGGGAGTGCGTTTCCCAGGCCTCAGATAATTTCAGAACCAGTTGTAGGGAAGGAGAGCTGTGCTGCGCTCATGCTCCCCACCCTTGACCTCCACATACTGATTTGCTCCAGCAGTGGTCATTCCCCCCCTTCCCCCGCCCCCCATTGTAGAAATTGAAGGAGGAAAGAGGAGGAAGCTGGCTGGCTGGCAGCCAAGAGCATGTTTTCTCCCCAACATGGACATTAATGGTTCTGACTTCCCAGCCTTAGAATGGAAGGGAAGCATTACTTTTTCCATTCTTGTGTCTTTTTCCCCCAGACTGGAGCTCAAGGAGACAGGAATAGGGTAGTGGTCCCAGATTCCTTGAGATCTGGAGTTCAGAGCCAGTTCTTCCCTCTTCCCCTGGGAGTACCTAGCACCAACACTGTTTTCCATTCTGGGAAGATTTTCCAAGGTCTTGACTCTGGGCCAACATTTCAGAATCCCAGGATCATCCCCCACAAGAAGGTAGGGGAGGCTGATTATAGAAAGGGAAAGAGGGCACAACCCAGAACATAAACATAAACCCAGATCTCTTTGGCCCAGACTCGTTTTAGGGACTTCAGATGAAGGAATGAGAGACAGTCGTTTTGCAAAGGGTTTTCTGAAGATTGTTTCCCAGAATTGTAAGGAAATCCCATCTGAGAAAAATGAGGCAACATGAGTTGACCCCTCTCATAACACACACACACGCGCGCGCACACACACACACGCCACTTGGTATCTCAGAGCCACCTGCTACAGAAATTCCTTCCCCAGCCCCCAACCTCTTTCCTCTTCCCTCCCATCCACATCCCCGCCAGAGTTTCCTGGTTTACACTGAAAACTAGGAACACCCCCTCCCAACTTCCTTCCCTCCCTGTCAATAGCATTAGCAAGGACAAAGACAGAAAGCTAGCTCCACCTCTTCTCCCAAACTGGGCACAGCAGTGCTGGGCATCAAGCCACCTCAAGCTCTCATTACTCAACTACACCTCCCAGCAGGCAAGGTGATCTGGGCTCAGGGCATGCTGGGACTTGTAGTCTCCACCTGCCATAGCTGGCTTGGTGTAGTCATTCTGTCCATCCCTCTGCCTCTTATCATTCACAGAGGCATTGAAGGGTGTTTTCCTTGATCTCAGTATAAGGGTGTCCCAACCTGTCTTCACATTCCTTCTCATTTGCAGTTGTACCCTTTGGGTGTCCTCTTTACAGTCATGTCTCTCTACCTGCTATTTGAGTCCTCTCTTTTACACACCATTCTACGACTCTCCATGATTGAAACTCCAGGCTACCTCTTCATCCCTCTCCACCCAGCATTTACCTGCAGCTCCACTATCAAAAACATTTCAGCTCTGATCTCTCCTTCGCAAGCCTGTCTAAAACCCCACACACGCTCCACCAAAGGGTAGTGGAGAACCCCGCCTTTCACTAAGCTCAGACAATGTGGATGGGGTAGGGAAGGATTAGGGTGATGGGCGGGGAATAATCAGGAAACAGTCCCAGCTGCTGGAAAACAAATCAACATTGTTTCCCTGCCCCACTCCTAGCATCCCTTATACCCCCCTCCCACACCCACTCCTGTCCCTCCCCACCCCCTAAAGGCTGAGCTGACTGGTTTTCCTGGCCTCTGGCTTCCTAGATTAAAGGTGTTTGCCAGCTGAACTTGGAAGTGAACAGGGCTAGGGACAGCGTTGCAGGCTTCTTGTAACCAATTCCATCTTCCTTGTTTCTGATGAAAAGTCTCAAATATAACATCAGGGAGTATTCCCAGTGAAAGGAGGTTTATTCTTGGATTTGGAGGTGTCTCCCCCAGTCCAGAAACGTATGTGGGAATATAATAACCCCATTCATTGTAGGTCTCCTCCAGAGTGATGGTTTACACCGGAGGAGCTGCCTTCTTGGTGGAACGTCCCTGGGGTGGGGGAAGAAACAACTCAACCTAAGTCCCTGGACAGTGTCCAGTAGACTGGCTCTGGAAAGGGTATACCACCATGACTTCAGCTTTTCTCCTCCATTAATGGATTTTCTCTTTTCTCCCCCTTTCCAAGCCAGGTTTCCCCTATGACTCACAGCCTTGGAGTGCTGTCTTGGGCCCACCCAGCCTGCCTGTTGCTACAACAACTACCAACACAATTCCAAAGCACCTCCCCTCACCCTGGGCCACACACTGGCCAGGCATCCTTGTCCCACCCCTACTTCCCTGGCAGAGCTCCTTCACCAAAGGAAGGGCCTCAGGCAGGGGGGGGAGGTCTCTGTGTGTTCTGTTTTCACGTTTTTATTAAACAAAACCACCACTCCCAACAGGATTGGTTTCCAGAGTTACCTTTAATGACCAGGTCTGAGCAAAAGCATGCATAGATCCCTTTGCCCCCCACCAAGCACACATAGCTCTCCAACCCAGGAAGGCACCAGTCCAGGGTGAGTTTCAGGAGCCCCAGGGAGGCTCCCCGCCCCTTCTACTCCTCTCCCCAACCCTGCTGTATAAACTGAAGATCCTCTGGCTTAGGAAGAAGACTGTAATATGATTACAATTTAATCAAGCACCTATTATGTGCCTGATCCAGGCATTCACATTTGTCAGGGAAAAGGGGACAATGTCATATGGATATAAGTAGGAGCCTTTCTTTTTTCTTTCTTAAAAAAAAAATTTTTTTTTTTTTAAGTAAGCTTTACACTCAGCGTGGGGCTTGAACTCACAACCCCAAAATCAAGAGTCACATCCTCTACTGACTGAGCCAGCCAAGCGCCCCAGGAGCCTTTCTTAGCTTAGAGCTCTGTCCCCAACTTCTGCCCAGGAATGGCCAGAGAAGACGACTTTGGAGAGTTAATTCAGAGACCTAGGATCTGCTCAGAGACTAAGTTAGAAGAGGGTACTAGACTTGGGGAGAGGTGGAAGAGAGGGAAAGTTGTAAAAACTCAGGATCATTACTTTAGATTGCTGAGACAAGGGGTGAGAGAAACCAAAGGCAAAGGGTCCTTTCTGTTAGAGCAGGATTCTCAACAGGGGTAATATTGCCCCCAAGAGGGTGGAAATGGATTATTGAGGGGAGGGGGGATTTTAGTGCAATAGTTTGTAGTGCTCAGAGTCCCGGTGCATACACAGATACATAGCATATCTGTAGTATTAAGATTTCGTGGAGGAGGAGACTGGGGGAAAAGAACGTCTAAAAAGACTCCTTAGAAGGATGGTTATGGGAGGAAAAAAAAGAAGAAGAAAGAAAGAAAAAGTTGAGGAAACACTCTTGTGCTATAGGGAAGCCAAAGGATCCAAGCCAGAGGCAGCTAAAATGCCCCTCCATCCGGCCTCTCGGAGTTGGCAGCTTTTGGGTGCCCCGCCCAAGGCAGGATCTGGCAAACATAAGGGATCCCTTTGCAAAACATTTTCTAAAAAAAAATGGAAAAAATCAGTGTAAATGTTTTCCTCAGCTACAGGGAGGGGGTGGACAGGGCACAGAACAGACCCCAGGCCTGGGCCTCATGAGGGCCCTCTCCAGAGAAGCTTTGAGCCAAGCTGGCCTGTCCCAGAGGAGGAGTCAGAAGGGGAGTGGGAAGGAGAATCAGATGCCATGGCACAGTTTCATGCAATTTCATGCAGGGCAACACTGGATGCAGCTCAAGGATGGTGTTTGGAGTGTCTGCTATTAAGACAGAAACCAAGAGGTAGGGGAGGGCCCCGTCCCTTCACCTCCCACCCCATTGCACACAACACATTCCCCTGAACTCTGCATAATGCGAGAGCGTTTTCACAATGCCCGCCACCCACCCATGCTTGGAAGAGGCCTGCCATCCAGACACTGACCACTGCTAGGCAGTGAGCTGATGGTGGACTGGAGTGACCCCCCATGCCCACATCACCCCGGAGACCCTAAGTGCCCCCACCGGCTGCTGGCTCCTCTGGGGTGGGCAGAGGCACAGGCTCTGGGTAATAGGGTAGTGTCCTAGGCGTCTGGTCAAAGGGTGGGAGTTCAGGCACTGTCTCAGGCTTCAGATCAAAGGGCTCAGTCTCAGGCAGAAGGTCAAAAGGCACGATCTTGGGTGTGGCCGGGTCAGAGGGTGCTTTCAGCTTCTTCTTGGGCTAAGATGAGGAAAAGGGGTTTAAATGGGGCTTGAGATGGGTGCGGATGGGGTTGAGAGAAAGAGACCTTAGTGGGCATGCGGAGTTGGAGCTAGTGAGTAGGGGGAGGGGAGTACAACATGTATTAGGATGGAAAGGAACCACATTTTAAATGCTTCATCACAAGGGCCCTGGGGTTGAAAGTGGGACACACTCAAGCCCATGATTAATAAACACAATTTAAACAGACGCCTCTCTCCCTCCCTCTAGAATCTTCCCCAGTCCCATCCTTGGCCTCCTACCTTCTATCCCTACCCAGCTGTGGTCTTAGGATGATGTTATTGAAGGCTGGTGTGAGGGGGTAAGAGGCTGCTGGGGGTGGAAAAGGAGTCTTCTAAGAGGCCAGTTATTGACTCTAGCTGTGGAGGCTCTGATGAGTGAAAAAGAAGGCGAGTAGGGGAACAACTCCACTGTCTTCAGAGTCCTATGCTGCTGATCCCAGTTCTTGTTATTCCCCTGGGGCAGGGTGGGCACTGGGTGCCACCCTGGATAAGGAGAGGGAGGGGCTTGGAAGAGGGATGTTCTGGCTATTTCCCTTTGGCCACATCCCCACCTCTTGCCTCCCTTGCCACCCCTCCCCCTCCCCACGCCTGGGATATCAAAGCCTAAAATGCACAGAGAAATCAGGAAAAAAACCAAGCTATTTTTATGACAGGTGGGAACCTATGTAGGTCCTACATCCTGGGGACCTAGTGTTAGCGCCTATTCTCCCTTCTGAGGGGCTGAGCTGCCACTCTTGCTTTGGACCATCAGAAGTCAGGGAGAGGGGGGGCACCTGGGTGGCTCAGTCGGTTAAGCTCCGACTTCCGCTCAGGTCACGATCTCGCGCTCTGTGAGTTCGAGCCCCGCATCGGGCTCTGTGCTGACTGCTCAGAGCCTGGAGCCTGTTTCGGATTCTGTGTCTCCCTCTCTCTCTGACCCTCCCCCGTTCATGCTCTGTTTCTCTCTGTCTCAAAAATAAATAAACGTTAAAAAAAAAAAAATTTAAAAAAAAAGAAGTCAGGGAGAGGGACAGTTAGGGGCATCACCAGACTCCAGTGACAGGGTAGGGGCCTACAGCCACAAAAACACAAAGCAGCAGATGCCAGCCCACCCTGTGGAGTACAAGGAGAAGGGGCAAGTGACAGGGAGGCCAAGGAGAAAGCCAGCTTGGTCCTGTCATAACTAGATGCAGAGTCCATGCCAGGGGACACCCCCATACTGGCCAGGGAGCTCCACGCCTTGTCCTCTGCACCCCTCCCCTCCCACTGTCATTGGGTCACTGTCATTGGTCATTGCCTCTACTTCGGCACTATGAGGCTGAGCAGCTAATGGCCACCAACCTTAGCCACTCTTAGCCAGTATTGCATATGTGTGCACATGTCGGTCTACACACACACACAGTAGCCTGAGTGCCAGAACCCTGCAGCTATCTCCCTTACAGAATGAAGGAGCCAGAACTAATCCTCTGTTGGAATAACCTGCACCCTGACTTCTGCTGCAGAGCCCAGGAATGGAAGGAGGAATTGGGGAATAGAGAATATAGCAGAATAAGGGGTACACTTGGATTCTTGCCCCCGCTTTGACCCTCACTAACTTCAGCGACAGTAGGCAAGTGACTTCCCCTCTCTGGGCCTCCACTTCCCCAGCTACAAAATGAAAGAGCAGAAATTGATGATCCCTGAAGTATCTTCCAGCTTAAAAGTCTGTAATGACAGAATAATGAAATATTCACAATAGTATGGTTCAATAAAATGGAACAAACCACCCCTCATCTCTGAGGTAGGTTGCCTAGCAACAGTATCCTCTCATTTCTATCAGTTGCTTACTCTGTGCCATTGCATCCCTTTTTGATTTTGACCTTTACAATAGTCACATTTTACTTACTAAAAAAAAAAAAAAAAGAGAGAGAGAGAGAGAAAGAAAAGAAAGGGAAAAAAACAGAGGGAGGAGAATTATTTTCCTTTGGTCTTAGGAATGCTTCCCAAAATACCCTCCTGCTTTGGAGCCAGTGACCAGGAAAAACTCCGCTTTTTTGAGGAAGGATGTGGTAAGCACTCTTTCCGTGGCCACTAGGCTTAGAGGGATGAGAGGGACAAGAGCCCCACATTAGAATATTTGGGGACAAAGCTTATGAGTTCTTCTTGATCGAGGGATCCCTGATTTGCTTCAAGTCCAGGAAGAAGCTAGAAGTTAGGTTAGGATTTGGGAGGAAAAGCCAACAAGCCCTCATTCCAGCCTTGGTGCCCTCGCCTTTAAAGCCCATGAGCCTTTAATCCCTTAAGTGCTTCCTGGTTCTATCCTCAAGCCCTTGGAGTAGGTCTGATGGGTCCATGTGTAGGTCACTGTCCCATCAAAACTGCTCCAGAAAATTTCTTTCCATTTTAGCCCCCTTTTCTGTGCTCTAAACACTAATAGTATCCAAATCATTGTCAGGAAGAGTTGGTTCTTTAATGATCACTACCCCTCCTGTTTGTGGTGTGCCCACAATCTGCCTGATCTTCCCAGCAGTTAGTTCTCAGTCCGCTGACCCCTAGCCACTGGTAGAATTTGCTCTTTGCATTCACTGGCTGTTGCCTAGCCAGGTGTCACCTGATAGGAAGGGATGCCAAACTGCTAGTTTTTGTTAGGGAGATAGGGAAATGCCAGAGGACAGTAATGACTCAGAAGTGGGTTCAGGGTGAAGGCTCTGATATCCTGGGATGGAGGGTGCTGAATTTCATGGTGGCGGGGTGGGGGGATCAAACATAAACTTAACCTATGAACTCATTGCGCCTAGCAGTTCCTTGAATATGGGGTGAAGCCACATAAGTCATTCCTTTCTTTATCCCCCAGAAAGAAAATATAGGCGGCCAGATGACCTGATCCCACAGCGGGGGCCTTCTCCCTCCTTTCATTCTCCCCTCCACCCTGCCCCCAGTGCCACATCATCACCTCCTACATCTGCAGTGGGGAATACAGCATCCCCTCCCCTGTCGCCACTCTGGAGAACTCACATTCTCCCAGGCCTTTCTCCAAGCCTCTGTCTCAGCTTGGCCACTCAAGCATCCTACCCCTCAGCCTGACTACCATAAATGCCGCCGCCCCCAGTCTTCCCTATTAGGTCTGCCAAGGCGCAAAGCTATTTTTACCTCATTCTCTTCCCAGGCATCCAGACTCAGGGAGGAGCAGCCTATGCTTTTCCTTTAGCAGCACAGTACCCTACACCCTCACCCCTACCTGGGACATCTGCTCTGCAGCTCAGGAAAGTGCTGTTTCAGGGAAGCCCCACCCCTGTTGCTGGAATCTTTTCCTTACCTCTGAGCTCCTCTCCAGGTTAGAACCATGTTATTTCTTAGTTATCTCTCCTGTGGTTTGGGGGCTTAGGTCCCCGGCTTGTGCCATTCTTTCTACCTCAGCCTTCTGCCTCCCACTGGCCCTGGTTTAGTTCAGATGCAGTCAAAGCCACCCTGTGATTAGACCCCCTTCCCCCACCCCCACAGACACAAGGTGTATAGAACCCTGCCAGCTGCTAAAGGGAGTCATGACGATGCCACTGGCCCCTGCACAGGAGTTTTTCTCCTCAGTACCCGCCCTTCTCTCAGCATCTCAACCTTTGACAGGTTTACTTCAAGGCCGAGAACTTTTCCAGGTTCTGCGGTCTGAGATATTTAGAGTGAGGAGGGTAACCTATCCAAGCCCTTCGTGGCAACTTTCTAGCACACAAGGCTCTGGAGAAAAGAGCTGGCTGGCTGTCCCGGACCCCTGGGTGTTCTTTCCTTAGTCCCCCCCCCCCCCCCCCCAGTGCTAATCCGATCTCTTTTAAGAATCTTTCACACACACATTCCTTGGAGCAGTTAGAGTAAGTGGAAACAGCTCTAGACAAACATTTTCTACGAGATGGTGCTATATTGGGGGAGGGGGGCTCACTTCTTGAGCCACTTGGGAGGAGTCCCTGGGCATTCGAAGGAGGGGGAGAGTACCACTTCTGTCTCTGTCCCAACACCACCTCCTCAGGTGCCAGTTCGCCGTTCTCCCTGTGTCTACTGGTCTCAAACACTGCATCTCTCTTAGCTCCTCCTAGAGAGACCAAGGCAAGGACCTCACTGAATCCCAGAGGTTTACTCAGAACCTGGCTGACCAGGCCCTGGTGCAGTCAGTGAAACCACAGATCCCTGACAGGTTTTCTCTCCTAGGGGGTGTGGGAAATCTAGCCTTCCTTTTCCTTACATTCCTTCTGTAGGGAGAGGAAGGGGCAGAGGGAGCATAGACTAACCCCTTCACCCCCTTGGTCTCACCTCCTTGGGGTGGGAACAGCAACCAGGCCTGCAGGAAGCAGAGCAGGCAACACTAGGCACATTCCCACCCCACCAAAGATCACCAAGCCCTTAGCTCAGACCCACTTCTAATGGGATCGGGGAGAGATAAGCGGAGAGGACCAGCAACACTGAAATTTCCAGGTTTATTTGGGGTTATGATTAAAAAAAAAAACAAAAAAAAACACATTTTTAACAGGGCGGGAGAAACCAGGAGAGGTGCATAGGAAGCAACAAGCGGCCTGGGCGGGGCCTGGGGCGCGCCAGCCTCCTCCCGCAAGTCTGCCCGCTGCTAGGCGGTCAGGGAGGCAAGCGGGGTGATTCTCCGCGCCTAGATTGCGGGACCGGCCGGGGCACTTCTCACAACGCACCCCGCTCCCCCTCCCCTCGCGCCTGCTTCCATCCGGCAAAGGGTTCGGGCGCGCTGCCAGCATCCTCAAGGTCCTGAAAGTGCCGGGAGGGCCAGGGGCAGATCGCAGCGAGGGGACGCGGCGGTAGCCGAGGCCCACGCGAGGGCGCGGGGTCCGGGGGCGTGTGCTGGCGGTCGCGTCCCTCGCCTGGCGCAGCCCCCGCCGGTGCGTGCCTGAGCCCTGAATCACCCGCTATATCGGGCGAACAGCGCCGGAGGCCCCAAACCCGGGCCGCGCTGCCAGTGTCCGTTTACAGCGGGCCCACCGGCCGCCAGGGACCCCTGGCTTTTCCCAAAACCTCCGCCAAGTAGGTAGACTTGACAGAGCCGAGCTGGGAGCGGTCTGTGATGGGGAGCGTCCCCGAGTCCAGCCCCCTAACTAGGTTGCGAGTTTGTCACCCGAAGGAGGGGGTTAGGTGATCAGGCACGGGGTGCACAGCGCGCCCCTCCGCGCCCCACAGAAATCCGCCACCCACCCCACCCCTCTCTAGCGGCGCTCGCCGGAAGGAGGGTGGGTCCTCCGGGCCAGGCCAGGCTGGCGGGAGCTCAGCACCGCGGGCAGGTCCCCCCACCCCAAGCCCTGGAGACGCTGGGCCGGGCGCGGTCCTTCCCGCCAGCTCACCTGGTAGATCATGACTTTAAAGTTGCGGCGCCGAAGCAGCTCCGCCTCGTTGACCTCCAGCTTCTTGATCTGGCCTGCCTGGCGCTCCAGGCTGCCGCGCACGGTCTTCACGTTGACGCTGACCTTGCGCACCTTCTCCAGCAACTTGCTCACGGTGTTGCTGGTGGTGGCGTGTGCCTTGCCCAGCTTGCTCAACTCGCCCTGGATGCTCTGCACGGCGCCCTCCATCTCCGCCTGCCGTTCCTCCAACTGGGCTTGGGTCAGCTGGATCTGGTCGACGGCGCCAATGATTTTGTCCAGAAGGCTCAGCACCAGCACGCCGTTCACCTGGTCTGACTTGATCAGCTCCTCGGAGCCGGCCCCTGACGGCTCCTCCGCCGCTGGCGCCCCCGTAGGGGAGGACCCCGGGTCCCCGACTTCGGGGTACCCGGGAAGCGGCTGCTCGATGATATGGAGCTGGGTGTCCTCCATGACTACCCGGAGCCGTGCGGGGCCGGCCGGGTGGAGCTGGAGCTGGAGCCCGAGCCCAGGAGAGGAAGAAGAGCGGGAGGGGGAAAAGCGAGAAACAGCGGAGAGCCGAGGAAACTCGAGCCACGTCCGTGCGCACCGGGACGGTGGCCAGAACTGTGGGGCGGGGAATCGGTGAGCTCCCGGGCTCCCGGGCCAAACCCCGGAATCTCGTCGCCCATTGGCTGGCCCCACCCCAGAAAGGGAGGGACCGGGGCAGAAGGGGAGACCGATGGTGGGGAAGGGGGGCGACCGAGGGGGACCCAAGAGCCGAGCGCCCCACCCTTCCCAGGATGGTTGGAATAGTTGGAGCGGAGACTAGGGCCTCGGCTGCCAGCGGAGGCCGCGCAGCGGGACTGGGGCGGAGGAATGTGAGCTGGAAAGGGAAACAGGTCCTAGAGTGGGCCTCTCCTTTTCCCTCCCGCTTTTTTTTTTTTTTTTTTTTTTTTTGCTTACCCACAAACCCACCTCAGCCTTTGAAGTTCTAGAGCGGGGACTCAAATAGAACTTGAGATCCTAAAATCGTGTGGAGAATATCGTATTTGCCTGTGCACAGTTTTTGAGAGGGAAAAAAATCCATGGCTTTCACAGTATTTTCCAAGGTGCCAATACCTCCCCCACGACCAAGTTACCACCCAGTGTTCTAAAAGTTTGAAGGGTTCTGGGGTGTCTGGCTGGCTCAGTCAGTAAAGCATGGAACTCTTGATCTTGGGATTGTGAGTTCAAGACCCACTTTGGGTGTAGGAATTACCTAAAAATAAAATCTTAAAAAATAATAATAATAAAAGCTTGAGGGGTGGTTTGGGGAAGGGAGAACTTAGATTAGTTGGTGAGGGGCTGTGAAGTTCCTAACAGAGTAGGAGTGAGATGGACAGTAAAATAGGAAGTAAAGCCTTTTACCAACCTCTCACTCTCTTTAAAAACCACTTTTCCGGGGCACCTGGGTGGCTCAGTGGGTTGAGCATGGGACCTTGGCTCAGGTCATGATCTCATGGTTTATGGATTTGAGCTTTGCATTTGTCTCTCTGCTGTCAGCTCGGAGCCTGCTTTGGATCCTCTGTCCTGCTCTCTCTGCCTCCCCTCCCCCAAATAAACAAATATTAAAAATAATCACCTTTTCCTGTGTTTCTCCCTGCCAGAGGCCTAGCTGACATTAACTTCAGAGAGCAGGACCTAGGAGTTTATCTACCTCTCTGATCCAGAGACTGGCCCTTAGCAATAAGAGAGATCATCAAATCCCACCTCCTCATTTGACAGACAGGAACACGAGGGCCTAGAGAGGGCAAGTGACTTGCCAGAAGTACCCACAGGTTAGCCTTGGCTTGGTGCTTGGTGCTCTAATCAGGCCCCTGGACTCCTCTCTTGCTTTTTCTACCTTAACACTCTACCTTTCTTTGAGACAGGGATAGGCAGACATGGCCACCCATGCATGCTGGTTTTGAGCACGCAGTCCTGAGTATTGACTACAGATATATTTTCAACCGTGATGGGTACCAAGGACCAGAACCAAGGAGGACTCAGAAGTCTAGAGAAAAAGAGGCTGCCCGTGCTCCCCCATTTTGCTCTCCAGCACAGCACTGGACCATGAGTTCCCTGGAGTGACACCAGCCCTCTTTCCCCCAGAAAAGCTACAAACCTTTTCCCTGGTTAGGAAACCAAGCTTGGGTTTCCCCAGCTGGATAGATGATGGCCTTGGCAAAAGGTCACTTCTAGTCTGGCATGCATTATCATTAGGAAGAGTGAAAAACTGCCCAGTGGGGCCTTAGACCACAACAATCCATTCAGAGAACCCACCAAGCCAGAAAGGAGCTGAAGAGTTCAGTGTATCTGGGACAGTCCAAGATAGCCCCAATGACTAGCAGATATATATCTGCAAGAACTGACAGATTACCAATTTATTTTAGAATTTAAGAGAAAATATTATAGCAGTTTAAGTTGCTTCTGTTGAGGATTTATAAGACTTCTAGAAAAAAGAAGAGTGACAGTAGAAAACCTTATAGCCCTTCATAAGGTTCTTATTTTTTTTAAGTAATCTCTACCCCCCAATGTGGGACTTGAACTCACAACCCCGAGTTACATGCTCTTCCGACTGAGCCAGCCTAGTGGCCCAGTTTCTTATTTTTTTTTAAATGGTTAGATTATTTTCACAGGTGACATACAAGATACATATTTTGAATAGGACACAAAGAAATGGAGTGAAAAGAACTTTTCTTTCTACTCTTGTCTGCACAACTAATTTCTCTCCCAAGATACAAACTGTTACTATTTTCTTGTGGAACCTTCTATAGAAATACATATTTAAATATACTGCTACATATGTATGCTCAGCACTTTGCTTTTTTCAGTTAATAACATACCTGGAAGATTGTTCCATGTAGCGTGTAGAACTGACTTGTTTTCCAATGTATGGATGTACTAATTTAGCCAATTCTGTATCAAAGAAGATTCAGACATTACGACTTAAACCTTACAGCAGATGAGGGAGACACTGAAGAGGAGTTTTAGTGGTTGATTTTGTGGTTGTATGCTTGCTAAAAGGAATTAAGTCCATGCCATTCTGGCTTTCACATTAGGAAAATATTTCTGTTCTTCAAAAAGGAATGTCAGTGTTTGTGGATGAGTCAAATTATGTCCCGGGATAGTCCAGTGAATACATCTCTGACTCATCTGATGCCTTAACAGAGAATTTTGCAGAAAGGGCCCTACCCCTGCATTCCTACCTCCAAGAAACGTGTGCATCAACAAGTTTCTCTGCTCTTCTTCCTACTAGATGTCAGCTAAATCCAACAGGGGGCGTGCTGAGCCTTCTTGCATTGGCTTTATCAATCCTGATCCCAACAAATGGAGCCCAAGAAGAGCCTTACCAGAGGGCTTCACTCCATTTCAGTGAAAATAATCACTTTCTCTTCATTTGCAATTGTGTTCAGTATGCCATCGCTTGCATTCAGGGTTGATGCTTTGCATTTTCCACTGCTGTCTCTACTTGCTGAAAGGCATGCTGTTCCATTGTGTACTTTCAGCTGCTGAGGCAGTCTGTAAAAGGGATGGGGAGATGGAAACAAACAACCCTTTGGCCCAGAAAAAGAACACGGGGATAACAACCACGTCAGCCACTGTAATCTCACAGAGCTCTGTCATATTCCTCCATCCATTCATTTGTTCAGAAAGCTCACTTCACATGAGCCAGCTACCAGACTGGGGACTTTAAGGAGATTTAATAAAGCCCAGTCCTTCCTGTTGAGAAGCTCAAAGTGTAACAAGGGCGATATATGCATAAATAATTTCTTATACAAAGTGGAAAATGCTCCAGCAGTTCAAGGAGTATTGCCACCACTTTCTGGGAGAGGGGGGAGAGGTTCACAGAGGGGAGAGTCTGTAGGTGGAAAGGAGAAAGGGTACACCCTCCCCACCTCACCCTGCAGCAACTACGCTTATTGTGAAAGTGTGGGGCTGGGGCGAGAGATAACCAGGCATTGTTCATCTCTTACTGTGGTGCTGCCATAGGTCTTATGAGTATATACTTACGGAGATCCAGTAAGGTGTGAGGGGCACAGTGTGCAGTATGTTCCATTCAGTTTTGGATCCCTCCTGGGAGCGATCCTGGGTAGACAGTATGTTTTGTTAATAATAAGTGGTTGGGATGAATGTGTCTTCAGGAGCTGGCTCGCAGCTGCCACAGACAGCAGCGATGTTTTTCTCCCAGGATTTATAGGCACTATTCTTGTCCCTCTGACATAAACAAAAAATGCCTATAGTATTTGTATGTTTCTCTGCCTCAAAAATTCCTTCCTTTCTTCTCCTTCAAACATTAATGTATAGGGTAGCTTTCCTGAGCCAGAAAACAGTCAAAATTATTTTTAAGTGCTAATTTATGCATAGTTTAGTGCGAGAAACCATTGAAAGGACACGGCAAATTTGCTGTGGGGGGAGAGTTTTTAGTCTCAGGGAAGCAGTGATGCGGCCTAATAAACATCAAGAAAATAAATTAGTGGAAATGCCCTAAAACCTCTCCTCCTTCTCTGCCTTCATCATGCACTGGTCTCTTATCCTAAAAATAAAAAACAAAAACACACAAACAAACAAAAACTGCAGTCTTAATTGGTTTTACCTTCCTGTCTCCTCAAGTGTGGGTCCATCTGTTTTCTACTGTTCAAATTTCATTGTTTTCTAGAACTGCTGCTACAGATCCCTCACCCCCAATTCAGTTCTTAAACTTTTGCTATTTATCCAAAAGTATGGCTTCCTCTCTACTACAAGAGCACTTAAAAGTCACTAATGAACTCCATATTCTACCTATTACCTCTCCTTTTCTAATTTTATTTGAACCCTGCAGCATTTAGCACCACTGACCAGTTTGTCCTTGCAACTCTCCCTCCTGACCCTTGTGAGATTTTGTTCATTAACTTGTGTCTTGTCCCATTTGCTATTTTTTCTTCCTTTCATTTTTTTCTTTAAAAAAACACAGTTTTTAAACTGCTCCAAAAAAAAAGTAAAAACAAAACAAAACAAAAAAAACAAACCAGCTTTATTGAGGTACAATTCACATTGCATAATTCACCTATTTAAAGTGTACAATTCAGGGGGTGCCTGGCTGGCTCAGTTGGTTACGAGTCTGAGTCTTTTTTTTTTTTTCTTAAAAATTATTTATTGAATATATAAAAAGGAATATAGACCTGGAAGCACATCTAAAAATAGATTGATCGAGAAGATTTAAGCATCCTTATCCTGAAATACTTGCTGAATCCCTGGTAATATTTTAATTACCCTTTAATGGTAATCATAGATTTTAACACCAGGTCTTATTTTCATCTTCGAATGTTTTGATGGAATAGTTTTCTAAGATAATTGAACTGTTTAAGCCCCATCTCTAGTGGAAATGAAATCATTTTTTATTTTCATGATACCTATGAGTTAGCATCTGGATATTGTCCCATGAAATCTTTAGTAGACATCCTGACATAGCTTTGAGGGAAGCTGATATTTTCTTTTTTTTTTTTTTTAATTTTCTTTTTTTTATTTACATCCAAATTAGTTAGCATATAGTACAACAATGACTTCAGGAGTAGATTCCTTAATGCCCCTTACCCATTTAGCCCATCACCCCTCCCACACCCCCTCCCATAACCCTCTGTTTGTTCTCCATATTTATGAGTCTCTAATGCTGTCTCCCCCTCCTGTTTTTATATTATTTTTATTTCCCTTCCCTTATGTTCATCTGTTTTGTCTCTTAAAGTCCTCATATGAGTGAAGTCATATGGTATTTGTCTTTCTCTGACGAATTTCACTTAGCATAATACCCTCCAGTTCCATCCATGTAGTTGCAAATGGCAAGATTTCATTCTTTTTGATTGCCGAGTAATACTCCATTGTATATGTATACCACATCTTCTTTATCCATTCATCCATCGATGGACATTCGGGCTCTTTCCATACTTTGGCTGTTGTTGATAGTGCTGCTATAAAAATGGGGGTGCATGTGTCCCTTCGAAACAGCACACCCTTATCCCTTGGATAAATACCTAGTAGTGCAATTGCCGGGTCATAGGGTAGTTCTATTTTTAATTTTTTGAGGAACCTCCATACTGTTTTCCAGAGTGGCTGCACCAGCTTGCATTCCCATGAGTCCGAGTCTTGATTTCAGCTCAGATCAGGATCTCACAGTTCATGAGTTCAAGCTCCAGATCAAGCTCCATACTGACATTGCAGAGCCTACTTGGGATTCTCTCTCTCCCTCTCTCTGCCCCTCCCCCGTACTCTCTCTCTCTCAAAATAAGAAGAAATTCTTTATGTTGGTTTATATATTTGTAATTGATCTCTTTCTTTATATAAGTAGCAAAGTATGCATAGAAAAACATTGTTGGGGCACCTGGGTGGCTCAGTCGGTTGAGCATCCGACTTCAGCTCAGGTCATGATCTCACAGTCCGTGAGTTCAAGCCCCACGTTGGGCTCTGTGCTGACAGCTCGGAGCCTGGAGCCTGCTTTGGATTCTGTGTCTCCCTCTCTCTCTGCCCCTCCCCTGCTCATGCTCTGTCTCTCTCTGTCTCAAAAATAAATTAAAAAAACATTTTAAAAAGTTAAAAAAAAAGAAAAGCATTGTTAATTTACTTTTCCAGTTGTTTGGTTTCAGGTAATACACATCAAATATGTTTAAATTCATGAGATCATAATGATGCTAAACAAACAAAAAACTCCTTGGGAATCACCTTGGAAAATACTAGAGAACCAACTAATTATTCTACTAAAAACTTGAAATAAAGAGAAATAAGCATTTATCCTGCCTTTTCTGTTTGAATTGTACCTCAGAGTTACCAAATATTTGGTGAGGGAAAATTCTTAGTAGTGGCTCAGTCAATAGAGCATGCAACTCTTGCTCTTGGGGTCATGAGTTCAAGCCTCATATTGGGTGTAGAGCTTACATTTAAAAAAAAAAAAGAACTTATTTATAGAATAATTTCAGCTCATAAATGAAGGTGGAGCGATGAAATGTCACCATTTTGTAACCTCTAGTAAAATAACGATCTAGATAATGATCATTAATGCCTGCTAAAACTCTGACATGGAAATGAATGGGGAACTCTATAATTGTTGTATCAGTCTAACAACACCTAAGCCCCACGTTGGGTAAAGAGTTTACTTAAAAAGGGGGAAAAAAAAAAAAAAAGGAAAAGCCAGTCAACCAATTACAATGTATTGGATCTTATGTAGATCCCGATTCAATCAAACAAATTGTAGGCAAAACAAAACAAAAAGGTTTATGAGACAGTTGGGGGAATTTGAATATTGATATTTGCTGACATCAAGGAATTATTAATAAATTTTAAAGTGTGATACTTGCATTATGGTTATACTTTAAAAATAATCCTTGGGGGGTGCCTGGGTGGCTCAGTCTGTTGAGCGTCCGACTTCAGCTCAGGTCACGATCTCACGGTCCATGGGTTCAACCCCCGCATCGGGCTCTGGGCTGATGGCTCAGAGCCTGGAGCCTGCTTCTGATTCTGAGTCTGCCTCTCTCTCTGCCCCTCCCCCGTTCATGCTCTGTCTCTCTCTGTCTCAAAAATAAATAAACGTTAAAAAAAATTAATTAAAAAAATAATCCTTGGGAGTGCCTGGTTGGCTCAGTCAGTGGAGTATGAGACTTTTGATTTGAGGGTTGTGGGTTTGAGCCCCATGTTGGATGTAGAGATTACTTTAAAATAAATAAATAAAAATAAAAATAATCTTTAGAATTAAGAGATACATACTGAATTATTTACAGATGAGATGAAATGATATTACATCTAGGATATGATTCAAAATAAGTCTGAGGGGAGTGGATAAGCATACAGATACAAGCAGGTTGGCCATGTGTTAATCATTGTTCAAGCAAGGTGATAGGTGCATAGAGACTCATTATATTATTCTCTCTACTTTTGCCTACATTTGAACTTTCCCATAATAAAAAATACGAAGGCTGTTTTGAGGATGAAATGTGTTCATATATGTAAAGGGACATGTCAGAGTTGCATGTGTATATGCAAAGTTGACATATCATTGGTGGCAAAAAATGTGCATAACACTTTTCCCTATCATGCACTTGAACCAGTCAAGAACTGATGATATTCAAGACAACTTTCTGTTAAACCCATTCTGTGGCACACAAGAAGACCTCCCCGACTGCTTCCTTTCAACTTTCCAGTTGGAATCAAGAGCAGATCTTCAAAACAAGACACTCAATAAGTACGGTAAGTGTTTAGCAGCTGTGCACATTTAAGCAAAGCCATTTAATTTGTGAAATCTGGCCCTTTTCCCAGGAAACCATGTTTCCATTTCACAATGTAACAGAGCAGGAAGAATGTGAACTCTTGTTCCGACATAGATTCCTTGTGTTTCACTCAGATTTCCACATTTTCATTGTGCTCTGGGTGTGAGAGTCCAGCTGTGCGTTGGTGGAGTGACTCATTTTTCCAAGACACATATTTCCATGAATCCCACAGGCCACTGATTGGTGTGAAAGAGCAGTCAGCACAGATTTGGTTCCTGGATCCATCATATGACTTAAGAGAGATGATTTAAAGTTTTTCAATGGGCTTATATTGAAAGAAGCAATTCAACCATTCAGATAATTCGTGTTCCAAAACATTTAGCATTTTCAAGTGGTTATTAAGAGCAGCTATGTGATACTATAAGGGTATGCAAAGGAAATAGAAGCATAATATATGTCCTTTGGCGGCTTAATAATCTCATTGAGTGGCACCTGGGTGGCTCACTCGGTTAAGCGTCCAACTTTGGCTTGAGTCACAATCTCACAGTTCGTGAGTTCTCACAGTTCGCATCGGGCTCTGTGCTGACAGCTCAGAACCTGGAATCTGCTTCCAATTCTGTTTCTGTGTCTCTCTGCCCCTCCCCTGCTCACATTCTGTCTCTCACTCTCAAAAGTAAATAAACATTAAAAAAAATTTTTAAAAAACCCAATAATCTCATTGAGGAAATAAACATTCAAGAAGTAGAAAGATTCCCAAATAAGTAGATGATATCCAATGCAAATGTATATGAGATATATCCATCAATGTTTAGGAGTTCTAGAGTAAAAGAGTGATCAAAATGACAAGAGGCTATCCGGAAAAAAGTTTCATTTACAACATTTTTAAATTATTTAAAATTTACAGAAAGGTTTTTTTTAAGTACAAAAAAAATTTTTTTTGACCCATTTGAGAATAAGTTGACAACTTGATGTCTTAATCACCCAAATACCTTAGTATGCATTTTCTGCATTCTGATACATAACCAGAGTACAACCATCAAAATCAGGCAATTAACTTTGATACATTTCACCATCTGATTCTCAGCAGCCTATCAGATTTCATCATTTGTCCCAATAATGTTCTTTATAGCTCAATGATCCAATCTGAGATCACACTTGGAATGTTGTTGTCACATCTCCTCAGTCTCCTTCAATTAGGGGCACAGTTCCTCATTTTTCCCTTGACTTTCATAACTTTGACCTTTTGACCTTTCTGAAGATTACCCCACAGTTATTATGTAGAATGTTGCTTGATTCGGGCTTGTCTGATGTCTCCTCATGATGGATTTAGGATATTTATCTTGGGCAGGAATAGCACCATGGGAATGCTGTCTTCTCATCATCTTCAATCAGGTGATACATGGTTTTGATCTGACCATTGCTAGAGATGTTAACCTTGATCAGTGGTGAGGTGGTGTCTATCGGACTTTTCCTGTGTGAAGTTACTCTTTTCCTCTGTCATACGCAAGTTATGTTGTAGGGTGATATTTTGAGACTAAATAAACATTCCACATTTCAATGTCTTGAAAAGCACCAATTACCACAACTTACCCAATAGCAAATAGTTTGGATAGCTCTAGAACTATTAAAGAAATTTAATTTATAATTTAAAATATAATATAATTTAATTAAAAAAGGAAATCTCCAGGTCCAAGTGGTTTTAGTGAAGAAATCTACCAAACATTTAAAGACTAGAAAGCTTCTAAAATTCACTCACCTTGGGGTGCTTGGCTGGCTCAGTTGGTAGAACACACAATTCTTAATTTCCACATCATGAGTTTGACCCTCACATTGGTTGGAGAGACTAAAACAGATAATAATGAAATAAAATCCACTTACCTCACAGGTTTTTACTCAAGTCTCTTGTTGTCAATAGATATACATATTGCCAGAAAATTTTAAGGTTCCAAAGTGTGTGTGTGTGTGTGTGTGTGTGTGTGTGTGTGTGTATTTGTGTGCACACGTGTATTTTTAAAAAAATTTATATTTCAGTAATTTCTACACCCAATGTGTAGGCTTGAACTCACAACCCCAAGATCAAGAGTTGCATGCTCCACCAATTGAGCCAGCCAAACACCCCCCAAGTATATTTTATTTTTTAATAGAAATAATTGTTCACCTGTATTCATAATCTCGAAACCTCCAAGCAAAAAGAAACTTGTAACAAAAATAGGGGCTCAAGGGGGGGTGGGGGGGGTGGGGGTGGGTGCCTGGGTGGCTCAGTTGGTTAAGCATCCGACTTTGGCTCAGGTCATATCTCACGGTTCGTGAGTTCGATCCTCACATCAGGCTCTGTGCTGACAGCTCAGAGCCTGGAGCCTGCTTCAGATTCTGTTTCTCCCTGTTTCTCTGCCCCTCCCCCGCCTGCGCTCTGTCTCTCTCTCTCTCTCTCTCTCTCTCTCTCTCTCTCTCTCTCTCTCTCCTTAAAAATAAAATAAAACATGGGGCGCCTGGGTGGCTCAGTCGGTTAAGCGTCCGACTTCGGCTCAGGTCACGATCTCGCGGTCCGCGGGTTCGAGCCCCGCGTCGGGCTCTGGGCTGATGGCTCAGAGCCTGGAGCCTGCTTCCGATTCTGTGTTTCCCTCTCTCTCTGCCCCTCCCCCATTCATGCTGTGTCTCTCTCTGTCTGAAAAATAAATAAACGTTAAAAAAAAAAATTAAAAAAAATAAATAAAATAAAACATTAAAAATTTTAAAATAAATTTAAATTTATTTTAATTTTAAATTTAAATTTAATTTTTATTTTAAATGTTATTTATTTTATAAATATAGCTTTTATAAATATAAAAAAATATATATAAAGCTATATAAAAAAGCTATATAAATATAGCTTTTATAAATATAAAATAAATATATTTTATAAATATAGCTCGAACCCATGAACTGCGAGATCATGACCTGAGGCCAAGTCAGACGCTAAACCAACTGAAACATCCATGCACCATCCCCCCCGCCCCAAATTTTTTTAAATGAAGAATAGTTGACACACAATGTTGCATTAGTTTCAGGTGTACAACATAGTGATTCAACAACTCTATATGTTATGCTCTTCTCACCAAAGTGTAGCTACCATCTGTCACGATAAAATGCTATTATAATATCATTGACTATATTCCCTATGCTGTACCTTTTATTCTCATGACTTATTTATTCTATAACTGGAATCTTCTGTCTCTTACTCCCCTTCACTCATTGTCGTGCATTCTCCCCACCCCCGTCTTCTCTGGAAGCCATCAGTTCTCTGTATTTATGGTTCTGTTTCTGCTTTTCAATTGTTTATTTGTTTGTTTTTTAGATTCCACATATAGTGAAATTATATGGTGTTTGTCTTTCTCTGTAAATTTCATTTCATCAAGAGCTTTTTTCCATGACATTCTTAACTTTCAAAGTTAAAAGGTTCCTTGCCCCATGTGTTGGTCACAAGAGTCTTGAGGGTTACATAAAATGTCACATGCCTCAGGCTCATTCATATCTCCTTGTGGATGTAATCACTAGCAAAGCTAAAGGAAGCTGACATTTCTTTGAGCTTCAAAGGAAGCCTCAAAATCTATTATGAAGAGATTTTTACTTTTTACCAAAAGACTTTTATCTTAAACATTGAGAGGCTTTGAAAGCAAAAGCAGCGTGTTATTTTGGGGAACAAAGGGTGAAACGGCAAAAGGGACCACTTCTATGGAAACACACTGCTAATCAGTATTTCAAGAATGATGGTCGAAGGTAGATTATAAGTCATCTAAAGGTTGTGGCAGGGGAATTCTCTCATTCAACACTAAAATCAGTTCCTGGGGCGCCTGGCTGACTTGGTCGATGAAGCATGCAACTCTTGATCTTGGGGTCATGAGCCCCATGTTGGGAACAGAGCTTACTTTAATTACATACATACATACATACATACATACATACATACATACATGAAATTGGTTTAAAATGAGTTCCATGGTAGAATAGTTTAAGAACTAGAGTTCATTTTGGGGTGCCTGGGTGGCTCAGTCAGTTAATCGTCCAGCTTCGGCTCAGGTCATGATCTCACAGTTCATGAGTTCAAGTCTTGCATCTGGTTCTGTGCTGACAGCTCAGAGCCTGGAGCCTGCTTGGGATTCTGTCTCCCTCTCTCTCTGCCCCTCCCCCGCTTGCACTCTGTGTGTCTCTCTCTCTCTCTCAAAAATGAATAAATGCTAAAAAATTTAAAAAAAAAAGAACTAGAGTTCATTTTTACACAAAAGGGAAAAACAAAAAATCATTTTACTAGACACAAAACCATCATTAAACTGAGTAACATCTCAGAGGATGCAGAGAAGCGAGAGTAAAATTTTATTTTATGTTTTTAAACAACTCAAATTCCTTTTTTTTTATTTTTAAAGTTTTTATTTATTTATTTTGAGAGAGAGAAAGTGCAAGCAGAGGAGGAGCAGAGAGAGGAGAGAGCTAGAATCCTAAGCAGGATCTGCGCTACCAGCAAGGAGCCCAGTGAGGGTCTCGAACTCATGAACCACGAGATCATGACCTGAACTGCAGTCGGATGCTTAACCAACTGAGCCACCCAAGCGCCCCATGAAAGTAAACATTTTTTTTAATTTTTAATTTTTTAATTTATTATTTTTTTTAATTTACATCCAAATTAGTTAGCATAGAGTGCAACAATGATTTCAGGAGTAGATTCCTTAATGCCCCTTACCCATTTAGCCCATTCCCCCTCCCACAACCCCTCCAGTAACCCTCTGTTTGTTCTCCATATTTATAAGTCTCTTATGCTTTGTCCCTTTCCCTGTTTTTATATTATTTTTGTTTCCCTTCCCTTATGTTCATCTGTTTTGTCTCCTAAAGTCCTCATATGAGTGAAGTCCTATAGTATTTGTCTTTCTCTGACTGACTAATTTCACTTAGCATAGTAGCCTCCAGTTCCATCTATGTAGTTGCAAATGGCAAGATTTCATTCTTTTCGATTGCCGAGTAATACTCCATTGTATGTATATATATATATATGTATACATACATATATATATATATATATATATATATATATATATATATATATACACCACACCTTCTTTATCCATTCATCCATCGATGGACATTCGGGCTCTTTCCATACTTTGGCTGTTGTTGATAGTGCTGCTATAAAAATGGGGGTGTATGTGTCCCTTCGAAACAGCACACCTGTATCCCTTGGATAAATACCTAGTAGTGCAATTGCTGGCTCGTATTTTTAGTTTTTTGAGGAACCTCCATACTGTTTTCCAGAGTGGCTGCACCAGCTTGCATTCCCAGAAAGTAAAATTTTAAATCACAATTTTCCTGTTTGCTGCCAACTACTTGCAGGTGAAGAGTTGGAAAATTACACAGACGAAAATTTTCTTCCCAAGATTGGTAAGCAAAGTGTACTAGGTTGAATTGTAATCCCCCAAAACTCATGTTCACTCAGAATCTGTGAATGTGACCTTATTTGGAAAGAGCATGTTTGCAGATATAATCAAGTTACAATGAGGTCGTAGAGGATTAAGGTGGACCCTGATCCAATAGCTGGTATCATAAGAAGAGAGAAATTTAGAGGTGCCTGGGTGGCTTGGTCAATTGAGCATCAGACTCTTGATTTCAGCTCAGGTCATGATCCCAGGGTCATGGAATCCAGCCCAGTGTCTGGGTCCTTGCTGAGCATGGAGCCTGCTTGGGATTCACTCTCTCCCTCTGCCCCTCTCTCCCACTCGCGCTCTCTTTCTCAAAAAAAAGGGGGGGGGGATTTGAATCTAGATACTGACACACAGAGCAGAATGCCGTGTGAAGATAGAGGAACGACAGTAGGGATGCACCTACAAGTCAAGGACTGCTGAGGATGGCAGGCAATGACTACAAACTAGGAAGAGAGAATGAAGGATTCTTCTCTAGAGCCTTCAGAAATATCATGGTTTCAGCCTTCCAGTCTCCAGGACTGTGAGAGAATAAATTTCTGTTATTTATACCACTCAGTTTGTGCTAATTTGTACAGCAGCCCCAGGAAACTAATACAGTAAGCATATGGAAAGGAGAGACACTGAGTAAATATGTATTTCAAAACACTTGGCTTAACTTTAATACTCTCCTGTAAGCCCCATATAGGAATTTAAGTTGGATGAACAAACATGAGCTGACCTTTCACTACTAGGACTTTGGACAATTGTGGTGCATTCATTCAAACTAAAAAATAAAGGGAAAAAAAGAAAAGCATTTATTTTAATCCTTCCACTATAGTTACAATTCTTGTAGATTTTTGAGACTCTGCAAGATCACTGCCTCTGTTGTCTGTTTTGTCTTGGTAGTGAAGAACTAATTTTTGTAGATTTTATTGAAACATTTTCAAAAATGCTAGGCAGCTCAGTTTAAGACACCCAGAACTGCATTACTTGCTAAGCTTCATTTAGAATTGCTCACATTTTCCATGGATGTGTGATCAACAGCATTTTATATTTGATCTTGTTGGACATATGCTGTACTTGTTCAACAGAAAGACGAGCACAACCCAGAAGATTCTTTCATCTTCTTTCTTTCCTCCAGAAGCATACAGGTAATCAGAGATAAAATCAACATAAATGCTTGATTATTCTGGATCAAAGTATTTCTTTCATTTTTGGGCTAAGTTGGTGTTATTTGCCTACTATGATGAAAATAAAATCTGATTTTGGTCTAATATTAGTACTATTTTTCTTCTATTTCATTAGCCTTTGTTTCCTCTTCTGAACAAAATTCTACTATCCTTCGATGCCCATCTTGAATGTCATGTCTTCTTAAAGCCTTCTCTAGGGCCGGCCAATAGGGCCAAATGGTAGCTCTCTTCTCTGGGTTTCCATAACCTTTTGTTCTAATCTCTGCTATATGACATATGTTACATTACAGTTAGTTGTTTGTCTGACTCCTCTGATGGACTGTGGGCTCCTTGCTCATTTTTGCATTTCCAGCTTCCAGCATTATGCCCAGTATATAGCAAGCACTTAGTAGATGTTTGCTGAAGAAATGATGGATTTTTGATGACTGAAAGCTATTTTTAAAAGTATTCTTCATCATGGAACTTAAAGAGTGTTATACCTCATAGGTATGCTTTGATGTAGAATAACTTTGAGAACTGTAAATGGAATACAAACATTAGCACTATTGTGCTGAACTTGATCCTGCAAAGTTGGCACTGACTCCTAACACCTTTTCTGATTTCTAGCTTCTGCTCTGAACCTTTCTCAGCTGTCCCTCATATCTCTGTTATAAAAATAGAAGAATCTGTTACAAGCTCTCCTCCCCACCGGTAATGAAATCCATAAAATAAAGGGGATAAAGAAAAGAGGCAGGGGGTGATCATATTCTTTTTTGTCTGATACCTGTGTTTTTTTGTTGATAGTAGATTTCTATTAGGAGGCCCCCATTTCTTTCAGGGTCATTCATTCATTCATTCATTCATTCAAGAAATAGTACTTACTATTGAATGAGTAGGCCCGATGCTAGGGGAGAAAAGGAATTTATAGTTTGGTGATAGAAAAAAAAAAAGCCAAGTAGAAAGTACTGTGTTTTCTAAAAGAGACACAGACAAGTCCATGAGAATTTCAACGAGGAAAATAAAGCTCAAGAACCAAATTGCTCAAGTTCACACACCTTGTAATCGTTAGAGCTGAGGTTTATTTCTCTTAAATTTGATACTAGATGGAATGAATGGAGGAACTGAGATACAAGCCTAGGTCAGGCTGGTACAAAAGCCTGTGCTCTGCGACACTACTCCATGCTGCTTCCCATTGGCTCCTGCTTTAGTTATCTGAAAGAGGCTAATGGACCTACTCTACTAGGATATCAGCAATGAAAATAAAAAGGGTAAGTGGGTAGAGGCAAGAAACAAATGCAGGACACACAATTAGCATGACATAGCAACTGACTCAATGTGGAGAGAAAAAGAAAGAATGGAATTAGAGAAGCCTTAAGCTTGGAACCTGGGTAGCCAGGAAAACAATAATGCCATCAGTAGGATTAATGATCTCAGGGAAAGGGCCAGTTTTTTATTCAGTGAGAGCTCTGATCCTTCGAAACTCTGCTGTCATGTCACCTCCTCAATGTAATCTTTTCTGAGATTCTCAGGTCCATTATACGGTATTTTGTATCTCAACGACAGTAAGGTAATGGCGATGATAATTAACAGTTTTTGAATGCAGACTGAGGGCTAAGTGTGTACTAACTTCCTTTTATTCCTCACAATAACCATGTGATGTAAGTATTATTATTAACCCCATTTTACAGAGGAGGAAACTGGGGCTTAGAGAGTCCTAATGCTATAAGTATGAAATGGCAGGGGCACCTGGGTGGCTCAGTAGGTTAAGCGTCCAACTTCGGCTCATGATTTGTGAGTTTGAGCCCCACATCAGGCTCGCTGCTGTCAGCTCAGAGCCCACTTTGAATCCTCTGTCCCTTTCTCTCCACCCCTCCCCCACTTGTTCTCTCTCAAAAATAAATAAACATTAAAATTTTGTTTCAAAAAAAAGTATGCTTGTCACATAATAAGTATGAATCGTTGCACTCATCTCTCTCCTATAATTACTGGAACTTTCTTTCTCACTGAGCTGTGAACTCCTCTAGGACAGGAAGTGTGTCTGTTCCATTTTTCCTTTCCCCAGCAGCTGGCACCACGTTCGCCACGGGTTCGGCCTTCGGCAAGCATCTGTTGCCTGAATGGCATTATTCAGGCGGCTTGAAATTCCATCTCTGAGCCTAGGAGAAGGGAGGTGGATGGAAAAATAGGTATGAGTTCTACACATAGACATTTACACCTGACAAGAAGCAGGACTGCCAAGGTAGAGAGCATGGAGGGAATAGAACACTGGAGAAAGATTGATGGCAGGAGATGACAGAAGCCAGAAAAGGGACTTGAGAGGATATACTTTCAAGGAAACCATGAGAAAAAAGAGAGTTCAAGGGGATTGAGGTGAGTCCAGATGAAAGCCTGTCTTAAAGGTGGAGTATGAAAAATTTGTGGTTAGCAAGCACCTGACTCTGAGGTTTAAAAAAAAAGGGGGGGGGGGTGCTTTTTTTGAGTCTCATAAAAAGGAAATGATAGTCATTGTGTAATAGTATTCTAAAACTTGGCAGGCTTTCAAGTGTGAGTCTCTATCTGCCTTGCCGGGAAAGTTGAGACAGCTAGGGGACGTTGAAGATCACAGGAAGATCACATTGAGAACCATGTTGAAGATCACCTGTCCAAGGTGCTACTTCTCAACTAAATCGTAATGGAGTCGAGTTATATCTTCACTCACAATATGAGATAGGAAATTCAAATAAAACGTCCGTTTTTGCCCTTCATTATTAGTTTTAGGCTGGTAAAGCAGGATTGATGATGTCTGTGCCAAGTGGACAAAATTATCAGCATTAGGTTTTTACCCGAAGTATCTTCTTCACTACACTTCAATCTCAGTAGGGTTCCACCACCCACAGAGACTGAATAACCGGTTTTCCAAGTTTTTCCTGATGGAGCTCTGGTTTCTACAAATGATTTGGGATCCCTACTCCTCCTTAGGGAGTCGATATCAGTACTGAGAAAGGCGTTTTTTATAAAGAGTAGGTAGCACCACTTTTGCGTTTAAAAAAACCAAACTTTAAGTTATTCTTCTAAGGTTTTTGAGGAGTAGAAAACCCTTCAGTGGTCAAATGGGCCCGCAGGAATCTTGCCGAACAAGATAAAAATTTACTGTCACAACACATGGTCTTATGGGGATTTTCCCACTAACTGGAGGAAAACAGAGCCTGGACGCTTGCTGGAGGGACTGAACCAAGCACTTTCCTAAAAAGGGCTTTTCCACACTTAGGTGAAAGAGCCCCTGTTCAAGGCTCTGCAACGGATCTGGCACCTTGAGCAAGGTGTTGCTCACTCCGGGGCTTAAATGTTCTCTTCTATAAATTAAGGGTAAAGGGTGCGTGTGTATGTAGAGGAGCCTGGACTGTAAGCGCTTTTAAGCTCCTCTCCAGGTTTCTGGTCATTTCATAATGATTTCTCCCCTTCCTTTATGTTTCTTCTGTCGAAAAAAAGCTGTGAATTCTTCGGATATGAAAAGAAAAAAAAGCAGGCAGCTTCGCCTCAAGGGTAAGTATTAGGGAGAAGGAATTCTGAAGGGCGCGGGGACTCAGGGCCTCCAGCACCCGCACCAGCAGGCCCCACTGGAACCTCCGCCCCGCGGGACCGGGTGCCACGGCCGCGCGCACAATATGGCGTCAGCACTCCGGGTCTTGCCCGCGCCCCCGCGACTCTGCACTGCGGCAGCCGGCCGAGGCTCCACCCCATTGGCTGACTGCAATGAGGTCATCGTGGGGGCGGAGCCAGCCGCTACGCGGGGGCAGGGCTTTGCGGACGCACGCACGTCGAGCGCAGCTGTCCCGAGCCGCGGAGGCTGCGGGCTTGGTCTGGGGCGGCTGCTTTGGCTGCGGCCCGGCCCGCGGCTGAAGGTGAGCCGGGGATGTAGGTACAGCGCGGCAGGGAGCGGCCCCGGAAGGGCACAAGAAATCGTTCTAACAGCCTCCTCGCTTGTCAAAGGAATTAGCAGGGATCTTAGGTCTTTGAGAGGAAATGGGGTTCACCCCTCTTTGGGCGCCCCTCTTGTGGGCAGAGGAATTGGAGGTTCGCTCCTCTTTGGAGGCCCTGATCCTTCCCCCCCATTTAAGGTGGGGGCGGAGGAACTGAAGGTTATTGGGTAGGCAGAAGAATTTGGGGGGCTTCTTAAAGGGGCTCCCCATTTGAGGGTTCCCCCCTTTTAATCGTCACTTCTGGAGGTAGGTGTGCCTGGGCTCAGAGAATTCCTGCTTTCTCACTGGGTAGACAGGAAATGAAGCAGGTGAATTTGAGTACCTCGTAGGAGACGAGGACTGGATGACAATAATGAGGCGGGCGCCGGGCGCTTTATTTGTATTCATCTTGTGCAGAATTACTGTTTCTTCATATTTTGTTTTGTGACATCGTCCCACCCCTGAATCGCTTTGGCCTGGTTTTCTGTTTGGCTCCAGTGGGGGAGAGATGTTCTCGGGAGACTTGTAATCATTAAAGAACAGAAGCAGGGAGGCAACTCTGGAGGCTGTCATTATTGGCAGCCCCTGAACTATGCTGATCAGGCATAATTTTACCGGCTTTAGAGGCTGTGGAATCTCTCCTTGTTTGGGGGAAGATGTGGGAGGGCTGATAACAGCTGTTTTGAGTGACTCAGGTATAGACGATTTTAAAGTCAAGCTACGTAATCTCTTGAGAAATCCTTGCTTATATATGAGTGTGTTATTTTGTGCCCTGAACATCAAATGCACAAAGGTTTTGTCATTCAAATTTCTCAAAATGTCTTCCAGCCTTGCAGAGTAGCTCTTCTTTTGATGCCAGTTTCACCTATCATTATGGATGCCTTCGTGATACTAAAAATACTGTATGGTGTGCTGAGTTTAGATACGGTGCAGTCTGTGCCTTACAATAGCTGATTGCGAACAAATAATTGCAGTTTCAGGACCACTGATAGCGCCATTGTCTTTCATACCGGGCGAGGATAAGACAGCCCTAAAAGAAATCTTTATTGGCTTATGTATGAGAAGCTTTAACAGATGGAAGAATGTAATTAATCTTGAAGGATGGGGATAAGAAACGGAAAGCTAAGGAGGTGGCCAGTTTATACCCTGTGGCTTGATAAAAACTGCTTTGTCATTATCAATGTACTCCTGTCATGCTGGACTTGAAATCCAGCTTAATATGCAAGCTGGCTTTTTTTTTTTTTTTTTAAGTAGGCTCCACACCCAACCTGGGGCTTGAAACTCATGACCGTGAGATCAAGAGTCACGTGCTGTACCCACTGAACCAGCCAGGCGCCCCTTTCTGTCTCTCTCTCTCTCTCTCTCTCTCTCTCTCTCTCTCTTTTTTAGATAATGCTGATGTGTTTAGATTCCTTAGGGAGAAAATGGTGTTTTCTGAGAAGTTGGAAGGTTAAACCCTTTAAGGTAGCCTTAGCTCTAGGGTAGTGCTGGGACTCTGAGAGTTAGAAATGGGCAGTAGAGGGTAGAAAACTAATTTCAAGGGAGACATCCTTTATGAGAGGGTAATCTAGGTCTCTTCTGTTTGTTTCCTGACACAAACCAAAAACAGGTTGTGTAGTGTGAACGCCACTGAGTCATAATACCCTGTCCAGGGTATTTAAAGAGCTGTTTGGGAATCCCAGTTCCTGTTTTTAACCTGGATACATTCTTATGTATTGAGATGCCCCAAAGTATTGTCATTTGATCCTGGTGTTGACTGCAAAGGAAGTGACTTTTCATCTGCAGGAGAGGATTTAGTAACAGTCTTTTGCAATTTCTCCTTTCCATCTTTCTAAGCAGGATGTTAAAAATCTGTCTGCAAGGGGTAGAAGATATGGAATGCAAAACAAAAGAGCTTTACTGTGGTGTTGTTTGCTCTTAGCCCTCTTGGTAATATCTGAGGTCATGCGGTTTTCTCTTTTTGCTTTAGGTTGGAGAGAAATCCATACACTCCATTGACTGGCACTTTCTGCCACCATGGGGGAGCTTTTCCGGAGTGAGGAGATGACGCTGGCCCAGCTTTTTCTACAATCAGAAGCTGCTTATTGTTGCGTCAGTGAATTAGGAGAACTGGGAAAGGTTCAATTTCGTGATGTAAGTAGTTGTGGGGCTGCTTGTTGAACGCCTTAAACTCTGTTTTTTCTTGTCATGGCTAATTACCTTATGATGAATGTTGGGTTTTATTTGCAAAAATAACATTATAGGGGCGCCTGGGTGGCTTGGTCGGTTAGGCGTCCGACTTCGGCTCAGGTCATGATCTCACGGTTCGTGAGTTCGAGCCCCGCATCGGGCTCTGTGCTGACAGCTCAGAGCCTGGAGCCTGTTTCAGATTCTGTGTCTCCCTCTCTCTCTGCCCCTCCCCTGTTCATGCTCTGTCTCTCTCTGTCTCAAAAATAAATAAATGTTAAAAAAAAAATTTAAAAAAAAATAACATTATAGCACTGGCTTACTGTTGGTAGAGTGTACATTTCGAGTTGTCTCTCTAGAGGTGAGAATGTTTGTGCCAAAATTTCCATGATTTTACTAGCTCCCCCTTTGCAAATAATCCTACACAATCTCAAGGTAATTGATTGGGATGCGGGTAGAGGACACACCAAGGCTTGCACATTGCTTTTGGCCTCTTTAACACCTGTGGCAGGTTATTTAAAAAATGTCATAGCTCTTCCATACAGTAGGACATGTTTATTACAAAATCTGATGCATCAACGTACAGATATATAAGTAAGCATATACTAAATATCCATTATTTTGAAGCATTATGCTGAGCACTTAGAGAAGATATCTAAAGAAAATCAGCAGTCTAAGTATAAAAAAGTATGCCCTAAGGGGCTTGCAGTCTGCTGAAGAAGGCACAACATACCCTGTTGAAAGGAAAGAGGAGTTAACAGTTCCCTAATTACGCATCTCAAAGCTCCAGGTACTTTCACTGATAGCATTCACGGTAGTTGTGGTTTTACATTCACTAGTGTTAGTAGTTGATTAGTCTCTGTCTTCTACTGTCATCTTAGGATGCTGAAGACAATCATTGTATCCTTTGTGTCCACATACAGGATACTGTCAGCATTTGTTGGAATGAATAGGTGACAGAGGAGTGGTCAGAATGGGGTGGGATTAATCAATATTGGCTTCCTGGAACTGGCACACTGAAATTACACAAATATAGTCCAGTGACATAGTATACTTTTTATTATCTTTGAACCTTCTTATGCCTTCCCTCTTTGAATGTTCTCCTACCTGATTCTGATTCCTTTTCTTATCATCCTGAGGGCTCACTGTTATCTTCCACTAACCTCTCTTATCTTCTCCATCTTGGCTTTCTGTGTCATTATTCCTCAAGCTCTCTCCTCTGCTCTGTCTGGAGAAGCTTGTCCATAGCCACATCTTCCTTTACCACCTTTTTTGATGACCTCATCTATTCTCAAATCTTCCATCTTATTTGTTGAGCCCCAAATCTATGTCTCTGGCCCTGACAGTTCTCAAACACCATCCGTAAATTTACAACTCTCTAAGAATTTTGTCATTTCTACTTCTCATGGTAGCCTGTCTAAATCCCAGCACCTTACCTTCTCCCAAACTATTTCTTCATCCTGACTTCCTAAGTTTGAGCTAATGTATTGATAGTCTTCCAGTTTTCTAGATTTGAGACCTAAATCAAACCTAAGTCACCCTTAATTTGAAACCAAAGGAAGTTGGTCCTATAGTGTCTCCCCCTCCCTAACACCCATTGTATCTATTCAGCATTTTTTTTTTTTTTTTTTTTTTTTGAGGGAGAGAGAGGGTGGGAGGGGCAGAGAGTGTGGGGGAGAGAGAATCCCAGGCTTTCAGTGCAGAGCCTGACATGGGGCTCAAACTCACGAACCGTGAGATCATGACCTGAGCTGAAATCCAGAGTTGGATGTTTAACCGACTGAGCCACCCCTGTGCCCCTCTCTTCAGCATTCTTAAATTTTACTTATGATGTATTGCAATCAGACAAAAAATTATAGGGAATAACATAATGAATACCTCCATTTCTACTGTCTACTTAAGAGATAAACATTCATGTAATTGAAGGCTCCTGTGTAGTCTTCCTGCATGCTATTTCTCTCCCCACCTCCCTACAGGTAACCTCTGCAATGATTTTTGCCTTTTTTTTTTTTTTTTTTTTTTTTTTTTAAGTAAGTCTATGCCCAACATGGGGCTTGAACTCATGATCCCAGGACTGAGAGTCACATGCTCTCCCGACTGAGCCAGCCATGTTTGAGCCAGCCATGTTTTGCTTTTATCATTCCCATGTATTTTTATTTTTTACTCTTGCTACATATGTGTGTATCGCTAAATAATAATATATGCTAGTATGATTTTGCATGTTTTAAAACTGTATGCATGGCATATTGTATGTATCTTTCAGCACCGTGCTTTTGAAATTCATTATTTGTGAGATTTGACCACCTGTTACAGGTAGCATTAGTTCATTTCTTAAAATTGCTATATAGTTATTGTAAGAATATATACAGTTTATAATTTTTTCCTTCTGATGAACATTTAAGTAATTGCAGTTCTTTGTTATTACAGTGTTACAAGGAAGATTCTTGTATATGTCTCCCGGTATACATGTGTGATAGTTTCTCCAGGGCAGTGGTTCTCAAAATTTTTGGTCTAAGGTCCTCTTTACACTCTGAAAACATGATTGAGGATCCTAAAGAGCTTTTATGAGTTATAGCTGTCAATATTTATTGTATTGGAAATTAAAATGAAGATATGTTTAAAATACTTATTTAAAAACTCACAATAATAGGGGCGCCTGGGTGGCTCAGTCGGTTAAGCTGCTGACTTCGGCTCAGGTCATGATCTCGCGGTCCGTGAGTTCGAGCCCCGCGTCGGGCTCTGTGCTGACAGCTCAGAGCCTGGAGCCTGTTTCAGATTCTGTGTCTCCCTCTCTCTGACCCTCCCCCGTTCATGCTCTGTCTCTCTCTGTCTCAAAAATAAATAAATGTAAAAAAAAAAAATTTTTTTTTAAAAATAAAATTAAAAAAAAACAACCTCACAATAATAAACCTGATATGTGTTATCATAAGTAGTATTTTTTTAAAAAAATAATTATATTTTCCAAAATAAAAGAATTGCTTTGCTTTTATATTTTTGAAAATTTCTTTAATGTCTGAATTAATAGAAGGCAGCTGGATTCTCCTATCTGCTTCTGCAGTCATCTGGCTGTGATGTATACCATGAGCCTCTGGAAAACTTCACTGAATATTCATGAGTGAGGATGAAAAAGGCAAATGATGTTTTAGTGTTACTGTGTAAAGAGTATTGATTTCACGGACTTGTTGCTGCTCTGGGGATTATAACTAAGAGGGGCATTGCTGAGCATCCTGTGCCTCTTTAACTGTTAGGTGTTGTGAAGTGCTGTATCTTTGTTGTTTTAATTTGAATTTTCTTGATTAGTACGCTCAGTATCTTTTTATCTGGTTATTGGACATAATGGAATTCATTCCCATGAATGTCTGCTTACTGACTTACAGAATATGTAAAAGTTCTTCATGTATTTTTGGAAGCTAATCTTTTACTAATCCTTTACTGATAATTTGCCTTGTCTTTTCCCTTTGTTTAAAAAAAATTTTTTTTTAACATTTATTCATTTTTGAGAAACAGAGTGTGAGTGGGGGAGGGGCAGAGAGAGAGGGAGACACAGAATCTGAAGCAGGCTCCAGGCTCTGAGCGGTCAGCGCAGAGCCTAACACAGGGCTCGAACTCACGGACCGTGAGATCATGACCTGAGCTGAAGTCAGGTGCTTAACTGACTGAACCGCCCAGGCACCCCTGTCTTTTCTCTTTGTTTATGGTATATGTGGTCACACATAAAATTGTTCTTTTTTGCTTATTAGTATTTTTTCCCTAAATTTTTATTTTTAAAAATTTCAAAGCTGAATACTCTTCAGTCGATTCACCACTTGTTAACATTTTGCTATGTTTGATATAATCTTTTTTACTGCAATGTTGAAGAGTAAGCTGTTTCCTCCTTTCAAGTCCTTATTCTTTTTTTTCTTATTTTGCCGTGTACCTTAAGACCTTTACTAACAGGCAGAAGAAGAGTAACGGCAAACTAATCCTGGTTAGGATTGTGTTCAGCTATATGTAACTGAAAACCCAAGTGATAGGGATGTACTTTCTCATGTAACATGAGGCCCAGCTTCACACTATCACCAGTGTCCTAAGATCATCCTATATTTCTTTTTGGCCATCCTGGAGCATTTAGCTTTTGTCCTCGTAGAGGACCACCAAAGCTCCAGGCATTGCATGCATATTCTAGGCAAGAAGAAGGAAGTGCAGGGAGAAAGGAGTACTTCTATTAGGAGGAAAAAAAAAAAAAAAAACAACCAAAAAACAACTTTCTTAGAAATCCTCAGAAGAGTTTCCTAAGTTTTGTTGACCAGAATTATGGCATAGTCTAGCTGTAAGGGAGTCTGGGAAAAGAGGCTTTTCAGCTGAGCAGTAACTGCCTTAAATGAACATTTGTTAAATTTATTTATTTATTTTGAGAGAGAGAGAGGGAGGGGCAGAGGGAAGAAGAGAGAGAATCCCAAGCAGATTCTACATTTTCAATGCGGAGCCTGATGCGGGGCTTGATCCCATGAACTGTGAGATCGTGACCTGAGCCAAAACCAAGAGTCAAATGCTTATCTGACTTAGCCACCCAGGTGCCCCTGGGGTTTTTGTTAATAAGAAGTAAGGCTATGTATGTGTCACATGGCATTCTTGTCTATGCTCCTGACTTTAAGGGGAATCTAAGTTTGTTTGTTTGTTTGTTTGTTTGTTTCTTTCTTTCTTTCTTTCTTTCTTTCTTTCTTTCTTTCTTTCTTTCTTTCTTTCTATAATCTTTACATTCAATGTGGGGTTAAACTCAATGACCCCGAGATCAAGAGTTGCATGCCCTTGCAATTGAGCCAGCCAGGTACCCCAATATTTCACAATTTTATTTACTTGTTATTTTCAAGTAGGCTACACACCCAGCACAGAGCCCAACTTGGGGCTTGAACTCATGACCCCGAGATCAAGGCCTGAGCTGAGACCAGGAGTCGATGCTTAACTGACTGAGTCCTCCAGGTGCCCTATTATTTCACAATTTAAATAAGATGTTTACTCTTAAGTTTTTAGAAAATTCTATTAAATTATTCAGATTCCTTTGAATTTCTGATTTTCTAAAGTTATTGCCACAAATGATTGCAAAATTTTATTGAATGCCTTTTTCTTCATTTGTTGAGGTTATCATGTTTTTTTCCATTAATCTATTAATTTGGTAAATTACATATCCAGATTTTTTTCCTACTGTCTTTTTTAAACAGCTTTACTGAGATACAATTTGTCCATCCGAAGTGTATGATTCAGTGATTTTTAGTATATTCACAGAGTTCTACAACCATCACCATGGTCAGTTTTAGAACTTTCATTACCCTGACAAGAAATTCTGTCGCCATTAACACTCACTGCCTGTTTTTGTCCCAATGCCCCTCCTCCACTTCTACCCCCTGGAAACCATTAATCTACTGTTCTGTGAATTTGCTTATTGTGAACATTTCATGTCAGTAGAATCCTATAATATGTAGCCTTTTGTGACTGACTTCTTTCATTTAGCATGTTTTCAAGGTTCATCCATGCTTCAGCATGTATCTTTAACTTTCTTTTTTGTATCTATTTTTCATTTGAAAATGGGCAACATCTTAAAGTGGGTGGTTTCAGTATAAGATAGAGCTGTTGCCTATCTTCTCTGCAAAACATACCACCACTCTGGGTTTTAGAGACGATTGAGTGGGACATTTTCCTCGCTCAACTTGTTCAAAATCTTGTGTGACTCATCTGTCCCCCCATCCACTCTTCTCTTTGACATGCTTCTCTACTCTTTAATCCCTTGCCGTTTAACACTTACAGTCACAATGATAGTTTGCATTTTTTTGTTGCCATATTGAACATTTTACATTATTATTTTAGGCATCCCTCGCAGCAACTCTGAGAAGTAGAACCTACTTTTGAATAGTGGAACTTGCCATTCTCATATTATAGACTAGTAACCCAGGCCACAGATGAAAATATCTACCCAAGACACACAGATCTGTACCCCCAGACTACTTTTTCTTAAGTTTATTTACTTATTTGTGGGGGGGGGGGGGGCACACAAGTTGGGAGAGGGGCAGAGAGCGAGGGAGAGAGAGAATCTGAAGCAGGCTCTGCCCTGTCAGTGTGGAGCCTGATATGGGGCTCAAGCCCACAAACTGTGAGATCATGACCTGAGCCAAAATCAAGAGTCAGGCACTCAACCAACTGAGCCACCTGGGCACTGCTGTCCCCCCCCCCAGACTGTCTGACTCTGCTGCCTATGATCTTTTTAATTGAGATAGGCAAAAAAAAAAAAAAAAAAAAAAAAAAAAAAAGTCACCATTTTACAATGTACAATTCATTGGTTTTTAGTGTATTCACAGGGTTGTGCAACCATCATCACTATCTAACCAGAACATTTCATCACCCCTCAAAAAAGCCCTGTACCCATTAGCAGTCACTCCTCATCCTCCCTTCCCCTAGCCCTGGCCAACCATCTAATCTATCTCTGTCTCTATGGATTCTCCAGTTCTGGACGTCATACATAATTGGAATCATACAATACGTTGCCTTTTGTGTCGTGATTCTTCCACTTAGCATATTGTTTTCAGGATTCATCAAGATTGTAGCACGTATTAGGACTTTGTTCCTTTTTAGGGCTGAATGATATTCCATTGTATGCATATACCGCCTTTTCTTTATTCATTCATCACTTGAACATATTGGGGTTGTTTCCATTTTTTGACTGTTGTCAGTAATGCTACTGTAAGCATTTGTGTACAAGTATTTGTTTGATTGCTTATTTCTTTTGGGTGTGTACTTATGGGTGGAATTGCTGGATCATATGTTAATTCTATGTTTAGTTTTCTGAGGAACCTCCAGGAGACTGCTTTTTACAGCAGCCACACCATTTTCGTTCCCAGCAGCAACATAGGAGGGTTCCAATTTCTTCACATCCTCACTGTCACTTGTTATTTTTCATTTAAAAAATTTTTATGATAACCATCTTAATGGCTATGAAGTGGTATCTCACAGTGGTTTTGATTTGCATTTCCCTCATGGCCAATTATGTGGAGCATCTTTTCATATGCTTATTGGGCAATTGTATAGTTGTTGGGTTTTTTTGTTTGTTTTTTTTAATGTAAAATCATCCTTGCAAGCCTATGTAAAGTCAACTCGCTAGTGAGGTGTATTTCAAAAGAATTTGGGGATTCAGTTTCCTAATATTGTATTAGGATTTTTTTCTCTTACACAGTAGACCCCCTCCTTATCTATGGAGGATACTTTCCAAGACCTACCATGGGTGCCTGAAACCACAGATAGTACTAAACCGTGTGTGTGTGTGTGTGTGTGTGCGCGCGTTGTTGTTTTTTACTATACAAATATACATGGTAAACTTTAATTTATCAGTTAGACAAGGTAAGAGATTAACAACAATAATAAAATAGAACAATTGTAACTATACTGTAATGAAAGTTATGTGAATGTGGTCTCTCTGAAAATATCTTTTTCTACTGTACTCACCCTTCTTGTGAGGATGTGAGATGATGAGATGCCAATGTGACGAGATGAAGTGAGATGAATGACATAGGGGTTGTCATGTAGCGTTAGGTTACTGTTGACTTTCTGACTATATGTCAGAAGGAGGATCACTTGGTTCTGGACCACAGTTGACTGCAGGTAACTAAAACTAGAAATAAGAAGGGAGAGACTACTGTATTGATAAGTGATACCGGCTTGTACTTGTCCTTTGTCAAACTATTCTCGCCCTGTATCAAGCTTATACTGGCCGGTCTTATTTGTTAGTTGAGGAGCGTTCCTTCATTTTGCCTCTTTGGAATAATTTTCTAAAGATTTGGGTTTATCTAGTCTTTAAAAGATTAGTACAGGGGCGCCTGGGTGGCTCAGTCGGTTAAGCGGCTGACTTCGGCTCAGGTCATGATCTCGCGGTCCGTGAGTTCGAGCCCTGCATCGGGCTCTGTGCTGACAGCTCAGAGCCTGGAGCCTGCTTCCGATTCTGTGTCTCCCTCTCTCTGACCCTCCCCCGTTCATACTCTGTCCTCTCTCTGTCTCAAAAATAAATAAACGTTAAAAAAATAAATAAATTAAATTAAATTAAATTAAAAAAAAATAAGATTAGTACAAATCATCTTTACACCTTCTAGGCCTGATGTTTTTACTTATTATTTATTTATTATTTTTCTTATTTTTAAAGTAAGCTCTATGCTCCATGTGGGGCTTGAACTCATGACCCCAAGGTCAAGAGTCCCACGCTCCACTACCAGCCAGGCGCCCTTAGGCCTGATATTTTTTAGATGGATATATTTTAACTGTTGAAATTTCTTTACTGATTATAGGCTTATTCTGTTGTTGTTTTTTCCTTGTCAGTCTTGGTAAATTATATTTTTCTAGAAAATTGTTTTATTTATTTCTTTTAATTTATTTATTTTTTAATTTACAGCCAAGTTAGCATATAGTGCAACGATTTCAGAAGTAGATTCCTTAATGCCCCCCTCCCAAAACCCCTCCAGTAACCTCTGTTTGTTCTATGTTTATTATTTTTGCTTCCTTTCCCTTATGTTTATCTGTTTTGTATCTTAAATTCTTCATACGAGTGAAGTCATGTGATATTTGTCTTTCTCTGACTAATTTTGCTTAGCATAATACCCTCTAGTTCCATCCACATAGTTGCAAATGGCAAGATTTCATTCTTTTTGACTGCAGAGTAATACTCCGTTGTGTATGTATACCACATCTTCTTTATCCATTCATCCATCGGTGGACATTTGGGTTCTTTCCATACTTCGGCTATTGTCAATAGAGCTGTTAAAACATGGGGGTGCATGTGCCTGTTTGAAACAGCACACCTGTATCCCTTGGATAAATACCTAGTAGTGCAATTGCTGGGTCATAGGGTAGTTCTATTTTTAATTTTTTGAGGAACCTCCATACTGTTTTCCAGAGTGGCTGCACCAGTTTGCATTCCCACCAGCAGTGCAAAAGAGATCCTCTTTCTCCTCATCCTTGCCAACATGTGTTGTTGTCTGAGTTGTTAGTGTTAGCCATTCTGACAGGTGTGAGGTGGTATCTCATGGTGATTTTGATTTGTATGTCCCTGATGATGAGTGATGTTGAGCATTTTTTCATGTGTTGGTTGACCATCTGGATGTCTTCTTTGGAGAAATGTCTATTCATGTCTTTTGCCCATTTCTTCACTGGAATATGTGTTTTTGGGGTGTTGAGTTTGATAACTTCTTTATAGATTTTGGAGACTAACCCTTTATCTGATACGTCATTTGCAAATGTCTTCTCCCATTCTGTCGGTTGCCTTTTAGTTTTGCTGATTGTTTCCTTCGCTGTGCAGGACCTTTTTATTTTGATGAGGTCCAAGTAGTTCATTTTTGCTTTTTGTTTCCCTTACCTCCAGAGACATGTTGAATAAGAAGTTTCTGCGGCCAAGATGAAAGAGATTTTTGCCTGCTTTCTCCTCAAGGATTTTGATGGCTTCCTGTCTTACATTTAGGTCTTTCATCCATTTTGAGTTTATTTTTGTGTATCGTGTAAGAAAGTGGTCCAGGTTCATTCTTCTGCATGTCGCTGTCCAGTTTTCCCAGCACCACTTGGTAAAGATACTGTCTATTCAATCGGATATTCTTTCCTGCTTTGTCAAAGATTGGTTGGCCATACGTTGTGGGTCCATTTCTGGGTTATTCTGTTCCATTGATCTGAGTGTCTGTTCTTGTGCCATGCTGTAAACATTCTTGTACGAATCTCTGTAGACATGTTTTCATTTCTCTTAAACAAATATCTAGTAGTGGAATGCTTAGTTATGATGTACCTATGTATATGTTTAATTGTATAAGAAACTGACAACAATATTTACTTTTTTAAAGTAGCATTTATCACAACAAATTGCATCTATTAGTTTGTGTCTGTCTCGTCCATGGATCTGATAGCTCCTCAAAGCTTGGACATATCCTTTTGTACTTATAACAGTGCCTAATACAGTAGTGTATATATAGTGCTCCATAAATGTTGAGTGAGTAGCTATAGTTCTTTATTGGTATTACTTTTATGGAATTTATCACATGCTCTTGTTGGTCGTGTGTATTTTTTTTCTTTACTAGATTTCAGGCTTCTTAGTAAGTAGGAACTTGTTTGTATTTCCCAGAATATCTGTCACATTGCTTTGAAAATTACTTGTGATGTATGAATGAATAAACCAGCCTGTCTGGTAGGAAGTGAAGATCCTGGGACAGAAGAATAAAAGATGTTTGCCTTTTGTCTCTTCTGATTGGGAGGAAGAGAAGGAAAACTGGGCAGAGCTTCTGGTATACATCATTGCTCAAGTTTTTGGCTGGGGGAGCTCACTGAGACTTTGGCCTGGGAGGACCATCTTGTACCTTGGTGCTTTGTCTAATTTGCCTCCATTCCAATAATGTGGTGCCACAGTGAGAGAGGGGTTTTTATCTTCAGTTGGTGTGATTGGCCCTGAAGCAGGTTATATAGGGCAGTAGACCATTTTTGCATCGTATGATTGCATCATACACTGACACAAAATTAGGTTTCACTTTGCAGAATGCGTTGCTTGTGACACAGAGGAAATAGATGCAGTATTTAAATATTTGGGGAGCACCTGGGTAGCTCAGTTGGTTAAGTGTCCCACTTAGGCTCAGGGCATGATCTCACAGTTTGTGAGTTTGAACCCCACATTTGGCTCTGTGCTGACAGCTCAGAGCCTGAAGCCTTCTTCAGATTATGTCTCCCTCTCTCTCTGCCCCTCCCCTGCTAGCGTGCATGTGCACACTCTCTCTCTCTCTCTCTCTCTCTCTCTCTCTCTCTCTCTCTCAAAGATAAATAAACCTTAAAAAAATTTGTTTTAAATATTTGGTATTGTGTTCTTATTTTGCAGTTAAATCCAGATGTGAATGTTTTCCAGCGGAAATTTGTGAATGAAGTTAGAAGATGTGAAGAAATGGATCGAAAGCTTCGTATGTGCATTTTGGTCCTGTATGATGTTCCTATAACGAGTCATTTGTCTTAAATTAGAGATGCTAGTCCTCTTAACAAAACGAGAAAATACTACAGGAGAAAAAGAAAGGAGGAATAGTCTTGGGATCTTGATATTAAGATGAATTTCTCATGTACAAGTAGATTTTATGGTATTGGGGCTAGGTGGTGCTTAATGGAAACTTTGAGACGACAAGATTACAAGCTGAACACATTGGTTATTTTTTATGGGAAGGGTTTTACAGCTACTGCTATAGCTATTGCATTATAGAATTCTGAGAGACAGGACTCAGACCACTATTTTTATTTTATTTTTATTTTATTTTATATGTTTTTTAATTTAAAAATATTATTTATTATAATTTTTAAAGATTTTATTTTTAAGCAGTGTGGGCTTAAACCCACAACCCTGAGATCAGGAGTTGCACATTCCACCAACTGAGCCACCCAGGCGCCCACCATCTATTTTAGATATCAATATAACCACCTTTTAATTTGAGCTTTTTGTGAAGGAAGAAACTAACACATTTATTAGGGTACTGTTGAGAGTTGGGGAGTTCATAAACTTTATTTCATTCATTCCTCACAATATTCCTTCAGTTGGGTATTACCTCATTTAATAAATTAGGAAGCCAGGCTGCCTGGTTGGCTCAGTCAGTAGAGCATCTGACTCTTGATCTCAGGGTGGTGAGTTTGAGCCCCACATGGGGTGTAGAGATTACTTAAAAAATAAGTATTAAATAAATAAATAAACGGGGAAACCAAAGATCAGAGAGGTTAAGTGACTTGCCTGGGAACATAAGCAGTTGTACTGGAACCAGTATTTGAATCCAGGTTGTTCTCTCTGGCTCTGAAACCCGTGATCTCACTACTATACTATGCCAGCTTTTAGTTAGCTGATTGGTGAATTTGGTCCCCGCACTAAAAAAGTTACTAGTTGTCACTTTTCTCTTCTGGTATTTTAGGACCTTATTCCGTGTCGTGCTTTTTGGGTTTTTGTGTTGTTAAAACTGATCTGATTGTTTTTCAAGTTTAATGAAACCCTTTTGATCTGGAGCTGTCTCACGAGTTTGCTAAATGTCAAATATTCTATTGAATCACCCTGTTCTGTAACTCTGTCCTACAACAGTATCTACAAGCAGAACCATCATACTCTGGGGCAGTAGTTGCACAGGGTGGAGAACTGAAGCAGATGAGGTCCAGTTTTAAGATCAAAAGAGGAAAGGAAGACAGTAGTGGGATGATAATCCTCTCTGGGGTAGCTGCGGTTGTTATAGAGTGTGCAGTGGAGGAAGAGGAACGTGGAGAAAAAAAGGATTTACATGTTCTGCTTCTTTTATATGAGAGTATCTTTCTGGGAATGAAGCTCTTTTTAGCCAGGTTTGGGGTCTTATTTTTTTTCTCAAATACTGGCAATTCCAGGCCTGTGCTATACATGAATATTTTGCTTCTGTCATTTTAGGATTTGTTGAGAAAGAAATAAGAAAAGCTAATATCCCAATTATGGACACTGGTGAAAACCCAGAGGTGCCCTTCCCCCGGGACATGATTGACTTAGAGGTAAACAATTCTTCTGAGGAAGCCAGAAGTTTCTTTCTACTTAAGTGCAGAAATTATTTTCCTATGTGGGTGGACAGTAGAGGAATTCTTGCTGTCCTTGTCCACATTGTCTCTTGCTTGTAAATATCTTGTGAAAACTTACTATACAGCACTATCATGCCACCAAATAAATGTTTACTGCCTTGTCGAAACCTTATTGGATTAACACCAATTTATCTAGTAATTTATTCATCTCATAGACTAAATGAATAACCAGTAGAGTTTTCAGTATTTATTTTTTTCCATCCAAAGTCCCCTGAGAAATTCAACTGTGTAATAGAACCTATAGATAAAGACAGATGATGTTAAGCAAAAAAATTTCATAAAGAAAATTGCCCTGGTAAAATCACACATTTGCTGGGTAGATATAAAATTATGTTTGAACCATCAGGGTGGCCAAGAGTTCTGTGGGATGGATGAATTCATCCGTCTTTCACATCAAGCATATTGAGCTTAGTTTGAGTTAATAGTTTGATTTTATTTATTTATTTACTTATTTTTTCTGTAGGCCAATTTTGAAAAGATTGAAAATGAACTGAAGGAAATCAACACAAACCAGGAAGCTCTGAAGAGAAACTTCCTGGAACTGACTGAATTAAAATTTATACTTCGCAAAACTCAGCAGTTTTTCGATGAGGTCAGACTATTGTTTCTTTTAGTATTTGAGCAGCTGATATTATACCTGCACAAGTGGGCCATGCTGTTATTCCAAAAATTATTTTAATTTGCTAGTTTGAAAGCAATACCATTTTCGCACTGTTTTAGTTGAAGGAATGTCAGATTATGTTCCATTTCTCATGCAGTACACAGCCAGTCATGGTTTTGTATGCTTTTGCATTTTCTGCAATTTTTCATCACAAGATGGGGAAAGGAACCCGAAAGTAGTTGTATATATTATAGTTGAAATTTTGTCATTATATTTTGAGGTAAGTAAATACTTAAGGTAAAAGTTGAAGCAACAAGAAACATTCAGTCATACATGAAATTATAACAGAGGCTTAACCTCCAAAACTTTTATCATCAAATTTTTATTTTTATCTTATTCTCCATGTTTGCTTATCTACCATGAGTACATTTGTAACAATCCACATAGCACAAGTCACACTTTAATTTTTCAAGAGTTTCTCATTATGTTCTATGGAAATAGAACTGGTAGGATGCCTATTTTGAAATTCCCGGATTTTCATGGAAACTCAGTCACACTACCTTATAGGGAAAAATGTTAAGTCAGTTTCTAGGTTAAAAATGTAGGTGATGATGACAGATGACAGTTTGCTGAGGTGAGCCCACAGAAAGGCTTTAGAGCAAGACTTTCAGAAGGATTCCTTCTCCTCATTAAACGTGGAGAGGAGTCTTAGCTTTGAGCCTGGACTTGGCTTTGTTGATGGCCTAAGGTACTGAGAATTCTCTTTTTTTACAGTAAGGTGTCTTTGCCACCAGATTAGCAATATCGGACACTTCTGCTACTGTTCCAGCGACTCTTTAGTGTGCCTTCCATAAAGTTCTTTATATTCTTTGCTCAACAACAACAAAAAAATTGGCAAAGCTTTTTAAAAAAAAGTGGGCCCATTTTAGTTAGCATCTGATGTATTCTCAGTTCCATTTTTAATATCGGTCTTTTAAGGACTGGAGCAGGGGCTCTCTAACCAGCAGCATGAGCCTCACCTGGGAACTTGTCAGGATGCACATCATTAGTCCCCACTCCAGATTTCAGACTTGGTGAATCAGAAACTCTGAGGGTGGGGCCCAGCAGTCTGTTTTCACAAGGTGACTCTGAGAGACAGTGGTTTGTGAACCCCTGGGCTGGAGAACGTCAGCCGAAGATGTGATACATTCCTCAATAACTAAAGATGGACTCAGAGAAGCCATGCTAATTAAAAAAAATCTATTGGGGAAAGGGGAAAAAGCTCATATGAACTTAATTGCCTGGTCATCCCAAGAATCAGAATCTGGCTATATGTCAAGAGAGGTTTAGTGTGAATATTCGGCTTGCTCACTGAGTTGAGAATTTTGAGACTGATGAGGACTTCTTTCGCCAGTCCCTGATATCTCATCGAATTAGAGGTTGTGGGACAGTGTGATTAACTCTTTCCAAGTGTTTCAGGTCTTTTGCAACAGGCATGGCCACTTATGTCTCATGGTTTTAATGAACAGATAATCTGGAATTCTAGTTGCTCATTGCCTAAACATCAGTGTATTTATATTCACTAATTCACTGAGCATTTAGTGAGCACCTACTCTTCGTGAGGCACAAGATGAGTAAGGCATGGCCCCTGTGCTCAAGGAATGTATCACTTAGTCATATCAGAAAACATCCCAGGGCACAGTGTCTCCATAGGCTCACAGATGTGTGCTTTCCTAAATGTGTCCAAGCTGCTCTCTCACAGATCCAGTTTAAACTGGCCTCAGAATCGAAGCTCAGGTACTTTTAACATCATTTGGGGCTTAATTCTTTTGCCCCGCCTTTCCCTTTTGATATAGTCTTAGTTTATTGCTGGGATGTTGCTGAAATGTATGACAATGTCTTTCTTAACCTCCTGAGTTTAAGGAATAGAATAGGCTTCTTTGTCTAGTTCATTCTGGAGAAATTCTGAATAAAGACTGACAGATGGACTCCCTTATGAGCAATAGTTACTTGAACTGTTTTTTTTTAATGTTTATTTCTTTTTTGAGAGAGAGTGTGCGCACATGCACACGAGTGGGGGAGGGGCAGAGAGAGGGAGACAGAGGATGCGAAGCGGGCTCCGCACTGACATCAGAGAGCCTGATGCTGGGCTCGAACTCACAAACCTTGAGATTGCGACCTGAGGAACATTTGGACGCTTAACCAACTGAGCCACCGAGGTGCCCTGTTACTTGAACTATTAATGTTATTAAAAACAAAATATTAAAACAAAATAAGAGAAATTACTTGGAAATATAAGCAAAGTGTTAAAATCATAAGTTCTTTGTGAGTAATAAGTCTAAACACGAAACCCCCATGCTGAGAAGGCAGGCTGGAAGTCTTTACGACCTTCATGCCCAGTCAATCCATGGTGGGTTGTTTTCCCTTTATTCACGCAAAACATTTGCAAAACATTTCTTTTCTTTCTTTTTTTTTTTAATCTCTGAGTACTTTTGAGCCCAAGTCCTGGGCTGTAAGAGGTTCTTTGACTGCTCTTGTCCTCAACCCCTCTTGTTCCTACACCCTCACCGTAGTGTAGGGAGGCTTCTGGCAAGAGCCACTCGGCCTTTCCTCTCCGAGTGCACGGTCAGTGCCTTGCCTGCTCCTGCCGCTGGCTCAGAGGTTCAGCCAGGTCCCTCTCAATGGTGCCTGCCCTGCTATTGCCAAGCACCAGTCTCAGCTGTCGCTGCCATGGCAGGTGATAAGACCTCACAGAGTAAGTGCATCTGGGCATGTGAGTGCGCACGTTAAATAATGCAAAAGAAAAAGAAACATGGGACCCTCAAATCTCAGAAATGGAACTTTTTGCGTGAGATTTTCTTCCATGCCTGAAATCACAGTTTGCAAATGGCCTAAAATACAACCAGTTTTGAGTCCTTCTTTTTTATATAATTTGGTGAACATGATCAATAATTTATACTAATGAGTTAGCAGAAAATGGCCAAATCGGGAAAGGGTTCTTTCCGTCTTTAGGCATAGCGGTCATGATTGGCAAGGCATCTGGAAGGGGAAGAGTAAGCGTAAATTCGATATTCTTATGATTTAAGATGATTACAAATTCGACTTAGCCATTTCTCATCCAGAGCAATTAAAATGACTTGTTAATGATTATCCTTTTCTCAGTCTTCTTGCTTATGAAGAACTGTGAGAGCTGAAGAGTGCTCTCTGCATCTTTTACCATAAGCACCCTAGCCCATGAGAACGTAAAGAAGACTGGAAAAGTAATGGTTAATGGCATGCAGGTTCCTGCCTTCCTTTCCTCCTGAGTCTTCCATCCATCTGCTCTTCTTTACTTTTCTTTCCCATCTGCCTTCTCCTTTGGGGCTTGGGTGAATACCGGAAGTGATGAAATGCGATTTCTCTCTCACTGGAGATGGAAGTAAGAGTGTTTGCTCTTGGTAATTAATGCAGCTGGATCCGGATGTGCTATTTCTATTTCAGTGTAGACAGGGAGCCTCAGAAATTCTGCCACTTCCTCTTTCAGGGCATGGTTTCAGTGTTCCGACTGGGGGAAAGGGTAAACCAGAGAGCATAGCAAGTCATTTAAAGGCACGTTGGCAGTGTTGTTATTGTTATTAGGGAGCCCAGAATAGGATTTAGGTACCCCACAGTGTGGTTTTAGAGATTGTTTTAAAGGCCCTCAGTGAGCAGTCTGGTCCTCCTAGTTCCCCATGAGGCCCAATTATTTTATTAAAAAAAAATTTTTTTTTTTTTTACTCCCCTCTCTAAGATTTAGGATTCTTAAGTATGAAGTGGTGAGATTATTAATTAGAATATCATCACAAGTTTCCATTTAATTTTAATTCCGCTGGGTTCTTTTTGTGCCCAGAGTCCCCAGATGCGGTTTTCAGAGGAGTCTAGTTGCTCAGCACTTTTTGCTGTGATAGCGGTTGTCCCCTTTAGAGCACATAGGCTTGCACTGAGTCTGATCTTTTGGGTTTACTTTAGCCAGGCCTTGTGAACCGCGTAGGGAAGTAGGCCAGAGTCTTGTGTGTAGCAGTCAGTTTCACTGTTTTTTGCCAAGGGACATCCCAAGAACCAGTTGAAATGAGGTAGTCATCTAGATCCTTAAAATGAGTTGCCTGTGGCTTGCAATAAGCTGATCTGATATTAGGCAGAAACAAAAAAAGCCCCCTAAATTTCCACTTGAGAGCAAGTGGAAACCTGTGCCCCCATTATCTCATCTTAAACTTTTTTGTGTATCATGACAATATTTCTCTGCCCTCTGGCATACTCAAAGCCTGCCCTACCTTTTCTTTCTTTCTTTTTTTTGAAGGGGGTGGGGAGTTGAATGTTGATCCTGCATCAACTTTTAGATTTCACTTCCCCAGAAAATTGCTTTCTCTTTTTTAGGTCCTCAACCTAATCATTTGGTTTATATTCAGGTTTATTTATACTCAATCCTAAAGCCCTCCCCCACCCCCCTTAACTTTACATTTCCTACGACTTACCAAGTGAGGTTCCCTTGATCAATTTTTTGATCGCAGGGTTAACAGGAATAGAATGTTTGGAATGAAGATGATAGAGAAAAATTCTCCTGATTTTTTTGTTTAGTTCTGCTTTTGAAAAGGAAGATTTTTCTGGCATATTTCTTGTCTTTGGTCAAACAAGTAGTGCGTGGATATTAAAGTTGAGGAGATCAGGCGGTAGAGAAGTTGATTGGCCTTTATTTTTTAGAGAGCTTCTCAGACCTTCCTGATTGATAAGAATAAAAGGTGTTAGAATGTGGTGGGTAGAGAGACTCTAGGAAGTATAGACCTCCATCTGAGAAGGTCCCTCTTCTCCTTCATTTCATTGTATAAACTGTCATGGTGGAAATCATTTTAAATCTAAACAATTAAATTAGCCCACATGTTCTATATTGGCTTATGATTGGTTACTTTTTCTCACTTGATTTAGATTCCTGGCTTCAGCTATGTTCTCAGTGACCCTTAAACTATATAGCCTAACATGAACTTTTTAATATTCCTAGATTCCTGGTTAGAAATGAAGGCATTCAGATAGGTTTTCACTTTTTCTTCCCTTTATTGATGCAGTCAAGGCCAGGCCTGCCCAGCCAATATGCTGCTGCTTCTTTTGGAGAAAGAAATACTATTTATTATTATCACTATTTATTTTAGAGAGAGAGAGAGCACACAAGCAGGGGAGAGGGGCAAAGGGAGAGAGAGGATCTCAAGCAGGCTCCACACTCATGGAGCCCGACACGGAGCTTGATCCCACCTCTCTGGGATCATGACTTGAGCTGAATCAAGAGTCGGACACTCATCCAACTGAGCCACCCGGGCGCCCCGAAAGAAATACTCTTTAAAGCCCATGGCTTGGAGCATTTTTTTTACAGTGGCCATGCTGAAAGTTTTCATGTTCTGAATTTTGAAGAGCATGGAAAACCCAGTCTCGTGGAGACGCCCCTTCCACCTTTCTCCAGTCCACACTGTGCTCAGGACAGTGGCGGTGCCTTGCTTTTCTCCTTGGAAAGAGAGTCTCCATCTTTCACATTCTCACACAGGGAAAATTTTAGTTTGTAGCTACCTGGAAATTTGATGTTGAGAGTATCTTCAGAGCTGCTTTGGTCTTGCTGAAAATGAAGAAACGTTGCAGCTTCCATCCGTATGCAAAGGTATTTCCTGGTACTTTCATGGCTCATTCAGGGAAACAGAGGAAAAATGGTTTCCACCTAAGTAACAGATTTATACATGTCATCATTATTTAGTGTTTTTTCTTTATTCCTTATTTCAAAAACCATTTCCCCAGATGCCTTTACTGGGGCAACAAAGCTTTCTTTACCTCTTGTTTCTTTCCTTTGTTTTCTTCCCCTATTCTTGTCTTCTTTTTGTGGCTATGTCTTCTCTTTTGGTGGTTTTTTTTTTTTTTTTTCCCCTCGTCTTTATTTTCTGAACTTATCTCCCGGTTCCTCGTTCCCTGCATGCCACTAACTATTTTCATTAGATATTAATTGATTTGTGAATTCAGGCTGAATTGCATCATCAGCAGATGGCGGATCCAGACTTGTTGGAAGAGTCCTCGTCCCTCTTGGAGCCGAGTGAGATGGGAAGGGGCACACCGTTAAGACTTGGGTAAGTACTACTGCAAGTCTCTGTATGTCAGTGGGGTCAGTTCATTTTTGGGGGGGACGGGGAGCAGCGATCGTGTTCATTGTTGCTGTTCAAGAGTGGTGAGGCTGGCCCGTTCACTTGCTTCCAGGATGTGTTCTCTTCTGAGCCTCTTGAGAGGTGTTCCTGAGTCACTTGGATTCAGTTCCTGATTTGTCCTGTCAACCCTATCCTGGGGTCCGGGAATAAGACTTTGGGAGCCCTTTTGGCGTAACATTGCCTAGCCTTGTGTTTGTCGTTCGTGCCCCTCTCCTCTCGCTTCCCTTCTTTGTCTTAAAGCCCTCTGTCCCGTGGCATGGAATCGAGTTCCCCATCTGCCTCTTCTCCCCACAGCTTCGTGGCTGGTGTGATTAACCGGGAGCGCATCCCTACTTTTGAGCGCATGCTTTGGCGGGTGTGCCGGGGGAATGTGTTCCTGCGACAGGCTGAAATCGAGAACCCCCTGGAGGATCCTGTGACTGTAAGACTAGGAAATTGTGTCCCGTGGAGTAGGTCTTGTAAAGGGAGCCCAGAGCAGTGACACTGCATGGTACCACCTGAATCTGACACTCCCACAGAGGAGCCCTTATGTTTACTCCTGCTTTGACTTGCACATTTGAAATACTGCTCTTTTCCTCTTAATTCCCATCGTGTGTGTACAGATGATGTATACTGACACGTGCCTGGACATTTTCAAGCCCCACTTGTGTAGGTATTATTTGGATTATAAATGTGTTTTTTTCCAGTTATCTTAAACCTCAGCTTTATTTAAAAAAATTTTTTTTTTTACGTTTTTATTTATTTTTGAGACAGAGAGAGACAGAGCATGAGCAGGGGAAGGGCAGAGAGAGAGAGTGAGACACAGAATCCAAAGCAGACTCTAGGCTCTGAGCTGTTAGCACAGAGCCTGACACAGGGCTTGAACTCATGGACTGTGAGATCATGACCCGAGCTGAAGTCAGACGCTTAACCGACTGAGCCACCCAGGCGCCCCAAACCTCAGCTTTATATGCTTTCTGTTACTGATCTGACACCAAAAGAAAATCAACTTTATGAAAATTAAAGCAAGATATCTGGTTCCAAGTTCGGTAATATCCATATAAGGAGAGAGTTCCTCAACTGTGAGCTCGATAAGTTGATGAAATTTTTAGTTGGTAAGGTTTTTTTTGTCTACTTGTTTGTTGGGAGATTTAGAAACTTAATTTAAGGGTAATATATTGTGCAAGATAGAATAATCTTCCCCACCCAGTGCTTTGCAGGGTAGGAATGGCTGAATCTGTTGGCATTTGACATAACGGGCCAGAGTTCTTAACATCAGCCTACACTAAGTATCATGAGTCCTGATGTCAAGGATCACAAGCAAGGAAGATTAAATGTATTGCAAAAAAAAAAAAAAATGTACTTCCCTTTTGTATCGGTATTATTTAGAAGCCTGGGCTTGGTTTTTCTGTTGAAAATGATCTTTTAGATTTTCTTAGATTACCATTCTTTGTCCCACCTAAGAAGAGAGATTGAATTTGTGACTCCTCAGAGTGGGTGGGTCGTGCAGCTGAAAATCTGAGGCTTTCATCCTTTTATCCTCCTAAACAGGAGGGTGGTGGCACTTAGGGTACAGCGAGCCCCCCAGAGGAGCAGTTTTACAGACTCACTGAAGCCTGTGCTTGGCTTGTGGAGACATTGCAGTCTGCAGTCACACCTCCTGTGGAACTGTTCTTAGGAATCTTCAGCCAAGTTTCTGGGCAACAGAAACACTATTATCAACAAATTGAGGAAAGGGGGTCTGGCTAGCTACAGCAGCGCAGCTGCACAAAGAATGCGCTCCAGTTTATTCCTGGAGAATGAAGGAATTTAAGACACGTAGCGTCATTGTCTTCACACCGCATCTCCTTTTATCCTTCTGAAGTCTGTTTGCTTTTTATTATAAAAACTCTAGGAATATGAGAAATACAGGCAACCAGAGACAATACTAGTTAACACCTAGTTAAGCTTATTTTTCTGATCTTTCCCTGCAGTCCTTGCATCAGACTTTGCGTGTAAACTTGGTATTTGGAATAGATTGCCTTCCTCCCTGCTCCTTAGATCAAACTTAGTATGAAGCATGAGATTCTACATCAACATTCTTCCCACCTCTGTTCCTTAGAGTTACTCAGTCCCCTTTATCTGGGAATTTCTAAGCATGGGAATAAGCAGGAATGGCTTCCTCTCCTCTCTTCCATACTTACTCAGGTAGTATAGGGTTTGAAGTTGAATTGGTAATAAGGGCTATATTGTGCTACGAGGAGAATCATCTGAGCATCTGTGTTCAGCTCACGGTTGAGTTTAAAAACAAATACAGAAAGTTTTTTGTGCATTACGGATTATAGGACAAATGTTCGTATAGTGGAGCTTAAGAAATGGATTGAAGATAATAGTTCGAGTGCAGGGTTGCCGTATCCTTAAAGGACTCCCGTTCCTATATCACCAAGAAAGTAGGTTATTCAAGAAATATTCTTCCAGGGGCGCCTGGGTGGCGCAGTCGGTTAAGCGTCCGACTTCAGCCAGGTCACGATCTCGCGGTCCGTGAGTTCGAGCCCCGCGTCAGGCTCTGGGCTGATGGCTCGGAGCCTGGAGCCTGTTTCCGATTCTGTGTCTCCCTCTCTCTCTGCCCCTCCCCCGTTCATGCTCTGTCTCTCTCTGTCCCAAAAATAAATTAAAAACGTTGAAAAAAAAATTAAAAAAAAAAAAAAAAAAAAGAAATATTCTTCCAGAGTAGAAGTCTAAATTCTCTGTTTCTGGTTTGGGGCCCAGGGTGACTACGTGCACAAATCTGTATTCATCATTTTCTTCCAAGGCGATCAGCTGAAAAACAGAGTCAAGAAAATCTGTGAAGGGTAAGAGAAATGTGCCTCCCTGAGGGTGCAATCAGAATGCCTTGACTGTTAAGCCTTAGGATACAGAATAATGAAACAATAGCCCTTTTAGTCTACCTTAATGCAATACATATATCTTCTAATAATGTTAGGGCTATTTTAAATAATTAGAAATGGTCTCAGTTCATTTTTAAAAGTACTGTCAAAACCACAATTTCCTTTCTTTGCAAAAAAAGTAATTAGGACTCATGGTTTATAAATGCTGCATTGTTCTAGGACAATGGGTTTGTGTACCCAGCAGTGTGCCATAGGCATTCCGCCTGTAAACTTTTCTGAAATTCTGCCTATATGATCTCTTTTCCATGCCATTTTTCTCTAGTAACTTATAATATGATTTGTATTACTGAGTTTTATAATTTTAATCTAAGGAAATTTAGTAGCTGCAGAGAATGTCGAGATTGTTTAAATGTTACTGCTCTATCTATAGGACACTTCCTAGTTATTCATGATCAGGGCACCACTCTGAACTAATCCTGTTATGGTCCTTCTAGTACATTAAGATTACTTTCTGAGGTTATTTAAATTGGATAGGTTAAAAAACTTCGATGTTTGTCAGGTTGTGTCTGTATGTTCCAGGTTCCGGGCCTCACTCTATCCCTGTCCTGAGACACCACAGGAGAGGAAGGAAATGGCTTCTGGAGTTAATACCAGGATTGACGATCTCCAAATGGTAACAGAGGGCTGGAGGGCATTTTGGTGTGTGTAAAATGATGAGGGTTTTTTTGGGGTGATAGTGGGGTTCATGGGGTCTGGAGCCGACGACCAAGAAAGAATTCTTGAAGATGTCTTTGGTGCAAAAAGGTGATTTTATTGAAGCACGAGGACCGGACCCATGGGCAGGAAGAGCTGCCCAGGGACCATGAGGAGAGACTGGTTATATACTATGGGGTTGGAGGAGGTAAAGTCCAGGGGAAGTTTCCAGTGAGATTTTCATATGCTACAGAAGACTCCCAGGATAGTGGAGGCCTAGCTATTGTCAAGCTAAGGTGGTTCTTCCCTTTATCAAAGCATTAATATTAAGACAGTAAGGAATTCCTGGAGAAACATTTTATTCTGCCAGCCTCAAGTATTTGTCAATGGGCTGCAGGTTATAAGGAAATTGAGTTCTATCTGCCATTTCCTTCTGCCTTTGTTTCCCACATCACTGTGGAAGGGTGATGGAGACTTAGGTCCTGCAGGACTATGGTCTCTATCAGTTAACCTTAGTTTTCCGCTTTCCTTTGTTCTTGGGCAGCCAGGAGTGCTGGATGAATATCATACATATCCCATCTAGGAGTTGGGGGGAGGGTGTTGGCGGCCTGTCAGCTTGCTTTATGCTCCCTCATCAGAAATACTATAATAGAAAACCATTCTCCTTCCTTGAAACACTAACAGTTTGTTAGGCACCTACAGCAGCCAAGACACCAAAAAAAAGAAATGTCCATGGGTAGCTTGTGCCCTTGGGAGTTAGGAAAAAGTTTCAGGGAATGACTGTTAAAAATAGCATTAATCATCCTTAAATGCGGCAGGAATGCTATCCATCCGAAATTGTTGTTGCTTAGTGTATTCAATTTCCCTCTTCATGAGTTTGAGGTATTTTTACAATTAAATAAAGTATGCTTAGTTAAGAAAAAATTCAAGTAATAAAGAAGTATGCATAAAGTCCATTCCGCTGTCACACACACTCCCCCTCCAGAGGCAGCTGCTCTTGACAGCTTGGTGTGTATCCTTCTGGTCACCTTAGATCTTAATCACACAGTCTAGGCAAAGGGTCCTAGTATAACTTTAGTACCCAAGAAGAGACTGCGCTAGATTTTTACCACATCACCAGTTGGCTTATACACTCCGTTGTCACAAAGTCCTAAGGAAGGAGTCATGATTGATGCATACGTGGAAGGAAAGGGTGGCCAGTTGGAGCTTTGTTTTCTGTTGAAAGACTGTGATGATTGCCCTCTTGAAACATTAACACATACAGTTGTCCCCCTGCCACCCACCAGTTTGCTTTCTGAGATTTCAGTTACCCAAATCAACTGTGATTCAGAAACAGATGATCCTCCTTCTGATGACATCAGAAGGTCAGTAGTAGCCTAATGCTGGTCACACACCTAACACCACTCCCCGTACTTCATCTCCTCATGCTCATGTAGGCATCTTTTCCTCTCATATCCTCATAATAAAAAGGGTGAGTACAGTACAGGAAGATATTTAGAGGTATCACATTTACAGGACTTTTATTATAGCATGTTGTTACACTTTTATTTTTAGTTATTGTCAATTGCCTAATATAATTGCCTAATTTATAAATTAAATTTCATCATGGGTATGTGTGTATAAGAAAAAACATGCTGTTTATAGAGTTAGGTACTACTCACCGTTCCAGGCACCCACTGGGGGTCTTGGATGGTGTCCCCTACAGATAAGGGGCGCCCTCTGTACTTAATCCCAAAGACCGTTCTTTCCAGTGGAGGCAGAATCACCAGAGATGCTGTAACTCCCATCTCAACTCCCTTTGTCCTTTTTCCCTCCAACTCCCATAGTGTATGACCCACCATCTTGACCTATTGCTGGCTCCTTTGAGAAGCACTCACCCCTTTAACCAAGAGACGAAAGTTTTTAGAGCTGCTGGTGGGTGGTGGGCCAATTAGTATGTTCTGGGTTCTAGGCCTGTCTTATCCCCTCCTAGACTCATGGATAGATTTTTAAAAGGCATTGGCAGTATGGCCAGAATTTGATCTTTAAAGTACCCAGCTATATGAACTGAAACTTTAAAAAGGGATTGACTGTCAAGGAGTGAGATGTGGGTGTGGGGGATGGGGAAAGAGAAAAGCAAATAGGGCATTGCTTACACGTTTATTTAGCATTCTTCCAGAAGTTTGAATGGTAATTGTAAAAGTGTCAGCAGCCAGAAGGAGAGAAAATAACTTTGTTCCTTTATTCTTAAGTGATACAAGAGTTTCTCTAGCCTGCAGGTTTTTTAGAAACCTGTATGGAAGTCCCCACCTACTGCCCTTCAGAAAGTAGTTACTACTTTTTTCTGAATTGACTTGATGAGCCGAGTATGATGGAGCCTTGTGCTAACATGGCTAGTGCATAACTTTTTCCTCTGTAAAGAAATGTGGAGATTTAAGGTCAGTTTCCATACAGAAGTGTGAGTGATGGGTTACTCGCCCTTTGGCTTAGCCCCTCTTCTGCTATTGAAATCTTAAATGGTGATTACCAAGGCAGTGGAATGTAAAGTGTCCCTTCCCTTTCTTCTACCGTGGTTTCGGTTTCAGCAGCGTGATCACTCTGAGGAAAACCTGTGCTGATTTCCAAAGGATCAGCACTGAAAATGTTTCCCTCCCCTTCCCCCAAGAAGCCTGACAGAAAGGCAAAGCCTCATCTGCCCCATGATAACAGTGGTATGTGGCTGTCTAAATCCCCTCTAAGGCCATGAGTCCTCCTGACCCCACAGTGTCTCCTGTCTCTTGTTCCCTGGCATGGAGTGTCTTCTGGCATAGGTAGACAACGGTGCTCAGCCCTGCCTCTTTCCCATCATTCCCTGATGTTGACTTCTGTTCAGGGGATTCTGCAGCTTACTGTTCTTAAGTATGGATTTTATCAACTCCCAGGCCTATGATGATGCTGACTTCTTTGAGTTTGAGACTCCATATGGAAAGCCATTGCTCTTTAATGATCCAGGTAAAAACCAATGACCTATATTGTGCTGTGGACTTGGTGGGAAGATAAAATATAGAAGAGCTAAAAACAATTTCCTCAGGTTTCTCTTCAGATTGAAGCTAACAGAAAATGAATATTAGTAACTAAAACTGTAATTTCTTATAATTTACCCCCCAAAAAAGCCATTCTATTTTTTTTTTTAATGTTTCTTTATTTTTTGAGGGAGAGAGAGACAGACAGAGCACAAGCAGGGGAGGAGCAGAAAGAGAGGGAGACAGAATCTGAAGCGCTCTAGGCTCTGAGCTGTGAGCACAGAGCCTGACGTGGGGCTCGAACCCACAAACCGCAAGATCATGACCTGAGCTGAAGTCTGACGCTCAACTGACTGAGTCACTCAGGTGCCCAAAAAAAGCCATTCTAGTCTGAAGAAGAATAGATCCCTAGCAGCCCTTCTCAGAAAGCTGTGCCTCTTTCCCATTTATATGCTGAGATCTAAGACTGGTTCTGTATGTAGAAGGATCTCTCCTTGTTCCCTTCTCTCCCAAAAGGTTCTGAATCAAACAGAGGATCACCGCCAGAGGGTTCTGCAGGCGGCTGCTAAGAACATCCGTGTCTGGTTCATCAAGGTGCGGAAGATGAAGGCCATCTACCACACCCTGAATCTGTGCAACATAGACGTGACCCAGAAGTGCCTGATCGCCGAGGTCTGGTGCCCTGTCACCGACCTCGACTCCATCCAGTTTGCACTCAGAAGGGGCACGGTGAGTCCTGCACCACTAACCATGCAGCCAGGAAAAGAGGTTCCCATCAACAATAACATGAATTAATTACATTTTTGTGGCATTTTTACTTTCAGAGTTCTTGACTATACTCACCTTGTACTCCTCTTATATCCTAACCATACATTTTGTACATCCTGGTTTTCTGAATGTGGAAACTGCAGTTCAAAAAAGATGAAATGACTTGGTCGTATACCCGTGATTCTTCAGGGTAGCTCATGACCACGATGTCTGTTTCCTGATCCATTCTTTCTGTCCAGCAGACCACTTCTGAGGGATACCTCTGGCAGTCCCGCTTAGTAGTTAGAGTTTGAAAACATTCGCTGCTTTCTCCATAAAAGGAGGAGAGAACAGCGATAATCTCAGAAAGGCAGATGATTGTCTTCAGACAATGAAGTGCCATATTTTCTTTGGTTACACATTTTAGAACTGAATTTTTTTCACAGTAAGGATATTCTTCCCAAGACTTAATGTTAATTTTTCATTGTAAATTTTATACCTAGTTCCGGTTTCTCCCAAAGATGGGAAGATTGAGAAACAACTCACATAGAATAAAATGCACGTATTTTATATGTACAGCTTGAGGAGTTTTGATGAATATGTTCATGGTCAGGATGATCTAATTTTGCTATGTGTGCTCAATGTTTCCCAGGAACACAGTGGCTCCACTGTGCCCTCTATCTTGAACAGGATGCAAACAAATCAGACTCCCCCAACCTATAACAAAACGAACAAGTTCACATACGGCTTTCAGAACATAGTAGATGCTTACGGAATCGGGACTTACAGAGAGATAAACCCAGGTAAAAAGAGCTTGAATCTTCTAGAGGTTTGATTTTTTGTTTGTTATTTCTTCTAATGCTTCCCTTCAAATGTTCTTGAATAACTGGCTTAAAACTAACAGTGTTGTCAAGATCTCAGCTCTAGTGTCATTCCTGTAAAGACGTGCCCACTTTGACACAGAGAGGGAGGTTTGTTGCTGGGTGGCACTCTTTTAAGAGGTGGTTTTATAGGAATGAGCTCAGTGGATTGGATTCTTTTGTGTGCCCTCCCAACTATGAAACACCTGACTTTCTCTAGCACACCATTTGCAGGAAGTACTTTAAGTTTTTTCTGAGATATCTGATATTTTTAAAAGGCTTCCCTATACCAGGTTAGACAGAGAAAATATAGCAATTACTGACCATTTTAGACACAAAGCAGATTTCACAAAGCAAAGCCAGGAGAGTTAATTATTAAATCAAGAGTCTGGGAATTCGTTTTTAGCTGGAGTCTTCTACAGGACTGACTTTGCTCTGGGTTCCAGGCTTTCTCCCACGTACCTGAGAGCTTTATTCAGCTGGGAAGTGGTTGCTGCACAAGGGAAGAAAGCTGGCCTGTCAAAGGAGCAGTGTCCCAGGAGTTAGAGAAAAGGAATCAAAGAACAAATTACACTGTTGCCAGGGCTAGGGACAAAACTTGCATTTCCTGTGTTCTTTGTTTAAAATGCTAGCAGTAGGCCTAGATGCCATCAGAGCTGCTTTGTGAGGTCCTGTCATGGAAGGTTTTCCCTGAGAGTCCATCTGACCAACAGCTTGGGAGTAAGTCCCCTTGTACAGATCTTAGAGTACGGTGAGGAATGTGATCTTTTGGTGGTGGGCACAGTTGTCTGTACTTTGTCTTTTTCCTCCTTTGGTTTCTTTATAGCTCCATATACCATCATCACTTTCCCTTTCCTGTTTGCTGTGATGTTTGGGGACTTTGGCCATGGCATTTTGATGACCCTCTTTGCTGTATGGATGGTGTTAAGGGAGAGCCGGCTTCTCTCCCAGAAGAACGAGAATGAGGTAATGTTTGTCACATCTGCGTCGGACCGACACTTTGTAATTCCTCAAGCAGTCACTATAAAATTATGATCTGAAAGTCTTTTATTCGTGAAGTTATAGAGAAGTTACAGAGGCCATGTCAAGAATAGAGAAGTTATATTCATTTTAACACTGAAGCGGCCATGTGCTGTGAAAGTAATTTCTTGTTAGCATTGTATTTTGACCTTTACGTTAAGCTCTCTGACCCAGGGTGGGGTAAAGTAGTGTGAGAAGAAGGGTCTAGTATATTCTCAGTATTGTCACAACATGAGCCACCGAGAGTACATTTCATTGACTTCTTTCTTCTGCTTTCCAGATGTTTAGCACAGTGTTCAGTGGCCGGTACATTATTCTACTGATGGGTGTGTTTTCCATCTACACTGGCCTCATCTACAATGATTGCTTTTCCAAGTCTCTTAATATCTTCGGGTCCTCCTGGAGCGTACGGCCAATGTTCTCTTTGTATAATTGGACGTAAGTTGCAAAGAAGAAGAAAGTCAAAGCTTATTCCTTTCCTGTTCAGCTCTGATCTTCCAGACAAGTGGTAAACTTCTACTTCTTTCAGAAGTGGCTGACAGTGTCTCTGTTTCAGAAGAATGCAGTGTCCCCTCTTATTTATGCCCCAGCCTGGGAAGTGTTTTGTGATTCTTTCAGTACTCTCAAGAAACTGAGACTATAAATGTAGGCACATTGATTCTTTTTGTAAATTAAAAGCAGATTCCCCAAATTCCCTGCTTGGTTATATAGGTGTGTTTGTTTGTTGTGTTCTTTTGTTATTGCTGATCCCTTCTCATTCTCAGATGCTAGTCCCTCCTCTTTTATTGAAGAGACAAGACAGTTGTAGTAGTTTCTTTTAGGACCAGTTTTTGGACCCTACCAGCTCTTGATAAAAACAAATGGAACTTTTCTTCTAACATGGTAGGGATGAGACACTTCGGGGGAACCCTGTTCTACAGTTGAATCCAGCTGTTCCTGGAGTTTTTGGTGGACCATACCCTTTTGGCATTGATCCAGTAAGAGCACTTCTTTTCTATATGTCTAACACCAGAGTTTTAAACTGTAACCTTGAAGTGAGAGAATTAAGTTGAAGATAAATGGTTATTTGGTTTTCAGCTGAAGGTTGTTTTTTTTTTTTTTTTTTTAAGTTTATTTGTTTATTTTGAGAGAGACAGAGCACACACATGGAAGCAGGAGAGGGACAGAAACAGAAGGAGAGAGAGAATCCCAAGCAGGCTCTGCACTGTCAGCGCAGGGGCTCAATCCCACGAATGGTGAGATCATTGCCTGAGCCGAAATCGAGAGTCGGACACGTAACCTACTGAGCCCCCCAGGCGCCCCTTCAGTTGACATGTTTTTGGAAAGTCTTCTGTGTATTTGTCCAGAGTACTTCCAAACCATAAGAGACCCAAGTGCCTTGGGGACCCAAATAATTTTTCCTGCACTACTTATTTCAGAGATGGCTAATAATTTTGACCCTGGGAAAATTGATTTTCAAGACTCCTTCCCAATTTATTTCTGTTTAACTTAGTTTAGCAGGTATTTTAACAAAGCAGAAATAGTCCTTTCCTATGGGTTTTAGATTTCCATTCTTATCTTTATATACTTAAAAAACTTATCCCAGAATTAAAAAAAAAATACTTAGGCAAATAAAGTGTGATCAAATCTTTTGTATTGTGTGCTTAAAAGGGGGGTGGGGGGAGATTTAAGAATGATTTAAGGAGTACAGCATTCCAGAGGAAAAACACATCATTATGGGTCAGAAAGATCAAGGTTTCTTATAAAAAATGGGTATTAACTTGGCCTTTAAAAAATGTTTCAGATTGGTATAAGTGAGAAGTGTGTACAAAAGCATATAGGTGGGGAAATACAAAGTTATTTATTTTTATTATTATAAGAGCAGATGTTACAGAAATGCTTACTGTGGGCCAAGCACTGAACTCTGCCCTTAGTATATCTGATTTCCCCTCCAACGGTTTTTTTTTTTTCCCTTCCAAATTTTTATTAAATTCTAGTTAGTTAACATGTAGTGTGATATTAGTTTAGGAGTGGAATTTAAGGATTCATCGCTTACCTACAACACCCAGTGCTCACCCCAACAAGTGCCCTCTTTAATACCCATCACAGTCTAGCCCATCCCCCACCCACCTCCCTCCATCAACCTTCAGTTTATTCTGTCTTTAAGAGGCTCTTACAGTTTGCTTCCCTCTCTCTTTTTTTCTTCCCTTCCCATATGTTCATCAGTTTTGTTTCCTAAATTCCACATACAAGTGAAATCATCTAATATTTGTCTTTCTGACTTACTTCACTTAGCATAATACTCTCTGGCTCCAGCCATGTCATGGCAGATGGCAAGCTTCCATTCTTTTTGATGGCTCAGTAATACTCCATTTTATATATACCACATCTTCTTTACCCATTCATCAGTTTACAGACACTAGGGCTCTCCCCTCAAACAATTCTATCAGGGAAATACTGCTATCCCTATCATGCAGATAAGAAAACCAAGGCTTGGAGAGGTTGGATAACATTTCACACATGCATTTAACAAATGTTTATTGAATCCTTGTCTGCAGGCATAGTGCTTGCTGGGGGAAACACAGAATTGTAAGATGTAGCTCCTGGCCTCAAGTAGCTTAGAGTCTAATAAAAATATTAGGTAACATTTATATAGGGTTCTGTAGTTAACAGAGTGTTTCGTTGTTGTTGTTGATGTTGTTTTACATACATCTCATTTGACACTTAAGGGTAGGTGTTGAGTTTGATGTGCCTGTGGGATGCACAGGTAAAATGTCCATCAGGCAATTGGAGGTGTAGAACTGAATTTCAGGGAAAATGGGCTGGAGAGAGAACCAGCCACATGTTTTGAGATTAGGGGCGCCTGGGTGGCTCAGTCGGTTAAGCGTCCGACTTCAGCTCAGGTCACGATCTCGCGGTCGGCGAGTTCAAGCCCCGCATCAGGCTCTGGGCTGATGGCTCAGAGCCTGGAGCCTGGAGCCTGCTTCTGATTCTGTGTCTCTCTCTCTGCCCCTCCCCCATTCATGCTGTGTCTCTCTCTGTCTCAAAAATAAATAAACGTTAAAAAAAAAAAAAAAAAAAAAAGAGATTAGAAGTCACCGAGGATAAGCTCCTTGCAAGGAGGCCGTTCAGAAAAAACGCCAGGCTCACTGGTGGAAGGTCTGGCTTATCAGGTTACTGAGTTCACACTTTATCGTAGAGAAGACAGTGGGGGTGTGAGGTAGGTTTGGGCACAGGGAAGTGACTGCATCAGAGTCAGTGATTTAGGAAATGTGATTTGATGGCCAAGTAGAGGCAGAGAACTACGGGAAAATATTACAGATGCCCAGGCCCTTAGGTGACAAAGCTTAAGGCAACTAATATTTAAAAATAGATGGAATGACAACATTAAGGGTACGTGATCAGTAAAACACAGACTGGGGGAACATCTACAAAATAAATGTTCCAACTTTTTAAAATATTTTGTAAGGAATTAAAAAGGAGAGCTGAAAGGAGAATTTATAGATTAGAGATTTAAGAGCTGTGTCAGTAATCAATGTAGAGACCTGATCTGTACCCTACTTTTGAATAAATGAATTAAAATGAATTATTTTTAAAAATTGGGGCACAATCAGGGAAATTTAAATACTGAGTGTATGTTTCATGGTATTAAAGAATCATTGTTAATGTTTTTGGGGGTGATAACAGCATTGTGGTTATGTTTTGATAATGAGTGCTTACCGGGGCACCTGGGTGGCTCAGTTGGTTAAGCATCCGACTTTGCTCAGGTCGTGATCTTGCGGTTTGTGAGTTCAAGCCCCACGTTGGGCTCTGTGCTGACAGCTTGGAGCCTGGAGCCTGCTTCAGATTCTGTCTCTGTCCCTCTCTCTCTCTGTACCTCACCCGCTCACGCTCTGTCTCTCTCTCAAAAATAAACATTAAAAAAATTTTTTAAGTAAAATAAAAACGAGTGCTTACCTTTTAGAGATATGTACTGAAGTATTTACAGATAAAATTATATCTGAACTTGGCTTCCAAATAATAGGGAAGTGGGGAGTAGGTTGTGTGATGAAATAAGATTGACCTTGAGCCAATAGTAATTTTTCAGGGGGGCACCTGGGTGGCTCAGTCAGTTGAGCATCTGACTCTTGATTTCAGCTTGGGTCCCATGATCCCAGGATCATGGGATTAAGCCCTAGGCTGGGCTCTGCATTGAGTGTGGAGCCTACTTGAGATTCTGTTTCTCTCCCTCTGCCCCTCTTCCCCACTAGTGTGTGCTCTCTCTCTCTCTCTCTCTCTCTCAAAAAAGAAAAAAAAAAGTATGCAAGCTGGATCATAGGTAAATGGGAATTTGTTATACTCTCTACTTAAGTCTATGCTTAGAATTTTCCATAATTAAAAAAAGCTTTCAAATAGGTAAATAAGGGCTCCTGGCTGGCTCAGGTGTTAGAGCACATGACTCTTTCTTGATCATGATTTCAAGTCCCACTTTGGGCATAAAGCTTACTTTAAAAAAAAAAAATTGGGTGGCTCCTGGATGGCTCAGTCGGTTAAGCGACCGACTTCAGCTCACTTCATGATCTCTCCCTCTGTGAGTTCAAGCCTCGTGTCGGGCTCTGTGCTGACAGCTCAGAGCCTGGTGCCTGCTTCAGATTCTGTCTCCCTCTCTGTCTGCCCCTCCCCCACTCATACGCACGCACGTGCGGTCTCTCTCTCTCTCTCTCTCTCTCTCAAAAATGAATAAATGTTAAAAAATTTTTAATTAAAAAACTAAAAAAAATAAAAAAATTGGTGAGGGGCACATGGGTGGCGCAGTTGGTTAAGCGTCCGACTCTTGATCTTGGCTCAGGTCATGATCACAGGGTTTGTAAGTTCGAGCCCCACATTGGGCTCTGAGCTGATGGTGTGGAGCCTGCTTGGGATTCTGCCACTCCTTCTCTCTGCCCCTCCCCTGCTTGTATGCACATGTGTGCACACACTCTCTCTCTCTGTCTCAAAGTAAGTAAATACTAAAAATTTTTTTAATATTGGTGCATAATAATGTCCCGTTCATGAACTCTTTATAATGCTTTTTTGTTTCCTTGGATTGTGATAGATCTGGAACATTGCTACCAATAAACTGACCTTTCTCAACTCCTTTAAAATGAAGATGTCTGTTATCCTTGGCATCATTCACATGATGTTTGGAGTCAGCCTGAGCCTCTTCAACCATACGTGAGTTGCTGTATTTCTGTCACAGGAACACGCATAATTTAGATAATGCTTTCGCCTAAAGAAATCATGACATCTTTGGGGAGGGATTAATAACTCAGAATCCTATTCTACATTAAAGAGGTGCTTTTTATAAAAATCTCATGTTCTTAAATGAGGCTTAATTAGCATTAGTCCCTTAACAATTTACAATTGTAGTAAAGCTCTTTGAAAAACTTTATGTCATTTTCATCAAAATGAGTGAGTTATTTTTTTTTCTCTTGATGTGTAACTCACATAAAATTATAAACTCTGGTCCCAGAAGGTACTATATTTTCCAGTCTCTTTCTGATGGGAAAAGTTTGGTGGTGGGGGGTGGGGGTGGGGGTGGTACTGGAACTGTCCAAGGTCCAAAAATTTAGAAATCACAATTAATCCTGCTTCTCTCTGTTGCCTTCAGTGCATCTGGCTGTTGCTTCTTAAAGTGATAAAGACAGAATTGAGGGAAGTGTAGGTAGGAGATCTAGTGAGTACTCCATTTGGTCTGGGGGTGACCCTGGGTCTGTTCACTGTTTTGTTTTTAATTTTAATTTTTTTAAAAGTAAGCTCTATATCCAATGTGAAACTTGAACGGACGACCTTGAGATCAAGAGCCGCATGATCCACCGACTGAGCCACGAGGCGTCCCTGGATCTGTTTGCCTTTAACATTTTTTTTCTCTCTTTTTAGCTATTTCAAGAAACCCCTGAATATCTACTTTGGATTTATTCCTGAAATAATCTTCATGACCTCTTTGTTTGGCTACTTGGTTATCCTTATATTTTACAAGTGGACAGCCTATGATGCTCATACATCTGAGAAGGCGCCAAGCCTTCTGATTCATTTCATAAACATGTTTCTCTTTTCCTACGGTGACTCTAGTAATGCGATGCTTTATTCTGGACAGGTGAGTCAACCCAGAGGTAGACTGGCTTAGGTGGTTCCCTCAACCAGGAAGCCAGATATTTCTCTTCGTTTCTTTTTTAATGTTTGTTTAGTTTTGAGAGAGAGCGCGTGCATGCACAAGTGGGGGAGGCTCAGAGAGAGGGGGACAGAGGATCAAAGCGGGCTCTGTGCTGACATCAGAGAGCCTGATGCGGGGCTTGAACTCATGAACTGTGAGATCATGACCTGAGCCAAAGTCAGATACTCAACTGACTGAGCCACCCAGGTGCCCCAGGAAGCCAGATATCTGAAAAAGCCTTTAAAAATCTCTTTCTGTGGTGTTGGTGTTCAGCCCATACCTTCAGACCTAAATTCAGCCCATCCTCCTTAGCATCCTATCAGATAATTCTTGGGCTTTGCCACAATATCTGCTAATTAGTTTGAGAAACTGGATGGTGTCATTCATAGATCAGTAAGAAAATTCTGTTTGGGGGAAATTTGTGCTAGAGTTGGAAACTGCATGTTTGATTAATGTGATGTGCCTTGTCCTTACTTTGTAGAAAGGAATTCAGTGTTTCCTGGTAGTGGTCGCGCTACTGTGTGTACCTTGGATGCTACTATTTAAACCACTGGTCCTTCGCCATCAATATTTGAGGAGGAAGCATTTGGTGGGTGTATTTTTGTTGCTGAAAGATACTAGATTTTTTTTCCCCTTGAGAGCAAGGCAATTCCTCATCAGATATAATGAATTGTGCATAAGACTACATCCTCTTAAAACGCACTTGTGTCATATTCCAGCATGTGCATTGGACCTGATGAAAAAAAAATTTTTTTTTAAATCCATGTATTTGCTGCTCGAACATCTGGATTCAGCTTTGAGTAGCTTAGGTACAGGAAACAAGTCATAAGTTTCTGCCTTTCTTGGTCATGCTTTGCTCATGCTGTGCTCAGCAAAATCCAGGTCTGGGCCTGCTTAGATGCAACCTCAGCCAAATCAGGGCTGCAGGAGCTACAGGTGGGTGAACCCACTCATGTGGTTTGCCTGGGCAACCACAGGGCTGACGCTGAGACATTTTCGTTTAAAATGAGACCATGATACTTTCACCAATTGAGACATCTGGGAAAAAGATTTTTTTTTTTTAAATGCCACACATAAACTTGTGTTTACTCAATGTATGTGTGCTTATGAATTCTATACATACACACACACACACACACACACACACACACACCCCAAATTTTCATTTCTGGCTATGCAATAACGATTACTTATTACACTGCCTAATAAAACCCAAAAGATCTTATTGCATGACTCTCATACAGCTGTTAGATTATTATTCCTGTTGGAGAGCAGCTGAGTTACAAGACCCTCCTTCTCCCTTTTCTGACCATCTTCATCCTTCCATGTACCCTCCATTCGTCTCCCCGCCTCACTCCCGCCCTCTTTTGTTTCTTTCTCCCTTCCTCTTCTCTTCCATTCACTATCAGGAAGGGCAGCCTGTGGAGGCCCCAGTCAGCCCAACCCCGAGCCAGCAGGGACTAGAGGCAGCAGCGGCTGCAACAGTGAGTGAATTAAAACTGACAAACCATCACATTTTGTGTAAAGAGGTGGCAAACAGTGCAGCAGAATTCTTTTCAGTTATATGGAGAGCATGGGACATGTGTGCTCTTGGGAAGTCCATCCTTTTCACTCATTGGGACAATGATAGAAAAGACTTCCACCTCTTACGAGTAGATTCTAATATCATCTTTATCATTGGTCTGTCTACTAAGTTTCTATTCAAATTTGTAAGTACAGTCACGTCTATGGGAGGAAAGTGGCTGTTGTACCCTCTCAGAATCCCATCATCTTAATGGGATGTATTTTGTGACCACGTATTAGATGCTTTTTCTGCATGGAGCAAGAACATTTCTGTGATTCTTGAATAAGTCTCCCTGCTCTTTAAACTTCTGCTTCGGAGTGATGCTTGGACATTTGGTCCATTTTAGCTATGACTTACTCTCCTGCCAGTCGGAGCTTATACATGTCTACTTTTTTGTAAGAGACTCAGAAGCCCTCATGTCCTCAGCTGTTCCATTGAGACCTCCACTCCGCCATGTGTCTCGTGTGTCTTCTGCATCTGGTACAATAACCAAAGTCATCTGTTTCGACTTTCCTTCTTCAAATACTAACTCATGATTCAGCAACAGCACTTTGAATGTTAAGTATTTCAATATTTTTCCCGAAAAACATCTCTTAACCAAACTGTTTTAATGTGCTAGTATCAACTTAGCCCGGTGTATTCTAGGTAATCAGTAAGATTTTAAAAATCTCACCAGCAGTAATCACACATGTACTCTTATGATCTAGTGGCATCATACTCCTTTATAAGAAAGTGAAATATTTAGATGGATAGCTCTTTCCTTCATTTGGTGTTTCTGATCATTTTAAACCTAGAAAACTGCTGTGATCCTTCTAGAACTAGTCTAAAAGGGCTGATATTTTGGATCAGAAGATAGTTTAATGTTACTGTTTAAAATTATTTTCAAACAGGGATTTACTCTCTCCTTTGAGAAATGTTTTAAGTCCACAAACCACATACTATCCATTTATTGACATTCTTTTCACGTGCCCTTCTTTCTGTTAGTCTTAGCATATTTAGGATGTGCTTCTGATGCATCCTTTTTGGTGCTTTTAACTCTGTTACCCTCTTCTACGATATTGTCCAAGTGAAACGTCCCCCGTCTGGAAACCTGCACCTTCATAGAGTCTTCTTAGCCCACTGGTTCTTCTGCGAAACGTCTGGTTCTATTGAGCCTCACGAAAGCTTCAAGATGATCATTTCACAAGGACTCTGGATTCTTGACCCTAAGGGCTGAGGAGACAATCACTGATCTGTGTTTGTTCTGTTCTTTGTCCTTTGGGTTGTCTGTAAGCAGTGTGTTATGGTTTAATGTTTTCTTTTTTCTGCTGATGTGTATGTCTCATCTCCCCTTCCTGTAATTTTCATGTCCTGTGTCCTGAAGGGACACTTGCTAGTGTCTGGCTGAGAGGTTTACCCTGTCTGCCCCTCACTCTGTCTGCTGGTTGGGAAAAGCTTCAGAAATGACCTTCTGCTTTAGGATCCTTAAAGCCTGAAGCCTGCCTCAACCCTGTAACCCGTGCCAGGATATGCTGGGGTCCTCTCCTGTCACCAGTGCCCTTTTTGTACTTCCAGTCCACCTGCTGAGGTCTGTCAGGTGTAATGTTTGCATGACCTGGAGGTGCCCAGGGTCTCGGTGCTTCCCGAATCTGAGTACACATCAGAATCACCTGGTGACCTTTACGTTTGTTTCCTAGAGTATTAAAACAGAAGAAGTAATAAAGATAGTCCACAGTTCCATGACCCAGACAATCCTCCACTGACATTAAAAAGTAAAATTAAAGCAATAGGTTAGAAAATGCAAATAGTACTGAAAGTGAAAGTGCCCCTGTCCCTGGGCTCCTTCTCCTACTCAAAGGCAGGGGAATTTTGCCTCCAATATTTTTCTGCATATATCAACATATTGCTATCATCTATTGATATAAATATGTATATGTATTTGTACATGTGTATGTATACACGTTTAAAACATACTAGGAATTGTGTTTTAAACTGTAGCACTCTTTTGCCCCTTGATTTGTTAAGTTTAAAAATTTTTAGTGTATCCTGGGAGATTGTTTCACTCTTTTTTTTTTAATTTTTTTGTTTTTAACGCTTATTCATTTTTGAGAGACAGAGAGAGACAGCAGGAATGGGGAAGGGGCAGAGAGAGAGGGAGACACAGAATCGGAAGCAGGCTCCAGGCTCTGAGCTGTCGGCACAGTGTTTCACTCTTTTTTATAGTTGTCTAGTATTCCATAGTACATTCTGTTGGATATGCTAAAATTGTGTAATCACTGTCAATGATGGATGTGTTGGTTGTTCCCAATTCTCTGCTATTATAAATACAAATGCAGGGAACATCCTTGTCCACATATCTTGATAACATTTCATAAACATAGATGTTCCCAGTGGTGGGGGTCTCAAAGGGTATGTGCATTTTTTTGTGCTTGAATTTTCAAGGTAGACAATAAAAAATGCTTATACAGTTTGTACGTGGGGAAATATTTTTTAAAATATAGATTTTCTGGGCCCCACCCCAGATCTACTAAGTATACAATTTCCGGGGGTAGTATTTGAGAATCTCTATTTAATTTCAAGGTGATTCTGATGCAGCTGGCTCCCTGACCAGCACGGAAGAAGCCCTGCTTCAAGGAGAAGGAGAATTTGCCCAAGCACTGAGTTCTGGTGGTCAGTCAGCTGTAGTAAAAAGCTGCACACCAAAAGGTGAAGCTGCGAGTAGGGACCTCCGGGCAGTGGAGCAAATCTGTTGGCACATTGTGCTGCTGCCCAGAAGGCCGATTTGCAGGAGAAAAGTTTTTGAACTCTTGCCTCGTTTGGGGTCCCTGATCAGAAACCATAAGAAGTGGGCCCAGGACCTGTTTCTTTAGCTCCTGTTCACTCTGGCGGGTTAGCACTCATTGGTATTTGTCTTAACCCCAGTTCTGCCCGGTTTTGTACTCAAAGAGTCCTTTTGTCTCAGTAAGCCCAAGCTTTCCCAAGTCAGGTTGACTTAGAAATTCTGGTTCTGGAGAGCCCGCTGAACACCATGCCTGGGAAACAAGCAAACACCCATTTGACATTTGCCCACATGCCTGGAAGAGAGTTGTTGTAACACTCCAGAATCCTCCACTGAAGGAAAGGGGACTTTTTCATTCCTTTTTTTTTTTTTTGACCTCAGTATTCTCTGGCCGCAGGCTGATGTCCATATAGATTTCTCCCTTCCCTGATCTAGGAAGTCCTTTGTTCCTGGGCAGAAACCCAGTATGCTTCTGGGAGAAGTTGCTGGAACTCTTGGGTTCCAGTTGAAAGTTTATCAGACCAGGTTATGGTCACCATGTCATTTGGCTCCACTCCCTCTTAGAAAGTCTGATCTTTAGTTCTAGAAAAACTTAGACCACTGACAACTTTACAGATAGAGCTACACTCATTGCAAGAGTCCGTTCAGGTTAAGCTTTTCATTCAAGCAGTCATCTCAGTTAGTGTTGACCAAGGCCAGGTTGGTGAGTCTTGGTGCAGCAGGCTGCATGTTTCCTCTGATCAGAATGAGGTGGTAAATGTAGTTGGGGCTGGGGCTGGGGCGGTGCTGGTTGGGGTGGGAACAGTGGTTTGTTTTTACTTGCCTGTTGGATCAGCGGGTTTTGATTTTGTTGTTAGAATATATGCTTTTCTGAGGTTTGTATGTACTAACCATCACCCTTCCCCACTCACAGAATGTCACATTAAAGCCCAGGCAAATTCTACTCTTTCTGTTCATCTGTGTAGGGAACTCTCAACTTTGGTGGGATCAGGGTGGGCAACGGACCGACAGAGGAGGATGCTGAGATTATTCAGCATGACCAGCTCTCCACCCATTCAGAGGACGCAGAAGAGGTAAGATCCAGTGGCGTGGGCTTCCTCTCCTTCTACTGTGGGTCAGCCCTAGGCTTATGTGCATAGGAGGCCTCCCTACAGTCTTCTTAGAAAATGAAAATACTAATACTAATGATCAGCCTGCCTTCTGGGCCTCTTAGGGCACCACAGCTTTTTCCAGTGGGCCTGCTCTGAACTCTAGGTGTCACCGGCAGCCCCCATAGCAGCTTTGCTTCATGGTCCGAACTTGAATTCCGAGTTGCCTGCAGTATTCTGCGCGCAAATCTCAATTACTAACTGTGCTCCTGGGGACCGAGGGCAGCGGAGACCCCGGCTTCCCAGGTCTTATTACCAGAAACACAGGCCCCTTAGGGCAGCCTCTTCATCCCTTGCCCCTTCCAGGAATGGTTCCAGTTGGAACTGTAATCGCTGGTCCTTTTAAAGTCTTGTCCCACGAATCTGCTCTCTGTGGCAGATACATTATTTGAGCTTTTGAAAAATGTTATTTGCCTACTTTTTACAGGGAGGGTGAAAAGCAGTAAGGTCAAATTAGACTTTTCCTTAAACCACCACCTCCAAGCTGCTTTTTAAAATCTGGTCTGCTTGCCTTGACCCCTCATGCCACAGAACCTGTGAACTGAACTTGTGAATGTCATCTATTTGTTATATTCTTTTTTCCCCCTTGTTATGTTCTTTTTCAAGCAAATAGAATAGGAGTTGAGGACCCAGGTGACTGAACTTTTCAGTCTAACTGACCACTTCCACTGTGTGTATGACATTTGTAAAAAGGAATTGCAAGGGTCGGGGTGCCTTTAAAAAATATGTATCTTCATGCTCTAAATCCTGCTGGTTTTGCTCTCTGTATGCTGAGCATGTCTGCCTCCAGCACGTTAGACCCATTTAACATTAACGGTCTTCCCCGAGAAATAGTCAGTAACCTTGTGCTTATGACTCGTGACCTTGTGTGGCATGGCTTCCCACTAAGTGTAAATTTGTGTTTTCAAGCCTACCGAGGACGAAGTGGTAAGAAACAAGCTGGCTTTGCCTTCATGTTTATCTGGGGCTTCTCTTCCCATCCTTGTGATCACTCTGCTGACCCTGCCGCAACCCTGGGGCCACATGTGACACCTGTGTGTCCTGCATCTCACTGGCCATTTCTAACCAGTCCGTGAACCTGTGTTCTGAGAACATTCGTCTCCATTAACTGCATCTCATGTCGGTCACCTCTGTCTTTGTTTCGTTGACTTTGCTGATCTAATACCTCTGAGAATGGCTTTGAAAGGAGCTACAAGTAATGTCTGCATTGGCATTCTTGAAGTGACCCCCTTGGGGGTCAAATCCCATTGGTCTTTGCCTTCCTGTCCTGTGATGTTATGTATGGTATGGTCGCTCTGCTGCTGGGAGTAGCTGTTTCCTCCTTGCTCCTCTGAGAGCTTGTGAGTAAAGCTCACCCTTCCTCCCTGTCTGAGATGCAGCCACCCTCTTCCTACTGTCCTCATCAGCTTGATGATGCTTGAAGTGAGAATTGCTGGACCCTCGCTTGGGGTCACTCGTACCTCCACTATGACCCAGGTGGGAGGGAGACAGCTTTCAAGAGGAGGCTTTGCCTCTCCGATACATCCCAGAAAAAGCAATCCCAGCTGCATGAAAGGAGTTCATATTAATACCAGGTAATAGAAACAAAGTTGGCTATTCAGGCCACATTTGGAGTAGAAGGCCTTTGAGCTCGGCAGTAATTCATTTAGCAATACACACATTTTGAATTGGGTGTTTTAAAGGCCTTGCTGCACTGTTTGCATCTTCCCCCAAAACTTTTCTCTAAAATATCTAGACCCATGAGCCCTCCCCTTTCCTGGCTCTCCTGGTCCTCTCTAAAGGGGCAGTGGGATGGGAATGGGAAAACCTTTGCTGATTCTGTGAAAAAACAAAAACAAAAACAAAAATAAAACAAAACAAAAAAAAAAAAAACAGGCAGTGCTCGATCTTCCTGAAGGCTGGAGAGCCTCTTTTGCTGGCCTCCAGGAGCCTCTGGTTCCTTTGGACTGCTCATCTGTTCACAGTCAATGGTGGAGCTGCCTGGAAGGGCTGGCTGGGAGTGTGTTCCATGATAGTGAGGAGCCCAGCCCTCTCCCAGTAACACAACCTCCAGCAATACTGCTCTTTTAAGTGCCTTCCTAGTTGAGCACCCAATGCCATGGCCATTGTCAGAACGGTCCTCATTTGTAGCCATTCCTCAGGGGTGTTGGACATCCACACCAGATGGACTGTGATTCAGCCTCCCGAGTCTCTGGCCCCTCAGCTCCCTCAGGGGTTCAGCTTCCCATGGCTTCCTAAATAATGATGACATTTTATCAGGCACATGGGCAGTCTAGTTCTCCACAGCCAGATTTAGATCGGGTTAAAATTATCTAACCTAAAGATTTCAAACCTTTTTTTTTTTTCTTAATCCAGCCTGGAAGTTCTTCTAGAACTTCCCCTTTTTGCTTGGCTGTGAAAACCCATTTGCCCCATGGAGGCCATTATTCCAGCCTGCTAAAAGCAGCAACCCCTCTCCCTGGGGAGCACTCAGTCCAGTTGCAAAGCAGGGCCAGGCTAGTTGATTGTCTGGGAAATCTTTAAAGGCTGTAACCATTCAGCAGGGGTCAGTCGCCCCTCTCCCTATTGTGTCATCTCACCAGGTGTATTCATCCCACCCATCCATCCACCGCACCCACGCACCCGCCCATCCATCTGTTCATTCATCCTGCCCATCCATCCATCTGTTCATTCTTTTATCCCACCCATTCATTCATTCACCCTCTATGTGTCAAGCACTCTGTTTGGTATACAGAAACTGCGAGAAGAAAAACATAGTCCTTGCCCTCAAGGAACTCCCAGACAAATTGAGGAAACAGTCTGGGTGACAGGTGGTGTGACTGAGGTGTGCCCAGGATGCTGTGGGAACACAGAAAGAGGGCACCTGACAGGTGCTGGGGTGGGAGTGGAGAAGAGGAGACCAGGAAATGGTTCCCTAAGGAAATTGTTGCTAAGCTTAGTCTGGTCAAGCAGGAGTCTCTTTGGGAGGATGATGGGAATGCAGACCCATCGGTGTGTATAGTTATCTTAAAGACACGGGCCTGCGGACCCATCACATTTGGGGGATAAGCAAGTTCATAGCTTGGCTGGAGCTTAGGGCCAGGAGTTGGAGACCAGTGAGAGGTGAGCCTGGAGGTTGCAGAAACAAGCCGCAGTAAAGTGTTTGGATAACAAGGAGCCGTCAGGGGACCGTGAAGCCGGAAGTGTCACAACACATGTGCGTGGCTCTAATGGGGGTGTTATGGGAGGTAGTGGATTGGGGAGGGGTCACAGTCTGGAGGCATGGAGACCAGCTAGTCTGATAGGAGTCGTGAAACAATTGGGAAGCCTCCAGTGAAGTGAGGCGTTTGCAGGGAGTTGGAAAGGGAGGGACCAATAATGAGATTAAGGAAGAAAGAGCTACAGGTCCCAGGGCCTTAATGAGTGTAGGCAGTGAGAGTGAGTGAGGATTCAAGATGGACTTCCAGGCTTGGGTGCCTGGGGCCCTAGTGGTGACACTCCATCAAACATGGGACATGGAGTAGAAGTCGTGGTGGGGTCAGAGGAGAGCAGTCAATCAATCTGGGTGGCACTAGGAAGAGATATGGCACGGCCAGTTGGAAATGGGCAACACGGAGATGAAGACGTCCATTTGGGAGTCCTAGGGGTGGCCGTCAAAGCCGTTCCTACTTTCATAGAGCTCTTAGGAGCAGACACCAGTGCCCCTCAGGGCCAGGACCCTTCCTGCCTCTGAGCATGGGTTCTGGGTGATGGCCAACAGTGGTGGGAGAGCTCTTAGTGGCGCTGTTGGGATTGAGGTAACTAGGATTATCTTAGTTTTCAGAGTAACTAGGAGGCTTGAAGAACCTACTGCAGAAGAAAAGCCCAGAAATACTCAGAGTGTAGATGGTCAGAGGTGAGGGAAACTGAGGTAGTCGCCCAAAGGTGGTGTGTTGGAGCTGGCCTCTCTCCCCACTGACCATACCCCTGAGGGCCTGGGCTGTTAGCACTTTACCAGCCAGCTCCTCCTCTCGTCCTGCAATTTCCCAAGACATTTCTGGTGTCCTTTGGGAGTGGAGTCATGTGAGTCTTGAAAGAAACTGGTAAAAAATAGACTCTGACCTGAAGGCAAGGGGAGGCCCTGTGCTTCTGGGGTTCTAGGCTGGGCTGCATGGGAGGAGCATGGGAAGAGCCCGCCTCCTGCTCTCTGGTGGCTGCTGATGGCTCCACCTGGCCACAGGAGAGGCCTGAAGTATGCCTGATGCTTCTAGAGCATACCAGTAATTCTTCCCTGGCTGTGCTTGGAGCGGACCTACAAATGAACTCCTGAAAGTTTGTTCTACCCCTACCCCTTTACTCTGAAAATGGGTTTTTTTAATTAATTAATTTATTTATTTATTTATTTATTTTTAACATTTGTTTATTTTTGAGAGAGAGAGCGTGAGTGGGGTCGGGGCAGAGAGAGAGACACACACACACACACACACACAGAATACGAAGCAGGCTCCAGGCTCTGAGCTGTCAGCACAGAGCCCGACTCAGGGCTCAAACTCAAGAAACATGAGATCATGACCTGAGCTGAAGTCGGACGCTCAATCGACTGAGCCACCCAGGTGCCCCACTCTGGAAACAATTTTTGATGTTGAAAAGAAAGCTGGGAGAAAGGGAGCGTGAGAAAAACAAATACGAAAAAACAATAGATGTTATGTTTGGTCTCAGTCAACTGTAGGATTTTGTGAAACTTTTGCCAGAATTTCCCTGTGTAATCTTTTCAGAAGTGACAAAAGAAAAAGGAGGTTATCTTGTTCCCAATAGGTTATCAGAATAATGAGTGAAGTGGCTGTGGAGGCTTAGTCTTGCCTCAGCAGCTCCTGGCCTGTTGGCCGGTGGCTGAAGTGTAGCCTGGGAAGAGGCCGTTCTGCTCTCATGGCTCAGTTAGAATAAAGCACTTCACTCGGGCGCCATAAAGAGGAAGTTGGCTGGAGCAGGCCCAGCAGCAGGGCCCTAAGAGTCCTGGGTCCAGACAGTCCATTTCTCTGAGTGCTCTTAACTCGGCATACATTCCACCCCTGGGCTTATAGCCTAGCAAGGTAAAGAGAAGAATCTCATTAAGATGTAGGTCATTAAAATATAGGGTATTAAGGGAAATGGGGTATCCAGTTGGGGAGCTAAGCCAGGCAGGATTTCTGGGGACGGCTGAAGACATCACCTGAATTCAACGCTGGGATTCCTGTTCCGTGTAACTGTTAGTGCTCGGGCCCAGGCCCAAAGTGCCAGGTGACCATCACGTCCTTTCTGCACATCCCCTCCCAGCCTTATATCTTCTCTCTGGTTTTTCTCCCACGAACAGTTTGACTTTGGGGACACCATGGTCCACCAGGCCATCCACACCATCGAGTACTGCCTGGGCTGCATCTCCAACACCGCCTCTTACCTGCGGCTCTGGGCCCTCAGCCTCGCTCATGCACGTGAGTGTGTTTCTCCCAGATTGAAAATTAGGTTTTCCCCTTCTCTGGGCACTCTCTCGGATGCGGAGCTTAAATAGAGTGGAAATAACATAAAGGCGCTGGAATTATTCAGACTCCTGAGTCCCAGGAGAAAGATGTCCAGATGGGAGGACCAGCACTTTTGCCAGATTTAGCTATGCACGGTGGTCCTGCCCAGGTTGCAGGAAGCCACGGTGCCGCAGATACTTCAGGAGAGGGATGACGGAGCAGAATCCAAGGCCCGCAGCACCTCTTGCCAAACTGAACCGGATGTCCTGTCTCTCCCCATTCCCCAGAGCTGTCTGAGGTGCTTTGGACCATGGTGATCCACATCGGCCTCAGCGTGAAGAGCTTGGCAGGAGGTTTGGCGCTGTTCTTCATTTTCGCCGCCTTTGCCACCCTGACCGTGGCCATCCTCCTGATCATGGAGGGCCTTTCGGCCTTCCTCCACGCGCTGCGGTTACACTGGTGAGGAACAGCGAGTTCGGGGGCTGTGGACGTGTCCTTGGCTGCACTGAGGGCGGCTTTACTCTTGTACAGAATCCAGAGACGCTAGGAAGTGTCTGCTTTCATTCACATCATTCTGCCCGATGACCTATGTCAGGAGTGAGCATCAGGAAGTGTCCCCACAAAAGCACAGCTCACCTTTCAGAGCCCCCCAAGGGACAATTCTCTGGTGGATGTTGTCAGATTCCTTCTCCCTTTAGCATTCTTCACTGCTCTTGAGTATGGCTTAAAAGACTGAGGTTGTTGGTTGGTTTGGTTTTGGTTTGTTTTTTTTTTTTCCCCCTTTGGCATAAACTTTCTCCTGTCTTCAGAGCGATGCAAGCAACTCTGGAGTAGATTCGCAGTCCAGGAAAGTGCTAGAGCACACTGTACCCCAGTTTTGTCCCCCTCGTTCTGTCATTGTGCCAGTGTCTTTGGGGCAGACCCCTAGCAGTTGACATAGGTAGGGGGATTCCTGGTTCCATAATGTGGAGCTCAGTTCACTGAAGCAGCACCTTCACAAGGACAGGTTTGGGATTTGTTTGTGTTCTTTAATGTAGTTTGTGGCTCTTAATGGCTCTGCACAGAGAGAGCCAGCTCAGCCCCAGGGAGTAGGAGAGCTGGCGTCTGGTCCAGGCAGTGACCCTGTGACCTCAAGGTAGCGTTGCCAGATTTAGTGAATAAAATTCCGGGACACCCAGTTAAATTTGAATTTCAGATACACAATGAATTTGCATTGGGACATGGATATGGGACATATTCATGCTAAAAATTAGGCATCCGGTACTTTATCTGGCTTCCCTACCTTAAGCTCTGGAAGCTCTGGACCCTCTCCCTAGAAAAACATCCCCCACAGCAGTTTTACCCGTTTAAGGGGTCACAAACTCACTGGCCCTACATTAGGAACCCGCAGACGAGACGGGTCTGTGTGGTGCTAGTGATCTCAAGCTCAGACAGGGCGTGGAAGGTTTCGTGACATCAGTTTTCTAAACCTGAACCCAAGGATCGTCTTCCCCAACCCCCTTTTCTTTGACTTTTCTCCTGACTTGGTTATGCTGAGCCCCCTAAAAAATTCCTGTTTGCTGTTGTAAATGACAGAGGGGACTGGGAGGCATGTAAGGACAGGCCGTAGCTGGGACTTACCCTTCCCTCAAAAGCTCCTTTTAAAGAACCCGTCCTGCTATGTCGGTCAATATTCTTTCTCTGGCTGGCTTTTCTCCTCCTTGCCACCCTCCTCCCCACCCAGCTGTTGTTTATTTACTGTCCAACCAGGAGGTTAGGAGCGCTGTGTGGCTCAGGCTGCTGGCACGCTACCCTGTTCTCAGCTTATCAGCGTTCTCTCCCCAGCACACTTCCTCAGCTGCTCGGTATGAGGGAATGTCTGTGTAACCAGCCTGTGGTGACTCACTGTTTCTTCCTTCCTTTCCCGGTCACTTCTCTGTCTCCTGAGCCCTGGGCTTGAGGGGCCAGTCACTACCCCACCTGAATTCCAGCCCAAGTGGGGAGCCTGTTGCCTCCTCCCTGGGCGGGCTGGGGAGCAGTCAAGGTGCTGGGTCAGAACCGTCTAAGCAGTGAGCTGAGCATACCCCAGGGCAAGGAAGGTCACCTGGGCTTGGGCCTACTTTCCAAAGTGAACTGAGGCAGCTTGGGAGGTCATGTTTTGTTGCCAGAAGGATTATTTCTTCCTCGGGCTCACCTGTGGCCTTCAGGTGAAAGTGTCTTCTCATGTCCTCACCAGTGAGCCCAAAGACCTGATGAGTGACAAGAGAGCAGACTTCATTCAGAATTAGGCGCCACTGGGTTTGAATTCCAGCTCTGCTGGATCTGGCTGGGTGACCCTGAGGAGAGCACTTACCTCCCTGAACCTCAGTTTCTCTCATATGCAGAGAGGAGGGTATCCATGTAACATGGTTGCCATGATAATTATGAAATTAATGCATATACCAAGCGACTGTCACTGTGCCCAGACACATCGTAAACTGGTGTTCAAGGGTGGGTCACAGCCACCCTGCTTAAAAGTGGGGTGCCCTGTGGGGAGGGCATCTTGGCTGTGGTCCCTTCTAAAGAAACTGCATTAAGTCTGTTGAGAGAGAGGGGACACCCCAGGGGGAGGCACATCTGAATGCCTGTAGTTTTCAAGAACAGGCTCATCAACAAACTTGTAGGTTTGTTTGTTTGGGTAGTGGAAGGATCGCATAGAGGAGGAAAAAAACCAAACAGCGAAACTCCTTTATAGAGCTTTCAGAATCCCATCGTTGGAGGCTTATTTGGAGAATCGCCCTTAGTGAAAGGGGGTGAGTGACCCGGGTGCTCATGCTCCCCCTTCTGGCCGAATGAGGATGTGCTGCAAGGATTCCCAAGTCTTCTAGTCCACCAGGACTGCAGGAATTCTGAGTTGTGGCCATCTTGTGAGACGGGACAGCTGGTCCTGCTGCAAGTGGCTGCAGGGACATTGCTGCTATTTTTCCTGGTGTCTGGCCTGGGCATCTTCCAGCCTGTCACTTTACTCCTGGTTGTCAGCTGGGGTTTGCTGATTCTGATGTAAGGGCTACCCATTTTACAGGTTTAGATGTCTTCAGTGAGGACAAGAAAAACAACATCTGCTTTGGTAACGAACAGAATCTCACTAGTGAGATTCATGTAGGGTCCTTAGGTGGTGGGTGATATATTTGAAAACATTAATGAACAGGTTACTTTACCAACCTAATTCTGTTGCCTTCTGTGTTACACGTCTATTTTTGCCTACTATAATTAGCTGTCTTTTCTTTCTCAGAAAAGGCAAAGGTAGGGAATATGATTTGTTGTTGCAACTGTGGACACCAAACTGACTTTAGTAGAAAGACTGTTGCTCCATGGCCTACCTTCAGGAACCTAATCCCTTCTTATCTAGCAAATTCCACATATGTATAGATTTGCACACTTGCACACTCACAGATTGTTTGAAGGCCAAAGGAAAATGGGGACCAAATTGCTGTAAGGAATGTAGTGGGGCCACAGCAGGACACCATGGGATGGTTGCAGGAATGGCTGGCCCAGGAGAAGTAGGAACGCCTGAAGTACAGTTCCTGGCTGCCATTATTGCCTTGACATTTGGGCCATCAGACAGATATGTGTGCCAGGCCCCGGACTACTCAGAGAGTGGCAGAAAGGGCCAGTGAAGCGGCTCAGCCCAGAATCCTTTCTAAAACTGCTTCCTTTCAGCCACAAGCCTGCCAGGAAAGGGAGGAGGCCCAGGACTCCTTTCTCCTTCCCTCACTCAAGGAAACAAGGTTTCCTGTTACATAGCAGGAATGAATGCTCTGTGGACTCCCACTTACCCTTCTGGGCCACTGGGTGGCCTTTGCCAGGTCCTGGAGCTGGAAGGGGTGACACAGAAACCCATCCGACTTCCTGAGGCCCTCCTCCCAACTGTGGAATTCTAGAGGTACTTTTCAGTGACTTGAGGCCCTGGAGGCTCCCTGAGTAGTATAGCAGGCCCTTAAAATAGGAGGGACCTGCAGGACAGCCAGCAGGGCCCTGTGGGCCCCAGCGCAAAGAACTTTGTGTTTGTACTTTCTCAGGAAGCACACATTTCCCTGGTTGGGAGGGAGAAGAGGGCGGGGAGCCCGACAGGGAGATTGCTTTCCAACTTTGTTCTGGGAGGATGGGGTGAGCGAGGCTGAGCAGGGAGGTGACGTCAAGCTGACCCCGAGATGCCCAAGATGGCCCTGGACACGTGCCCCCCTTCCTACCCACTGGGCCCCATGGATAGATGAGGCGCACAGAGGAATGGCAAGAGAAGGATGGTGATCCCATGGGCATCTGAAAATTTTTGACGCTTCTACTTCATTCGGCCAGTTTGGAATTTGAATTGTTTGTGTGATTAGCCAGCCAGGAGATCTCCTCATAGACCCTAAGGTGACTTACCCACCATCTGGCTACATATTGTTGAATGCAAATGGGATGTGAGGCTGTTTTTAGCTGTTCAGAAATGCCCTTCCCATATGCAAACAGCCTACCCAGCACAAAGCATTTGAAGCATTCGGGCCCAGCAGCAGCGGGTGAGAAGTGGGAACCGACCTAATTCCCACAACAGAGGCCTGAGTAGCTGTAGCTTGTAGGACTTCTCTGGGTGTTAGGATATGGGGACGAGTCCAGATCCTGGTTTGGAATTGCTCTTGCCGGGAATCCTGGGACTGACTTCAGTTTGAAGCCCCCTCCCCCAGATCCTTTTTCCCTGAGGGGCTTGGCCCAGGGAACTCTCCAGAGTCCAGGAGGCTTGGGGACCTGGGCCCAGCCTGTGGAATGTGGGGCTGGGAGGAGAAGGCTGCCTGTTCTTACACCCACGCAGAAAATTCTGTTCACCTCTTGTCCCCAGGGGGTGGAGCTGGCAACTCCAGTGTTCTCAGCCAGCACCCCAGGGCTGACGGGGCCTCTGAGGACCTCTGCTGCAGACAGCCCTTCCAACGTGCAGGCACCCCACCACCACCCCCACCCCTGGTTTGGAGGCAGGATGAAGCCCTGCCCTGCACCAGAGCCCTTGCCTGAAGCCCGCCCCCGCCCCCAGCTCTGCCTGTCCTTGTGGGGACTCTGGTGCCCCCAGGGGCACACTGCACTGAGTGGAAACTATTCCTCAGGGCAGCTCTCCTTGGCTTTTTTTTCCTCTGAATCATGCATTTTTCTGCCCATATTTGGTGGTGATTTGGTTGCTGGGCAGCCATCCAGGGAGTGTGCAGGGGGAAGCACGGGCTGAGCCTGGCTCTGCTGCCGGGAGCGCGGTCTTCCTGCCCCTCAGAGTTTGAAGGGGCCCCAGGGAGACCATTGGGGATGGATCCTGAGCTGCCTGGGAAGGGAGGTGAAGCTCTGCTTTTCCTTTCAGCCCCTGGGAGAAGAATTCGTTCTCAGATGTTTTTGTAGTTGGAGAATATTTTGGCCATTGCTTGGAGAAGACTTCCCCTCCTGATTTCCACCCCCCTTTCCTGGGAATTTCCTCCTCTAAAGCGCCCATCGCCCAGCGTTTACTCACAACCCTCCCTTCTCCTTCCTCCAGCAAGAAAAGAAACAAACAAGGGTGCTTGCCAGAGCTCCTGCCGCCCAGGGGCTTCTCAGAGAGGTCTACTGGGAGCCCCTGCCAGGAGGGGGGTGTTTAGGGGACACTTCTTCGTTGTCGTTAGAGACCCAAGCCAATCATTTAGCACATGGCTAGACAGAGTTTTGCAGAAACACTCTTGCTTAGTAGAACAGAGCGAGAATTGAGGACAAACCAGTGCGGAGATGTTCTGCACTCTCGCCCAGGGCAGGTTTGGGGCAGGCCCTGGCTGCAGAAGTGGGGCCTGTGTGCACGGTGGGAAGCGGGCGGGGGCTGGGGCTTGGTGGGCGGCCGAAGGCTGAGCTCAGCTAGGAAAATGAGGGGAGGAGCATCAGAGCATCTTCCTAGCCCAACTGTGAAATCCCAAAAGGATTTTGTGGAATGATGACTTTCTTTTTCCCTTTCCCCAGGGTCGAGTTCCAGAATAAATTCTACAGCGGAACCGGTTTCAAGTTCCTACCCTTCTCCTTTGAGCACATTCGGGAAGGGAAGTTTGACGAGTGAGCCCCATGGAGGGCTGTGTACCACAGGCCACCCCCCCCCCCCGCCCCCCGTCCCTCCACAGTTGTTAGCTCTGCTCCTCTCGCCTGTCGGTTGTGATCCCTGGGTATCGGGGCATTTGTGTCATCCCAGCCACCCTCCCATCTGTGAGTCATTTAGATAGATCCAGCCCTCCCTGGGTCCCCCACCGCCACCAACTTCCTGTGTAGTATAGTGATTTTCTAGAGAGAAGCTGGGCTCTGGCTGTCACTCACACCTACTGGGCACCAGCCTTGCCCTCCCAGCCTCTGTCCAGCCAAAGACAGCCTCTCCTCTGTCCTCTGGTGGTGAGCAAGTTTGCATTTTACGTGTGAGCCCAAAGCCCATGGAAGAAGCACCTTTCACATCCACACTCAGACTTTGAGCCTCCTGTTCCTGCCACTCTAGTCACTGGTTGGGGGTAGGGGTGCTCTTGAACATACCCAACTCTTGGGTTAGCAGGGTCGGGTCCAGGAAGAGGGCACTTCTGTTCTCTGCCTATCCCTCTGGCCTTCAGAGCAGTTGTTAATCGGGAATTTAGCTGGACCCAGCTGTGCCATCGTGCATGGCTTCTCCCTGTCACTCCCAAGAGTCCCAGGGTATACCCAACACTACCTCCCTAACCTGCACCCTCTCCTCCTCCTTCCCAGAATCCCCTCCTTCCCCCTGCTCCTGTTTGTACCCGGTGTAACAGCACAGCAGGGAGTGACCCAAACAGAGGTCCTGGCTGCCTGCTGTGGTTGGCTGCTGCTTCTCAGGCCATGTGCGGGCCCTGCCACAAGCATGCCCTCCGGGCACACGGTTCAGACAGAGGCTATTTCTGGGTGCAGACCCCACAACCTTTCCCCACCCCTAATCGTGAGTCTCGAGGGCAAGACTGTAGTCATCAGAGGTGGTTCTGCCTACGGACCTGCCTTGCTCTGCCTTCCACTGCCCCTCCCCACTTCCACTGGGGTCCCAAGTCAAGGGAGCGGGGTCCTGGGCAGGGAAGGTCGGTGCCATTTACAGTTTGCTGATTGGAGGCGACCGCCAGGGCCACAGTGCCCCTGGTTGTGAGAGCCTTGCCCTGTGGGCCGATGGTGAGCACCCCCAAGGGCCACCTCTCCTGTCCCCCCCATGCCAGGCTATGGCTCTCAGGGCCTTGTAATCATGTGTTGGCACAGCAGCCCGGGCTGCTTCAGCCAAATCGAACCCTGTGGCCCTCAGTGGTCGAGATAATCCCCTGAACTGGCCAGGCCCCTGCCCTCCTCCTACCCTGGCTTTTCTGAGTTACTTAGAGCTGCTCACGACTCTCCTGGGCATGGGTCACCCACCCCCGCTTCACCATGTGCTGGCCAGTGTGACCTGCCCCGACTTTGTGCAGATTCCCTCCCCTCCGGGCTGGTGGTTTACATGATGCCCTTTGCTCTGTTTACAGCAGGGTTTGCCTCAGAGCTCTTTGTCCGGAACCCTGCCGGAGGCCCTTCTGTTCACACGTTCCCGTGCTGAATAAAGTGTGTTTGACTCTACCAGGGAGGCTGTCTGTCCCTGTGCCCCGTGTTGCACGCCCCTGCCCCTCCTCCAGCGTGTCTGCTTTCCTGTGATCAGAGGCCACAGCTGCAGTGGCCCGGCCGGGCCGTTTGTGAAATTGTCACCTCTCAGGTTTCCCAGGCGCGTTCCCCTCCCTCGATCCCAGCAGCTTTGCAGATCCTGCCTTCGGTGGGGAAGGGACTTGAGGGGATCATCCTCACCCCCCTTTCCCACACTACCCACCCAGACAGCGGGGGAAGGGGGAGCCTGGACATCTGCCTGCCCTCCTCTCCCTCTACTCCAAGTGTGCTTTCCAGGACTCAGTAGCCTGGCTATCTTGAGCCCTGATGCCCTTGGCCTTGGTGTGAGTGGAAGCTCAGCGTCGTGTTCCTCCAGGCAGCGGGCGATTGTGAGGTGCAGAGGCAGGCAGGCAGCTGAAGAGCCAGCAGGCAGGGTGGGCTGGGAGGGTGCTGGCTCCCTCCTAACTGCGATGTAAGGCACCCACATTCTCGCTCGCCCTCCCTCTCCATGCCTCCTGGGACCTCCAGGACAGGGCTGCACGGGAACGTGGACAGCGGGCCGACAACTGCTGCCCCAGGAGGGTGAGCAGGGGCAGGAACACCCTTTCGTGTTCCTTATCTCCCCCACCCCCATCTTCGAACCCTCTCTTCCCCGAAAGGCCACCTGCCCCAGAATAGGCTCTTGGGTGCATCACCCCCCGCTGGCTCCTTGTGCGAACAGTCCAGGATGAGTTTTTTAGCCTCTGCTCTGTTACTGACTCAAAAGGGAGGCTTACTAAGAATAGATATTTGGAATCAATGGCATAGAATTGAATTCAGAGTCCAGAAATAAGCCCTGTTTATGGCCGATCAATTTTCCACACAGGGGCCAAGACAATACAGTGTGGAAAGAACGGTCTGCAACAAGTGTTTGTACAACTGGGTATCCACGTGCAAAAGAACAACTTTGGCCTGGAGCCCTCGCACTATGTGTGTAGGTTAACTCAAAGTGGGTCATAGACCTAAATGTAAGGGTTAAAACTAAAATTCCTAGGGGAGATTAAAGGAAAATGTCTTCATGACCATAAGTTAGGCGATGATTTTTCGTAGACCCCGAAAGCAAACAGATAAAAAGAAGATATGGGCTTTGGTCTGACAAGCTTTTGTGCTTTAAGGGACAGAACCCCGACAACCCTCACGCTGGGAGAAACTGTAAGTCCTATCTAATAAAGGATGTGTATCTAGAATTACAGTTCAGTCAAAAAGACAAATACCTTCATTTAAAAGGTTTAAAAAAAATTAGGGGCCCCTGGCTGACTCAGTGGGAAGCGCATGCGACTCTTGATCTCGGAGTCATGAGTTCCAGCCCCACGTTGGGTGTAGAGATTACTTAAAAATAAAATCTTAGGGGCGCCTGGGTGGCTTAGTTAAGCATCCGACTCTTGATTTGGGTGATTTTGGCTCAGGTCACGACCTCACAGATTCGAGAGTTTGCGCATCAGGCTCTGCGCTGACAGCAAGGAGCCTGCTTGGGATTCCCCCTCTCTCTCTGCGCCTCCCCCACTTGCGCTCTCTATCTCTCAATATAAATAAATTTAAAATAAAATCTTAAAAAATAAAAGGTAAAAAAATACTCCTTAATTTAAAAAACGAAAGGATTTGAAAAGGCATTTCTAGGAAGAAAAACACGAGTAAGCAGTGAGCCCGGGGAATGACACTCGTCATCATTAGGGAACCACGGGTCAACCACAAGGGGATCCGCCACATCAAACCTGCCATGAAAGGCGGTAATTGGGAAGGGACAGTTACAAGTGCAAATGGTGCAGCTCCTTCAGAAAGCGGTCTGGCGGTTCCTCAAAATGTTAAACAGAATTAACCTACGACCCAGCAACTCGGTTTCTACATCTCCAGCCAAGAAAAATGGAAAAAAAAGAATGTGCTCAAACTCGGGCACAAGTGTTCATCGTGGCACCGTTCATTCCTCCAAGATGGAAACAACCCAGATGTCCGTCAGCTGGTGAATGGACGAACAGAGGGTGGTGCGTCCATACAAAAGGTACTCTTCCACAGCGAAAGGAACGGAGAACTGACACGGGCTGCAGCACGGATGAACCTCAAGAGCGTTACGCTGAGAAGCCAGACACAAGACCACATATTGGGTGATTTCGTTTGTGTGAAATGTCCAGAATGGGGAAGTCTGTAGACACCAGACAGTGGATGGGCTAGCCTAGGACTGGCTCTGGATGGGGCTGGGGCAGGATCAAAATGGGAGTGACAGCTAAGGGGTGCAGGTTTTCTTGCAGGGAATGATAACAATGTAAAATTAGACAATAGCGATGGTTGCACAACTGTGAAGTTGCTTTAAAAAAAAAAACAACTCATTGAGTTGCATGCTTTAAATTTTTTTTTTCAACGTTTTTTATTTATTTTTGGGACAGAGAGAGACAGAGCATGAACGGGGGAGGGGCAGAGAGAGAGGGAGACACAGAATCGGAAACAGGCTCCAGGCTCCAAGCCATCAGCCCAGAGCCTGACGCGGGGCTCGAACTCACAGACCGCGAGATCGTGACCTGGCTGAAGTCGGACGCTTAACCGACTGCGCCACCCAGGCGCCCCTGAGTTGCATGCTTTAAATTGGTAAACTTTCTGGTATATATCAATAAAATGGGGCAGGGGGCGGGAGACCTAGGGCTTCCCCAGGGAGAAATTCGTCCCTTGCCCAGGCGGAAAAGACCTGAGCTGGCAGGTCATTGGCTGAGCGGAACTGCTGGGGTCTCCTGGTCTTGCGCCGCCTCCCGCCCAGCCAGCTAAAGATGGACTGACCAGGACCTGGGCCATGGAGGGTGTGGGAAATCCCAGGAGCCCTTAGGTACTGGTGGGAAGCAGGATGGATCCATTGCTTCTGTTTTTAAGGGACATGCCCTGTATGCTGATCCCCTTCATGTGGAATCCCTGGACCCCAGACCTCTGCTGAGTGAGCCTGTGCTTTGTTCAGGGAATGTTCCTCATCTTGAGGTCATGGAACAAGTGTGGGAGAGAGTGGCTATGGGCCAGCTTGGTGTTATAGCGCTAGGGGACAATGCCATAGCCATTTTCAGGATCCTACTCCCCGTCCTGTCCTTCACTGGGACTGCGCCTCTTTCTGCCCCCAGGAACCCTGTGTGGAAGGGACATCGGAGCTCCACTCAGATTCTCAATGACCTGCCTGCTCTCCCAGCTCCCCAGGCATGTCCTGGGTGTGGGCTGTCCCCTGGTGGCGAGATAAGGAAGGACCCATTCCTCCTCACTCGGAAGGTAGGTGGGATCCTGCTGGCTGTGACAGCTAGGCAGAAAGGGATAAGTGACCCTGGAGGTATTCTGGGGTGCATAGGCAGAAGGTCAGGCTGGCTAAGAACAAAAGAGGAGACAGATGGAGAGCGGAGAGCCCAGCTCACTTGTTCCACGCACAGTAATTGAAAAATAAAATGTGTCATGGGAAAATGATCAGACAGTACAAAAGTCCCGGTTACAAAAGTCCTCCTCCCACCCTGAGAGTCCCAGTGCCCCACCCACAGCAACCACTGTTTACATGACCTATTAAAATTTTATTTTGAGAGAAGGAGTACAAGTGCGGGGAGGGGCAGAGAGGGAGAATCCCAAGCAAGTTCCGCACTGTCAGTGCAGAGCCCGATACAGGGCTCAAACCCACAAACTGTGAGATCATGACTTGAGCCGAGATCAAGAGTTGAATGCTTAACCGACTGAGCCACCCAGGCGCCCCTTTCGTTTTTTTAAAGCACAAATGGGAGCTTTCCGGGACACCCAGGGAGGGGTCCCTACGGGCATTGTTTTGCGCTCCTGTCGTAACTTAAAGGGAAATTTCACAATGTCCGGAGCCCTTTATGTCCCGCAAATGAAGGAGGAGGATGTCCTCAAATTTCTTGCAACAGGAGCCCGCTTAGGTGGCACCCACCCTGACTTCCCGTACATCTACAAAAGGAAAGGGGACGAATGGTATCTCCATCATAAATCCGAAGAGAACCTGGGAGAGAAACTTCCACTGGCAGCTCATGCCGTTGTTGCCATTGAAAACCCAGCTGGTGTCAGTGTCACATCGTCCAGTAGTCCTGACCAGCGAGCCGTGCTGAAGTGTGCTGCAGGGGCCACCCCTGTTGCTGGACGCTTCGCTCTGGAACCTTCCCCATCCAGATCCGGGAAGCCTCCCCAGAGCCACGTCATGCTTGGTCTCTACTTCTACAGAGATCGTGAAGACATGGAAAAGCAAGCGCAGGCCGCTGCTGAAAAGGCTGTGACCAAGGAGGACTTTCGGGGTAAACGGACGGCTCAAGCTCCTGGGTTCACGGCTACTCCACCGGAAGTCGCAGACTGGTCTGCAGGCGTGCTGGTGCGCTCTGGGTCCACTCAGCAGTTCCCTGCCGAAGACTGGGGCGCCCAGCCACCACCAAAGACTGGTTTGCGGCTCCCACTGCTCAGGCCACTGAATGGATAGGAACAACCCACGGAGTGGTCTTGAGCTACTGTTCCACAAAGGCAAACAAAAAGAAATAAGGTTGACAGAAAATAAACAGTTGGGTTTGTTTGTTTTAATATCTGTTTTTGAGAGAGATTGTGAGCACGGTTGGGCAGAAAGAGAGAGAGAGACACGGAATCCGAAGCAGGCTCCAGGTTCTGAGCTGTCAGCACAGAGCCCAATGTGGCGCTCGAACCCACAAACCATGAGATCCTGACCTGAGCCAACGTCAGATGCTTAACCAACTGAGCCATCAAGCTGCCCTTCAGATTCTAAAAGTTGGGAAAAATAGGGGTGCCTGGGTGGCTCGGTCAGTTTAGCATCAGACTCTTGGTTTGGCTGGGGTCTCACTGTGGGATCGAGCCCCATGTGGGGCTCTGCACTGGCCGTGTGGAGCCTGCTTGGGATTCTCTCTCTCTCCTCCCTCTGCCCCTTCCCCGCTCACACTTGCACACTTTCTCTCTCTCTCTCAAAATAAATAAACATTAAAAAAAAAGTCGGGGTGCCTGGGTAGCTCAGTCGGTTAAGCATCTGACTTCGGCTCAGGTCATAACCTGACAGTTCCCGGGTTCAAGCCCGGTGTTAGGCTCTGAGCTGACAGCTCAGACCCTGGATCCTGCTTTGGATTCTGTGTCTCCATCTCTCTCTGCCCCTCCCCAACTTGCTCTCTCTCTCTCTCTCAAAAATAACGTAAAAAAAATTTTTTTAAAACAAAACAAAAATGTTGGCGGGGCACCTGGGTGGCTCAGTCAGTTAAGTGTCCAACTTCGGCTCAGATCATGATCTTGCAGTTCATGGGTTAGAGCCCCCACATTGGGCTCTCTGCTGTCAGCACAGAGCCCGTTTCAGATCCTCTGTCCCCCCCTCCCCGCCCCTCCCTCGCTTGCTATCTCTTTCTCAAAAATAGACATTGAAAAAAAGTTTAAAAAATAACAATAAAATAAAACACAAATGGGAGTTTGCTATTCCCACTGTAATTAAACTATATATAGAACTATGTATGTATAGTCTGCAGAACATCCTGAATCAACACCACACATTTTCCTCATCTTTTTTTTCTTTCAAGCAAATGCTTGATATTTCATCCAGTCGATGTAGCGTAGTTTCTTCATCCAGCCCCCTACTGTCCTCAAAGAGTTCCCAGCCTGGTGGGGAAGATGAGCAAAGAGACAGTGTGACATGTCCACTATAATCAGTGAGGCTCCTGCCCAGCACCCATGAGCTCAGGCTTTGAATGTGGACGGTGTCCCTCATCTTTGGCCATTGCCAGCAACCCCCGCCAGACCCCACAGAGAGGTGGACCCAGACCCCACAGAGAGGCACGCTGAATCCTGACGATCTGCAGCCCAACTCCCCCAATGCTTGTGTTCCCTAAGATCTAGAAATGCTGGAGGAGAGTCTGACAAGTCTTATCCAGAGCAAGGAATGTTTGGAGGGAGAATGGGGGGGGGAGGGTGTGGGTTCTGGAGGGTAGTGGACAGGGGCCTGGGGGGCTATAGGCTAGGGCCACATGAGGGCACATCTCTCTGGGCTGGTTTTGGAGCTGCTCCCTGGGATAGGGTGAGAACCTCCTGACACTAGGAAGTGACTGGGAGCAGGGCTGCACCTCCTGCAGAGGCTGCTGGCTGAGCTGGGAACAAGGCAGGGGGACTGCAGCTTGTGCCTGTGCCCAGGCAGGTGGCAGAGGAAAAGGGCAAGCTCAGTGGACTCCCATGTTCTCTTCTGGTCCAGACTCTGGATTCTCTCTCTGGGCTGGCAACTCTCCTCTGACCCCTCCCCTTTCTCTAAGCTGCTTCACTCCCACCTGACAATCTGGAAAAACTTACATCTGCCTCCAAAAGGACCCAGAATCCTCTCAGAAAGTGTGGTCCTCCTAAAGGCCCCATCTCTACCTGCCACCACATAGCCCCACCCAACCCCATCCTGCCCAGGAAGGCAGCCTGAAAAGTTGCATCATTTGGGAACGGTGGCAAGAACGCTAGTCTGGGAGTTAGGAGGTCTGGGTTCTAGTCCTGGACATGCTCTCCTATCGGTTACTGAGCTTGTCTGAGTCACATCCTTTCTCTGGCTTCAGTTTTCCAATATGTAAAATGAAGGTAACTCCTGACCTGTCCTGCTGCAGCTACCCTTTAAGGATCAAATGGAGAGCCCTTAACTCACCCACCAGGCCCTGCCCCACCACAGCCAGACCAGGCTCACATGACCCACTTCTCCTCCAACTTCTGGAATTTTTAGTTAGTTCCTCAAATCTGCCCAGCTTTCTTTACCCTTCCACAGTCTTCCTATATACATGTTCTCTGCCCGAAATTCTCTCTTCTCTTTTCCTAGTCAATTCCAATTTAATTCATATTAAATGTCACTTCCTTTTAGAAGCTTTAGGCTTAATCGCTTCTCAGCCTTTTGGCTAAGATCAAGTGTGGAAGCGTTAGGTCGGGTACCTTTGTATTTCCTCACAGCCTCACAACTGTAATTGAGATCTTTATGTGAGTGTTTGGTTTCTAGGTCTCCCCCAGAGAAGGGTGGCAATGCCTGCTACAAAATAAAACCCCACATAAAAATATCTGTTGTGGACAGTTGCCCGGACGTAAGGACAGTGAATTGCATGCGAAAGCCCTTCAGATACAACGGCGCCTTGGCGCTCGTGAAGGGCAGCCGATCACATCCCGGGCTTTTGATGACAGTGGAATCACGCGCTCCCGCACCACGTGCGGCCGGTCAGAAGACACCCTCCGGGAGCTGGTCCGGGACCCGGAAGCGCGGTCTCTCCCGAGCTTCCTGGTGCACTAACTTCTGTGCCACGTGGCCTGAGGCCCGCAGCTGATTGGACGGCGGGTCGTCCCGCCCCTAGCCTTGAGTCCCAATGGATGCCCGGTGGGGCCGCAGCCAGCCTGAGACCGCCAGACCATGGGGGCCGCTGTGGCTGGGGTCTTGGGCTTCCTGTTCCTGGCCGCCGCGGGGAGCTCGGCCGGGGACGAGGCCCGGGAGGCGGCGGCCGTGCGGGAGCTGCTGGCCCGGCTGCTGGGGCCCGGGCGGGCGGCCGCCTTCTCGGTGTCGGTGGAGCGCGCCCTGGCGGCCGAGTCCGGCCTGGACACCTACCGCCTGAGCGGCGGCGGCGCCGGGGCGCGAGTGCGGGTGGTCGGCTCCACCGGCGTGGCCGCTGCCGCGGGGCTGCACCGCTACCTGCGCGACTTCTGCGGCTGCCACGTGGCCTGGTCGGGCTCTCAGCTGCGCCTGCCCGAGCCGCTGCCCGCCGTGCCTGAGGAGCTGACCGAGGCCACGCCCAACAGGTACGGGGCCCGCCCGCCCGCCGGGCTCCACGCCCCCCCCCCCCCCCCCCCGCGGTTGCCGGCACCTGCCTCCCGTCCCGGGGCGCCGCCCCTCGCTGAGTCCCCGCCCCACCGCGCGCTCTCCCGGTCGCTACCGCAGCGACCGAGACTGAACGTAGCGCAGGCCTTAGGGTGGCACAGCTCTGGCTTCAGATCCCAGAGGCTCTGCCTCTCAAAGCCGTGTGTGTCCTTGAGCAAGTCACTTAGCCTCTCAGAGCCTCGGCTGGCTCATCTGAAAAGTGGAAGTAATGACCTCTACCGCGCAGTGTTGGTTGTGAGGATTTGCACGGTGACGGGGGTAGAATTTGTGGTGCATAATTAGTGACCAAAAAACGCTAGTCATTTCCCTCCCCACCTTCTGTTGGAAGATGCACCACAGAGGAATGGTATCCACTCCCTCGCAGCCTCCGTTCTGGAGCTTGTCCCACCGCAGGGAGGTCGTGTGTTCACTCATCTGTCTCCCCTTTAGACTGTGGGGAGAGAGACCCGCCCCCCCATTCCAGGATAGGGACCGGTGTTGCCATAGAGCACTTAAACACGGTGAAGGGGGCTCTAGAAGGGTCAGCTGTGCTCTCCCAGATACCTGCCTGGCTACAGGTCGGGGGCACGTAGGAAGCTCCCGTACTGATGCCCACAGTCCGAGGCCCCAAATGGGAGGGTCTCAGGACCCTCGCCAAGAAAGTTCTTGGCTTTTTGGGAGGAAGATTCGAGAGCGAGCCGTTTAGAGAAAGGGACAAAGACTTCGGAAGTCTAGAAGAAAGGTGCTACTTCACAAAGTAGGGATCTCTCCTCCCAGAGGAGGGGGACGACACACACCCCTTTGCTTCTAACGAAGGGATTTATAAGTTTTTTTAAATTAGCTATCCATATAGGGAGAGGCTTCCTCTTTCACTTTGGCTTTAACCTTTACATTGGCTGGTTAGCTTTTCCATTGTTTCAGGGTTGTGATTGGGTTGTGGATTTACCCATAAGGAGCAGTTTTAAGAATGTCCAGCCTTTGTGGCTTTTACTGCCTGAGGGAGTGGGGTCTTGTGACTCTTTTTATGACCTGCTGACTTTTAGATTAAGGGTCAGCCTAAAACCAAAATGGCTGTACTTTGGTCACCTTGTCACCTGAGTCTCCCTTCCCTCCTGCCTCAGTACCGAGTCTCAACTCCACCTGGGGTGGGTCCTGGAGTGAAGCAGGAGAGGGGTTACATTTGGGACCCCTCCCCTCTGGGCTAGATCTGGGGTGGGGGGGTGGGGGACATCCCCACTGCCCCCAGGGACATGCCGCGGCTCATGCCCCTGCCCGCAGGTACCGCTATTACCAGAATGTGTGCACGCACAGCTACTCCTTCGTGTGGTGGGACTGGGCCCGCTGGGAGAAGGAGCTGGACTGGATGGCACTGAATGGCATCAACCTGGCACTGGCCTGGAGCGGCCAGGAGGCCATCTGGCAGCGGGTGCGTGCCCACCACATCCTCCTTCCCCTTGTGTCCCTGCCTCCCCCACAGCACAGCGTCTGGTACCCAGACTAAAGGCTTCAGAAGTGTCCGTGGCGTGCACGGTGGCCCCAGCCCTCTGGAAACAGGCTTCTATTCTGAGCCAAAACACAGAGGAGTGCTCTTTATCCTTATTCATGGCCCCAGTCACACAAGAATGAATGACCCTCTTCCCCACAAGAGCCTCTGAACAGGACTCCTGGCTCCTGAGTTCCAGCCGCGTCCTTTCTGAGGTGCAAATCTGGCGGAGACCTGCTGCTGTCACACTCAGGAGCTCCTGTCCCCTTCGGGCTGTCCCCAGCCTGGGCGCTTCTGTGCCTGGGCCCTGAGGGCTCTGGCTGCACTGGGCCCCGTTTCGGCCCCTGTGGAGCTGGCCTCACCCATCACTCTAGCCAGCCTCGTTCCATGAGGCCTTCTAAGGCCCCTTCCCCATTTTGGGGAGAGCCCCTTTGTGCCTCACCTCACCCTGGCGACAAGGCTGACAGATTAGTAAACTCACCTGTTCACAGGTCTGTTTCTCTGGGACTCTGGGCTCCTGCCAAGGGTCACATTTTGTCTTAGTAACTCCAGGGCTCAGCACAGAGAAGAGATGAATGTTTGTGAAATGAATGAATCAATGAATGGAGATGAATGTATCTGTGTGTACTCATGTGTGGGGATCGCCCTCCTCCTCAGGTATACTTGGCCTTGGGCCTGACCCAGTCAGAGATCGATGAGTACTTCACTGGCCCTGCCTTCCTGGCCTGGGGGCGCATGGGCAACCTGCACACCTGGGGTGGCCCCCTGCCCCGCTCCTGGCACCTCAAACAGCTTTACCTACAGGTAAAAGGACGGAGAACGAAAGGGGGCAGAATTGGAAAGTGCTAGAGAGTCAGGGGCCAAGGAGGGTGGTATTTGGCCAGCCTCAGGGCTCTTAACTGGGCCTTGAGGGGAACTCTGTGTGCCCTGGGGGAGTGAGGACCTACGCCCTCAGGGCCATGCCTACCAGCTCCCCCTCCATTGTCCCCAGCATCGGATCCTGGACCAGATGCGCTCCTTCGGCATGACCCCAGTGTTACCTGCATTTGCAGGACATGTCCCCAAGGCTATCACCAGGTAAGGTTCCTCCCCCCACCCCCTGCTCGGCTCAGAGAGGAAATTTCTTCTTCCCTGCAAGACGTAATTAAAATAAAAACTGAAGCTCTGGATGTAGGCGTGGGCTTGATTCCTGGCTCTGCTACCGACTAGCAACATGAACTTGGACTCAGATTACATGACTGCTCTGTGCCTCCGTTTCCTTACTTGTAAAGTATATGTGGCTCGGCACAGCCTTCGCAAGTGGCACCTCTTATTTAGTGACACTTGGGGTGCGCCAGTCTTCTCTGTCCTTTCTGCTTCTCTGTGCTACCAACTCTTCCCCTGCTGTGACCGGAAAATTCCTCAAGGTCCAGCCGAGACCTCCCCTCCTTCAGGTAGCTTTGCTGGGACCCTCAGCATTGGTTACCACCTCCTTCATGCCCATGACAACCTGGTTCCCACGACTGTCACAGGGCTTAGTGCATGCTGCTGGCCTTACTGGCCACCCCTTCACCTCCCGCCTGGGTGGCCAGAACCTCATTCATACAGTCAAGAAGACATTTGTCAGACAAGGCTCAGTGCTGGGTCCTGGGGATGCAGCGACAAAGGCGTGTGATGTGCTCTGCCCCTGCTGGGTGACAGGTTGACAGGGGGAGACAGGGCAGGGATAAGGGCAGGAATACACATGGGCCCACTTCTCTGTCTGGGCCGCCTCTGCGGGGAAGCCAGGGCTCAGCACTGGGCCAGATCTTGAAAAGCTGAATGTTGCTTGTTTCAGCCCATGGGAGGGGGAGAGACAGCAGAAGCTTTTCCAGATGAGGTGAAACTCAAAGGAATAACCAGCTAGATAAGCAGGGAGGGAGGAGGAAAGGACTCCGGCCACAAGGCACAGCATGTGCAAAGGCACAGAGGCAGGAGAAACTGGGATGGGTTCCAGGAACCGCAGAGAAGCTAGTGAGCTGGCCGCGGATACCACATCAGCCTCCGGTAAATGTCTGGATTGCCCCCCCGCCACTAGGGTGTTCCCTCAAGTCAATGTCACCCAGCTGGGCAGCTGGGGACACTTCAACTGCTCCTACTCCTGCTCCTTCCTCCTGGCTCCGGAAGATCCTCTATTCCCTATTATTGGGAGCCTCTTCCTGCGGGAACTGACCAAAGAGTTTGGCACGGACCACATCTACGGGGCCGACACTTTCAACGAGATGCAGCCCCCCTCCTCGGAGCCCTCCTACCTTGCCTCAGCCACAGCCTCTGTCTACCAGGCCATGGTCACAGGTTCGGTGCCAGGGGAGGTGGGAAGGGGAGGCGTGGCACAACTCGGTGGGGTGGGAAAAGAGACTGGGAACAACACCGTCGCACTGACTCACATCACCTGATGGTCTACCAAGTACTTTTGCACACACACACCATCTCATTTAATCACACTGTGGTGGAGAGGTGAGCTCTGGAGCCAGACAGCCTGCTCCAGCCCTGGCGCTGCCACTTCCTCCCTGCCAGTGCCTCAGTTGCCTCGTCTGTAAAATGAGGCTCCCTCGTAAGTAGAATGATGCCTGGCCCAGAGTAAAGTCACTAAGTGCTGGCCATTGAAAACGTTCTGTTTGGCCTCTGCCTCCGAGCTGAGGTAGGTAACGCGGGCCAGAGGTTAGGGGATGTGTTCAAAGCCGGTGGATGCTCCTCCTGGGGCACAGATGTGAACCCAGTGCTCCTTCCTGCCACTTGCAGGGGTGGGGCAGAGAGGGGCCAGGTCAGGAATGGCCGGGGGGTAGGGGTGGGTGGGCTGTGTCAGCCAGGAAGGGAACCCGTTGGCTCCGGCTTCCTTGAGAGTGAGCGCCTGCTCCAAGCGTGATCCAGGACTGGCGGCATCAGCGTCACCCCAGAGCCTGTCAGGTCTGCAGATTCTCCTGAATCAGAATGACTTGCGCTTGGGCCCAGGAATCCGTTTTAGCCAGTCTTCTGGGAAATTCTGATGCTTCATAAAGCTGGACAACACTGCCCTGGAGCTTCTAGCTGGGAGGAGGAGCTTCCAGATGGGAAGGCTGTGTGGGATGCTGTGCCCCGTGGGCTGGGGGTGACGGGAAGGAGAGTCCCGTGATAGAGTCATTTAACTTCTCTGGACCTGTTTCCTCATCTGTAGAATGGGGTGAATGTTCCCCTGCTCCGTCTCCTCTCATCAGCCCTCTTCTCTGTCTCTCCACCCCTGCCCCAACCACAGTGGACCCTGACGCCGTGTGGCTGCTCCAAGGTTGGCTTTTCCAGCACCAGCCCCAGTTCTGGGGGCCTGCCCAGGTGAGCGCCGTGCTGGGGGCCGTACCCCGTGGCCGCCTCTTGGTTCTGGACCTGTTTGCTGAGAGCCAGCCTGTGTACATCCGTACAGCCTCCTTCCAGGGCCAGCCCTTTATTTGGTGCATGCTGCATAACTTTGGGGGCAACCACGGTCTGTTCGGGGCCCTGGAGGCCGTGAACCGAGGTCCTGCCGCTGCCCGCCTCTTCCCCAATTCCACCATGGTAGGTACAGGCATGGCCCCGGAGGGTATTGGCCAGAACGAAGTGGTCTATGCCCTGATGGCGGAGCTGGGCTGGCGGAAGGACCCAGTGGCAGATTTGGAGGCCTGGGTGACTGGTTTTGCGGCCCGTCGGTATGGGGTCTCCCACGGAAATACGGAGGCCGCCTGGAGGCTACTTCTCAGGAGCGTCTACAACTGCTCTGGTGAGGCCTGCAGTGGGCATAATCGCAGCCCCCTGGTCAGGAGGCCGTCCCTGAAGATTACTACCACTGTCTGGTACAATCGATCAGATGTGTTTGAGGCCTGGCGGCTGCTGCTAACAACCACTCCCAGCCTGGCCACTAGCCCCACCTTCCGCTACGACCTGCTGGACGTCACTCGCCAGGCGGCCCAGGAGCTGGTCAGCTTGTACTATGGGGAGGCGAGGACGGCCTACCTGAACAAGGAGCTGGTTCCCCTGCTGAGGGCGGCGGGCATCCTGGTCTACGAGCTTCTGCCCTCGCTGGACAAGGTGCTGGCTAGTGACAGCCGCTTCCTGCTGGGCAGTTGGCTGGAGCAGGCCCGGGCAGCGGCCGTCAGTGAGGCCGAGGCCCATTTCTATGAGCAGAACAGCCGCTACCAGCTGACCCTGTGGGGGCCCGAGGGCAATATCCTGGACTACGCTAACAAGCAGCTGGCGGGGCTGGTGGCTGACTACTATACCCCGCGCTGGCGGCTCTTCATGGAGATGCTGGTGGAGAGCCTGGTCCGAGGCGTTCCCTTCCAACAGCACCAGTTTGACCAGAACGCCTTCCAGCTGGAGCAGACCTTTGTCCTCAGCACACAAAAGTATCCTAGCCAGCCCTACGGTGACACTGTGGACCTGGCCAAAAAGCTCTTCCTCAGATACTACCCCCGGTTGGTGGCTGGCTCCTTGTGACCGATTAAACTACCCCCTGGGCAGCGTTCTTCCCGAATTCCGGGCCTGGGCGGGTTCCCAGGGCCTGGAGCTAGACAAGCATCACAGGAGGGCGCCAGGCCTGGGCAGAGGAACTCAAGGCCCGCTGGGGGACCAAGCCTGGCAACTGCAGAGGGAGGTGAGCTGCTCTCCTCCCCCACTCCAAATTTGGGATCAAAGTACTGTTTTAATACGACTTAATAAACTGGTGAATCACCTGGGCCTATCTGTCCAAACGTCACTACTGAGATGGCTGGGAGGACTCCCGGCTACAGCATGGACACTGGTGTGGATGCCATTTCCCTCTGCCCCCTTGCCTCAGCCTCCCTGTACATAATACTGACACCTGACCTTGGAACTGATAATGCCCTCCCCAAAATGTATACTTTCACACCCTCAGCAGCAAACTTTGGAACCTATCGTTGTCCCTGTGGGACAGAGGCACACACAGGGGAAGGGTGCCCAGGGCACTCAGTGCCCACAGGCGAGCCCACATCTGCTTGCAAACTTTGCCCTCCCTCTGGCCAGTAGCTGAAGAAGGGGTATGCCCAGGAGTGGCCTCAGCTCTGCTTTGACCAAGATAAAGGGTGGGGAGAGCAGGCCCCAGACTGGCGGGAGGGCTCAGCCTTGAGATTATGCTGGAGACACAACAAGGGGTGGGCATGCCCTAGGCGGGTCAGAGCAGGGGCTCTCGAGCTCAGAGACCCAAGCCTTGCATTCCCGGCGCCCCTCCGAGCTCCTCTCCCCATGGACCGCACTGTGGTGCTCATCACGGGCTGCTCCTCCGGCATCGGCCTGCACCTGGCTCTGCGTCTGGCATCCGACCCCTCTCGGAGATTCAAAGGTATATGAGGGGCTGGGACAGAGAGAAAGGAGCAGTCACTAGCCCAAGGAGACCCAGGTAGGGGTAAGCAGGGAATTCAGATCCTTGTCTTCTCCCTGAACCTCCAGTGTATGCCACGCTGCGGGACCTGAGGGCGCAGGGCCCGCTGCGGGAGGCGGCCCAGTCCCGAGGGTGCCCTCCTGGCTCCCTGGAGATGTTGCAGCTGGACGTGAGGGACGCAGATTCCGTGGCCGCTGCCCGGGCACGCGTGACCGAGGGCCGCGTGGATGTGCTGGGTGAGCCTCCCCGCAGCACGTATGCAGGAGCCTTCCCCACCCTATGTCCAAACCAAAATGTCCTGAGGCCCCAGGAACACAAGGGGAACGGCTGGGTCTGAGGAAGGCGAGGCAGGTGGGGTTCGGCGTCTCTTCCCGCAGTGTGTAACGCGGGCCGGGGCCTGCTCGGGCCGCTGGAGGTGCAGGAGGCTGGCGCCGTCGGGTCTGTGCTGGACGTGAACGTGGCAGGGACGGTGCGGACACTGCAGGCCTTCCTGCCGGACATGAAGCGCCGCCGCTCGGGACGCGTATTGGTGACGGGGAGCATGGGTGGCTTGATGGGTGCGTGGAATGGGGAAGGGCCAGCGGGAGGGGTGGGGCCTGGTGACAGTGCCAGGGGCTACAGTGGGCTCCGGGCGCCTCCAAAAGCTTCATCTCCCCTGGAAGGGCTGCCATTCAACGCCGTTTACTGCGCCAGCAAGTTTGCGATCGAAGGTCTATGCGAGAGTTTGGCGGTTCTGCTGCCGCCCTTCGGGGTCCAGTGAGTCACCGCCCCACCCCCAGAGCCCTCTGAATCCTGATTTTGGGAACCCCAGGACCCTGACCTGTTGGAGCCACTCTCACGCTGGTCCCTCTCCACTGCGGCTCACATTTGTTGTGTGCCAGGCGCAGTACTGGGCACTTGGCACTCGTTATCTCACTTCTGCCACCCAGCTGGGAAACGGAGGCCCAAAGAGGTTAGGTGACTGGCCCAAGGTCACACAGCTGAAGGGAGCCTGCCAGGTTAGAATTCTGACACACGTCTCCCTCACACTCCGGGGGGCCTTTCCCGCTGTAAGCCGCTTTTCAAACGCTCCCGAGGCCCACGCGCAGACCCCTTCCCGCCCGCCCCGCCCGCCTAGTCCGGCTGCTTACTGCGCCCCCGCCCACCCGCCGCTCAATGCCCGCAGCGTGAGCCTCATCGAGTGCGGCCCGGTGCGCACCGCCTTCCAGGAGAAGCTGGAGGGCGGCCCGGGCGGAGCGCTGGACGGCGCGGACGCCGAGACCCGCGACCTCTTCTCCCGCTACCAGCGCCATTTGGAGCGGATCTTCCACGAGGCGGCGCAGGACCCGGAGGAGGTGACCGAGGTAGGCGCCGGGCGCGGCCCTGGGAGCACGGACGGCGCGTGGGGGTTGGCGGCCAGCCCCGGCCAAGCGCCTCCTCCCGCCGCCCCAGGTCTTCCTCGCCGCGCTGCGCTCCCCGCGCCCCGCGCTGCGCTACTTCAGCACGGAGCGCTTCCTGCCCCTGGTGCGCATGCGTCTCACCGACCCCAGCGGCCGCAGCTACGTCGCCGCCATGCACCGCGCGGTGTTCGCCGAAGAGCCCGCCGACGAGTCCGCTGCCGACCTGGGCGGCCCCGCGCTCGGCCCTCCTCCCGCCGCCCTGCAATAAAGGCTTGGCCCGCCGCTATCTGCCGCGCCCTCCTTTGCGACCCCAGGGGAGCGCGGTTCTGGTGGGTGGAGGGGGACGTGTGCGACAGGCGGCGCGTGCAGCGAGTGGGTGATCTGGAAGGACCGTGGCTAGCCCGGGTTATACCAACGCGGAAAGCGAGGCCCAGAAAGAGGAAGGAGCTAGCCCACCGAGGGGCAAGGTCGAGAATGATTCCTGGATTCCCGCAGGGTGTCTGCAGCAAGAGTGAGGCGGACCTGGGAAGGAGGAGAGTCCGTTTGTGATTTGGCCCCCACTAGTCAGGAGACTTCAGGCAAGGGCCTTATCCTGAGTCTGTTCTCTTAACTGTAAAATGGGTATAAGACCTATGTCATGGGTTGTATGAAGGGTTGAGATAATTCCTGGAAGTGCTGGGAAGGAGGTTTTAATAGCAGGCACCGCTATTACCGCTACTCTTAGTGGTGTTACTATTATGTGTTCGTGTGCAGAAGCCCGATGTGTAGAGAAGAAACAGGCCAAGTGAGTTATAAGGCTACAGCTCCACACATCCTCCTCCGTGTCCCCTGCCCTAGACAGAACTCAGCTGGCGGGATCACCACCAGCCCAGAAGCTGCCACTCACCAGGAGGTTCAGCTAAGGATCCAGGGCAGGCGGGCCTGCCCAATGAGCTATCCTCTTTCCTGAAGCCAGGGGCAGAAGCCAGAGAAAGGGCTTGCAGGGTTGTGGGGTCAATTTCCTGCTAACTTCCTGAGAAGTAGTGTGCTGAAGAAGGGGTGAACAGGGAGGGTACTAGATGAGGAGGGTGCGGGTAGAGGACAGGGGTAGGGGTGCCTAAGAGATGGGGGAGAGGGAGGGAAATGACTACTTGGAATGGGCAGGGCCATGGCTACAGAGATCTTGGGAAGCCAGAATAGAGGGGAAACTGCTGGGGGGTTGTTTGGAACCTGGGGGGAGGGGAAGGAGGTACAGCATCTGAACCTGCCACTACCTCCGGGTAGCCATCCACTCTGGGCGTTGGACTGCTGGCTACTCCTGGGACAGGGTGCCTCAGCCAGCTCATCCCTGCTGTCTCCCTGCCCTGATGGCCCATATGGTTCTGCTGTCCCTTCAGGATCCAGAAAGGCCACCAGAAGGGGAGAGAGCCAAGATGGCATGAATCTCTGAGACCTGCTCTCAGAGCCCAGCTCTTGTCCCCCAGTCTGTTCCTTTGCACCCCAGTGTGAGTGTGAGTGTGTGTGTGTGTGTGTGTGTGTGTATGCATACACTCACAAGGTCGCACCCTGGGGTGGGGATGCAATGATGAGAAAGGCAAAGTGTGACCCCTCCATGAATTTACATTCATAATGTTTTTAAAGATTTTATTTTTTTAATTAAATTTAATTTTTTTAATGTTTATTTTGAGAGAGAGCGAGCGAGCCTGTGAGTAAGGGAGGGGCAGAGAGAGAGAATCTCAAGCAGGCTCCTTGCTATCAGCACAGAGCCCGACTTGGAGATCGGGGCTTGATCTCAGGAACCGTGAGATCACGACCTGAGCCGAAATAGAGAGTCAGACGCTTAACCAACTGAGCCACCCAGGTGCCCCTAAGATTTTATTTTTAAGTAATCTCTGTACCCAACGTGGGGCTCGAACCCTCAACCTCAAGATCAGGAATCACACACTCCACCAACCGAGCCAGCCAGGTGTCTCAATTACATTCATACTTTTTTTTTTTTTTTAATGTTTATTTATTTTTGAGGGGGAGAGAGAGTGAGAGGAAGACACAGAATCTGAAACAGGCTCCAGGCTCTGAGCTGTCAGCACAGAGCCCGATGTGGGGCTCGAGCTCACAGACCACTAGATCATGACCTAAGCCAAAGTCAGACGCCTGACTGACTGAGCCACCCAGGCGCCCCACGTTCATACTCTTAATAGTCTCCTGCAGTCCCATGACTTCGAGGACTGTTTATGCACCCATGAGCCTCACCAAAGTCTCCAATATCTCCAACTGCATTGCTTCCCCAAATTCCAGACACACATCAACTTCCTACTCAACAGCTCCACTTGATCTCTAATAAACTTAATGTGTCCAAACGCAAGTTCTGATTTCCAGATCTCCCACTGCTCCTGCCCCAGTCTTCCCCACTTCAGTACCCGACAACTCCACTCTTCCTTCTTGCCCATCCCTCAACCAACGCATCAGCAAATACCTTCAGTCTATAAAAGATTGGAAGGTATTTTGGAATACTCTGGAAATCACTCCGGTCTATGCACTCTGGTCTACCATCACCGCACCTGGATTATTGCAGTGGTTTCCTAACTGGTTGCCTTGATGCGACCCATGCCCACCAAATAAAATTTCCACGGAACAGCCAGAATGATCTTTTTTTTTTTTTTTTTAAGGTTTATTTATTTTTGAGACAGAGAGAGACAGAGCATGAACGGGGGAGGGTCAGAGAGAGGGAGACACAGAATCGGAAACAGGCTCCAGGCTCTGAGCTGTCAGCACAGAGCCCGATGCGGGGCTCGAACCCACCGACCGCGAGATCGTGACCTGAGCCGAAGTTGGACGCTTAACCGACTGAGCCACCCAGGCGCCCCCAGAATGATCTTTTAAAAATGAAAGTTATTCCATGTCTGTGCTTAAAACACCTCCTGTGGTTTTCTAAGTAAAATCAGAGGCTTTTCTCCAAGACCTCCAACACATTCTTTGATCTGGCCCCCACTTCCTTTCGGACCCTATCTTTCATCACTTACCATTATCTGATTCAGCCCTACTGGCTTTCTGCCCCAGGGCCTTTGAACTGGCTATTTCTTCTATCTGGTACAGTTTCCCTAATCTCTGATTCTTCTCTTCCTTCACGTCTTTCCCCAGACGACCTTATCTAAAGTAGCATTCCCTAGCCCCACCCCCCCACCCCCCCCACCCCCGCCAGTTATAGTTCCCTTACCCTGTTTCATTTTTCTTCATAGCGCTTATCACCACTAATGTGTCAGAGATTTATTTACTGACCTGCTGACTTTATTGTTACACATTTATCTATAACTTTCACCACCCTATCCCAAGACACATAAGAACTTAAGCTCCAGGGCAGCTCGTTGGTTTGTTTTGTTCACTGGTTGATCCCTTATACCTAGAACCATTCCTGATCATGGGAGGCACTAAATCCACATTTACTGAATAAAAGTGACTGTTGGTTCACAACCTACAAGTTCCCTGGGTGAAATCTGAAACTGGCTCCCGTACACAGAGGCCAAGGAGAGACCAAAGAAAGAGGCAGAGCACTCCAGATTGGGAGGTGGGGGTTTTAATTAGCAAGGGAACTGACATATGAGACTTGTCCTGGGTGACTACAAGACAAGTGGGTCTCTGCACTTGCCCACCGGAATCTTAATAGTTTACGTAGAGGCCTTAAATAGGTTCCGCCACATATACCATCCAGATGGTCTCGACGACACATTGCTCTCTCAAAGCTACTGCTGTGGGAATAGCGTATACTAAGGACAGCCTTCAATTGCCCAGGGCCAGCTTGAGAGTCAGCTGGCACTCACATCTCCAACAGTGACTCTGTGAGATTGCGCCCAGATGTTTCAGGACATTTCCTGAGAGGCTGCAGTTTGCTTCTTCGTGTGGGGTCCTCTCTTTAAAATCCAACCTAAGTTGTCTCCTGTCTGAAGCTGGCTTCAACGCCTTTGTGGCTCTATAACTCTTCCAATCCTTGACTCCAGGGGCACATCCAGGCTCTGCGGGGCCAGAGGCTTATACACCTTTGGGACGTCTCTATTGATTTTATTTTCTTTTTTAAGATTTTATTTTTAAGTAATCTCTACACCCAACGTGGGGATTCTAACTTACAACCCTCAGATCAAGGGTCGCATGCTCCACCAGTTAAGCCAGCCAGGCGCCCCTTGGGACACCTCTTTAAGAATACAAAAAAGGGGGCACCTGGGTGGCTCAGTCAATTAAGTGTCGGAATCTTGATTTCGCCTCAGGTCATGATCTCATGGTACCTGGGTTCGAGCCCACATGTGGGGCTTCGAGCTGACAGCTCAGAGCCTGCCTCGAATTCTCTCTCTCTCCCTCTCCCTCGCTGGTGCTCTCTCGCACTTTCAAAAAAAAAAAAAAAAAAAAGTAAACTTAAAGAATTTTAAAAATTCCACATAACTATGAAAATGAGCATTTGCTTAGCTTGGGGAAATAAACCACAGCACGATACTGGAATCTTGGGAGATTGGTTTCCCTCCCTCTTGAGATCTCTGTGAACAATTTACTAGAAATATTTCCTGATGGCAACCTGGTTTCCTCTCTGCACGGAGACTACCGACTGCAGCCTTTCCAGCCCTATTGGCCTCACAGTAAACCCTTGACACCAGGTCTCTCTCCTTCCTCCCCTTCTCTCCTGTCTGAAGACCATCCTCTGGCAACTCTACCCAGCTGCCATGCAGAACTCTCCTCCTCCTCCTCCCTCCCTCAAACTGGTTCTGAGTGGTGTGGAGAGCATCCCACGGAGCCATAAGACCAGGCCTCTGTCATTACTTCCTCGTATGTCCTTGGAACATAGAGGGCCTCAGTTTCCCCAACTGTGAAATGGGGACTTGGACAGAGTTGTCCTGTGGCTTCCCACAAGAGTATCCTTGGAGTGGATGGGCACCAGGAGGGTTCCAGGGACTCTGAGTCCTGGGGCTCCCACCTCCGTCCCTGTAATTTATTTCTTTTAATGTTTATATTTATTTTGAGAGAGAGAGAGAGAGAGAGAGACAGAGTGCGAGTGGGGAAAGGACAGAGAGAGAGAGGGAGAAAGAGAATCCCAAGCAGGCTCCATCCACACTGTCAGCACGGATCCAGATGCGGGGCTTGAACTCACAAACCGTGAGATCATGACCTGAGCCAAAATCAAGAGTCCCACGCTCAACCGACTGAGCCACCCAGGTGCTATGTCCTATAACTTACTAAGAGGAAACTCAGGTGTGTGTTCTGCCTTCGCCGCTATCTCCTGGGTAACCAGGCCGAAGCCATTCTCTGCTGTCGGGGTCAAAAGGGCATCCGTGAAATCGGCTTTCAGGTCCGCCTCGCCCTCCACCAACTGACCTGGGAATGGTTGAGATCTGGAAATAAATAGCTTCACCTGCTCCCCCAGCCTCCGAGCTCCGCCCCACCTCCTCAGCAGGACCCGCCCTACTCCTTACAAAATCTCGCGAGGTTCCAGAACCCGGTAAAGACTTTGGCCTTTCTGCCGTTCCGTAGCTCGGGGCCGCAGGCGTTGAACTACTGTTTCCGGGTCGCAGCCAGGTAAGGCTCCGCGGCGGCCCTAGCGGAACCTAAGCCCAGAGGTCTCAGTAAGTAGAAGACCGCTCAGAGCCTGAGTGTTTCCCTCTAGTATCCTCCTTTGATTCCTTTAAGACCCTGGTACAGCCTGGCAGCAGGGCCCAGGATTTCTGGATTCCCAACCCTATGACTCAGGGGCTTTTGTCCAGTTTCCCTGCTCAGGATTTGGATTCAGTTCAGCAGCTTCACCGCTCCGTCTGAGAGATGTGGAAACCGGGGCTTAGCGCATAGCCCCGAGGCCCCGTGCCCTCCCCCGGGTTCCTCTGGATCAGCACTGAGACCCCGTCCCTGCGCCAGGTCCCCTCTCCTGGGCCCACGGCCCCGGACTGCCTTCGGCCTCAGCCACATAACCCCTCGGTCACCCACGCCTCGTCTTCCTGGCTGTCCGCAGGCCTGGGCAGCATGGCCGTATTCCGGTCGGGCCTCCTGGTGCTGACGACGCCGCTCGCCTCCCTGGCCCCTCGCCTGGCCCCCATCCTGACCTCGGCGGCCCGGCTGGTGAATCACACGCTCTACGTACACCTGCAGCCGGGCATGAGCCTGGGGGGCCCGGCCCAGCCCCAGTCCAGCCTCGTGCAGGCCACGTTTGAGGTCCTGGATTTCATCACGCACCTCTACGCTGGCGCCGACGTCCACAGGCACCTGGATGTCAGAGTTCTGCTGACCAATATAGGAGCCAAGAGCGCCTTTCTCCCTCCCCTTCCCAGCTCAGTCCAGAACCTGGCCCACCCACCGGAAGTGGTGCTGACTGACTTCCAGACACTGGATGGGAGCCAGTACAACCCGGTCAAACAACAGCTAGAGCGTTATGCCACCAGCTGCTACAGTTGTTGTCCCCAGCTGGCTTCGGTGCTGCTATACCCCGATTATGGGCCCGGGGAGCTGTCTGTGGAGTCCCTGGATGTCCCCTTACCCTCCACCATCAGGCCAGCCTCTCCCGTGGCCAGGTCTCCAAAGCAGCCAGTGCGTGGCTACCACCGTGGGGCTGTGGGTGGCACGTTTGACCGCCTGCACAATGCCCACAAGGTGTTGCTCAGTGTCGCGTGCATCCTGGCCCAGGAGCAGCTTGTGGTGGGAGTAGCGGACAAAGACCTGTTGAAGAGTGAGTGAGAGATACTCTGGAGTAGAGCAGGGGAGGACCCTCAAAACTCCTTAACCTTGCCCCCAGTGCCAAGACTGAGGAAGGGGGTGGGCATCCTTTACTTCCCACCCCTCCCGTATGTAACAGCACCTGGCACCCAGTGGGTGTTAAGGAAACTATGTTAAACGAACAAGTGCAGCTTTCTCTGTGTGTGATCTACTCACCACTCAAATCAGAATTTCCCCAAATGTGGAACTAAGGAAATCTGTACTTTTGAGAAGTTCTCCAGGTCACGAACCCTAAAGATTGAGACCCTGGGAGTAAATGGATGAGTGGGTTGTGGGTTGTAGGTAGTGTGTTAGAGCTACAGCAAGAGGGGACACGTGGTTGGGGTGGTTCTTGGAATTCTCCATCTGACTCTGATGCTCCCTGGCACTGCTCGTTCTCTGGACACATGCCAGCCCCTGCCATGACTGTCGTGCTTGCTGGCTGCCCCCTCTTCACTGCTCCCCTGACATACAGCACTTCCCAGCTTAGCCCTTTCTTCCTGCCACCCGTCCCCCTCTGGAGATTGGATGCTTAGGGATAGTCTTCCCCAAACTTGACTGTACCTTTCCTCCCCAGTAAAAAGATCTCACTGGGCTCCTTCCCCAGGCAAATTGCTCCCTGAGCTGCTCCAACCCTACACAGAACGCGTGGAACATCTGAGTGAGTTCCTGGTGGACGTCAAGCCCTCCTTGACTTTTGATATCACCCCCCTGCTGGATCCCTATGGGCCCGCTGGCTCTAACCCCTCCTTGGAGTTCCTGGTGGTCAGCGAGGAGACCTATCGTGGGGGGATGGCCGTCAACCGCTTCCGTCTTGAGAATGTAACCCCTGAGGGAGACTGGCAGAGGGAGTGGATGGGGCTGGGGAAGGCCACGTAGGGGGCTGTTGGAAGTACCGTGACCCTAGAGGAGGGAAGAGAGGACTTGGGGTGGTGAGGAAGAGGCGAGAAGGAACTGTTTCCCAGCTTGCCCTTGGAGGCAGGCTCTACCTCTGGGGAGGATAAGGGGGCAGCTCAGATGTCCTTGTCCTCCTGCCCCTCGTTCCCTCTCCTCACCCCTCCTCTTTAACCTCAGGGTCTGGAGGAGCTTGCCTTGTACCAGATCCAGCTGCTGAAGGACCCAAACCATACAGACAATGAAGAGGACAAAGTCAGTTCCTCCACCTTCCGCCAACGAATGCTGGGAAAGCTGCTTCGGCCTCCATATGTATGCCTGTCCTCTCTCTCCTCTGCTTGGGTGGGCTGGAAATGCTGGAGAGTAGACTGAAGATTTCAGTCTCAAGCATGAGTCTGAAGACCCTAGTAACTGGGGTTCCCTCTCCTCTACCTCCAGAAGAGGCCCGAACTGCCCACACAGCTCTACGTGATTGGACTGACGGGCATCAGTGGCTCTGGGAAGAGCTCAGTAGCTCAGCGGCTTAAGGGCCTGGGGGCGTTTGTCATCGACAGTGACCACCTGGGCCATCGGGCCTACGCCCCAGGGGGTCCTGCCTACCAGCCTGTTGTGGAAGCCTTTGGAGCAGGTAATGCCTGGGGAGGGCTAGAAGTGGCCTGAAAAGTGAGGGGATGGCCTGGCCTCCTTGCCCAGTCCTGTGTCTCTCGTCCAGATATTCTCCATAAAGATGGCATTATCAACAGGAAGGTCCTAGGCAGCCGGGTGTTTGGGAACAAGGTAAGCACGCTTCTCTCCAAGGACTCCTCAGCTGCTACTAGAACCAGAGGTTGGGACCGAATGGACCTTTCTGGTCTGGTTCAGAGTGCGTTTCCACTCATCTGTTCCCCACCACCTCCTCTCTCGGGCTGGCTCCGTCTCCAAGGGAAGGTAAATCGCCTGCTTCCTCTGTTCCCCTCCTCAGAAGCAGCTGAAGATACTCACGGATATTGTGTGGCCAATTATCGCAAAACTGGCTCGAGAGGAGATGAACCAGGCTGTGGCTGAGGGTGAGTTGGAGAGTTGATGGGAGCAGCCAAGGGGGACATTAAGCAGATTCTCCTCCTAGGAGCTTCCTCACCCCAAGCCAGACCCTCCACTTCCTTGGGACTAGGCTTCACCGGCTCTCTGGTGGCAAGTGGCAGTGTGCTGCTGGCAGTGACTGGGGTCTCCCCGCAGGAAAACGTGTGTGCGTGATTGATGCCGCCCTGCTGCTTGAAGCCGGCTGGCAGAACATGGTGCATGAGGTGTGGACCGTTGTCATCCCTGAGACTGAGGTATCTGGACCCGTCTCTCACCCCATCCCCACTGCACACCGCAGCCCGCTCTGAGCCAGTGGGCTGACCGATGCCTTCTCCGTGCCCAGGCTATACGACGCATTGTGGAGAGGGATGGCCTGAGTGAAGCTGCAGCTCAGAGCCGGTTGCAGAGCCAGATGAGTGGGCAACAGCTCGTGGACCAGAGCCACGTGGTGCTGAGCACTTTATGGGAACCGCATGTTACGCAATGCCAGGTTGGTGCCCCGGAAAGGGCTGGGTTGTAGGGAAGGAGTCTCCAGTGGGTGCCTGCCTGACTCTGTCTTCTCTTCCTCCTGACACTCTGTCCTGCTCAAAGGTGGAGAAAGCTTGGGCTCTCTTGCAGAAGCGCATCTCCCAGACGCCGTAAGGCCCATGGCTGACAATGTGTTCTCTGTGGGGCCACAGTGGCCCTGGAGCTGCCTAGAGATTCAGCGGTGAGGAGGAGTGGGGGCCTGGGTGCTCGTCCTAGCTTGGGCCTAGAGACTCTGAACCAGACTGGGAAGGGCAAGGCTGGGCCTGGTGGACACAGGAAGTCTACCCAGCTTGCTGGTGTTTGGCCATCGCTGAGGATGCGACTCAGAGGGGAGCAGGCCCCTCTGGCATTTTGTGCCTACTCTTGCCCACAGTGTCTGTGAAACCTTCGGCCCACTGCGGCCAGGGCAAACACTGGAACTTGTACCAATTAAAGGTGAATGTTGCCAGGTGCTGCCTGTATGTCTGCGTCCTGCCCCAATGCCTCTAGGTATCTTTCTTTGGAAGCCTTGAGCTGGAAGCCTGGAGTGCAGTGGTTCTGAGCATAGCTTTTGCAGCTAGCCAGATTGAGGTCAGCCTTGGTCCCATCGCTGACTACCTGTCTGCTTTGGGAGAAGCTACAGACTTTCTAGGTTCCTCGGTTTCTGTATCTGTGAAGAGTTTAACTGGGCTAACGGGCTCTTTGAAAGCGTTTCTTCCACTGGTCTCCTGCCAGGTACCAGGCTACGTGTTGGAGGACCGGCCTTCCACGAGCCAGGCGGGGCCTCCGGCCTCACGGACCTGGCAGCCGTGCTGGGCCGGCAGGGTGGGGTTGGACACAAGTCCCTGGAAGCCGCGGGTCCAGCACAGCGCGTGCACACAACTCTCGGAAATACTACTCGGACGAGCCTTTTGAGGGGACTCCATTTTACAGAATGTGCGTCATGTCGCGGTGTGGGCGAGTGAGGGGAAGGACAACGTCTGTGTCAGCCCCGACGCCAGTCTCCGAGGCTCCTGACCCTCGGTTTCAGAGTTTTCCGGGTGCGCATGCGCGGGCCGTGCCCCGCCCTCCGCCTCTCGTTCGTGGGTTGGTGGGTTTGGGTCACGTGGAAGTGCCTCGCCTCTTCCTCGCGGCAGGGGGCCCGCCCGCTGGCTGGTTTCCGGTTCGGTGGGTCGGAGATGACGGAGCCGGTCGCCTCTCCGGACGACCCCTGGGTCAAGGCAAGCCCCGCGGGCGCGCACGCCGGCGAGGGGAGGGCGGGTCGGGCTCATGCACGTGGGGGGTCCCGAAGACTAGGGGATTCCCTGCAGTTCCCAAAGGTCCCCCCGCCTTCCGGGCCCCGGGGCTGCAGAGAAGACAGCCCTCACCCTGCGCGTGCCAAGGTGGGGAGACAAGTGAGGCGTGTGTGCACGAATGTGAGGGGACCGGGCTTGCGGGGGGGCGGGGGGGGGGGGGGACGGTGGAGGAGGGAGGGGGTGGGGGCGGAGGGGCGGTGCTCCTATGGCCTATCTGCTTACTGCTATCGGGGCAATCCTGCAAACCCCTGCGCACCCCAGGTGCGCGCGCGCGCGCGTGTGTGTGTGTGTGTGTGTGTGTGTGTATGTGTATAAGTGAACGCACGCGCGTGCATCCTGCAATTGCCTGCGCTCTCGGGGTGGGGGGGGGGGGGTTGGGGCGGGTAGAGGTGTGTGTGGTAGGGGTGTGTGGTGTGTGTACGAGTGTGCACGCGCTCAGAGTGAGAGGAGGTGCCCAGCCCCGGGCGGAGGTCTGATGAGCTCCTTTGCTTGGTGTCACAGGTGGAGTATGCCTACAGTGACAACAGCCTGGACCCCGGTGAGTACCTCTCCCACAGTCTCTAGCTCCCTGGTGACACTCCTGCCACAGTCCTGTGGATTCCCGTGGTCTTGCCAGCCACACCTGAGCACAGTCCACTGTCCCTGAGCGGAGTTCCTGCCCTGAGACAATGAGGGAGGAGCTGCATAAGGGGCAGGAAGCATAAGGGTATAATTCCTGCTGCTCTGAAACAAGGAAATGATGAAAATAGTGGGAGCTAGCCATTCTGTCACCCTCGTTGTGCCTAGATGCCACTTTGTGAACCGGTGGTATCATTGCAGGCCCCTGGAGCAGTGGAGACACCAGAGACAGGAGCATTGTGGTGGGGCACAGCAGGAAGTGGATGACCCAATATGGGTAGCTTTTGGGTTGAAAGGGAGAGGTCAGCATTTAAGGATCAGGAAGCCATTGTACACACAGGTGTCTGAAGGTCTAACAGTGTCCTCCTGTCCTACCCCCTAGTGATTGGGACCTCTCTTTTACAGGGCTTTTTGTAGAAAGTACCCGAAAGGGGAGTGTAGTGTCCAGAGCTAATAGCATCGGTTCCACCAGTGCCTCTTCTGTCCCCAATACAGGTAGGCAGCAACATGCCCCCACCTGGGGGGGCTCAGATATACCATCATTTTAGTATATTTCCTAGACAGGAAGCTCCAGTCATCCACACGGGGGTGCTGGAGGCCTAGCGTTAGACACAGGGTCTCACCATCTTTCACCTCATCTAGAATATTAGACGGTTCTGTCCGTTTGCTGTCTCTGAGCACCAGTTTTTTCTTCCCCACTGGGGCAAGGTGGGTTAGCCGGGCCCACTGGGCTTCAAAATGACCTCTTCCTGCCCCCAACTTTGAGCGTAGATGACGAGGACAGTGATTACCACCAGGAGTCCTACAAGGAGTCCTACAAGGACCGGCGGCGGCGAGCACATACTCAGGCTGAGCAGAAGAGGAGAGACGCCATCAAGGTGACTGGGGAGGCCTGTACCTCAGCCAATGCAGGAGGCCCCTGTGTATTTCAGATCTACCCTGCCCTCATCAGTCCCCAGCATCCTTGGTGGCAGCTGCTCTAGTCCCTGGATATGAACACCTCCTTTTTTCTAGTCCCCTACCCCTTTGAGTTTGTGAGCATGGAACTTCGGTTCACAGAAAGTTTTGTACCAGTTTGCCTGAATCCCTTGGAGTTAAGGAACCCTTGTTTTCCCTCCTGTCTCCACAGAGAGGCTATGATGACCTCCAGACCATCGTCCCCACCTGCCAGCAGCAGGACTTCTCCATTGGCTCCCAAAAGCTCAGCAAAGCCATCGTTCTACAGAAGAGTATGGCCAGGGAGAGCACTGGGAGTGGCTGGGGCCAGTGGTGCTGTGAGGAGGCCAGAGACTTACACTCACTTTCGGCCTGGCCCCGGTGGGGTGATTATAATGAGAGAGTTGGGGAAAGGGAGGAAGGGGAAACAAAGTAAACCTTGTCCTTCTGGCTGAGACATCCTTTGTGCCCACCCTCACTGCAGCTATTGACTACATCCAGTTTTTGCACAAGGAGAAGAAAAAGCAGGAGGAGGAGGTGTCCATGCTACGCAAGGACGTCACGGCCCTAAAGATCATGAAAGTGTAAGGGGGGGATGCTGAGCTCGGGGAGCCAGGGCTTCTGAGGGGACTCTGAGGCTGACTTCAGTTCATACCTTTCTCTTGTTCAAAGGCCACATCAGATAATACAGAACAGATAATCTTCTCATTCCTGTAGGTGGCCACTTAGGGGTAGGACTCTGCACCCCAACAGTCCCTGATACCTAGCAGATATTCAAAGTGCCTGTGGGATTAACGAGGGGTAGAGAGAGGGGTCACCCATTTCTGTCCCAGCAGCTCTCCGGGAACCCCTTCCTGGGGCCGGGGGAGTACATACCGTGACCTGAGCTGTTATAGCACCTTAGCCCTGTTCTACTCGCTTTCAGCAACTATGAGCAGATTGTGAAGGCACACCAGGACAACCCCCATGAGGGAGAAGACCAGGTCTCTGACCAAGTCAAGTTCAATGTGTTTCAAGGCATCATGGACTCACTGTTCCAGTCCTTCAATGCCTCTATCTCCGTGGCCAGTTTCCAGGAGCTGTCAGCCTGTGTCTTCAGCTGGATTGAGGAGCACTGTAAGCCTCAGGTATGGGGCAGCAGTGGTCAAGGGGTGCGGATTTTCTATCTTCCTTCAGGCCAAGTGACCCAAGTCCGTCCTAATTTGTTCAGAGAGGGAAGGTGGCAACTTTTAGGTTTCTGGAGGCTCTCTTCTTTGCTTCCTGGCCCACATTTTCCTGTTAAGGTTTCATTTGGCAAGAATGATGTGGGCACTTAACTCAGGCAAGGCCTCGCTCTGGCCTTTGTTAGCTTGCGTTATGGCTGCCTAGTATGTAAGCCCTCATCACTCATAGCAGAATCACGTGGAATTTCTAGAAACATTCCTGGCTCCCACCCCCAGGCCCACTAGTTTTCCCTGGGGTTTGTGATTATTTGTAATGGAGCCGTGTGTTAATGGTATTGCATGGAGTTTCTGAGGCTTGACTTGCATCTCACTTTTTTGTTTCCTGACATTTTCTGGAACCACTTTAAGTGTCCTGCGACACAAGAGTGGACACTCCTGTGCCCACCACCTAAATGCTACCATTCCCATTTCTTGTATTTGCTTTACCACATAGCTGTCCATGTCTCCATCCCTTTCTCTGTCCTGTCTCAGGGACATTTCAGAGTCGACTGTAAACGGTGTTTCCCAGGGGCTTTTTCTGTTGTACTCTAAAGAGCATGACTGGTCTAGGCAGGTATCTGAGCCTCTGTCCTCACCTGAGCATCACTCGTGTTTTCCTCTGCTGCCCCCGCCAGACCCTACGGGAGATTGTGATTGGCGTCTTGCACCAATTGAAGAACCAGCTGTACTGACTGGGTTTTGGAAGCTGCAGAAGAGCCAACAAGATGCCAGAGTCTCCTACTTGGCCACGGAGCCACTGGGCTTACGAGATTGGACTGCGACACTGCACACCAGTCAGCTGGTTCTCGGTGTTTGGTTCCCCAGCACCCCTTCATCCTCACTGGGGCTGGGGTATTTGTTTTGTGAAAGCTTTAATTTATTATACTGACCACAGAACTCGAGCTTACTGTCTTTCCCCTTCTCCGTAGAAGTCTTCGGGAGGGGGGGGGACCCTGTTCTGGGGACACCCCCCCTCCCCCCATAAGAGCTCCTGGTCTCTCCCCTTCTAATCCTCAGATTTTTGCTCCTGATTACACATATTGGGAAGCTACTGTTTGCATTTGGTTTGGTCTCTTGGGCAACATTTGGCCCAAGTTTGGCCATTTTGGCAGTAGTTGGATGGGAAGGGAGGAACATGAGGAAATACTCCCACAGCCAAGAGGGGTGAAAGGCCTCCTTGTGCCTCAGCTAGGGCTGCCTGGTCAGCCCAAGGTGAGATCAGGCCTCTTCTGGCCAGCTCAGGGCAGGGCTACTGGGTTCCTGCCCTCACTTGCTACTGTATCCCCTCTCCTTCCTCCCCCACATACCCCTGCCCCCTCTGTCCCCACAGGCAGGAGCATAGCACAGAGAAGTTACATGTGACATAGCACTACATATTAAATTTTTTTTTTTTAATATTCTAAACACCAACATCGCAATTTTGCTAAAGTTACAATTTTTGAAAGTGAACTGGGCCTCCAAATCACTCCCAGCCATCCTGTCGAGCATACTTGGGTCTCCACCATCTTAGTGCTGCTTGTGTTTCTCCCAGGACTTGGGAGTGGCGTGAAGGGGTAGAGAAGATACTTTAAAGGCCTCCTGGGGTACAGAGCCCAGAAAAGTCCTGGGTAAAGCCTTGGGCTCCTCGAATGCAGTGTATACTAGCTTCTCTCTACCCGGTAGCCTTCCTCAGGGTTGACATCTGGGAGGTTTGGTTATCCAGAGGAAATTAAGTATTTTTATATCAAATTATAGTACAATAAATATTGCCAAATGCTTTCCTTTAGCGTTGTTCCAAGTTTAAGTGCAAGCAATTGGAATCTAGATGATGAAACGAGCATGACAACCATCCACTCTGGGCTTGCTCACTCCCTGAGCCCTGTATTCTGGTTCATGCCCCTCTCCCAGCTGCTCTGCTCAAAGGTGGAAAGCAGCAGGAACAAAGAAGCCAACCTGAAGGAGGCGGCCAGTCCAGGACGTCGCTTCCATTCCCCCATCCTGCAGAGGACTCCTCAAGGGTCTGGGAGCTTCACGTTGTAATCTTCATCGGTCTCTATCCCAACTTCCTCCTGGGGCAGGGAGACCAGTAAACGAGACCTCCCTGGACGAAGACCCCAGGGTGGCAAGGAGGGGAGAGACAGAGAGAACCACTTACAAAGAACTGCTTCTTGCTCTTGGGGTATCCTTCAAGGATCGCATCAGACAGTTCTGTTGCCTGACAAGAAACAAAACCACCCCTTTTCAGACGGGCGGCACTGCCTGGCGGACCCATGACCTCAGGCAGCAGTTTCTCCGGTGGCTGCCATTTTCCAGGGCCTGCTGCGGAGCTCACGCACTTACCATCCTCTTCCGCTTCCTCCATTCCTTGCAGTACTTCTGCCTCTCTCTGTACACCTGCACAGGGAAATGGCTTGCTCTAGCCTCTCAGGGGCTGCTGGGGGGCAACCTCGGCCTCACTCCAGACCTGCACAGGCAGACCGCCCCGCTACCACCCTTCCTCCTGACTCACCTGCTCTTTCTCTTCTGGAGTCACGTGGTTGGTGGCTGCTTTGATGTTCTTCAGTCTCTCTCTGTAGCCAGCACATTCCTTCTTCAACTCCTGGATCTCTTTCTGCATCTCCGGTGTGGTCAGGGCACTAGTTAACTCCTTCAGCTCTGAAACCACATCTCCCTGAGGTCGCTTCTTACCCTGATGATGGGGTTTTGTCTTTCCCAGTGGGTGCTCCCTGAGGTAGGAGACTGGGCCCCTACCTTGCTCTAGGTTCTACACCCAGGGTCCAGAATGAGTTCCATATTCTGGAAATTGCGCTCGGCAGAGATTAAGGCTTACAGAATTACCAGTTTAGTCTGCTTGTCTTTCCTCTTCCATCTACAAGCAGTGGTAAAGTGTGAGGTTGAACAGACTGTTCCCTGTAGCCAGTTAAAGAAACAGGCACAGAGGGAGTGTGGGCACAGTACACTGATAATGTTAGGGAAAGCAAATGCGTGTCTTGCGCATTTATATTCAAAAGCCATTAGCTGTTTACGTTTCTTGTAACATAATGCCTGTGGCGGCCCGGCCCAGCCCAGCTCTCCACTGCAGCGAGACATTGCGGTCAGCAAACCATTCACTTAGGGATTCCTGCCCTCTGGAATGACCCTCGCGCCAGGGGCCCCTTCCGGCATCCGCCCAGTCCTACCGGCCTCCATGTGGCGGCAGCTCTGCTGGAGGCTCTGCACCTTGGCAGTGAGGGCCATGATTTTGGTGTCCAGGCCTTGGAGGTCAGCGTCACTCACCATCTCAAACTGGTCCTGCCAGAGGTGAGACGACAAACAGAAGTGGGTGGGTGTGATGTGAGGCCACATCTGGGCAGGCCACATCACATCCACTCAAGAACCTGGGGCTCCCCAGCCCTCCAGGGGGCCTGGGAGAACAGCGGGAGGGTCCCTGTGAGATACCATTCGGTTCGGTACTGGTCCCAACAAACAAAAAGGTGTAAAAAAGTTAAAACCTGATGCCTGTCCTCAAGGAGCTTCAGGATACTGAACAGCAGAAATCTTAGTTTAGTGGTAAAACCACTCACTGGGCTAAAAGAGTAAAGGAACATTCTTCCCAAGGTAGTGATACCTAAATTACACATTTCCACAGTAGGAGGAACCTGGGCAGGTCAAGAGTCGTGGTGGGTGGTATTGAAGGGACTCCAGTAAACGTCTGAGGGGCCCCTCCCCTGAGAGAGACCAGCTGCCATAAAGGACTGTGGTGGGGCTCGGGATGGGGGGGTGGGGTGGTCTTGTCAGTGATGTCAGGGAGCAGGTTAGAAAGAATAGGAATGCCAGCCTGGGCAGTTTGGACTCTTCATTAAAGCAAAGTAAACCTTTATAGCAGAAGGCAGCAAACTACAGCCTGCACGCCAAATCCTGCCACATTCGGGGTTGTGAAAACAAAAATTTCTGGAAACACAGTTACACCCACTCATTTACATGTTTACTCGTTTACATGTGATCATTTACATACTGCTCTATAATGACGGCCCTCAGTGGCTGTGACAGTTGTATAGCTATGACAAGAGGCCATCTGGCCGGCAAAAGCACAAAATTGTCTTTACAGAAAAAATGTTGCCGAATTCTCCCTTAGGGACTCTTCATTAGAGTAGTAATGTAATGAAACCTATTTCAGAAAAGTTAGTCTTGATGGTGGTGTGGTTCAGTTAAACTAGTATTCAGGGTCTACTGGACGTTAGATACTGGGGTGGGGGGGGTTGTGCTCAGCAAAGGAGGAAGAGTGAGAAGTGGGCTCAGCCCTGGAAGGGCTGCAGTCTAGCGAGGAGATGGGTAAAAAGACCACCACAATATAGCATCCCTCAGGGAGGTGAGTGCCTGAAGAAGAGGCGAGGAGAGAATCCGGGGAAGGTTTCTGGAGGTGATGCCTGAGGGAGAACCTTGGAGTAAGAGTTCGCTGAGCAAAGACGCAGAAGAGGAAGAAGGGCTTTTAAAACTCCAGGCAGAGGAAGGACACAGGAGTAAAATACACCTAAATGGTCTAGTACTGGTGAAGGGACAGGTGAGGCTAGCAGCAGCCTGGAGCCAAGTCTCTATGTAGATTTCTCCCTGTTGTAGGGAGTGCTGGAGTTTCAAGTAGGGAAATGGCCCCAGATTGTACTGACGCAGACCATTCTGGCTGCAGCGTTTAAGATGTGTGAGGAGGCCAGGAGCTGTGAGGAGGCTATCGTGATAGATGAGGAGCACCTGAACTCAATCAGCAATGGCAGACAGAAAGGGGAGGGTGGATTCAGGAAGGGGGAAAGCCAACTGGATTTGCTGGCTGCCTAAGCTGTGAGGTAAGAGTGACTCCCCAGTCTCTGAGTTGGGTGAGGAGTGGCTCTGACTGAGGGAGAAGCCTGTAAAAGGAGCCCATTTAGGGGAGATGTGCATTCTACTTCAGCAATATTGATTCTGCAAGGTCTGGAAGGCATCCGGGCGGTGGTCTGGCCTAGAGATACAAAATTAGTGTCATCTGTGTTGGGAGGGGTGGGGACAGAAGGCAAATCATTTGGCAGATGATGGTTCTGATCTAGATGACTGGGAAAAAGAAACCTCCAAGGGGAAAGGGACCTTGGTAGGAACAATTCAGGATCTTCTGTCATCTATCATGTACATCTCAGATCTGGAAGTCTCGTTGAGTCTGGATCACAGCAAGGGGAGTACCCACTTTGATTTAAAGGGTGTGTGGGGCCCTTTTAATGGCGTGGGCTAGCTGAGTTTCACGGGATGCCTCAAGTCAGAGTTCATTCTAGAGACTGATTCACCTAATGTCGGGGTCTCACACGGGTGATAATCTGCACAGGTTTCCCTCACCTGGTCCGCAAAATAGATCTTCTGCTTGCCGTACATCTTCTCTTTGATTTTGCCTTGTTGGGCCAGCTGCTCCAGCGCCTTCACCACCGCCTGGCAGAGGGGAGAGGCAGAACCAATCAGAGGGATGATTTAGGGCCCAGGCAGTGGGAATTAGGGCCGACCAGCCTTAGGAAGCTCAAGGCTAGAATGGCTGCCTCGAGAGGGCAGCACTTCAGGCTGATTCGAGGGGCCCCAAGGGTAGGGGGGCGGTCCCAGGAGAGGGTCCTCACCGCCTTGCCCAGTCCATGTTCCCGCTGCAGGTTCCCGAACACGTCCTGGGCGCTGTAGGGCCGGTTCTGCTCCTGCAGGTATCTCAGGAGAATCCCGGGGGCTACGAGGAGACGGGGCATGGGGGGAGGTCACTCAACCGACCCCTCGCCCGGCCCCCGCCCGGGTCTCCCCCGTGCCCGCGGTCCGTTTACCTCCCGCCGCAGCCTCGGCCCGGCCTTTACTCATGGCCTTTCCCGCCGCCAACTTGGAAAGCCGGACGTTGCAGTTGCTCGGGGCAACGGCTGCTTCCGGCGACGGGAAGGGCGGGGCGCAAGCGGTGATTGGCGGAAGGGGAAGTCTTGGCGAGGAACGAAGCGACCCTTCCCGGGCGCCGTAGGTCAGTGCTGTCGGGAGCCGGGTGCGAGTGTGGTCCCTCGCACTTCTGGGTCCATGCAGCGGAGGTGGGGCGCTTGCCCTGGACTTCTCCCTTCCTGCTCCTCGGGACGCAGGCCGTAGTAAATCACGCCTTCACGTTCCGAGACCCGCTTCCAGAGGCAGCGGCTGAGCTCTCGTCACCGTGAGCTGGGCCGGTGTTCCAAAGGGGAGAAAACTTGGGATCAACTCCCGCTGGGCTAGCGACTTGCTCAAGATCACAGAGCCAGTTACTCACAGGGACGTGCCCTGTCCCACGGCCCGATGCTCTTTTCGTCGGTCTCATTTGTAAAATAGGAAAAAGAGATACTAACAGGAGGGTGGTTGGAAGACAAAAATGCGTAGAAACTCTGGAAGGACAATAGCGATATCCTTCATTGCCCGTTACCGGGCCTCGCACACAGGGGGCGCTCAACACGTGCTGTGGTGTGAACGCCAAGGCAAGGCAGGGTTGGGACGGGGCTACGGTTAAGCCACAAAGCTTGTTAGAAAAGTTTCCTGTTGGCCGAGTCAATCTTATGGCAACACCTGGCAGGTGTTTTCCACTTCTGCCCACAGTGGCCAATGGGACAAAGCCTGAAATAAGTGTTTCTAGTTTCTGAGGTCAGCCGAAGGCCAAAGAGCAGCTGTCCCTGCAGCTCAAACACTCCAGAGGAAGAGCATGGTGTTAATCTTTACAGCCTTCTGTTACCTAAATTCTCATTAGCCTTTGAAACACGTAGTTGTCTTCACATGTCTAAGGAACAATATTAAGAATTAAAAATGAGGGGTGCCTGGGTGGCACAGTAGGTTGGGCATCCGACTCTTGATTTCGGCTCAGGTCATGATCTTGAGGTTCGTGGGTTTGAGCCGCAGGTGGGGCTGCATACTGACAGTGCAGAGCTTGCTTGGGATTCTGGCTCCCTCTCTCTCTCTGCCCCTCCCCCGCTTGCTTTCTCTCTCTCTCTCTCTAAAATAAACAAACATTAAAAAAAAATGATGGAACTGCTGGCTAGATGCCAACCAAGAGTGCCAGTTATACTGTCTAGGCTCTCCAGGGGAGGGGAAGTGGCTTCATACCATGGTGATTATTCTGACCATCACAAAGGAAAAACAGGGCAGGTGGGTCGCTCACAGCTGGACTTACTATTCTAAGGTTGTCACCTGAGAACACTATCAAGGGTAAAACACCATTCAACATCAGTCTCTTAAAGATTGTTCTCATATAAGATTTATTCCCCAGCACCACTCCCTCCCTCCCCCCTCCCGTCCATCCCCACCCCAGTTCACAGTGGAGGACTAAGGAGATTCAGAGCAGGATCCCCCAGGTACAAGAAACACCCTCTGAAGATTTTGCTCTCCTTCCTCCCTCCCTTTTGCCAACTTCCAAGGCCTGAAGCTACACACACTCATGCAAACACACCAAAACCCGCTCCTCTCCCACACTCCTGTGTTTTTCCCTATCAGAGTTCACCTGTGAGACATCTGGGCTCTGAGAAGAGAGGAGGTGTCCAAAGTCTGAGAACCCTAAAGTGGGGAGATGCCATTACCCCGAATCTTCACACACAAGTGACTATGAAACAGGCACCTAGCTCTTCTCCCTTCTCACTCCTAATTTTCACTCCCGGCCTCTACCTTGTCCATCAACCAAGAGCAAACATGTTAGCACACTCCCACCTGCAGCACATGAAAATGGGCTCTGTCCAACATCCCTTGCCCAGGTATGGGAGTGTTGGGGGAGTGGTCCCTGAGGATCAGCAAAGGGTTAATGCAGAGGGCAAGAGGACAGAAGAGTTTGGCCTGAGCTCTGATTGGGGAAGCAGAGAGAGGCTGTAGTCTGGCACAGGTCTAGAATTGCCATTTTTAGTTTTTCTCTAGCATGACAGTAGAACAGATACCCCTTAGAGGGGTTTCTGACTACACATTCTTGCTAACTGGGCTCATCCTTAAAAGAGGCCCTGCCAAGTGGGAAGCAACTGAAAATAAAACTATTAAAGGAACTGAATCAGGAGTAAGAAGAGCTGGTGCAAGAAGAGCTGGTGGCTCCTGGGGTGAATGCCAATGAGCCATTTGTAAAGTGCTACTTTGACACCCCCCATGCAATTATTGCTTCTCCAAAGGAGGAGCAGGGGAAGGAACGGGAACATGGAAATGGATATGGTATGGTATTGCTTTGCTCGTTGCTCAGGCTGATGGTCAAATGGAGCCAGGGGTTAGCAGCACCAAAAATAACCAGGCAGCTTCAGAAGATTCCATGAGACCATGAGATATAGAGGCACCCGCCCTCTCAGCCAGCTGACCCCACAGCCCAAGGTAATGTTGAAGAGGCCGACCCTCACATCATGTTCACATTTCCTAAATTTCACAAGCACTACTTTGGAGCACTGGAGGTTAAGCCTCAAGAAATGAGGATGGGCTAGGGCAGAGGGAGCAGGCCTGCTCTGCAGAACCAAAAAATTTGCTTAGAAAAAGACAAATCAAATCATGGCTTAGCAAAAGAGGATGGCAATGTAACTCTTCCAGCTGCTGCCTGACTTGGAGCTCCAGGGAGGAGATGAAGGGAGGAAGGAAGGAAAGGGTGGCTTCTATCACTGAGGGCCCCCGAGCACCCATACCTAGAAGCAAACAGCAGCACCCCCTCAAAGGGGAACCAATACCCCTGATTACTTTGTTCCCCAAAAGTACCATTCTGATGGAGAAGCCTCCCCTGGGGGAGCACTCTCACTGCAGTGATTGAGCTCAGAAATGGGCGTCCAGCTGGTAGCCGGGGAGCGAGTATCCTCTCTCAGCAGGCCTGAGCTTCAGCCAGGTCACCAAGCATACATATAGAATTCAGTGGATGGGACCTGGGTTCTTCCCTTGCCCCTTCACCTTAAGTGGGATAGGGAGAAAAAAAACCTAAACCACAGTGACCCCCAAAAGGAGTCTCTGCCTCAGTGGCTCCTGGAACTGGCAGGGTCCAGCTGATTCAGCTCTGACTGGTCCAGAAGTTCAAAGTCATCCCCCTCAGCATCAGTGTCCAGGTCTGAACTAGGGGCCCGAAGGAAGCCTCTCGTTGCTCTCCGGGGAGGTGGGCCAGAAGGGCCTGGCTGGGAGGCCCCTGACAGGGCCAGGTGAATCATGCCCTGGGAGACCAGGCTGGCAAGGTTGCTGGTGAGGTTGGATCCTGCAGGCAGGGCACCAAGCAGGAGCTCCGGCAGTACAGCCTCATCCTGGCTGGCGGGAGGGTTCTGGAGCTCCTCAGCTCCTGGTGGGGAACGGTACATCAAGCTGGGCATCCCAATGCTGGTATCGTCCTCATCATCCAGGCCAGCGGGATCCACATTAATGGAAGGGAAGTCTGGAAGGTCTCTGGCAAAGGATTCTTCTGGATCACTGTGACCATCTAGGTCTGGGAGAACAGAGGGGTGTCTGAGACACGGCAACAACCTGGCACTCCTGTGCCCCAGCCCCACAAAGTCAGCCCCATGTAACCCGATTTTTCTACCCTGTATTTCTCAGGGTGAAGCAAAACCTGGAGCACTGGTTGGCCTTTCCCCTCCACTTACAGACTGCTATGATCTCTACTGCCCAAAGAACTCCCTCCCCTTCCTCCAGTATGCTCCATATGAGCCTAGAAACCGGAGGCTACTAAGGGAGGATTTCAAGGAGAGCAGCAGTACCATTCTGGCTGTAGCCATATGCCAAAGCTGTTCTGCCACCTGATCCACACCTCAGAGAGGAGGGGGCAGTATCCCCTTCTGCCCAGGGAAGCTAAGTGGCAACAGTCAGAGTCATTATCAACTTGGGTCCAAGGTTCCCCTCACCTTCAGAGCCTTCTGTTAGAGGTGTCTGGCCCCGTGAAAGATTGAATGTGCCATTGTCTGTACAGGAGACCTCAGCATCCGAGTGCTCGGAGTCTGTGATGGCCAATTCCCTGGCAACAGTAGAATCATCCAGCTTAGGAAAGAAAAGACCAACAAGCCTGAAGAGAGAATGCCATTAGGAAAAGGTGCAGTTCCCCAGTTATAGCTCTACTAATTAGCCAGCCCTAAAGGCTACCCTAAAGCCAGCAGTGCAATCAGGCACAATAGGGACTTCAGGTAATATCTTTACCCCTTTTAGGCTGCTCCCCCAAGGAAAACACCCTTATTTATCAATCTTGAGCATACGAAGGAAAGTAGTGTGGGGAGTCAACCAGCCACTTACTCTTAAGCAAATAACTGATCCAGAGATAACTTTTCACAGGTGGCCAGGAAGATACATTGCCCAACACAAGGTGGGCTGGGCTGTTTAAAAGATGATCACGCCAGTTCCAGAAGTTCTGCCATGATGGTAGGGGTTAAAAGGAGACACGGAAGAGGGTGTGCTGGTCACCAGGCTCAAACTAGGATCTATGCACACAGTCCCAACAGAACACTAGCTTCTCTCCTCACTGTTCTTTGGAGCAAGGGGAGGGTGGGGCCTTGAAGCACCCATAATGAACTTGAAAACCTAGTCACTGCCTAAACATGAGCTGCCATACAGTTAAAGGGGGCTAACTGGCCAGTGGTGCGCCTTCCACACCCAAGATACCTGAGGACAGAAAGCAGCAAGCTCCTCTTCGCTGTCACTGTGGTTGTCCATTGCACGCTCTGGGTGTAGGGCTCTGCGGCGCACTATGTGGAAAGAGCAGAAGGCCTTGACGTCTTCCCTTAAGGGGAAACCCCCACCCGCCCTGGACTTCAAAGGCATAAAATCAGAACAGAACAGAATGAATCCTCTGAATATATCCTGAAGCCCCCATCACAATGCCTGAGGGTGGGGGTTGCTGAGCCTAAGTAACAAGGTAAGCTGATAACTGGGGAGAGAAAGATCTCTCTTCCATTGCCTCTCCTCCACCAGCCCCTCCACACTTTTGTTCTGATCAGATGATCAACAAGTCGCAGGATCAGCTAGGGGCAGACAGGATGTCAAGGTGGAAAGTGGAGGCTGTCCTAGAGAGGGCAAAGGGAGATGCTCCACCTTGGTTAAATTAGGCTTTTGAGGACTGATACTATTTAGCTGGCTGTGCCAGGGGGTGTTGGGCCTTGATGACCTTGTGTGTGCAGGGCTCTCTGAAGGCTAGGGCTTAATGAAATATCTAACCTGACCAGCCCACAGGAGGGAAGAAAAAGTTCACGGAACTGTCATTCATGTGTTGGAGGATCTTGGATCTTCTGGCTTCTCAGGCAGCATGAATCACCTTTGGAAAGCAGCTTTCAGTAGTAAAAAGAGGCCTGGCTTAGAGGTTGCCATTTACTAACTGTGAAGTTCAATTTCTTTTCTCAAGGTTGTCAAGGTTAAATAAGACATGTATGCAGAGCTGCCAGCACAGTGCTCGGGCACAAGGAAAGTACTTCCTAAAAAGCAGCAAACACTAGGGATATCTTCGCTGTCTGACTTTTATTCAATTTGGAAGAGCTTTCCCCAGATTTGTTTAAAATGGGAGTGTCCGGAATTCTAAGTGGGAAAATTGGTAAGCCTGCACAGACTTCCTAGAATAAAATATTACTTTTACCTATCACCGCCCCCTACACACCAACCACACCTCACTCACTTCTCCAACTTCTGAGGACTCACAGGCTTCTCCTTGTCTTCCCCAAATTGCCCAAGTGGAAAGAAGCCTCCCCTTGACACTTACATTGTCTCTCTCTCTGCTTCGACATCATGTAGCCACGGACACTGAAATCTAGCCGCTGCAGAGCTGGCTTCAGCCGTACATATGCTCGATCCCACAGTCGGTGGTACACAGCAAGGGGCCACATCATGACAGTGACAACTGAGAGAAGGAGTGGGAAACAGCGGCAAGGTGGAGAAGGGGCTGTACGAAACAGTCCTTACTGTCCTTCTGTCACTGTGCCCTCTGGACACTCGGTGGGAAACAGTTCTGTTTCATTCTGCTGGTCATCCATCTTTACTAGGCTCCCCCACTACATGAGGGGGTTTGGGGGGGCAGAGACTTCTGCAGCCACCTACGTGGCTGTGCACAGCAGAGTGTGCTGACGATACATTAAGAACAGAACCAGGCAGTGTGGTCACATGCATACAGGTGTCACTGAGCCATACAAAAGGCTAACTGGTAACAATGCCTCAGAAACTAGACAACAAATCATGTGAGCTTCTGGCCACAACCATAACTACTCAGTTCTTCCAGCCCCACACAGAGTTCAGGCCAACAGGAAGTAACTAAATTTAAAAAACTGTGCTCCAGAAGAAAAAAAAGTGCTCCAGAATAAGCAGAATCTAGTAGAGAAACCTCTAAGAATTGTGTTCTGCTATTACACAGTATTCGGACTCTAAAAATTTCCTCCTAAATAGGAACAGACAGTCTTTATAGTTGGTAATACAACATAGGTTAGTGAACCCTCAATGATTTCTAAAGCTGACTTAGTAAGAAAAGTACTTTATGTGTGGGGAGCCTGTTATAGATAAGAAGAAAGATACTTTCATGACACCAAACAGGTTATGAAAATATAAAAAGATCATTTCCTGGAGAACCAAAATATAAAAGTCCTCTTTCTAGACCTAGAGTTAGCTGTGGCTGGAAAAGCTAGCAGGGTAAGCTCAGGGGAAGGTTATGTGCCATACTTACGTATTAAGTAGGACAGCAAGAGCCCAGGGATGTAGCGGCCCAAAACGGCCAAAAAGGTCAGTATCCCACAGCTCAGCAAGCAGAACTGGAGGAGTCAGGAAACAGTATTAAGTTTCTGTTACATGGAGGGAGACTGAGGTGGGGACAGGGGATAGGTGGAGATGTGATTAAAATGATTCTTTATGACCTATAAGTGGGCATGTCAGAATCACAGCTGTGTCTAGCCACTGTTGCATCCCATAGTGATTATGTCTGGGATGGAAAGGAGGATGTCCATTCTATTCAAACTCCTTTTCCGTGGCTAACCCAACAGAGCTGCACCTTTCCTGCTAGGAAATTGGTCTGCATGGGCTTAGCCAAAAATTCTCTCTGAAAGCAAGTGTTGGTGGTGGGGTTTTTTTAATTTAAAAAAAACAAAAAAGGTAAAAAATTAAAAAACCCAACAACCTACCACATGTTTACTATGACACAAAACGCACACAAGCAAGCTTTCTTTGCCATCTTGGGGCTCAATCTAAGGAAGATGGCTCAATCTAAGAGGCAAGCACCCAAAGAAGGAATCGTCAAGCTCTTCCCCTAGTCCTAGTGGCTGGTCAGAAACCCCTTCCTACAACTTCCCTTTGTCTCCACAATCGTCGGGATCTTTCCTCTCTTGAATGAGGATATGCCATCACAGGACTGTCTCAGTTTAGCATGAACTGAACTGAGAAGCCAGAAATGAAAGTGAAATGGGAAGTCTTACCTTGCCTGGGTTTTGCTTTTTGAAAAGCAAAAGATTCCTTATGAAAATGGTCCCACTAACCCAGACTTCAGCTACGTGGTGGCAGAGCTCGGGCACGCTGAGCAACCGAGGGTGCACAAAGCCCCAGCTATAGGAGAGAGAAGGGGGAGCTGTGAAAGGAGGGTGTTGAGGGACTCCCCCCCTGCCCCATCTTGCTGTGTAGGCAGCCGATGCTTCTAGGTTTCAATTGGAGCTGGGGAGTGGCTAGTCCTAGGTGCTCTGGAAGTGAAGTGGGACTTTCTTCTTGTCTCACAGGTTGAAACTTGAATTTAGAGACTAGGAGGGCACGCTTGTTCCAACAGCTCCACCCTGTGAGCAAGCGGCCCAATCCACGTGTATAAACCTGCCACCAGCTCCAAGGCCCTTTGTGCTTAGAAACATCTTCCCTGCACTCGGACCATTGCAATTCACTGTGATTGCAATTCAGGGATAAAAGTAAAGCACAGTCTGACACTGCTGCTGCTGAGGGGAGGCAATGGTGCATGTGTCCATCAGAGAGAAAATAAACAAAGCAAAAGCAAAATAAACCATAGCAGAGGAAATTCCTTGGATCAAACGTATGGGATGAATGAACTGAGAAATGAAAGCAGGACCTGTAAGACATAAGAGGAATCTTTGGCTTGCTGATGCCTGGAACCAATGTGTTTTCTGACCAGGAACTTTAAAAAGCCAGAGGTCACAGAAAACACTAAATGACCTGGTATAAAAGCCAGGAGACAAATGAAGTAAGTTGCCTCGAAGTTTTCACAGTAGGGCTAAAAAATGCAGCTAATTTCCTGGCATGTTAGATTACGGGGCACTACAACACTTCTTTTTTCAAGACTTTTCTTAATAGCAGAGGACACTAGCCATCTCAACATATTGCTGCCTGAATTTTAGATTTGTTAAAATGATTATGTGGAACAGACTAGGTTCTCAGCTTATACTCTGTATCCATAACATGGAGTTAACAACATGGAACCAGAATATTACAACAAGAGAATCAATCAGAGCAACGAAAAGGGATTTAATTAGTGTTCCATACCTCTCATTGTCTAATGCGTCGGGTCTTGGCACTACAATATTAAAACAAACACCAGCATTAGTTGGTAGGGAAAACTAAACATAAAAATGTTAGGCTGTTGGTCTGACAGCTCAAGTTTTAATAGGTTTGAGGAAAAGAAAATGCTAATAGCCAATAAAAAGGAGACACTATGTTACACTGACAGAGTTAGGGAACTGCAGACACGGGGATGATGGCTGATGCCTGCTCATTTCTCCAGTGGGCGGGTGAGGGGATCCAAATGGAGCATCAGGACCCCTTCTACTTTCTACAACTGAGAATCAAGGTGCACATGAAAAAAAATGACCCGTCCCACCCCTCAAGTGAGTCTTGGTTGTTCATACGTATCAAGGTGCACCAGGTTACTGAGGCGGATTATATTTACTCCAACCCTAGAAATCTGTCTTTTCTCTTTAAAAAGAGACCTATTAACTATAGTGAACGATGTCAAGTCTTTTGACGTTCACCAGCCATAAAACAGGTGAATGAACTACATGACTCCTTAAAGTCTCTGCAAAATAGGATGGGAATGTATTTAAAAGCTGTATACTTTGGTGTAAATATCCTGCCAACACTTCAAAATTAACATGTCCAAAACCTACATCAATTTTCCTCGCTCTCAACCCCTACGCCAACGGACTCCCCTGCCTGCTGCTACTGTATACGCTGACTATAATCCCATTCTCCTATTCTCCTAGCTTTGAACTCCCGCAGCTGGCTTTTATCCCTTAATTCTTCTAACCCCCTATTTACCAGTCTTAATGTGTCTTCCTACTTCTCAGCTCTTGAAGCCACCCATCATTTGTTTCCATGAATACTTCTCTGACTACTTCTCACACATACTGCCATAGTTTCCTATCAGGTCTCTCTCCTTCCTCATTTTCTTCTCTGTGAGCTTGCAAAATGCTATCAAATTAAGCTTTAATATCACTTCAGCATATAAGCTTTAACAATGTTCAATGACCACCCACTAGCTATAGGATAAAGTCTAAACTTCTAGGCCTAACTCAAAAGCCTTGTAAAATCTAATCTCAACATGTTTTCAGTTTTATTTCCTAGTACTCCTTTCAGTGACCTCTTCATTAGGGTGAAAGTGACCAATTCCCTGCTCTCAGAGATGCTTTGCAGCTTCTGGTTTCTCAGACTAATCAAGCTCTGGCCCCTCTAGAAACACACTTTTATATTCAACTGTTCAAATCTCTTGCTTCATTCAAGGCCTGAGCCAGGGCCAAAATACATAATAAACATACTGATCACATACTGCACCGTGACATATTTGGTACTGTTACAACTGTCATTTCATTTGTCTTCTGTTTATGTATGTACAATCTTTGAGAAAAGGAATCATGTCTTAGAGTACTATATATAAGTCACAACACTTAGCTTACGGCTTTATAAATAAACAAGTTAAAAGAAATCCCTGAGAGGCAAACTGATACTGCCTCAGTAAAGATGTAGTATGCAATGAGAATCTTTTTTTTTTTTTTAACTTGAGGACTACTTACTCCTCAGACCAATAATGAAGGCTAGAACATCTCAGGTGGTGGGTACAGGTCTCCTGAGCTTAGTAACAATGGGAAGGGTGGAGCACAGCTCCACCAAACTACAGAAGGAGCACCAGCCCTTCAAGTGTCTCCTAAAGCAAATAATTCAGGCATCAAAAGGTATTCCCAGTTCTATATACTCCCCCATAAACCCCCCAAAATAAGGTAAAAATTAAATGAAAGATCATTTCCAGTTCAGATTGTTCTAAATGCTATCGAACTCACCTTTTATTTCAGGCCAGATTTTGTTCTTCCATTGATCTATACACACAATGATCATTGAGCTGAACGCAAGTAAAAATACAAGACGAAGGGATGTCAGTGCAAAGAACCTATAGAGAAGGAAAAACAAGATTATTATCTAATTAAGCTACTTTCAAAAAGGACCACATGTATACTTCAGAATCTAGTAAATAGACTTAAATCCTAGTTATATAGCTTGGGAAAATCACTTAAACTTTCTGAACATCAGCTATTTTACCTATGTGGCAGAGGTAATAATTTGCTTCTGTAAAGGCAGAGGACTAAGTCAAATAACCTCTTAAAGCTCCTTCCAACTTATAAGTCTGTGATTCCATTAATTTCAGGGAGAAGAAATTCATTCCTGATAACAAGTTATTATAAGGATGAAAGCAAACACCTTTCTACCAGATTAGACCCTAGTGTAGGGCAACAAACTGATAGAGATGTATTAAGAAGCATATAATTCAATTAGATATTCTTTTACAGACGGAGGAACTGAGGCCCAAAAAAGTAAAATGATTTGGTCAAGGTCACACAGAAAGTTAGCAATGAAGCTACATCCCAAGAGCCAGTTCTTCAAAATTAACACTAATACTTCTTAAACATTTCCTTAAAATTGAAGAGAGAACATTTCTTGATTTCATGAGACCACATTACTCTAATACCAAAGCCAAAGACACTGCAAGAAAACTACAGACCGAGATCTCTTATGAATACACATGCAAAAATCCTCAATAAAATACTAGCAAACTGAATTTGGCAGCATATTAAAAAGATTATATACCATAACCAATTCCTGAGATTTATTTCAGGAATACAAGGGTGGTTCAACACATAAAAATCAATAAATATATCATATTAACAGGATGAAGGAAAAGTTCTTTCTTATTTGAAGGAATCAACCACAAATAGATATTTATGAAAAATCTGGGAAATCTTAACACCTACAGCACACCTGAAGATATTAAGGAATTGTTAATTTTTTAGATGTGATAACGTTATGGAAAATAGGTTTTTTTAAAGAGTCCCTATTTCTTAAAGATACATACTAAAATATTTATGAACACAATGATGTGATAATCTGGGATTTATGTCAAAATAATATAGGTTGGCAAGGAAAAGGGTGTAAAAGAAGAAGAACCAAGATTCACCATGCATTGATAAATGCTAACATTTAAAATCTTTCAGGGGTGCCTGGGTGGCTCAGTCAGTTAAGTGTCTGACTTCAGCTCACATCATGATCTCATGGCTCTTGAGTTCGAGCCCCGCGTCAGGCGGTGCTGACAGCTCAGATCCTGGAACCTGCTTTGGATTCTGTGTCTCAGTGTCTCTCCCCGCCCCCCCCCCCCCCCCCCGCCCCACTCTGCCCCTCCCCTGCTCACACACTCTCTCTCTCTCTCAAAAATAAACACTAAAAATTTTTTTTAATCTTTCATAAGATATTTAATAAAAAAAATTAGTTCTAGGAGTGTTTCTATACCCCAGCATAAGGACTCTAAAGCAGTGCCTTTCAGGGGCGCCTGGGTGGCTCAGTCGGTTAAGCGGCCGACTTCAGCTCAGGTCATGATCTCACGGTCCATGGGTTCGAGCCCCGCGTCAGGCTCTGTGCTGAAAGCTCAGAGCCTGGAGCTTGTTTCAGATTCTGTGTCTCCCTCTCTCTGACCGTCCCCCATTCATGCTCTGTCTCTCTCTGTCTCAAAAAATAAATAAATGTTAAAAAAATAATAATAAATTAAAAAAAAAAATAAAGCAGTGCCTTTCAGTGTCTGTAGTCCAGTGCTGGCCCACAAACTGATTCTGGCAGTCTGTGAAGAAGTAAGTACAAAATTTAAAGCAAGCATTTACAGGGGCACCTGGGTGGCTCAGTTGGTTGAGCGTCCGACTTCGGCCAGGTCATAATCTCATGATTCACGGGTTCAAGACCCACAATGGGCTCTGTGCTGACAGCTCAGAGGCAGGTGCCGGATGCTGGGAGCCGGGAGCCGGGAGCTGGGAGCCGGGAGCCAGCTTCAGATTCTGTGTCTCCCTTGCTTTCTGCCCCTCCCCCACTCACACTCTGTCTCTCTCTCTCAAAAAATGAATAAACATTAAAAAAAATTTTTTTAATAAAGTAAGCATTTAGAAATTTTTATAGAAGTTTGACCAAGTAATTTGTAATCTAAGAATACCTTTGGGTTTATATTTTCTGTCCCTTTTTTAAACTTAATTTTTCTAGTAACTGATTTGTATTGTACTTTACAAAAGTAATGATTTGCCACACATCAGGGAAGACACCACCACTAGCCCTCACCACAGATGGTTTGAGAAACCATTCAGTTTCTTTTTTTTTTTTAATTTTTAAGTTTATTTATTTCTCACAGAGAGAGAGAGAGAAAGAGAGAGAGAGAGAGAGAGAGCAAGCAAGCATGGGTGGGGGAGGCGCAGAGAGTGAGAGAGGGAGACACAGAATCTGAAACAGGCTCCAGGCTCTGAGCTGTCAGCACAGAGCCCGACGCGGGGCTCAAACTCACAGACCATGAGATCACGACCTGAGCCGAAGTCGGATGCTCAACCGACTGAGCCACCCAGGCGCCCCTAAACCATTCAGTTTCAAGAGGGAAGCTGAATGCATTGGAGAGATGGTTCGGCAGGGCAGTAAGACATGGCTTTTACAGTCAGACTGGTTGGAGTCCAATTCTCTCAACACCCGCTTAGTCTGTGATCTTGAATAAACAAGCTTAACCTCTTTAAGCCTTGGTTTCTTCATCTGTATGTAGTGGTAACAATAACAAAACATGCAGGATTGTTTGTAGGTAATAGAAACAACATACTTAATTGCCTATAAAAATACCATACTTGATCTTGCTAAAAAGAAGAAAACACAAGGCACCAAATACATGCCAAACACATTGCTCTATTCAATTTTACAATGTAGCAGTGTTATTAGCTTTATAACAACTGATCAAACAAGGGTTAGGATGACCAAGGTTTGGTTATAAATGAGCTCTTTTCTTCTCAACTCAACACAAGACCTCATGACTTGACATAATCACAGGATATTAAGAATATAATCCTTATATTTAAAGAAAAAAATAGCTTTATCTTGTGTGTATCTATGAATACCTATACATATGCAGGGATTGGCAGAGGAATTTTTTGTCTCTAGACATTTTTGTACTTGTATTCAACAAACGTGAATCCACGTTATGTAATTTTTAAAACTATACAAACAATGAAGGATGGGAGGAACCAAGAACTGAAAAATCCAGACACCAATGATAACCTATTCCGATTTTTCTACCCCACCACTTAAAGGACACTGTAATTATATATGAGATTAAAGAATGAAAGCAGCTTAACAAAAATAAGCCTCTGGAGCTGCCCCAGGTCATTAATCTTTTCTCCAAAGCCAGTTCATCACCCCGGCAAGCAAAGTTAACAAGGCCAAGGATAAGGGCTCTAGAACTTCTTGCTCCCCAGTCCTGCTGCTTCTATATGCCAGCATAGGAGGAAATGGCATGACCACTATTTTCTCCAGAGTTCTTGAAAGGGTTCCCTGGGAAGGCAATTTTCAGACTGTCTACAATCTCCACTTCCCAGATCATAATTACTAACACATATATAAATTGCGGTAGGGATAGGATATTAAGCACTCCTAAGGCAGACCGGTTTTCCAAAAATGATGGCAGTAAAAATACTGTTTCTCCAAGACCTGAACTATTTTATTTTTTTTTAACGTGTTTTTTTTTTTAATTTTTTTATTTTTGAGACACAGAGAGACAGAGCATGAACAGGGGAGGGGCAGAGAGAGAGGGAGACACAGAATCAGAAGCAGGCTCCAGGTTCTGAGCCATCAGCCCAGAGCCTGACGCGGGGCTCGAACTCACAGACCGCGAGATCGTGACCTGAGCTGAAGTCGGACACCTAACCGACTGAGCCACCCAGGCGCCCCAACCTGAACTATTTTAGTAGCCTGTTATAGTGCCCACCTATGCTTCAACTCAATCCAATAAACGTGTACTGAATGCCCATTTTATGTGGAGGCCTAGAGGTAAGCAGCCCAGTTACAGAAAACAGTAAGACATGGACCTTACTCTCAAATGTATTTATGTGTCTATGTGTGCTTGTAATATGACAAGATAATAACAAAGAAGAGGACATTTAAGCTGGGATTTAAAAGATAACTGGTAAAGGGGTGCATAGGTGGCTCAGTCAGTTAAGCATCCGACTTCTGCTCAGGTCATAATCTCATGACTTGTGAGTTCGATCCCCCTGTCAGGCTCTGTGCTGACAGCTCAGAGCCTGAAGCCTGCTTGGGATTCTGTCCTCTGTCTCTCTCTGCCCCTCCCCAGCTCACACTCTGTCTCTGTCTCTCTCTCTCACATATAAATAAACACTAAAAACAATTTTTTTAAGATAATTGGTAAGAATGGGGTACCTAGCTGGCTTACTTGGTGGAGTGTGTGACTCTTGATCTCAGGTTGTGTGTTGGAGCCCCACACTGGGTGTAGCGATTACTTAAAAAATAAAATATTTAAAGAAAAAAAAGGTAAGTGGTAAGAAAACAGGGCAAAAGGATGTGGGGAAGGAAAGGACATTCAGATAGGGACAACAGCCAGCTGGCATGACATATTTAAGGAACAACAAGCTGTTTCATATAACTGAAACACATAGAATACAAGGAGGGGATGAATATGGGGAGAGAGGCAGAAGTCAGATCATGAAGAGCCTTTTATGACAAGCATATTGATTTTATCCTGTAGATAAAGGTGAAACAGTAACGAGTTTTACAAAAAGTTTTTTATTTTTTGGGTCATGAAGGCTAAAACTGTGAACATCTTTTTTTCCCCCTTAATTTTTTTAATGTTTATTTATGAGAGAAGGAAGGTGAGGCAGAGAGAGAGAGAGAGAGAGAGAGAGAGAGAGAGAGAGAATCCCAAGCAAGCTCTGCACTGTCAGCACAGAGCCCATGAGATCACGACCTGAGCCAACATCAAGAGTTGGATGCTTAACTAACTGAACCACCCAGGCACCCCAAACATCTTTCTCCACAAGATTAATCCTGACCCATAAATTAATTTCAGGACCAGATTTATCTTTTTCTTGAACAAGCCAATGTAGGAACTCAGAAAAAGAAAAGTTTTTCCGTGTTGTGTAGGTATAAATAAAATAACATTTCTTGGGAAAATAGTTTCTTCCATACAGATAAAAACTTAATTAATAGGATATATCACCTTAATATACTGCAGTTGACCCCTCCAAGGGTAATAGATAATTTAGCATCAATGTTCTCTTTAGAAGTCTGACCGTCAAACATAAAATATGGATAAGTGTGTGCTTTTTTCCTTCCAGGCCTCAACACTAAATCCCTCAACAAAAAAGGAGTATCAATCTCAGATTAGTGTGCTATTGTTCGAAAAGAGTTCAGAAAAGAGTAAGACATGGACCATGTGAAAAGAGAGGTCACATTAATGCTTATCATTTTACAGATGTAACCCGGAAGCACACCTGTAAGACAACTCTGCAACCATGTGCAAAGACAAAACATAATTGAAGAAAGTATTTTTGAGATCAGTACAGATAAAGGATGGATAAAAAATATGGAGGACTCTCCTGGATTAGTTTAGTCCTGCAATGTCTTTTCATGCACGCCAAAAACTTCACAGGCAGATATAACAGTGTACAAGTTTGATACGACAACATGTGAAACATTTCTTAGCAACTATAATCAGCATGAGAACTTCCCAACTTAGCAAAAACAACTGCAAATGAAGTCAATTCTGAATATTCACATGTAAATTATTCAATTTGGGGATTGCCCACAGCCCATTACTCCTTGTATCCACTGTGGACTCACAATCTATTCTTTCTTAATGATACGTTTTTTTCTTTTTCATAAAAGCAACCATGTTTATTGGAGGAAATTTAGAAAATGTGATAATTATAGAAGAAATTAATAAATACGAGGGGCATCTGGGTGACTCTGTTGGTTAAGCGTCCAACTTTGTCTCAGGTCATGATCTCACGACTAGTGAATTCCAGCCCGTGTCCGGCTCTGTGCTGACAGCTCAGAGCCTGGAGCCTGCTTCAGATTGTGTCTCCCCTACTCTCTGCCCCTCCCCCCACTCACGCTCTCTCTCTGTCTCTCTCTCTCTCTCTCTCAAAAATGAATAAACGGGTGCCTGGGTGGCTCAGCCGATGAAGCATCCGACTTTGGCCTAGGTTGCAAGTTCATGCCCCGCGTCAGGCTCTGTGCTGACAGCGCAGAGACTAGAGCCTGCTTCAGATTCTGTGTCTCCCTCTCTCTCTGCCCCTCTCCAGCTCATGCTCTGTCTCTGTCTCTCAAAAATAAATGTTAAAAAATTAAAAAAAATTTTTAAATAAACATTTATACATACACACACACGCACACATATGATGAAGTTAGTACACCATCTATGAAAGTCTTACCAAAAAAAAAAAAAAATTCTTGAACCGGAATCTGATCAATCCTCTAGATCCAACTACCAATTTACAGGAAATACAGAGCACAAGGGGAATATGCATAGGGATACAATAAGTAAAATCCACTCTGCTGCTTTCTTCAACAAATTACAGAGGAAGAAAGATTGAAAGGGAACAAAGAGTAAAAGACATATAAAAAACACATCAGTCACAATATGTGGACTTCATTTGGGTCCTAACCAAGTTTAAAAAATAATAATATTTCTTTTTTTTTAAGTTCAAGCCCAAATGTGGGGCTTGAACTCACCACTCTGAGATCAAGAGTCACATGTTCTACGGACTGAGCCAGATAATTTCCCCTAAACACAAGTAATATTTGAAAAAATTGTAAGTTTGAACATTGATTAGAATCATTAACTTTCTACATATGATAATGGCACTGGTATTTTTTAAAGTATTTTTCAGAGATTTTTCACATTCTGAAATACTTAAGAGATTACATTATAAGACACCTGGGATTGCCTTAAAACAACAAAGGAAGAGGTGAAAAAGAACTGAGGTACAGAAGACACAAAACTGGTCATGAATTGAAAAATTTAAAAAATTTTAACATTTATTCATTTTTGAGATTGAGAGAGGAAGAGCATGAGCAGGGCAGGGACAGAGAGAGAGACACACAGAATCTGAAGCAGGCTCCAGGCTCTGAGCTGTCAGCAGACCATGAGAACTCACAGACCATGAGATCATGACCTGAACTGAAGTCAGACTCCCAACCAACTGAGCCACCCAGGTGCCCCGAAAAATTTTAAAACTGAGTAGGTAGTAGTACATAATATTATTCTACTTATGCATGTTTAAATTTTTCCATAACAAAGTTTTTTAAAATGACCCGTTATCCACATACATGCCCTAAAATGTGAAGAGGTTATTTTCTTCCATTTATTTTTATTTTATTTTTTTTAATGTTTATTTATTTTTGAGAGAGAGAGAAGCAGAATGCGAGTGGGGAAGGAGCAGAGAGAGAGGGAGACACAGAATCTGAAACAGGCTCCAGGCTCTGAGCTGTCAGCACAGAGCTGGATGCGAGGTTCAAACTTGTGAACTGTGAGATCATGACCTAAGCTGAAGTTGGACACTTAACCGACTGAGCTACCCAGGTGCCCCTATTTTCTTCTATTTAAAAAAATTCATATATAAAAACTCCATGGAAATATATGTCATATCTGGTTTAAAAACCTCCTTCTTCATTTAACAATACATAGATGAGTTTTCTTGTATCACCAGAAAAACATCAAAACGATTATATCATACATACATATAATTAATCTGTTAAATCTTTCTCTAATTGAACATGTCTCCAATTTTTGATATAAAAAAGTAAAGCTGAATTATATATCACTGAGCATGTATTTTTGTCCTTACTTCCATTAACTACTTCAAGTGGAAATACTGGGAAATGCTTTTTAAAATTTTTACCTTCTTTTTTTTAAAGTTATTTTTGAGAGAGAGCAAGAGAGCATGAATGGGGGAGGGGCAGAGAGAGAGGAAGAGAGAGGATCCCAAGCAGACTCCACACTGTCAGGGTAGAGCCCAATGTGGGGCTCAATCTCACAAACCATGAGATCATGACCTGAGCAGAAATCAAGAGCTGGATGCTTGGGGCGCCTGGGTGGCTCAGTTGGTTAGGCAACTGACTTCAGCTCAGGTCATGATCTCATAGTTTGGGAGTTCGAGCCCCATGTCAGGCTCTGTGCTGACAGCTCAGAGCCTGGAGCCTACTTCAGATTCTGTCTCTCCCTTCCCTCTACCCCTCCCCTGCTCACGCTCTGTGTCTCTCTGTCTCTCAATAATAAGTAAACGTTAAGAAAAAAATTAAAAAAAAAAAAACAAAGAAAAGAGTTGGATGCTCAACTGACTGAGCCACCCAGGCACCCCTTGACTTTTTTATTTTTTAATAACAGAGTTACTGAGATATTTCGTATACCATAAAATTCGCCCTTTTAAATTGTCTAATTCAAAGGTTTTTAAATTTTTTTTTTTAATGTTTATTTGTATTTGAGAGAGACAGAGCACAAGAGAGAAAGAGGGAGACAGAATCCAAAGCAGGCTCCAGCACAGAGCCCAATGCAGACTCAAACTCCCCAGCCATGAGATCATGACTGGAGCCGAAGTCGGACGCCCAACCGACTGAGCCACCCAGGCGCCCCTAACTCAGTGGTTTTTAATATATTCAGAGTTGTGTAATTATCACCATTATCTAATTTAGAACAATTTCATCAACCCAAAAGACAACCCATACTCGTTAACAATCATTGTCCATTTTCCCCCAGTCCCTGAAAAGACATTAACTTCTTCTTTTTTTTTTTTTTTATTGAGACAGAGTGTGTGTGCACGTGCAAGCAAGCAAGCAAGCAGAAGGGCAGAGGGAGAGAGGGGGAGGGGAGAAAGTGAAAGAGAGGAAGAGGGGCAGAGGGGGGGGGAGGGGGGGAGAGAGGGGGGGAGAGAGAGGGGGAGGGAGAGGGGGAGGGAGAGGGGGAGAGAGAGGGGGAGAGAGAGGGGGAGAGAGAGAGGGGGAGTGAGAGGGGGAGAGGGAGGGGGAGTGAGAGGGGGAGAGGGGGAGAGAGAGGGGGAAGTGAGGGGGAGAGAGGGAGGGGGAGGGGGAGGGGGGGGAGAGGGAGGGGGAGAGGGAGGGGGAGAGGGAGAGAGGGAGAGAGAGAGAGCGCGCGCGCATAAGCAGGGGAGGGGCAGAAAGAGAGGGAGACACAGAATCCAAAGCAGGCTTCAAGCTCTGAGCTGTCAGCACAGAGCCTGACATGGGACTGAGCCACCCAGATGCCCCTTAGGTGTCTTAATACATGTTGCCTAATTACCTTTCAGAAAGATTATTGAATTTATGTTGCTATCAATCATATACCAGCTTTTACATACTTTCCCCAGAATTAAATACTACCATTAAAAAAAATAAGCAGAAATTAGTAACTCACTGCCATTTACATTCAAATTTTTAATTACTAACGAGAGTGAAATGTTATATATCCATTGATTCATTATTTTCTACTTTTTTTCTTTTGTAAACTTTTCACCCCCTTTATTAGGGGTTAAAATTCAATTATCTCTCTGAATAAAAAATATTCCTTGGAAAAACAACCTGGTTTCCAGAAAAATCACGAGAAATTCCAAAACCAAACAATTTTCTTTGAGGTTAATTATACCACGGATCCTCATAATTAGTACAGGTGAATTAGAGTTTGCTATATCATAAATAAAATAAAGAGCACATGTCTATCAAAAGAAGATACTATTTCTGGGTTTCTTTGTTATTACAGAGTAGGCTTGTCTCACTGGCACTTCAGAACAAAGCATCCCATCCTATAGGGACAAAAAGCCCATTATTGTACGGCACTTGTGGCCATCTGGTTAATGAGCTAGTCACTGGTAAATCAGTATGAAAAAAATTAACCCAACCCACATAATTTAGTGATAGTTGTTGCTTACACAAAACCAGAAATGAAACCAGCTAGTTGCTAAACACCTACTTTATGTTAATGGACAGAAAGCACCCAACCTTAAAATTAGGACAGATAAAAACTAATGGCGGAAGACAGGCAAAACAGTAAGCCAAGGCACCCCTGGGAGTCTCCTTGGCTACCAAAAGCAACAAGAACCCTCCAAAGACTAGCATGAGAAGCATTTGCTCAGTATGTTTCATCTGAAATTTGACGTGTAAATTTTTCTCACAGAACAAATGCCTCTACTTAACTGGGCCCTGCCTTCCATTTCCTGTCCCTATTATTTTTCATTCATATTCTAAACTTTTAAATCAGAATTGCTTTAATCACTACTCGGTCATTTTTGTATTTGGATTCTTTTGGGGGGGGAGAGAACATCTTTATTTTTTTAATCGTGAAAACAATAGATTCCATGATATCCCTAGAAGATGGTATGGTTAACTGAGACAAATCATTGTAAAGGCAGATCTCAATAGGGAATCAGCTTGTGACTGCTCTAAATCGATATCCTTAATTGAAAGACGGTCTAGAATCCTAGAATGTTAAAGACTGGAAAGGAGCTCTGAAGCCATCTAGCCCTCCTTGAATCATGTGCCTCTTCATAGAAGGGGGAGGGCTTGGAATGCACACACATGTCCAGGGCTCCTTAGTGCTCCCCTGATCTCCTAGATCTGAGTTAAACCAACAGGTTACTTCAACCTGTTTTTTTCTGATCCTGTCAGGATACACTCTGGCTGACTCCAATATTCTTCCCCCAAATCACTCCTTTACAGGTGGTGCTGAGGTTAATGAAAACACAAACTATTGGAAAGGAAGGCCTGACATTTCTGTTATTATCCTAAAGATAATAGCATGTCAGTAACCAGAAGCAACATAGGCTGAAAGATTTCTGATATAATCACCATAATTGCTCTGAAAACTGAAGAAAAAAATAAAAAAGACTAAAAGCCCTGAAATACTATAGAGGCAAGGCATTTACATCCATCTCTTTTACGCTGCTGTTGTTTTTGTTTTATTAAGATGTCAGAGGGCACATTCACACGTACAGAAAAACCTTGACTGAGAATACAGAACACTGAAAATTAAGAGTGACTACCTACCTGAATTTGGATTTTTTGTACTCCTATCCAATCTTCTAATACTTCAAAATGTATAAAACACCACAGTTAATGATGTACCATCATTTAAAACAAGGGAAAAAATTTTCAATTTCTCTGTGACCTGAGCCAATGATCCTCTTACATTTTCTAAACATTTATAATGTCCAAGAACTAAACAGTCTTTGACATTCCTAACTGAAATGTCAACACATGTTGACATGTACAACATGATGCTACCAGAATGTCAAGTCTAACTTTCATTTTGAGCCTCAAATTGTCTTCCAAGGAAGCTCATTTCCTAAAACAACAATGCTATGAATTCCAATACCAAACTACCTTAGCCTCTGAGGGTTTAACACTATCAGTCACTCTGCAGCCTTCATGGAGATGAGTCCTCTCTCCATAAAGTATAAGAGTCTCAAGAGTCACACCTTTATTTTGCTCTAGCTCTTCTGTACCTACGTAGAGAGTGATGGGAATGTAACAACAGTAACCATGTTCTGGATACTCAGTAGGCAACCTAGCAGGAAATGCCAGAGACAAAGACCAATCACAACAATGCTTTAAGAGACCAAGACTACAAAAAGGGGAGCTGAGTGAGATTCTAAACATAGAATATTAGTAAACTTAAGCAAACACTGTTGGGGGCCAGAAAATTAAAGTTAACTGTAACATTCAAAGATGTGCCTCAATCACATAGGAGAGCAGCTCCCTATAAATACAGACCTCCACTCCACATTCTACTTCAAAAATCTCTCAAGCAGGGCACCTGGGTGGCTCAGTTGGTTGAGCGTTCTCAGCTCAGGTCTTGATCTAGCCACGAGTTTGAGCCCCGTGTCAGGCTCTGTGCTGACAGCTGGGAGTCTGATTCTATGTCTCCCTCTTTCCACCCCTCCCTCACTCACGCTTGGCCTCCATCTCTCTAAAAAAATGAATAAATATTTTTAAAAAAATCTCTCAGGCAAGGGGCATATGGAAAGTCCCCTCCTCAAAAATAACAACATACATGCTAACTCATTTGTATTAATAAACCTTGATGAAGTTTTTATATATTGGCCAATCACACTTGGATACAAACTGGTTTATTAAGGGCCAATTTTTTCCCCCCTAGGAGTACAATCTCAATGTAGGAAATGAAGTTTTGACTGAATGGTTTGGGGTTAGGAGTTGTGATGGGGGAGGTGGGGGAAAGGAAGAAAACGTCATTTTGGGAAATGCTCCTGATTGAGGTGCTACACTTAAAGATTTCTGCCAAAGAAAGAAAAGGAAGGAAGTAGGTACCTGGGGATCAGAGAAGCACAACCAAAAATAAATGAAGAATGCTGTAGGAAAATTTTATCATCAAGTTTGCTAGAGACTCCAGAAGCAACTAATGCCAGAGACTGCTCTGACACCTCAAACCTGAGTCCCCTTCAGACTGTGAGAGGCTTAACTTAATAGCTGAACCTTGTGTCTATCAATGAATTTGACATTATTCTGCTCCAGTTCACTGAAAATCTTTCAGACAAAGGATAATAAATGTTTTGGTTCTAAAACCAAGAATTTCAGGAAAACGTACTTTTAGCAAAAACACATTTTCTTTGGAAACACATACTTTGTTTCATTTCAGGTTCATCCAGAATAGGTTTATTTCATTCAGCTGTAGAAGCCCCCCTATACTTCAGTTCCCTTGGAATTTGGTGAATAATCCTTTCCTAGTTATGAATAATTCCAAACTATGCTTAGCAGACCGTATGAAGACCTATGTCCTCTTTAGGGGATGACAACTGAGAAGCAGCAGTTTCATTTTCGCACAGCACGGCACACAGACTCTTAAAGCATATTTATAGTTTCCCTTCTGCAGCTCAGGAAAACTCACACACGCTATTAGGCATCCTCAATCTCCTTGCCTATAAACCGTGCCTAAGGATGTCTAATTCCTTGGAACAGGGAGGAGATGCAATCGTTAAGTGGCTTTGAGACGGGTGAAATTTACCACTATTTCATAACTGTTCTTCAAAAGCTTATAATTTTCTTTCAAGTTGCAGCTCTGGAGGCTCTCATTGACGCTCAGACTTCATAAACTCCCTTGAGCAGGGAAAGGATAACTAACGTGCTAATTCAGATCACTCAAGCTTGTTTTCTTATCACACCTTGGGATACTTTTGCAAGACCTCACGCCTCACGCCTCTACCCCAATATAACAACTACTAAAATCAAAGCTCTGAGAATGGTCTTCAAACCACATGTGAGCGGACAAGAGACGGGAAGTGATGGCCTTAAGTGACACAGCTTTCCCTAGCCAAAATGAGGCGTCCTCGCTCGCTTCGAGTGGCTCAAGATGTTACCAGAAGCTCCTGCCAGATGTGCGGGGCAAGGGTGCGGGAGAAGTAAAGCAGGGAAGATAACTGGAAAGCCCTGGGGAGAACTGCGATGCCAAAGCCTGCAGGAGGAATGGACTGGAAGGAGGTGAGGCAAAATTAGGCAGGTACTGGAAGGAGCCAAGGCAGCGAAGAAAACAGGAGAGGCGAGAGGTAGAGCCCTAGAGAAACCTGACGAATTCGCGCCTGGAAGGGTTTCCGAGGGTCCAGTTCTCTCACCAGAAAGCCGCGTTCAGCCCCAGGCACCACAGGGCGCTCCTGGCTGGCCGCTCCCACACCAGGGCTGCCTGCACCCGGCTCAGCAGAGGCTCGTAAGGCCCCAGCACCTCCACCAGGGCCCGCTGCGCCGCCTCAACCTGCTGGTCTCGCTCCCAGGAGCCTGACATAGTGCGGCGACCCCTCAAAGTAGGCCCCGAAGCTGGGCCTGGGGCCGCGGCCACCCCCTCTGCCTCCGCCATCTCCCCCCCGGGAGCCACAACATCCGGGGCCGCGGCCCGTCGGTCACAATAAACACCGACTGCGCAGATGCGCGATTCCGCGGGGGAGGCCTCGTCCCTCCATAGTGCGCCTGCGCACAAGCCCTACCTCACGTCCTCCCAGAGAAGAGAACGCTGCGTCAAAGTACGTCCCCCGCCCCGCGCTGCGGCGCAGAGCCCGACCAGGAACTGCACACGCGCAGTCTGCTTCACTGAAGCCACATGAATGAGGCCCTGCCATCGCCAGAACTCAGTTCTCATTGGAGCGGAGAAAGTTCGAGGGCGGAGCGGGTTGTTTGGCGCCTGCGTCGTGCAGCTAGCGGCTGGCGAGCCGCGGCTTGGCTGGCGGGAGCGGCTGCAACACCGGTGCTGGAGCGACGATGCCGAGGGAAATCATCACCCTACAGTTGGGCCAGTGCGGCAATCAGAGTGAGCGAACCTCCGGCCCCTCCACTAGTCAGGTTCCTTAGATTCTATGGGATCTCACTGCGGGATCCTGGACTCCATCCGCCCTTCCCACAATCGTAGTTTTCCAAAGGCGGGACATGCCTGACCCAGTGTCCAGTTGCCCAACCCTGAGGGGCCCTCCCCTCCCAGTCGCTGGCGTACAGCCCTTTCCTCTGACATGGGAGACTCGCGAGCGCTCAGTCCCCCAGTTTCTGGTTGGAATCTGCCCAGACCCAGACGTCCTCTTTCTCGCCCGTCCGCCCCTCCCCCCCTACCAGTTGGGTTCGAGTTCTGGAAACAGCTGTGCGCTGAGCATGGTATCAGCCCCGAGGGCATCGTGGAGGAGTTCGCCACCGAGGGCACTGACCGCAAGGACGTCTTTTTCTACCAGGTGCTCCCAGCGACTTTTCCAGCCCCCCACCCCCACGCGCCCCCACAGTGGCCCCGGGGGGCCGGAGGGAAGGGCAGTGGCTTGGTACCAGGAAACCCTCTGGGCAAAGGAGTCAGGGCGGCTGGCTTGAGGAGGGAGGACAGGCAGGAGCCAGAGTTGGGAGGATGGAGGACTGGGCCTTAGCTGACTGGACCACCCTGCTGGTCTCCCCTTGACAGGCAGACGATGAGCACTACATCCCCAGGGCCGTGCTGCTGGACCTGGAGCCCCGGGTGATCCACTCCATCCTCAACTCCCCCTATGCCAAGCTCTACAACCCAGAGAACATCTACCTATCAGAGCATGGAGGAGGGGCTGGCAACAACTGGGCCAGTGGATTCTCGCAGGTCATTTGCTATTCCCTGGCAGAACCCACAACTCCCTTCCTGTGTGAGGGCAGGCAGTATGACTTGCCAGAGAGAGAAGAAACCAGATCAAGGATGTAGGAGTAGTAGAGCGAGAGAGAGATGGCCGAGGGGAGTTCTTTTTTCTAAGTCAATATGGTTAAGACTGCACTTGGCTAGTGCTGTGTGCCAGGTCATACTAAGTGCTTTACATGTAACTTACTTAACCCTCCCAACAACCCTAAAGGTAGGTATTATAGGTTCACAGTCTCTTATCTCCTTTTTCAGATTCTAAAAAACTCTGAAACCAAAATATGACTTATAACTTGTTTAGTAGCAAAACCAAATCTCAGGGCACCTGGCTGGCTCAGTCAGTAGAGCATGTGACTCTTGATCTTGGGGTTGTGAGTTCAAGCCCTACTTTGGGTGTAGAGATTACTTAAAAATAAAATCTTAAAAAAAAAAATCTCAGTGAAGACAGGCTATTTTATAGTTTTTATCTAACTTGTCATTACTTATACATTTCATTGCAGAAATATTAATACATTTGATTAGCACACACCAGATACCCACTGGCATTTTACTTAACATACATCATACGTACCATATTACCTTTCTAGAATTGGAAATATTTGAATTCTGAAACATAGCTGGCCCCAAGAATTTTGAATAAGGGACTGAGGAGTTGTATCACCTTCATTATTCAGATGAGGAAACTGAGTAACCTGCCTAAAGTAACCTTCCCAGAGTCACTTGGTTAAATAAAACTAGACCTAATACATGAATCCAAGCAGTGTGGATGTTGAGTATCTGCTCATACCCACTGCGCTATATTGCCTCTCAGTGCAAATAACAAGCAGGGCCACTGTGCTCCAAAAAAGGACTTTTATGTTCTATAAGGAGAATTTAAGGTGGCTATTCTGAGGTCAGAGTCCTTGTCCCATGGTCCTGTCCCACTCTGATACTCCCCATGTCTGTACAGGGAGAGAAGATCCACGAGGACATTTTTGATATCATAGATCGGGAGGCAGATGGCAGTGACAGTCTAGAGGTGAGTGTCTTAGGAATGCTGGTGGGAGCTGTCAGAGGGAAGGCTTCACAACACCCTTTAGAAGCTACCTGTTAAGTACAAGACCTACCCGTGTACCCTTTGCACTGGACAGAAGTCAACTGGGCTTTGCTGGACACAGGCAGAGTCTCCTGAGCTGTATGTGTGGGGTAAGGGAAGTGGAGGAGAGGGCTTGGGAAAATAGGAGTCCAAGAAATTGTAGGATGGGTCCAGTCTGAAATCCAGTACCTAGACACTGACTGCACCTTCCCCCTGTAGGGCTTCGTGCTGTGTCACTCCATTGCTGGGGGGACAGGCTCTGGCCTGGGCTCCTACCTCTTAGAACGACTGAATGACAGGTAAGTCTGTGTTTTAAGGGGCAGGAAGGACTTGGTTTCCCAAGTAACTGGGAGGCCCTCCAGATACACCTTCCTATTTGCTGGAGCAATGAAAAGGCCCTTCTGTTAACTCCTGTAGTGAGAAAGAGAAGATAAAATAACCAAGAACCTGATCACACTCTGAGTGGTTGGATCCAGAGCCTAGAATCTAAGCCCTAATGAAGAGATGAAGAAGGTTCAGGGGGTATGGCTGGTTTAGTTAGAACCCTAGGTCCTAAGATTGTCTCTGCCGTTCCTTCCCCCTTTGGGGTTGCAGACTTCCAAAAGTCAAGTCTTCTTTCTCTGCTGATCCTGTGTCCCACCCCAATTTCGCCATTTAGATTTCACTGCTTTCTGACTATTGTGAGCCCCATGTTTACCAAGCCTCCAGTCTCTTGCCCTGACCCTCTCCTCTCAACCCCACCAGGTACCCCAAGAAGCTGGTGCAGACCTACTCAGTGTTTCCCAACCAGGACGAGATGAGCGATGTGGTGGTCCAGCCCTACAACTCCCTGCTCACGCTCAAGAGGCTGACCCAGAATGCAGACTGTGTGGTGCGTCCTGGATTCTGCCATTCTCCAGTGCCAACCCCTTTGTCTATTTCATCGTTTTCCTACATTTAAAAAGTCTATTTTGAGCCCTTCTGTGCCTCAGTCTTGTGCCACTGCCTTTTGGATGGGTCTTTCTGGCCATGAAGCACCAAGGAAATTAAGCTTCAGAGCCCAGATTCAGGCAGAGCTCCTGTCCTTTCTGTCCCCATAAATCTGTCACCCTCTTCTGTCCCCCCAGGTGGTACTGGACAACACAGCCCTGAACCGGATTGCCACAGACCGCCTGCACATCCAGAACCCATCCTTCTCCCAGATCAACCAGCTGGTGAGCCCCTGCTCCTGGACTGGAAACCCTCCTTACTGGAGTGCCATCTGGGGAAGGGAGGCCCCGCCCCAGGCCAAGGCCCATGACCCGGCACCCCCGTCCCCAGGTGTCCACCATCATGTCAGCCAGCACCACCACCCTGCGCTACCCTGGCTACATGAACAACGACCTCATCGGCCTCATCGCCTCGCTCATCCCCACTCCTCGACTCCACTTCCTCATGACCGGCTACACCCCACTCACCACGGACCAGTCGGTAGGAGCAGCCCCAGCAGGCCCTGCCCTAGCCTTTCTGTCCCCCTGCTGCGCCCTCCAGGAGCCGCTCTTTGTAGCCCCAGAGGCTCTGTGCTCAGGGACAGGCACAGACTGTCCAGCTCCGTGCTGACTTGTTCTCCTCTTCCCTACACCCCTGGCTCCCTGTAGGGCCCAGGCTACGTGGGGTCTGCTGATGCTCCCGCACAGGGGCATGACCTTGCTGAGCTGAGGAGGGCTAAGATTCCTGGTCCTGCAGCCAAGGCTCAGTGTACACCTGAATCTCAAGATGCCTCCCAGAGAGACCATCCTAGCCTGAGTCTGATGGGGGTCAGCCATTGGACCGTGCCCTGAGTGCTGGCCTGGTCCCCGTGGCCCGCTCTCCCCTCAGGTGGCCAGTGTGAGGAAGACCACAGTCCTGGATGTCATGAGGCGGCTGCTGCAGCCCAAGAACGTGATGGTGTCCACGGGCCGGGATCGCCAGACCAACCATTGCTACATCGCCATCCTCAACATCATCCAGGGGGAGGTGGACCCCACCCAGGTAGGTGAGGCCCCTTCGTGCCACCCCCGGAACCCACAGGGGTAGAGGAGAGGCTACCACCACCACTGTTGTGTCCACCCCTCCCCGCTAGGTCCACAAGAGTCTGCAGAGGATCCGGGAGCGGAAATTGGCCAACTTCATCCCCTGGGGCCCTGCCAGCATCCAGGTGGCCCTGTCAAGGAAGTCTCCCTACCTGCCTTCGGCCCACCGGGTCAGTGGGCTCATGATGGCCAACCACACCAGCATCTCCTCGGTGAGGCTTAACGGTTTGCACCTGTCTTCCCATACGCACTTTCCTGGTTGGGCCTCACCTCTCCACATCCCTGCTGCCCCTGCTTCCAGGTCTTTTAATGTGCAGATTGCCCAGCACTGGTTCCCTGGCTCTGTGGGCCATATTGTTACTCTATGTTCTTTGTGACCCCTGCTTTCTGCACACACCAAGCTCTTCGAGCGGACCTGTCGCCAGTATGACAAGCTGCGGAAGCGGGAGGCCTTCCTGGAGCAGTTCCGCAAGGAGGACATCTTCAAGGAGAACTTTGATGAGCTGGACACGTCCAGGGAGGTTGTGCAGCAGCTCATCGACGAGTATCATGCGGCCACGCGGCCAGACTACATCTCCTGGGGCGCCCAGGAGCAGTGAGTCCCCCAGGACCAGGACCTTGTCTGCCTTACTGGTTGGCCCAGGCCCCGCCTGACTGACCACCCCCTCAGAGCACAGATCAGGGACCTCACACATCTCTTCCTCATAAATACATATGCACGTACTCTGTATTGGCCTGGGGACACGTTTCTGTCTCCTCTGATGAGACTATGTTTAATAAAGCACTGGACATAAGTGAAGTTAACTGGTTTTCTGAAGGCCTGTAGATGTGGGGAAGGGGGTAGTGCCTGTTCTTCCCCCTATTTCCAGCCTCTTCAACTCTGAGCAAATGTCTCCCCTAGCTTTTCCTTCCCCCCCCTCATTTTGGAGAACATAGGTGGTGTCTACCCATGTGAGACATGCCTTTCCAGGGTAAAAAGGCCAACAGATATTACCTTACTCTTACTGACATTCCGGGTCCCAGGTCCCTCCCACCCTTCCCTGTATCAGGTGACCAATCTGCCAGTTTCATGTTCCCACATCAGAGTGTCCTGCTAATCATCATAGCAAGCAGGCCTGCAGTCACCACCCCCACCGCCAGGCCTGGGCAAGCAGTAGAGTTGATCCAAGTGCCTTTAATCTTGTAAGCAGGGTATGCCAGAGAGCCAGTCCAAGAAAGCCACTGGGCAGGCAGCTGGAGTCTAGGACAATCAACTCCTGAGACCAAACCCAAAGCCTAGACTATAAGCAGGGCCCGAAGTGGGCCCATAACTAAGGCTCCATAATTCTGTTTACAGGTGGTCTACTGAGCCCTCCCACTTCTTGTGGAAAACTGCAGGGAAGTAGTAAATATATAGTGACCTAAATGTTCAGAATCAAAAGGGCAAAGCAGGTTGTCCCTAGATCATGGTGGATTGTCAGGGCCCCTCTTAGGCCCTTATGCACCCCAAAGGTGAGGTTTGGGGAATAATAGCAAACATGCACGTGGACACTCTGCTAGGTACTCCACATTATTTTGTTCAATCCTCATGACAACTCTATGAAGTGACAGATGTTATTAGTATTGTTTTATAAACAAGGAAACTAAGACTAACCATGGTTAATGTACCAAGTCACCCACCTGGTAAATGACAGAGTTGGAGTCCAATCCTGGTTTGACTGGCATCAGTATCCCCGACCATTGCATGTCCTGCCTTTTATGGTATCTTTTGGGTTAGTGTAGAATCCCATCTCTGAGGTCTTTTGGAGCCATTGGATGAGTGCATGGTTGTCAGAGGATGTGAGGACTTTGAACACCTGTGCAGACAGGGCAGGTGCAGTCTCTATGGGTTGGAGGGACTGTCAGCCTCAAGTTGCTTCAGGTATACCTGTTAAGTGTCCCCATCACCCAAGTCAGGGTAGCTGGGGACCTGTGCCTGCCTTCTCATTACTGTCACCACCAGCATGCTTGGCCAAAGCCAGAGGGCCAGCCCAGTGGATCAGAAGGATTAGGGGCTGGCAGAGCTCAGCATACAGGTGAAGGACCAGCCCAAGAAGGTGACTGTGAGCCCCTACAGAGGCTGAAGATTACCCAGAATCGGTATTCTTAATTTGGGCAAATTAAGATCTTTTTCTTCTTGTTCATTGTTGGCCTGAGGACACACTTTTCCTTCCATGAACCTATTTATCTTTAATAAAGCTTTGACGTATGAACAGTGAGCAACACTTAGGCCTAACCCTTATGAACAAAAGTGACGGATGGGCAGGGAATGGGCAGTCAGAGGCTAGGCTCTGGGCTGCCTGATGGGTGGCAGGGAGACCATAAGCCTGTCACCACCACAAAGCATGAGCTTGTCACTTGCAGTTGCCAGGCCTCTCCTGAGTCAGCCTGGTCAGTGTCAACCAGCTGCCTGTCGTCTGAGCAGAGAGAGGGTGACTTCAGGGAAAATCGGCGTGCACCTGGTGCCTTCTCGGCTCCACCTCTGGCCCCTGCACCACTGGGCACCCTGCCTTGCTCCTTTCTCCCTTTACAACCCCTGCCCCAGATGAGAAATCTTTCATCACCTGGGGTATCTGTATGAGTGACTCATGCTGAGTAGGGGTCATGCGTGTTGGCAAAGGTAAAAGGCTGCTATATGTGAATCGTTGGCTAGACCCCTCCAGGCCACGAGCCCAGGGCCTGCCTTCCTTTGCCAGACTCAGTTAAAGGGCGTGAGCCCCAGGGGGAGGAAGCACCAGCTAGCCCAGAGTAGAAGTTTTCTATCACCAACCCAGAGGGGTAAATACCCTGTGCAGGGGGTCCTCCCTGGAAAGAAGAGCTGGATCTGCAAAGTTGCCTCCTTCTGACGGCTGAGTGCCAGGCACTAGGAGCACAGACACACCTCAATGCCAGCTTCAAAGCCAGGCCCCTCCCCCAAGGCTATTTCCAGATCACCCATCACCCCACACCAACGCAGCCCCTCCCGGTTCTTGGCCAGTGGCAAACCCCAAAGTATGTCAACTAGAGGGCAGCGAAGAGGCCAGGTGGAAAGGGAGGAAAGCCTCTGGGAATCAGGGCAGCAGGTGGTGCTGGTGGTGAAAAATCCCTGTGGTCTGAGAGACTGCAAACCACAGAAGTAACTGTCCTGATGAGACACAAGCTGCAGTAAAGCTGGAGAGAGAATGAAGGCTCATGCACAGAACAGGAACCTCTTTTTAACTAAACAAAATTAGAGAAAATCAGCCATTTCACGGTAATATTCCCAGAATTCCCATGTGATGTGACTCAGGGACAGATATATCTAATATCAGGAAGCACTTTATAATAAAAGTAGAGTGGTGTAAATGAATCTGGAACTTAGGACTGTCACTTTGGAAAAGCGTACCGGGATAAGGTGAAGAGGTTATGAGCACAAGAGTGGGTTGGGAGCTCACAATAAGCACAGATGCCCCACAGGGTGGGTGAGTCAGTCCAGTAAGTCTCATCTGTGGTCGCCACTGGTCACACGCATGCTCCATCCCCCTAGAAAGGGGCTGTCTGCGGTGGAGACTCAACTAAAATCCAACATCAGTACACCTTCCAGTAACGCTCACCTCCACCACTTGCTCACTTTCTATTCCCTCTTGGGTACCTTAAGCAGGTAAGGGGCTGCCCTAGGGAAGTAACAGGAACATTTTACATTGATGTTCTGATTTACTAATCCATCATTTGTAAGTTTTAGTGAAATTCCCTAGGATCTGATCACTGCAACGTGAATTGGTAAAATTGAGTTTCTTGCAAAGCTATAGGCTCTGTCACTCAGGGTCTAACACCCCCATGAGACCCAGCTGGAAATACTCTCCTCAGCTCTCCAGCATTGCTGTAGTAGTGACCGTGGCCATCGACTCTAGAAGCAGGCAATTCATCTCTCTATCCCTCAAATCCATTATGAATTTTTTTTTTTGAGGAACAAGAACCAAGTTTTTTATTTGTTCATTTCTTGCATTTGAAGTATTCCCTGATAACATCCTTGGCCTGAGACTCTTTGCCATAGTCCTTAACCACCGCACAGCTGCAACCAACCGCTTTAGGGGTTTTTCTCTCTCTGTCAACTTTACAGAAGCCTACCCATTCCCCTAGTTTCTTGTTGTCACCAACCTTAATTAGGTTGATTTAGTGTTCAGCACAGAGCGCCTCCACCAGCCTCCTACATATAGGCTCATCACAGTTGGATGCAACAAAGACGGGCTTGGTGCTTGTCTAAGGCTTTGGCAGCTTCGTGAATTCCATGTGCTAGGCCATCAATTCCACGTGCTAGGCCATCGTGGATGAGGGTGGTCTTTGGCACCTCTTGTAAACCAGTATGAATGGCTGTCACACCTCCAGCAGCAATTCTTCCTCTGCCACAGGGGTGGGGGAGCCCGGGGGTTACAGGTGGAGACGAACCTTGACTGCACCCGAGCCTCCGCCTACGCGAGACTCAGTGGTGCAGGGAAAGAAGTGTTATGAATTAATAGGGTGACCAACTCATCCCGGTTTTAGCACTGAAAGTTCTGAGTCTCAAGACCCCCCTCAAATTTGGTTTTAACTAAAACTCCCACGTTCCCTCAGTCCTAAGAAAACTGGGATGGTGGGTCACCCTAAATTAAAGAATTCCACCGAGAATGATCGGAAAATCTTGAAGCAGTATATATGAATGATCAGGGCTGAGTTAAGATCCAGTAGACACTTGCTAATTAATTAAGCAAGCAATTATTAAAAATAGAGACCAAGTTGCTCATTAAGCTTCATAGTGAATGCCTAAGGGGATTTCCAATTTTATTGGGGGTAGGGAATATAGTCTATAATATAATTAACTTATATGAAATATATATCATATGTTAATAATATAATTTATGCATGTGATCATATATTGTATTATTCTGATTTTTTTTTTTAATTTTTTTTATTTTTGGGACAGAGAGAGACCGAGCATGAACGGGGGAGGGGCAGAGAGAGAGGGAGACACAGAATCGGAAACAGGCTCCAGGCTCCGAGCCATCAGCCCAGAGCCTGACGCGGGGCTCGAACTCACGGACCGCGAGATCGTGACCTGGCTGAAGTCGGACGCTTAACCGACTGCGCCACCCAGGCGCCCCTGATTTTTTTTTTAAATTAAGTATGCTCCACGCCCAACATGGGGCTTGAACTCACCACCCTGAGATTATGAGTCTCATGTAGTCTCATGCTCTACCGACTGAGCCGGCCAGGTGCCCCTGTTATTCTGTTTTTTAAATTAAATGTCTGGGGGAACCTGAGTGACTAAGTTGGTTAAGCATTTCTTTTTTTTTTTTTTTTAACATTTTATTTATTTGAGAGAGAGAGCGTGAGTAGAGGGGGGCAGAGAGAGAGAGAGAGAGAGAGAGAGAGAGAGAACCTCAAGCAGGCTCCACACCCAGCACAGAGTCCGTTGCTGGCCTTGATCCAACGACTCTGGGATCATGACCTGAGCCTAAATCAATAGTCGCCTGCTCAATCAACTGAGCCACCTAGGTGCCCCAAGTGTCTTACTCTTGATTTTGGCTCAGGTCATGAGCTCATGGTTCACGGGATAGAGCCCAGCATCAGACTCTGTGATGACAGCGTGGAGCCTGCTTGGGACTCTCTCTCTCCCTCTCTTTCTGCCTCTCCCTTGCTCTCTCAAAATAAATAAATAATTAATTGATTAATTAAATGTCTCAAAATATAAGTTGTCCAATTTTAAGTGCTACATGTAAAATATAATACAAAATAATATTGAAATCATTATTGAGCGTTTAATATACACCAAGAACTGTTCTAGGCACATTATATATATGAGCTCATTTAATTTTGACAACTCTATAGATAGGTACTGTCTTATCCCGATTTTTACAACAAGGAAACTGAAGCTCAGGGTCACGCAGCTGGGAAGTGGTCCTTCCCTCCCTGGAAAGATAAAACTTCGGAAGAGATGCATTAACTGCCAGATATATGGTAGGCTGTCAGCCGCAGGAGGGAAGGGGCTCTTTTGTGACATTCTGGAAGCAGGACAGGGGGCCAGTGGAGGGAACTACAAAGGGGAAGGTTGCAGCTCCACAGAAGGAAAAACATCCACAGGATTGCTGCTGTCCTCAGGTAGAATGAGCAGTCACATGGACCATGAGTCCCCCTCCACTGAATGCAGTCAAGCAAATTCTACATGATGACTCTCGCCTGGAATGGACAGATCCTAGGAGATGGATGAAGTGACCTTTTTTTTCTTTAAAATTTTTTAATCTTTATTTTTGAGAGACAGAGCACGAGCAGGGGAGGAACACAGAGAGAGGGAGACACAGAATCTGAAGCAGGTTCCAGGCTCTGAGCTGTCAGCACAGAGCCCGACGCGGGGCTTGAACTCACAAACCGCGAGATCATGACCTGAGCTGAAGTCGGACTTAACCCACTGAGCCACCCAGATGCCCCTGAGGTGACCTTTAATATGCCTTCTGGTCTTAAGGATTTAGGAATTTCTTGGAAACCAATATCCTTTATAATAAAACATATTCATTCTTAAAACAAATTTATCAAGGTCTGCTGTGTGCCTGAACCTTTTCCAGGAACTGGGGGTTACCTAGGTGTATAAGTTAAGATTGTGAATCTCAAAAAATTCACAGCCTAAGACATCTATGCAGCAAAGTGGCAGCTAAAGTGGTAAGCACACATCAGTGGGATCACAACAGTGTGTGCTCAGTAAATATTTATTGAGTGTTTGCAAGAATGAAAGGCTATGCGAGGCCAGGGTGGGAGTCACACAGAGGAGCGATCATTTGACAGGGTCTTGAGTTCTGAGGGAAGCTTTCCAAGTGGAGACATAAGAGAAGGTAGGGGGACTAACATGTGCTGAGGCCCAGGCTAGCAGGGAAGCATGAGATGGACTTGACCTCTCTTCTGCAGCTCAACCATCCCCTTCCTGTCAACTGGGGAAGGGAAGCTCACACCAGGCAAATGAGGCCACCAGGACCCACCTGGGGCTCACAGAAGGCCAAAGACAGAGAAAAGGGGTTATGACCCAACCCAGGTATGAAGAAGGCTTCTCAGAGACAACCTAGCAAGGCCTTGTATGCAGGGAAGCAGTTAATGTGTTGACATTCAGAAGGAAAAGCATGATAGGCAAAGGGAAAAGAACCTGAGAGGGCAGGGAGGCCTAGAAACAGGACAGTGGGTTCTGGAAACTGCAAAGGCCCAGAAGGTGCATTTGGGGGAGCAACAGAGGACAAGGTCAGGTTGATACTCCAAGACCAGACAGGTCACGCAGGGCCTTTTATGCTATGTAGAGTTTGGACTTTATTCTCTGAACAAAGGGGAATCCTGAAGGCCAACTGGGAAGCTACAGCCACCAGCCCGCCCCTTCTGGACTTTTCACCCAAAATGACACTGCACTCTGCCCCCACCCCCTGCTTTCTATTCCCTCCTGTTCTCTAACTCTTTCTGCAAACCAGTATTTGGCAGAATCTGATATCAGAACTCTAGCTCATGTCCTGCTCCCTCCTGAAGGTGGGTTCTTGGACGCTGTTGCCCACACTGATGGCCTGCTCTTTATCATTCTGTTCTCAGGCACCATGGCCTCCCTGCCCTGTCCTGAGCTGCCCTAGACCGGCTCTGCTCAGCAGACTGCCTCTCTGTCTTCCCTGCCCCAAAGCCCTCACAGATCAGTCCGGACCGTGCATACTTGGGGCCTCCTCGCCAAGCTCAACTGCACCATTCCTCTTTCCCTCTCCAGTCCACCACATGCATAATTTCACGGTATTTTGTTAGCGTTATAATTGTATCTTTCTCATGTAATTTCCCTTTCTGAGCCTCTCAAATACAACCCCCTGTGTTCTATAGAATAATCAGCATTCTGGCAATAATTATGTTCCAACAAATAATAGATTTAAAAATATGTACCCTCTTCTTAACAGTTAACTCTGAAATATATTGAGAGGGTTTTTTTTTTGTTTTTTTGTTTTTTTGGTTCATTTTTGAAAGCAATCAAGACCTGTGGATATGAGGGGCGCCTGGGTGGCTCAGTAGGTTGGGTGTCTGACTTCGGTTCAGGTCATGACCTCAGGTCATGAGTTTGAGCCCTGTGTCAGGCTCTGTGTTGACAGCTTGGAGCCTGGAGCCTGCTTCGGATTCTGTGTCTTCCTCTCTCTCTGCCCCTCCCCCACTTGTGCTCTGTCTCTCAAAAATGAATAAACGTTAAAAACATTTTTTAAAAAGACATGTGGAGGGGCGCCTGGGTGGCGCAGTCGGTTAAGCGTCCGACTTCAGCCAGGTCACGATCTCGCGGTCCGTGAGTTCGAGCCCCGCGTCAGGCTCTGGGCTGATGGCTCGGAGCCTGGAGCCTGTTTCCAATTCTGTGTCTCCCTCTCTCTCTGCCCCTCCCCCGTTCATGCTCTGTCTCTCTCTGTCCCAAAAATAAATAAAAAACGTTGAAAAAAAAAAAATTAAAAAAAAAAAAATAAAAAAAAAAAATAAAAAGACATGTGGATATGAAACTTGGACCTTCTCTTTCTAAATGAAAAAAATATATGTTATATATATAATAAAATACATGTAAAAGGGAAATGGAGGGCATGACTCTAGCTACATGCTGATTTTCTTTTTTTAAATAAGGATAGATTGGCAGGAAAGTGCAAAGAAATGTACAGCAGGTCTCCCCCATGTTAACTTGCATGACTGTAGTACAATATCAAAGTCAGGAAATTGACACTGGTACAATCCACAGAGCACATGCAGGCTTCACCAGCCATATAGAGTTCACTCATTTGTATTTTATTACGTCTACCTTCCGTAACCACCGCTGTAATCAAGATACTTATTTGTACCAACAGTTCAAGACCCTCAACAGTCTCATGCCACACTTTAATATCCACACTCCCCTCCCCTCCCACAGCTTGATTTAAATATGAAAAAGTATTAAATGGAGCACAGAAAAAATGCTACAAGAAAATACACTGAAATGATTACCAGTAGATATTTGGATTGTGAGATAAAGCTTGATATATTTTTTATTTTATTTAAAATTTTGTTCAGCTGTTTCTGTTTTTCTTCGGGGAGAATGTATTATTATTAATTTTTCAAAGATTTTTTTTTGTTTAATCTTTATATCCAACGTGGGACTTGAACTCACAACCCTGAGATCAGGAGTCACACAGTCCACCAACTGAACCCACCAGGTGCCCTAAGAATGCATTACTTTTGTGAGAAACTTTCTTGAGAAGAATTTATAACATATATCCTAATGTTTACTTATAATAGTGTGATCCAACAAGTTTCAAATTGGAAAAAGATCTGGTGGATTTTAACTTGTCATATTAACTTAAAGTTTACTTTACCAGCAGATTGAAATACTCCCTTCTATTCCAGTGTACAATTTTCTCCATCTCCCATAGAGCAATTTAAGTAAAACACCCACCCATTGTTCGTAATTCTATCTTAGCCTGCCTTTAAAGCAAAACTTGAACAATGTAAAACGACATTGTTTCCGTTATGTATTACTGCCTAAAATTCACTGTGAAACACAGAGGCATAGAACACTGATTTACTGTTTCTCTACGTTCTGTGAGTTGATTGGGCAATTCTTTTACTGGTCTCCTCTGGCTCACTTGGTCTATTACAGACGGCTGGAACAGCTGGAAAGTCCAAGTTGGCCTCATTCATATGTCTGGCAATTCGTGGTGGGTAGAGAGGCTCAGCTCTCCTCCTCACAACCTCCCAACCTCCAGTGGAGAAAACCCACTTCCTTGGATAGCAGTCCAGGATGATGTTCCAAGAGGGCCAGGCCCAGTGCATAAGCACTGCCCTGCTACACTTGTATCATACATATTGGCCAAGACAAGTCTTAAGACCCAGCCCAGAATCAGTTCTGGAGGGAGCTGTACCAGGGCATGAACACTGGGAGGCAGAATTCATTAGGGCCATTGGTGCAACAATCTACCACAGTTATAAAGGCTGGCCCCTTTATAAGAATTTAAGCATGGATGAAAAAAAAAAAAAAAGATTGCTTTGGGTTCAAAGGTAAGGTTAAGTAAGCATCATAAGGCAATTTCAAATCTGCATATAACTCTGATTCATTCAAGATAATAGAAAAGGCCAATTTCCCTGTAGCTAACTTAAGAACTAGTGCCTCATAAGCGAATTGCATAGTCTTGTTACACAATCAATTAATTTGCTGTTACATCCAGTTACACATCATGGCCTAAACTTCATAAACCTATTTCTATACGTAGAAAAGAAAAGAGATAAGAACTTTTGTTTTCCTAACATCCTCCAAACATAATCTTGTTCTTTATTTTAAAAATGATTTATTGTTTAAAAATAAGTATTTGTGAGAAGTCTAATTCCCAAAAGTTATACATTAAACCAGCTTTTGCCTCAGGACTAATTTCTGCCAATATAGGAAATATTAAAATGGGTACATTTAAAAAAAAATTTAATGAATACAGGTCTTTTTTTAATATCTTTTTTAAAAATTAAAAAAATATATTTTTGAGAGAGAGAGAGACAGAGCACAAGTGGAGGAGGGGCAGAGAGAGAGGGAGACACAGAATCCAAAGTAGGCTCCAGGCTCTGAGCTGTCAGCACAGAACCTGATGTGGGGCTTGAACCCACAAACCGCAAGATCATGACCTGAACCAAAGCCGGACGCTTAACTGACTGAGCCACCCAGGTGCCCCTGAATACATTTCTTTGTTTCCTCAAAGCACTTAAGCAAATAAAACTTAAGATCCCACTGGGAATTTGGGGGATCAAATGTTTCAACCGATCTTGAGACTACAGTAGTTCCTCCGACATCTGCCATGATGCTTGTTTCATCACCTTGAAGATGCTCTCTCCGCGCCACACCTCTCGTTGGCTCTCTTCACTCCAGTCACTTCGGGCTTCCTCCAGGTCCTTCAACCACTCACACTCTGGCTTTCCAGCTTTCTCCACGTGTTTCCTCCTCTGGGATCTCTCCTCTTCACCCCACTTCCTTCATCTGGCTGGCTCCTTACTTAATCTCTAGGTCACTCAAGTGTCACTTCCAGTGAAGATTTCTGGCTTCTCCATAGATGTTCCACCAGCACCCTGTACTTTCTTTGCCATAAATGTCACCACACTTCATTATTTTATGTTTTTGCTTTTGTTTTTTTCTCCTTGAGGGCAAGGACTGACCTGTTCATGGCTGTATCTCTAGTGTCTGACACATGCTGGGAATTCAAAAACATCCCCCAAAGGAATGTAAATATCAAGCAGAAAGAAAACTACAAAGAGGGCGCTCTGGGTAGCCACATTCACATACTCAAGATTATGTACTTTACCTATAGGTGAGCCTGTCAAGTCTTGACTCATAGTCTACTTACTCTTATTTTATTTTTTTAATTTTACTTATTTACTTTTAAGAGAGAGAGAAGCAGAGAGAGAGGGGGAGAATCTCAAGCAGGCTCCATGCTGTCAGCCCAGAGCCTGATGTGGGGCTCGATCTCACAAACCCAAGATCATGACCTGAGCTGAAATCAATAGTTGGATGCTTAACTGACGGAGTCACCCAGGTATCCCTACTTACTCTTATTTTAAACAAAAATCTAACCTGTTTAGATGTATGAATTCCTAGACCAACACAAATTTGCAAGGAGAAAGGAGAGGGGTACTAGGGACCTTAAAATAAAAGCAGTTAGGACCAGGGCTATTGCCCTCATAAGGAAAAAAGAGACAGAAAAACGACAAAAAGCCATAAGGAAAGGATCATCTAGCTTAAGGGTGAACATATCTCCAAAGAAGTCTTTGGGCAGCTCAGCCAGATAGCAAAGGCTGGTGTTCATGCCCATGCCTGAGTCAACGAGAAAAGACTGAATTTCATTCTGTGTATTCCACTTAAGAAAAGAAAGGAGTAAAGAATGCATTTTACAAATATTCCCACCAAAAATAATTTTTAAAGTGTTTTCTTTTCTTTTTAGGATTTTGCTTTTAAGTAATCAATCTCTACACCCAACATGGAGCTCGAACTCACAACCCCGAGATTTAACGTCACATGCTACTGACCAAATCAGCCAAGTGCCCCCAAAATAATTTTTAAATGTTTTAAGTTATGAAACCTAGGGAGATAAGCTGGTTATCTGGGAAACTCGCTTATCTACGTGGAAAATCTTTTTTTTTTCCTGATAAAAAGGTAACAATGGTTAAAAATAATAGTAAAAGAATGAGGGGTTACTGCTTTTCCACTGGAAGAGAGTAGTGACCTTCTTCAGAGATACCTGCACTCTGTTCCTGTCCTCCTAGCAATTACCCCACTATATTTCTTTAAATATATTTTTTAATGTTTTTATTTATTTTTGAAGGAGAGAGAGAGAGAGACAGAGCATGAGTGGGGGAGGAACAGAGAGGGAGGGAGACACAGAATTTGAAGCAGGCTCCAGGCTCTAAGCTGTCAGCACAGAGCCCGATGCGGGGTTCAAACCCACAAAGTGTGAGATCATGACCTGAGCTGAAGTCGGACACTCAACCGACTGAGCCACCCAGGCGCCCCCACTATATTTCTTTAAAAATTTTTTGCTAATGTTTATTTTTGAGATAGAGAGACAGAGAGACAGAGACAGAGTGCCAGCAGGGGTGAGGCAGAGAGAGAGGGACACACAAAATCTGAGGCAGGCTCCAGGCTCTGAGCTGTTAGCCCAGAGGGCTTGAACTCACACATGGCAAGATCATGACCTGAGCCAAAGTCAGACTCTTAACCGACTGAGGTACCCTGGTACCCCATACCCCACTATATTTCAATTAATGGTTGACTTCCCTGTCTTTCCCACTTGCCTATGCATTTCTTGTGGGCTGGGACAACATCTTTTATCTCTGTATCCCTGATATCTACCACAGGTCCTAGCACATTATAGGTGTTCAACAAACATTTGTTGGACAAATGAAGAATGATGTCAAGGATGTGGCTTCTCTCCCCTGCCTTTCCTTTAACAAGAAGACATTAAAAGACTTGCCACACAGGGGGCACCCAGCTGGCTCAGTTGGTAGAGCATGTGACTCTGGATCTTGGGATTGTAAATTCGAGCCCCGTGTTGGGTGTAGAGATTACTTAAAAATAAAATCTTTTTTTTTTTAATGTTTATTTTAAGAGAGAGAGACAGAGAATGAGTGGGGGAGGGGCAGAGAGAGAGGGAGACACAGAATCCGAAGCAGGCTCTAGGATCCAAGCTGTCAGCACAGAGCCTGATACAGGGCTCTCGAACCCACGAACCGTGAGATCATGACCTGAGCCGAAGTCGAACGCTTAACCGACTGAGCCACCCAGGCGCCCCTTAAAGATAAAATATTTAAAAAATAATAAATAAAAGACTTGCCACACAATCAGATAATAGTGTACCCCAGGATAAATTCATGTGTTCACCACATTGGCCTATAGATCAGGCATATTGCGACTTTAATTCTAGACAGTTTTCAAAGGGAGGGGAAATGGGGGGAGGGTGGGAAGAGAGGTCATTTCTGCAACTTTAGAAATGAATTTTTTCAATTCCTTTTATGCATGGCATAAGAAAAGATATCCTACCGTTCTTACAGGGAGTAGCTATGGTATCAAGGAACCAAATGGCATGATGTTGCTGAATTTCTGATATTTGATCCTTTGGAAATATTCCCAATGGATACATTATACAATATTCCATTAGCACCTGAATGGAAACAAACTAGCGATGACAAGTATTTTACTTCCTACAAGATCAAATAATAGTCACGAATCATGAATTGGATCTGTGGACAGCTGTACCAGAACATAAAATCAGTGGAAGCTATAGGGCAATTTCAAGGCCTGACCTGCAAAGGAAGCTGGGAAGAGGGAGCAGTCAGAACCAGTACAGCTAGAAGGTCATCCACAGGGTACAACAAAGTTGCCAACCGGATGTGTTCCTCTAAAACAACTTTGTGGTAGGGGTGCCTGGGTGGCTCAGTTGGTTAAGCTTCCGACTTTGGCTCAGGTCACGATCTCGAAGTTTGTGAGTTCGAGCCCTGCATAGGGCTCTGTGCTGACAGCTGGGAGCCTGCTTTGGATTCTGTGTCTCCCTCTGTCTCTGCCCCTCCTCTGTGCATGCTCTGTCTGTCTGTCTCTTTCTCAATAATAAATAAACATTAAAATTAAAAAAAAAAGTAAAACAACTTGGCAGTAGCTTGCCTTGCTCCAGGAGCACAGCCACTGTCAGGAGATTGCTGGAAGTTGGTGGTTAGGAGTGAGAGCCTCAGGGGACCACCAAACTACAGCTGGGCCAATAAGGAAACCTGTGGGCCAAAAATCCCCGAATCTTGCCCAAAGATTTGCAAATAATCCATCTTCCTTTCCCAAACCCGCAGTCCTCTCTGAGGATTCCCATTCCCTTTTTGGCCATCCTTGTTTAGAATTCCTGAACTCAGAGGGAATTTTGCTTCCCCAAACTTTCCCTTTGCCCATTCAGATTCCAGTTCTGGAAAAGGTACTATTCTGGGTATCCCATCAGCCTGAGCCCCAAGGATGGAAATGAATCACACAGAGCACCAGCCATAGGGATGGTATGAAAAAAACACCTGGTTCCCTGAGGTTCGTGGAAAGGATGAAGCAGAGAGGAACCTAATAGTGTTTAGGGGCTAATGAAGGCCAGACTACCACCTCTGCTTCTAGGACATAACCATAGGCAATACAGCTTAAGGGGCCAGCGAACAGTCTTAACTGAAGTCTAGTGTGGCCCCTGGAAATCCTTGTGACCCGGCCCTCTTATGGACTGTAAACTGAATCAATCCTAAGAACACAATAATACTCTGTCTGCTCTGGTATCCGGTTGTGTTCAGGGATCTCCCCACAGTGACTATTCTATTCCAACCAGCTATGTTCCTTTGGACACATAGTATTCATTTCTCTGTATGCACTGAAGTTGTTCCCTGCTCATTCAGCAAGTTTCTGACCACTACCTCTAACCTGTGTGTGTGTGCCTGCCTTTGGATAACTAGTATTGTCAGGTGATACAACATCTAATCCACAGGCCCTGAGCCACCGAACGGATTATTACTACACTGTCATACCCCATTCATTTACATCCCTGTCATGTGAACAACAAGGACCCATGAACACATGCATTCCTTCTGCTGTGCCCTACATCAATGGTTTCTTATCCTTTGCTGATTCATGGATCTCTTTGAGAATCTGCTATGAATCTCCCCAGAATGAAATAGCCATAGGGATTTGAAAACAATTTCAAGAAGTTCTTGACTCATAAAGCCCATCCTTCAGACCCCAAGCCAATGCTAACGATTCCTGATGGCAAGAAATGATGGCATTTCTAAAGAGAGAGGTAGTCAGAAGGGAGGGAGCTTCAGCTTAATTCTTCCCTACTTGTTTCCCATATGCATAAAAGCCTGGAGAGGATTTGGGAACAAAAGTTGGTCAACCTCATCGGTGAGGTACAGCCAGGTGACCTCACCTGTCCACTTAGCTGAGGCAGCAGGTCTCATAATAACCTACTAAGGCAGCAGCTCCTCTCTGAGACTGACATGGGCCCCTCCCCTTGCCCACACTAACACACTCCCACCTATGAGTCTAATCCAGACCTACACATGTTTCCCCATGGCCAGCTAGACAAGCCAGGTGACTCTGATGCTCACCTTGTCACCTAGGAGTAGTGGATGAAAAGGACTTCTTCTGGGTAAGCTGGGCCATACCTTCTCTACATTTCCTTTCTCTCTCTCTTTCTCTCTCTCTCTCTCTCTCTCTCTCACACACACACACACACACACACACACACACATACACACACACACACACGCACAATGCACACTCCAGCCATCACTCAGAAGATCCAGGGTCAGCATCTTGAGGCTTCCCTGTAGCAGATTTCCCAGAGCACACCTTCAGGTTGGACTCTGCCGAATTCAGTGATAACTGCCACCCGGCCGCTGGCCAGACTACATTTTCTGGGTCTCTCTGACCTCCTCAAAGGCCAAGCATTCTCATCTGATATCTCATCTGATACTCCAACCCTTTCTGCCTCAAAAACTACAACAACAACAACAACAACAACAACAACAATGCCTTGATCTTGGCACAAGGACTGAATGTTCATCACACACACGCACATACACACACACACATGCACACACACATGCATGTGTGGGATTGCCACCAGCCATCCCCAACTTCTGCCAAAAATGATTACATATTTCTAACAAAGACTGACCATGAATATAAACAAGGGTCTGTAGATCCTGGGAATGAGTGGGAAGAGGTCTCTCTGCCCTTCCATAGATTAAGGGATTCTCCCATTCTAGCCTTTCCCAATCATGGCAAAGACAACCAAGGTGGCTTCCTCCGCACCACAAACACAAACCCACCATTCTAACTGGTAGACTATTAGCAAGAGAAGCAAAACTTGAAGGTACCAAAAACACCTCTCAAGATGGACCTCAGAGTCAACTCTTGAAGCTGTCGCATGAATTTCCAATCCTGTGAATAACCAGTCACCAGAGTTTTATTCCAAGACGAGTGTAATTCTGGCCTCTCACTATGTGCTTTCAAGTAACGCAATGTAATTAAAATGTTATCATAACCTACCTCTCAGAACGTTACTAACTAGACTTGTGATCTTGGGCAGGTCACTTCCTGTCCCTGGGCCTTGGTTTCATCATTCATTCACTCAGCAAATATTTATTGAGAAGCTAGTAAGTTCCAGGCACTGTGCTAAGTGCTGAAGACAACAAAGATGAGCAAGATACAGTCTGGCCGAAGAATGTCTCACTCTATTGTTTATGTGTTAATGTAAATAACTCCTCATGTTGCTGCATGATTAGGGCGGTAATAAAGGTTGGACAAGGTACAAGAGGAAAACTAGGAGGGGAGCACCTGTGTCTGATTAGGGGCATAGGGGTTTGTACAAATAAGGGAGTTGGACTTCTTAATCAAAGAGTCTGCTATTCTAAGATCGTGATGCATTCCAAAAGGACACAGAAGCCATTTGGATATTCTGCTCCAGGGAAATGTGTGCAATACCAGCCTTCCACTAGGGCAGATAAGGAGTTTACCATTGGCAGTTTACCACTTGGCATGAATACCTCTTTCAGAGTGAATAGAAGCCAGTTTGCACTATCTAATTCTAATGATCACCTAGGAGTGTAAATGACACTTGGTAAAATTAAATCCCTTCCAATTCAAAGGTCAGAAGAGACATTAGGTACACTTGTGCCATATATACGCTTAACCAGCTGATGAACAATATACAAACACGTCATTTAGGAGGGAAAAACCAAACCCAGACATATATAAAATGAATCCCTCATACAGTTTTCTCTCAAACAAAACCAGAAATAAAACCCATTAGCCCGTTATTGCCGGAAACTCAGTAGTCCCCCTGAGATGGTATGAGCAAAAGTCTGATAATTGTGGCTTATAATTAACTCATGCACCAGCTAATATTATTTAAGTCCTCAAATACTGAAGGGAACAGAGTTATCAATTCCTAAAAGGTCAAGATCAATAATATCCATCCTTCTAGTTTATTTTTTCCTGCCTACCTACATTTTCTATACTTACTACAATAAGTATGTTTTGATATTGTAATTTTACATAGAATAAAGTGTGTCCTCTCCCATTAAAGTATTTATTAGTTTTTTTTTTTGTCTTCCCAAGATAGTGCATGGAACCTGATACTGCCACACGCAAACTGTCTGGTAGGTTAGTTATACATAGAATTCAGTTCTTAGATTTTGTTCTAACTTGAAGTAGAAACGCAGGTAAAACATGAGGCCTTGCCATTCCACTTTCAACTCAAAGATATATAGACACACATATATATACTCATATATACATACATATGATATATTTAGTGATAAAAAATTTTATATATTAAGAAGCCATCTTGATGGTTGTATATCAGTGTGGATACAGTGTACTTAATGCCACTAAACTGTACACTTAAAAATGATTAAAATGGAAAATTCTATGTTATGTATATTTTGCCACATTAAAAAATAGTTTAAAAGTTTTCTCAAATTAAAAAGTGCAATTGACTTGTGTGTATGGATCCTGTATCTTGTAACCTTTCTAAACTCAATTATTGGTTCTAATAGCTTTTTATATATTCCTTAGGATTTTCTATGTACAATCATGTCTTCTACCTTCTGTAAATCAAGACAGTTTTATTTCTTCCTTAAAAGACAAGAAAAGGCAGATGAGCACTGACTGTTGTATATAAGCGATGAATCACAGGAATCTACCCCCCAAAACCAAGAGACACTGTATACACTGTATGTTAGCCAACTTGACAATAAATTAAATATATTTTTTAAAAAGGCATCTCTACCTCAACAAAGCAAAGGCTACCAGAGCGTAAGATCTTTTTTCTGTACCCTTAAACGCTTGTAAAATATGCCAAGGAGGAGGAACCACATCACACAGATGTCAACTCAGATTAGGGAAGATAAGATTTAAATTACTCTGATTCCAACACGTGAGAACGGTTTGAGAATGACTTTGCTTCAACCTGTGATTAACAGAAGAACACAGTAAGCCATGTATCATGTCTGAGCCATGGAGGTGTTATAGCAGAGGGAAGTGGACACAGGTTGTTTCCAGGGTCCCTTGGTTCATCAGCTCCTTATTTGATTACAGGGTGATTTAACCAAGGAGCACTGACTGCTTCAGCCTGTTTGGCCTTGATCAATCCAGAAAATACACTCGCTGATTTCCTTTTATCGATAGTCTACAGGTGGCGATCAGGCAAGTCAGGGAAGGGACCCCGACAGTTTTCACTCGAGAATGCTCAGAACAGTCACAGAAAGGCCCTGAACACCTACCGAAAGGGATGGCCTGAGACCTGCCGGCCCAGGGTCAACAGCCAAATTAAACTGGAGAGGTGAGGAGCCAGAGGGACAGGCAGGCCAGGATTAAGGGAACAGGAGCTCTGAAACAAGCAAACAAAAACTATTCATAAAAAGTGCTAAAAGGTGAGAGGTGCCTGCCTGGCTCAGTTGATAGAGCATGAGACTTGATCTTGGGGTCATGAGTTCAAGCCCCACATTGGGTGTAGAGTTTATTTAAAAATAAAATCTTGAAAAAAAAGAAACCTGCTAAAAGTGAACAGAAGGGTGGACCTTCCAATTTGCGATTAGACTGTTAAATAACTATTAGAACTTTGTCATGTTGATTTAACAAACCAGAGATAGAGAGCAGGATACTAAAACCATGTCAAAAGTTAATTTTTAATAGCCTCCTAAACAGTTGCAGTCTTAAAATTTTTTATTTGAATATAGTTGACACACTGTGTTACATTAGTTTTAGGTCTACAACATAGTGAGTGACTCTACATCTCTGTATGTTACGCTGTACCTAACTAGTGTTAATTAGCCAAATACACCAGCCTGGTATAGCTAGAGGGATGCATTGATAGCATAATAAACATTCATAGAGTCAAAATGGACCAAAACTTTCAACCTCCTACAAAAACAATGGAAGCTCTAGAAACAAAGGAAAAATAACTCAATCCCAGACACCTGAAGAGATCAATTTATAAACTATAACAACACATTAAAGCAGTCATAGGAGGGGCGTCTGGGTGACTCAGCGGGTTAAGCGTCAGACTTCAGCTCAGGCCATGATCTCATCGTTCGTGAGTTCGATCCCCAGGTCGGGCTCTGTGCTGACAGCTCAGAGCCTAGAGCCTGCTTCGGATTCTGTGTCTCCCTCTCCCTCTGTGCCCCCCCCACCCCCGCTCTCTCTCTCTCTCAAAAATAAATAAACATTAAAGCAGTTGTAGGAAATATTCTATCTTACCATGTTGGAAATATTTTAAAATTTTATCAGAAAAAGAAAAAAATTACAACGTTCACAATAAAAGAAAGGAAAACAGACCGAGCACAATAATACTATGACTTGTAGATCATGCAAAAACATTTATTTTTTTAAAACAAAACAAAACACAGGCTCTGCTTCCCCATTTAGGAAATTAAATGTTGAAATAGATTGGGTACCTTATATGAGCTAGAGGTATGCTCAGGGACAGAGGCCTCTAGGCAGCTCTCTGTGTAGCCAACTGCCTCTTCCCCTCCCTTTCCTAGCGGTGCTGTAGGACATCATCATTTTCTTTCTTTCTTTTTTTTTTTTTTGAGATTTTTAAAAATGTTTTTTATTTATTTTGAGAGAAAGAGAGAGAGAGCAAGAGCATGAGTGGGGAAGGGGCAGAGAGAGAGGGAGAGAGAGAATCCCAAGCAGGTTCCACGTTGTCAGCACAGAGCCCAATATGGGGCTTGAACTCACACACCATGAGATCTTGAGCTGAGCCGAAATCAAGAGTCAGATAGATGCTTAACTGACTCAGCTATCCAGGCACCCTGGACATCATCACGTTCTATGTGAATACTGTGGGGCGAGGTTGGGATAAATGATCCCCACATCCCATCCAGCTCTAGGATGCTATCACTGTACCCCCGATAAATCAACACTGCAATGCATGGTCTCGACAAAGTGAACAGACAGAACCTCTGTTCTAGACACAAGGTAGAACATATAATGGAAATGGCAGAGACATTCCTATCTTTCTAAAAGCTACTTTTCTGGAAAGTATGTTTAAAGAATATCGACTTTTTTTTCTTTTTAAGTTAAATACATTTTAAGGCAGGCATCCCTAGCAAACTGTGTTTCTGAGGAAGACTGGAATGAGGGCCTAAGGTCATACACTTTATGACTGACACTGTAGCTATTACCAAGGGTGAGCATGGATGTGGCAATTGGGAGTAACATGGACGTGAACTAAGGACAGTCATGGAATCCGAAAAATGCCATCACGAAATACACCATTTCCAGTTAAGTGCTATGAAAAAGGATGCAAAAAAGACAGAAAACCTATCACTTAAGTTTCCCACATCCCTTCTCCAATGGGCATAAAGGTATTATGACAATCAATTATTTAGCAGCGCCTGGGTGGCTCAGTCGGTTAAGCACCCAACTTCGGTTCAGGTCATGGTCTTGCGTTTCAGGGGTTTAAGCCCCGCGTCAGGCTCTGTGCTGAAAGCTCAGGGCCTGGAGCCTGCTTTGGATTCTGTGTCTCCCTCTCTCTCTGCCCCTCCCCTGCTCATGCTCTGTTTCTGTCTCTCTCAAAAATAAATAAACATTTAAAAAGTTTTTAAAAAAGAACAATTATTTGAAAAACATTGTGTGGGGGCACTTGGGTGGTTCAGTCGGCTAAGCACCAACTTCAGCTCAAATCATGATCTCACAGTTCATGGGTTTGAGCCCTGCGTCGGGCTCTGTGTGCTGACAGCTCAGAGCTTGGAGCCTGCTTCAGATTCTGTGTCTCCCTCTGTCACTCTCCCCTCCCCAGCTTATGCTCTCTCTCTCAAAAAATAAATAAATAAGTATTAAAACAGACACACACACACACACATGCACACATTGTATGATTTCTTTCACAGAGGCACTGGCAACATTCACAAACTTACTTTAGCATTCAAGAGATTCCTAAAAGAATGTTCTCAAATTTATACTTGGCCTAAGTTTTCATTTAAAATCAATTGTGAAGCACATAGGGGGTAAATACATGATCCTTGCTGCTTTCTGTAAGTTTTTAAACTTCCAAAATCAAAACTCTGAAAGTTCAATCATGGGGCGCATGGGTGGCTCAGTGGGTTAAGCATCCCACTTCGGCTCAGGTCATGATGTCATGTTTCATGAGTTCAAGCCCCACGTTGGGCTCTGTGCTAACAGCTCAGAGCCTAGAGCCTGCTTCGGGTTCTATCTCCCTCTTTGTTTTTTGTTTTTTGTTTTTTTTTTTTTTTAATTTTTTTTAACGTTTATTTATTTTTGAGACAGAGAGAGACAGAGCATGAATGGGGGAGGGGCAGAGAGAGAGGGAGACACAGAATCGGAAGCAGACTCCAGGCTCTGAGCCATCAGCCCAGAGCCCGATGCGGGGCTCGAACTCACGGACTGCGAGATCGTGACCTGAGCTGAAGTCGGACGCTTAACCGACTGAGCCACCCAGGCGCCCCTCTATCTCCCTCTTTGGCTTACACTTTGTCTCTCTCGCTCTCTTTCAAAAATAAACATTAAAAAAAAAAAAAAGTTCAATTGTGGACTGTATGTATTTTTAAATGTTTAGGTTGTTTTTGTTTCTTTTTTGTTTTTTGTTTTGTTTTGTTTTGTTTTATGTGAAGTACTAAGCTGGATCCTGAGTGCGTGGTTTCAGCCTGGTCAGTCATATCACTTTTTAGCACTCGGGTTTGTATAAGAGAAATTAAAAGACTCACTTAAGCATGTTGTAGAGCAGTGCTCCTTACGCTTTTATGCACGTACAGAGAACCCCAGGATCTCCTAAAAATACAGATTCTGATTCAGTGGAACTGAGGTGGGATCTGAGATGGTGTGTTTTCTCGAGCCTCCAGGTATGCTGAGGAGGAGCATAAGTGGAGAACGGTGGCTCTCAAAATTGGTGTGTGAGAATCACCCAGAGGGCTTGTTAAACCAGATTGTTGGGTTTCTGACTTAGAAGTGTAGAAATTCTGTCTTTCTAGCACGTTCCCAAGCAATGGCGCTGCTTGTCTGGAAACCACACTCTGAGAACCACTGCTGTCAAGGAAAGACTATTGGATTGTGTGAGAGAGGGAAAATGTGGGGTTAGCATCCACTGTGGCTAACTGGCCCTATGACTCTATCAGGTAGAAATACATTCACCTGCAATTAGCAGAACAGTCATCAGTAGCCTAAACAAATAGTATAGTTTGTTTTTCTCTCTTGGTAAGTCCAGAGGTGGGCAGTCCGGCGTTTGGGACATCTATTAGGAAGCCACCAAGGACGCCTGGCCTTTCTCTCTTTGTGTTCCACCATCACTCACATGTGGCCTTTGTGCTGATGATGACTGCTGGACCAAGTTCCAAGCAGAAGACTAGGAGCAGGGCAGAGGGGGACGGGGGCCTCCAGCTTCACTTGCCCTTTTGGAAAAGTTTTCCCAGGAATCTTGCTCCATGACTTCTGCTTACATTCCACTGGGCAGAACTGAAGCAACCGTAGACCCATCATTGACTAGGGAGAGGGGGTTGGATTCGCCAACCAACATTAATAACCACAGTGGCCTCAGACATACACACATCTCTTAACATCATATCAAGACTACAGAAGTTCTAAAACCTAAGGACATATCTCAGCTCTCTGAATCCTCGCCTCCTCATCCATAAAGTGTATCGGGTGCACTATGGGCATTTTGGGCAGGACAATTCATCCCTGTGGGGCTCTCTTGCACACTGCAGGACATTAAGCGTCTCTGATCTCTGGGTACCAAATGCCAGGATCCCCCACCCCTGCTATTGCGATGAAGCCAAATAGGCCTCTCGGTTGGGGTGGGGCATGGGAGGGGACTAGCCTGTGGGATTGGAAGCCACTGTCCTAGATCGGGTCTGGTCCACAGCTGTCTGATTCTCTCCGGTCTCTTTGATAAAAGCTAGTTATTTTTTGAAGCCCTGGCTACACAGCAGGAGCATGGGTCCCCATTCTCCACTTCATGGTGGGTAGGTATTGTTTTATCTCCTTTTAAGACAATCATTATTTTACCTTATTAAAAAAGCCCTCCTCCTCCTTTGGGGCACATGTTAGTCACCACCATCACACTCTTCCCCTACTTGTTCCAATGATCTACCTATTTCCAAATCACTCTCCCATCCAGACTTTCCCCTCCAAGTTTTACCTTCCTCCTAGGCAACTTTTACATCCACATGGATGGTCCTGACTGGATTTGACCTCCTCACCTCAAAGGCCCTTTACTACTTGTCTCCTTGTCACCCACACAATGGACAGACCTCAGCACTTGCCATCCTGTGAACTGCTCCTTAACCTTAAACTTGACTGGCTCTCTCTTGTACCGCCACTTCCTGTACCTCCACCTTCTCATTCCCTTTGCCCCATTCTTCTTCCTGATGTTGATTTTAGTCCAAGCTAGCAGCCCCTTCCTAGCTTCACATCCTTCTCCACGCAGCCTGGACCAGCTGATCCATTCCTCCTGCATTCCCCCAATCTTCACCCCATTCTCCTGGTTAAACCCCAGCCCCAGCTCTAGCTGACTTTCTGCCCTCTGACTCCCACACTTGAGCAGCTGAACACTGCCCTGAGACAGTGCACACCCACGCAGACTGTTGCCGTGACAACCTGGTGGTGGGCTGGTGGTGGTCCCTCTACTTGTCCTTGTCAGCCCTCTCCTGTTCCCTACCTTATCATCTCCCCTGTCATTCGCACTCTTAGCAGATAACTTCACTCCTACTTGACAGTGAAAATAGAAGCCATCAGTCAGAAGCCCCCTCAACTTCCTGCCCCCCACTGCCACCCCACTAAAGCACTTATTTTTATCTACACTCATCCTTTCCTCCCTTTCATTGTGGGAAAAGTTTCCTTCCTGTGGTTAATCCCTCCACCTGAGCCCTACATCCCAACAGCTCCAGCCTCCCCAGGGACCTTGGCTCTCAGAGTCCCCTCTCTGTGCCTTTAGTATTGCCACACTGAAACCTCTCCTCTGTTCTAAAAAGCAGTGTTCTCCAGACTCCACATTCCCATCTCCACTGTACAAATTTCCCCTTCTCTCTTGTCCTTTGCAGCCACACTTCTTAACCTTTCTCACACCATGGATGCCTTGGCCGTTGGGTGGATAATGTTTTTGAGTGCATGCAATATATATAGAATTACCCTGGAAGCCAATTATAGTGAAATCCAGTGGTTACAATATATTTTTTAAACTTGTGACATAGGAATACATGTGCTTCTTTCTTTTATTCTTGTGTGTCCTTTATTAAGGCATTCAGCAACAAAATCTTGTGTTATCTATAATAACCCCTGTATTGTTAAGTAGCGATGATTATAAACACTATTTTGCAACATCTGCATCAACTGCAAGGTGAAGTAAGTATAGCTGTGATTTTTACAGGTAACAAAGTCACAGGCACTACTATACTACTGAAGAATAACGTCTGCAGTCATAATTGAAGGGAAAACTATACTCTAAATTTTATTTTATTTCTTTTAAAGTTTATTTATTTTGAGAGAGAGAGAGAGAGAGAGAGAGCGAGAGTAAGTGGGGTGGGGGGCAGAGAGAGAGGGAGAGAGAGAATCCCCAGCAGGTTCCATGCTGTCAGTGCAGAGCCCAACGTGGGACTCCACCCCAGAAGACTATATTTTAATAACAGGTGAGTGAGGGGCACCTGGGTGGCTCAGTCAGTTAAGCATCCAACTCTTGATTTTGGCTCAGGTCATGATCTTACACTGGGAGATTGAGCCCCACGTCAGGCTCTGCACTGGGCATGGGACCTACTTAAGATCCTCTCTTTTGGGGCGCCTGGGTGGCGCAGTCGGTTAAGTGTCCGACTTCAGCCAGGTCACGATCTCGCGGTCCGTGAGTTCGAGCCCCGCGTCAGGCTCTGGGCTGATGGCTCGGAGCCTGGAGCCTGTTTCCGATTCTGTGCGTCCCTCTCTCTCTGCCCCTCCCCCGTTCATGCTCTGTCTCTCTCTGTCCCAAAAATAAATTAAAAAACGTTGAAAAAAAAAAAAAAAGATCCTCTCTTTTCCTCTGCCTCTACCCCTCTCCCCCACTCAAGCTCTCTCTCTCTCTTAAAACTAACTAAAATAACTAACTAACTAACTAAATAACTAAATAAATAAATAAATAAATAAAATGTGAATGAAAAATCAATATGTAATTTTTTCCCATCCAAGTTCATGGGTCCCCCGAATTCTATCCATAGATCCCCTGGAGGGGAGCAGTGGGCACCAGATTAAAACGCCTGTTTTAAAGTCCATCCTCCCTGCCCACCTCCTCATCTTCCTCACATCTAAATTTTATGAGTCTTCAAGTATCTGTTAGTGCCAACTATATAAGGGTAAGTAACCTTTAGCAATCAGGTTTTTACTCTCATGGCCCAGGCTCAATATCCTCACCAAAGTTACCAATGGTTCCCCAAATTTGAAGGTCTCTTCTCTATCTCCATATTGCTCCAAATTATTTCCTTTTTAGAATTTTCTCTTTCCTAGGCTTCTGCAGTATCCTTCTCTATGGCTACGCCTTGAGCTGCAAGTAAAAACTGAATCCAAATCAAACAGATTAAACCATAAGGAAAAATAGATCATACATTTTAAGAAGCGCAGATATGGGGTTGCTGTAGGGCTGATTAATGTCCTGGCTTAGCAATGTCATCTGGGACCCAGGGGCTTGGCATCTTTCTGCTCTACCAGCCTCAGCATGATGGCTTATCCTCAAGATGCTCTACCCTACATATTAAAGGACTATAGCAGGTCCAGGTGCCATACCCAAATGTGACAACGTGCAGCTGAAGAATAGAGTATGTCTCTTCCTGTCTGTCTATTTCTTTAAAAAAAAAATGTATGTTTATTTATTTTGAGAGAGAGGGAGCACGAGGAGGGTAGGGACAGTAGGGACAAAGAGAGGGGGGAGAGGGAGAATCCCAAGCAGGCTCTGCACTCTCAGTGCAGTGTCTGACATGGAGCTCGAACTCATGAACTGTGAGATCATGACCTGAGCTAAAGTCGGACGCCTAACCGACTGAACCACCCAGGCACTCCTCGTCCCCCCCCCCCCCCCCCCCGTCTATTTCTAATCAGGGAGGAGACCTTCCTCAGGAGCCCCCAGAAATCTTTCCTCACATCACATTGACCCGAATTGCATCATATGTCCCTTCCTAAATCAGTCCCTGGCAAGGAAATGGTGACGGCCATAATTGGCTTGGATTAATCAGGATTTATTGCCAAACCACTTGGAAGAAGGGTGGAATGCAGAACAAAACCGGGGGCTCTGCCAGAAGTGAACAGGCAATCAAACCTCACTGATACGCACCAGTTTTTCTTCTGCTTTTTGCTCGCTCCTTCATTTTTCTTTGAGATGCAGTCTTCCTACCCCTTAGGTGTTGTGTTCTATCAGGTTCTATCCCAGTCCTCTTGCAGGACCAGCCCACACCACAAAATCTCCCTGAGTGATCCTATTCACGCCTAGGGCTTGAACTGCCACTTGGGTATGGCTTGCTCTCCACCTAGAACTCACTCCTTGGCTCTAGGCCTGTGAATTCTCTGTTGCTTACTGAGCCCCAGCTCCACGTGAATATTCCCCTACTCAAACTCAGTTTGTGCATCCATGCACCCCCTGACTTCCTTGTGTCTCAGACAACAGCCCTACCTTCACCCAGTAATTGAAATCTGTCCTCTCAGAATCCTCCCTCTCCCTTACCCCCATTACATAATCAGCCATCTACAGAATCCTGTAGATTCTCTCCACTCAAGTGTCTCTAGAATCTGTCTCCTCCTCTCCATACTTGGGCAGGGCCCTGCTCGTTTCAGGCCTGGCTGATAACCTTGCCTCTTGCTTTACTCCGGCATACCTGTGTCACTGATGCCGGGCGGATCTTTCTCCACTCCTGTTCACCAACCTTCAGCAGCTTCCTATTTTGCAAGGCACATCCAGGTCTGGTCCCTGCTGACGTGTCCAGTTCACTACCCGACACTTTCCGCATTCACCCTGAACCCAACTTGCCATCTCTCACATCCAGCTCGCACACAAGCTCTACTTCCGCGCCATCAGCCCTCTCAACACAGACACATGTGAAGGCACATACACACCTTTTTTTCCCCCTCCACATATACTCAAAAATACTTTCATGTTTTGACAAAAACTTATTTATGTCACCTACCATGTGTTGGTCACCTTTCCATGCTGATGATAGCCCTACCTGATATTTTTTACAAATGACTCCTTTATGTTCCTTATTAGGGATCACTGTAATTTATTAAGAACACCTATACGTGCATCCTTGTCCATATGTCCTAGCCCATGTCCCTAGTTATAAGGGACTCAGGCAATTCCTGGAAGCAGAATGGCTGGGTCAAAGATTATGTGATTTTTACATATCAAGAGAACTGCCAGCTAACCCTCCAGAATGTATCCATTTAAACTACCACCAAAGGCATATAAAAATACTGTATAAAAGCACCCATTTGTCAGAACCCCCATCCACACTAGATATCTTTAAATTTTTGCTTGTCTAATATTTTGCCCTAAATCTGTATTTTTCTGATTACTAATGAGACTACTATTTTACATTTTTTAATTTATCATGAGCCATTTATTCCTTTTACCCATTTTTTAGTATTTGTTTTCTTCTTCCCCCCCTTTTTTATTAAGTAAACTCTACCCCCAAAATGGGGTTCAAACTCACAACCCCAAGATCAAGAGTCACATGCCTATTAACTAACCAAAATTTAAATAAAAGCTTGAAACAAAACAAAAAATAAATACATAAATAATAAATTGTAAAAGAGAAGAAACAAAGAGTCACATGCCCTACCAACTGAGCCAGCCCGACACCCTCTTGCTTGTTTTCTTCTTACTGGTTTGTCTGCCCTTCCGTTTTCTCCACCTGGCCAATTACTACCAAACTTTCAAGACTTAGGCCAGGCACCACCTCTTCCAAAAAGTTTTCTCCAATTCTTTGGCTTCTCCCAGTACCCACCCTCAAGTTAAGCCCCCCTACTCTGCACTCTCTGCTAACCTTGCTGTGTATTTATCTCTTCCACAAGGCCATGAACACCAAGGCTTGTTACCTCTACTTCTCCAGTTCACATTAGTGTGCCCCTGCATGGGATAGGTGCATAATCCAAGAAGGAAACAATGTGCAAATGATCCACAAACAGGATCACTTTTAGGCTTATTTCCTTTGTCCTGTTCCTTGAAAAAACAATTCAGAACAAAATAACCTGGTTTGTTCTATTTCATGACCAAAATGTGATTTTAACATAACTCCTTCATACAAAGAGCTTCAGCCCTTCACGTTCATTGTTTTAATTTTTCTTTGGCTTCATTTTGAAGGTGAAACCCCCTGGGGTCATAGGATCCCAGTCTCAAGACCTGAAGCTGCTCCAACTAGCTCTCTTCCTCCCAGTCCCTGACACACCCTCCTTTCCCTCCCTCATACCTCTGCCTCCTTACCTCCCCAACATACCTGTGCTTCTGGCATATCTGTACTCCTGCAGGCCAGGTGTCCAGGAAGACCAGAAATGAAGGTGCAGCCAAAATATTTCACTCAACCTGGAATATCAAATAAAGGCTTAGGACATTTAACAAACTTGTTAGTTTACAAATGCTGCATTTATTATCAGAGGCAGACCAAAGCCTCAGACAAAGGAATGCCACAACCCCACTACATTATCATAGCCTGGATCAGAGAACATGGAGCCAAGCAAATTGAACTCAGCACTCAATAATCAATCTCTGGGTAATGACCTCGAGCCCCTGGATCTGAAACCCATGAAAAAGACCATGGACCCAGTCCTGTTGCTCAATAGAAGGTAGGTCTGAAACCGAATCTGTAGGATCATGCCAAATAATACGAGGTCTTAATTTTTTGCAGTTTATTCAAAGGAACCACTTATTTTGCTTTTACCCTGAAAAAGATCTTTCATCTGTAGCAGCCGCCAAATTATACTTCAGTTCCCACTGCATCTAGCAGTAACCACAAGAGTGGCTAGTATGTGTTGAAGGTTTTCTATGAGTCTGGCACTGTGCTAGGTGCTGATGCATCACCTCATTGAACCAACACGGACTGGTCAGTTCTCAGCAGAAATGGAAAGCATAACCTGTTAATAACTGGGGGGGGGGGGGGATTTACGTTCAGCTCTATACATAAGCACATCTCCAACCCATTTCTACAGGTGAGGAGGAGCCCCCAGCTTGCCAGAGATGGCTTCTTTGAGGAAGCTTACCTTGCAATTTCTCCAATTCAGATCAATTCGCACGTTCTAACCTGTTTGTCCATAAACTGGGATTTGAAGGAAGTTTTCCCACTTCTGGGAGACCAGAAGGAGGAGCAAGGCACTATTATTAATCCTAAGAAAAGGTTGAAATTAAACTCCCTCATTTCACAAGAGTTCATAAACTGCTTCCAGTTTATTATTTTAAAGGAAGCAAACAGCCATTCCAGACTCACAAGGAGGGGAGGCCTGGCAAGTTTACTCTCATCTCTAAAGCCTCCCTCTTTACCTGGGCACTCAGAGAGGGGCCTAGTGAAGCCTCTGAAGACAGCCAGCCCTTAGGAGCAGTTCTGTCAGGGGAAGGGAGCCCCAGGGAGGAGCTCTGACCTTGCCTCAAACTTCAAGGGGAGCACCCAGACCCTCCCTGAAAAGGCGAGGCTGCCAGTCCTCCTGAGGGACATCCCTAACAGCCTGGCCCAAATGGAGGAAGCAGGCTGGGGGACTGGGGTAGGGTGAGGGGAGGGAAACTGAGCAGAGGCTTGGGAGGGGACAGGCATGGGGCAAGCCAGAGCCTTCTAAAGAAGCCCAGAGGATTCACGGCGGCCAGCCCTGGAAGGTGGCCATGTTCTCATAAAAAAAGAGAAAGTGATAGAGAAAAGAATACAAAAACCTTTGTCTGAGCATGACTCTTGCCAGTGGTGCCTCTGCCAGAGCCTCTGCAGCAGCTCCCAGAGAAAGCCCTCCAGACAGGGACAGACAGACAGCCCAATGGAGCAGAAGAGCAGCCAGAAGCCAGCCTGCATCAGAGTGGGGGTTTGGAATGTGCTGGCGCTGGGGGGCACCGCACCCACTCTTCAATAATTGGCTGGGAGACCACTGGCCATCCATATGGAAAAGATAAAGTGGATCCCTATCTTACAGCAGGCCTCCAAATAGGTTCCAGATGAACTAAAGACCTACAGAGTGTTTTGTTCGGGGCAAATTATGCTCAGAGACTAAGTTTGTCCTTGCCAATAATTTATTTAACACAGGTTCACTGTAAGAATTACAATTTATAATAATAATATTTCACAAGCCAATAGCATACAGGATGATGTCTCTTAACATGCCAATAAAGAAATAACATGTTCCAAATCAATGATAGATTAATTACATTATTGTTCCAGGTAAAAGGGAGATGGAATAAATAAAGTCCAATATTAGCTGAGGTGTACCTTTCTACAAGTCGGTTCTTGGGAGTGTCAGTCCTTCCAACTAAAAGCTGGGTATCAGCTGCCTGCTTAGGACCCTCACTGCTGGGGCACTTAGCTGGTGGGAGACGGAGCCAGTGTTGGCAGGCAAGGTAGGCTGCTCTGAAGATTATTACTGCAGGGACCGCTACACAGCTTGGACCACTGCCTATGAGGAGTAGCCTCACTAAGGCAGAAGCAGATGTCCCTTCTCTTCCTGAGACTGCTGCATGGTTTAACACCACTGCTAACACCAAGGCAGAAGCAGATGTCCCTTCTCTTCCTGAGACTGCTGCATGGTTTAACACCACTGCTAACACCAAGGTAGCCTTGCCATGGCAGCCACAGTCCGAGTAAGTGTCTCAAGATCCCCAGAGAGCTATTAGATCAGCAAAGAGTAGCCTTGTCCAGACCAAATGCTTTCGAGTTGCTGGTCATTCCTCTTAATTTTTATTTTATTTTTTTTTATTTTTTATTTTTTATTATTTTTTTTCAATATATGAAGTTTATTGTCAAATTGGTTTCCATACAACACCCAGTGCTCATCCCAAAAGGTGCCCTCCTCAATACCCATTCCTCTTAATTTTTAAAGTTTAAAAGTATACCACTGATGGACACCATGGCCGTTACTATGGTGTTGATGATATAATGGTCCTCATCACTCCAGGTGCTAGAGTTCGGTGAGAAAGTTCTAATATCCAACTTCAAAACAATTTCATGAAAACAAGTTCAAACCACAAACAACTTTGTCCAAAACAAGCTTTCAAAACATGGATTTGAAATCATAACAAGTCAGCACACAACACGGGGAACAAGCAAAACTACTATGAGGCTTCTGGAAGAAAACATAAAGGGACAGCTTTATGACACTGGGAAAGGGATGCTATCTTTAACAAGGTATAAAACATGCAAAACAGAAAGGAAAATAAGGATAACTGTCTACATTAAAATCTTCTGTAGGCCAAAAGACACCACATGCAAAGTATAAAGACAAGCCATAGACCAAGAGACAATATTTGCAACCCATACAACCAGGAAAAAAATCTGTGGAGTATCTTATTATGTCCAAAAGAAATAGACCAATAGAAAAATGGGCAAAAGATATGGGCAAGGTACTAACAACAGCAACAACAACAAATCAGATGAACTTCACTTGTGATCATAACTGGAAATTATAACCATGAGATCCCCTTGGGCATCCATGGGATGGACAAAAATTAAGATCTGACAATCCAAGTGTGTATGCAGGTTTAAGCAAATGAAAACTCCATTGCTGGTAAGGGTGTACAACCATCTAGGAAAAAACAGTGAAACCTTGTAAAGTTTGTAAACCTTCTAAAGAAGATGCACATGCCAGTGGTAGAGATATTCTCCTTCACGTTCACAAGTGACAAATCCTGTATTCACTCTATGTAACAGGGGATAAGTAGAAACAATCGAATCACCCTTGTGTGGAAATAGTATAAACTAATTTATTCATCCAATGAAACACTATAAAGCAGTTAAATATAAAGCATGTAGAAATAAATCTACATGCATCAGCATTGCTAAATCACAAAAATATAATGTAGGGTGAAAAAAGCAGGTTACAAAAGTATAGTATATATACTCTAATACCATTTATAGAAAATTTCAAAACAAAAAAATATATAATAAAAGTACAGAATCATGCTTGTATGTTTAAAACTTTGTAATTTAAAATAAAACAGAAACCACAATGAGATACCACTTCACACTCATTAAGATGGCTATTATTAAAAACCAAACCAAAACAAAACAAAGAACGTAACAAGTGTTGGTGAGGATGTGGAAAAATTGGAACCCCTGTGCACTACAGGTAGGAATGTAAAATAGTGCTGCCACAATAGAAAATGGTACCAGGGCGCCTGGGTGGCTCAGTGGGTTATCATCTGACTCTTGGTTTTGACTCAGGTCATGATCTCTGGGTTCATGGGTTTGAGTCCTGCATTGGGCTCTGCGTGGATGGTGAGGAGCCTGGTTGGGATTCTCTCTCCCTCTCTCTCTCTCTCTCTGCCCCTCTCATGCATGCATTCTCTCTCTCTTTCTCTCTCAAAATACAAAAGAAAGAAAATGGCACAGCAATTCCTCAAAAAATTAAACATAGAATTACCATATGATCCAGCAATTCTGCTTCTGGGTGTATACCGAGAATAATTGAAAGCAGGGACTCAAACTTATTTGTACACACCCATGTTCATGGCATAATTATTCACAACAGCCAACCCCAGCGTCCATCTACAGATGAATAGATAAACGCAAAATGTGGCATAAACATACAATGGAATATTATACATCCTTAAAAAGGAATGAAATTCTGGCACATGTTACAACATGGGAGTAACCTTGAGGACATTATGCAGTGAAATAAGGTAGACACAAAAGGACAAATACTATGCAATTCCATTTATATAAGATACCTGGTCAAAGTCATAGAGACAGGAAGTAGGATGTTGATGGGGATGGAGATGGAGAGTTATTATTTATGGTACAGGGTTCGGTTGGGAAGGTGAAGTTCTGGGGATGAATGATAGTGATGGTTGCGCAACAGTGTGAATGTACATTATGCCACAGAACTGTCCGATTAAAGAGGATTAAAATGGCAAATGTTATGTTAGGTATATTTAACTTAAAAATAGAAATTGAAAAAAAGACTGGCTTCAAGCCAGCCCCTCTACCCAGAAGAGCCGCCAAGCCGCTCACCCGTCTGTAGCACGCAGCTGACGCGATACACCTGGACCGCCCCTCCCCGCCCCCACGCTCGGGTCGCTACCCCGCAGCCCCAAAGAGTTTCACGGCGCAGGCGCGGTGCTGGGGTGGGTGGGCAGGAGGGGGCGTGGCCTCACACTGCGCCTGTGCCGAATTCCAGCTGTAACTGTAGTGGGGAAATCATGTCCAGGTTGGGCTCCCCGGCCCGGCGGCAGTGGGGAGGCCCGCACTGCACACGCGCAGACCGAGCACTCGCGTCAAAAGACGAAGAGAACGCGCGCTCCCCACGTCCCGCGAGCCCGGCTGCCAGGCGTTCGTCTCTGCCGTGACTCCCGCCGGGCAGGGCTGGCGCGCCCACGTCTGAAGAGCGATGCCCCGGGAGATCATCACCCTGCAGCTGGGCCAGTGCGGCAACCAGAGTGAGCGAGCGAGCGCCGGGCCCTTCCAGTCTCCGGTTCTGCCCCTTCGGGTCCCACCCAAGTGCTTGGCATCCTCTAGTCCCCCTTTCCCTTCCATGAAACCCCTGCCCTATTGCGCATGATGAACAAGGCCCCGATGGAGAGCCGCGCCTGGGCTGTGACAGCTCCCAGACCAGGTGTCTTGGGCCCAGCCTCTGAGTGTGACAGCCTCTGAGCCTAACCCTGGGCTGCTGAGGCCTTATGACTATCAGACCCAGGCATCTCTCCTCATCCCCCAGTTGGGTTCGAGTTCTGGAAACAACTGTGCGCTGAGCATGGTATCAGCCCCGAGGGCATCGTGGAGGAGTTCGCCACCGAGGGCACTGACCGCAAGGACGTCTTTTTCTACCAGGTGCTCCCAGCGACTTTGCCAGCCACCCCCCCTCCCCCGCACCCCCCACAGTGGCCCCAGGGGGCCTGAGGGAAGGGCAGTGGCTTGGTACCAGGAAACCCTCTGGGCAAAGGAGTCAGGGCGGCTGGCTTGAGGAGGGAGGACAGGCAGGAGCCAGAGTTGGGAGGATGGAGGACTGGGCCTTAGCTGACTGGACCACCCTGCTGGTCTCCCCTTGACAGGCAGACGATGAGCACTACATCCCCAGGGCCGTGCTGCTGGACCTGGAGCCCCGGGTGATCCACTCCATCCTCAACTCCCCCTATGCCAAGCTCTACAACCCAGAGAACATCTACCTGTCAGAGCATGGAGGAGGGGCTGGCAACAACTGGGCCAGTGGATTCTCGCAGGTATCTGGGTGGCCATCCCAGAAACCCTTGATGTTCCCTCCCTAGGGCAAGGCAGGCTCAGGCAGCCTGGGGATTTGACCAGACCGGATAGACAATAAATAAGAGACAAAGGGATACCCTGACAAGAGGGAGAGCCAGGGAGAGGTGTATGCAAGCTGCAAATCATTTGAAAAGTAGCTTTTTTGGGTTGAGGGTCACAGCTGAGGCTCTGTTTGAGGGTGGCAGTAGTGTCCCAGGGGGTGTTCTTGGTGCTGAAAAGAGGTACTCCCCAGAACCTTCATCCTTACCCTCACTTCCATGTCTCTCTATACAGGGTGAGAAAATCCATGAAGACATTTTTGATATCATAGACCGAGAAGCAGATGGAAGTGACAGCTTAGAGGTGAGGTTCAGCCCCACTGAAGGAAAAGAAAAGGCTGATAAGTGCTGGGGAAAGGTCGGGAGGTAGTCCGAACAGGTGGTGTGATGGGGGCAATTCTATTTAAAACTGATTTTTGGAGCATCATATGTGAGATATTAAGGTAAATAAGGTACAGAGGCTCCTGGGTGGCTCAGTCGACTGACTTGATATCTGCTCAGGTTATGATCTCATGGTTCGTGAGATTGAGCCCCAAGTCAGGCTCTGCACTAACAGCTCAGAGCCTGCTTGGGATTCTCCCTCTCTCCCTCTCTCTCTCTGCCCTTCCTCTACTTGCTATCTCTCAAAATAAGTAAATTAAAAAAAAAACATTTAAAAAGAAAGGTACAGGGGCACCTGGGTGGCTCAGTCATTGAGTGTCCTACTTCAGCTCAGGTCATGATCTCATGGTTCACGTGTTTGAAACCTGTGTCAGGCTCTGTGCTGACAGCTCAGAGCCAGGAGCCTGCTTCAGATCTCCCTCTCTCTCTGCCTCTCTCTCTCTCTCTCAAAAATAGATATTTAAAAACAAATTTTTTAAAGAAAGGTACAGTACTTGTCCTCAAAGAGATCCTAATGTGGATGGCATCAGCTCCTTAGGCATGAGTCTTCCTTCCCAAGGAGCCTCAGCCTGATGGACACAGAAGCAGCCTTGAGACAGGAGTGTGTTGGGAGTGGGGAATGAGACAAGCCTAAAGCCTCTTCCCCAGATCCCTGGAGACTGCCTCTCCCCATGCAGGGCTTTGTGCTGTGTCATTCCATTGCTGGGGGGACCGGTTCTGGCCTGGGTTCCTACCTTCTGGAACGACTGAATGACAGGTAACCCTGTGTTTGGGGAGAGGGCATTAGCCCTGGTTCCCTGGGTAAGGTCTTTCCTTTTTGTCACTTTTTTCTCTTGGACTGAACGGCTTGGCACTATTGCTTTGAGTCACTGGTAGAAATAGAGCCTGGCCATCCAGGGAACATCTAGGAAACAGTAACTTCCAGGAGGGGGTTTGCCTAGGGAGAGGAGGGACCTACAGGGTTTGGTGGGTGTGATGCTTTAGGTTTATCCTTTTTGGCTCCTGGGCTCTAAACACTCAGTTCTGCCCTCACCCGCCTTTTGTACAAAAGCTTGGTGGCACTTGGAAAGGAATGACCCTATTATCTCTAGAGAAGACCAAGGTGGGCAGTGATGGGAGTCCTTCCAGTTCACTGTCACCTTCCCCTTTCCCTCTTCTTCACCCCCAGGTATCCCAAGAAGCTGGTGCAGACATACTCAGTGTTTCCCAACCAGGACGAGATGAGCGATGTGGTGGTCCAGCCCTACAACTCCCTGCTCACGCTCAAGAGGCTGACCCAGAATGCAGACTGTGTGGTGAGTGCCCGAGAAAGGAGTGGGGGGGTGGGAGTGCTTTGCTCCACCTCCTCAAACCAGTGGGACATGTACACCCTGCCCTTCCCAAGCCCCTGCCCAGAGAACAGAGGACCAAATAAAGCCATACCTGGTGGCCCAAATTATGAAATAAGGACTTGACCCCAAGTTGCTCTCAACAAAGTGAATACCCCTGACATGTGTCCCCATTTAGCCTATTTAATGCCTACTCATGCTTAAATTCTCAGCCCAAGGGGCACTTTCATAGTAAAACCTTCTCTGACCACGCATTCAAGGTCAAATTCCTTCGTGCATATTTCAGGCTGTAACTGTACTTTTCTGTAGACCTGGTGAAGGGGACAGACCGTGCCTGTTTTACCCTCCATGGTGTCTCCAGAACCAGACACAGTGGATGGCACATGGAGACAATTTGTTTACAGGATGGTAGAAAAGTGTCTTGTGATGCCCCAGGGACAGTATTTTCCTTTTTAAGTTAACGCACTTCCTGGTTTTTAGAATTTAGAGGGGGTAAAGCTAATAACTTATCTCTCTGCCCCCTTTCTCCTCAAAAAGGTGCCGTGACCCTCTTCTGTCCCCCCAGGTGGTACTGGACAACACAGCCCTGAACCGGATCGCCACAGACCGCCTGCACATCCAGAACCCATCCTTCTCCCAGATCAACCAGCTGGTGAGCCCCTGCTCCTGGACTGGAAACCCTCCTTACTGGAGTGCCATCTGGGGAAGGGAGGCCCCGCCCCAGGCCAAGGCCCATGACCCGGCACCCCCGTCCCCAGGTGTCCACCATCATGTCAGCCAGCACCACCACCCTGCGCTACCCTGGCTACATGAACAACGACCTCATCGGCCTCATCGCCTCGCTCATCCCCACTCCTCGACTCCACTTCCTCATGACCGGCTACACCCCGCTCACCACGGACCAGTCGGTAGGAGCAGCCCCAGCAGGCCCTGCCCTAACCTTTCTGTCCCCCTGCTGCGCCCTCCAGGAGCCGCTCTTTGTAGCCCCAGAGGCTCTGTGCTCAGGGACAGGCACAGACTGTCCAGCTCCGTGCTGACTTGTTCTCCTCTTCCCTACACCCCTGGCTCCCTGTAGGGCCCGGGCTACGTGGGGTCTGCTGATGCTCCCGCACAGGGGCATGACCTTGCTGAGCTGAGGAGGGCTAAGATTCCTGGTCCTGCAGCCAAGGCTCAGTGTATACCTGAATCTCAAGATGCCTCCCAGAGAGACCATCCTAGCCTGAGTCTGATGGGGGTCAGCCATTGGACCGTGCCCTGAGTGCTGGCCTGGTCCCCGTGGCCCGCTCTCCCCTCAGGTGGCCAGCGTGAGGAAGACCACAGTCCTGGATGTCATGAGGCGGCTGCTGCAGCCCAAGAACGTGATGGTGTCCACGGGCCGGGATCGCCAGACCAACCATTGCTACATCGCCATCCTCAACATCATCCAGGGGGAGGTGGACCCCACCCAGGTAGGTGAGGCCCCTTCGTGCCACCCCCGGAACCCACAGGGGTAGAGGAGAGGCTACCACCACCACTGTTGTGTCCACCCCTCCCCGCTAGGTCCACAAGAGTCTGCAGAGGATCCGGGAGCGGAAGTTGGCCAACTTCATCCCCTGGGGCCCTGCCAGCATCCAGGTGGCCCTGTCAAGGAAGTCTCCCTACCTGCCTTCGGCCCACCGGGTCAGTGGGCTCATGATGGCCAACCACACCAGCATCTCCTCGGTGAGCCTAATCTCCTGGTCTTCTTTGGCCATTCAGTTCCAGTAGACACCCTTATCATTCTCCCCCATTCCATTCCAGCCCCTTATCATGCACTGGTTCCCATCCTGGAGATTTCTATCTCTTTCAGCTCTTTGAAAGTTCCTGCCAGCAGTATGACAAGCTGCGGAAGCGGGAGGCCTTCCTGGAGCAGTTCCGCAAGGAGGACATCTTCAAGGAGAACTTTGATGAGCTGGACACGTCCAGGGAGGTTGTGCAGGAACTCATCGACGAGTACCATGCAGCCACACGGCCAGACTACATCTCCTGGGGCGCCCAGGAGCAGTGACTTCCTCCCCACCACTTCCCCTGGACAGTATGCATAGTCCCCATTGTGCCTGGTCCCTGTGACCCAGATTCTTGTCACCAAAAACCTTCCTAGGTTTATCTCCAGCCCAGGAGCTGGTCCTACTTCCACCCTTCTCTGACCTGACCCTTGATATTGCTCATTTAGCTTGAATAAAGCAATAAAGCTTTGTCGTGAATACAGTCAGAGCTTGGTTGTGGATATAGTCAGGGCTTGGTCTGTGAATATAGGGGATGACCCATGCTCCCTCCCAGTTCCCAGGTATGTGGCCTTTATCTTAGTCCACTTAGTCCAGGTCTTAGTGTGGTCACTATTTCCACTGGCATACCTTGTCTAGAACCAGGCTGCTTTACTAGAGTCAGCCCTACTCTCAAGATTACAGAGGTTTACTGAGGTCTGCTATGTCCTCAGTGCCTACGCTCCTGCCCCAGGGTGGATCAATATTGCCCCAGCTTCTTCCGCTAGCGAAGAGGCTGTGGGGGCTAGAGAAGGAGGGCCTGCAGCATTCTGAGCAGGTCAGGAAAGCCAGAACTCTAGATTCCCAGTGCCCAAGGCTATCAGATCCTCAGGAACGCAACCCGATTCAAACTAACTTGATAAAGCGGAACAGAACTCGGGAGTAGGACTGAGCCCATCCCGATAAGGTATTATCTGTGCCAGAGAAGTTCTTGGGTCTGATCCTGCCCCAGGCTTCTCTCCATTCCAGGCCCAAAGCAGTAGGCACACAAAAGATGGACCCAACTAGGGCCCAGAAGCTGGACACCAGGGTAGGAACTGGGTAGTGCCAGTCCTGATGACTCACTGCCTTCCGGCCTTAGAGACGCCAGGAGGCCACCCCTATGCCACTCAATGGAGAAGCAAGGGTGAGTAATTGCCAGCCTCCAAAACTGCCCTCTTGCCTGCCCCACCCACCACCCTGTGGCAGCATGCTGGCTAAGAGGAGGTTAAATCCAGAAGGTCAAGGAGGGTGGAGCCCTGTGGTGTCCAGACTCCCTTCAGTGCTGGTAAAAGCCCACAGTGTGGGCGTCCCCAGAGGTGGAGCTCTGAGCTCTGGGGACTCTAACTTGTCCCACTGACAACACTCCCACAGGAAGGGTTTGTGTAAATAAGGATTTTTTTTTTTCTTTTTGCTTCTCTTCTACAAATAAATTAAGAAACAAACTAGAAAATTGTCTGCACCCATTGCAGCCCTTGGGTGTGGTGTGTGCCCTGTCCCTGCAGGGCCAAAAGGGTCCACGGTTCCCTCAAATCTCAGAGCAGTCCAGGTCCAGGCTGGAGGCAGAAGGGAGGTCGTGACCTCTTGGCAGGCTCAGTCCTGCAGCTGCCCCAAACAGCCAGACTGTCCCTGGGGCTCGTCCAGGCCCGGGTGCTGGCTGGGAGGGGAGGTGTCTGGCAGGTCTTGGCATGGAGGAGAAGGGCTGCGGCAGGGCCTCTCGGGGGAGGGACTGGGCAAATAGGCATTCACCAGCTGCATGATCTCTTCCACCTAAGAGAAGGCAGAGGTCAGAGTGCAGTAGGGGCCACTGGGTTCTCCTTTGTCTCATCCTCCACCCAGGCTCCTTACCAGGGCCTTACTAGAGCTGCCCCCTACGACCTTTCCTTCCTCATCACCGCTCTCTCCCTCACTCACTATGTGCCAGTCACACTGGTGTCTTTCTGCTTCTCAAAGATGCTAAGTGGATTGTCATCTCAAGGCCTTTACACTTGGAATATCTTCTACCTGGAATGCTGTTCCCCCAGGTCTTCCTGTGGCTAGCTTAAAGGTCACTTTGAGTATCCTTTCCTGACTGTCCTACCTAATGCTATGACCCCCCTCCAGTCACTTCCTGTCACACTACCCTTCCCTTGGTAGCGTTTATCACTTTCTTATATGGTTTTTGATTCCTTGTTCAGTGTCTGACACTCCTGCTCTAATTAATATCAGCTCCTTGAGCCTCTCTTTGATCACAGGTGGATCCCCGGTGCCTAGAACTGTATCTGCCCCATGCTCAGTGTTTAATAAAATGTTTCTTGACATCCTTTCCTTTCCTTCCACCTTCCACACCCTCTTTCTACTCACCTGGGGACTCTGCAGGAGGAGCTGGCTCTCTCCCACCCTCAGTGCCAGGGTGTGGGGGCCCATCAGTTGGCAGGCGGCCACATGGCCATAGCTGACACAGTGGATGGGCTCTGTCTCACCTGGCCGGGAGAGGGACATGGCCTTGGCTCCCAAGCCCAGGCATAGCTTCTGTGGAGTGCCCCCACCAGGCTCCTATGGACAGACAGGCAGAGTCAGGGTGGAAGGAGGGAACCCTGTAGCATTAATTTTGGTGGGGGGAGATGGCTGTGAGCAGGGAGTTTCCCAGTCCCCTCTATGATCCACATTGCATGGAGGGGCTTAAGGCTCTGGAGAGGTGAGAACCCAAGGGCCAGGGAGTGACTCCTGGGATTTGGGAGGGGCAGCTGTGCTGGGTGTCAGGAGTGACTTGACCCACAGTGGGGCTTGTGGCTCTGGGGCAAAGGTGTAGGGCTTGGGCCGCCAGAGTCCCCTCTCCCTTCTCCCCCTCACCGTGCTCAGCTCCAGAACGTCATACCGAGCAGCGCCGAACCCTGGACACTGCGCCGCCAGAGCCAGGTAGGCAGCCATGGCCTCAGCTCGGCCCATGCCCCGTAGCCGCTTCCAGCCGCCCAGCACAGCGGCCGCCGTGCCGGCGCCACTTCCTCCCTCGCGGGCCACGCTTCCCGCCGTGCTGCCGGCCCCGCCGCCGCGCCGGGTCCTCTCCGCCCGCCTCTTGGCCAGGCCCGGACTCCAGATTGCCCCGGCCAGCAGGGCGGCGGAGGGAGGAGGCCTGGGGACTGGGCGGGGAGGGTCTTCACGTGGCGGGGCGGGGGGCGGCAGCAGGCGGTCCAGGGGCGGCAGGGGCTCCCTGGGGGAGAAGTCTCGGTGCAGGCTCTGCAGACGCAGCGCCGCCAGGGCGCGCAGCGTGTCTTCGGGCGGGGGCGGCCGGCCGCGGAGCAGCAGAGCGTGAGCCTAAGAGGAGGCAGTGGGTGTCAACGTGGCAGCGGCGGCGAAGTCACCTCGGGGTGCAAAATCCGAGGTCTGGGTTCAAGTAAAGCCTCCCGCGAGGTTGCCATAACTATGAAATGAGACGGCCCAGAAAGGGAGGGGTTCAGGCCCGCGAGTCTTGGGGGGGGGGGAGGGGCGTGAACGCTGGAGATCCTCACCTGCTCAAAGAGGAAAGGCAGTTCGTGACCGTCTGGGGACAGCCCCTCTGGGTGCAGAGGCCCGTGAAGACGCAGGCATAGTCTCCAACCAGAGTCCGTCGAATCATCCAGCCCGGCTTCCTCCGCTGCCAAACTAAAGAAGAGATAAGGACTCGGTGTGAGGCAGAAGCGAGACTCCCCTAGGCGCTGGCCGGAGGCGGGACCAAACGGGGGGGGGGGGCGGAGCCAGAAGTTTGGGACGCCTTGAAGCCAAACAGCAAACTGCCCGAGGGCAGGCTCCATGTGTGAACCAGCAAACGTTACCGTGCAGGGCAAATGGCCAGGGCTTCATAAAAGTTTGCTCAGGGATTGACCAGAGCTGAGAGGCTGATGGGTTAACGGAGAGCGGGGCTGGGGCTGGACATTTACTTCTCAAACCTGGTGAGCACGTCGGCCACGAGAGTGCTCCCAGCCAGGGCTCGCTCCTGGGCCCCTCGCTGCTCATACAGCGCGAATGCGTTCCGGCTACGGGCCAAGCCCAGCCGTCCCACGAGCTCTCGAGCAACCTGGATGGGAGAAGGCATGAGGGGAAGGTCAGACCGCGCAGGGGTCTTGCCATCTGGAGGGTTCTTTCAGCTCTCTCAGTCCCTCCATACACATCCCTGACTCAAATGATGAATCTCAGGCTTGGGCAAACCTAGGGCCCGGGAACCAGGAGAGCCAGGCATGGGAAGCTGGGGTGGGGGGAGGGGGGGGGCGGGAAGGGTTGTGGTTTCAGGGGTCTTTTCTGGCCTTGCCTCCCCCGCTGTGGTGTGAGAGTCTATGGCCACAGGGCAGGCACCAGCCCCCGGACAGTGCACGGTGCACAACAGCTCCTGTCGTCGGCTCAACGCTGAAATCTCTGCCAGAGAAGGCACCAGCTCCCGGCCGCGCGTCCGGCCCAGCGCTTTCCGGATGAAGCGCGCATATTCCGCCAGTTCTGTGTCCGGGAGCGCCTGCTCGGTCCTGGGGTAGGGAAAACCCGAGGATCGGTGCTCGGAGAGCTTACCTTCTCCCCCTTCCTTTCGCCCTCTTATTTTATCGTTTCTTTCATCTAATCGGTTCCCTTCCTTCCAACTCTAAGTTCCTTGAAGGCAGCGACCCTCTCTCTTCTGGATCTACCCTTGGCGCACCACGTGGATCTGAATTACTTTCTAAGGCCCTGACAGCTTGCTCCTCACTGCCCCCTCCCACTTCCCAAAGTCTCCACGATCCTCCTTCCTCCTTCGGGTTGGAATCCAAAATCCAGCCTCATTCCGCTTTGCAACTGGCTGCCTCAGCCCCGAGGAAAAGCAGCCTTTAGTAATTCCTCTGCCCAAAGGGGGCGCCTTTTGTAATTCCTCCCACCGAAAGTGGGATCAGATCTTTAATTCCCACAGAGACGGTGTACATATTAGCAGCGGTCAAGTCTCTTCCCTTCGCTGGGCCTAAATTCTCCCTCCACCAAACAATTTGGCAAGGCCTGTCATTCTCTCCCAGCCCTGTCAGCTCCCTTGCCTTGGCCTTACCCCACCCCTCCCCTCTCACCTTTCCAGATGCCCCAGGAGGTGCCCCCTCACAGCTCCCCCAGGCCGGAAGGTGCAGCTCATGCAGGTGAGGAGCTGCCAGTACCGAAGGGCTGCGGGGTCTTGGGTAGCTGGGGGCCCAGGGGGGCCTGCGGGGCCCGAGGTCTGCTTAGCCAGCTGCAGGAAGAGCTCGTCGCGGAGCGCAGGCAGGTCCCGGCAGGTTTGGAGCACACCCTGCATCAGGGGCCCGGGGCGCCGCGCCCCCTCCAGCGCCTGCAGCGCCAGGAACAGCCGCACCGCCTCCTCGCGCAAGGGTGCGTAGCCCGGACCTGTGGGAGGGTGGGGGTGGAGGGACGGTTTGGAGAGGGGACACAGAGCTGGGCCCTGGAAGGAAGGCATGAACCAGGGAAAGGTCAGAGGGAATATAAGGGGACAGGGGATGGCAAGGAGGGGAGAGTTCGAACGACAGGAAGAGTGAAGGGAAAGCAATGGTCCCCACAGAGCCAAGCTCTCAACCCCTACCTCCCAGGTATCTCCACCTCGGGATCCACTGAGGCTGCTCTCTGAGTTTGTGAGCTACAGGGGTTGACTAAAAGAAATAGGCTCAAACCCCAGATTCTGCAATTGGGCACTAAGAGCCATCACCATGAACTAGAAAACAGGCTGGACTGGGAGTCCTGAAACAAGGGTTTGTCTCCCAGCCCTCCTTAATCTTCTAGCTTTAGGGCCTGACTAGTCACTCTTCCTTTTGGGGAAGAGGTGTAGCTGAATGAGGCCAGCACATTGTCCCAAAGTTCTGGCCTGTCCAGCAGTTGTAAAGGCGGTATGACTTGGTCTTAAGAGTATACTGAAAAATAGGACAGAGAGTGTAAAAACTCATGAAGGAATATCAGTAGGCAGAATGAGACCCACAGGGAAGGTGGTCAAAGGGAGCCTCTTTTCCTGTGCTGGCTTCCCTCTCCTCCACCTTGGGTATCAGTTTGGTCAGCTTCTATTTTCACCTTCATCCTTGGAAAAGTGAGGGGCTAGGTTTGCTTTGGACTTCTAAGTCCCCGTCAAGTGAGGCATTCAGATTCCCCATCCAAGGGACTTGGGCCATGGCACCACTCACCTGGGGCGCTGACACCGTAGGGCAGGGGCAGGAGTGGAGCGTACAAGGCCCCACTGGTGTGCCTCAGAATTGGGTTCCGTCGGTAAATAAGGGCCACAGCTTCCGGATCCCCGCAACTCTCCTAGAAGTTAAGGAGTCACAGGGATGGGAAAGGGGGCTCTCCATGAACTCAGACAGCTTCTGGATTCACCACCCTCCTCTTTCTCGACGAAGTCCCTTCTTTCACACCTGAATGTCCCTAAGCAGCAGCTGGGTAGGGGTCTCCAGTGGTGCCTTGGAGGCGATCACTTCTCGCAACGCCACCCCCCAGCGCTCCGCCTCAGCCTGGCGCGGGGAGCAGAGCCGGATGCTGTGCTTCCGGCCAGACACGGTCACTGACCACAGACCTGGGGAAAAAGAGCCCGCGGAGGGCGATTAGGGCCGGCGGGGCTGCTGCCCAGGGAGGTACAAGAGTCCCCACGAAGTCTCACCGGTCTCTTTGGGTCGGCGCTCCGGGCCGGTCACCGAACACAAGCTGGTGAGCACGAGGCTCCCGAGGCGCCGCGCCCCCTTCCCGCTGCTGCTGAACTGATCCAGGGAGTCCCTGGTGAGCACGAACCAGGCCCGGCGCGGGGGCAACCAGGGCCGCGCCCCTCCTCCGCGGGGCTCTCGGTACAGCCAACCTGGAGGGCAGAAGAGGGAAGGAAAGGAGGTGAGTAGGAGAAGACACTATCCCCTGGAGGGTTGGGATTGGGGCTTCCAGAGTGCATGAGGTGGGTCCCCACCTTTCACCACGACGTCCGGGTCCTCCTCCGGCGGCCCCTTCTCTGGGATGAGACTTCGCGTCTCCTCCCAGCTCTGCAGCCTGGGCCAGAGGGGAGGGAGGGTTGGGCGAGGCTGTCGGTCCTGCACCCCGCCTCCAGGGGGCTCCTCAGTCGGGGCTCCCCAGACTGCAAGCGCCGGGACACCCCTCCCCCAGGCTGTGGGAACTGCTGGGCCGTTCTGACCTCGCACCAGAAATAGCCCAGACCCCCCCCCCTTTCTCCCCGCGCCCCCAGTCGGACCGCCCCCCCGGGACCCCGGCCAAACCACAGCGTCCGGCGTAAGGCCTCTCCCTTATTGCACAACTGCGGGAGGGCAGACGGCGAGGATTGGGGTCCCGGGAACGGGCTGGGGTCTCCAGACCACGAGACTCAGGGCCGAGCTCACCTGTCAGAGGCTGGCCCGCTCCTCACCGGCTGAGTCAGCGTCACGTCCAAGGGGCCCTGGGGAAACAGGCGGGGGCAGCCCTCAGGATCAGAGCCGTCATCGCAGGATGCCGGTGGCTTCTGCCCCCAGGACAGCGCTGCTCAGGGAATTGAGGAATCAAGGAGTAGGGTCATGACTGTGAGGGAGTGAGTAGAAGCTGAAGGTCGCCCCTTCTTCCAGTCTGTACAGAACTGCCCGAGCTAAGAAGCGAAGCCTCCCGCCTTGTCTCCGTTTCCCTTTGAAGACTTAAATCAGGGCGGGATACAGTGGAAAGAACACTGTGCAGGGAGTGGGGAGACCTGGGTTCTAGTAACAGCCTGACCACTAACTCGAATCACTAACTGGCTGTGGAACCTTCACAAGTCGGCAGAGCCTTTGGGCCTTGGCTTCCCCATCTTTGAAAAGAGAGAGGTGGGTGAAGTTTCTTCTTGCTGGAAGTCACCCCCTCCTCCTCATTTTCCCTTCATTGGCTGGCAGGCAGGCAGGTGGTGGGCACAGAAGTGGATGAAGGGAAGAAGGACTTTTTCAGTATAGGGCTTTCTCCAAGAACTACTTTTGCCCTTCCATAGACACCCCTCAGACTCAATGGTAAGCAGACCCTCCCCCTTTGCTGGGGCTCAGGAAGGGCAGGCTGGAAAATGGCACAGGCTCTCCGGGGGAGATGCAGCTCAGGATTTTGCCCTTCTCCCCCTTGTCCTGGAACTTCAACTGTAGACTGGGGTCTGAGAGAGGCCAAAATCCGTCCAGGAGCCAGGTCAGGCAGGAACGGTGCCATCGTCCCTTTGCTCCCACACTGCTAAGGCCAGGAGGGGGAGGTGGGGGAGGCAGGGACACCTGTCCCCAAGCTCAGTGGAGGGGGGTGGAGGTGGAGCATGAGGGAGGCAATGGTGTGGTTCATACTGCCGACCCTGTCCAGGCTGGAAGCTTGGGGACGCCTGGGTCCTGTGCCTTCCTGAGTGACAGATCAACCTATTTTCTGGAGGGTCTAAAAGGAGTTCTTAGCCACACCACCACGGGGGCAGGTGCTGACCACTCTCTTAGACCAACTCCCCTAATCGCCGTCCCCTGCTTCCCTCCCTCCACCCCCCTCTATATTTATCCGCCCTCCGCCTCCGCCAGGTGCTGGCGCCGGCCCCAGCGGCGCAGCCCGCCCCACCCGGGCACCGAGCCACCGGGCCTGCTGGGGACCCCTGAGTGGGGGATGGGAGCCTGACCCAGACCATAGCACACGGGAGTCTGGTTGCCGGTGTGCCGGGGAATCGGGGAGGGGACGTCATGAATTGGAGGTCTTCCAGACCAACGAGCCTCAGTTTCCCCACGGGGAGATTCCACAAAACCGGGGAGCCGTGTCCCTCACCATCCCCTCCGAAATTCCCCAGGAGCCTCACCAGGGAGGGCCGAGAGTTCTGTCTTGAGTGGCAGGGTAATGACGATGGGTCCTCGAAGAGCGGTCGCCCCCAGCTCCCTGTCCGTGGGGTCCCTGCCACGGCCCCCAATCTGAGGATGCCTTCTCCCCCTCTCCCACGTCCCCGCGGCGGGAGCTCCGGCATCTGGCCCCAGCACTCAGCGCTCACAAACTGGGAGCGGAGCGGACCCAGGCGTCCGAGCCGCCCAGCCGGCCTCGCCACATTCCTCGGCGCTGGCGGAGGCGGAAGGAGACGGGATGGGACGCGGGCCCGGCGGGGAAGGGAGAGGCAGGGCCAGGTCGGGCCACGCGTGACGCCTCCCCTGCCTCAGGGCCCCTAGCAGGTGGACAGCGCCCAGCATGAGGCTCGAGACCCACAGGCACATCCCCAGTAGGACTGTTCCTTGAGCTCCGGGGGGGGGGGGGGCTCCTGGCCCCCAGGCAAAAACCTCTCCCATGTCCCCGGTCCGCCAAGAGCACGCCGTTTGGCTGGAGTCTGGAGCAGGATCAGACGTGACGGCTGGTTTTGGTGAGAGGGATTGAGACAAGACTCCAAACCCCCCGGGACTTACCCTCCCGCCGCCCGCTGGACTCGGGGTCCGCAGCTCAAAGGTCTCCTCGTCCTCGTCCTCGTCCCCGTCCCCGCTAAGCTCGCCGTCCCCGTAGTCCCGGTGCAGAAGAGTAAAGCCTCGACGGCAGCAGAGGAGCCACCACAATCCCCCGGGGAGAGGCATCCGGGCGAGCAGCCGGGGGATGGGGGCTCGGGCAGCCGGGCCGAGCTGCAGGGGGTCGGAGAAACTGGCGGGGCTCCGACCCGAGCGAGGGAATGATGCAGCGGGAGGAGGGGAAGAGAGAAGGGGACAAGGAGGAGGCAGTGTCAGACGCTGGGGTGCAAGGGGTCTCTTGCTAGCGCCTGCGGGGTCTGGGTGTCTGCGCCCCCAGAGGGGGAGGGGGAAAGCGTCCAGGGCTGGTGGGGGAGCAGTGTCCGGAGCTGGGAAGTAGTGTCCGTTGTAGTGTCCAGCCCTGTGGGGGGCAGTGTCCGGTGCAGTGTCCGAGGTGGGCAGTTGTCCAAGCTCCAGGGAGGGTCGTGTCCGGTAGAGTGTCCGGTGGCCGGGGCCCGGGCCGCGCGCGCTGCGCTCCCTGCAGCCCCGGGACTGGCGCGCTAGGGGCGCGAGCACAGCTCTGGGACCCCGCCTCCCCAACCCCCTCCCCTCCGACGGCCCCCCCCCTTTCCCTCTTCTTTCTCTCCTCCCTTCTTTACAGGGCAGGGTGCAGTTTTCGTCACAGCCTCCCCTGACCAATCCCTGTGCCTGGCGCCGGGCGCGGCCACCAATCAGACCACTGAAACCGCGGCGGGTTGCATCATGTGCCCCTGGCTTGGTGACAGCCGGGAGGAGCAGAGGAATAAGGAGGGAGGGGGCTGTGCGATGTTAGCCACGCCCCTGTCTCTGAGGTCGGACTCGGAGTGCTAGTGATGTCACGGAAGCCCGCCTTCATGCCCGTTTTTAACTCTTGGCTCACCAACCAAGAGATTAAAAACCCTCTCGAGGAGCTTTATAGAAGGAAGGGCATAGGGCATGAAGGAAGGTCCCGACTGCTGCCCTCTGAAACCCTGTCTCGTCTCAGGGTCCCTGAGAAAGGAACGAGACTTAGCTACCTGCGCCAGGCTCAGCTCTAGACGCAGCTAGCTCTCCGCCCCTGGATAGAGTAGTCCAATTCCTTGATGTGAGTCGCTTTAAAAATTAAGGTGACTCGGGAATTAAGAGACTCGGGAAAGTGAAGACCTAGGTCGGAAATGAAATCTAATTTAGAGCGCACAGCTCACTGAACTCCAGTGGGGAGAGTGACTTAAGATTCAAGGGAATTCTGTGGTCTTCGAAGAGTGGAGGCCTCTTGGGGTGAATAGCCTGGAGTTCTATGTCGGAAGGGGTTAAGCCAGGCGCTAAACGGCCGGGGCGGGGCGGGGCCGCGAACGGGGCGGGGCCAGGGCGACCGCGGGCGCGCGCGTGCGTTGCTGACTCAGCGGCGATTCCCGCGGTCTCCGGTGGAGGGTTCCAGGTTGGCCCCCAGCGACTGGCTTGTGGGACCTTCGGAAGATCGGCGCCATCTCCGGGCCTTCCCTGGATCCTGGCCCCTAGTGGAGGTGGCTCTTGGTCTCAGCCGCCGGAGGCTCTAGGAAGGAAGGCTAGCCTGAGCTGGGCGGGGCGGGACAGGGCGGGGACGTCAGGCCAGCGCCTCCCTTGAGACCTCCCTGCCACACCCGCCCTTCTTGCCCGGGGTCCCCAGACTCCTGGCTGGAGTGGTAGGGGCAGCTTTGCTGACCGGATATTAAACTGCGAGCCTTGTCGCACGTGAACACCATCCTGCCTATCGTGCTTGTGTAAAACAAAGACCAGGAATCAATGCGACCGTCTCTAGAGGCTATCTATCCCCGTCTTGTCCTCACCCCGGATGACAGTGACCAGCACTGAGATTTCCTAGGGATGGAGACATTCAAACCATATACTCGCTTCCCTGTCTAGATCCCGGGTCTTTGCAGGAAAGTTCTTTCCGATGTCTAACCTCTCTCTTTCCGGCACGCTCAGTGCATTTCCTCTGACCCCGTCCCCAGGGAAGATGGAGAATGGCAGTCACCCCCACCCCCACCACACCCATGATAACGACTCTGGAAATTTTCAATTTGGAATTCTCTCCTTGGTTTTTCTCCAAGGTGAAAAACTCCGGCTCAACTTTTTAAATAACCTTTTTCTTTCCGCCACAGAACTTTAGAAGGGACTGTAAAGTGGTAATCTAATCCAAAAGCCCACCCAAAACGGAAATCTCCTGCCCATTGTCCCTACCCCCACACCAGGCACAGGCACACACAGTCCCCAACAGCCTTAGCCTGAACATTCCAGAGGCCAGGAACCCGGTACTTCATAAGGCAGCCATTACTGGATAGCACTGTGGTTGTTAGAAAGCTCGTCCTTATGCTACTTTAAGAGGAACCCCAGCCCCTCGTTGCCTGGCAGCTTTCCCACCTCACCTCTTGTTCACAGAGACCTGGTGAAGGTGGAGGGAGTGTCAGTGCCTAGAGCTTCAGCAGGCTCAGCAGCCCTGCACCCCCACCCAGATTCTCAGCGCCTTCCACTCAGAGCCAAGCGCACTGAGGGGGAGGGGGAACCCACCGGTTCTGCCCTGCTACAAATCACTTCCAAGTCGGTGACTCAAAAATAGTAACAGTTGTTGGGTTGTATCTCATTTCCATGTTATCAATTTAATGTGGCAAAGTACAGAAGCAATTCCTTTAGGTCCCTACCTCCTTCTCAGGGTCTCCCCACCTACTCCCCTTTCCCACTACCCTCCCTGGAATCATTTCCTCAGCCCGCCCTCTCCCCTTGATTCGCAGCCCTAGTAGTCCCAGGAGGAGACACTGTGGGTCTCAGTGGGAGCCGAACAGGAAGAGAGGCGGGGCCGGCGGGGGCAGCGGCCCCGGGGGCGAGGCCCTGGGCTGCAGCTCCCACCCCGCAGCAGCCTCCGCAGGTCCTGGCGGAATCGCAGGCCCAAAAAGGCGTAGAGTACGGGGTTGAGGCCGCAGCGGGCCAGGGCCAACCCTCCGGTCACGAGCAGTGCCAGATCCTTGCGCTTGCTGGCAGGGCAGCTCCGCTCGCGGGCAGCCAGTAGGTCGGCCGTATCCAGTAGCAGGGCGAGACTGTAGGGCAGCTGCAGGACCACGAAGGCCGCCACCAGGGCCACCACGACGCGCAGCGCACGCCGGCGCTCGGGCCCCCTGGCGGCCAGCAGCGTGCGGCCCAGGAGCGCATAGCAGGCGGCCATGACGCCCAGCGGCAGCGCGAAGCCCAGGACCACCTGCGCCACGGCGCTTGCCCCCTTCACCGTCTGCGCGAGGCCCTCGGGAAAGATGAGACGGCAGCGCCGCTGGCCTTCCCGCTGCCCATCCTGGCTGAAAAGGAGAGCAGGCAGCGCGAGAAGCAGCGACAGCAGCCATACGATGGCTGAGACCACGTGTGCGCGGCCTGGCGCAGAGGGCCTCGGTCCAGCGGGGAGGGCCCGCGCGATGGCCACATAGCGGTCGGCGCTGATACAGGCCAGGAAGAGGAAGCCAGCGTGGAAGGAGGCCGAGTAGAGGCCCGAGATGGCGCGGCAGGTGGCACTTCCCAGACTCCAGCCCTGCAGAGCCCCGGCTGCGGCGAACGGCAGGGTTAGGGCCAGCAGAAGGTCGGCCAGGGCCAGCTGGAGCAGGTGGGCAGAAGTGGGCGAACGGACAGCACGTCGGGCTGCCAGGTGGGTGGCCAGGACCAGGCCATTGCCGGCCAGACCCAGTGCAGCCACTGCCAGGGAGACACTGGGTTGGAAGGCCCGACTGAAGGCCTGGACATCCGCCTTGTAGCAGAGTTCTGGCAATGGCTCAGCTGAGTATGCCTCCTCATCATACCCAGAGTAGGGGCTCCAGGAGACCTGGGGAGGTCAAAATGAGAGGAGAGACCTTATGAGACACCTCCCACACACCTCCCCTTCCCACACATACCTTCCAAGCTGGGAGCTTCTGTGTGACCGTTGTGCAGAGGGAGAAGATACAAACTCTTCTCCAAACTCTTCCTAGCACACCCTCCCAACAGGTCTTGGCTTCCACTGCACCCCTCCTGCCTCTGCATCCAGCTTCCTGGCTGACCTTGACCTGTCTGTATCTCAGTTGCCTAATATGTAGTGTTGAGATTAGAAACCCTGACCAGCCCAAGCGGCAGAGTTGTTTGAAATAAGGAAGAGGTCATGGATGTGAAGCACCTGGGCTCTCCATGAGCCAAGGTTTCTGTCACTAATAGATCTTGGGGATTCAGTTCTGTTTGCAGCGCCCTCTCCTGGAGGAACACCCACATTCAGGCTTTGCCTCAGGGCTGGTCCCTGGACTCCAGGCATGGTGTGGAGAGGGTTTCTAATGTCTTTTTTCCTTTCTCCCCTCCCTGCCCCATCTCTACCTCCAGTACAGGTACACTGAACGACTCATGGCAAGGCGGGGGGTCTCAAGGGTTGGGCCTCGGGTTTTCTGGTCTCGGTTGCAACCTGGGACCTCTAGGTTCAGCTCACTATTCCCCTCAGTCCAGTCTCAAACCCCAACCCCAGCCTCACATCACCAGCCCCATCTATCTGGAAGGTCCTGATCCCAGATGGCTCCAGGCATCCTGGATGGGTCATAGCATGGCAGAAGCTTGTTACCAAGTGGGGAATCCCATCCCTTTGCCTTATCCTCCCTCTCTATAACCCTTCCTCCCTGCCCCCACTCCCACCTGTTCTGCAGGCTCCGTCCCCATCTCTGGCTACACGGGTTTCTGAGGTATAGCCACTAGGGAGAGAAGTTAAGCTAGTGGGACAGGAAGGAAGGGGCGGGGAGAGGGGCCAAGAGGGCGGTGGGGATAGGGTCTGTGAGCCCTTTTTACCTAACTTTCCCATTCCACCCTCTATTTTTTTTTTTTCTTTTTTACCCTGCCAGTAGAAAAAGAATGGGTTTTTGGAATACCATTTGCTAGCTACTTGTGTGATCTTGAGCACGTTTACCTCTTTGAGCCTCAGGCTTTTCATCTGTAAAGTGGAGTAAGGTAAAAATGCTGAGTTGACAGGGTAATGAGAGTGCCTAGCACGGGTGTTTGGGGGCACGATTTGCCTTCAGAAAATGTTAGATTCTTTTACTTACTTATCTCCCCATCTCCAGGTAGCCACCCCCCCACCCCACCCCCCACCCCCCGCTTTTCTGGGATTTTTGAGGACCTCTCAGCTGGCCCTAGCCTTCCTTCCCCCATCTCTGCGGCCACAGTCCCTGCCAGCCTCGGGTTATTCAGGGTATTTCCCAGCGTCTGGAGGCTCTCTACCCCCGCCCTTTCGCAGCAGGGCTGAGGCGCGCGCTTGCGCGGGGTCCGGGAAAGCGGCGCGTGCCGGGAGAGAGAGGCTGGGGAAGGGGGGAGGTGAGAGGAGAGAGGGTGGGAAGGAGAGAGAGACCAGCGGAGAACCAGGAACGACAGAGAGAAGGGAGAAGGGTTGGGGGAGAGAGAGGACAGAGCGAGGAGTGGGTTAGGAGAAGAGACGGCGATCCGCTGCGAACCCCAGAAGGAGATTGGGGAGCCCAAGCTGGAACTGGAGCCCTACCCGGAACCGGGCACTGGGAGGCGGCCGCCGAGACCCATCAGCCCTGCACCATGTGTCTCCGGCTCTTCTGCATCCTGCTTGCCGCGGTCTCAGGAACCCAGGGCTGGGGCTACTGTGAGTGCCGGGCGCAGGTGCAAGCAGGGTTGGGCCGGGGAGTCCAAAGCCTGCAGGGCGGGTCTAGCCGCATTGCGGCTAGGTGGTCGCGGGTCCCTTCCCGGCCGGCGCGCGCTCGCTCATTCCCATCCTTTCCTGCCTCTCCCCCGCGCTCCGCAATGCAGCTCCGAGGCTGGCGCGCGCTCCCGGGGTGGTGCTGGGCTCGGAGGAGCCGAGGCTCGAGTCGGCCCGGGGTGGGGATTTGGGACTGGGATCCAAGCGGAAGTTGGTCCTGGGTTTGAGGGTTGGAGATAAGGGTGGTACTGGTGACCCGGCCAGGGTTAAGGTTTTGTTAGGGGCTGAGGCTGGGCTTGGAGCTGGCCCAGGGGCTAGGATTTGGGGCTGGGGTGGATTTTGAGGCTGAGATCCAAGCAGGAGTTGGTGACCCTGATTGATGCTGAGGTTGGACATGGAGCTGGTGATGTTGGTAGGACTGGTGATGTTGGGACCAAGGCCTGGATTGGGGTTGGTGAGGGTTGGGGGTGCTGATGAGTGGGATTGATGATAAGGCTGGGGCTGGATTGGTGCCTTGGGCTGACTCAGGTTCTATAAGATGCTGAGGCTTGGGGTTGTGTTTGGGAGAGTACTAAGCCTGGGCTGGTACCAGAACAGTCACAGAGCTAGGGAAGGTCTGGCTTAGTGAACCCCCCAGGAGGAGAAGGCAGCTTCCCCGGAGTGTGCAGCTGTTGCTGCAGCCCAGATTGGGTAGATGGCTTAAGTTAGGGCTGGGCTGGCCGCTGGGGGACAGAGAAGGAGGAACTCCAGTTGCTCTGTGTGCGCGGCCTTTGGAAGGACCTGGGAGGGGTCGCCCTGATCAAAATGTCCGTTCCCCCAACCCAGACGGCTGTGACGAGGAGCTGGTCGGGCCTCTGTACGCACGCTCCTTGGGCGCCTCCTCCTACTACGGGCTCTTCACTGCGCCTCGATTTGCCCGGCTGCACGGTGAGTGAGGCTCCGCCCCAAGGCGTGGTGGGGCACTCTGGAGGGCTAGGGATGAAGGGAGAGCCGGGGGTGAAAGCCCTTGCCTCTTCTATAGGCATAAGCGGATGGTCTCCCCGAATTGGGGACCCGAATCCTTGGCTCCAGATCGACTTAATGAAGAAGCACCGGATCCGAGCTGTGGCCACCCAGGGTTCATTTAACTCGTGGGACTGGGTCACGCGTTACATGCTGCTCTACGGGGACCGAGTGGATAGCTGGACGCCGTTCTACCAGCAAGGGCACAACGCGGTATTCCAGGCCCCCTGTGCACACACTTGGAGAACCTCCTCAACTCTGCAACCTGGGCTGGGCACTAGCTTGGGGGAAGTGGAGGAGGAGGTGGTGTGGACACAGATGAGGAGCAGTGACTTCCAATCAGGGGGTTCAGTTCATAGGGACGGTCAGTTCGCCATGTGTGCGAGACATTCTCAGATGACAGGGTTTAACATACTTTAGGGTAAAATCTGGGAGAGCTTCTTGAAGGAGGTGACATCTGAGTTGGGCTCTGAGGAAATAATAGGATGGTGGGAGAGGACATTTTACGCTAAGGCACCTGTTTTCCTAAAGCCATGAGGGCCGAGGAAATCAAGGAGAGTTTGCTTTCTGGAAGTCTAGATTGGCTGGGTGTGGCAGCTGTGGGCTGGGAGGCTGTGGAGAAACGAAGTAGAAAGTGGGGACCTGGTCTCTCCTCTCGCCTTCTCTCTCAGACCTTTTTCGGTAACGTGAACGAGTCCGCGGTAGTGCGCCACGACCTGCACTATCACTTCACCGCGCGCTACATCCGCATCGTGCCACTGGCTTGGAACCCGCGCGGCAAGATCGGCCTGAGGCTCGGCCTCTACGGCTGCCCTTACAGTAAGGATGCGGAGGCCGTGGCGGAGCTCCTGGGAGAGTCTTCCCGGTCCTCGGCCCACCTACTGTCCTTTGCGCAGAGTCCGACGTGCTCTATTTCGACGGCGACGATGCCATCTCATACCGCTTCCCGCGAGGGGTCAGCCGGAGCCTTTGGGATGTGTTCGCCTTCAGCTTCAAGACGGAAGAGAAGGACGGGCTCCTGCTGCACGCGGAGGGCGTCCAGGGCGACTACGTGACATTGGAGCTGCAGGGGGCGCACTTGCTGCTGCACATGAGCCTGGGTGAGTTCAGCCACCCGGGGTGCGACCCCGGAGGCTCTGCTGCCACGCCCCTCGCTGCACCGCCTACGCGAAGCCGCGCCCACTCCCGATCTGGCCTTTCCTTACTGTTTGGATCAACCCGCCTTCTTCGTGCAGAATTTGGCATTAGCAAAACACTGGACTCCGAGTCAGGAGATCTGGATTCCAGTCTCAGCTCCACTACCCGTGGTGCGACCTTGAACAAGGCACTTACCCAGTTTCTTCATTGTAGAAACCTTATATATACTACAAGTACATATACATATAAACCCAAAGAATTGTTATTTTGTATCTCATTAGCCTTTATAACATCCATATGATGAGGGAGAAGCAGCGATCATGCCCCAAGTTTTACTGATTGGAAAACAAAGGCTCAGAGAAGTTAAATGACTTACCCTAAGTCACATATTCGCCAATGGCCACCGCTCCATCCCAAGCTAAAGTCCAGTCTCTATATGCCCACCCTCCCTGGCTGCCCTGGGCCCTGTGCAAACTCTCTGTGCTCCTGGCTGCTGCTTCACCTGGGGGCTAAGCATCTCCACCTGGGGGTTCTCCAGGTTGTAGGTCTGACCCTGCTCTCCCTCCCTCCCCCCCCCCACTCCCCACCCCCCTAGGCAGCAGCCCTATCCAGCCAAGGCCCGGTCACACCACAGTGAGTGCTGGTGGCGTCCTCAATGATCAACACTGGCATTACGTTCGTGTGGACCGATTTGGCCGAGAAGCAAATCTCACCCTGGATGGCTACGTGCAGCGATTTGTGCTCAATGGAGACTTTGAGAGACTGAACCTGGACAACGAGGTGAGCAGAGTGGTTCATTCAGTTGAGTAGGGTGCTGTCAGTGCGGGGACAGTACTTTTCTCCACCAGAGGTAGGACCTTGCTTTCTGGTTCTTGAATATCCTAGCAGCTCTTGGCAGACCTGCGGCCCATAGGCCTAGGTTTTTGTCACTGTTGTTGCTGTTAACAGGCAGATTTCCTGGGCACAACCCCAGAACTACTGACATGGGAATTGAAAATCTGGGTTTGGGGGATCAGGCAAGATGAGAAAATTGCCCTGTTGGATTGCTTAACTCTGTGGAGTTGGTAAAGACCGTGGTTTGGATCTGCAGATAAAGAATCCCAGACAGGTTAATTGACTTACTCAAGGGCACGCAGCCAATTTGTGGCAGAGTCAGGGCTAGAACCCAAGTCTGGGGAAGTCCAGCGAACTTCCAGCTTTAATACTGATGATACTGGGGAAATGGATATTTCCAGTCTTCTATAAAGCCAGGCCCAGAGCCCGGGAAAGTGTGGGGCGGAAGAGCATGGGCACAGGCTCACACACCCAGGGAGCCTCACCACCCCCACCCTGCCCCGCAGATGTTCATCGGGGGTCTAGTGGGCGCTGCACAGAAGAACCTTGCCTATCGTCATAATTTCCGCGGCTGCATAGAAAACATAATCTTCAACCGAGTCAACATCGCAGACCTGGCCGTGCGGCGCCATTCGAGGATCACCTTTGAGGCCAGTGGGCAGGGGGGATCAGGGAGGACGGGACATCAAAGCTGCTTGGAAAGCAAAGAGGTGGAGCAGGAAGAGATCTTGAGAATCAGATAAAAGCCGAGGATCCCTCTCTCCCCTGCCACATCCTCAAGTGGGGGCATCACCGACTCACAGGAGGTGAAAGGCCACCCCTCCCTAACCCCCAGTTATGAAGCTGTGGTCTGGCCCAACCACATCCTCAATTAATGCTTGAGGAAAAACAAGTGCAGAGACCGGAGTGGCTTGGCCAGAGATCACACAGTTGTGCAGTGGTTGAGTAGGGACTTGAACCCAGGGCTGTTTTGGTGTGACCCCACACCCCAACTCTGCAGCGGGCATTCTAATGTCGCTGCCTGGAAGCCAGCAGGAAATTGCCTCTCCGAGCTGGAAGGAAGGGAAGGAGGTGGTCCCCCTGAAGACGGCGTAGATCAGCGTTAGCCAATGGAGAGCCTTGAGGGCAGACTTGGTTGGAAACTCCGCCCCCCTCCACAGCTGGATATGTTTGTCGGGGGTGAGGTCTTACCCCCTCCCTTCCCCCACACACTTCGAGGGAGTGCCTCAGAAGGGTCTTAGACCAGTATGAAAATTGAATCCCAGCGGAGGCAGATGTCTTCCATTCTCTCCGGTGCTGATGGATCCTTACTTTCACCCTCAGGGTAAGGTGGCCTTCCGTTGCCTGGACCCGGTTCCTCACCCCATCAACTTCGGAGGGCCTCACAACTTCGTGCAAGTGCCTGGCTTCCCGCGCCGTGGCCGCTTGGCAGTCTCCTTTCGCTTCCGGACCTGGGATCTCACAGGGCTGCTACTTTTCTCCCGCCTGGGGGACGGGCTGGGCCACGTGGAGCTGCTGCTCAGTGAAGGGCAGGTCAACGTGTCCATCGCGCAGACTGGCCGAAAGAAGCTTCAGTTTGCCGCTGGTGAGGGGCAGAGGGTGGGGGGAGGCGCCAGGAGGCCAGAGGAGGGCAGAGGAGGGGCAAGTGTGGGCCTGCACGGAGGACTTTGCTTCTTGGAGAGGGGTGAGGGAGGGAAGGGAGCAGAGCAGGAGGACCCTGGGCCCTGGGAGAAGGTGGGAGTGGATGGTGGCAGGGAGTCAGATCTGAGGAGCTAAGGGTGCTGGGAGAAGCAGGAAAGCTGAGAGTCCTGGTACCCTCTAGTTCCAGGGGAGGCTTGGGAGTTGTTTGTTAATTCATTTACAACTTTACAGACTGCATCAGCTGCTAGGGTTAGTGAAGACAGACATTCAAAAATGTCACACTCAGTGTGATAAGTGTTAATAATGGAGGGCACATAGGCACAGAGTGGGGTTGTTGCTTCCCCACTAAAGACACTTCTCTCAGAGTTTGGAGCTTTCCTCAGCCACACCATCCTCTTCTCCCATCCAGGGTACCGCCTGAATGATGGCTTTTGGCACGAGGTGAATTTTGCAGCACAGGAGAACCATGCAGTCATCAGCATTGATGATGTGGAGGGGGCAGAGGTCAGGGTCTCATACCCCCTGCTGATCCGGACTGGCACCTCATACTTCTTTGGGGGTAAGTGGGAGCCAACCTGGCCAGACTCCTATCTCTGGGTGGGAAGGCCCCACCAAAGTCCCCTCAGGTGGGGCCACATGGAGCGTTTTGTGGGGATAAATCCCTCTTTTCCCTCTGGTGCCTTGGAGACTGGAAGGCCATTGCCATTGTCTATTGGCCCCCTTCCTTCCTTCATGTCTGGCTTTCCCTTGGCATCTCCCTGGGGGAGGGTCTCTGGGGTCTCCCCTGGGGAGGGCCTCACAGGGGTGGTTGCTCCAGGTTGTCCCAAACCAGCCAGTCGATCGGGATGCCACTCCAACCAGACGGCGTTCCATGGCTGCATGGAGCTGCTCAAGGTGGATGGTCAACTGGTCAACCTGACTCTGGTGGAGGGCCGGCGGCTTGGATACTATGCTGAGGTCCTCTTTGACACATGTGGCATCACTGATAGGTATCCAGAAGCCCCTCTCCCTACAAGAGGTGACCCCTGCAAAGCCCCCTTCTGTAGTCTCCCCATGGGAGTGGCCATTCTCAATAATCTCCCTTCTCCTGGTCCCAGGTCCTCAGTCTCCCACCTGGAGATGATTCCTCCTTGACTTGTTATCTTAACCTCTTGTCCTCCTTTACCTAATCCTTCCATTAAAGTGACACAAGCTCAGAATGGAAATGAAGCATCTGTTCTTGGCCCTAGGGGGTTTTCTTCTGGAGGGGGGTGGTGGGAGAGGGGGCCAGTAGAGGGTGAAGAGTCCTTGAGCCCCAAGGACTCATACACCAGCACTTAGGCTTCTACGAGGCTGGTTCTGGTGCTCTCAGGAGCCTGGAGTGAAGCTGGTAGGGATCAGACCCCATTCTCACACTCACAGTAAGGTGCCTGCCCTTCGTGCTGGCCCTCTTCCCTAGGTGTAGCCCTAACATGTGTGAGCATGACGGACGCTGCTACCAGTCCTGGGATGACTTCATCTGCTATTGTGAACTGACAGGCTACAAGGGGGAGACCTGCCACCAACGTAAGCGCAGTGGGGGATGGGGGAGACTCAGGGGCAGGGGAGGCCAAGGGGTTGCTGGGGATCATGAGGCTGCTGGAGACGGTAGGACTGGCACTCCTAGCCCTCTGACCCCATAAATGCCCTTTGCCCACCCCCCGACCTACCAGCTCTGTATAAGGAATCTTGTGAGGCTTATCGGCTCAGTGGGAAAACTTCTGGAAACTTCACCATTGATCCTGATGGCAGTGGTCCCCTGAAGCCATTTGTAGTGTACTGTGATATCCGAGGTAAGTGGCTCTGATGAGTGGTGAAGGGGGCAGTTGACAAGGCTGTGTGGGGGTGTGGGGAAAACAGGGGGTTGAAGGGGGGACAGGGGCCAGCAAGATCAAACTGTGGTAGGGGTAAAGGATGGCAGAGGGGAAAGGGGACACTCAGGAATTTGTAATCCAGCCTTGCTGATAAATTCCAGCTTCCTGATCCATTCCAGCTGTCCAGCTGTCACATCTCCAGCCGACAGTGGGCTGGAACGGAGCTGCTGGTCACATTTATTGGCTCTGACTAGCAGCAGCAGTGGTGGAGGTAGGGAGATGGGTAGAGAATGCCCATCTTGAGCCAAAGCTCTGTCCATTCCCCTCCCCCAGAGAACCGGGCATGGACAGTTGTGCGGCATGACAGGCTGTGGACAACTCGGGTGACAGGTTCTAGCATGGAGCGGCCATTCCTGGGGGCCATCCAGTACTGGAATGCATCCTGGGAGGAAGTCAGTGCCCTGGCCAATGCTTCCCAGCACTGTGAACAGTGGATCGAGTTCTCCTGCTACAATTCCCGGCTGCTCAACACTGCTGGTGAGGGCCAGGGTCACCGAGGGTGAGGTGCAGAGCTCGGGGAGCGACCCGTGGGGACTTGGGAGGAGAGAACCAGAAGTTTCAGCTAGAGCCCTCGAACATTCAAGCGAGGATCGGGGCTGCTTGGAAAGGCGAGAGAGGAACCCAGGGGCTAATGGAGGGATGGGGCCTAGAAACTGCCTGCACGTCTTCCCCAGGAGGCTACCCCTACAGCTTTTGGATTGGCCGAAATGAGGAGCAGCACTTCTACTGGGGAGGCTCACAGCCTGGGATCCAGCGCTGTGCCTGCGGTCTGGACCGGAGCTGTGTGGACCCCGCTCTGCACTGTAACTGTGATGCTGACCAGCCCCAGTGGTGAGGGGCGAAGGGACAGGGCATTCAGGATTCCAGGGGCAGCGGAGCAGCAGGGGCTGAACCACTGCATCCTGCCCCCACAGGAGAACCGACAAGGGACTGCTGACCTTTGTGGACCATTTGCCCGTCACTCAGGTGGTGGTGGGGGATACGAACCGCTCCAATTCTGAGGCCCAGTTCTTCCTGAGGCCTCTGCGCTGCTACGGCGATCGTGAGTGGCAGACCCCTTTTGTGTGCCCTCCCGGGCTTGGCTCTCCGGTTTCCAAAATTTAGGACACCTGGCCCACTGTGGGTCTCTAGGACATACTGCCAGACACCCAGCTCCTGCTGTGATATGACCCCCATCCGTGTGGTTCCCCTGTACCTTATTCTCTTTCGCTATACCTGTTTCTCCCCCCCCCCCCCCGCCCCCACCTTGGACACCCCTAGCTGTCCCCGTTTGCCCTACCTTCTCCCACACCACCCAAGGCTCCCTGTTCCACTCTCCAACCTCCCTGATCCAGCCTTCTTCCTTCTGGTTTTATAGGAAATTCCTGGAACACCATCTCCTTCCACACTGGGGCTGCTCTGCGCTTTCCCCCCATCCGTGCCAACCACAGCCTTGATGTCTCCTTCTACTTCAGGACCTCGGCTCCCTCAGGAGTCTTCCTAGAGAACATGGGGGGCCCTTACTGCCAGTGGCGCCGACCTTACGTGCGGGTGGAACTCAACAGTGAGCAGGCAGACATCAGGAGGGATGTGGGCTAGATGAAGATCTCGGGGGGGGGATATGGGGTGGGCAGAGGCTGGGGGAAGGGACAAGGGCAGATGCCCCTCGAAAGGCAGCATGGAAAGGGCTTTAGATAACTGTAGGGTCCAGACCAAGCTCTGTTTTGGTAGCTGGCTTTGTGAACTTAGGCACTGTCTTCACCTCTCGGGGCCTTAGGCCCCTTGTGAATAAGGCAGCTGGACTCCTGAGGGGTTTCCGACATGACTAGCTATGCTTCTAACCTCAGAAATGGGGGTGTAAGGAACTCAGAAACCAGGGGTGTAAGGTTTCAAGGAGTTTATGGGTTTTGTCCCGGGCCGTAGACTAATTGGAGGGACATTCAAGGAGCTCCAGAGAGTGAAGAAGAGAGGTGGTCTGGGGTAAGGGATCTGTGAGGTCTGAGTCCTTTCTCCCCACCCCACTGCATTGTCCAGCGTCCCGGGATGTGGTCTTCGCCTTTGACGTGGGCAATGGGGATGAGAACCTGACCGTACACTCCGATGACTTTGAATTCAACGACGATGAGTGGCACCTGGTCCGGGCGGAGATCAATGTGAAGCAGGCCCGGCTCCGTGTTGATCACCGGCCTTGGGTGCTGCGGCCTATGCCCCTGCAGACCTATATCTGGCTGGAGTACGACCAGCCCCTTTATGTTGGTAAGAAGCAGCCCCGAGGCGGGTCTGAAGCTTCCTTTACCTTCCCACCCCCTCCCAACCGTTCTTGTTTCCAGGAGCCCCATGTCTTAGATCCTGATCCCCTCTGCTACGGCGTGACCCAAAGGCTCACCTTTCCTCTCTAGGCCATGGATTTTATCCTATTATTACATTCCCCTTGGCTCCCTTCCAGACCCCAGTACTTATCCCTGTCTCTGGCTTGACACCCTTTTTTTGACCTGCCCACCCTTCTCAGGATCTGCAGAGCTTAAGAGGCGCCCCTTCGTGGGTTGCTTGAGGGCTATGCGTCTGAATGGAGTGACTCTAAACCTGGAAGGTCGTGCCAACGCCTCGGAGGGTACCTCACCCAACTGCACAGGCCATTGCGCCCACCCCCGGTTCCCCTGTTTCCACGGAGGCCGCTGTGTGGAGCGTTACAGCTACTACACGTGTGACTGTGACCTCACGGCTTTTGACGGGCCATACTGCAACCACGGTCAGTGCAGCTGCTTGTGCGAGACTAGGGAGCCACAGGGCACAATGGGACATAGGGAGGGCAGGGAAGGACGGAGAGAGCAGAGTCAGCGACAGGGAAAACTAGAGTTGTCCTTGGGTTCCTGAGCTCTCATCCAGGGCGTCAGGCAGCTGAAGATCCTGGATGACTCCAAGTCATAAAGTGGGGCCAAGAAGGGATGGTTCAGCTAGCTGGTACTAAAAGAACTTAAAAGCAACAAGCAAATAACTTCCCCATCTTCCCACTGTCACTAAGTTACCGCAGGTTACCCCTCTTGCAAGCATAGTCACCTCAGGCTGCGCGATGCCCTCCTTGGCCATTTCCTGTGCTCCTAAAACATGTCTACAGCCTGGCTCTTGGTTAAGGCAAGCCTTGACATTCACCATAGCAAGATTCTGCACATACACCCAGACTGCATCCTTCCTAAGCCTGGTCTAGGAGGATGCACGCGCAGGTAGGTTAACGGTGAGAGGTATCTGGTGGTGCAGGAAGACACAGGAACTCCGATCAGCTGAGGACCTTTGGTCTCAGTGTGGAAGTGTGAGTAGTGGGGCGCCTGGCTGGCTCAGGTGGAAGAGCATTCGACTCTTGATCTTGGGGTTGTGAGTTTGAGCCCCACGTTGGGTGTAGCGATTACTTAAAAATAAACTTAAAAAAAAAGTAAGTGTGAGTGGTGGCGAGTGTACCAGATGGGGTCATGATACCTCGATTCTTTTTTTTTTTTAATGTTTATTTATTTTTGAGAGGGACAGGATGTGAGCAGGGGAGGGGCAGAGAGAAAGGGAGACACAGAATCCGAAGCAGGCTCCAGGCTCTGAGCTGTCAGCACAGAGCCCGATGTGGGGCTCGAATGCACAAACTGTGAGATCATGACCTGAGCCAAAGTTGGACGTTTAACCTACCGAGCCACCCAGGCACCCCATGATACCTTGATTCTAATCTTGGCTCTCCATAGACTGCTTGCCCTTACGGAAGTCACTAGCCATTCCTGTGCCTCAGTTTCCCCATCTGTAAAATGCGGGGGTTGCGTTAGATGATCTTTCCCATTTCTCACAGTTTTAAGATTTCCCTTCTGTGACATAGAGGCTCAAGGGGACAGAAGAGTGAAGTTCTGACAGTGTGCGGTGGTTCGAGGGCAAGTTCCAGGGTGGGTGTGCAGATGGCGTAGTGTCTGAATCCCTGACCTCATAACCCTCCGCCTTCAGATATCGGAGGTTTCTTTGAGCCCGGCACCTGGATGCGCTACAACCTCCAGTCAGCGCTGCGCTCGGCCGCCCGGGAGTTCTCCCACATGCTCAGCCGGCCGGTGCCCGGCTACGAGCCTGGCTACATCCCCGGCTATGACACCCCTGGCTACGTGCCTGGCTACCATGGCCCTGGCTACCGTCTGCCGGACTACCCCCGGCCCGGCCGGCCCGTGCCCGGTTACCGTGGGCCTGTCTACAATGTCACTGGTGAGGAGGTGTCCTTCAGCTTCAGCACTGACTCCGCCCCTGCGGTCCTGCTCTACGTCAGCTCCTTTGTGCGGGACTACATGGCCGTGCTCATCAAGGAAGATGGTAAGCTCGCATAGGCTGTCCCTCGGCTCCCTCTGCGTGCAGGGCGCCCTTCACTTTCACGCCTGTTGGTTCACTAGTAGAAGGACCCAAGCATTCTCAGAAGATGGGGGCTGGGGCGCCTGGGTGGCCCGGTCTGTTAAGCATCAGACTTTGGCACAGGTCACCATCTCATGGTTCGTGAGTTTGATCCCGGGGTCGGGCTCTGTGCTGACAGCTCAGAGCCTAAAGCCTGCTTCTGATTCTGTGTCTCCCTTTCTCTCTGCCCCTCTCCTGCACATGCTCTGTCTCTCTCTCTCTCTCTCAAAAATAAATAAACATTGGGGCGCCTGGGTGGCTCAGTCGGTTAAGCATCCGTCTTCGGTTCAGGTCATGATCGCATGGTTGGTGGGTTCGAGCCCCATGTCGGGCTCTGTGCTGATAGTTCGGAGCCTGGAGCCTGCTTCCGATTCTGTGTCTCCCTCTCTCTCTGCCCCTCCCCCACTCCTGCTCTATTTCTGTCTCCAAAATAAACATAAAAAAATTAAAAATAAATAAACATTTAAATAATTAAAAAAAAAAAGGTGGGGGCTGTGGGAGCCAAGAGGAGACTCCCTTTGTCCTCCCCATCCCACAGGGACCCTGCAGCTGCGGTATCAGCTGGGCACCAGCCCCTACGTGTACCAGCTGACCACGAAGCCGGTCACAGATGGCCAGCCACACAGCATCAACATCACCCGGGTCTACCGCAACCTCTTCATCCAGGTGCGTGTGGAGGGAGGTGGACGAGGGAGGTGAGCCGACTCAGATCGTAACCTCGTGATGGTGCCCAGGAAAATGTCAAAGAGTTAGCATGAGTAGAGCACATCGCAATGTACAGAGGATTGTCATGGGTATTACTACCTCATGCAACCCTCACAACTCCGGGAGGTGGTTCGGGTGGGCAGGAGTTCTTATCACGTCTGCTTTATAAATCAGTAAATGGGTTCAGAAAGTAAAGGGGTTTTCCACAAAGTCAAGCCACTGGTAGCTTTAAAGACGGCTCAGAACGAGGCCATTGGGTTTTTAATATGAAATCCTTCATCCGGGCCCAGGGGTTGTCCAGCCAGGACTAGGCCGGGACTCACCACCAGTGTGGACAGAACAGGACTTCCTGCGTGGTCTCGGCCTCGTCGGCCTCTGGTTCTCCCTCCCTCAGCTCCTCTCCCTCCCCCTCAGGTGGACTACTTCCCACTGACGGAACAGAAGTTCTCACTGTTGGTGGACAGCCAGCTGGACTCACCCAAGGCCTTGTATCTAGGGCGTGTGATGGGTGAGGCGTGGGTGCCATCATGTTTGGGCTAAGGAGTTACGGGTGAGGCCCCCGGAGCCTAGAGAGCGAGGGACCTGGGAAGGGCTGGGAAGGCGGCGATAACAAGGCGCAGGAACCCTGCAGACGGCGAGATGGGTGAGAGGGGCCAGGCTATGGGTGGTCCCAGCCCCTCTCCTTCTGGGCCGGCCTCTCCCTCAGAGACGGGAGTAATTGACCCGGAGATCCAGCGCTACAACACACCGGGTTTCTCGGGCTGCCTGTCTGGTGTTCGATTCAACAACGTGGCCCCTCTGAAGACCCACTTCCGAACCCCTCGACCCATGACCGCCGAGCTAGCTGAGGCCCTCCGAGTTCAGGGAGACCTGTCGGAATCTAACTGCGGAGCCATGCCCCGTCTTTTCTCAGAGGTGCCGCCTGAGCTGGATCCCTGGTATCTGCCCCCGGGTACGTCCAGGGCACATGGAGGAGGGAGGGCAGTGAGGGACGGCAGGGAAGGGAAACGATTCTTTACAAGGAGGGGGTTTCTCCTAACTGGCGCTCTCTCCTCTCCAGACTTCCCGTACTACCACGACGAGGGATGGGTTGCCATACTTTTAGGCTGTGAGTAGCGTGATCACTACCCTGACCTCCTAATTCTACCCTCGGTCAGCATTCCCTTCCCCGTATCCCCAGGGCTGAGGGGTGGCGAAGGCACTCAGTGCGGGGTGGTGCAAACAAGGATGAGCCGGGCTGTGCTGACGGTAGTATGGCATTGAGTTGGAGATTTTTATTTTTTTTAATGTTCATTTATTTTTGAGAGCGAGTGAGCACGAGTGGGGGAGAGGTGGGGTGGGGGTGGGGGGAGACAGAGGATCCGAAGCGGGCTCCGCGTTGACAGCGGCTAGCCCGATGTGGGGCTTGAACTCACAAACCCTGAGATCATGACCTAAGCCGAAGCCCGACGCTCAGGCGCCCCCAAGCTGGAGATTTTTAAATGTTTGAGGACGCTACAGACTTTTAGTTGAAATGAAATATTAAAAGGGGGCTATGGCTAAGGGATGAGGAAATGGGGGTGCAGTAACACGTAGAGAGGTGAGAAATGGATAACAGGAATTCAGACCCTCCAGGCACTTGGGAATGGCCTGACACGATCGAACGGCAGCCAGGCACACGTGTATTCTTTTGGCCCAAAGCATACACACATTCAGACCTGCCCTGAACTCTTCCTTTTTTTTTTTCAGTTTTGGTGGCCTTCCTGCTGCTGGGGCTGGTGGGGATGTTGGTGCTCTTCTACCTGCAAAATCATCGCTACAAGGGCTCCTACCACACCAATGAGCCCAAGGCCACCCATGATTACCACCCTGGCAGCAAACCTCCCCTACCTACTTCAGGCTCTGCCCAGGCCCCAGCCCCTACACCGGCTTCCACCCCAGCCCCAGCCCCAGCCCCAGCCCCAGCCCCAGCCCCAGCCCCTGGCTCCCGGGACCAAAATCTCCCCCAGATCCTGGAGGAGTCCAGGTCTGAATGAATCAGGAAAAGGGCTTTAGGGACCACGTCCATCTCCTCTGAGTTCCCCAATTCCTGCCTCTCCCCACCCTGTCAGGGACATTTGGCTCCTCTTAGCAGGTTCTGCTCATCCAGAGGATGCCCCTCCTGCCAAGTTTGGTGGGCAGAGCTACAGATGGGACCAAAGAGAGTGGCCGAGCCTCACTGCCTAAACCAATGCCCTCCCCGTCCCCGCTTCCCCAGGCTCCTGGTTGTTTGTCTGCCCCGAAGGAGAAGCTCCATGGGGTTGAGACAGGCCCTCCCTGCCATCCCTGTCCCAGCTGCTGCCAGGGATTAATGACAGAGTGCAAGAGAGATTAACTGCTTCCCTTCAAGTATTCAATCTCAGCAGGGACAGATGTGTGGGATTGCAGGGATGCACAGGGCATGGGGGGAGGAGGCTGCTAAATTACATCCCCTAGCCTCCCCCCTGCCCTGCAGAATGCCTTCCATCTGCTTCCACTCAGTTGGGGGTTAGGGAGGGCTTCATTGCTGTCCCCCATCCTCTCTTTTTTGTTTTTTACGGAGACCGAGAGGCCTCGGTTTTAGCACCTTAGTACCTCCGCTGCTTCACATGCTTTAGCCAAAGCCATAAAAACAACTTGCAATGTAGAGAGAATAATGCAGATGCCAGTGCATTAGCCTGCCCTCTATTGTTCCTCCCTCTTCCAAGATATGCAATAGCCTTGGTGCCTGTCCAAAGGCTTGGCCCCCTCTCCAGTGCATGAGGAGCCCTCTTTCCTCCGCTCAGAGATGCTGCTTCGTTTGCCCAGGAGGTCATGTTCTTTATATATATTTTTTGTTGCAAAGTCTCTCTCTAGAGAAACTCTATATACTACTCTAATTTTTTAATTATCAGTTTATATATAAAAGAAAAAAATTGATCGACTGTCCTGTCCTGTGCTGTGCCACGGTCTGTAGTTCTTGCTTTTCCCGTGTTGGAAGTCTCGTGAGGTCGGCTGGCCACTCGGCCAGCCTGACCCAGCCTCCACTCTGAAGCCGTGCTCGCAGAACCAGAACCGTTCTAATAAAGCAGAGTGGCAGAGCCCCAGTCTGTGCGTGGTAGCTGGCGTCGTGGCTGGGGGTAAGTGGGATGACTTTCAGGGAACTAACCAGAGGGCTCAGAAATTTCCACCGGGAATCCTCTGAATCCTTGCATCGCCTGCCCGGGGCCTGACCGGCTCTTGCCAACCTTCCTCACCGCCTGCCCCCCAACCCCAGATCTCAGTGGACAGGAGGGGATCTGAATGCTAACGCTTTAGCTCCAGCTGCCCCTGTGCTGCCATCCCTGGATCCTTCCAGCCCCAAAGTACACAAGGCAAAACTTGCCAAAATGGACTCTATCACTTTATTCAGATAAGAGGTCACAAGCCACAGGACTTTAAAGTGCGTGAAATTCACTGGCGATAAAGCCGCACATATACCAGCCTCCCCCACCCCAAGTCCCCACCACCTTGCTCCATCCATCAACCATGTCTGGGGGGAGGGGTTGAGACCCGTCATTATACGTGGGGGACAGCAGGGAAAATAGGAATGCTGGCAGAACAGGAGTATCAGTGGTCTGAAACTGGGAAGGACAGGGTTCCGCATGCTGAGGGAAGAGTGGGGTCAATCTAGCCTCTCAGTGGCTGGATGTAATTTTTTCCCCATGATTTCCTCACAGCCAGCCCCACCTTCAGACAGACCTAACTCCTGCTTCTTCATTTGTCTCTGGTTTTCCCCTATAATTTACGAGTACTTCAGAGCCCAATCGGGCTAGAGGGCATCCCCGGTACACAACGGATACAAACCACAGCAGATGCAGATTTCGGAATGGTGGCGGGGCTGGCCGGTCAGGTGGGAAGAGGCTTCCGTCAGGAGCTGGCTGGGTGTGTGCTCAGTGCTGAGTGCATGAGTGCTCACAAGTGTGGCGCGTGGAGATGTGAGTGTGTGTGTGTGCACGTCCCACCCAAATCCCCAGGCGACAGTTTGGCCAGAGGGAACCCCACTCCTTGCTTCGTGGGACAGCCAGTAGGGATGGAGGAAGGGAGTGGTCAGTACAGACTGAGGAAGAAAGGCTTGGATTCCCTAGAGAAAAGAGAAGCCTGCTCCCTATGCTGATATTCCCTAGGCCAGCCTGTCACTGCCACGTCCTTTTTACCCAGCACAATGCTCCTTATTCCCTGTCAGCTCAGCACGCCAGCCACAGACACAGGGCTGGCTCCTAGAGCTGGCCCCATCCTCATTCACTTCCTGTGTGTCAAGGAAGCTCCTCCTGCCTCCACCAGGAGCTGAGACAGAACTGGAGGGGAATCTTCCAACCCCCTCTCCTTCCCTTTCCCTTAGGAATGGGATTTGGGCAGGGATCCCAGAGACTTTAGTTCAAACTCCACCTCAGCTACAGACCTTCTCAAAGAAATAAAGTGCTTTGCTCTTCAAGAATCCCAGAGAGAACGGCACCATGCAGTGGCACAGGAGGCTGGCCTGCTTCTTCTCAACACTTCAACTACCCTCTGCCAGTGTGCACTTGCAAGCGTGGTGCCATCCTGAACACGTGCAACTTGGGAGCCCCTCACCCATCTCCAAACACATGCTGTCAACTCACCCTCTCCAACAGCAGGTGCTACAGACAGGAAAGTAAATCACCTTGACAACCTTCCCCCTCTCTAGTCCAGGCTTTCGCCCATCTACCCGGAAGAGATAAGCAACAGAGGCCCCACGGGCTTGGCCTCTAAAGGGAATGCAAGGCCTGAAGACGGCCTCCATACCCGGGACCAGAGCGCGCACGCCCGGCCTGGCCCGGCATACCTCCTGTGCGTCTTCAATAGCAGCACGATGCCTGCCTGCGGTCGCCAAGCCCGAGCTTTGGAAGGAGCTGACAGGGCGCTGGCACCTGCTTTCAGGAATCTGAAAACTTATCCATCCATCTCCAGAGTACAGAGAAGGTTTCTGAAAGCCTGTTGGGCCCCAAGCTTAGCAGCTGAACTGCTGTCATCAGGATGGCTCTCGCTCTCTGTCCGTGGAAGAACGGCACTTAGCTTTCCTTCTGCCAGCATTGAATTTCTATAGTCAGAACCCACACTCCTTCAACGTGAACCCCGCCAGGAGGGAAGAGGTAGCAAGGTGACCCGTCTCCCCTCTGAATTCAGTCTGTGCCCCCCGCCAGGCTTGCCTTTAACCCAGGCCACTCGTGAGCTCCAGGTACCAAACTTCACTTAGCCCATCCTCTCTGGTCCTACGACCTACCACAGAGACATAGGCTGGCGACCCAATTAGACAAGGACCCTTGACTTGGAAAGTTAGAATTACAGGCCAATGCTTGTTAGGAACTGCCCAGGTGGACTGCTGAGGCCCAAGACCTACGGAGCAGACAAGAAACCACGCTGAGCCACCCACCCCCAGCCTGTGCTCTCTTCCTCCAAGGCCTGAGACGCGGTCTCCCGCTTCCACAGCTCTCTCCTGGGGAGCCCAGCCCTAGCTGCCTCTGTCTCCTCTCTCACTGAGACAGTCTGTCCCCACTGGACACAGCGGAGGCCTCGCTGCGCAGGGAGTGGGTGGGGGGTTTCTCGGTGTGGGAGACACGTAGTGCAGGAAAGTCGAGCAGCGGTGCTGTGTGCATGAGAGCAAAGACAATGCTGCTACCATAAGCGCTCGCGTGGGGCCCAGGAGGGCTAAAGGACATCAGTCTCCCGCTCGATCCCCACGTACTTGAGGGCATCAGCTTGGCTGTACCTGTCCCGGGACAGGAGGAGGAATGAGATTACTGTCAAGGCTTCTGTGACTGAACAGACAGAATCCCCTCTATTTTGCTTCCCCATCTCTCAGAGCAGTTTACAGTGCTCCCGCTTCTGGGGCAAGGCCCCCGGGAGCAGAACAGAGGGACAGACTTGACCGCCACAAGACCCTCTCCTTCCTCTGTATCGCCCACTTTATGCCCCCAAATCAATTCTAACAGCCACCCTTCTGCCTTTGGAGCTACCTCCCAAGGATCATTTCTGGCTGCCTCACCTGTAATCAAAGAAGAGCTCTTCACCAGCTTGAATTGCCCTTTTAGCAAAGATTCCAATGCGATGATCCCCGTTCACCATGACCACTGCAAACAGGACAAAGCCAAGGCTAGGTTCCTAGTCAGCTCCAAGCCAATAATCGGCAGGTTCTGGGCTGATTTTCTCCCAGTTCCCAGCGAAAATATAAATAAAGTGGCGTTTAAAAGCAGTCAGTAAAGACAGTTGCCTCTCTGCTTTTAGATCTGTTATTCAGGCTGGTGATGTGGGCAAAGACTTATCTTTAAAAGATTCTTGTTTGTGGGAAAATGTTTATCATGTATTCAGTGAGAGAGCCAATTAACAAAATAGAGACGGAGACACAGAACGATACCAGACATTAAGCATGGCTGTCTTTGGACAAAAAATAACTCGGCAATGAAAAAAGACACATAATGGATAGAAACAATAGTAAATAAAACATCCATCATCCACCCTACCTCCCAGGTCACTGGGAACTCACCTTTGGCATAACAGTTGGGGTTCACTGAATGGTTTGCAAATCGAATTTTGTTTCCTTTCCGGGTAGCATCTACTACAAAATCTATATAACGTAAAGAAAGATCATGGGTTCATCAGGCAAATCCACAGCTTCTCGAACCTGGTCTTAAAATCAATTAAATAGTAACAGAAATAATCCAGTGGGGGACTTTGAAGTCCAGCAGCATGCAGCATAAGAATGCAGCCTCATGTGGGCACGTTCCCTTTGGGTCCCCCCATTTTGCTGGAATTACAGATCCCCTCTTCCCATCTACTGGGTAAGGAGATTTCTCAGGTGTAAGTGCTCAGTGCTCCGATTATAAACACAACCCAGAAACGCAGGTTCTCCCAAAGCAAGTGAACTATGGCTCGTGGTGTCTTGAGGTTCAACGTCCCCACCTTCCTCTGCACATCTGCTGGAGAAATCACAGCTGATCTGAAGGTGGACTACAGCAAGGGCAATCCGGTAGAGAGATGTGCCTGAGACCACCATGGGGCAAGAGAAAGAGACTCCTTACCATTGTTGAGGTTGAAGAGGAAGCTGGACATGTATTTGTCATAGACCTTCCCCCGTCGATCAGCCTCGTCTTGAGAGATAAGCTGCAAAGACAGATCAGGAACAATCGGGGGATAAGGCTGTCTGCTCAGGGCATGGTACCCTGCCCTCAGAAAGGACTGGGAGGGGGCACTGTCACACACACATGCTTGCTGAGTATCAGGATGAGAGTCACAGGAGACAGAGCTCAAGTTACTGTATTCTATCTAAGCCCCTCCAGGCTGACCAGTATTAAGACTGAAGAGCATTCCCCGCCCACCCCTTTGTGTGGCCTGAATTGGCAAAGACTTTAAGAAGAGTGGTTTATCTCAGGATTGCAAACACTTCTGTGGGATCCCCCAAGAAGCCACACGGGAACTCAGCTGAGTTATTTAGAGAGTAAGTCACAGAAGTCTGGCCCACAGAAAATCAGGGTTTCTCATCAGTATCTCCCCAGAAAGGAATGTGGTCCAAACCGATAGCACTCACCTCACCACAGTATTCAGAAATGAATTCGTTCTTTTGCACAGACTCCTTAATGAAGGTGCCCCATCCGGCCACATCTGAGGGGGCCAGCAGCAGGTGCTGGGGAAGAGGGAGTCAAACCTCAGACTACAGGGCATGTGTGAGTGGGTGGTGTGTGTACTGGATGTGCACGTGTGCAGGGGGTGGGCAGGGTGGAAAGAACTAGCAACTGTTAAGAGGATCTGAAAACAGAAAAAGGTCTAAGCCATTCTGTTCTGGGGAGAGGCAAAACAGCAAAGGGAGGTGGGCAAAGGAAACATGACACCTCCTCTTCTAGGCCTGGGGACCTCCTAGACCTGAGTCGCTAGGGAGTCACTGCTACGGGTCAAGTACAAACAGACAACATCAATGATGCGTCCATCCTCTCTGCTCCTCTTAGTCTGGCCAGGTCAGGGGTCACTTTCCTAACTCCTCACCGGGAGAGCAAACTTTCTTTATCTCAGTACGTGTGTGTCCTTTAGGATTTACCAAGCCCTTTCATGTAGAAACCCCCTAAGGGACCAATGGAAAGAGGCTGCTTGGGAATACTCAGTCTCTTCCCCTCCACCATCTGGCTCGCAGTCCTAAGAAAAGCCCTCACCTTCTTGAGGCCTCGCTGGATGCTGCAGTTTTTGCAGGAAACCACCTTGCAGTCCCAGTGCTCCGAGGCCCCGCAGGTGAGGCACAGGTCGGGGTCGCACTCTCGCACTGCCAGGTAGCAGGGACACTGCTTGGTATTACACTGGGTCTTACAGCGACAGCCAGGGAAACGATTCTGACCTGGGGAGGAGGAGAGGGGTGGGGGGAGGGGTGGGTTAGGAAAAGTAGCAGACTAAGCTGGCGCTCAGGTCTGACTCAGGGGTCAGCAAAGAAGTACATGTGATGTGTTCAAGGAGATCTGGCAAGTAGGAGAGAAGCTCCCTTGCTTCGTATGGTCAATTTTTTGTTTGTTTGTTTTCTTTCCTGAGAAAATGGAGTGCCTCCCAACATTCATGCCTGGGAGTCAAAAAAAGCAAGTTTGACTATGGAGATGTGTTTCCTAGAGATTCCTCAACAGTGCTCTTCCTTCCTCTCGCTGGTGTAATTTGGAAGGGAGGTGGTTAGGGGCCCAGAGAAAATGAAATCAGTGCTTTTCACTGGTAAATCATCACCATCAAAACAAGAATCATTTTGAGAACAGAATGCATCCGTTCTATGCCACCCTCCTCCACCCACTGCCCTCCCCAGCACAAGCACCTCTCTTCTGTGGCTAAGATTGATATCTGCTATGGGTTAGGAGGTATTTCCAGCACAACTGCCTCGGCACCTAGTTCTGCAGGCTCTGGAGGCTGCTATTGAACTTCTCAGCTTTGAGTGGGGAAGGGCACAGTGTGATAAGAAGTCAAAGAGAAGCATGTTTAGCCTTTATCTTACTTCTGCTGACATCCAGACTGACCTGATAGTAAAACTCCGGATACTAAACTAAAATGGGCATACGCAGTGTTGTAACCTGTACATGTTGTAAAACAACACCTTAAAAAAGGAGGTCTGTGACAGCACCTTAAGGGAAAAAATTCCCACGTTTCTTAATTCTTCTCTGGAAGGTAAAGATGGGAATGTTTCTGATTTCTGTATAGTTGTTGCTTTTAGAATCAAACACCTATGGGTTTTTAAAACAATGACTTTTCCAGATCTTAAGGATCTTGTTTCCTCTGCAGAATGCTTAGAACACGGCAAAGAGGACATCAGAAGGCCCAGGGGCAACAAGGGGCATGGGCGGGGAGGGAAACCTGGGGTGCACGGTGGCTGGCTGTTTCGGGAGGACCACAGGGGAAAACAGTGGAAACTTACAGTCCGGGTTGCACTGGCAGAACTTCTCACAGAAATTCTGCGTCATGATGCAGGGGCAGGTGCTGTCACAGGGGCGGTCTGGATGGTCGCAGGGCTGGTAGTTATACACTTGAGTGGAAGAGTTATCTAGGAGAGAAAAGAGTAGACCAGGACACTGCTGTGCCCGGGCTCCCCGATCGTCTCGACTGGAGGAGGCTGTCCCAGTCATGATCTTAGACACACGTTTAGCACCTGAAGTGAGAAGCCATCAGAGATGATGGTTGTTTGTCAGCTAAAACGGGGTGATTTGCCTTGTGCGGAGAGTGTGGAAATGGTCTGGGACTATAGGGCAGCCCATTCCAAACACTAAACGAAGTCTGGAACCTGGCAGATGGCGCGCTATGAAAGTCAGAGACCACAAGGCTCCTAGCTCTACCTCCTAAGAGGTGCGCTCAGCTGCAGTGAGAAGCTGAGCTGTTCTCAGCTGCTGCAGAGAAATCTGCCATCTGCGGAAGCAGTACAGGGTCAACAAGAGCGGCTGTAGGTGGGGCGGGCGGGTGACCACAGGGGTGAGACCTCACGCTGAACTGCCGAAGAGCACCCTGGTGCAACTTACCTTTCTTCAGCTGAATTTTCCTGCAGTGTGCAGCCCACAACCTGGAAAAGAGAGGCGGATGGGCCTGGGTCATGGCTCTGCACATTTGGGTAAATAACAACATGGCCTGCTTTGAGGGACTGTGGTCTGATCACCAGGGAGTATCCTCCCCGAATCCTTCCACCAGAGGCCCCTATCCTGCTAGATGGAAGCCGGAGTTCATCTGGAGTCCAGCTGGTCTATGCTTCAAGATTTAAATATAAAACAAACAAAGATGTATAAAAAACAAACACAAAACCCAACCCTCTGTGTCTATTATGACGCTATTGTTTCTCCCTCTCCCCCCTCCCTCCCTCCTTCTGTTTGGGGAGGTGGAGATGTGGAAGAATTGCAGGATGGGGAGGTGGGAACTTTTCAGGAATCTGCTGACTGAACAAACCGAGAGGCAGAAGCCACAGGGACTTCCTTCTATATCTAGAATTGGTGTCAGTTCCTTCCTTGAGTAGGTGATAGTCATTAGGGAACCGAGGCAGGCAGAATGTTGAATTAAAAAAAAACCCTTCCAACCCTTAGCAAAGGCTAGCTAAAAGACGGTGTTATTGTGCAACTTAGAAAAAACAATACAAGAGCCAAAAGGAAAAACTCTGGTCAGAGTTGAGAAGTGAGAACAGTGGTCACTAACCACCCAATGAGGAGAAATGGCCTCAGGGTGGAGCCATGAGGCCAGCTCTCACCCTACTGGCCAGGAGCTTAAAGGGACGGCAGATGGTTATCTCCCAGTCCACAGCATCTAGGGATGGAAGAAGGAAGGGCTGGTCCAAGTCACAGACCCACAGGGAGCACTGAGAAGGCTGGCCCTCAGTTGTGCAATGCTAAACTCAAGAGGGAGGCAGTTGGGAAGTCCAAGGGGAGGTCAGAGCACAGGGAACAGAAAGTCCTTTGTCCAACCCTTGCCTGTGCTTTCTTTTCTTCTTCTGCGACGGGTTCATGAGCTCATCTGTTGGCAGCTTCAGGATAAGTGATTCTTTGACTGCAAACTGAAAGACCTGGAAGAGAAATCCAACAGGACTTGTCACTCCTTCTTGAGCCAGGTGGTCAGATAAGTGAGCCAGACAGGCGCTGGGCTTGGGAGCATTCTGGAGAGCTCGAGGGCGGCTGACTGAGCATCTCTTCAATGGGGGGGCGGGGGGAGGGGCACAGAGTGGGACTGAGATATCAGATCACTGGCCCTGGCATCCTGACATCAATTCTTAACTATTTATCCTGACTCTAGAAAAGAGAAATAGTGAGCACAGTTACAGCTCTCCTGGTCAGTAGCTTTTATCTACACCTTTACCTACCAAGCCCTGAATGGAATGATTCTTACCAACATTATCTGTCTCTTCTGAGGAAGGGCAACTTTGGGTCCCTTGTATAACCGAGTATAAGACAGGACAGGAGTGGTACCCCTTGGCTAAGCACTAGCTCCCTCTGTTGGTATGAAGAGGCCAGACCCTTGTCTATTTTCATAGGCCAGCATTTCTGGAAGACTGGTTCCCTTCCAACATGCTTCTTCCCTCATAGCGTTTGTTTTTGGCTTTTTTTTTTTTTTTTCCTCTCCTTTTTGGCTATAGGCCCTCTTGAGATTCCATGAAAACTACAAATCTTCTTCTCAGGAAAATACAGGCAAAATTGTTTTGCCCACAATTCTGTAGATTTTCAGGTTAAGAACCTTTGCCTCAAGGAAATAGGCAATGAGCTCCAAATGAAAGGGCACTTCCATTCATGGTTCTAGTGCATGTTCTAAGTAGAGGCATCATGAGGAAGAGGCCACAGAGACTCCTCCTGAAGTCAGGGTGCTAAGCAGCATGGCTCGGCTCGAGCATTCCTTTCTTATTGGATCGGCCCTAACACCCAACTGCTCCTTGAACCCTGTTCTTTAGTCTGTCTTGTCACTGCAGTCAGGCGGAGACTGATTGGGACATCAGGTCCCACGGCCTCCAAGCATCAGTGGCTGCTATCAAATTGTGATTCTAGTAACGGCATGAGTGAGAAGGGTGAGGTCCAGGCCCAGCTACTGGGGGTGGCAATTAGAAAAGCTAGCGATAGAACATCTGGGGAAGAAAGCAACCGAGGAGACTGACAGAACGGGTGACCGCGGCAGCTACAGAAGCAGGAGCAGGCCTGCTTCTGGGGATGAGAAGATCCCCAGAAAGACCTGGGGGTCCCTTTAGGAAAGGGGTACGCATTTAGAAAGAAAGGCAGGAACCAAAAACAAACAACAACAACAACAACAAAAAGCTAAGAGAGGGCAGAAACACCCAGAAGGGTCAGATAGTGGCTAGAGACAGAAATGAGAATTCAGCAAGGAGGAGACCAGATTCCCCAAGCACGGCTAGGCCTGGCATCTGCAGAAACAGTCTGCAGAAACAGTCCCATGTTTGGGGAACCCGCCTCGTGGCTCAGAAGCACCTGCTCATGAGGGACTGAGCCTAAGACAGCTCCTTTTGAGACAGGCCACACAAGATGGCAAAAGGGCTGACAGAGCAGTGGATGAAAGGAGGGCCCTGCCTGTCCCAGCTCCTCTCCGAGAGTACCTGCTTGCATGTCTTAGTCCCCAGAAGTCTGGCTATGGAACAGAAGTTGTTGAAGTAGGTGCCATGAAACACTCGAAAGAGAGATTCCTCAGCCCCAGTCCATTCCACAGGCTCCGAGGGTGCTTCCACTACACAGAGCTGAGGGGGGGCCGGACTAGCCTTCTGCTTTGTGGGGGTCTGGCAGCGAGAGTTGGCCTCTAAGAGAGGAGGAGATGCGAGGAACAGGAGGAGAGAGAATGCAGTTGTCATCAGTCATGTACACTCCGGATGTACACTTCGGATGTACACTCCGAAGTACATCATTCTGCTTTAAATGGCAGAATAGTTAGGAATCAAAATATTCCCTGTCTCTACTGCCAACAGGCGAAGCCATAGAAAGGACTAACCATCTTTAGGGGTGCCTGGGTGGCTCAACTGGTTAAGCGCCCGACCCTTAATTTCGGTTCAGGTCATTATCTCATGGTGCAAGAGTTCAAGCCCTGCATCAGGCTCTGCACTGAGAGCATGGAGCCTGCTTGGGATTCTCTCTCTCTCTCTCTCTCTCTCTCTCTCTCTGCCCCTCCCCACCTCTCTCTCAAAATAAATAAATAAACTTTAAAAAAAAAAAAAAAAGGAAGAACTAACCATGTTAAAAAAGTAGTAACGTTAAGTGTTAGGCAGTGATCCTGCGTTTCCCAGAGGCCTTGCATAGGAAGAAAGGATCGCTTTCTGTTCAGTGTACCTGAAGAACTGGAGGCCCAGTCATTGCCTGTATCCCTGTCACTGTCCCCTTCTTTAGTCTCAGCCACAGCAGAGGCTGAAGTGTTGGAGCAGGAAGCACTGACCATGTGGTGCCTTCGCCGGCGACGCCCGGAACACTTAGAGCGAGGGTTGTGGAGCATGGCGTACTCCTTCGCTCCTTCCTGCAATGTACACATTACAGGTGGGAGACAGGAACAGGCCCAGGGTCGCCATATTGATCCCATCATTACAAACCCCCTTCTTCAACGCCTGTGCTTACATGCAATGACACTGTCTATGTTTTGCTCTGTGCTATGTAAGTGTGACTATGTAAAAGCTGCTTAACCAGCATTCTAAAACTTACAAATTTATACCTCTTCACAGAAGAGCTGCCTTGTAAAGTAATATTAAAACAGATGTAATCTGCGCATCTTCAACTTTCCAGTGAGTTGGGTCTAAAACTCATTTGCATGTTAGCTATTTGGAATTTGAGAACACATTCTCCTGTGGAAGAGGAAATGAGGTTCAGAGAGGAAGGGACCTGCTTGAGCATGTGTAGCTAACTGTTCCAGAATGGGTACAGAATGAGGGCTCCCCATCCCCTGGCCACACTGTTTTTTTCATTCTACTTGCACTGCTTCTGTTTCAATAATAAAATATGTAGTCCCTAAATTTGTCCAATGTCACTACTTACTTCTCCCAAATCAGTTTATTAGACTTGGAAGAATACTGCTTCATTACTTTATAGCTATGCTTTATTTAAAAAAAAAAAAAAAAAAAAAAAAGACCCAATAACTATCACACAACTTGATCATCTACCTTCTCACCAGACTTGGTTCCCAAACACTTCTAGCTGTTTCTGAAAACTAAATCTACATGCAAAGGATAAAGATTTGCCATTACTAAGGATATTCAGACTAATATCCTGTAGGCCCTAAAGGAAATTCCAAAAGTGAAGTTTTAAAATTAACTGAATGTGCTCATCCTACAATGTGACGTACACAGCATCACTTACAATGTATTCGTGATCAAAAGATTTAACATAAATATAACTAAGGCTCCAGAGCTAATTCTAGTTCATGGGAAATAGAGGATAGAAAAACAAGTTCAGTAACACCAGGAGAAAACCACAAATTCAGAATTTGGGACAGTATCCTACTAGACAATGAGCCTGGATTTTTCAAAAAGGAAAAAAAAAATGGGGTGATTACTTGACATTAAAGGAGACTGAAAAGACATAATAACCAAATATGATGTATGACTGGATGACCTTGTTTAAAAAAAAAAAAAAAACCCAAACCCAGCTACTCTTGGTACAGCTGAAAAAATTTAAATATGGAACGGACAGATGATATTATTAAATTCTCTGAATTTTTTTTAGGTGTAATAATGTGGTTATATAAGAGAATGTCTGTATTTTTAGGAAGTGCATGCTGAAATACTTAGCAAACAAGTATCTCAATGTCTGCAACTTATTTTCAAATTGCTCAGCAAAAGATATGCATATACAAATAGAGGGACGAAGCAAATATGGAAAAACTATCATTAAATCTAAGAAGATATCTTTCACCTTCCTTCCATGATCGAGATTGAGGGAAAAACAGTCCAGCATTATATTTGAAAAATGCACTGATTTCTAAAAAGCAATAAAAGAAAAACTGTGCACAGACAGTTCTGTAAGTTAAACACACACACATAGACATACATTTTGGGCACTGACAGCATCTTTTGAAACATGTACAGGGTCTCAGGGTAATTGCTGTGAGAAAGACAACGTCTTTTTATTTATATAAATGCTGGTGTTGGGGCGTCTGGGTGGCTCAGTCTTCAGCTCAGGTCATGATCTCAAGGTTCGTGGGTTTGAGCCCCACATCGGGCTCTGTGCTGACAGCCTGGAGCCTGCTTTGGATTCTGTGTTTCCCTCTCTCTGCCCTGCTCCTGCTTGCACTCTGTGTGTCTCTCTCTCTCAAAAAAATAAACAGTAAAAAGTAAATAAAAATAAGGGGCGCCTGGGTGTCTCAGTAGGTTACCTCCATCTTCGGCTCAGGTCATGATCTCACGGTTTGTGTTTTGAGCATCCCGTCAGGCTCTGTGCTGACAGCTCAGAGCCTGGAGCCTGCTTTGGATTCTGTGTCTCCTTCTCTGCCCCGCCCCCACTCACACTCTGTCTCTCTCTCTCTCTCAAAAATAAGTAAACATTAAAGAAAAAAAAAAACGCTCTTTAAAAAAATATATATAAGAATAAAAAAATAAATGCTGGTGTTGATATAACACAGTGTAATTTTTTAAAGTGTGGAATAACTTAAAAAGTATGGACTCTGGAGCTAGACCAGAGCTTGAATTTCATTACTGCCAAACCACTGACATTAACAAATCTTGGACAAAATATGTAGCTTCTATAACCCATAGTTTCTCCACCTCAGGATGTTGTCATAAGCAAGAATGTAAGATAATATAATGTTAAGGGCCAGCATGCTACTTGGCACACAGGAAGGAGTCGACCCATATAGGGGAAAAAGTAGAGAAAGTCTGTGTACTCTTTTGCTATTATCACATGGCTCATTTTCCAGATGTACACCCAGTGGCACTTTTTACCATCTTTTCTTCTATTATCCCACTAAAGATGGTCCCAAAGGCACTTGGCTCTATAACCTATTTTTAATTGGTAGCAGAAATCAAGGTATTTCATTCTTTACCTAAGCTCACTGTAGTGTGCAGAAAGCAAAACTATGTCCTTGGCTGGTCCAAGTGAACCTATTCCCTTCTCGTTCTAAGTGTACTGCCTTCCCACATGAATGCAGGAGAATTTATGCTGCCGCATAAAGTCTGTCCATCAGGGAAGGGCCCATCTGGCTGTTTACCTTACAATAAGACATGGGTGCTCTCATGTGTTATTTCTCGTATGTTTCTATGCATTTAAAAGAAGACAGCAAAGAAAATGCCGTTACAGATACACACATGCCCTCCTCACTCCACGAGACTAATTTCATAGTCCTCAGTATTTGGGAGCTCCTTAAGAGCAGAAGTCATGTTTTATTTGTGCTTTGTGACCCCCCAGAGTGCTACATACTGGCTCATCTGGTTTGTATTCCCAGGAGCAGAAAACTGAAGGGCCATTTCCTGCTCAATTTTCAACAGATTTAACAATGGCAGAACAGTTTAAGAACATATCAGCAAGGAGTGCCTGGCTGGTTCAGTTGGCGGAGCGTGCAACTCTTGATCTAAGGGTCATGAGTTGGAGTCCCAGGTTGGATGTAGAGATTAGTTAAATAAATAAAACTTAAAAAAAAAAAAAAAAAAGAACATACCAGCAAAAGGAAGCAGTCTGTGCCACATGGTTCTGGTTCAATCTTGATCTCTTTGTTCTTGCGTTTATATACATTAGGGGTGGCGTGAAAAGCTGGAAAACACAAAACTGTCCTGTTTCCAATGGTTCATCTACTTGGCAGGATGGGGAAGAACAAAATCCAATTAAGGAGCCATGGTGGGAAAATTTAGATATAAACAGCTACCATCAAGGTGCGCAAAATTTAATCATTTCTGACATCAACACAACCCTTTCAAAGCTAACAGGTGCTCAGGGACTCGTATGTTGCTGGTTATTCTGTCCTGACCACGCGAAACACATTGCACCGCAACGGTACAAGTGAATAGAGAACCCGCCCTTTGTAAAACCAGCATCAGGTCAGAAGCCAGGAACTCTGTATGATTAACTAAAATAAACAGAAGGACGCAGTGGTTGGGGATGGAGAACAGGAAAGTATTTCAGAGTAGCCCCACTCACGGTGAAGGAAGCAATCGTATTTGAAGCAGCGCCGGCAAAAAAGTGTGTGGAAGGAGTGCAGAGACTGCTCCCGCTGCACGGACTTGGCGTTGGGGCCGTCGATGTTGGGTGTGCACTGAGGGGGAAGCGCATTGGGGTCTGACATCTCCGTCAGCTCCCGGTACCTATTTTTAAAAAGAGAGAGAAGAATTCCTTCCAAGGAAACGTCTTCACTGAGAAAGTACAGATCGCGCACTGACAGTCATCCAGGTACAGTTGGCCAAGGGAGCATGGGTGCTTTTTTACGGGGCTTGCTGATGGCAGGGTGGCGTATACCTAAGTGGGTGCACCACTGCACCTGTGCTGGGCTGGGCACATGTCTGCAAGCAAAGAGAGAGACAGATTTGGAAAGTATGGCGCTGGAGTAACTCTCCAGAAAAATGCAGAATTTTAGAAGTTCGCTGCCCGAAATTACTTCAAAGCCAATGAACAATGCCCTTTAATATGGGAACGGGTATTTAGAGGTAAGCAAATGAAGTAGGAAACAATCAGAAGTGTGAGCAAATCATAGCACACTTACCAGAAACAAGGTTTTTTATTAACCAAATTTAGGCTTGAATAAAAGTTTTGCTTGAGCGCTCTACATGGCCTGAGTGGAACGGCCTTCCCTACCTCTCCTTCATGTCATCCGGGACACCGTTCTCAGGGAACATCGAGGCAATTGCACTGAAGATCATGTCGTTTGGGAACTGTTTCTTGGAACTCTTTTTGTTGCCTGAGTTGGAAATGACAAAGAGCTCCTGAGCTATAATCAAGGATGCAAACAAAGCTGTTTGGTCATTTTCCCTCTGTCACAGCATTTTGATTACAGCTGCTTTGCTAACCCAACCGCTGACTGTTTAGGAACACATAAAGAAGTCAATGCTACCTGGGTTTACCTAATAGGTTACCAGTAATAAGGAAATCAGCGTCATCTATACATTAATGACAAAATCCATGTTCCAAGAGAGAATCTAGAGGGGAAAACAGGAGTTTTCATGGAGAGATGTGGATATTGAAGAATGCCATCATAACAATGAGGCTGAAGAACAAGACTGATGTTACAGCTTTGTTGTAACAAGACAGAGACACTATGTCCCTGGACGTATAGTATAAGTAAGTACCATGGCACATAATTAAACATGAAGTTAATTAAATATTAACAACATGGAAAAATGCTTACGAGAGAAGATCAAATAAAAAGGGATATAAAATTGTGTATGTGTGTGTATCTGTGGCATGATCCCATTTCACATAATGCATATAAAACACATTGTTTTGTATGTGTACTTTTTTTTATTATATATGTACTTTTAAAAACTTGAGACGCAGTTGACATACAACATTATATTCGTTTTAGGTATGTGTATGTGTATATTCTGTGTGTGTGTGTGTGTGGATACACACACGCGCGCACACACACACACACACACACACACACACACACACACACACAGTTTTTTAGGTCTAGAAGAAAACATTAATGCCGGTTATTCCTAGGTAGTAAAATTATAGGATAATTATATTTTCTTCTTTATAATTTTCCATGTCTCCCAAACACACTACTCTGTTTCCTTCAGAGTGAACCAAGTGAAAAGCACCAGCAGCCTTTAATAATCAACAAACCTTTCTGTTTCTCCCTTTTTCCCTCTCCCTGTCACTTTCAGAATGGAATATTTACCTTCAAGAGTGTGTCGTTTTCTCTTTCTTGTCACTGGCAGATCTTCTTTGCTGTCATCTTGCTTCCCATCTGAGGTGTCATTGTGCCCTTCCTCCTCTTCATCTGAGTATTGATTCAGAGCATCTACCAACTCCAGGAAAACAGCATCACTAATCAGAACAGATCCAGGGATCATCTCTAAAACATAAAGATTAGATGGCTGAGCTGTGGTCATTTCATGTTCCCTTAGTCCTCCTAGGAAGGTTTTCTCGTATTCACTCCTGAAGTACAACTTACGTTATATAACATAGGTACATTTTTATATGAACAGTCAGGAAATTACAATACTTTGATTGGCTCTTACAGCTGCAACAATTGAGCTGGCTAGAGCGGGAAATCCAGTTATATAGGCTTTACTCTAACTGGGATAGTTCACTTCCTCAGTCACAGATCAACCTGTATTTATGGTCCAAAATCTCACAAAGGTGTACAAGCAATACAAGTGGGACAGGAAAAGAATGATAACATGAAAATTTACTTGGTTTTCCTGCTGATGGGTTGCCAATGACGTCTTTGAGTCAAAAGACAGCATTATCTTCTTAAAATCATACTCTGTGGGGTTACACTAACAACTTAGGATAAAGTCTTTGAACACTAGGGGGCGCAGTAGATAAATAATGCATTTTCAACAGTACCCACAACTGTCAAAAGAGCTGGTGAGGCTATTGGTCTGTAAAGCCATAGGGAGTCTCTCCCCATCTTCCCACTTACACACTGGCAGCCTTTTCTAGAACTACAACTAAATCCAAATGACTCGCTTTTAGGAAAGTCAGAATGTTACAATTTCTGGGAGATTTAGGATATATCTGGATCAAAGTAGGACAGAGAGATTATGCTCATTGCCATTCTCAGAGAAAGAGAAATGAAGAACAAAATGGCTTTGGATGGATTTATGGAAAACTCCTAAGATCACACTTCTTTGTGCACTACACTATCTCCTCAGCCACTGATTACTACATATATAAAATCCTTTTATGTCGCAACTCCTTTTACAATTTAACTGGGGACATTTTTAATATAAAATTTTTAGTCCCAGCAATCGAAATATTCTTCAGTGTGTACACCGTGAGGTAGCAAATAAAAGCAAGATGATGATGTACCAAAGAAGGGGCACCATTTTAATAAAGTTTTCTCCCAAAGAGCCCAGTACCACTACCTTCTTCACCGTGGACTTTCCCATCATAGTTATTGATGAGCTCCTCAATGAAAGTCTCATCTTCTTCTTTCACCTCATCTCCCATGTAGGGAATATTGCACAAAACTGTCTCATCTTCTACCTGAAATCAAACCAGATGTGATTCATTCCATGAATTCACTAGGCAGCTCCTCTTTCCTGTTTAATAGAATCTTTGCTGGGCCTTTTTTGATGCTTGAATTTCCTGAAAACGCCTTTGGTTACAGAGTTTCCCGCATTTTTAAAGACTGGCCATTCTGTGTTGCCAACAAAACTTCAAACGGAAGGGGGCAATGCTACTCTTAGGGAAAAAAGTCAGTTTAACTACTTAAGGATATTAACTACCAAATGTTTAGCCTAGTACTGACAATGATATTTCCAACAACATTTAGAATTTGCCAGCATAGGGGCGCCTGGGTGGCGCAGTCGGTTAGGCGTCCGACTTCAGCTCAGGTCACGATCTCGCGGTCCGTGAGTTCGAGCCCCGCGTCGGCTCTGGGCTGATGGCTCAGAGCCTGGAGCCTGCTTCCGATTCTGTGTCTCCCTCTCTCTCTGCCCCTCCCCCGTTCATGCTCTGTCTCTCTCTGTCTCAAAAATAAATAAACGTTAAAAAAAAAAAAAAATTTAGAATTTGCCAGCACATTTATTTTTCACAGTGATTCCATCTATTATCTACAAAACATCATTGTAAAATAGGTACAAATATCACTTAAACAATAGTCTAAAAAGTCTTCAATTCTAATTCTTATCATACGTAGAGATACATAAATGAAAAGGAAGGCTTCCAAGAGTATAATCTGCAATATAACCAGAATATTCAGAACAGAACCTGAGCAACCATAGAGTTTCTGGGTAGTCTCTTATACATACTAGGACTAAACTCCCATAATCATAATAAAAAATTATGATTACAACTCAGGTCGATCATACTCAATGGGAGCCTAAAGTCAACTGCGGTATGAGCTATGAATATTTCCTGGCTAAAGAAAATACTAATGGATTTTTGTTATTGTTGTTGTTCAGCAGAAAACACAGCCATTCTTAATTCCCCAAGTAGTAAGTAAAATTACTGTGAAGTTTTATTCTAAGAGAGGATTCCCTTCTGTAAACCTATATCCTATTCCTGCTGTCACCAGGCAGATGATAAGCAATGCCAGTATTTAGACAGGACTGATTATCAGAACCAAAACTAACCCAAGCAGGAGTCAGCATAAAGGCCCAGATGTAAGGCTCTTGAATCCATGTGCCCCTCTATTATTTCAGTTGCTTTCACCGCATCTTGCCTTTAGGGGGTTCAGAAAGGATCGCTCCATCAGCAGGGAGATGTCAACCTGCTTAAGCCTCAAGTGTCTGATTTAGACTACATTTAACTTCACATGTTACAAAACTGGGCCAAAGTAGTAAGGGAAAATTGGAGTCTTGCCCAGTCTCATTCATTCAAAAAAGAATAAGCATTGGAGTGCCTGGGTGGCTCAGTTGATTAAGTGTCCAACTCTTGATCTCGGCTCAGGTCATGACCTCAATGGTTTGTGGGATTGAGCCCCTTGTCTGACTCTGCTGACAATGTAGCGGCTGCTTGGGATTCTCTCTCCTCTCTCTTTGCCCCTCCCTGGCTCACATGCTCTGTCTCTCTCTCTCTCTCTCTCAAAATAAATAAATCTTAAAAAAAACAAAAACAAAAAAACAAAAAAAACTAGCATCAACTCAGAAGGACACTTCAGAGAGCACAAAACCTAATGAGTTAGAATAACGTGTGCTATATGTACGTGTGTGTGTGTGTGTGTGTGTGTGTGTGTGTGTGTGTGTATAGAGAGAGTAAATAAATTACAAAAACAGTCTGTCCTGCATGCCCAAGCTTTGTTAAGTACAATCTGACAATCTTTACCCTAAGAGGAGTGCCAGCACACCAACACAGGATGATCATACAGTTTATACAATCACCACAGTGCTTTTAATACATACCATAAAGTTCTGCTGGAGAGGGGACCAGGAATACATGATGGGAACCAAGGCAACTGTGTTCAGAGACCTCATTAACATATGTTGGCTTGCAAATCCTGGGAAAATGCTCTCTATGGTACACTGAAATATAAACAAAGACATGGGGAGGGAAAGGCAAGCACATGACCCAAGAGAACTGGAGCGGGGCACCTAGGTGGCTCAGTCAGCTAAGTGTCCAACTGGGATCGAGCATTGGGCTCTGTGCCAACAGTGTGGAGCCTGCTTGGGCTTCTCTCATGGGCTCAGGGCATGACCTCAATGGTTTGTGGGACTGAGCCCCTTGTCTGACTCTGTGCTGACAATGTGGAGGCTGCTTGGGATTCTCTCTCTCCCTCTCTCTCTGCTCGTCCCCCACTTGTACTCACTCTCACTCTCTCTCTCTCTCTCAAAATAAATAAACTTAAAATTTTTTTTTAATTTAAAAAAATTAAAAAGAGAACTGTAGTTTCCTTCTAAAATGGTCCCAGTAGTCTTCTAATTCTTACAAATTAATAGGTTGAGGATTTTGCAACAATCAGCTCCTAAAAAAGGAAGCAATGGATTGTAAAAATGTGGAAACTGTCTCTTATTCACCTTTGTATCATCTACAGACTCCAGCATGGTGCCTGTCACACCCAACTGGTGTTTATTTCAATGTAAAATTGCTGGTCTCCTTGGACTGTCCACAACAGCAAAAGGCCTCCGAAAGTCCTAGGAGATGAGGAAGTTTTCCTGAGTACCTACACTTTAAGACAGTTGGCCTCAACTTAGCTGCAGAGGCGATGGAGACAGTAGGGGGAAAGCAAAACAGTATAGAAATTAGAGTCATATTCTGCTTTGGAGAAGAAAATTGCTCAATATACTATCCACTTTTTACATCTTAAAAATATTATCTCAGGGTGCCTTGGTGGCTCAGTTGGTTAAGTGTCCGACTTCAGCTCAGGTCATGATCTCACAGTCTGTGAGTTCGAGCCCCATGTCAGGCTCTGTGCTGACAGCTCAGAGCCTGGAGCCTGCTTCAGATTCTGTGTCTCCCTCTCTCTCTTCCCCGCTCATGCTTTATCTCTCTCTGTCTGAAAAATAAATAAAAACATTAAAAAAAAATATTATCTCTTAGGGGCACCTGGGTGGCTCAGTCGGTTAGGTATCTGACTCTTGATTTCAGCTCAGGTCATGATCTCATGGTTCGTGAGTTCAAGCCCTGAGCTGGGCTCCTTGCTGACAGTAGAGGCTGTTTGGGTCTCTCTCTCTCCCTCTCTCTGTCCACTGTGTCTCTCCTGCTCATGCACGCACGTACATTATTTCTCTTCTTCTCTCTCAAAATAAACAAATAAACTTAAAAAGAGAGATGAATTTATTTTTAAAAATATTATCTCTTTAAGACTAGAATGATTTTTAGATTTATAACAAGGAACATTCCTTTGATCAATATATTCCTGCTCATTATGCGGGGTCCTCTCTTTCCAATATCAAAGCACTGAGGTGCCAAACAAGGCATAGACAGGGTTGTTTTGAAGCTCGTACACAGAGCCTAGTAAAGTAGACACTGTTTCATTTTTCTGTTAAAAAAAAAATCAAAAGGGGCACTTGGGTGGCTCAGTTCATGATCTCACACAGTTCGTTAGTTCGAGCCAGCCCCACATCGGGTCCTCTGCTGTCAGTGTGTCAGTGCAGAGCTCATTTCGGATCCTCTGTCCCCCTCTCTCTACCCCTCCCCTGCTTGCACTCTCTCAAAGATAAATATTGAAAAACAAAAAACACTCAGGGGGGCCTGGCTGGCTCACTTGGAAAAGTGTACAATTCTTGATCTCCGGGGTTGTGAGTTCAAGGCCCATGTAGGGTGGAGAGATTAGTTAAAAATAAAATCTTAAAACCCTCATGATTATACCTACTAACTGAGGAGAATAATAGGTGAATAGGCTATTCTTTAAGCTACAGATTTACTACCCCAGTTATTCAAAATTGACTATAATAACTACATCCATTATCCTTACTTATTTTCTAATAAGTCATAAATACAGAAAAACAACAACAAACAACTTAAGTCCAAGGAAACAAGGAAGGCTGAGCTTAGACACCTGGAAGTACCTTTTTGAGAAAAGGATGGCCACTCACAGGCTTCATCAACTGCACAGGTTGGACACGAAGCTTCTTCCATTCTTCATTGAGGATCTGGGTTTTTTCTTGAACCTTTGCAAAATTTGCTACATATAGAGCCTGGAAAAGCCAAGGGAACAATGGTTAGAATTTTAAGAGAAGAGCCCAGCCTAGGGCCCCTGGGTGGCTCAGTCAGTTAAGCATTGGACTTCGGCTTAGGTCATGGTCTCACAGTTTGTGAGTCCAAGCCCTGTGCTGGACTCTGCACTGACAGTGTGGAGCCTGGAGCCTGCTTTGGGTTCTGTGTGTCTCTTTCTCTGCCCTTCCCCCACTCACCTCTCTCTCTCTCTCTCTCTCTCTCTCTCTCAAAAAATAAATAAACATTAAAAAAAAATTTTTTTAAAGCCCAACCTTCCACATTAGATCAATATATTAAAATAGATAACTCATCACACGGGAGTTCGTTTTTACCTTTGCGCCCATATTTGCCTGAAGCCGCTTCAGTTGTCGGAGTCGCATGTATTCAGATTTAACTTTTCTTTTCCAGTAAGTGATACATTTGGAAGTTGGGGGGTTTGAGATATCCATTTTGCTGTAATCCAAGAAGAGTCAGAGATGAGAAACAGCATTTTACTACCTGGAAATGAAGAATTCCTCAAACTCAAATCAATGTGGTCAGTCATGCTTCCCTTCCCACGGCATGTATTCATAAAAACACAGTTTAAAGAACCCAAATCTGTGAGCTCAACAAAAGGTTTCAATTAAAAAAAAAAAAAAAGGTTTCACATCAGCACTTCCTGTTCTGCAGCCTCCGTTCTCCAATGGCACCTCATTTTTAATTCAGTACTCAGAAGTTCTCTCATGGGTATTTGAGGATGTGGATTCCTTGGACATTTGGAAGCCCACTCAATACCTTGTCTAAGAGAAATGTTCTGCAAGAATCAAGTTAATACCAAAGAGCTTCAGGGAAAGATCCACCCACACTACAAAACTGTACCTGCCAAATTGTCTCAACCCACCACATGCCTGACAATAAAGGTAGGATATGACAACAGCATAATATCATCTCCAACCCAACAGCAAGGCACACAGAAATAGAACACTGCAAATCACTTTTTTATTGGACGGGGGGTGGGGGTGGGGGGTGGTGTTTGAATTAAGGTTCAAAGTTCTAAGAAAGTACTTACTGTAACACACTCTACCTACCTCATAGAATGCAAGGGGAACTGTCTGGTTTTATAACGTGCCTTCTGTTCTTCAGAGGGATGGCAAGACACTAAGGCAAAACGAATGTTCAGCTTTTCAAAAGAGAACAGACAGTGATTTTAAGTCAACAGAGCATATTTAGACCCTGATACCTTAAGTAGGATGCTCACCCAGAACTACAAAGACTTCGAGGTCTCTGCTACCACTATTTCTGCATGGAAGTCAGGCCCCGATCATACTGGATGACCCTTTATTTTATCAAATTGTAGTCTTCCAGGCATGTGTACAAATTTATTCTCACAATTACACAATCGAGTTCCCTGCTTCTGCTTTTTCTGAACCAATTTCTAGGCTCAGCCGGCAGCCCCATCAATTGTTTTAGGGAAAGAACAAATATTAAGTACACGTAAAAATTCAGTAACATCTATAAGGTTATGCTTTTGCTCTATTCTAACTACTGAGGTTTCCTAGAGAACTAGTTCTATTCATTTCACCTAGCATTTTAAGTTAATGAAAACATTATAAGGGGCTATGAAGAGCCAATATTTGAAACGAAAACTAAAGTTTCAGGCCTTCTTTTTTTTTAATTTTATGAAAAAAAAATTCTTTGGGGGTTTAAGAACATATTTCTTCTTTTTTAAAAAAAAAATGAATGTTTATTCATTTTTGAGACAGAAAGTGAGCACAAGCAGGGGAGGGGCAGAGAAAGAGGGAGACACAGAGTCTGAAACAGGCTCCAAATGTGTGAACGAAGAGATCATGATCTGAGCTGAAGTCAGATGTTTAACCGACTAAGCCACCCAGATGCCCAAAGAACATATTTCTTCTAAAGATGCATTTTTCAATTACCTGTTTTTCCCCATAAGAAATGACAGCACTGACAAGAAAACAGCAAAATATAACCCATTGTCTCACATCTGTCACAGTCAGACATGATTATAACATCTCAGGCACGTAAACTTTAAGAGACTGTACCTGATTGTTTCGTTTGAAGAATCAAACGGATCGGTGAAACATGATGTTAAATTTAGTAAATTTAGAGGACAGAAGGAATAGCAAAGAAGCAGGCAGACTCACTGTGTTTACTATTAACTCAATCAAGTGATTCAAACTCTTAAAAACAGAATTCCCTGTGAGTTAACTATTATCTCTCTGGGGGAAGGGAATGAAACAACAGCATAATCTAAGACTCTGAATCCCAGGCTGCTAAGGTGTTGAGTTACAAAAAAGAAAAAAGTTACACAGACTTGAATTTCTTTCCCCACAAATTGCACTGTCTCTCTTCCTCTGACATCTTTTAAATACTTCTCATTCCTCATGGAATGGGGCCAAAGGAGGGACCATAATTCAGTGAGACTTCATAACCTCCTAAAAAATGGTTTTGAACTGCAACCTTTCTGACATTTTCTGGGGGAGCTCATTTCCCTCTTTGAAATAGTAAGCTTATGGCAGGTTGCTCAGTCCATTTAAAACTGGGGATCAAGGGGCACCTTGGTTAAGCATCCGACTCTTGACTTCGGCTCAGGTCATGATCTCATGGTTCGTGGTTTCAAGCCCCACATCAGGCTCTTGTGCTGACAGCACAGACTCTCTCTCCCTCCCTCAAAATACATAAAAATAAAATGTTAAAAAAAAAAACTGGGGATCAAATAATGGAAAAGGAATAAAATCCACAACTGCTAGGGGGTGTGTGTGTGTAGATTTTAGAGATGCCCACAGAAAAATACCAATCTTTTGTTAAAGAAAGGAATTATAATTGTGGGGTGCTTGGGTGGCTCAGTCGGTTGGACGTGCAGCTTCGGCTCAGGTCATGATCTCGCAGTCATGAGTTCAAGCCCCACATCAGGCTCTGTGCTGACAGCTTAGCCTGGAGCCTGCTTCGGATTCTGTGTCTCCCTCTCTCTCTACCCCTCCCCACTCACACTCTATCTCTCTCAAAAATAAATAAACATTAAAAAATTTAAAATAAAAGAGAAATGATTTATAATTGAAATGTGATCTACACTCTGTCAAAAGAGATGACAGGACACACAGTCCAATAATTAATGGCACTATTTCTAATTTTACTCAAGTGTTTCATATGGCCAGAGGAGTACACATATATACATGAAAATGCCATTGACTTTTAACCAATCACAGTGTAAAATAAGCCACACTTCCTCCTTTTACAATTAATGTGATATTTGAGTCTCATGTGACCATGAGCTAATATTTATTTTTCTCGGCTTTTGAATGGGTCTCCAAAGTCTCTAAAAGTTTATTTGGCAGTTGGTCGGCCCCCACAGAGTGTAGAAGGAAGACGAGACATACTGTTTGGAACAGATAGGTATAATTAAAATAAACACCTGAAACACAGTCATAAGATGGGTTTTCATAGCGGCAGAATGCTGACCAACAACTACCACTTCAAAGATTTTATTTTTCTTAATTTAAAAAGCAAACAAACAAAACCTCAACATTCACTAGAACGTATTTGGATAAACGGGTTCATGTAACTTGGGCAAAGGGGGTGGCACATAAAAACTACTTTATATTTCTACTAGATTGATTCTTTAGTTCCTGACACATACAAAACAGCCATGTATATTCCAGTTAAGTGCGAGGCCAGTCCTTAAGAGCTTTTCATTATATTCACTTATACACTGAAAATAAACATACGCTGGGGCACCTGGGTGGCTCAGTCGGTTGGGCATCCAACTTCAGCTCAGGTCATGATCTCACAGTTCCTGAATTCGAGCCTCGCATTGGGCTCTGTGCTGACAGCTCAGAGCCTGGAGCCTGCTTCACAGATTCTGTGTCTCCCTCTCTCTCTGTTCCTCCCCCGCTTGCACTCTGTCTCTCTCTCAAAAATAACATTTAAATAAATAAATAAATAAATAAATAAATAAATAAACAAACAAACAAACATATGCTGTTTTGATCTAGAAATTTAAGAGTAAGTCTTTATATATATAAATAACTCCTCTACAACTCAACAAGATTACCCAATAAAAAGTGGGCAAAAGATTTGAACAGATACTTCCAAAAAAGATACTGGAATGGCAAACAAGCACACAAAAAGATACTTAGTATCAATATTAGTCATTAGGGAAGTGCAAATTAAAATCTTAAAATCAAAATGATGGATTACTACACACCTGTTAGGATGTCTAAAATCAAAAAACTGCTAACACCAATTGGTGAGGATGTGGAGCAGCTGGAATCCTTACATGCTGCTGGTTGGGAGTGCAAAATGTAGACCACTTAGGAAAACAGTTTGCTAGTTTTGGGGGTTTATTATTAAAGTTAAACATACACTTACCACACAACCTAGCATACAGTTTTTATCATTTATCCAAGAGAAATGGAAACATATGTCTGCGCAGAGACCTCTACACAAATGTTCACAGCACCTTTATTCATAACAGCCAATAGGTAGAAACAACGCAAATATCTACGGAGTGCCAAATGGATACAAATGACAGTTTGTCCATAGGATGGAATACTACTCAGCAATAAAAGAGGAGGAGTTCCTCATTCCTACGTGCACAATATATCTCAAAAGCATTACGCTAAGTGAAAGAAACCAGGCACAAAAACCCATGTACTATATGAATCGTTCTACTAGAATGATTCTACGAATGGTAAATCTACAGTGACAGAAAGCAGATCAGCGGTTGCCAGGTGCTGAGGTTGGAGAAAGGGATTTAAATGGAAAAAGCATGGGGCGCCTGGCTGGCTCAATTGGTAGAGCACGTGCCCCTGGATCTCAGGGGTTGTAATCTCAAGACCTACACTGGGTGTACAGATTACTTAAAAATAAAACATCTTTAAAAAATAAAAATAAAATAAATGGAAAGAAGCATAAAAGAACTTTTTTGGGATGATGAAAATATTTTATACCATGGCTGTGGTGTTGGTTATATGACAATGCACTTTTATGAAAACTCCCTGAACTGTATACATAAAATATGAATTTATCATATGTAAATTTCTACCTCAGTAAAGCTGATTAAAGAAAAAACTAAGTCTTGATGGTATATCAATCCAGTAATTTTCTAGACTTCTACTATTAAAAATCAGCAGGCAATCCCAGCTTTTAAAACAAAATTTGAGTGACTTCTCAATGAATAACCACGGTGGGATGATCAATGCTGATTCATTAACTGTAAAAAAAAATGTTACACATATGCTAATATGATGTTAATAAGGGAAACTGGATATGGAATTTATGGAAACTCCTTGTACTGTATATATTTTTTCTGTAAATTTAAAACTGTCCTAAAAATTAAGTTTATTTTTTTAAAAGATTGATAATTGGAAATAAAAACTACCTTATTTACATATCAAATCTCCACAAAAAAGAAAACTATAAAAACTTGGAAATCTTTCCCCATAAAATTGGATCTCAATTTCCTTCAAAGGCTAAAACTAGAATGCAGTCTGTCACTAGCTGGAAATGGGAAAACTTCACTGAAATGTTCTTAAATTTAGAGAGATTGAGATCAGAACATAAAAGTTCCAAACTATGAAGTTCTTTCATCCACATAAAGGGTCTCTTTGCAGAAACAGCTTCTCCTTGGAGCAAGTTCAATGTCTTTACTACTTTCTTTTACAACAAACAATTTTTTTAAACAGCAGGCTAAGTAAGGCTTCAGAGGCAGGTGGCACTATAGATTTTTTAAATTTTCCATCTCATTCTTTCCTTTTTAGTTCATGGTGGAATTGAAGCACAAACAATAGGGGTGAACCCACCTCCGAGAAGAGCTCTAATTACACACAACTGAATCATTCCGTGATCACCAATTTCATCAACACTCCATTAAAATCAACTCTGTGGCTAAGTACACAACCTGATAGATCCTTCAATTAGGATTTTAAAGGCCATCTTTAATTTATACCCTCCCACTTGTCCCAGGTATTTACATCTGTTATCAGTTTGAGCTTCTGGGCACTATATATGTAGAAAGAACCTTACTTAAAACAGGAAGCTGTGACCCTGAATTCTTATTTAAAATAAAATTATAGCATTAATATTTTCTAGCACTGCTTGATTAAGAGAATCAAGTTATTTACACTAGAAACAATGGTGATAAAAATCAAAGCAGGATTCGTTTTTACGAGACCCATAGGAAAATGCTGGCTCCTAGAATATATAATGCTGACTTAGAAGGGTTAAAGCAATTTCCTAACAGGCTAGAGCCTACCTTGGCTGATTCTGTACTATGCTAGCACAAAGCCTAATCTTTAGTGATTACCACTATCATTCAATCAGAAGACTTATCAGTTACTCCATTTCTAATCAAAGTATTAGGGCAAATGTGCCAGAGGACATAACACACCAGAGGCACTAAACCCCAACTACCCATGCAGTAGCTCCTGACTTTAAGGTTTGGACCACTGAGGTCCCAACTGACAGGCTGATGGAGTAAAGAGGTAGGAAGGAGCCCGATACTCAGTTTGGACAAATTTAAAAAATTAATTAATTTTTTTAAAAAAAGAAAAGAAAGCTAGGGACTTTCTGGAATGGAGGTATTCCCTGAGAGCAATTTTTCCTTTTTAAACCTTCCCCCTCAATCCTAATCCTTCTCTTCACCTTTCTCCACATGTTTTTCCTTCTTTTCTCTTTAGTTTACCCTATATAGAAAATGTAATGTGTTTTTAGTGTTGCTGCCTCACACATTTTTTGGAAAGTTGCTAGTCAATAAGTAGAAACTTAAGATATACTTAATGAAGTGAAATGAATTGTTCCATGTCTCATACAAGGCACAGAGCAAGGGCCGGAACTATTACGCACAGGACAAAGGACACTAAATTTCTGATCTCAAGAATTAAATAGACAAAATGGATTATTTTAAATCATTTTTAAAAGGCATGCTAATTCAAAGGCAAGTTAAGCACAAGAGAAACAAGTCCGAGTACATTTTCTCACTTTTTCCTTTCTCACCCAAGTCTTCTTGGGAGTAAAATTTCATTTTTTTAAATCCTCCTTATTCTATTGCTGTTTCAAAGAGAATTAAAATAACACCATAGAAGAGGTCATTTCCACCTCAGGGAATTTTAAAGCTACGCCTTAGCCTCAAGCCCCCTGACTGGTGTACAAGTACTCTGCCAGTTAGTAGCAGAAGTAGGATCCAAACTACTGGACTCCAGGTTCCAGAGATCTGCCCACAAATTTATTTATTTATTTATTAATTTAATTATTTATTCCACAAAATATGTACTGAGCACCTACAGTGTGCCTGCACTGTTTTAGGTGCTTAGGGTACATCCGTGGATAAAACAAACATCCTTGCCTGGGATGCTCACACACTAGCTGTGCCCACACACTTGTGCCCCACACTAGCTGTGAGACACACACTCATCATAATAGTATTATTACATTTTTACAGGGGTGCCTGGGTGGCTCAGTCGGTTAAGCTCTGACTTCAGCTCAGGTCATGATCTCGTGGTTCGTGGGTCTGAGCCTCACGACGGGCTCTGTGCTCACAGTTCAGAGCCTGGAGCCTGCTTCGGATTCTGTGTATGTGTGTGTGTGTGTGTCTCCCTCTGTCAAAAATAAATGAACGTTAAAAAAATTTTTTTTAATTACATTTTTTACAGAGGGTCCTTTTCTCAATTATAAGTGTGCTAAAGGGGGGAAAAAGTACTTATCTTCTGACATTCACCTTCTGCTATGTAAGAAAGTAATCTCTTTTATCCCTGCCACACCATCCCAGCCCTAGGGATTCCAAGGTTTAAAATAGACAAGCTCTTACAGAAACCTCTGATAGAGTTAGCACCTTCTCAGGCTGGAAACTTCCTTCAGTGCCGGTTTCCTAAACTTAAAAGCACCAGTGGGGGTGGGAGTTCTCTTCAAAGACCTCACTGCAGTAACCGTGGAGGAAGAGACCACACTTTCGCCGCCGTCCTCACACACACCCAGTTGCTCGTCTACCTCGGCTCTTTCCCCTCATCCGCACCCCCTCTATCGTTAGGCTCACCACCCAGCTACCCCATTTACAATCCTACATGTCACATGTCACCCATCAAAGCCCACTCTCCGTGTTCCGCCGGGGGCACTAACCTCCTTTCACAGCCCTTCCTCTCCCCGCCCCCGGAACAATTTCTCAGCAGTCACTTTTTACCGAAATAAGTTTGTCCTGCATTTCCTAACAGCCTTGCCCCAAATACAACACCTTGACTTTGCTTCGAAGCGCTTCCCATTCTGTCCTCCGAGCCTCAGGAGAGTTCTGGGGGGGGCAGGAGACCAAATTTGGCGCGAGACCAAATTTAGAGACAAGCAGCCTCCAGCTCGGCCCCGGGAGCTGGGCGAAGCGTGCGAGGCGCCCAGCGCGCAAAAACGTTAAGGAGGCACTCTGCACCCGTTGGACCCCGAAAGTGAGAGCCCCTTTCATTTTGCGCCTAAGAGCCTCACTCGCTTCACCCTGGTCCCAGCCCTGTTTTTACTGCCACCCTTTCCTCAACATCCCCCAAAGTCATCACAAGCCGAGCCCCCCCGCATGTCTAGCCCTCCCCATGCACAGCCCCAAGTCCTGGGGAGTCCACCTCGCTAAGGGCCCCCGCAGGTGCCACCGCCCACCCGCGCGTCCTCCCGGCTCTGGGGCTCCCGCCCACCCGACCCACCCCGCCCTCCAACGGGAGTCCCCAACCCCGGGCCCGCCCCCGCCGCTCCTCCTCCCGGACACACCGCCCTCCCCGCCGCAGACGCGGTCCTAGCCGGGGGCTCGCTCGTCCCATCGCCCCCTTTCGTCCAGCCCTCGGACGGGAAGGAGGCGCCCCGCTACCCCCGACCAGGCAGGTAGTTGCCCCTCCGCTTCCACCCAATTCTCTGATCCCTTCGCCTCTCTTTCCCTTAGGCCCCGCGTGGCGAGGTGCCGAGGCCGGGCCCCACCGCCCGGCCCGGGCTTGTTTACTCACTCACCCTCCATCCCGAGCCGCAGGGACCCGCCGCTAGGACGCCTGCGCGCCGCGGCCCCGCCCCCGCGCTGCAGCCCCGCCCCGCGCCCCCTTTCGGCGCCTGCGCACTGCGCCGCCAGCGCCCCGCCGGTGGGGCCACCTGGGCTTCCTTCTTCGCACGTCTGTCGTTTGGCGCCAATACCCCGACCTCAGGAGTTCGAAGTGATACAGCCAGAGCACGACGTTTTCCAAGACGGTGCTGTCAGGGGACAGGGAGGGTTCTCGGGGAGCCTCCCAGAGCCACTAATATCTTGTTGGAGACCTTATCCAGCTGTTGTACCATCCTCACACGCTGGCGACGAACCACATTTCGCTTCAGCATTTGCAACCAACCCCGAACCCCTTCATACTGATCCCTCACACCTACCAATACCTCCCGACACCCGTCTATGAGCTCTAAATTATCCTTCTTGCTTTATTTCCATGAAAAGTTTTCCCCGTCACTTAGATTCAAATGAATAGCCTTGTATCGAAGTATCTTCTGCAATTGCAAGATACCTGTTAGTTACAAAGGAAAAGAATAGTAACTTTACAGGACAGAAAGCTGGCGGATATCACGTTAAGCCAGTGATCAAAGTTCGCATCACTAGTGATGAGGTACCCCTTAGGTACCCCTCAATATGAGGCAATGAGAAAGGCACAAAATCCCTTCTGTAGTATTCTTGAAGAAACGCATAAGCTGAATTTAATCACGAGGAAGCATCAGACAAATCCAAAATAAGGGGCAGTCTGCAAGATAACTGGTCAGTATCTTTTTATGTATATATATAAGCACATTTCTGTCTTTAACTTTGTTTTTAATGCTTATTTATTTTTGAGAAAGAGCGAATGGGGGAAGGGCAGAGAAAGGGAGGGAGACAGAGGATCCAAAGTGGCTCAGTGCTGACAACAGAAAGCCCGATGCAGGGCTGGAACTCAGGAAAGGTGAGATTATGACCTGAGCTGAAGTTGAAGGCTTAGCCGACTGAGCCACCCAGGTGCCCCAACTGGGCGGTATCTTTTAAAAATGGGATGGTCGTGAAAGACAAAGAGTGAGGAACTGTCCCATATTGTATTGGAGGAGATTGAGGAGACAGGACAATTAAATGTAATGTGTGATCCTGGATTGAATCCTGGTGGGGAAGAGGGACACTGGTGGGATAATTGATGAAGTTAGAATAAGGTCTGTAGACTAGTTAAAATTATTTTATCAGCTCAGTTCCTGGTTTTGGCAATTGTACTTCCTCAACATTTGAGGAAGTTGGCTGATGGGCATATGGGAACTGTCTACCATTTGCAACTCTTGTAAATCTGAGGTTGTTTCAAAATATAAAGTTAAAAAATGAAACCTTAAAATACAGAATAACATTACCTTGAAATTTTCTCAAAGTGCATAATTACAAAAGCCTATAATGTGCATTTTTTTCCAGAAAATCTTCATAACTCTGTGAAATAGGGAGGAGTTCAGTTTTACACATGAGACTGTTCTGGCATAAAGAACTTAAAAGACTTGCCTTACACAGATGAAAAATATCTCTGTCAGGTCTTACACTTATGTCTCTGAATTCTAGATTTTGTGTTCTTTTCCTTATATCAGAAACTGGCTTTGCCATTTTTTCTCTTGCCTCTATCTGATTAACTACCAAATCAAAGCAACTATTCCTTCATAAATAGCAATTTGCAATAATATCCCTTTCCATTCCCCCTGCCTTCTACTTCAGTGGTTTTCAAGCTTGGATCACATTTACATTACCTGGGGAGCTTTAATAAGTACTGATGCCCGCCTCCCACCTCCAGAGAGTCTGATTAATTGGTCTGGGGTATGGCCTGGGCTTCAAGAGTTGTAAGAGAATCCCAAATGATCCCATTGTGTAACCAAGTTTCAGAACCATTATGCTACATAAATAATTGTTGAAATAAGGAAGGTAGTTAAAAGAGGGAGAGGTAGGCAGCAGGTGAAAGAAAGAAAGAAAGAAAGAAAGAAAGAAAGAAAGAAAGAAAGAAAGAAAGAAAGAAAAAGAAAGAAAGAAAGAAAGAAAGAAAGAAAGAAAGAAAGAAAGAAAGAAAGAAAGAAAGAAAATTCTAATTATCTAAGGAGAGATGTTCAGATGATTGTCAGGACTGAGACTGGGGAGATTTGGGAACCATCAGCTCACTGCTGGTAACCAATACCATGGGAGTGGACAGCGTTGCTCTAGGAGAGTAAGCCAAGTGACAAGAGGAGAGACATAAGAAATTTTGTGATTGCAAAGAAAATATGGTTACAGAAAGATTTTGGAGCAGGATGGTGAGGAGGTTTGCGTCAAAGTTGTAGATCAGAGTCATGCAACCCAGTTCAAGCTCCACCTCCTAGCTAAGCCTCCCAACCCTCCTGGATCTCCCCCTGCTGCGTTCCCAGCATCACTTCATCCTGTTACCATTATGCTACATGATACTTGACACAGGACTTTCATATCCACCATGATACTTGACACAGGACTAAATCAGGCTTTAGTAAGTGATCAGTTCTTGGGGGAAATTTGTCAATTGGTTCCTCCTCATTGTGATGGGAGAGGGTTTTTTTCCTGAGACCAGGGTCTTCCTTAGCTGACCATGGTCCATGACACACTATCGGCCAATGCTTGTTTGGCCAACTCTTCCAACCCTTCAGGTCTTTGTCCTATAAATTCATAGAAAAACTGTTGGCAAGTTGTTGGCAACTGGACCTTTGCAAAACAGTGCCATCACCTCTGTCCCACTCCTCCCAGCCCCACCCCCAGGCAGTTAATAGGAGAAAGGAATAACTATGTCACTCCTGGCTTCCAGTTGCTCATCTTGCTCTTAAATCCAAGGCCTCTGGGGCCGAACGGAACTGGACAAAGTGTGCTGAGTAGTCTAATAGGGCTGATTCTTTTTCTGAAAGTTTCTTATTGTGGAAAAATAAAATTATGTGTTTAATTTCTGAAACCTGATGCCTGATTTGCCTTGGCAGCCATTCTCCCAGGCTTGGCCAAGAGTCCAGCAATACTAGTATACTGATTAATACCAGCTCAGCTTGCTCCCTGGAGAAGAAGAGCATTATTTACTTGACCATTTTCTTAAATCCTTTTTAATTTGCGTGTATTTTGACATGATCTTATTGGCTTTAACATGCTGTATCTGACCATGAGCCCCAGTGAAGCCCTGGGGAAGATTGTTCTGCTCTGTGCGCTCATGTCCCCATCACAAAGCAAGATTTTGTTCTATCCAGTGATTAGAAATGACATGTCACGTGTTCTGTTCCTTTTGGGGCTGTCACGTTCTAAGTGTACTTTTGTCCCCTGCTGGTCTTCAGGCCACTGGTAGAAAGGGAAGAAGATGATGCTTCCCAGAATTCAAACAGAGCTTTCTGCACTATTCTCTCCTCCTTTCCAACCTCTCTCCCTTCCTCCTTCCAGCCCCCTTTGGATGGTGACCCCTGGGCTCATAATGCCCCTCCCTCGTGAAGCCCACAGGGAGATCAAATAGCCTTTCTCCAAGGGGACACAGGGGACCGAGGAAAGGTTGGGCCCCAGACAGTCCCTGACAGGGAAGCATAAACACAGCTGTGGAGATGGGAGCAGGGAGCAAACTATCCTCCCTTCCCCTTCCCCAGTTCCCACCCAGAAGCAGGGGAAGGCCACCCTGCTGTGGAGAAACAAACAACAAAACAAAGCAAAGCACAACCTAAAAGCCTGCATGAAGGTCACCAGAAACTGGGGCTGCTGCCCAGGCGTTGGTGGGGCCAGCTGAAGTGCCAGACCCCTCCCTGAACACTTACAGGCAAAGGCAGCTCTAAAGCAAGTTGAGGTCTGGACGTTACTGAGCCTGAAAACATGGCTCAATTTTTGAAGCCTCTCCACTCCTGGACATTTTGTCCTCTGATCTCAAAAAACCCAGCTATCCGCCCCAGGTACTTAGCTCCTGACCCCTAGTTGCATAGGGATCATAATAATGCATTCAATTCAGCAAGTAAGAACAGGCCCACAATAAACCCTTGTTCGTGGCTGTTTGTTATAAGTTTAAACTCTGAACCTCCAAGCCAAAATTCAGAAACGGCCTCCTTAGCCTTTGTTAATTACAAAATAAATAATTCCAGCAGGAAGGGACTTTCTCTTTTGGGGTTTACTTGGGTGGGATTCATGCCTCACTTTGCACATACTCTGAAGGCTCCAACCCCACAGCTAGGGTGGTGCTGCCCGTTCTTGCTCCCTTGGCACAGTTAGTGCAGGGCCTTGATCTCACGGGACACGCCTTTGGCACAGCCTTGCCTGGGAAGTAGCCCTGATCGGATGGACAGCTAATGAGCTATGCTTCCTTTCTGGCCATCAGGGTCCTCAACTGTAAAACTGCAGAACTAGAGAAAACATGACAGTCTTCAAATACTGTCCATTCAGTATGTGCCCGGCATTGTGCTGAGTGCTTTACAATTGGTCATCTCATTTCATATGAAGCCAGTAATATTCTTATCCTCATTTTATAGCTGAGAAAACTAAGGCTTAAAGAGATTCTGGAACTTGCCCCCAAGGTCACCCAGCTGGTGTGGCCAGGATTTGGGTCCAGTCATTCTGACCCCCAAACCCATGCTCTGAACCCCGGCTACTCTACTTCCTCTTTTCTCTGAGATCTTCTAGCTCTGACATCATGATTCTGGATTCTCTCCATGACTTTCTGTTCTCACCAGTGGTGCCAGAAAGAGAAATGTGTTTGGGACTCTGCAAGTTCAGAGGAAAACCGTTCCTGAAAGGCAAGGGGCTCCTTACTCCCTCTGTACTGGAGATACCAATCAAAGCTGGACACTCGACAGACCCCCATATCAGTAGGGAACAGCCTATGTGGAAGACAAAAAAAAAAAAAATCCTAGCCAGACAGGAAAGGGGAGTTCCTCTTGTTTCTGTAACTTCCCCTTCTCTCTTCCCTGGCTTATCAGCAGAGTCTCACACTGCTGATACTATGGCCCTTTGAACCCTAGTCTAGTTAGGATGGAACACCTGGTCACAGAGACACTTTTGGAGCAAGAAAAGTACATTACATACATCTACAGATTACATCCACGACACTGTACATAAAGGAACATAGATTACATTTATTTACGTGTTTAACAAATCACCTTTAACATTCATGTAATCATTAGATATTGGACTGGGTGTGAACCTACGTTATTTTGTGTAATCCTTGCAAGATGCCTGAGAGGTGGGTATTGTTGTCCCCATTTTACAGAGAAGGGCATTGAGAGGGAGATTGAAAACATTGGACATGGCCACATGGCTGGTAAGTAGGAGAGCTGGAATTCTATCTGGCTTTGAAGTCTCTATTCTTTTAAATAAAGAGTACTGTGTAATGAGGGGTGCCTGGGTGGCTCAGTCAGTTAAGCATCCAACTTTGGCTCAGGTCATGATCTCACAGTTTGTGAGTTTGAGCCCTGCATCAGGCTCAGTGCTGGCAATTCAGAGCCTGGACCTTGCTTCAGATTCTGTGTTTCCCTCTCTCTCTGCCCCTCCCCCCAACCTCTCTCTCTTTCCCTCTCTCTCTCTCTCAAAAATAAATAAAATATGGGGCGCCTGGGTGGCTCAGTCGGTTAAACGTCTGACTTTGGCTCAGGTCATGATCTCTTGGTTTGTGGGTTCAAACCCCCCATTGGGCTGTGTGCTGACAGCTCAGAGCCTGGAGCCTGCTTCGGATTCTGTGTCTCCCTCTCTCTCTGTTCCTCCCCTGCTCACACTCTGTCTCTCTCTCTCTCAAAAATAAATAAATATATTTTTTAAAATTTTTAAATAAATACATAAAATATTTAATAAAATAAAATAAGCAATAAATAAATAGATAGATAGATAGATAGATGGATAAATAAATAAAATTGTGTATTGAAAAGAACAGAATTATAGAACTGGAAGGATCCCAGAGTATCTTGGAAATACAATTGTCATAACCATATATGTTACACCTTATGATAGTGACTACCATTTATCAAATGCTTACTAGCACCGGGCATTGGGTCAAATGCTTGACCTGCATTATCTTTACTGGTAAGTGAGATACACAATGGTAACCCTATTTTGCAGATAAGAAAACACGCCCAGAGGAGTTAAGTAATTGCAGAGGGTCACATACAGCTACATAAGTGATGGAGATGGCTCCAAACTCAAGTCTACTTCACTCCAAAATGTGTTCTCTTAACCACTAAGGTAATAGAAATAATAATAATAATAATAATAATAATAATAAAATATATAATATATAATTAAATATCATAATTATATAATAATTGATTATAATATATAATTATATAGCATTATATAATTATATATTATAATTATATATTGTAATTGATTATAATTATATGATAATAATAATATTATATACTGCTCTAAGTGCTTTAAATCTTACAACTTATAGGTATTATTACTATTCCCATTTTACAGGTGAAGAAAATATTGCCTTTTGTAGTATTAAGCTCACATCACAGATACCACAAGTGTTCAACACAACATATGTGAGATGTTAAGATCTAGAAAATGTTTTGTGTGTGTGTGTTTGTTTTTTTTAAATGTTTATTTATTTTTGAGAGAGAGAGAGAATGTGAGCAGGGGAAGGCAGTGAGAGCAGCTGTCAGCACAGAGCCTGATGTGAGGCTCAAACTCATGAACCACGAGATCGTGACCTGGGCCAATAGCAAGAGCCAGTTGCTCAACCAACTGAGCCACCCAGGTGCCCCAAAAATGTTGTATTTCATAATATCATGAGTTTTTTTCATTGTCCATCTAATGCATTAAGGTGTTGGGGGAAAGGATGTGAAAAGATGCTGTCTGTCTGTAAGTGAAACAAGCATTGTCAGGAGAGGGATCATACAGAGGGAGGAAAGTCCTCTGTGGCATGAGGAATCCTGTCTGGTTACCCTTCCGGCCTGTCTTTTGCATCCCTTTCTATTTGGTTCTTTCTAGCAGGCTGGCTAACGAGTTCTGTCAGGTATTGTGGAGCAGAGGTTAAGTACTCTGGCTTCAGCATTAAGAAGACCTGGATATCTGCCAATATTAGTTGCATGAGCTTGGATAAATGACTTAACTTTTCAGTTTCCTCATCTGGAAAGTGGATTGCTATGGTACCTGATTTAATAGAGTTATGAATTTACTCTATCTATCTATCTATCTATCTATCTATCTATCTATCCTTAGGCTTCACACCCAGCATGGAGCCCAACTTGAGGCTTGAACTCATAACCCTGAGATCAAGACCTGAGCTGAGATAGAATCGAACACTTAACCAACTGAGCCACCCAGGTGCCCTAAGTCATGAGTTTTAAATGAAACAATCTGTATGAAGTACCAAGGATACTGGTGGGCATCATCAGGGCATCTTCATGTTACTTAACATCTAAACTCTTGGGGTGCTGGGAGCAGGTAGAAGCGTTCCTGCGGATGGTTTCATAGGACAGTCCTGAGGAATGGAGGAAGAGTGAAAGCAACCCTGGCGTCTGGCAGTGGGTCCTGAGAGCAACCATGAGTCAGCCCCAGGTGCCGAGGGACCAGCAGTGTTCTCAGCACTGCTGGGCGTGGGCTATGGTCACTTGGCCATGGTCCTCTTCAGTCATGCTGTCTGAATGTCCTTCTTATAAATCTGGTCTGGTTTTGGTTTTTTTTTTTTTTTTTTTCCCTTTCAGAAAAACAGCCTCCACCATATGATGTCATGGTCCAGCCTGGATCTGGGAAGGAAGGGAGGAGGAGGTTGTATGTACGTAGTTGGGTAAAGCAGCATCTTCTTATTTCTGGAGGGGTCTATCTGGCCCTGGAAGAAACTCTCTATCCTTGTCTCCTCTTTTCAACTTCATTTTCAAGACCCAGTAAGAAATCAATATTCAGATGTAGATTGAGAGGGAGGTGATACATCACAATGGTTAAGACATGAAGCTTAGCATCAAGCAGTCCCAGGTTTAAATCCTGACTGTCAGTTACTACCTTTGAGGCCTTGGGCTCATCATTCCTGTTTCCCCATTTTACCCACAAACAAGATAATTCTAGTGTTACGGTGGTAAGGTTTTAAGACATATTTGCAAAGCTCAGCACATGTGTCAGAGAACACACTATGCATCACATAGTAATTGTTCAATAAATGGTAGCTACATTAAGAACCAGCATTTGATGAGGAATATGGCCTAATCATTTTCTCTGCTTCTTCTAACTTGAGAGCCAAAGTTTTCTCCAATAACCATTCTTCCCTCTGTGGGATGGCCATACTCACACTGAGTGTTCCATCATTCTGGAGATGAGGAGATGGGGAGAGATGGAGCTGTGTCCCTACATCTTTGTCTTCCCTCCCTTAGCTAGCTGGCTCCCCAGCTGCAGCTCTTCTGGTTCTCTCTGCTACCTCCCTGCCCTCTAAAGAAATCTGTTTCCTCTCTCCAGCTTGGAAGGATCAGCCCCTCCCAGCCAGGACTTCTGGCTCCCCTGACCCTGATTCTCCCCCACATCCTCTCCTGAGCTCTGCTCTTTATTTTGCAGACAGCTGGAGAAGAGGCCAGCATATGTGAATGTCTCTACATGGTAGAGATGCTGATTCCGGGATGCTCTGCATGCAATTTCATTGTGTAGGAGGCCCCCAGTGCTTTTTATTCCACACTATGTTGTTCTGGATTTGGGTGTAGGGGGAAGGGTGAAGATTAAAAATCGCACTTCTTTTAAGGATCAACTCACCTCTCTTCTTGTTTCAGGCAGGATGTCCCTTCCCCTGTAACAAGAAGGGGAATTTACCTGGCAGTAGGATCCCTATCAAGGAAAAGTCAATCTAGGTTGGGGCCATAAATCTCAGGTTAATGTCCAGCTGGACCAGAACTAGATCCCTCTCTTCCTAAGCAGTAGGAGTGGATGTGGAATATGGACAGAGGACTAAGGAACTGTGTAGGAAACAAAGACCAGACTCCACTGGATATGAGACAAAAAGACTACAGATAATATTATACTACAGTTAAAAGAAAAGAGGCACATCTGTATGTGCTATTGTGAAAAGAAGCCCAAAACATGTTATTAAAGTAAAAAAAAAAAAGTCATCAAACAACAGAGATATTTTATCCCATTTATGTTTTTTTAAGTCCAAAATATATAGGGAAGTGAGAAAGGAATAAAGGTATAAAGTTTTCTGTGTTTAAATATTTTGCAATGAGTATATACTTGTGTATTACCTGCAATTAGAAAGTATATTTTTGGGGTGCCAGGGTGACTTAGTTAAGTGTAAGATTTTGGCTCAGGTACTAACAGCTCAGAGCCTGGAGCCTGCTTCAGATTCTGTGTCTTCCTTTCTGTCTACCCCTTCCCTGCTCACACTCTGTCTGTCTCTCTCTCTGTCTCTCTTGAAACAAATAAACATTAAAAAAAATTAAGTATATTTTTATAGCATAAAGTATGTTTTTAAGGCAGCAGTAGGGTTTAAAAGGGAAGGGAAGAGGGCGTCCATGGGTGGAATACAGGATTTGCATAAAAGAACCAGCTTCTGTCCTTAATGAAGCCCTTCTCTGTCCCCTCCTTGCAAAACATGGGACTGTCTTCTATGGCAAAGTGAAGTCTCTGGTCCTCTTTCAGCCCCAGAGTACCCCAATACCAGACCCCCCAGTTACCAGGATGCCCTCAGGAGTCAATGAAACAGCCAAATGTCCAACTGGTAAGGAAAAGTAGAAAGAGGAAAATCAGGAGGAAGGAAAATTCCCAGATTCTCCAATGGGAAGGTTAGACTCCCAAGTTCAGGAATGACTACATCAAACTTCCCTTTGGAGGTCTCCATGTCATGCTGCAAACTGAACCCCAGCTCCAGGCTAAAGATAACATTTTCTACTGAGTCACCTATATTTTCCCTTTTGATTCTAAGGTCATTTTATATATGAAAATGTTGACCTCTAGAGATATGAAATGACCTGCCCAAGATTAGACAGCAACACAGAAGCAGAACTTGCCTTTGGAATCCCAACCAATGTTCGTTTGTGTTTGTTTGTTTGTTTGTTTGTTTGTTTGTTTTTATCAAACGATACTATACTGCCCTATTTAAAACCCAGCATTTATTTTCGTCAACTTTAATCTTGACCCCCAACCCCATTCCTAATTCACAGTGGGCTCAGGTGTTTCTGGCCCCAGCCCAGTGGAAATGGTTTGTTTTGTTTTCTGTCCCTCCATGCTTTCCCTTCCCATCTTATCACCCAGAAATCTCCCTCTTGACCATGTTTCCTTCTTGAAAAGGGCAGTCATGGGTGGGAGGAAACGAATGGATTCGGTCCCTGGCCTGATGTGGCTCTGAGGCTGTCTGGCTCTTTCCTGCACATTGCAGAAGATGACAATCACCAGGAGGGCTTTGGGGTTCCTGCCAACTGGGCCACCTCCTTTCTTCTTTGGGATGCCTTATCAAGGCAACCTCTTGACCCTAGTGATGGAGGAGGACAACAGGCTTTTAGTGGCCATAATTCAAGAGCCTAAGACCCTGAGATGAAGATTTGAAGAGAGATCATGAAAGATAATTTATGGTGGGCAGAAATCAGTAAACTGGGACAAGAGCAGCAGCTGAGTCCAGGGGTCAGTGTCTGGGAGTAATTTAGGAAAGTTCAGTGCTGACAGCTGTGTCTGGAGTTGAACGCCAGGGCCAAACCAGCTCCTGGGCTGCTCGGCTACTTCAGGCTAATGAAGCTCTGGCTCAGGACACAGAGACAGCTGTGGTATGGCAGAAGTCAGGGCCCCTGGGGCCCCAGGCCCAGCCTGGCTGCTTCGTAGCAGTGTAACCTTAGGCAAGTCCTTAGGAAAGAAGGAAAGGAAACGTCCACTGAGTGAGTCCAATGCCCTTTCACATACATTGTCCTCAGTACAGTTTATCCAGGAGGATGATGTATGTCCTTATTTTACAGGAGAGTAAGCGGAGATCATCAAGGTAACCGAGATCATTCTGGGTTATCTGGCTAGGGAGTGGGAAGACAGAAATACCAGTCAGAGCTTCTGAACTCAAGTTCTGGGCTCTTTTCCCTGAGCTTTCGCTTTTTTCCCTGTAAAACAGGGACAATAAGGTACCCACTTTGCGAATGAAGTCACCCATAGTAGGTTCTAAATAAACCCTTCCCTTTTCACAACCTTGGTCTTGAAGAGTAGTGGCCACTTTCTTCCTAGGAATGGAGTAATCTTTTACTTTTGCCCCCCCCCCCATCCGGTTTATGGCACCTTTTTCCTAGGAATGAAATAATCTTACTTTTGCCCTTCCCCCCAATCAGATGTGTGGATCGAGGCCCCAGGAGGTGCCTCTGAAGGGAGGGTATTTGGATTTTGGTTTCCCCTCTGCCCGGGTCCCCAGGCCTTCTCCTGACTCTGGAGGGCTGGCTCCCTCATCTCCTCCTCCCCAGTTTTGGCGGGTGAGTTGACATCAGTGGGTGTTCCCGGGGAAGGGGAACTCTGAGCCCAGCTCCAGGAGCCCCTTCCCCCACGTCGCAAGACAGCCCCAACCTCCTTCCTTAGATACTGCGGCGTGGAGAGGCCCTCCGAACTCCCAGCCCCTTTCTTCTGCAGGTCCGCGATAGCAACACGCTAACCCCCTTCCTCAGCCCCCGCATCGAAAGAGAATGGGACGACTAGGGTCCCGGGAGCGGATGCTCAGAGACCCGGGAGAGTCCTTGGGCGCCACGCGGCTCAGCCCAGGAAATGCGTCCCGGTTCTGGGGTTACGAGGGGAGCTGTCCAGCCCCGCAGGGTGAGCTAGAAGAAAGAGTGGGCCAACGCCGACCCGCCGGAGGGAGCGGCGGGCGCCGGGGCGGGGTGGGGCATCGACTCCCCCTCCGGCCCGCGGGCCCCGGGCGTCGCCCCCGCCCCCCACGTGGCCGCAGCCGTCCCAGCCCCTGCGAGGAAGCGGCGCGGCTTCCTGGGGCTTGGGCCGGGGATATAGGCGCCCCCGCCCGGGCCCGGCTCAGCGCCACCGCCCCTCCTCGCCTGCTAGCCGCGCGATGGCCTCGCTCCGGGCAGAGCGCGCCGCCGGCGGCCCGCGGTTCTCTACGACCCTCGCGGGGCGACCGGCAGCGCTCCGCCTCCTCCTCCTGCTGGGCGGTGAGCGCTGCGCCCCGGGGCTCGGGCGGGAGGCGCGGGAGGCCCGGAGGGGAGGGGGGGCTGGACCGCCGAGGCCGAAACGGGCCCCGGGGTGAGGGCGGAACAGCGCTGTCCTCCGACAGTCCCCGGCTCCACCTCGGTGAAGGCGCAGCGCGAACTGCTTCCCACTTGGAGGAACGTGGGGTGCCGGGGGCCCGGCGGAGAGGTCTTGGGAGATCTGGGCTGGCCTGGAGGAAGAGGGTTTGGGGTCTGGATGTGAGTGGGAGGGAGCTGGTATCAGCCCTCTCTTCCAGTCACTGAAGCACCCCTTGGGAGCCTGGATTATTCTTCTTTCTCTTCTGCGAGTAGCTCTGACTTCCAAGGGTCTCAGACCCCTCCTCCAGGCTCCACCGCCTAGATCCCCGCCATCCTCCTTCCCTCCCCCATTTCTGCTCACAGCTGTCCTGAAGCCCCAGGAGTCCCTGGCTCAGCTTCTTCCCACTGAAGGCAGCTTGAAGTCAGAAGGTGTGTACCGCGCGACTCTGGGAAGGTGGCCGAGGGCAACAAGGAGAGCTAGGTCAGTGGGGAGGGTCCCTTTCCCACAAGGCAGGCCCCAACCCCAAATGAAATCGCACTAAACTCCCTTCCGTTCTCTCCTGGGGTTCCTTGTGGTCTTTCTCCCTCTCAGCCCACAACCCACCCTCCCCGCCCCCCCCCCGCCCCCCCCCAGCTCTGAGCTGGCTCACCTCAGGTGGGTTAGAAGACCCCAGAAAAAAACGTATATGGATGTTCCCGTCAGGCTGGGAAGTGCTGAGCACATGGAAGGCATTAACATTTTTCTGAGCTGAGACTCTCTCCTTGGGAAACTTTCTGAGGCTGTTCCTGGTGGCTGCCATGTCTGAAGACAGGAACAGTGGAAGTACCTGGACCTGAGGGCTTGGAGGGAGGGCCAGGGGGTTGGTCAATGTGCAGCATCTGTGCCCACAGAGAACAAGATGGAGGACTATAAGGTGAATGCCCGGTTTTGCTGGCAATCTTATAAGGAGCAGATGGACTCTATCCCCAAGGACTGGTGCGACTGGACCATGATTAGCAGGTAGGGGCAGTGCTAGGGCAGCTTGGACCAGGGGTGGGGCCTGCTCCTTGTGTGTGGGCCTTGAGTGTGGGGTATTCCTCTCTCTGGGCCCAACCCCATATTCACTCTAGTCTTCCCTTGCTTCCAGGCCCTATAGCGACCTGCAATATTGCTTGGAGCATTTTGCAGAAGCATTTGGCCTGGGTTTCCCCAATCCCTTGGCAGAAGAGATCATCTTTGAGACTCACCAGATCCACTTTGCCAACTGCTCCTTGATGCAGCCCACCTTATCAGACCCTCCAGAGGATGTGCTCCTGGCTATGATCATAGCCCCCATCTGCCTCATCCCCTTCCTTGTCACCCTTGTGGTGTGGAGGAGTAAAGACAGCGAGGCCCAGGCCTAGGGTGGTGGTTTGAGCTATTAGCAGTCATCTTACTCCTTTCCCCTGCCACCACCGGGTCTCTCTCTTCCCCTCCCTGCCTCCTTCTCTCACTCTCACCCCCACCACAGACCCTTGAATTGCTGGAAATGGAAGCCCAGTGGTGGCACAAGTTTTGTAATCTTCAAAATAAAACTTTTTTTTTTTTTTTTTTTTTTGGTACTATCCCCTCCCCATCCCAGAGTCTCTACCATTTCCCACAGCTCTGGGCAGCAGAGCTGGAAAATCTGGATACCAGCACTGTCTTGTTCACTTGTCTGCTCCTCACTATTCCTCTCCCCCCACTTGAAAGCCACCCCCTACACTGCTTCCTCCCAGGGCTGGGCCTTTCCTGTCCTTATCCAAAACCAACACCAGGAAACCTGCAGGAAGAGACTCCCTTCCGGCTTGGATGGCAGCTGGGGAGGTGTGGGGGAAGGGGCAAGGGTGGAATCTCTGCTGTGACTCCTGCGAGAAGGAAGGGGGACTGCCTAGGGGCTCTGAATTTTCCTCTTTTTCATGCCTCAGTTTACTCCCAGGGCCTAGGAATGGAAACCTTGATATGACCAAAAAGAGTTCATTCCTAAAGAGCTCAGGATTGAAGGGAAAGGCAGTGGGACTTACTCTACTAACTCCACCACAGAACTCCCTGTCCAGGTCCCTGGCCCTCATCCTACATTGTCCTGGACCCTGGGGGTGTGGCCTACAGCCTGTTAGCACACTGCCCCCTGGTGTCCACTGGAGCTAACAGCCAGAAGATGGATATGACCTGGAAGAAGCTCAAAGCTGAGGAGCCTGGACCCTGGAATCAAACATCTGTCATCCCCATAGCAACCATTAGTTCTTAGCAAACCCTTCTATCAGCTTCCTAAGCCATACTGATACTCCTCTAAGACACCTTCCCACTTTCTAGGGACATACCTAGCCTCTGAACTCACCATTTCTGTATATGAATACTCTTACATGTTCCCTGGATAGTGAGGCCCAGTTTTCCCCAGAGGACCTTCATCTTCAGTTCTTCCAGATCATCAAAAATACTAGAGAACAAGGACAGCTGGATGGCTCAGTCAATTAAGTGTCTGACTTTGGCTCAGGTCATGATGTCATGGTTTGTGGGCTCGAGCCCCACATCAGGCTGTGTGCTGACAGCTCAGACAGAGCCTGGAGCCTGCTTTGGAGTGTGTGTCCTCTCTCTGCCCCTGCCCTGCTTGTGTTCTGTTTGTCTCTCTCTCCCCAAAACAAATAAACATTAAAAAAATACTAGAGAACAACTTTGTTCTCCATAAAGACCCCTGTTTATTTTCTGTGGCACGTGGAGCCTTGTCAGGGACTTTCCTTCCCTCCTTGCTGAAATATTTGCCTCCCTGAGTACATGCATATCCATTTCCTTGGGACATGCCTGTCTATTCCACAGATAGATACCCGTATGCTTCCTAGAATGTATCTACTCATCCTCTGAGATAGACTTCTCTCAGGGCATATCTGTCTCTCTAGGGGCATACCTGTTCCCTAGGACATTTTGGGTTTTCACCTGAGATAAGTCTCTGCTCTGTTCCCATGAATGCATTGGTCTTCCCCAGGGATATATCTATCCTCCTTTTGGCCCATATTTGCCTTCATGTGTTTTACTAATGTACATCAAGGGCATACTGGTATAAAATACTGTGTATGGTATATTGTGTTGGAAAGATAAGTTAGGACTTGGTTTCTGCTCTCAATGACTTTCCATCTAGTACGGGAGCTGACATGTGTACCAATCAACAAAAGCAATGGAGTGTGTGATTAGAGTCACGAAAGGGATACAAACCAAATGTTATCTAAGTGCAAAAAAAGGAGGGGTCACACCTAGCTGAGGTGTGATCACAGGAGGGTGATTGCAGAGTTTGTACATGACTAGGCCTTAGGATGGAGTGCATTTCCCCTAGGGAAGAGAATAGGAAAACAGGTGAATTAGGAAAATATTGTGATAATCCAGGCTTGAGAAAAAGAGGACATGGGTCAAAGGAGCGATGAATGGGAAATAGAAAATAAAAAGTAGAAGAAATGATTAAAAACAGGGGAGGGACTTTGGATATGAAGGAGATGAAAGAGAGGAGAGGTTAGAGCTGATTGAGACTTTGCATCTGAGTTACTAGGACAATGATGGAAGTAATGGTAGAAAATGGCCATTAGGGAGAGAAGCTGGCATGAAGAAAGGGATTTACAATATGAGCTAAAAATGGAACAAGCTTTTATGTCCCACAGAGAGTTAGAAATGGGAGGGGTGTTGGTGGTGGAAAGAGATTGGAGCTGGAAATACAGATTTAGGAATCTTTTGCACAGAAATGTCAAGTGAAACCATGAGAAGGATGAAAGTTCTCAAGACAGAAGATGTATTGAAAAGAAAGCTAAAAGGGCACCTGGGTGGCTCAGTCGGTTAAGCTTCCAACTTTGGCTCAGGCTATGAGCTCGAGGTCCGTGAGTTCAGGCCCCATGTTGGGCTCTATGCTGACAGCTCAAAGCCTAGAGCCTGCTTCAGATTCTGTGTCTCCCTCTCTGCCCTCCCTCACTCACACTTTGTCTCTCTCTCTGTCTCAAAAATAAATAAACATTAAAAAAAAAAGAAAGAAAGAAAGAAAGAAAGAAAGAAAGAAAGAAAGAAAGAAAGAAAGAGAAAGAAAAAGAAAGCTGAGAGGGCACCTGGGTGGTTCAGTCAGTTGAATGTAGCTCAGGTCATGATCTCATGGTTCATGAGTTTGAGCTCCAAGTCGGGCTCCACACTGACAGCGCAGAGCCTGCTTGGGATTCTCTCTCTCCATCTCTGTACCTCCCCTGCTCGCATGGTTCTCTCTCTCTCAAAATAAATAAAAGAAAAAAAGAAAAGGAAAGGAAAGAAAGCTGAGGTTAGGTTCTTAGGAAATGTGCACATTTATTTTTTTAATGTTTATATTTGAGAGAGAGAGAGAGAGAGAGCGAGTGCAAGTGGGGGAGGGGCAGAGAGAGAGAGGGACACAGAATCAGAAGCGGGCTCCAGGCCCTGAGCTGTCAGCACAGAGCCTGACACAGGGCTCAAACCTACAAACCGCAAGATCATGACCTGAGCCAAAGTTGGATGCTTAGCTGACTGAGCCACCCAGGTGCCCCATGGAAAATTACACATTTAAAGAATGAGGGGGAAATGAGACAGAAAGATCAGAGAGACACTAGCAGAACAAGGATAAAGCAGTGCCATGGAAGCAAAGGAGATAGTGCCTTTTGAAAGAACATTGTCAACAGAATGGTTCATCCATTCATGCAACAAATATTTGCTGGGTACTACTGTGGATCAGGAACTGTGCACAATGAAGGGTGAACTTGGGTGGGGGAAAGGTTAAAGATCAGATAGGAAATTGAGAGGGTGACAGAGTCAAGGAAACTGTACATATTTTCAAGTAGGGATGGCCTATGCATATTTGTCAACTAGGGGAGAGGAGCCAGAGGAAAGGAAAAGAGGGTAGATGACACCCAGAGAAGTCCTGGAGGCCCTTGGAAAAGAGAGGCAAGAAGATATGCCAAAGGTTGGCCTTGTAAAGGAAGAGTGACACTTCTAACTTTGAATCCAAAATGAAGGGGTAAAAGTGGAGAGAAATTCTTGTGGGATGCATTAAGTGTGGTGACAAAGAGGGACAAAAAGGGAAAGATTAAGAAGTTCACATGTTCGGCCTCAAGTTCACAAAATAGAGAAAGGCATTCTGCAGAAAGGAGGAAGACGGAGACAGGTAGAATGACTTGACGACTGGAAAAATGTGAAGAGTTACCTGGAGGGATGTGACAGGGAGTCAATAAAAGTGTTGGGCTGCACCGAGAGCCCAGCAGTGAGGTTAGTCAGGGAATCTGGGGTTCAGCTAGCATGTTCAGACAGAATTGGGTAGTCTAGGCTGGGTAAGGAGTCAAATACGACCACAATGGGTCCGGAGTCTTGAGACTAGGAAGGTGAGGATGTGAGAGATAGATGGCTGTGGTCCAAAATGGCAGCAGTGAATCATGGAATCTGACCCATTTTCAGCAATAAAAGCTACAAATATGCTCCCATGGGTGCTGCAGGAGACCAGGGAATGGTGGAGTCGAAGGACACAGTAATTGAGGAGGCTGGGGAATTGTGAGTGAAGTTAAATGCAACTAACACGTGTTAACATTAAAAGAAGCCTTAGCAGAGTGAAACAAACTATCAAGCTGTGCCGCTTTGGGGGAAGTCACTGCCCATTTCTAGAGCTGAATGAGACTTCTCTGGGCTCTAAACGGTACGGATTTTTAGGTTCATACCAAGAGACTGGCAGAGAAGCAAGATACCTTCCGTTGGGCGGCCCTTCTCGGGAAAGGCCTCCGGAACCTTTCTGCTGTGCTTTTTGCCCGGACGTGCAGAAGCGGAGGCCGGAAGTCCTTTGCCCGGAGGTTCCGGGTTTCCTGGGCTACTACGATGGCGATGAGTTTCGAGTGGCCGTGGCAGTATCGCTTCCCGCCCTTCTTTACGTGAGGCTCAGACCCCGAGAAGCCCCGCTGTGCCTCCCTCCCCTGCCCCGGACCCCGGGCTCAGCCCTGATGCTTCAAATGGGGAGGGGGAGAAAGGACCCGGTCGCCACCACCCTTAGTCCCTCACTTTGTCCCCTAGACGCGCCTGCGTCTGTGCTGCCTCTCGCCCTCTCACGCCCTCTAATTCTGCGCCCCACCCCCTTCACCCGGCAGGTTGCAGCCGAATGTGGACACTCGGCAGAAGCAGCTGGCCGCCTGGTGCTCGCTGGTCCTGTCCTTCTGCCGCCTGCACAAACAGTCCAGCATGACGGTGATGGAAGCTCAGGAGAGCCCGCTCTTCAACAACGTGAAGCTACAGCGTATCCTCCCTCAGGCTCTTCCACAGCCCACACACACGCACTTCTGCACTTGCACACATGCCCAGACTTCACACCCCCTTCACCCCAGTAGGCAGGTTCCCACCCAGACTGGACTTGGGAAGGAGCCATATGTGTAGCTGACTTCCATTTTAAGCCCCAACCCCCAATGCAAATGCAGCATCAGACCCTCCAGTCCTAGGTAGTGATGAATACCCAGGTGTCATTCTGGGCTTAGAATCTCTGACCCAAAGCCAAGTCCCGGGTTTTCCAACCTGAGCCCTTTTGACTCTGAATCTCCTGTCCTCTTCTGAATGAAGCTCAAACTCTGGTACTACCTTAAGTAATTTTCTCCACCTACTCTCCTTCTCCCAGGAAGTAAGGGTCATTTGTTTTTGCTTCCTGATTCATTGCTAAAATATCTGTGGAGAAAGTCTGAAGGAAGAAGAGGAGACAGATGGTGACAAAAGGGAGTGCCTTTCATTTCTAAAGCTCTTCCTTTTTTTTTTTTTTAAATGTTTATTTATTTTTGAGAGTGAGAGGGCACAAGTGGGATAGGGACAGAGAGAGAAAGAGAGACACAGAATCCGAAGCAGGCCCCAGGCTGTGAGCTGTCAGCACAGAACCTAACTCGGGGCTTGAACTCAGGAACTGTGATCATGACCTGAACTGAAGTCCCACCCTTAACCGACTGAGCCACCCAGGTGCCCCCATAAAGCTCTTCCTTTTAATTGAACTAGTATCTCTTTACCTTCCTCCCCCCTTTATCCTGGAAGTGCCAATTTATAGCTTTTTGGGGAATTGCACATATATGTGTGTGGGAGGGAGAGGAAGGGGACAGGTGGTTCTTCGCATGAGACTGGCCTCAAGAGTTTTTATCCCATCTAATTCATTCCATCAATGCTGTTCCCTTAACTTTAAACCAGGGAAGCTTCCTGTGGAATCAATCCAGGTTGTATTAGAGGAACTGAGGAAGAAAGGTGGGTTCAGGTCCTCAGATTTCCTTATTTTTCCTCCTAGTTGGGCTTTCCTGAGGGCAGCTTGGCACAAGTCTTTGCTTTTTATTTTATTTTATTTTATTTTATTTTATTTTATTTTATTTTGTTTTATTTCTTTTAACTTTTGTTTATTAAGTAATCTCTGTACCCAACATGGGGCTCAAACTCACAACCCCTGAGATCAAGAGTCCCATGCTCTACCAACTGAGCCAGCCACGTTTCTCTGAGATTTTAGTTTTAAGTAATCTCTCTCACCCAGCATGGGGCTCGAACCCACAACCTCAAGATCAAGAGTCACCCACTCCACTGACTGAGCCAGCCAGGTGCCCCACGAGTCTTTGCTTTTAACAACTTTCTTTTTCTCTCCCCTGGCTTGGAGCCCATAGTGTTCTATATAGAAGATAGTCCAATTCCCTGGGTCCTTTTCCCTATTGGTATTCATTATTGAAATCTCTCCATCTGTGTTCTGAGACCTGGAGAGAGGTGGAAGGAGAATTGGTGCCTTGCAGATAATAATAGTAAAACAATTCTTGGATTTCACTTCCTGAAAGCTGAATCTCTTCCACTCTTTATACCTTGGTTTTGCCTTTTGTCCCTTCTTAGCGTAAGATACTTTCATAAGTATCTTTTTTGTAGGAAACCTGGAGTGGTTGGATAAGAACAAATCTAGCTTCCTGATCATGTGGCGAAGGCCAGAAGAATGGGGGAAACTCATCTATCAGTGGGTGAGACTGTTCTGCCGCAGTGACCCATGGCAAAGGAGAATTATATCTGTGTTCAGCAGATACCTGGTGTTCCTAGGTCTGGACTGAGCAAAGTGGGAAGGGAAAGAAAGAGGAAGTATAGGTCTTCCAGGCAAACCTCTTTCAATGACTCAATTTCCTAGGCTGCATAGAACTTCCCTACCTTTATAGGAGGCCAGAGGCTACGTGAGGCCATGTTTGGAGAATGCAGTGCTGGGAACCATGAGTACTATTGTTGGCTGGCGTCTCTGGCCACAGAAGATAAATGGGGAAAGGAAAGGCAAAAAAAAAAAACAAACAACAACCCTGGGGCCCCTCCCCCACTAGGCGCTTTGGGGCTGTCCACAATATGAATGAGACATTCTGAACCAGTATGGGTGTAGGGACAAACTGTCTTCCCCAAATTCCTAGCTACCACCAGTCCTAAACTTTCCCAAGGGAGAGAAGAGGGGAAGAAGCATCAACAACCTAAATATAACAAACACATGCCACCTATTCCTGAACAGGAAAACAAAATGAGAGGTCACTCCTCAGACATGTGAAGGCCTGTGGTTTAGTGGTTCCGTATATGTGTATACACGTATAAATATAGCACCTGTAGGGGTTGTGGTTTTTAGGCCACTCCTGCCGAGGTGACAGTGAGCCCTGGTTTGGGAACAGGTATCATTCGTGGGTCAGATAGGTGGAGTCAGTGAGCTCACCTTCCAGGAGATCCCTGGTCCTTATTCAGTCGCTGTTTTCTGTGTCTATAGGTTTCCAGGAGTGGCCAGAACAACTCCGTGTTCACTCTCTATGAGCTGACCAATGGGGAAGACACAGAGGATGAGGGTAATGCTTCTCCCTTTCCCTCCAGTTTTGTCATCTGAATCCTCCAGTCCTTGTTCAGCTGACATTCAGACTTCCCATCCCTGCCTTTGAATTCCAAATACTACATGATAGAAGGGCTCTTAACCCATGTCCAAGGTTTCCCTAAGCCACCTGAATTTACATGCAAAATACCCCCAAATTTTGTCAGTGGGATATGTGCATTTTTCTAGGGATAGAGTCCATATTAAAAGATTGTCAAGGGCATCTGTGATCCATGAAAAGTTAAGAATTCCCAGTGTAGATACTGAATGAGGAACCGGCGCAGAAGATTAAGCCTGAAATCTCATTCTTTGCTGACGCTGGCTTTCTTTCACCCTTTATACTTACAGAGGGCTCAAGATTTGTGGGTGTCAGCTGAAGGGATTGGGCCAACACCACCATCCCCACCCCTAGGCCTTTTAAATACTTTAGTTTCTAGCCAGGTGAGGATTTATATACTGTTTGATTTTTACATAGTGTAAATATACTCTTAGCTTTTTTATCTCTGACTTCATATTCTGATCCCAGGATCACCAAAAGTTCCAATCTCAGCTGGGGAAGAAAGGGCAGCTCCCCTTTCTGCCAGGCCCTGGCTGCCGTAACAGAGTTTATAGCTCTTGGCTGTTCCCCCCTGCCCTACAGGCCTCTGCTTGCTACTCCCACCATTGCCCCATGACTTCAGTGCCACAACCATGCCCAGCCCACCACTCATGCTGGGCAAAACTGGAGGCTTCCTCAGAAAGCAAGCTCCCTGACTCAAGCCGTAGGCCCCCGCAGGGAGTGAGGTGTGCGAGCCTGTTAGGGCTTGCCACCTGCTTCTCACATCTCCCTGCAATATCTTGCCATATCTCCAGATATTCAGCTGGCCCTTGGCTCCCAGCCTCGTTCCTTTTAACTAGGAAAGGGCAGATATCTGTGCTGGCCCTTAACAGTCTCCTGGTCAGAGGTATGGCTATACTTTGTGTTAGGACAGGTGCTCCTAATGGGTACAGGTGTGCAAACTAGGGTCAGTGTCCAGTGTCAAGGACCTTGACGTTCCTAGGTTTAATTGTCCCCCACTTTGTGGCCCAAAAGTAGATGGTGTCACTCTCATACATCAGATACTAATGGCACATGGGTGGGGGATACACATGAGGGTTGAGTCCAACAGAAGAACCCAGAAGGGGAAAATAAGTGTGAACTCACATTTTGTGCAGACTCTGGCTTTCTCTCACCCCTTACTCTTAAGGCGTACCCAGGAAGGATTGGTGGCAGCGGCAGCAGTATAGGTGGTACATGTCTACCCTGGCCTCAAGGGGTCCCAGCTTCCAGCTAGACTTCTCCTCAGGGGCCTTGAGCCCCCAGGAGCCAAGTGTCCCTGACTACCCATCTCTCCCTTCCAGAGTTCCATGGGCTGGATGAAGCAACCCTACTCCGGGCTCTGCAGGCCCTACAGCAGGAGCACAAGGCTGAGATCATCACTGTCAGCGATGGCCGAGGCGTCAAGTTCTTCTAGCAGAGACCTGTCTCCTTTTACTTCTTACCTCCCACCCTTCCAGGGCTTTCAAAAGGAGACAGACCCAGTGACCCCACAGACTGGATCTGTGACTCCACCAGACTCAAAAGGGCTCCAGTCCAGGGATGGGTTTCCCACTTACCCCACGTTTCTGTCCCTGGGGAAGGGCGAGGCTGAGGCGCCTGGGAGAAAAGATGTGCTTCTCCTTGCCCTACCTCCTCTCCCATCCTAGACTGTCCCTGAGCCAGGGTCTGTAAACCTATAACTCCACATGTGTTCACACACGTAAGTACATACACACGCCTGCACAAGCTTCTGTCTCTTCCCCTTCCCACCCCCTTAGCTGCTATTGCCTCCCCTCTCAGGCTGGTGCTGGATCCTTCTTAGGGGATGGGAGAAGCCCTGGCTGCAGGCAGCCTTCCAGGCAACATGAAGATAGGAGGCCCAGGAAGGGGCCTGGCAGTGAGAGGCCAGGCCCGACACTGATTTTATGATATTAAAAAGCTCATCCCCACTGCCTCCTGTTGGAAGTTACTACTGGAATGGGCATAGGGAGGGCTGTGAATTCAGTGTTGCCCCCCGAGTGAATCCCAGCCTAGGAGAGGGTAGAGGAGGCCTATGGCCTTTGTAAATGAAAAGGTGCCCCCGTGCTGGCAGGCTCCAGGGGGCCTGTGGTTTTACATCTGCTGGGTGGGCTGTGTGGGGGAGTGCTGATGGAACACAGCTTAGGGACAGACAGCTTTCTGAATTGGAATAACTTCATGGCTTCCCCTTCTCCCCCATGAAAGTCCTGAACTGCTCTGAAGCCCCTCCCTCCATCCCACTGGTCCGGGGTGGGGTAGTTGAGGCCAAGGGGAGCTGAAGGGGTGTAAACCGGATATGGACTTTGGTTTATTGGGAACTTGGGCAAACAGAAGGAGGAGGAAGGAGAGCCCACAGAGCAAAAACAGCTACTGTGGCCAGGGCTAGGCTGCGGCCAAGGTAGGAAGGCGGAGGGGATGGGTGACCGGGTCCTTGGCTTGGGGGAGGGACTTGTCCTGGGGTGCACACACCCATCCCTGTGCAGCCTAGAGGGTCAGCGGCTTGGGAGAAAACCAGACCTTTCCATTGACCTCTGTATTGTCGGCCTGGGGCTACTCCGGACGAACAGGAGGGGGTGGCGCTACCTTATCTGGGGCTTGCAGGCGGGTGGTAACCTTCCCTTAACCACCCCTCTCTCCCCCCACGCTTCTAGGGCCGGAGGGCCGCCGTCACGTTTCCTCTCCCAACCCCAGCATCGTGCCTCCCCCAGCTACCCCCGCCCCCCGACAGGTTTGCTCACTCTTAGTGCGGGAGGACACGCGGCCGCCTCGCACCGGGTCGACTTCGGAATGAGCCTCCGGGCGGTGCACCGGGAGGCGAGGGAGAGGAGGGCCTGCGGCCGGGGGCGGGGCGGCCGAGGTGAGGGGCTGCGCACCCGATTCCGCGCGGCTGGCCGCTCCGAGGGGGCCGCCCTGGGGGGATGAGGGCGGGGCCGGGGGCGGGGCTGCAGGACGGTCGAGCCCGGACTGGGGCCCCGGTAGCTCAGCCCGAGCGCTGCGCACCCAGCCAGTCCGCCTGTCAGACCGCCTCCTCTCCAGCCGCCCGGCTTGCTGCCCTGCGGCGCCGGCCCTTCCTCATGCTGGCACCCCCGGCCTCCGAGACTGCGGTCCCCATGTCCCAGGCGGAGGCCGACCTGGCCCTGCGGCCCCCGCCGCCTCTCGCTGCCGCGGGGCCGCCCCGCCTCGGGCCCCCTCCTCGCCGGGCGCGCCGCTTCTCCGGGAAGGCTGAGACCCGGCCGCGCTCTTCCCGTCTCAGCCGCCGCAGCTCAGTCGACTTGGGGCTGCTGAGCTCTTGGTCCCAGCCAGCCTCACCCGCTCCGGAGCCCCCTGAGCCTCCGGACTCCGCTGAACCCGGCCCCGCGAAAAGCCCACCGCCTAGCTGCCCAGAACCCCCCGAGGGCACGTGGACCGGGGGAGCCCCCGCGAAGGCTGCAGACTCAGCGCGTCCAGAGCTAGCAGTCTCGGCAGGAGGCCCGGGGTCCCGGGAACCGCCGAGGGTCCCCGAAGCCGCGGCTCGGGAGCGGCAGAGGGAGCAGGAGGAAAAGGAAGACACGGAGACCCAGGCAGTGGCAACGTCCCCGGACGGCCGATACCTCAAGTTTGACATCGAGATTGGACGTGGCTCGTTCAAGACGGTGTATCGAGGGCTGGACACCGACACCACGGTGGAGGTGGCCTGGTGTGAGCTGCAGGTGCGGCTGGGCACCCCCTCTGTGGCACCTGGGATGGGACCCTTTGGAGGTCTGGGGATGAGAAACCTAGGGGACAGCAGCAAGGGAGAGATCTATTTTTCCAGTCAAATGTCTGGACACTCCTGCCCCACCTTGCTCTGATGATTAATGGATCTGACTGATTCTGGGCTGCAGAAGGAAAAACTGAGGCAGGGGGTACATGGAAGCTCCCCTATGGGTTGTGGACATTTTAACTTTGAAGTCTCTGTACTCAACCCTGAGAGGTGGAAGATAGGATGCTAAATCGGGGAGGTAGCCAGTTTGGATCTGAAGGGGACCAATTTCCCTCAGTAGTAACAATCTCTTCCTTTCCCGTTCCCCTTAGTACTGAAACCCTCAGTGTGACCCTGGTCCTCCTCCTTCACCCTGGATCTTTGCAGATTAGGAGGCTGGGATGATGGAAGCTAGAAGCTGGGGCAGGGTCCTCTCCATTTCCACAAGATTTAGAGTGGTGGTAGCAGGATGGGGCCCTCCCAGGCCCCTTCTGGAACAGTCAGACTTCTAGACTTCTCCACAACTGGGGGAGGGGGAGACAGAGAGCTCCAGCCCTGGCCTGAATCCAGTCCTTCTCCTCATCCCACTGTCTACCTGGGCTCTCCCTTCCCAGACCCAAAGGCACTGAACCCAATGGGCTTTAGGGGGATGTTGGTGTGAAGGATTTCTTCTCATGGAGGGAAGAACCCAGTTAAATCTGGGCCAGCAGCAGCTTTGGGCAGAGCCTGGGTAAGGGTCCTCCCCTCCAGCCCTGGCACTGGGCTCGCCCCTTGCGCCTGCCAGTGGCGCGCCCTAGGCTGTAGGCCAGGCAAGGAGAGGCAGCCAAACCAATGGGGTGGGGGGACGGGTGGCGAGGGATATGAGAGGGGGGCGGGACGGCCAGGGGCAGGGGGCGGTCTCCTGGTCCTGGATCTTTCTCTCTCTCTCTGTAACTCCCTCTGCAGCCCTCCGGCCTCCTGTCTGGATCTAGCAGTTCCCAGTTTCTGGGGCCAACCCCGTTGAGGGCCCCAATTCTCTGCCCGCTGTCAGCCTGCTGCCCGCCTGCTGCCTGCCCGCTGCCAGCCCCTGGGGCGTCCCCTCCCGCCCCACGGCTGGCCAGGGAGGCCACAAAGGCGCTATTGAGCTCAGGGCTCCTGGACGGGGCTGCATAAAGGCCCTTGTGTCCAGCGGGGGGTCCAGGGGCGGCCCCAGGCCCAGGATGGGCGTGTCCTTGCAGCAGCCGGAGGGGGCGGACCGAGAATTCGGGGTATACAGCTCCTTGGGCGAGCGATGACCTAGCCCCCTTCGCGACCTAGGCCCTTCCTCGTTTCTGGGGGGGTCCTGGGCCTGATGTGATCTTGACTCCCACCCATCCCCTACCCCCACAGACTCGGAAACTCTCTCGAACGGAGCGGCAGCGATTCTCTGAGGAAGTGGAGATGCTCAAGGGGCTGCAACATCCCAACATCGTCCGCTTCTACGATTCGTGGAAGTCGGTGCTGAAGGGCCAGGTTTGCATCGTACTGGTCACCGAACTCATGACCTCCGGCACGCTCAAGACGTGAGCTCTGCGCCTGGTGGTAGTGTTGGTTGGTGGGTGAACTGGGGGTGGGAGGTCCCCACTCCTTCTGGAACTTCTCCCAGGCTCCCCAAACTCCAGATTTAGGTCCAAAATCAGGTGCTCACCCACCCCTACTGCATCCCTGCCTTGGTGAGTGGCAGTGTCTACCCAGCACTCCAGCTGAAACTTGGGCGTCTCCCCAGATGCCTCCTTTGTCTCCGCTCTGTACATCCACCTTCTCCACCAGTCTGTCTCCAAGGCCCTTCTTAAAATGCCCCACTCTGCTTTCCCTGTTCCATGCGCTGCCACCTCAGTGGTCTGGAGCCCTGCAGCAGCCCCCTAAAGGGCCTTCCCCCACTCTGCCCTCACCTTTCGGAGCAGTCCTGTCTTCCCGCAGTCTGGTCAGCCTCTCTCCATTCCTTAAAACCCCTTAAAGGTTTCCCACCACCCTCAGGAAAAAGTCCACACTCCCTAACCTACTCACAAAGTCCTTAGGATTTAGCCTCCTCTTGAGCCTAAATTCTACAAAAACTGAATTCCCAGCACCTCCTCCCACCCTGCCCTATCACCGCCTGCGTGCCTTGGAGCACAGTGTCCCGTCGGCCTGGAAAGTCTCCATCCCTTCCCCTTTTCACCCTTGAACCCCTACTCATCCTTCAAGATGCAACATAAAAGTTATTTCCTTTCCGAAGCCCTCCCCCACGCCCAAGGCAGTTAGTCATCCCTTCCGGCACCCCCACAGCCCCTTGGCGCAGCCTTATCTGTGAATTTATGCCTGACCCATTTTGTAATCTCGGGTCTACTACCACACCCCCGACTCAGTTTCTCTGTGGGGCGCACCGCGGACTGAGCTAGAATAATGCTGAGAGAAAATGTGTACCTGGCGGTGCCGGTGGAACTAGGGTAACTTCCCAGTGGGGGTCTCCTCCCCCCCCCCCCCCCCCCCCCCGTGTCTCCGCCCTGACCCTGGCTCTGCACCCCTCCCCCAGATACCTGAGGCGGTTCCGTGAGATGAAGCCGAGAGTTCTTCAGCGCTGGAGCCGCCAGATCCTTCGGGGGCTTCATTTCCTACACACCCGGGTACCCCCCATTCTGCACCGGGATCTCAAGTGCGACAACGTCTTTATCACAGGCCCTTCAGGGTCGGTCAAGATCGGGGACCTGGGCCTGGCCACGCTCAAGCGCGCCTCCTTTGCCAAGAGCGTGATAGGTGCGTTCCTCCAGGAGGTCCTTGCTATTCCTACCTCCCCCGCGTTAGAAGATACCCTGGGGGCCCAGTCTCCCCAGCTGGGTCCTTGGAGTTGCACGGAGTTACAAGAGCATGGGGAAAGTGGGGAGACTTATGGCATCCTCTCTCCCCCCCGCACCCCTCCCACACACATACACACACACACACACACACACACACACACACACACACACACACACACACACACGGTGGGGAAGGGTCCGTTACTAGCACTCCAGAACTCCTGAGGTTGCTCACCCTCTCCGTCCTCCCCCTCCCTCCCACCTGGCCTGTGGTAAGCCGGTGAGGAAGGAGGAAGCCAGAGGGAGGCTCTGCAGCCTAATGCCTGCTGTGGATCCTACAGGGACCCCGGAGTTCATGGCCCCGGAGATGTACGAGGAAAAGTACGATGAGGCGGTGGACGTGTACGCGTTTGGCATGTGCATGCTGGAGATGGCTACCTCAGAGTACCCTTACTCCGAGTGCCAGAATGCCGCGCAAATCTACCGCAAAGTCACTTCGGTGAGAGGGGGTGGGGAGGGGAGACAATTCCAGATCTCCTCCCATTTTCCGACCCTTACCAGCCCGCGTCAATGCCCTTTCCCTTAGAGAAAGCAGGCTAGACGCAAAGATGCTCTGGTAAACACTGAAGGATATTGGATGCACACACGCCCTATCCCCTTACTAGCTGTTTAGAATAATGATGTGTGTAGCACTCTCTAGAGTTTGCAAACGATTTCACATCTGATCTTTCACCCGCAGCGTGAGCAGGGCGTCTCGTCCTGCCCTGCGCTTTACAAATGGGAAAACTGGCACACTGGGAGACTTGTTCAAGGTCATACTGTCGATACTTGGGCTGGGATTTGAAATCAAACCGTCCAGTAGCTGTCGCGGTGCCTTTGCGATTGCATGCCCTGCTGCCCCAGATGGGGTGAGGGGCAAGCAGAGAGCTGGGGCGCAGAGGCCTGGAGGCCTCATGCGTCCCCTTTCCTCTAGGGCACAAAGCCGAACAGCTTCTATAAGGTGAAGATGCCCGAGGTGAAGGAGATCATTGAAGGCTGCATCCGCACAGATAAGAACGAGAGGTGGGGTGGAGGGGGCAGGATGGGGGTGGATTCAGGGGCAGGGGTGGGGGGACGGCGGCAAGGCTCCGCTCACCGCAGCACTCCCCCCAGATTCACCATCCAGGACCTCCTGGCTCACGCCTTCTTCCGCGAGGAGCGCGGCGTGCACGTGGAGCTGGCGGAGGAGGACGACGGCGAGAAGCCCGGCCTCAAGCTCTGGCTGCGCATGGAGGACGCGCGGCGCGGGGGGCGCCCGCGGGACAACCAGGCCATAGAGTTCCTGTTCCAACTGGGCCGGGACGCGGCAGAGGAGGTGGCGCAGGAGATGGTGAGCAGAGGACAGACTGCCCTGCGGCTGGGCTTGTGCGTGGCCGGTCAGTGCCATGCGGGTGGGGGCGCCAGGGTGGTGGGAGGGGCACCCAACCTGCCCCTCTCAGAGCGTCTGGTAAGTGTCCCCCTGGCCCGCGCGCCTGAACACACGCACGCCCCAAGTGCGGGCTCACTGCACATTTCCTTTTCCAGAGCAAGCCCTGGGTCCTCCAGCCTGCCTTGCTCTGCTTCCTGCTGCTCTGATTTCCCTGGAATGCTCTTCTCTCCAATTTATTTATTTTTCTCTTTTCCACCCCCCGCCTTGTTTTTTTTTTTGTTTGTTTTTTGTTTTTTGGTTTTTTTTTTTTCTTCCTCCCCTCTTTCTTCCTCCGTGCTCAGAACCAGGAATTTCAGGAAACCTGCTCCCTCTAGGGTCAAAATTAAATGCTTTGTTCCAGTTCAGCAGGTCCTCCATTACAGGACCCACCACCATTGGTCCTGTTTTATACCAGGATACACTCCTGTCTCTCCTCCACTGGACTATAAATTCCTTGAGGGCAGAGACTGTGTTCTATTGATTTTTCTGTCTCTGACAGTGCTCGGCACATGGTTGGAGCTCATTAATAATCCCACATTTGTACATGGCTTAGAGCACTTTCACATGCATTCGATTGTTGTTACCAACCCTGCCGGGAGTGATTTTATCCTGATATATTGATGAGGAAATGGAAGGTTCAGAGAGGTTGAATATCTTGTCCAAGGTCCTGAGCAAGTAAGTGGCAGAGCTGGATTTAAACTCAGGCTGTTCAGATCTTAAGTCAGATCACCCTGCCCCACCTCCCTTACATGTGCTGCAAAGTTGGAGATGAATAAGGAGTTGATGAACAGAAGCTGCCAGCGCAGGAGAGGCATACATGGGAGAGAGAAGATGCAGGACTGTTTAGGAAGGCCTGAGAAGGGGAGAGAGTATGAGGTTCTTGATAGAAGAATGGCAGTTGAAAGTGTGGGGATCCTCTATGGTAGGTCTGGATAGGGAACCTGAGAATGTGTTTTTAAATGTAGCAGAACAGGTGTACTTAGCACAGCTCAAACCTGACCTAGGATCAAATCTTGATCCATTATGTACAGGGATTCTTTTCTTTTCTTTTTTTTAACGTTTATTTATGTATTTATTTTTGAGAGAGAGAGGGAGAGAGAATGCATATATGTTGGCACACAAGCTGGGGAGGGGCAGAGAGCGAGGGAGAGAGACAATCCCAAGCAGGTTCCACACTGTCAGCGCAGAGCCTGACATGGGGGCTTGAACTCAAGAACCATGAGATCGTTACCTGAGCTGAAATCAAGAGTCAGATGCTTAACTGACTGAGCCACCTAGGTGCCCCCCCACTTTTTATTTGAGAGAGAGAGAGAGGGAACAGAAGGAAAGGGGCAAAGAGAGAGGAGGAGAGAGAGAATCTTCAGCATGTTAGGCTTGATCCCATGACCCTGAGATCATGACCTGAACTGAAATCAAGAGTCAGCTGCTCAACCAGCTGAGCCCACCCAGGTGCCCCAAACAGGGGATTCTTGATGATGACACACTATTGATACCTTTAGTTGGGAGACTGTCCTGTGTATTGTAGGATGTTGAGAAGAATTCCTGTCTTCTACTCACTAGATGCCAGTAGGACTGAGGTGTGACAACTACAGGTGTCTCCAAATATTGCCAAATGTTCCCCCTTACCCCTGAGAGCAGTTGATTTACTAGATAACCATGAACTAGTCACGGCTTTACTTATTTCTAAAACAGGGCTAAGCCCACTTCAGAAGGTTGTTGGGAGAATTTAACGATGATAATGTAAAGAGTTGCCAGTTAATGGACACAGTGCATGATCAATAAATATTAGTGTCCTTTCTCCAGGAGAAATATCCCGAGGCCTCAAGAAGGTGTCCTGATGGGTCTTTGAGTGGAGTCCTCACCTCAAACCGTGCTCCTCGCCCTCTTAACTCCAGGTGGCCCTGGGTCTAGTCTGTGAAGCTGACTACCAGCCAGTGGCCCGCGCAGTACGTGAACGAGTTGCTGCCATCCAGCGGAAGCGTGAGAAGCTGCGCAAAGCTAGGGAGTTGGAAGCCCTCCCCCCTGCACCAGGACCCCCACCAGCAGCTGTCCCCAAGACTGCTGGTCCCCCCAGTGTCTTCCCCCCTGAGCCTGAGGAGCCAGAGGCAGACCAGCACCAGTCTTTCCTCTTCCGCCATGCCAGCTACTCATCTACCACCTGTAAGCCACCCCTGACCTTGGGATGTGGGATGTGACCTAGGTCCCAGAACCCTTGGCCTCTGCCCCCGCCCCACCCAGAAGTCCAATCCAGCAGCACTGTCACTTACCCTGCCTTCCACAACTAGCCATGAAGCTCCTTCTGGGAAAGAACTCCCACAGCTCCAGGCCCCTTCTTGCTCAGGCAGCCCCCCCCCCCCCCGCCACCCTTTATTTCCCCTTTTTTGATCCCCTCCCTCCCCCACCAGCGGATTGCGAGACTGATGGCTACCTCAGCTCCTCCGGCTTCCTGGATGCCTCAGACCCTGCCTTTCAGCCCCCTGGGGGGGTGCCATCCAGCCCCGCTGAGTCCCATCTCTGCCTGCCCTCGGTGAGAGGGGGTCACGTGGGGGGCTCCCAGACATTCCAAGCCTGTGACCTATCTTTCTCCTTGTAAAACCCAACCCCATGACCTAGCCCCATGTCCCTGGAAATCCACCACTCTGTCCTCATCTTCCTTAATTCCCTCTGCCTAGTACCCCCAGCATCTTGACACCATCTCCCTGAACCCCCACAATTGTCTTCCTCTGACCTCATGAACCTATTTCCCATTTCAGGCTTTTGCCCTGTCCATTCCACGTTCTGGCCCTGGCAGTGACTTTTCCCCAGGAGACAGGTAGGTTCTGGTAGGGGTTGGGGGGCAAGGGTGAGACATATGGCGGGTCCCAGTGTCCATTCTGACACTCCTACGTCCTTTTTCTTTTCTAGCTATGCCTCAGATGCAGCATCAGGTCTTAGTGATGTGGGAGAAGGGATGGGACGCATGAGGAGACCCCCAGGGAGAAATCTCCGGCGTAGACCCCGATCCCGGCTTCGGGTCACTAGTGTAAGGAAGGGGCATAGGAGATGGGGAGTAACCTACGGGACCAGGAGGGAACTGTCAGGGGCGGGTGAGGGAGGTCAGCCAAAAAAGGGGAGAACAGTGTGTGACTGGTACCATAGAGGCAGCCAGTCTGGTTTCTAATATCAGACTTTGGGGGCAGAGTCTGCTTCTGTCCAGTTCCAATCTGGCCACTGTCACTTGGTTGGAGTGGGGTGGGGGCACGTGATGAGGACAGAGGGCTTGACCTCCTCTCCTCTGCTGACTTTGAATCTGAAGGTCTCAGACCAGAATGACAGAGTGGTTGAGTGCCAGCTACAGACGCACAACAGCAAGATGGTGACCTTCCGATTTGATCTGGATGGCGACAGCCCGGAAGAGATTGCGGCTGCCATGGTGAGGGGGGAGGGAGAGGAGGACAGAGTCTTTGGGTCTAGGATAAGAGTCTCCCTCCGGATGTCCCCTGGTACTGAACTATCCCTTCCTCCCACCCAACAGCAAGGGTTTTTAAAGCATGATGACACTGAAGACATCTGCTCTTGTTCTGAGGGCAATTTTTATTTATTCAGTGAGGTTTGGATCCTCAGCTAGAGCAATTTCAGACTAACATAGGGTACACACAGATGCTGTGGTGAGGTACACGCTAGACACATGATACTGTGGCCATGAGTAAAGGGTGGTCTGGGGGCAACAGGGAGAAGAAGTAGAACTTATTCAAAGTCGTGACAGATGGTTAAGAACAGCAGTGAAGACTGAAAAGGGCAGGTCTAGAGGAAGTACAGCATCAGGACAGGCATGGAAGCAGGGAGTGACTTGGAATATGGGGTGGAGGAGGGGGGCTTCATGAGGAGACCACTGTCACTAGAACTAAGAGTTCCTCTAGGAGACTTGTGGAAGTGAGGTTGGGCATGTGGAGTAGGCTCAGATTATAGACAGTCTTAAGAGTTAGATGGAGTGTAACATGGTGAGAATAGGCTTTAAGAAGACCATTCTGCCATGGGAAGTGGGAGAGGGTCGGGGGTAGGGAATCCAGTTGGCAGATGGATACAAGAAGCCACAAATGGTCCAAGGAGAAGATGGATTATGGGGGAAGAAAAGAAGAAAAGGGGAGCATCTGAGGGTTGTTTCAGGAAAATAAGTTACTCTGTAATCCAGTTTTTTATTCTATTTATTTAAGTGTATTTATTTATTTTGAGAGAGAGAAGGAGCATGAGTAGGGGAAGGGCAGCGAGAGAAGGAGAGAGAATCCCTTGAGGGCTCCGCACTGTCAGCACAGAACCCAATGTGGGGCTCGATCCCACGAACGTGAGATCATGACCTGAGCTGAGATCAAGAGTTGGACGCTTAACTGACTGAGCCACCCTGGCACCCTTCCAGACATTTATTGATGTAATACAATACAAATAATAGATGCTCAGGAAACATTTGCTGAGTTGAAATGATAGGGAGTTAGGGAGAGAGGATATCATGGGCAACTTGGAGCGTGGAGAAGCTAGTGGGAGTAGACCGTTAAAGGAGAGAAGAAGTTGGAAAATGAAAGTAGATGTTCTTAGGGGTCATGATGAGCTTGAATGACAGAGAGGCTGGCAAGATCCTCCCTGGGAGCACAACACGGTCAGGCAGGCCTGGAGGCAGAAGTGGATCGAGGAGTTGTCAGCATGGAAGGGAGAGTGAAGGGAGACGAGCTTGAGAAGCCAGAGGCAGAGAGGGTCTGAGAGTGGGTCTCAGTGGATACCCCCATTTCTGGGATGGGTGAAATAGGTCATCAAAGGACACAGAGATGGAGCCTGAGAGGTAGGAGGAGCCCCAGAAAATGTTAGGGAAAACTGAGGGAAAAGACAGTTTCAAGGAGGTGATGTGGGGTAAAGCCTGAGGCGAGCCCACACTGACTTTTGTCAGGAGAAGGTCTTTGTGCGAAACCAGCTTCCCTGGAGTGGGGGAAATGGATGCCAGCCTCTGTGGTGAAGGAGTGAGGGGAATGCGAGAAGCATCAGGCTTCGGGAACTCTCTTTAAAGCTTCCCCTCCATCATGTCACTCACCTTGTATCCAGGACAAAGACAAAATATCACTCGGCACACCGGCTTATCATCTTCCATCAAGCCACTTGACCCTTCAAGAATCTTTCCTCCGACCACACTGGTGTCTGAATGGTCCCCTGACGAGGCTGGCTGCCTTTCCGCTTCTGCCTCCATCTCCTCAGGGGTCTCTTGCCTTGAAAGTCTTCTCTACTAGGCTTTCAAGCACACTCAGATCCCACACAGCCAAAGGGACCCCTCCCCCTGACCACAGGGGTCACCCTCCACGCGTCTACAGCAGACTTGGGTCTGCTCTTCCTGCTGTTTGTCCCTACATTTTTTTTAAAGCTTATTTATTTTGAGCGAGAGAGAGAGAGAGAGAGAGAGAGAGAGGGAGAGAGAAAATCCCAAGCAGGCTCCATGCTGCCAGCACAGAATCCAATGCAGGGCTTGAACTCATGAAACCCTGAGTTCATGACCTGAGTCAAAACCAAGAGTTGGATGCTTAACTGACTGAGCCACCCAGGTGCCCCCTTGCCCCTACATTGTTAATGGCTACCTGTAGTTACAGAGTAAGGTCCCAATTCTGGAGAATGGCCTTTTTTTTTTTTTTTTAAGTTCTTTTCTTTTAATGTTTATTCTTGAGAGAGAGACAGAGACAGAGCATGAGTGGGGGAGGGGCAGAGCCAGAGAGGGACACAGAATCTGAAGCGGGCTCCAGGCTCTGATGTGTCAGCACAGAGCCTGACACAGGGCTTGAACTCACGAACTGGGAGATGATGACCTGAGCCGAAGTCGGATGCTTAACTGACTGAGCCACCCAGGCACCCCTGGAGCATGGCCTTTAAAACTCCCAGCACTCCCAGCTCTGCTCTGGTCTTGACTGTTTTGTGAATGTCCTATGTCCTCTCATACCTCACAGCTGTTAATTCATGCCATTCTCTCTGCCCTTCTCTTCCCGACGAACAGCATGGAACAGGAAAGAGTGGGCTTTCACTGAAGACCCGAGTTCAAATTTCAGCTCTGTGATTTACTGATTTGGTGAATTGGGGCAAATTTCTTAAGCTCTCTGAACCTCAGTTGCTCATCAGTAAAATGATAGTACTCATTTGGCAAAGGTGTTCTGATATGATATGTAATTTATGAGAAGTGAGATCACATATGAGAAATGAAATTATACGAGAAGTGTCCGTACATCGTAGGTCCTCGATGAAGGGTTGCTTTGAGGCTCAGCTCTGTGTGGCCATCCCAGCTTCCCATATTCCCCCTCGGTGGCATGACCTGCTCTCTCTTTGGAATGGCATTTAAAAAAAATTGTGGCAGGGGCGCCTGGGTGGCGCAGTCGGTTAAGCGTCCGACTTCAGCCAGGTCGCGATCTCGCGGTCCGTGAGTTCGAGCCCCGCGTCAGGCTCTGGGCTGATGGCTCGGAGCCTGGAGCCTGTTTCCGATTCTGTGTCTCCCTCTCTCTCTGCCCCTCCCCCGTTCATGCTCTGTCTCTCTCTGTCCCAAAAATAAATAAAAAACGTTGAAAAAAAAAAAAAAATTGTGGCAGAAAACACATACCATAAAATTTACCATGTTAACCATTTTTAAGTATACAGTTCAGTGGGGTCAAGTATATTCACTTTGTCGTGAAACAGATCTCCAGAACTTCTTCATCTTGCAAATCTGAAACTGTACCCATTAGACACCTCTCCCTTTCTGCTGGTATTGCATTTGATCTGTACCTTGACCACAGTGCCTTTCCTACCATGGACTGACTTGCAGTAAATTGAGTTGTGTAGATATGTGTCTCTTCTACTAGATCTTGGACTTCTTCGGGACTAGGACTTTGTTACATGCTTTTCTGCATTCCTCACCTAGAACAATGTACCCGTACCTACAACAATGCCTGGCACATAGTATGTGCTCTAGTGTTTGTGAAATTGAATGTTATGTTTGCCATTTATTGCCTTATTTTCACTGTGTGTGTGTGTGTGTGTGTGTGTGTGAGTAAGCCTGCATGGTTTATGAGCCCTATGAGAGCAGGAGTTATGTCCAAAAGCATATGATGCAACCATGGGAAGAACTCAGGCTCCGGCTTTAGACAAGTCTGGGGGCAAATCCTGTGATGTTAGGCAGACTGAACTTAACCTTTTTGAGCATTGGTTATCTTAACTCTAAAATGGGGTTGTTGGGGCACCTGGCTGGCTCAGTCAGTAGAGCATGCAACTCTTGATCTCGGGGTTGTGAGTTCGAGCCCCATGTTGGGTGTAGAGGTTACTTAAAATTAAATCTTTTTTTAAAAAATCAATAAAATAAAATGGGGTTGTTAACACAGACCCGAGAGAGCTGTTGTTGGTGTTAGATGAGCTCAGACATGTAAAGCATCTGGGCCATGATGCATCCTAGGGATGTTAGCTCCTGTCCTCGAAGGTGTATTTCTCCTCGCACCACATGGTGCCTGGCATACAGTAGATACTTACTGAATACTTATTTTAGGTGGGTGGTTGGCAGAGCAGTGGGGTAAAGGGTTGGTTTTTAAAAACTTTTTTTTAATGTTTATTTATTTTTGAGACAGAGAAATACAGAGCCTGAACGACGGAGGGTCAGAGAGAGGGAGACACAGTATCTGAAGCAGGCTCCAAGCTGTGAGCACAGAGCCAGATGCAGGGCTCGAACTCACAGACTGTGAGATCATGACCTGAGCCAAAGTCGGATGCTTAACTGACTGAGCCACCCAGGCGCCCCGAAGGGTTGGTTTTTAAAGATCAGTGCAGGGGAGAGAGATGAGCGAGATAACAGCCCTCTGTCCCCTTCCTGCTGACCCTTGCCAGGTGTATAATGAGTTCATTCTGCCCTCGGAGCGAGCCGGATTCCTGAGCCGCATTCGGGAGATCATCCAGCGAGTGGAGACCCTGTTGAAGAGAGATACTGGCCCTGTGGAGGCTGCTGAGGACCCCCTGGGCCCCCAGGTCAGACCTCTTAGATCATCTTTGGGGGGGGGACAGACTCTCTGCTCCAGACTTCATTACTCTCTGCCAACACCAGCCCCCGTGACTCTAACTCCTTCATCTGTGTGACCCTAACACAGTGGTTCTTACCCCATTTGAGTATCTGATGAAAGCCATGGGCCCTTGTTCTAGAAAAATGTGTTCAATGCATACTTTTCTTTTTAACCCATTATTCTGGTAGAATTTCAGACTTACAGAGAGAAGTTGCAAGAATTGTACAAAGAACTCCTACTCTTTGCCCAGATTTGCCAACTATTACTGTTTTGTCATGTTAGCTTTATCATTCTCTTCTTCTCTCCCGTCTCTGTATGTATGTGCACATATTTTTTTCTGAACCATTTGGGAGTGAATTGCAGACATCATACCCTCCTACCTGTAAATATTTTAGCACATGCACTTTTGAGTCCCTTGAAACTCCTCTTTAGGCTCCTAGAAGTTCATGAGCCCTAGATTAAGCCCTGGCTGAACTGCCATCTAAGACTCAGCTCTTCCCCACTGTGACCATGGGCCCCTTCCTCTCCCTCAGGTGGAGCCAGCATCATTGCCTGCCCTCTCTGACCCCCTCCCAGACCCATCCCGTGGTATGTACTGCGTTCTGTCCCTACTCATCACAACCTTTGCAGCTGCTCCTGGGAAGGGCTTAGGGATTGGGGGACAGGGCACTCAGCACACCTTTCTCGCCAGCAGAGCTCCAGAGCAGCACCTCCCTGGAGCAGAGTTGCTGGGCAGCCTTCTCCACCTCGCCATCTTCTCCTGGAACCCCCTTGTCTCCTGGAAACCTGTTTTCCCCCGGAACTCCTGTCTCCCCAAGTCCCATTTTCCCCATCACTTCTCCCCCATGTTGCCCCAGTCCTGTCCCATTCTCCCAAGTCTCTTCAAATCTCTCTCCACAGACCCTCAGCTCCCCACTGACATTCTCCCCCAGTGCTGCCCAGTTCCCTGGCCCTGCCTCTCAGTCTCTGCCGAGTTGCCTTCTCCCTTCTCCACCTGCCTTCTCTCCCAGTTGTTCTCAGGTCACCATTACTCCTCCTTCCTTTCCCCGCTGCCCCTCTGCTTCCCCCCTTCCCTCCACCACAGCAGCCCCTCTCCTCTCTCTGGCTAGTGCCTTCTCACTGGCTGTGATGACCGTGGCCCAGTCCCTGCTGTCTCCCTCACCTGGGCTCCTGTCCCAGTCTCCTCCAGCCCCTCCTGCTCCCCTCCCTAGCTTGCCCCTGCCCCCTCCCCCTGCTCCTTGTGGCCAGGATAGGCCTTCACCCCCAACAGCTGAGACCGAGAGTGAGGTGAGTAGGAAACCAAGAGGGATGGTTAGGGGAGCTCCACTCTGGATCATTTCCCTTCTCATGGACCCACACTTTGCAGGTCCCACCAAATCCTGCTCGGCCACTCCTGGGCGAAGCCAGACTAGCGCCCATCTCTGAAGGTGAGGCCTCTGACCACGGACCTTCCCCTGCCACCTTCCACTTCATACCCTGCCAATTTCTCTCCCTTCTTTCATGACTCTTTCCTTCTCTCTCGACAGAGGGAAAGCCACAGCTTGTGGGGCGTTTCCAAGTGACTTCATCCAAGGAACCAGCTGAGCCTCTACCCCTGCAACCAACATTCCCAACTCTCTCCACTTCCCTGAAGCCTCCAACCCCTCAGCTGACCTCGGAGAGCTCAGACACAGAGGATAGTGCTGGAGGCGGGCCAGAGGCCAGGGAGGCTCTAGCCGAAAGTGACCGTGCAGCTGAAGGCCTAGCGGCTGGAGCTGAGGAGGAAGGGGACGATGGGAAGGAACCCCGAGGGGGGGGCAGCCCCCCACCCCAGAGCCATCCCAGCCCAGTGTGGATGAACTACTCATACAGCAGCCTGTGTCTGAGCAGTGAGGAGTCAGAGAGCAGCGGGGAGGATGAGGAATTCTGGGCTCAGCTTCAGAGTCTTCGGCAGAAGTGAGTCTGGGGAGGAAGGATAAGAGGTGGACTTGGGAGAGCAAAGCATGTGGCTAGCCCTCATGGTCCTGGTGCTTCCTCAGGCACTTGTCGGAGGTGGAGGCACTACAGACACTACAGAAAAAGGAAATTGAGGACTTGTACAGCCGGCTTGGGAAGCAGCCCCCGCCGGGTATCGTGGCCCCAGCTGCTATGCTGTCCAGCCGCCAGCGCCGCCTCTCCAAGGGCAGTTTCCCCACCTCCCGCCGCAACAGCCTGCAGCGCTCTGAGCCCCCGGGCCCTGGTAAGACCGCAGTGGCCAGGCTCCCTTCTTTCCCAGGTCCCCTTCCCTACTGATCTGGCTTTCTTCCAGGCCCTGGGGGTCTGCCCCTTGGTTTTGGGGGCATTAGCCCCCCTCTCCCCGTGGCCCCTTCCTTCACTCAGTGCTCTCCCTCCCCATCCTGCACCCAGGCATCATGCGAAGGAACTCCCTGAGTGGCAGCAGCACCGGCTCCCAGGAGCAGCGGGCAAGCAAGGGGGTGACATTCGCCGGGGATGTTGGCAGGATGGTGAGGGCGGGCCCAAGGGAGGGCGAGCCCAGGGAATGGTAACTGGCTGCAGCTTCACCCTTCTCCCATCCTGAAGGTTTCGTCAGTGCTTTTTCTTTTCCCTCCAGTGAATTCAGAACAGAAGCCATGTGTCTCTCCCATACCAGGGCCCATGATGGAGTTCGTGCTCTCAGAATCTGCTGACCAACACAGCTCCGCAAGAAGACCCCAGTACTGAGGAAGTAGAAGGCCAAAGGGGCATGGAGAGTGCTGCTCCATTAGAAGGAAGAGCCAAACACAGGGAATGATTTACTGTGTAGAAGGTGTCAATTCTGCAGCCTACCATCCTCATTCCTCCACCTCCCCAGCCAAAGGTCAACCACTAAGCAATTCCACTCAAGCCCTAATGCTTCTAGAGGGCACACTCCCAGCTGAACAAGTGTAGGGGGTGTACTCACATAGAATTGGCAACAGTCAATTAAAATGCTGAAAACTAGGAATCTGTGATTCTGACTCTGTTGTGTCTTAAGAACTGGGAGTAAAGGCTTGTGGGGTAAGGCAGGGGAAAATTTAGAAGGGACTCTTCTCACAATGGGAGAAAGGCTAGAAGCTGCCCAGCTTTCTGGCTTCCTGCCAGCAGTTCATGAGGAAACTGCAAGATCAACCAACGATGCACTTGACCAAGCTAAGATCTCATCTAGACTCCACCTTAGGCCTACAAAGCAAGGTCCAAGTGGAAATTCAAAGAATTTTAATTCCCTCATCTTTCATCTACACCTCTTAGAATGGGTAAAGGCAGGAAAGTTGGAGTTGGGGTGTATTGTTTTTAAGGGTAGAGGACAAAAGAGTGACCTTCCCTCCCTGGAGACATAGTTTGGTCTCACACAGCCCAGTGACCTACCATGATCTCTCCCTTAAATCAGATGGAAACATCTCATGGAAAAAAGTAATTCTAGTTAAACATTTACAGCTCCCTGGGGCAATGCCACTGCTGCAGCTACTGCTTGTGGAGCTTTCCAGCATGGTCATGCCATCCCTCAGCTTCAACACACTCATCTTGGCTCCAAGAGAGGTGACTCAGTTTATTATTCTCAACCTAACCCCATCTTTTCCACTTTAGGCTCCAACACCACACAGAGCTGCCACCCCACCCCTATAACAGCTAAGCCCCTGGGAGGTGGAGAAGGTAAACCACAAAGTTAGAAAGACGAGAAAAGCCAAGGTCAAGGTTGCACAACTCTCAAATAAGGAAACATACTATAAGAAGGGCTCAGTGACTGGACACAGTGAGCATGAAGTGGCCAATATTCCCTTGACCAGGCCAAACGCAATAAATCCCTGGCTTCTTGGGCTCATTCATCGTCCAAGGTTGAGGCCAGCAAATCTGTGTGCAGGGTTTGATTTCCACAGGGTCATGGGGCATCATCCACCACGTGAAGGGGCTCCAGCAGGTTGGAGATGCATAGCGCCCATCTGGTTCAGGGTCCCGATGCCCTCTCCATGGCTCGGGCTCGGGCAGCTTTGGCCTCGTCCTCCAGCTCATCTAGGAAACGCTCCTGGGACACGGAGTAGAAGGTGTAACCATCTGGGGAAGCGGGTTCAGGAAACCACTTGGAGTATGCACATTGCCTTTTCCTAGCCTTGTTCCACCGCCCTTGTTATTCTCTCACCCTCCCAAATCAGTGATTGGATCTTCCGCCCTCTGCTTTTCTGAGCCTTGATTATTCCGTTATTATTGACAAGGCATATTAAAAGAGCATCTTACAGTGACAAAGTAAGGTACATTAAACGCTTGGCTCAGCATCAGAAATGGCCAAGACTTTCACAGCTCTGGCTCTTTTTACCACCCCCACACTACCTAGTACTCGCCACTGTTCCCCTGTCCCTGCCCCCATATGCCGTCTCCTGAGCCTACAGTTCGAACGGATACAAATAGCTAACACCAGGGCCCCGATGCCCAGGCCGGTCACGATGTTCCGGGTCCGCCGCTGTGGTAGAGTCTTCTGCCACTGGGCGAGCTGCACCTGCCGCATGAACTGCAGCTGCGCGGGAGTCAGCTTCTCGCGAGTTGGGTCGATGCGCTGAGCCACGGGGGCCTTTCCACTCTTGGCATCGAGAGAATCACCAGCTCCTGGCGCCGCCATGTTGCCGCTCCGCCCTTCGTAGCCCCAAGGCGCGGGGCTTGCTGGGAATAGCCGTCCTTGGCCGCAGCAGCGGACTCTGGGAATTGTAGTCCGCGTTTTCTTCCGCGAGGGGAGTGCGGCTCTTGGCCTTAGGGGAAGGGGGGGGGGGGGTGGCAAACCAGCCGAGCTCTCTGATTGGCTGAGGGGTCCGTGGCCGTTAGGGCGAGAAAGGGCTGTAGAAGGCTCGAGGCAGTGGGGGAAACGGTTTTCCTCAGACTCGAGGTGAAGACAAGCACACAGAAGGGGACGAGGAGTCCCAGACAGAGTGTGGCGGAAGACTCTGGGGTGAAGCTAAGGGGGTCGGTTTATGGATCCCGTGAGCCGTCCGGGTGCCCCCAAAGGCTTCTGAAAATGCAGGAACCTGTGAGGTCAAGATTGGCCTCCCTCAGTGACTTTCAATTTGGAGCTGTTGCCACAGAGACGATCGAAGACGCTCTGCTTCACCTGGCGCAGCAGAATGAGCGAGCCGTGCAGGGGGCTGCCGGCCGGATGGGCAGCTTCAGGGAGACCCGGATCGTGGGTGTGGACCCAGGGCCCGGGAGATGGTTTTGTGGGAGACTGGGGCACCTGTCTGGGAGGCACCCCAGCCTGGAGATTCTGTTTGCCTTCTTCATTCAAATAAGTGTTGTTAGTAACCACTATATGCGAGGTACGGGGGATACAGTGATGAACAAGATAACACCAGCACCCTACCCTTGATTTCAACCCATGTAGAGTGCTTCCCCACACCGCTTGGGACAGAAGGACAAAATAGAGATTCAGCCCCTGCTTTCAAACCATGCCTAATCTTTAGAGGATATTAGAACAAATCTGTAAATGACCAGGTACAGGTACTGTTAGTTAAGTGACATAGCAGATAAAAGAAGCTTTCTGGGGATGGAAAGGAGCGATAGTGTGAGGTGAGGTTAGGAAGATTGAAGAGTGTTCTCCAGGCATGGTAGACCACAAAGCAGGATGAGGTTTTGGTTGATGAAGGTGGAGGAGGGGGGCAGCATTTCTACCAAAAGGGGCTAACCTGAGTAAAGCCATGGAAACAGGGAAGCTTCGGGTGAGTGTGGGTACAGTGGTTAAGTCCAGGTTGTCCAGAGCATGTGGAAGAGGAGTTGAAATTAAGACCAGAAAAGTAGTTTGGAGACATTCCATATGGGACTTTGAACGCCAAGGGCCGGGGTGGGGGACTGTTTATACTTGGCTTAGTAGGAAAACAAGAAGGCATTGAAGGTTTTCAAATAGGGGAGTGATATGACTGTAACCTTCCCCCTAGAAAAAATTATTTTGGCTGCGATGTATAGAATGGAGTGGAGTAGGGAGGGATAGGAGAGAGGTAGACCAGTAGGAATCTTCTGTCACTAGTTTAGGCAATAGGGCAGAGGGAATGACAGGGGAGGATGGATTAAAAACATTTCAGAGACAAAATCTTGGGTTCTGCTGTGGGTGAATTTAAGAGGTGGAGAAGGCAAAGAAGACCATGCCAAAGGGTTGAGTCTAAGACAATGGGAATATAGTGGTGCCATTAAGAGAAATACATACATCTAGTAAAAAATAATAAAACAGGGCATGACTTTTGTTTGTGAAAGAGAACAGCTTTGGTTTCAGATCCACTGAGTTTCAGGGGCTTGTAGAACCTCTAAAGGAAGGTTTCTAGTAAGATGTTTTTAAAAAAAAAAGTCAGAAGAGAGGTCAGAATTAGAGATAATGGTTTTGGAGTTATCTCCATAGTGATACTGTTGAAACTGGTAGAGAATGAGTCTGAGAAGGAGAAAAGAGAAGCAAGTCAAAGACATTTCCTCCCTTGGGAAACATTTTGTGTTCAGGCAGCTGGAGTAGGGAGAAGAGTCATGAAGGAAATTCTTACAAATAGGGAGATAGGAACAGAACCAAGGCACCTCTGGAAGCCAAGAGGAGAGTTTCAAGAAGGATGATGGTCAGCAATTTCAGCTGCCTCAGGGATATGAACGACGGGATTGAAAGTTGCAAAAAGGTGATGATGTTTAACAGTTTGGACCTGTTTTCTGGCCTTTGAGACCATCATTTCGGCAAGTTGATAAAAGCAGAAGCCAAACCACAGAACGTCAGGGAATTTACGAGGAAGTGGAAGCAGCAGGTTTAAGCAAAGGCTCTCGAGAAAGTTAACAGTGATGCAAAACTAGCTTAAGAAGATAGAAGGGGAGGGTCTTTTAGGTAAATGATGTATGTTTTTAAGTGCTGGAGGGAGAGCCAGCAGGAAGGGAAAGCGTAACCATCATCTATTGCATCTAACCCTAGCTCAGTTTGCTTGGCAAATTAAACTAGAAAATAGAAACAACTGCCCAGATAATTCAGTCCCAAACCAAACCCAAAGAACTACACACACACACACACACACACACACACACACACACACCGAAGAAGTAAGGCCTAACCTCCAGCAAACAAAAGGACTAATAACACACAGTTACGTGTGCTAGGGTATTTTGCTTAATTGCTTAAACTAATTATCTTCTGCATTGGGCACTGCTAGCAGGGCTTTAGTTTCTATAACAGCCAGGTTTTGTACATATGTGTAACATGTGTTGAGCAGACTGTTCAACTGTCTTGCGCCAGCTTAACTTTTATGTGCCTAAGAAAGGCAAATTTTCTCTGAAGACACATGGTCATTTGACTATGCATAATTCTTTGCTAACCAGCGCTAAAAGTCCCAAGTTCTGTGGAGCTTTCTTTGTTGAGAACTAACATTTACCCTTGTTTCCACCCTCTAATGATAATGCAAACTAAATAGAATTCTATCTGGGGCTGTTCTTTCAAAGAGAAACAGAGGCGGCCTAAGATTTTGCCAAGGTATCTTGCCCTTCCCATCTTCCCAATGCCCTTGCCCCCCTCACAAAGTGGGCTGTGGTCCCTGACGTAGGGGATATTTCTTCAAAACAAGCCACTCCCCAGTAACAAACTTGCTCCTGCGGACAGGCTCAGCCACTGCAGATTTACCCAACAAACTGGTGGTGGAGAGATGGTGTCCAGCTGTAAGGTGAATCCTGTTTGTAAAGCAATGGGAGTTCTCCAGAGGGTGGTTACTAAACAAACACTGTTACGAAGAGTATTGAAGCTCCAGGAGGGACTTTTCTGTTCCTGTCAACATTCCACTGAAAACAGAATATAGGGGTTAGGGTTTTTATCCATCCAAGAATCTCTCTTGAAGCTGGAGGTTCCCAGCATGGTGTAGAGGCCAACTGGACCAGCTGGTATGTTTGTGTGTAGCTGGCCAAGCCTTTTATCAGCTGAGACCCACAGGAAGGCTCAAGGGTCACCAAGGGGGCTCTGTCAGCTTGGATCTGCCTGTTGGCAGGAAAGGGAACTAAGCTCAGCTTGTGTTGTTCCAGTCTCCGCCTTCTCAGCCCCTGACCCTCTTCCCTCGGCCCCCTCGTGGCTTTTACACAATGCCAGGAGTTCACAGAGTGGTTTTGGTTGCACCTTGTGAATTAGGCTCTTCTTTCCTGTTTTGGCAGAGTTTGTTTTTCTCCTGTCTGAACAATGGTGTCTGGAGAAATCCGTGAGCTACCAGGCTGTAGAAATCCTAGAAAGGTAAAGCCCTGAGCATAGGTCTTTGTGAGTGGTACCTCTCAGAATAGCTAATGTCTCCAAGTCTTAAAAAAGTACAGTTGTCCCTTACCATGAGACCTGGTTTTACACCCTCTGTTACTTACAAATGCACATGTCTCACCAAGGGACTGATATCGGAGAGGAGGAGACATAGCATAGTTCGATAGCACAAACTCCCTTTAGTTTGAGTGAGTGCGGATGGTTTACTCTCCTCTGCCCTTCCTTACAGGTTTATGGTTAAGCAGGCAGAGAATATCTGTAGGCAAGCCACGACCCAGCTGAGAGAGAAGACAGAGCCTCAGAATTGGAAAGCTCTGAAAGAACAGCTTTTCAACAAGTTTATCCTGCGTCTTGTGTCATGTGTTCAACTGGCGAGCAAACTTTCCTTCCACTACAAAGTAAGGAACTGGGGTCTCTCATGGACACCTGAATGTTAGGAGAAACCAGCTCGTCCAAAGGTGACTGTGAGAAACCTGCTCCTAAGCTAGGTGTTACTACTCCTGTGGAAATTCCAGAGTGTGATTATGCTTCCTAGGCATACCTCCTACACATGCGCGCGCGCACACACACACACACACACACACACACACAGAGTCACACAGAGGCAGTTATTAAATAGCCTGAAGTTCTGTTCCCAAAGTATAATTGCTGGACAGATGCCACCATTCATACAGGTCACCTTTCCTCCCCTTGGACTCAAGGACAGTTTAGATAAGGTGCCTGAATTACCAACAGACCTATCAGTATTAAAGACAAATGGTCACATTTATAGGGGATAAAATGTTTCCATACCCCTACCCAATGCCTGTATAGTAAAATACCATTCACTCAACAAATGTTCACTGTCTTCTATGGTCAGATGCTGCACTAGGTGCCATGGGTACAACATTAAACATATTGCCTGCGATCTCAAGGAATTTATTATCCAATGAGAAAAGACATGCAGGCAAATAATGTGGGAGAGTGCTCTGATTAGTGTAAATACAGATGGCTATGAATGTACACCCACAGCCTTGGAGAGTCAAGGAAGTATATTTAGAGACCATGACTTTTTGAAGGGGGTATGGGCAGGAGATGGGAAGGTCCTTAAAAAAGATGGAGAGGAGTTAAGGAAAGTGGGGGGGAGAGGAGGGGGAGGAAAGGGAGATCCAGACCTAGGAAACAGCACGCATACAGGCCTGGAGAGCTGGACGGGCTCAGAAACTGCAAGTAATCCTATATGACGGCGTGGGGGCGTAAGGGGCAATTACTAAGAGAGAAGACGCGATGAAGGCATGGGCTGGATTGTGAAAAGCTTTGTATACTGTGCCAAGATGTATGACCTTTATTCTGACACCCTTCTCTCCCTCTCACTGTTTTGTTTTTCTTTGCTCAGATTATCAGGAACGTTACAGTCCTGAATTTCCTCCAGTCTCTGGGGTATGTGCACACTAAGGAGGAACTGCTGGAGTCAGAGCTTGATGTTTTGAAGTCCCTGAACTTCCAAATCAATCTGCCTACTCCCCTGGCATATGTAGAGATGCTTCTGGAGGTTTTAGGTACTTTATTACGTGTGTCAGAGAATATGGGTTGGAGTCATCCATAGAAGGCAACAAGAATGTGCCCAGAGGTTTGGAAGCCGTGGAAAGAACCTGCCAATGAGAAACAGCAGGAAGTCTGGCGGGGGGGAGCAGGAAGACTGGGGACACAGTCAAGTGTCCCCTCTGGTACTTGTCAGGGAAGGAAACTCAGGTCTCAGCACCTGGCTTCTATTTGGACTCACTAGGCACTCTTGCTGTAGGATCAAAGAGGTGATTTTCTAGAGAGGTATGAGATAAGATGGGAACAAACAAATATACTCTTATCTGTATATATACTGTAGATGGAGAGTTCTCTACCTCTCCCTTTATCCTTTTTTTCTTTAACGTTTATTTTTGAGAGAGAGAAAGAGAGAGAGTGGGGGGGGGGGGAGGGGCAGAGAGAGAGGGAGACACAGAATCTGAAGCAGGCTCCAGGCTCTGAGCTGTCAGCATAGAGCCTGACATGGGGCTCAAATGCGTGAACTGCAAGATCATGACCTGAACCAAAGTTGGATGCTTGATGGACTGAGTCACCAGGCACCCCTCCCTTTATCCTTTAAAATTGACCTCCTGGGGCACCTTGGTTTAGGCTCAGGTCATGATCTCATGGTTTGTGAGATCAAGCCCCATGTCGGGCTCTACACTGGCAGCACGGTGCCTTCTTGGGATTCTCTCTCTCTGCCCCTCCCCTGCTCGAACGCACACACTCTCTCTCAAAATAAACATTTTAAAATTGACCTCCAAAAAAATAAAAATAAAATAAAACTGACCTCCCAACTAAAGAGATTTCCTACAGAACTCATTATCATTAGCTCAAGAGCTTTATGTCACATGACAATGGTGATTACGGTCAGAGAAGATGCACTTAATGTTCTTTATCATGCCCACACTCCATCTAGGATACAATGGCTGTTTGGTTCCAGCCACACAGCTGCATGCAACCTGCCTGACCCTGCTCGACCTTGTCTATCTCCTGCACGAACCCGTATATGAGAGCCTGCTCAGGGCTTCAATTGAAAACTCCATACCCAGTCAGCTGCAAGGGTAAGGCAACTCCTTTAGGGTAGGCCTCTTCCAGAAATAGCGAGTTAGGAACATACCTCGAGAACATACCATGGGAATGGAATTTCCCCAGTAAGGCATCCAGGCCACAGATAACCTGCACAGGTTACCTGTTTTTAATTAACTTCCAGTATTGCTTGGATGCAGATGACTAAGCCCAATCAGCAAAACTCTGAAGTATTTCGTTTTAAATTTAAATGACTTCAGGTAATTAACATACTTTCTTTCTTAGTTCTTCCTTTATGGCTGCTTAAATTTGAGATTACTGGACGGCCCTTATAGTCACAGGGCTGCAACTTGGACAAAAGTGTTTGATTACTGTAAAGTCAGACTGGTAAAAAGACTCGCAGTTACATTTGTTAGGAAGACCGATGGGACAACAAAAGGCCCATAAACGAGTCAGAAGGCTCAGGTTTTAATCCCAGTTGGGCTGGGGAGGGGGTCAATTAGCTATTATTTGGCCATTTCCTTCCATATCTCAAAAAGTCCAAGATGATCAACATAAACAACTCTTAGTTGAAGTTCCATGACCCTCGGGTTTGGAAGATCAAATTTCATTCTAGCTCCAAAATTAATATGGTTTTAATCACTCAGGGAAAAGTTTGTTTCAGTGAAGGAAGACTTCATGCTGTTGGGAGTAGGAATCATTGCGGCAAGTGCTTTCATCCAAAACCATGAGTGCTGGAGCCAGGTACGCACCACTGAGCAGGACCAGCACGGTCAGAATTCACTTAATAGAAAGCATTCTCCCATCAGTTAAAGGAAAAGAAAAGACAACTTCTAAATGATAAGTCAAGACCCAGGATTAGGATGAATAAGCAGGATTTGGGAGAGGAAATGCTAGAGTAGGTCTGAAAAGCGCTCTCCAGTTTTTCCCTTATGGAGCTGGAAATGGAGGTCCGTGTTCAGCTCGTTCATTTCCCTCTCTGACAACATCCACTATCAGATAGTTCAAGTCCAATAAGTATATCGTCCCAAATAGAAGACAATGTCAAGGCCCAAGTGTCCCATTTATATTTCACAGACCTTATCTCCAGCACAATGAGATGTCTAGCAGAAACTTTCCAGGCTAACACTATCAGGGTAAAGGTATCCATCCTAATGTAATTCGGCCATTGGCAAACACTGGGATCTGGATTTAATCTTCTCGGTAAACTGAAATGAAAAAATTTACATCTGGCTTGAGAGAACAGCATGAGCGATGTGTCTGTGCACTAAAACACGTGGAGATTATTTAGTAATAAAAAAAATCCGTCTATTTCTGAAGGTTGTGGAGCATTTGCAGAGCATCACTGGCATTGCCCTGGAAAGCATCGCTGAGTTCTCTTACGCAATCCTGACTCACAGCGTGGGCGCCAACACTCCGGGGCGACAGCCTGTCCCCCCCCACCTGGAGGCCAGAGCTCTGCGGGCTGCCACTTCCTCCAACACGTGAGGCGGGCTCCACCCGCCAAGTATTCAACAGCCTTCACCACTGCGCTTATCCCTCCTTTTGTTTACTCTTCAACTCAGGGTACAAAAGTTCCAAGTATCTTTTGGACTATGTTTTGTGTTCCAACTTCATGTGCACTTTTCTGCATCGGACAAAGAGTTAAAGTTGACAAGCATGTCCTTTTTGTTGTATCAGACTGAAAACGTCAAGGAGCTGGGAGGAGATAGAACATTAGTGAAGTTGGTTCGTTTTTGTTTAACAAGGTATTTATAGCTTTTCCTTAACTGTTCATTTCATGGAAAGAGAACATAGGATGTGGAAATTAGTGTTAACCAGGGGCTTGAAAACCGAGACTGTTTGGGTGACCTTGACTGAGCATCAAGGAGGCAGCCTTTATTTCCCCTTAAAGTTAGTTTAACATCTCTGTTCTGTCATTGACATGTACACAAATAGGGCTTCCTCCACAGCTGTCTATTGCCATTAGTCTTTTTTAAAACTAACACCAATCCATCTCTAAACATGTTTCAACAGAGCTTTCACATACCTGCACTTGAACTCAATACTCCCAGGATACAAAGTGCTCTATTTTAGTCAACAAAAAAACCAGCAGTGCACTTCTGGGCAGTAATCAGACTGCAGTAAATCTTTTATTACAAATAATTAAATCTCTCCATAATGTCTCAAACAATATCAAACACCATTTCATATCTCTAACAGAGAGCAGAGTAGGCATTCAGCACTGGAAGCAAGTGAGGACAAGTGTTAAATTTCAAGCTTCTGATCACATCATCTGGTGACCAAAGCTTATGTGTCATTTTCTCACGTTATCCAGCTGTACATCTCACACATCTCGTCGTCTCAGTGGAGACAAAAGTTTCTATTCCATATTGTAAGTGCAGGAAGTTGAGAGAGATAAAACCCAGTGAAAACACATTGATCTCAATTCAACTCAGTTAACAAAACAAAAACAAAAACAAAAACAATTTTAAATTAGTTGTTTTGGGGGGAGAGAGGGAAAGAAAGGTTTGAGGTTAAGAGTCAAACCTATGACAAAGGCTGATATCTGTACATGACACATTGTAGCTCTGGAAACTATCTGTCACATGATATCCTGAAATAAAGTGGCTTTTGTAGATTTTTTTCTGTTTTGGTATTGTAAACATGTGCTGTTAATAGTACCCGAATTTAATTTAAAACTTTTTTTTTTTTTTTTTGCAAACAAAACAAAATTTAAAGCCTTTAAGGCAAACATCTCCCTAAGAAAAAAAGTCATTTGTTATAAAACTGTGAGGATACCCAAGCAAGACCCCACTTAAGATTCGTCAGCATGAACTTGAGAGCTTTTGTCCACTGTTCCTCGGAGTTAAACTGGGTTTTGATGGAATAGGAGCCGCCACTGCCTCCTGTGTCTTCAATCTTGCCTTTCTCCACATCCATCCTGCAGATGCACACAGCAGAGCTCATTAGTAACTGAGATCCAAGTTAAGTCAGTTCAGGCAAACGGGCAGGGACTTGATCATGGGACCATTCACGTCATTTTATCTATTAAAGAACTCTTGGCGAGGAATGGTAGTGTATTTTGGATTTGCTTAAAAGCCAAACATCAAGAAGGCTGTCACAAGAGCCTCATTGTCATTGCAGAGTACAGGGACAGGACACACACCCAAACAAATGAGAAGCCTGGAGCAGAGGGTAAGTGAGGGTTACAGTACCCCTGACTGTTTTCCTAGGCATCCCCGAACTCATGGGGAGAGAAGGGAGGCAGGAGAAAAGAAATGCTTTGTTTTGGGGTGACAGAAGCAGCTCAGCCTTGTTCTCTTGAACTAAGGTCTGCATCTATCACTGGGCTCCTACAACATTTGACCAAAGGAAGCATTCCTATGTATTTCCAAGGGCTTAAGAGGAAAGCTTCCTGAAATTAGAGAGCCAGCTTGAGCTCTGTGCTAAGAAAATCCCCCAGAGCACCGAAGAGAATATGTGACCAGATGGTCATATTCTGTCCTGCTTATAGTGTTGAATCACTCTTTGCCCATCAGTGTCATGATTTTGCTTTCCTACCATTTAGACTATGTTTTGCCTCCATTCTTACTGTCCCTTTGGTTATGCTCTATTTGGTCCTACTCTAGGTTCATGGAGCATTAGGGAATACTGACCTGTAAGGAAGACAAAAACGTGTCTCGCCTTTCTCAACCTCTTCTTTGAACTGCTGCACACAGTCCAGGAAAGCCACCATGGCATGGTCAAACTTGTTGTCCCAGAAAAACCGCAACCCCCCGGAACAATATAATGGCAGCTCCTGCCCAAGAAGAGAGAACTGGCTGAGGGTGTGGCACCAAGACAGGCTACCAGAGGGTGTTCCCAAGACTCTCCATTTCTCAAGTCCTGTTTGTCTGTATTTCACTGGAAGCAGTAATCCTGGGCAAATGCAATGCCCAGGAACTGTTTTATCACCAGAGATGTATTAAATACCTCACAGTGACTCCTTTCCTAGCCTACCATACACATCCCCCTCTGATCTGCCCTTAGCCCTTTTCAACAGACTGTAAAAACCTACTTTTTGTCTGTAGGCCCCAAAGAGCTAATCCTGAACTAGACAAGGCATTGAACAAGACATAGGATCATGAGACACCTCCACCTAAGGAACAAACTAAGAAACGCTATTATCAAAAGCAAACCATTTTGTCAGGAGGTACCAGGATTCTGCATCCCACTGAAGATGGGGCTTCCCAGAGTACCTTAGATTTGTCTGTCAGAGACTCCAGATATGAATGGTTTCCGTAGGGAACAAGTCGATACCTAAAATGGAGACGCATACAGAGGTGGATACAGGGCTCCTCCTGAAGCGATTATTGAAATGTTATAACCCAGTGATTTTCATGCTTCATCCTATCCAAGGACTACTTTTACTATTTCCACCTCTGTCTCTCATCTCCCCATAGACTCCCATGTTTAAAAGATTCTGTTTGCTGAACTACATTTATTACATAATTGTCTGGGGGTCTTTCACAGGTAAATGTAGGTTTTGGTTTAGGCTGAAGAAAAAAAAAAAAAAAAAGCTAAAAACAGCCTAAGGAACCCCCAAGGTTCTGGAGACGATGGGTTGGGGACCACAGCCACGGTCATGCAGCTCAAGGACTGCTTGATGAGTGGAAAGCGACTTTTCTGGGAGTCTCTACCAGAAGCCGACCAGAAGCCGACGGGAGTCTCCACAGGCAGAAAACTCTCGGTGTGTTGTGAACAAGGGTTCTTGCCGCAGCAGAGGAGAATACCAGGCTGGAAATACAAATTACATCAAAGACATGCCACAGCCGGGGGCGTCTGGGTGGCTCAGTCGGTTGGGCGTCCGACTTCGGCTCAGGTCATGATCTTGCGGACCATGAGTTCGAGCCCCATGTCAGGCTCTGTGCTGACAGCTCAGGGCCTGGAGCCGGCTTCGGATTCTGTGTCTCCCTCTCTCTCTCTCTCTGACCCTCCCCCACTCATGCTCTATTTCTGTCTCTCAAAAATAAAAATAAACGTTTAAAAAAAAAAAACCAAAGACATGCCACACCCCAAGAAAGGGGTGCACTTCTTACCTCTGGAATTTCAGACCCATCTTATTGGCCAGGGCATGGAGTAGCAGCACTGTTTGGCCCCACGCAGCATTGATCTCATTCCATTCCACAGGAACACTGGGCAGGCGACCCAGTCGGAAGTTATTGATTGTGCCAAACTGTCCACTGTGCCTAAGGCAGGAGGGCAGGAGAAAATACAGGGAGAACTCAACACTCAGCAACTTTGAGACTTCCTGTTTGCACCTAAACGCTGGTATAGATCTCCCTCATCTCCAGATTCATGGTAAGCTTTATTTGGCACTTTATTTTTTCTTAGGTAAGCTCTACACCCAACGTGGGACTTGAACTCACAACCGTGAGATCAGGAGTCATATGCTCTACTGACTGAACCAGCCAGGCGCCCCTCTACTTGGCACTTTATTTATTTATTTTTTTAACATTTATTTATTTTTGAGAGACAGAGAGAGACAGAGCATGAGCAGGGAAGGGGCGGAGAGAGAGGGAGACACAGAATCTGAAGCAGGCTCCAAGCTGTCAGCACAGAGCCTGATATGCGGGGCTCGAACTCACAAACCGCAAGTTCATGACCTGAGCCGAAGTCGGACACTTAACCGACTGCGCCACCCAGGTGCCCCTCTACTTGGCACTTTATTTTTTTATTTATTTATTTATTTTTTTTTTAATTTTTTTTCAACGTTTTTTATTTATTTTTGGGACAGAGAGAGACAGAGCATGAACGGGGGAGGGTCAGAGAGAGAGGGAGACACAGAATCAGAAGCAGGCTCCAGGCTCTGAGCCATCAGCCCACAGCCCGACGCGGGGCTCGAACTCACGGACCGCGAGATCGCGACCTGGCTGAAGTCGGACGCTTAACCGACTGCGCCACCCAGGCGCCCCTCTACTTGGCACTTTAAATACACGTCTGGGGCGCATGAGTTGGCTCAGTCGGTTAAGCATCCAACTCTTCATTTTGGCTCAGGTCATGATCTCACAGTTTGTGAGTTCAAGCCCTGCACTGTCATTGCAGAGCCTGTGTGGGATTCTCTTTCTCTCTCTCTGCCCCTCCCCTACTCGCACTCTCTGTCTCAAAATAAATGAACTCAACATGTTAAACAAATACAAACATAGATAGGTAGGTAAGTAAATAAATAAATATATGTCCAAATATGAACTGTCATCTTTACCCCTTGTGCTCAGATGCCAAAGTAGAAACAGGGGCATCACCCTTGAATGCTCTCTCCCTGCTCCCTCCCCTCAAAAACCACCAAGCTCTCAGGGCACCTGGGTGGCTCAGTGGGTTGGGCGTCCGACTTCGGCTCAGGTCATGATCTCGCAGTCTGTGAGGTCGAGCCCTGCGTCGGGCTCTGTGCTGACAGCTCCGAGCCTGGAGCCTGTTTCAGATTCTGTGTCTCCCTCTCTCTCTGACCTTCCCCCATTCATGCTCTGTCTCTCTCTGTCTCAAAAATGAATAAACATTAAAAAAAATTAAAAAAAAAAAAACCCACCAAGCTCTCTTGATTGGACTTCCTAAATCTCTTCAATTTGTCCATTTTTTTCCAAACTCCATGCCACTGCTCTATCTTTTCCTGCTTAGAGTCCTACTGACAAGTCTCCTTACCAAAGGGGGCGTCCTCTCCCCGCCCCGCCCCCATCATCTCCCACATTGCAGGTGAAACTATCATTTACAAATGCAAAAGTAATTATGTCACTTTCCTGCCTAAAATGCTTCAGTGGTTTCCAGTGCCTTTTGGATGAAGTCCAAATCCCTTAATGAGGCCTACAAGGTCCTTGGGGGAACTGGTCACTCTCCAGTTTCATATCCTGTCACTCTCCCCTTCACACTCGATCTCCAGTCACAATAAGCTCCTTTCAGTTCTTCGGATGCCCCACTCCCACGTTCCTCCGTGTCTTTGCACATGATGTTCCTCTGCCAGGAACAAGCCCCCTCCCTCTGCAAACTTCCACTTCGTGCCTCAGCTTAAGCATCAACCTCCCCTGGGGAAAACTCTGCATGCGGCCTTCCCAAATTGGGCAAAGTGTCTTTAGGTGGCCCCAGAGCACCCGAGGGTTACAGCTATCATACCGCATAACGACAGTCTGTCACGTATCCGTCCTTCCACGAGGCTGTAAGCAACCAGAAGGCAGAACGCATGTTGTTTGCTGTTGCCCTTCTGGCGCTTAGCATAGTGCCTACCACGTGTGAGATACTCAACAGATACTAGTTAAATGGATGACATGTCGAATAAATACATCAATGACCCTAGGGGTTAAGAAATCAGCACCAGGCAGATGACAAAGTTTTCATGGGGCTGGAGGGCTCAGATCTTTCCCTTTCCTTGGGAGAGTGAATGTCACCAAGCTCTAGAATTCCAACCCCCTGAGACGTCTATCCCATCACAAGGAATGAAAGCAACCTGGATGGGGAGACGACGCACAGCCCTATTTCATGGAGGCGGGCACCCCGGCTTGGCGGTCGCCAGCTAAGGCGCAGGCGTGCAGTGCTTTCCGGGCACTCCTCACCCTCCAACCCGCATTACCAGATGTGGAAGGTTGCATTAAAGACGTTGGTTTTCTTCAGCTTGTCCAGCTGCATCTGGGCGTAACGCATCTGGTTTTCCACACTCTTCAGCTCATCGTCCAGCTCCAGCTGCTGTCGCTTAAATTCACTGTATTCCCTCTGATACCTGTGAGCAACAAGGTGGCCATTGAAGGCTGTAGGTTCAGGGCTAGAATTTCTCTCTCACCACCCCCCAGAACGATGTATTCTAGTGGTTATGGTTAGACCTAGTCACAGCATCCTTTCCATTTGGCACAGATCCCATTCAAAGGAACATACAGATCCTAGCTGTTTTGCCTGCGAGGGACAGAAATGTCTCAAATTGCAGCTGCCCACGTGCAAAAGATAGAGGCAAACAGGACTCTTCCTAAACCAGGACCAAATGCCTCTTGTATTTCTAATTTTTTTCCAGAAGTGGGGTCAGGGCGTTAAGAGTGGCTTCTTCCCGGAACGGACCACAGGTGAACTTCTAAAACTTCACTTCTGTGCACTCACTGTCCTTCTGTATAGTTGGCATACACCATTTCCGATGTAACTTGTTCACTCCTTTGAAAACATTAACTTTTTTCTCTGTCCATCACGCCCCCAACTTTAGTTAATGTGGATACTGTGTCTCCTCCACTACACAGGGGGTTCTCTCAGGTCAAGATCACCAGTGACATTTCCGGGCTGGGAAAGAACGAATGTAGGCCAACACGTCCATCTTTCCAGAGGAGGATGCCAGCTTCGGTGGCTGACTTACCCAAACGAGCTCAGCTCCCCCCCAGGGCAGCAATGCAACTTAGAACCCTTCTTTCTCTGCTCTCTATTCAACCAACATGCTTTTTTCACTTAATCATGCTGACCCTTCACACATAACCCTCCCAACAGACCTTGAGAAGCAGGGCCCGCAAACAGTATGCGGGATCTGGAGCAGACAGGCTACCAAATGACAGGCGGCTGCAGCTGACAAACTGCTCAGACACATTCAGTCAGAAGCCACTGCTTCTCCTGGAGCCTCGTGGGAAGGGAGACAGAGGAACAGGGTGACCACTCACTGAGCTTCCTCCTGATCCAGTCTCTCAGCCTCAGCCTGGACCTTCTCGAGATTTTCTGCCACTATCTTGCGGTTCTTTTCCACGTCTTCCAGCTCCTGGATCAGCCTCTCCTCCTCTAACGCCAGCTCCTTCAGCTCCATCTGTAGCTGTCCACTGTCATCCTCATTCATTTGCTCTAAGATCTCTAAACAGCGTCTGCCAAAGACACGGGCAGAATACACTCACCGCGGGGAACCTGTCATTCTGTTTACCTGAGCGGAGCACAGCGCCTGGGTAAGAGCCAAGCAGTCTCCGAGCAGTGACAGCTTCACGGTCCAGATCTCCGCTTCCGGGCACTGGCTCTAGAGGCACTCACTTGTAGTTCTGACACTCATTTTCAGTGACGTTGAGCTGAGTGTCCAGCTGGTCTAAAAGGGTATCTGTGCATTCCTCACACAGTGGGTGATCCACATCTGTCTGGCCTGACATGATGTCAAAAAGGTCCCCAGTGACCTGGAAGCGTGGGGTGTGGGAGAGTCAGGGGAGGGCCTGCCCCAGGCTACCTGCCCGGCCACCCCCTCTACCGGCCAGGCCCGCCGCCTGATGCTGCTACGGTGCTGACTTGCCTTCAGTCTTCGGCTGAGGTTCTCCATGGTGCCGCCATCAGATGCCTCCCCGATCAGAGTGAAGCTGTTGGCACTTTCTGTGGACATCATCCTGCAGACAGCCCCCCGCCCACGGGCCACATGAGGGAGCAGAGAGGCCTCCTCCACTCCACCTACTGCAGTGGCAGTGGCAGAGACTCTCAAGCACTGGCTGAGGGGCCTCAAGGCGCATACCCACTCCTAGCCCGACTGACCTCCCAAGGGTACCTCTCTCCCAAGGGAAGGCCATGCTGGTCTTCCACAGGGGCACTCAGCACGAAGGTTGGCCTGGATGGACTAAGGAGGGAGAGGGGGCATCAAAAACTGACATGTGTGTGTGTCTATAGTAGAAAAGGAAGGACAATCAGGAAAGACCATTTTTAAATATCATACCCCTCACCAGCAGCCTTCACATGCATCAACGATTAAGAACTTGAACATCTAACAACATCTGCTATTTTAAAACTTTTCAAGAGCCCCTCTCTCTTATTAGTCATTCACTTCCTCAACTTTTCTCGATTCTTCGTCATGAGAGCTACTGTCCCTTCCCACTGTGTGAACGGCTACAGGAAAAAATCAATACTTGAAGGTGACGGGCCAGGTATAAGAGAATACGCCCTTTCTGGAAGAGCCAAAAGGCTAGATGAGGATTTATTTCCATCACCTGGCTCCAGGTCTCAATTCTGGGTTCCATTAAAATTCTACTGGCCTTTGGCAAGGAACAGGGGGCTGAGGAGTAGTAGGCACCTGGCTGGGGGGATGAATCTGCGAGAGACACCATCCTGGCGAGTTTCAATAAATGGCTCCTGGGAAGGAAATAAGAGGGCATTAGAATTCTGGCAGCTTACAAGGGGAGTCTATTTCCCAAAGAGCCTCAGAACCATTTGGCTTTACCTTTGACTGATAACCACAGGACCTGATAAACCACAGAGACGTAAGAAATGGGTATGATCTAGCCAATCCTTGGTATATGTGCACTAAGAAAGGACCCCTCATACAGACAAACCCCAAGTCCCATGTGATTTTTTGTGGCAAACCATGTGATATCTATGTGATAGTAGTTATTGTGTGGTTAAATCTGCATTTTCTCAACACTGACCAGTCAGGGGTAGGGGAGAGAAGGCCCTAAATCATGGCACAAGGAAAAAGGCAGATCAGACTGCAATGAAGTTTGCCGTGGCATACGACAAGGTAGATGATTTATATGTTTTTGATACTCTGACATAATTGATATGTCATCAAACTCTTATGACATCTACCTTCAGCAAAGAAAATTATTACTAACGTTACCACAGCTTAAAAATGACATGTTCTCTGATACTGACAATCCCTTCTGGCTAGCGTAATCATACTCTAGTCCAAACTAAGACACTTTGAGAATGGAGAGCAGTAGATATTAATAATTAGCTAGGACAATAGACATAAACCAGGCATGCCCTGGGATGACCTGGACACATAGGTCATCTCACCTCCTACCTCTAATGGCTTGTAATTCTGCTTCAAATAAAAAACCCCTCCCCACATTTTTAAACTGATGCCTCAGTCAGTAATCCTGTAACCTCAGGTGTACTTCTATACCTCCCCAACGACCCACAGTGGCCTGATCATGTAGAATGTCTCTTGTTAACCAGAGTTTCCAAAAGTCTGGGCACTCTAGAAGCACCAAGTACCCTGCAGAAACCCAGTTTGCATTCCAGTGTTTCATACTTCTCCTGAGTTAGCCTCTTCCTCTTGGGTCTCTCCTGGTTTCACCTGGGCTGTGGCAAGTAATGGAGCTAAGGACAAGGAAAATATTGAGTTAGAGTCTTAACAAAGCCAGATTGTGTATGAAAATATGGGAAATGATAAAAACAAATTCTCATCACCACTCCCACCTCCACCTTTTTAATTTTTAAAATTTATTAAAAAAATTTTTTTAATGTTTATTATTTATTTTTGAGAGAGAGAGAGAGAGAAACAGAGACACAACACAAGGGGGGGTGGGAGGGTTGGGGAGAGAGGAAGACACAGAATCCAAGTAGGCTCCAAGCTCTGAGCTGTCAGCAAAGAACCCGATGAGGGGCTCGAACCCAGGAACCGTGAGATCATGACTTGAGCTGAAGTAGGACGCTTAACTGACTGAGGCACCCATGCGCTGCCTTCCACCTTTTCCTTAACGTTTATTTTTGAGAGACAGACAGAGTGTGAGTGGGGGAGGGGCAGAGAGGGAGCACAGAATCTGAAGCAGGTTCCAGGCTCTGAGCTCAGCACAAACTGCGAGAGCACGATCTGAGACAAAGTCAGAAGCTTAACTGACTGAGCCACCCAGGCGCCCCACCACCCTTTTCTTAAAGTACCAATTGCACATAGATGAAATCTCTTCTTCCCCTTGCCCCCATTAAAATCAGATTAAGGAACTGTTAAATTTTTTATGTGTTTGATAATTGTGTATGATTATTATGTGTATCATTATTATGTGTATGATTATATTGTGTTTGATTATGTGTATGATTGTGTTTTGAAATTTTTTAAATGTTTATTTATTTTTGAGAGAGAGAGACAGTGTGTGTGTGTGTGTGTGTGTGTGTGTGTGTGTGTGTGTGTGTGAGGGGAAGGGGCAGAGAGAGAGGGAGACATGGAATCCAAAGCAGGCTCCAGGCTCCGAGCTGTCAGCACAGAGCCCGGTGAGGGGCTTGAACCCACAAACTGTGAGATCATGACCTGAGCCGAAGTCCGATGCTTAACTGACTGAGCCACCCAGGAGCCTCTCATGGCTGTGTTTTTAAAAAGACACCTTATTGGGGCGCCTGGGTGGCTCAGTCGGCTAAGCGTCCGACTTCAGCTCAGGTCACGATCTCACAGTTCGTGGGTTCGAGCCCCGCATCAGGCTCTGTGCTGACAGCTCAGAGCCTGGAGCCTGTTTCAGATTCTGTGTCTCCCTCTCTCTCTGACCCTCCCCCGTTCATGCTCTATCTCTCTCTGTCTCAAAAATAAATAAACGTTAAAAAAAAAAAAAAAAAGGCACCTTATTGGGGCGCCTGGGTGGCTCAGTCGGTTAAGCGGCCGACTTCAGCTCAGGTCATGATCTCATAGTTCGTGGGTTCGAGCCCCGCATCGGGCTCTGTGCTGACAGCTCAGAGCCTGGAGCCTGCTTCGACTTTTGTGTCTCCTTCTCTCTCTGCCCTTCCCCTGCTCACACTCTGTCTCTCTCTCAAAAATAAATAAACATTAAAAAAAATTAAAAACAAAAAGACACCTTGTCTTTCAAAAATATTTACCAAAACATTTACAGTATTTTTATGTTTGGGATTTGCTCCAGGGTGGGAGGGGAATAGATGGGGCTGTAGATGAAACATGATTAAATAGGCACTGATAATTGTGGAGGTGATGGGTATGTGAGGGCTCATTATATACTTTGAGGTTTTCCACAACAAATGTCAACATCCCCTTTCCTCCAGAGTAACTAGGAAGGAAAGTGAGGGAACATGAGGAAACTTTCTACATCACCATGATCTGAGTTATACGGAGTTACCCATTTTGTCAAAAATGCACAGCTAAAGACAACTGGCTGGTTTGGTCAGGAGAGCATGCGACTTAATCTCAGGATTATGAGTTTGAGCCCCATGTGGGGTGTCGAGATTAAATAAATAAACCTTAAAAAATTTTTTTAGGGGTGTCTGGGTGGCTCAGTCAGTTGAGTGTGCAAATTCGGCTCAGGTCATAATCTCATGGTTCATGAGTTCAAGCCCCACATCAGGCTCTCTGCTGTATGTGAAAAGCTTGCTTCAGATCCTCTGTACCTTCCTCTCTCTGCACTCCCCCCCCACCTCTCAAAAATAAAGATTAAAAAAAAATTGTTTTAAAGCACAGCTAACACTTGTGCATTTAAAGACATGCCAATTCACATGAAAAGATGCTCAACGTCGCTCCTCATCAGGGAAATAAACAAATCAAAACCACACTCATATACCACCTCACACCAGTCAGAGTGGCAAAAAGGAACAAGTCAGGAGACTATAGATGCTGGCGAGGATGTGGAGAAACGGGAACCCTCCTGCACTGTTGGTGGGAATGCAAACTGGTGCAGCCTCTCTGGAAAACAGTGTGGAGGTTCCTCAAAAAATTAAAAATAGATCTACCGTATGACCCAGCAATAGCACTGCTAGGAATTTTCCCAAGGGATACAGGAGTGCTGATGCACAGGGGCACTTGTACCCCAATGTTTATAGCAGCACTTTCAACAATAGCCAAATTATGGAAAGAGACTTTAAATGTCCATCAACTGATGAAAGGATAAAGAAATTATGGTTTATATGCACAATGGAATACTACGTGGCAATGAGAAAGAATGAAATATGCCCTTTTGTGGCAACATGGATGGAACTGGAGAGTATTATGCTAAGTGAAAAGAGTGTAATGCTAAGTGAAATAAGTCCTACAAAGACAGATACCATATGTTTTCACTCTTATGTGGATCCTGAGAAACTTACCAGAAGACCATGGGGAGGGGAAGGAAAAAAAAAAAGAGGTTAGAGAGGGAGGGAGCCAAAACATAACAGACTCTTAAAAACTGAGAACTGAAGGTTGATGGGGGGTGGGAGGGAGGGGAAGGTGGGTGATGGGCATCGAGGAGGGCACCCGTTGGGATGAGCACTGGGTGTTGTATGGAAACAATTTGACAATAAATTTCATATTTAAAAAAAAAAAGATAAAAAAATAAAGACATGCCAATTTATTTTTTAAAAAGAATAAAAAGCAAAATAATTGAGCGGGGATGGGAGGTGAGTGAAGATATAGAGAACACAAGAATGGCAGAATGTGGCTAATTGTTGAAGCTGGGTCACGGATACAAGGGAGTTCATTACGCTGTTCTCTTGACCATACGATGGAAAATTTCCATAATAAAAGGCTAAAAATGTATCAGAGTTAATTCTACTCAAAAAAGAGAAATTGGTAGTAATGATAATAGCTAACATTTATTGAGTACTATTTGCCCAGTATATTCTTAAGTACTTATGTTCATCATATTTGATCCTTACAACTATCCTGAGGTCATTTTACATTTTACAGATAAACCAAGAAACCAGGGCTTAGAAAGTAGAGTAACTTGCAAAAAGTCAGTCAGCTAGTAATTGAGTTATGATTTAAATCCAAGCAGGCTGACTCTGGACCCTTGAGCTTATTTAAACTACCTATTCAGCCTTTTTGTTCCTTTTCTAACTTCATCTTACTGTGGGACTTTAACACTCTGCTCCTCCATTTACCAGCTGTTGGCCACTGATAAGTCACTTAAGCTCTCTGAGCCTCAATTCCTCATGTGTAAAATGATGATTGTACTGTCCCGTAGGGGCTGTTGCACAGATGAAGTAATGCACGCACCGCACTTGGTATATGGTAAGCCCTCAACAAATGGTGCTTATTATTATACACACACATTACTCTGAAACAGCAGGAGCAGAACACTAAGAACCTCTCCTTAGAATAGGAAGCTCTCAGAAGGATACAGTGTCAGAACTTCTTCACGTTCCCAAAGAGAAAATAGGGAGCCCGAGAGATGAAATGACTTTCCTACGTTCATACAGCGAGAGTCTATGGCCGACTACAAAGATAGCTACCTTAAGACCTACATCTCTAAAGCTGCCCATTTTCCACGATCTTGACCACCCTCTTTTCAAGGGTCTCGCTGACCTGTGAGCTCCTGGATAGTGACACGGTCCAGGATCTTGAAGCTCGTGTCCAGTTTCAGGGGCTGGCTGCAACGCTGGCACACGAAGCTCACCTGCATGGTGCTGCTGGACGTTTTAGACCCCTCCATCCCTGCGGCGGTGGAGAGGAGGCGATGTTAGGGAGAATCAGCGCCCTCGAGCCCCTGGTCCGGGGCTACCACCTGCCTTGCTGGTGTAGTCAAGGGGGCAAATCCTCGCCCGCGCCGTTCCCTGTAGGAACGGTCTGATACCAGGCAGACCCGTTTCCGGGGCAGCGCTGGCAAAGGCAATTTACCAGCCCAGAGTCAGGGAGGGGCTGCAACAGGGGCCGTCAGGGTTCCCAGGCTCCCTTCTAAGGCCCCGGCTCAGCCCCCGACGCCCGTCACCTTGGAACCCGGTGCCCGCCACCGTGGTCCGGTCTACCGCGGGGGCACCGTGGCGTCGGGTCTGCCCCGGAGGGAGGCCTCCAGAACTGCCATCGCCCAGTCTTCAGCTACTTCCCGGTCGGCCAGGGGAGGACTTCCGCCCGGACCGGACGTGACGCCACGACCGCCCTGCCGGCGCTCCAGAGGTCAGAACGGGTCCACTCGCCTACGGGCCCCGTCGCGCCCCCTAGAGGCTAAGCTGGGAAGCGCGGCAGGCGTCGGCGGGTGGGCAACGGTAGCGAGGGGAGGTGAAGGACGAGTTGAGAATGAGGAGACTGCCGATTTGTAATTCTGTGACTTTTCTTTAGATGTGTCACTTCCGAGCAGAGCCACTTTAATTCTTCTTGCAGTATCAGTTTTAAAAGTTTCTCCTTGGGAGAACCCGGCTTTCTTTTAAACACCCCTGAAAGTGGTAGACACACTTGGAGGGGAAGGTGAGAAGGTAAATTTTATTGTTCTATTATATATTTTAAATTTTCAGTTATTAATCAGGAAAAATCGAGCCCTTCTGATACTAAATATTCAGATATTAAAATTATAAAACGAAAACCTTTTTGTTTTGGTGCAGGAATAGACCGATCAATGGAAATAATATAGTTCAAAAATAGACCAAGTGTACAGGGTATTTAGTAGGTGGTAAAGCTAGTATTCCATTTCAGTGGGGAAATGAACTACTTAATAAGTGATGAATGGAGCCAAAGAGCCTGAAGATAGTAGATAGTGCGTAGTAGTGAGCTGAATCTCTGCCTCCCTGGTTACACCAAAGAAGCTCCAAGTTTGGTCACAAATTTAAGCATCAAAAATACAATGATTGGGACGCCTGGGTGGCTCAGTCCTTAAGCCTTTGATTTTGGCTCAGGTCGTGATCACATGATTCACGAGTTCCAGCGCCCCCATCCGGCTCTCTGCTGTCAGCACAGAGCTTGCTTTGGATCTTCTGTTCCCCTCTTTTTATCCCTCCCCTGCTTGCTCTCTCTCTCAAAAATAAATAAACATTAAAAATATTTTTTAAAAAAATACAATAACTAAAGGCACTCGATGAAAGCATTTGGTGAATATTTTTTATAATCTTCAGTAGAGAAGGTCTGTCTAAGCAGGACATGAAAATCAAAACCCGAAAAAAGGAAAATATTGAATTTTACTCGTTAGAAATTAAAACTTTCTGCACCATCAATGACACTGTAAAAAAAAATTTACAAAAGAAAAATGTAGAAAATGGTTGCAGCTCAAGATAGAAGGGAATTTCCTCAATATACAGAACTCTATTCAATGCATAAAAATACCAATGGGCCTGGAATGAAATGGGCAAAAAATATGAAAAAGCAGCTCACAGAAAAACAAATGATTGATAAAGAAATAGATGTTTCATTTGACTTGTAACCAAGTCAATGGAAATTAAACTTAAGTGAGGCAGCATTTCTCATTTATGAGATTGATAAAAGCTGAACCGGTTGATAACATCCACTGTTAACATCTGCACAACTATAGAATGCCATTGGCTGGGAGTATAATCTTTTCAGAGGTCAAATTGGAAATGTCTATCAAAATTTTCAATGTTCATATTCTTTGACTTATAAAATCTCTAGGAATTTTCCTAATAGATATTCAGGTGCACAAATGTATATGTACAAGAATGTTCACTGCTAAATGTCTTTCAGCAATAGGGGATTGTTTAAATAAATTATGGTGTTATTCATTCAGCAGAATACCATGCAATCATTAAAAGAAAATAAAGTAAACTTGCTTTTTATTTGGTTCATTTGGCCACTTTGAGAATAGTCTGAAGCAGGGCAAGGGTGGAAGCAGGGAGACCAGCTAAGAGGTTTTCCATGAATTGAGGCAAGAGATGATTGATTGTCAATTGAAATAAAAATTATAGGCAGTATACATGGTATGATTTTATTTGTACAGAAAAAAACATGGTATATGATATGATGTTACATGTTACAGGAAGTGATACACAACAAGCTGTGACTGAACAATAGGACAGAGACTTTTTCTTCTACTTAATGCAAGTTTGTATTGCTGGGTTTTGTTTTGTTTTGTTTTCCACAATAAGCCTGTAATTCATTTACAACAAAATCAAACCTTTATAGAAAGATAATATAACAAATACAAGAAGTTATTATTTTTTATATTCTCCATTAAGGTGTGTTTTTCCTATGGATTTTAACACAGTTGTATTTGTACTTATAACCTATCTGCAATTTTTGTATCCTGCTTTTAAAATTTAACATGACAGGGGCACCTGGGTGGCTCAGTCAGCTAAGTGTCCGACTCTTGATTTCAGCTCAGGTCATGATCTCAGGGTTCATGGGTTCGAGCCCTGCATTGGGCTCTGTGCTGACATCGCAGAACCTGCATGGGATTCTCTCTCTCCCTCTCTCTCTGCCCCTCCCCTTCTCTCTCTCTCTCTCTGTCTCTCTCTCTCTCTCTCAAAAAAACAAAAACAAACAAACAAAACAAACTTTAGGGGTGCCTGGGTGGCTCAGTCAGTTAAGCGTCCAGCTTTGGCTCAGGTCATGATATGGCAGTTCACACTTTTGAGCCCCACGTCGGGTTCTGTGCTGATAGCTCAGAGCCTGGAGTCTGCTTTGGATTCCATATCTCCCTCTCTTTATGCCCCTCCCCCACTCATACTCTGTCTCTCTCTCTCTGTCTCTCTCTCAAAAATAAATTTAAAAAAATTTTAAACCTTAAAATTTAACATTATATATTATTTTTCATTTTGCTACATAATTTTCATAGTTGTCATTCTCATGGCTGCATTACATCCAATGAGTGACCTTAATGTATTTTTTTTAATTTTAATGTTTATTTATTTTTGACAGAGAGAGAGAGAGAGAGAGAGAGAGAGAGAGAGAGAGAGACAGAGCATGAGCGGGGGAGGGGCAGAGAGAGAGGGAGACACAGAATCTGAAACAGGCTCCAGGCTCCGAGCTGTCAGCACAGAGCCCGACCCGGGGGCTCGAACTCACAGACCGTGAGATCACGACCTGAGCCGAAGTCAGACGCTCAACTGACTGAGCCACCCAGGCACCCCAATGTGTTTCTTTTTTGCTGGAAATTTCCATCGCTTCCAGTTTTGGTGGTTACATTCATGCTGCCATGAAGAGCTGACTGATGCCTTGTGATAGGGTCTCACAATTGGGATTTCTGAATTAAAAGAGCATGGCTATTCCATGTCTACTGATTAACATTAGCAATTGCTTTCAAAAAAGGTTGCACATAATTACATTCTGCCTCCAGAATGAGAGAGCCTGTTTCACGATGTGTTGGCCAGTATTAGGTATCATATATCTGAGGAACATGGGCTAAAAAATGGCACTTGCCTGTCATTTTAATTGGCATCATCTGTTACTTGTATATACTGGCTTGCTGTAGGAGTTCCTCTTTTGTGAATTTTCTGTTTCCATCCTTTGGCTCATTTATCTGCTAGGCCCTTAATATTTTTCTCAATATTTTTCATCAATCTGTGTGAAGGGTCTATTAAGGTGTTTTCCAGATGTGGAAAAGTTTCAAAGTTTTATGAAATCAAATCTTTCCTTTTTTTCTTGGTGACTTATATTGCTTAGAAGGTTGTACTAAATAAATAAATAAATAAATAAATAAATAAATAAATAAATGTTAAAATTAAATTCTATTAAAAAAAAAAGACAGTTGTTCCCACTTCCAGAAATAACTTTCCTATTATTTTAAGTGTATGTGACCTTTCTATAACTGGTATTAGATGCAATGTGTGGGACTAGATTGCTCTTCTCCTGGTATTGCTAACTAATTAGAGATTACAACCTTTTTCCTCTTGGGTCTTTCAGCATGACACCCCCTCCCCTCCAACACATACACAACCTGGAGGAGGTGAATGGAATCATCCCCAAAGAATTCTCACCTTGGCCTGGTTTGGCCGGTTCATAGTTCTACATTTCTTCCTGCTTGGCTGCCACCAACACCATCTCAGAAAGGTCCAGAGATGTAATGAGCTTTTAAAGCCAAGAGCATAGGGACACCTGGGTGGCTCAGTCGGTTGGGCATCCGACTCCGGCTCAGGTCATGATCTCCCAGTTAGTGGGTTCTGGCCCCGTGTCGGGCTCTGTGCTGACAGCTCAGAGCCTGGAGCCTGCTTCCGGTTCTGTGTCTCCTCCTCTGTCCGCCCTTCCCATGCTCATGTCTTGCTCTGTCTCTCAATAATAAATATTTTTTTAAAAAACTAAAAAAAAAACAGAGAAGAGCATATAGAGATTACAACTAGGGACTTAGAAGTCTAGACTGCCTGGGTTCAAAACCTATCTTTGTCATTCCCCAGCTCTGACCTTGAACAAGTTGTTCAACTGCTCTGTGCCTTGTTTTCTGATTTATAAAATGAGAATAATAGTATATGTCACATAGAGTGATGTGATGATTAAATAAACTACTAATATTAAACACAAAGAGCAATGCCTGGCACTTAGTAAAGTGCCTGTGCCCTGCTGCTTGGGGAATATGTGACAGTCAGCATGCATAATGCTTGAGGGATTGTCAATAATGGACAAAATACACTGTCATCGGGGTGCCTGGGTGGCTCATGTGGTTGAACATCAGAGTCTTGATTTTGGCTCGGGTCATGATCTCACAGTTGTGAGACCAAGCTCCACGTTGGGCTCTGCACTGGGCCTGGGGCCTGATTAAGATTCTCTCTCCCTCTACCGCTTATGTACTGTCTCTCAAAAAACAGTACCCTAAGTCATCAATTCAATAAATATTTATTGAGGACCTACTATGTGCTAGTTACTCTTCTACCTCTGTAAGGATACACTAATGAACTGTTCTAGTAGTTTATATTCTGGAGGAGAGAATTTGACAGTAAACTTATAAACAAATAAGATGATCGGTAATGGTAGGTATTAAGGGTGAAATTGTGTCCCCACAAAATGTGTTCAAGTCCTAATCCCCCAGTACCTGTGAATATGGCCTGATTTGGAAATAGGGTCTTTGCTGATGATCAAGTCAATCAGGTCATTAGGTTGGGCCCTAATCCAATTTGACTGATGTCCTTTAAAAAGGGACAATCTGGATACAAAGATGGATGTGGGGGTGCCTGGGTGGCTCAGTCGGTTAAGCGTCCATCTTCGGCTCGGGTCATGATCTCACGGTTCATGAGTTCAAGCCCCGCGTCAGGCTCCGTGCTGACAGCTTGGAGTCTGGAGCCTGCTTTGGATTCTGTGTCTCCCTCTCTGTCCCTCCTCTGCTCACACTCTGTCTCTGTCTCTCTCTCTCAAAATAAATAAACATTAAAAAAAGAAAAAAAGACGAGACTAGCCTACGGTCCTCCAACCCCACCACCATCTTCCTTGTTTTCTCCATCTGGCATACTTAAAACAAACAAAACTGTGTACTGAAGTATAAAACACATATAGAAAAGGACAAAAATCCTAAATGTACAACTCAATGAATTTTCACAAATGAACACACCCATGTAACTTTCCCTCGACTCCCCTCCCCCATGTCCCCTTCCAGTTGCTACTCACCCCAAGGGTAAACAATACCCTCAGTTCTAAAACACCATAGATTAGTTGTTTTGAACATCATGTAAATGGAATCATACATTATGTACTCAGTGGAGATGGGGGAGGGAGGGGTGATAAATGATTAGGGAAATGACTTTGCAGTGTGGGAGAGTAAACTTGTCAAGAGCATGTAGTAGGCTCTCAGGCAGTGTTGTGCACCCATTTGAGATCTGTGAACATGAATTTAAGGTGAGACCAGTCATCGGTGATCACGTTTGATTCACAAGCACCAAGAATGAACAGTTTGTTAAATATAGTGGTGCCCTCGACAACTGTTCGCTGAATAAATAAATAAAAAATGAGTGGAGTATTACATAAAACATTTGGATAGGAGAGGAAGGGAAATAAAGAAGGAATGTGTACCCTGTATCCATCTTCTTACAACCTATCTGAAGACAAAATACAATTATTTGAGAACAAAGTCATATTTCGACAAGCACAAACATATTAAGTTTTCAACTTAAAGTTACTGATTCTGAAAGAAATGCAGGGCAATGGCATACTTACCATAGGATGAAGTTGATTTGAGAAAGGATTCCTGAGGTTCCAGATCAGAGTTCAAAAGTTACCAGGTGCAAAGTGTTACCAAAAAGCAGAGGTAAAAGAGAGAAAACTAGCAGACGTTAATAAGCAAGATCGGCAGTATGGGCTATGTCGTATGTAGTCTGGAAGAAATGGAAAAGGACTTTGAGTTTGGAAGCAGGGATGATAATAATTATATAGTTTAAGGAGTAACCTCTTCATGCTAAGCACTAGCAGGTAGCATATCCGACTGCTGGCTGCTATTTATCTGCTGCCTGCCTTGTGTTCAGACACTGTGCTAGTTCTTTTTTCTTTTTTTTTAATTGCCACGGGCTTTCTTTTTTTTTTTTTTTTAACGTTTATTTATTTTTGAGATAGAGACAGAGCATGAACGGGGGAGGGGCAGAGAGAGAGGGAGACACAGAATCGGAAGCAGGCTCCAGGCTCTGAGCCATCAGCCCAGAGCCGACGCGGGGCTCGAACTCACGGACCGCGAGATCGTGACCTGAGCTGAAGTCGGACGCCTAACCGACTGCGCCACCCAGGCGCCCCTGTGCTAGTTCTTTTACATATTCCTAATTTCCAATATTCACAAACACGGAGTTACATATTATTTGTTACCAAAATTCCATTTTAAGGATGGGGGATTTGAGACTCAGCGTTTCAGTCATCTTCCCCAAAATATCAGTTAGTAAGGAGTTGGGGTGGGATCTGCAGCTAGGTCTGATTCCGAAGACCCCAGTCAGTGGCACTTCATTTAACCGCGTATTCCCACCATCTCTCTTGTGCTTCCCACATTATTCCTGGCCTGCCCAGGAATAATGCTGAACGGCCAGAATGACCCCAAAATGTAAATCAGACGACCTGCCTTTGCACTTAATCCAAAGTGTTTTCCTAACAATCCTGCCACCCCACTCCCACCCGCAGTTCACTAAGGAGTCTTTCAATTTCTTCAACAGAACAACCTCTTCCCCTCCCCAGGGCATTTGCCTGTGCTGCATCTCTAAGTACCTTGTACCTTCGGAGCCTCTTCCCCTCACTCTTCCCCAGTTAAACCCTTTACATCCTCTAGATCCTCCCTTGTCACACCATCTGAGAGGCTGTCCTTGGCCATTCTACGTAAAATAGACCCCTGGTGTTCTCTATGTCAGTCACTTGTTTCCTAATATTTACCATATTTTGCAATTATGTTGTCAGGTTATTTTCTAATGTCTTTCCCCAGTATTAAGACCCAGGAGGCCAGAGAACTTGACGCTTGTTTACCTTTGATGTCCCAGAGATGTGCTTTTCAATACAGGAGTGTGGCACCTCTGAACTGAGATGTACAGTATGTATAAAACTCATACTGGATTTCGAAGACTTAGCATGAGAAAAGAGTGTATAAGATCTCATTCATATTTTTATATTGATGACATGTTAAAATGATGTTTGGATAAACTGGGTTGAAGCACTGATCAAAATTACTTTCACCTGTTTTACTTTTTAATGTGGCTACTATCTAATTTTAATTATATAAAGAACATTATTTCTAGGCTCCGGGACAACGCTGTCCCACGGCCTAGTGCAGTGTCTTCTACTTTATTGAGTGAAAGAACCAATGTTAAGAGACAGACCGAATGAATGGATGAGTGAAGAGATACGGTCTCTGCCTTTTATTAGGAGAATGGATATGGCGTTTGTCGTGGAAGTCAGGAGATCTGGGTTCTGGTCCAGGATTTACTGGAAACACTGTGTAGCCTTGGACAAGCACTGCCCGACTCTGGGCGCCAACTTGCCCATCAGGCAGGCAGCTGTTCTCTGAGGTCTGGAAGTGTATGAGAGTAAGTGGCGGAGAAAGGCGGGGAAGCCTGGTACAACAGAACTTGTCTTCAGTTGGCTCTAGCCTAACACTAGAGCTTGGGCCGACGGGAGGAGGCAGCAAGAGTCACAGACTAGAACCCCCGAGCCCAGCGCCGGGACCGCCGGCTTCCTCGGTCCCACGTCACTGGGGCGCGACGGCGTTGTCCGTCCTGTCCTCGAGGCGGCTGCGGTTCAGAAGGTCCCTTCGGTGAAGGCGAGTGCCGAGCCGACAGAGGGTCAAACAGTACTCGAGTCTCTCTAATGTTCAGTTTTCGGCAAACTACCTTCTGCCGCCCTCCCCACTTCTTCACCCTTACCCGCTCAGGAAGCCGGGAGATAAGACTCCAGCCCGCCGCGTCCAGAGCTAGACCTCAGCGCGGCTGCGCAGGGCACGTGCTCATCCTCGCCGGAGTCCCGGCGATTGGCTGTGACGTAACTTCCGGCGTGAGCGGCGAAAGCCGGGAGGGCGAGCGAGAGAGCGAGCAGGCAGCAGGCAGCAGGCGGGCGGGCGGACGGCACGGAGGGAGGGTGCAAGCGAGCAGTGAGTGAGCCAGCGAGGGCGGCCGAGTCCCTAGAACAGCCGAGATTCCTCCCGTCCCTCTGACCCCCTCCCCGGAGCCCACAGCGCCTCCGGTCTCCAGTGGAGCGGACACGGCCCGGCCCGGCCATGGCCTCGTTGCTGAAGGTGGATCAGGAAGTGAAGCTCAAGGTAGCGGCACCGGTCCGGGCCTCCTTACCCCTCGCTTCGATCTCCGAGCAGTCTGACCGGCTCCCCACTCCCCATGGCGTCTTTGTCTCCCTGGGGACACCAGCTCTGAGCTTCCGCTCGGCTCAGCCCAGCCCCCCACTCCCAGAGATGGCACCGGGGGAGAGGATATTATAGGGTGGCCTTCTAAACCGCGTCTGGTGGTGGAGAGCCTCTGGGAGACCTCCGCGGACACGTGGTGGACTCAGCACTGTAGGCCAGTGACAGCTGGAAGTCCCCCAGCCCAGAAACGTCCCCCCGCCTCCGGATGCTACCGCTGCTCTCCCCCTACCCTTGGCGTCAGGCCTGCCTGGTATCAAAGGCTGGGTCTGGATGGGGATGGCACGTTTGTGAGCTCACACCTCCCCTCTCTACCTGTCTTTTGTTTGCTCTCAAATTCAGACAGCTTCAGACACTGGAGGGAGGGTGGGAGGGAAGACAGGTGGGTGCTGCTCTTAAGCCCCGCTTCCCTCTCCGAGATGGAGAAATGGATCCTCAAAAAAATAAAGTATTTACAGTCTGGGGGCCTCTCAGCTTCTCATTACAATTACAAGGTGAGGGGAAGACAGCTGGATTTGGGTTTTCCCATCCTGCCCTTACCTCTATTGGCCGGGTACTGACTTGGCTGTTACTGAATTGCTCTCTTTGTTAATTTTAGGTTGATTCTTTCAGGGAGCGGATCACAAGTGAGGTGAGTACAATAAACAGAAACATAAGTGTTGGTTGGTAGTTGGGAGTTTCCAAAGAAGAGATCTGTAGAGAGAGACCATCCCACAATTATTAATTGAGCTGTATTTTCCTTCATCTGTAGGCAGAAGACTTGGTGGCAAATTTTTTCCCAAAGAAGTTGTTAGAACTTGATAGTTTTTTGAAGGTGAGAGACCCTTTTATTTTCTTCTGATTCCCCAATTTTTTTGGCACTGGTCTTTCTGTCAAGTGGGACAAATCATGTGTTGATTCTGTTTTGTTTTGTACTGTAAAACACTCTCATTTCTTGCCCTTCAAATGAAATACTTCTTTGTTCATTTTGAAAAGACTAATGTTGTTTTGGGGGTGGGTGTCTCTCTTTCAGGAACCAATCCTAAACATCCATGACCTAACTCAGATCCACTCAGACATGAATCTCCCAGTCCCTGACCCCATTCTTCTCACCAATAGCCACGATGGGCTGGACGGTGTGAGTGTCCTGTGTTTTTCTTTGTATTCTGAAGCAATAGGTTCTCTATTCTCTGTTCTCTATTTCCTGGTCAGTTTGAACATGTACGAGGAGACAGCGGGATTCGGATCTAGGAACAAGGGCTCTTACAGACATGATGATTCCAGTACACCCCTTTTCAACCCTAATTTTCATTTATAGCATGAAGTGTATAACCTAATGCTCCACTGTCCTGGAGTGAGTTCCAAATAGGACTAATAGCTACAGGTTCCCTCAAGTTATCTGGTCTGTCCCTCTGGCTCTAAGCAAGATTTTTCTTACCCATCCGAATGTCTTGAGCATTGTTTACAGGATGAGTAGTTCTTGCTATAGAATTGTAGTCCCTGTCTTTGCCCCTGCATCTTTAGCACCTAGCGCTTGTCAAGTTGTTCGTTCACATTTTAAAATAACACTGATAACACTGTATTGTTGTTTGAATTACTGTCTCATCGATAGAGCTTGCAATTCTGGAAAGCAGAAACTGTCTTAATCATCTGTATCCCCAACACTTAGTACTGTACCTGCTACATGTATTAAGTGCTAAATACATGTTTGTTGATTGAATATTGTGCTTCTTTGTGGAACCAGAAGATTTGTACATATTCCCTTAATTATCCTCATCTTGCATTTGATGGTTCATTTTCCCTGTTGTGTATAGTATCCACCCCCTCCCCTAATTGCTTAATGTGTTATTTGAAAGGAAAAAGTGTAAGTTGTTTTGTGGCAAGAATGTTTTCTTAAAGCCTTGTGTGTGCTTAGTAAATTGTGCATAAATTAATAAAACAACTTATGGGGCCAAAGAAGGGATTGGACTTGCTTGAAGGGTGACTTGTGATGGGGGTATGTCAAGAGCAGGCTAATTCCCGTCTCTGTGTCCTTAGCCCACTTACAAGAAGCGAAGGCTGGATGAGTGTGAAGAGGCCTTCCAAGGTAAGAGCCTGCCCCACCTTACCCACTCCCTGGCTAGCAACCTGAGCAGGAGGATTGGGTCTGGTGGTCTCCTGGTCAGGAGATAGAATCAGATTTTATTTTTCAGAGTTAGCATTCTCAGATTCTCCAAACATAATCATTATTTAGCACCCAAAACCTAATTTCCCAATAAACAGAGAGGGTTTAATGTAGTGTGGACTGCCAAGGGAGAGAGATTAGAAGTGGCTGCACATCTCAGATTTTTCACAGAAGTCCCAGTTTTGTGTTATTTTCTCTTCCTTAGTAATATTGGTACATTAAATCTTTAGAGCATATTTTAATTTCTTTATTCTTCAGACTTTGGTTATACTTTAGACACTCCTTCGCTAATACGTACATTTTCTCTTTTTGATTCTCTTGGTGGTGTCATGGTTTGCAGATAGGGTTGTGATAGATAAAAGGCAGAGGTCATAGCATCTCATGGGTTTGGGAAGAAGAGAGAAAGGTGGGGGGTGTTAATGTCCTCCCTACCCCAAGCATTTGACCTTCGTGTCCCTGCCAGGAACCAAGGTGTTTGTGATGCCCAATGGGATGCTAAAAAGCAACCAGCAGCTGGTGGACATTATTGAGAAAGTGAAACCTGAGATCCGGCTGCTGATTGAGAAATGCAATACGGTGAGGCGGGGGCTTGTGACCTATGGGCTGACCCCATAGCCCCAGACCCAAATAGCCTGGCTTGAACTGAAAAATGTTGGATGTGCATTGGGAGGCATGGAGGTTATAGGGGGGTTGGCACATTAAGTTTCTTGGCTCTTGTGCTTCTGGCATGTGGCCCTAGCGGCATGAATTGTATACTTTCATGGCTTCAGCAGAAAAGGCAAGGGTCCTCATTTATATACTGTATTATTTATCATATGTATTTTGGTCCCCTCACCCTCCAGGTCAAAATGTGGGTACAGCTCCTGATTCCTAGGATAGAAGATGGGAACAACTTTGGGGTGTCCATTCAGGTAATGTGCTCGTATTACAAACTGGAGAGGAAGGTTTAGGAGGTTTACTTTCCTTTCCCCTGCTTTGCCTGTTTTCCCTTTCCCTTTGGTCTGCTCTCTGGGTGACTTGGAAGTGACTTGACCCACTTGGTTTTTTTTAGGAGGAGACAGTTGCAGAACTAAGAACTGTTGAGAGTGAAGCTGCATCTTATCTGGACCAGATTTCTAGGTAGGGCTGCTTGGGCCTGGCCCAGGAATCAGGGACTGGTGATGTGGCAAGCACTGTCCAGGGTCTCCTGCAGCTTCCTCCTCTTCTCTCTCCTTCCAGATATTATATTACAAGAGCCAAATTGGTTTCTAAAATAGCTAAATATCCCCATGTGGTAAGTAAGGGTTTGGGGGTCTGAGGGTGGAAGTGGAAGGAGAGGGAGACCGTTTCTGGGCAAGAGCTGCCTGTGCGCAGTCTGGCGTCGGGAACTAGCCTGTTCTCTGCCCTCCTTTCAGGAGGACTATCGCCGCACCGTGACAGAGATTGATGAGAAAGAATATATCAGCCTTCGACTCATCATATCAGAGTTAAGGAATCAATATGTAAGTAGCCTGACATATTATCTGACTGCCCATGGTCACCCTGGCTATTAGTTCTGGGGATCATTTTCTTGCTGTGCTCTGGGGGTCAAGACAGGGGATGGAGTACGATAAAATGAGTAGGATAAATTCTCATCAACTGAGTGTTGAGAACCATGAAATCTTTGGGAGCACGTAGCTGGGGGCCCCCTTTCTCTTTGGACAGCAGGGAGTGCAGTGCAGTGTAGGCGTGAAGATACGGGCATTAGAGTCAGACAGGCTTAGGTTCAGAACCCATTCTTCCTGTAATCTGTGGCCTTGGGCAGGTTGTTGAACCTAAAACTCCAGTTTCTTCATCTCTAAGATGAAACTTAGAGTATCTACAGCGCCCAGGTGGTTTTTAAAAGTGAGTGAAATAGGGGCGCCTGGGTGGCTCATTCGGTTAAGTGTCTTGACTTTGACTCAGGTTGTGATCTCGCAGTTCATTGGTTTGAGCCCTGCGTTGAGTTCTGTGCTGATAGCTCGGGGCCTGGAGCCTGCTTTGGATTCTGTGTCTCCCTCTCTCTCTCTGCCCCTCCCCCTGCTCACACTATGTCTCTCACTCTCTCAAAAATAAACATTTTTTAAAAAATGAGTGAAATAACACATCAAAGACCCAGTGTAATTGTTAGTACATTAGGTGCTCAGTAAATGTTAGTTGTTGCTAGACACTTGGGTCCTGGGAAGTACCCGGGAATCCCGTGTGTGGGTATTAGAGAGGGGAGGTGGCCACCCTGAATTTGCATTCCGGTGAGTGAGATTGGGATTATGCGTATGATTGCTTAGGGATTTGTGGTTGGTATCTTGTTTCCTTGGGAAGTTGGGGTGGAATAAATGTGTGATTTTCTGACCTTTTCTCCCAGGTCACTCTACATGACATGATCCTGAAAAATATCGAGAAGATCAAACGGCCCCGGAGCAGCAATGCAGAGACACTGTACTGAGGCCAGGGCCAGGGCCAGGGGACTCTGTGAGTCTGGCTCAAGACCGACATTGCCTTGGTTTGTTACATGACTATCGTGATGGGGAAACTGGCTGGAAATAGTAATCACACCTCTCTCTGTTTTTAGTTAGAGTCTAATGAAACTCTCATGTAGTTCTGTGACGTGTTTACCTCTTTTTTCAGGCCTCAGGAACTCTTCTATTTCCTTCCCTAATACCCTACACCCGACCTGTCCTAATTTCTGGAGAACTCCAGGTTTGTGTGTGCAGGATATCAGCACAAGAATATTTGTGTTTTCTCTCCCTGCCCTTTCCCTCCTGTGTCTTGGGCTTTGTGTTTTTTTCTTTCTTTTGATTAGTTGATTAGAAGCTGAGGGAACTGGAAGGAAAGTGCTAGGTGTTTTTTAGGAACTGGAGTCGGGGGGGACCAGCTCCTCTCCTCTGACATAAGGTTAGTGTCTCTTGCCACTGTGTGGGACATTGGATCCTCCCTCGCACAGTTTCCCTGGTAATGACTTAGGGTTTCCCATTCACATACCTCCCACCTTGAACCTGATCATGACAAGAAACACCTTAGGCCTTCAGCCAAATCCCTAGCTCCTTGAGATGTTTTTATAACTAGGATTTTCACATACACATATGTGTGTGGTATACACAGACAGAGCATATGCCTTCCTACTCTGTTACCTGATTTCCCCATCCCTTCATCTGTGGTGTTGACCCATACACCCCCCCCCCCAATCCCATGAACCCTGTCACACATCATTCAGAAAGTGATAGTTGTCTTAGTCCTCACCCCCCAGGGCCCTTTGTTTTGCTATTATAGCCTCTTGGTGCCCAGAGGCTGGTAAGTTGGAGGAGAGCTAAGAGATGAGAAGCAGAGGATTTGGGGAAGGCCCCTTTCTCTGTGACTCGGGTCCTTTTGGGCGTTATTGCAAAGGATGGTCCTCTGACTCCTGGTTGCCTCTTCCCAGGCCAGTTGTAAATGGGGTGGGGCTGTCTGCAGCTGTGAGGGCCAGATGCTGCTGCTCCTGCTGGGCTTTCCTATGGGAAAAATATTTCTCTTATTTATAGTATTGTGCTTCCAAGGAAAGCAGCACCTGTGTGTGTGTGTATGTGTGTGTGCGTGCACACGTGCACGTGCGCATCGTGTGTATGTGAAAATCTGCTGGGCAAGTCAAAACTATAGAAGAGTTGCCTCCTATCTCTCTAATCTTCCAGAGATATCACTTGATACAGCTTTTCTGTTAGCCGTCATCAAACCCCCACTTTTTCATTCTGCCACTACTGGAGAGTCCGTATCTGCAGTCAGCCTGCCAGTGACTCTCAGTATCTGTTTCTGACTTTTATTCTTCCCCTGTCTCCTTGCCTTCAACCCCAATCACATTTCCGCCCAGATGCATCATTTTTACTCTCAGTATGCTGTAGAGAAGGAGTCAGGATGCTGTCTTCCCATGAATAGTACTCAGTAACAAACCAATTGCATTTTAGTTGGGCAGTGCCCCTACCCACCCTCCAGATCCCTTCCAGCTGAAACCCTTCCCTACTGCCACCATGTGTTTCTCAGTTTCCCTTTTTGTTTGTTGGATTATTCTGCCCTTTCTTCTCACTCTACCACCCTTGGATCGTAATGTAAAATTCTTTTACCATGTCAAGAAATTATTAAAAATGCAGGTACTTTGACCTCTTTCTAAAGCTGCAGATCCTGGTGCGATATTCTGGTGACTAGGGACATACCCGTACTCAAGTGCGTGCACATGGGCACACCCACCTCCACATACACCGCCAGCCACCCTGTTGGGGATTTTTATACCAATTGAGCTCTTTTCCCTAAAATAATGGGAAGACTGAGATTTCCGCCAACCCAGAGGCCGGGGTGGTCCTTCATTTGTGTTCAGTCTGAATTAACGTGAAAGTTTGCTCTTCCCGAACCTAAGCTGCTTGTCTCTCTCCTTTCAAGATCCCAGCTCCTTCCTCTCTTCCTTGGTGATACCCATGAACTGCCAGTAGAGGCCACTCTAGTTCCACGTGTGGGGAATCACCTGGCTCAAGGCACACCCTACCCTGTCATTTTCTATACCTTATACTAATTTTCCCCACTGAGTAGTGGCTTAAATTTCTTGAGGAGATACCAGGGACTCCTGGTTTTGGTTTTCCAATGACTTGGAGGGCTGTCTAGGACTGTAGCTGAAATAAAGTTTCCTTAACTTCTACCTTGCAAAGTAGCCTTCTGGTATCCAGCGATCCCCTCATTGTCTGCAGAAAGAGATTTGAGATCTTGAACAGCGGAGGAACATTTGCTGTATTTGGTTTCAGAGCTTGGTACCAGTAGCTAACAGTTTTTGAATGCCTCCCCTGTGTTGGGCTCTGTTAAGCACGTTATGTGCATGGCCGTGTTTAATTTTCATGAATCTTGGGTAGTTTACCCCTTCTTGTAGGTGAGGACACTGAAACTCATGATAAGTGACGACTCTGAGGTCCCACAGCTTAGGGACGGGGTGGGTGGTGATTGGTGTACAAATCCGACTGCTGAGCCCAGGTGCTCACTGCTTCTGTCCCACTAACTAGGTGAGAGGCCTGATATTACAAAGCAGGGGCTTGGCCTTTGGCAGCTGGCCAAGTGCTTCTTGCTGAACTGGGTCCTGGGAATATTGGGGGTAGTGCCCGCTAGGAGGTAGGAAAATGGATAGTTCCGTGCCTGGGTGTAGCACACAGCACTTCACTGGGCATCTGAGATCTGCATTCTGCCTCAGACCCATTCTGAGTGAAAGGTAGAGCTTACAGTTAATCCCTTGAGTCTAGTCTGAGTGACAGTGATCAGAACTCTTACCAGTGCTGCCACCAGGAGTTCAGGGGCAGGGGACAGGCTGTGCACGTGGATGTAGTGCCTTGAGCCAAACCACGGAACAGAAAATTGGAACAGAATTATATAAATTAAAGTCAGAAATTTCCTGTCCAGCCCACAGGGTGGAGTTTTCTCCATTCCTATCCATCCTACTGAATATAAACCCTGATTTGATGTCAGTAGGGGGAAGGAGCAGCTGGTAGGACTCACATTTCAGCTTTCTGAGTTCACCATGAATCTCAAGGTAGTCCTTGTGTTCCTGGCACTGTCCCTCATTACCATCTTTGCCCTGGCCTATGTTTTGCTGACCAGCCAAGGTGGCTCCAGCCAGCCTCCCCGCTGCCCCTCTGTATCCCCCAGTGCCCAGCCCCGGACACCCCCCAGCCAGAGCCAGCTGTTTGCAGACCTGAGCCCAGAGGAGCTGACGGCTGTGATGAGCTTCCTGACCCAGCAGCTGGGGCCAGGCCTGGTGGACGCAGCCCAGGCCCGCCCCTCGGACAACTGCGTCTTCTCGGTGGAGCTGCAGCTGCCCCCCAAGGCTGCTGCCCTGGCCCACCTGGACAGGGGGAGTCCCCCGCCCGCCCGGGAGGCACTGGCCATCGTCTTCTTTGGCGGACAACCCCAGCCCAACGTGAGTGAGCTGGTGGTGGGGCCGCTGCCGCACCCCTCCTACCTGCGGGATGTGACGGTGGAGCGTCACGGGGGCCCCCTGCCCTATCACCGACGCCCCATGCTGGGAGCGGAGTTTGCCCAGATGTGGAAACATTTGAAGGAGGTGGAGCTACCCAAGGCACCAGTCTTTCTGGCTTCTGTCTTCAACTACAATGGCTCCACTCTGGCACCTCTGCATGCCACCCCCAGTGGCTTGCGCTCAGGGGACCGTGCTACCTGGATAGCCCTCTACCATAACATCTCAGGTGTTGGGATTTTCCTTCACCCAGTGGGGCTGGAGCTACTGCTGGACCACAGGGCCCTGGACCCTGCCCGCTGGGCTGTCCAGCGGGTCTTCTACCTTGGGCACTACTATGCAGACTTGGGCCAGCTGGAGTGGGAGTTTAAGGCTGGCCGGCTGGAAGTTGCTAGAATTCCTCTACCCCTGCCGGATGGGGCTTCATCCCTGAAGTCCCGAGCCCCCCCAGGTCCTCTCCCCCCTCTTCAGTTCTCACCTCAGGGCTCCCGATACAGTGTGCAAGGGAACCTGGTGGCGTCCTCCCTCTGGACATTTACGTTTGGTCACGGGGTGTTCAGCGGCATGAGGATTTTTGATATTCGGTTCAAAGGCGAGCGAGTGGCCTACGAAGTCAGTGTCCAGGAGTGTGTGTCTGTCTATGGTGCCGATTCACCCAAGACAATGATGACCCGATACTTGGATAGCAGCTATGGACTTGGCCGTCACAGCCGGGGCTTGGTTCGGGGAGTGGACTGCCCCTATCAATCTACGATGGTGGACATCCACATATTAGTGGGCACTGGGGCAGTCCAGCTGCTCCCGGGTGCTGTATGTGTATTCGAGGAGGCCCAAGGACTACCCCTTCGGAGGCACCACAATCACCTTGAGAGTTATTTCTATGGTGGTTTGGCTGGCTCAGCCCTTGTAGTCAGGTCTGTGTCATCCGTAGGCAACTATGACTACATTTGGGACTTTGTATTGCACCCAAATGGGGCTCTGGAAGGGCGGGTCCATGCCACAGGCTATATCAACACGGCTTTCCTGAGTGGGGGTGAGGAGAGCCTCCTCTTTGGGAACCGCGTGGGGGAACGAGTGCTGGGGGCGGTGCACACGCATGCCTTCCACTTCAAGCTGGACCTGGACGTGGCAGGTGAGTGCTTGGGTGAGGATTGAGAGTTGGGGTGGAGGAGAGGGAAGGGAGACCCCCAAATCAAGCCACAAGCAGAGAGTGGCATGCTAGCACCACGATCTATTGTGGCAACAGAAAGGGACTGGTGTGTATTCAACTGCAGTCAGCCCGAAACACCGGGCTGACCTGGCACAAGAGGAGGGATGCCCTCACCCGGCTCCCCTGACTTGCTGTGAAACTAGCGATTGTGAAACTAGTTTAAATGCAATGGCTGTGCCTGGCTGCCTTAGTCTCGAGTGACTCCGCGGGTAGTGAATTTGCCCCGTCATTTGGGGCTGGAGTTGGGGCTCTGAGATTTTCCTAACGGATTCTGAGGGTCAGTGGTTATGGGGAAAGCAGGAAAAGGAAGCAGTCTAACAAGGTTTTCAGAGTAGAGGTGGTCCTGGGGCATAAGAAGGGTGGGGACACTAGTTGGGGGTTGCCTCACAGGATTTCGTAAAACTAGACAGAGTACAGTGGCCCCACCATCCTCCTAGGGAGGGTCATTTCATCTCTGCCAGCACATGTCATAACCAGCCCTCCAGTGACACAGCAGGCATGTAAGTCGTGCTGCAAGTGTAGAAAGGGATTTCTCAAGTGGGGCTCAAAGCACAGAGAGGACTTACTGTTCCTGGCAGATTTTTATCAAGAACAAAATAACTAACTTAATAAATCAAAGACTAGGAGACCCAGAAAGGAAAATAGAAGTCTCCGGCCCTTTGGCCTAAGGAGGGTGGGGGGAGATAGGACAAGAAGGGACTGGCCAAGTATAATGCTCTGCAACTACACATCTTGTGACACGTTTTCTATCCTCTTGATTATAAAGACATCATTTGGGGTGGGAGGAAAACTAAGAACATTCCATGTTTGAAATGAGCATATTAACTATTCTTTGACGTATTTGGAACAGGACTTTTCTGATGTGAAGTTTCTCTTGAGCGTTTCTGGTATTAAAGAGCCTGTCTAGGGGTCCCTATAGTGCGCAGCCCAGGCGCCTGCATACGGACAGCCTGCAGAGGCACTGGGCTCGGTGCAGCGCTCTGTGCACCATGCCAGGTGCCTTCACAATAGGTCCTGTTTAAAGGAACGGACAGCCTGAGCCTGCAGAAAGAGTATACGCATGTGCCAAGTGGGAAGAGGAGTGTACATTATGAGTGCAATCGAATCCCGGGGAGGTTTCAGCCAATATAAAATCTAAACCGACTCACTTCTGAAAAAGAAAAACCAAAGTGGTCCCCACCTTGTGGAAAAAGGAAGCAAAATATCAGAGCTGGGAGAAATATGCAGAGCACCCTGGGAAGGGGATTGGGTGTTTCCAGCCAGCTTCTCCAAGACAAATCTCTCTTTCATAGTTAACAAGAATGTCACTAGCCACCTGCATATTCTTTTCCACTTACAGAGCTCAGCCACAGAACAGCTCTTACTATGCCCGCTGTAGAGATTCAGAAAGAATCAGAAGAGCCAAGAATTGGTCCAAGATCTACTAGGTAGACCAGTTGCTACGTTGTCGGATACGTTAGCCACTAATCACGTGGCAACTGAGCACTCAAAATGTGGCTAGTGTGACTGAGGAACTGCATTTTTAACTTAAATGGGTCTAGCCACTTGTGATCTTAACCGTACTGAACAGGGCAGGTTCAAAGAAGATGGGCCAGCACTCGAATCCAGACCTGGGTCCCAGCACAGAGTGCTCTCTGATGAGCTCTGCTGCCCCTTGTCAGGCCAGTGCAGTGGGCATCATGGGGGAACCAAGGGACCGTCTCACCTGGTGTGGACCTCCTTTCCCCCCTCCTCCCCCTGGCAGGGCTGAAAAACTGGGTGGTAGCTGAAGACGTGGTGTTTAAACCTGTGGCAGCCCCTTGGAGTCCAGAGCACCAACTGCAGCGCCCACAGCTGACTCGGCAGGTCCTGGGAAGGGAGGACCTGACAGCTTTTTCCTTGGGAAACCCCCTTCCCCGCTACCTTTATCTGGCTAGCGACCAGACTAATGTCTGGGGTCACCAGCGCGGGTACCGAATCCAGATCCACAGCCCCCTCGGCATTCACATGCCCCTGGAGAGCGACATGGAGAGGGCCCTCAGCTGGGGGAGGTGAGGAGGGCTCTGGGCACTGGGTGGTAGGGAAGGACTGGTCCGCTTCCCCATCCCAGCTCTTGGAGACCCCAACTCACTACCCTTAGCCTACCATTCACCCCCCCTACCTCTAAGATCCAAGTAGATATGGAATGGGGAGTGGTCTCACACAGAATCTGATCCGAAAGACTTCTAGGCCAGTAATGGACCCTGACATTTTCTGACACCACCTTCCTTCAACATTCCTGGTCAGATACCAGCTCGTGGTGACCCGGAGGAAGGAGGAGGAATCACAGAGCAGCAGCATCTATTACCAGAATGACATCTGGACACCCACCATGGCCTTTGCTGACTTCATCAACAATGAGACCCTCTTAGGAGAGGTTGGTAGCCCTAGAGGGAGAGGAGAGGGTCAATTTATGCCCAATGTCTTGGCTGCCCAATCCCTGACCGTAGGTTGGAGGGCATGGTAGGTTTCCAGTTCTCAGATTCAGGGGCCAACAAGGGTCACTCCTCTTGGGGTGAGATTAGCTCTGAGACCCTGACCACTCCGACGCTTCTCACAGGATCACCCCGCCTACAATGTGGGTCCAGGGCTGGGCAGAGGTGGAAGCAAGGCTGAGGCTAGGGGCTGGGCATCGTGGCTGAGGGGGGTGGTTCTCTGGGTCTTGCCTCCAAAGTCTTTCAGCCTCTTCCTCTTCCTGCAGGACCTGGTGGCTTGGGTTACGGCCAGCTTCCTGCATATCCCCCATGCTGAGGATGTCCCCAACACTGTGACTCTGGGGAACAGAGTTGGCTTCTTGCTCCGACCCTATAACTTCTTTGATGAGGATCCTTCCATCTTCTCCCCTGGCAGCGTCTACTTTGAGAGGGACCAGGATGCTGGGCTCTGCAGTGTCAACCCTGTGGCCTGTGTCCCCCACCTGGCGGCCTGTGTCCCAGACTTGCCCCCTTTCTTTTACCAGGACTTTTAGCCCCAAGGGTGTGGTGGGACATGGAGGGAGGTTGCTGAGATGTTTGTACCTTTCTCTCTGTTCTCTCTTCCTGCTCCCTTGACTCTTACCTATTAATGTTCCTTAGGAAACAGCCTCCCATACTATACCCTTATATATCCCCTCCATTAATTCCTATTTTCAGTTCATTTTAAATGATGAATTTATACAAATGATATTATTAAAATATTCAAGCAAAAACATCACAATTCTACCACTCAGAAATAGCTAGTGTTCACATTTGGTGAATGTTATGCCAGACATTTCTTTATGCATATGCATTGAAATGGAAGAATAGATGGAATTTTGTAAAAATAGATGGTGTGTGTGATTTATAATAAAAGGTATTACAAGATTTTTATTGCTTGAATTTCTTCTATTTGACTTTTGAAGTATCTAGAATCTGGCTTCCCCCCTCTCCCCCCCCCCCGGCCCCCGTGCCCCCTCCAACCCTCCCTCCCCCCCCCCACCCCCCCCCCCACCCCCCGGGGAATATTAAGGACTCTGGCTAAGGAAATTAGCAATGGAAGAAGAGAGGGCAAGGGGGATAGACCTGGCCAAGGAATGCTGCTTGGGAAGCTACAGGGCTGGGGGTGGAGGTTTCCTTGGAAGGAGAACAATAGCTCCAAGTTACAGGAAAGGGAACATCTGGCCCTGGGAAGGTGGGGGTTGGGGGAAGAAGCCAGGCTGAAGGGGACGGGGGTCTGCTCTGTGCAGACCCACCCAGCTCCTTACTGGTGGTGCTTTTCCAGGTTCTGGCTGATCAGTTGCATTATTTTGAAATCGCACTCTCCTCTGCCTACCCCAGCTTTCCCCAGTTCCAACCCTGACCCAGAGAGCAGAGTCTGATTTGGAGCCTGGAAGACAAAGCCATGTAAGGTCTGTGGAAATCTCTGCTGCCCTGCTTCTGGCCCGCCCCCCCAACCCCAGCCTGCCCCGCCCCCTCCCCAGCCTTCCCAAGTCCTTCCCACCCTCCCCACCCTCAGTATCCTGAACCGCTGAATAGCCAGAACCTTAGCCAGAGTCCAGGAGACCCCTGTATAGAAGCTAAGAGACCTTCCTCTGCTGACCTGAGAATACACCGTCTCCACTCCAGCTCAATTCTCTGTCCTGCTGTCACTGACAATGAACCAGAAGACCACTCTGGTGCTCCTCGCTCTGGCTGTCATCACAATTTTTGCCTTGGTGTGTGTCCTGCTAGCTGGCAGGGGAGGAGATGGGGGTGAACCCGGCCAGCCTCCCCGCTGCCCCTCTGTCTCCCCCAGTGCCCAGCTCCGGACACCCCCCAGCCAGAGCCAGCTGTTTGCAGACCTGAGCCCAGAGGAGCTGACGGCTGTGATGAGCTTCCTGACCCAGCAGCTGGGGCCAGGCCTGGTGGACGCAGCCCAGGCCCGCCCCTCGGACAACTGCGTCTTCTCGGTGGAGCTGCAGCTGCCCCCCAAGGCTGCTGCCCTGGCCCACCTGGACAGGGGGAGTCCCCCGCCCGCCCGGGAGGCACTGGCCATCGTCTTCTTTGGCAGACAACCCCAGCCCAACGTGAGTGAGCTGGTGGTGGGGCCGCTGCCGCACCCCTCCTACCTGCGGGATGTGACGGTGGAGCGTCACGGGGGCCCCCTGCCCTATCACCGACGCCCCGTGCTGATGCGAGAGTACCAGGACATAGACCAGCTGATCTTCGACAGAGAGCTGCCCCAGGCTGCTGGTCTCCTCCACCACTGCTGCTTCTATAAACGCCAAGGACGGAACCTGGTCGCGATGAATGCGGCCCCCCCAAGGTTTGCAGTCAGGGGACCGGGCCACCTGGTTTGGCCTCTACTACAACATCTCAGGGGCTGGGTTCTTCCTGCACCCTGTGGGGTTGGAGCTGCTGGTAGACCACAGGGCTCTGGAGCCTGCCCACTGGACCATCCAGAAGGTGTTCTTTCAAGGCCGCTACTATGAGAGTTTGGCCCAGCTGGAAGACCAGTTTGAGGCCGGCCTGGTGAATGTGGTGCTGATCCCAGACAACGGCACAGGTGGGTCCTGGTCCTTGAAGTCCCAGGTGCCTCGGGGTCCGAGTCCTCCTCTGCAGTTCCACCCCCAGGGCCCCCGCTTCAGTGTCCAGGGGAGTCAAGTGGCCTCCTCATTGTGGACTTTCTCCTTTGGCCTTGGAGCTTTCAGTGGCCCAAGGATCTTTGACATCCGCTTCCGGGGAGAACGACTAGCTTATGAGATCAGTCTCCAGGAGGCCTTGGCCATCTATGGTGGAAATTCCCCCGCAGCATTGCTCACACCGCTATATCGATGGCAGCTTTGGCATGGGCAAGTACTCCACTCCCCTGACCCGGGGGGTGGACTGCCCCTACCTGGCCACCTACGTGGACTGGCACTTCCTTCTGGAGTCCCAAGCCCCTAAGACAATGCGTGATGCCATTTGTGTGTTTGAACAGAACCAGGGCCTCCCCCTGAGACGACACCACTCAAATTTCTACTCCCACTATTTTGGGGGCCTTGCAGAGACAGTGCTGGTCCTCAGATCTGTGTCGACCTTGCTCAATTATGACTATCTGTGGGATATGGTCTTCCATTCCAGCGGGGCCATAGAGGTCCGATTCCATGCCACCGGCTACATCAGCTCAGCATTTCTCTTTGGTGCTGCCCGAAGGTATGGGAACCAGGTTGGGGAGCACACGCTGGGCACCGTCCACACCCACAGTGCCCACTTCAAGGTGGATCTGGATGTAGCAGGTAAGATATTCCAGCAGAAACAAGGATTCCAGAAGAGGGGACTGAAAAGTTGTCTGTTTGCTTTGGGTTTTCTGGAAGTTATCAGGAAAGGCAGATCTGAGCATGAGTTGTGGTTTGGGAGTTTCACACTTCCACTTTTGTTGGACGGGAGAAAGTTGGCTGCTGAATTTTATTTGGATCTTAGCTCATTGGCTGAGAGCAATGTCACCCTCCCTCCACATGACCTCATCTGAAAATCTTGAGAAATGGCAAAGCTCAGGGAGGAGGCAGCCTCTGGGCTCACAAGGTCCCCTTTGCCCTCCTCCCTCCCTCCCTCCCTCTTATACAGGCCCCACTTCAGGGAGTCAGCCCTTCATTTTTCAGTTCATTTCTCTGTGTGTGGCCTGTGGTGCTGAGGTTTTGGAGGCTCTGTTTGCATTGTGCCAAGTCCCTGGCACATGCAGGCCCGTCATGGAATACCCCAGGCCGTACATTTCCTTGGGAGATGAAGCCCCCCTCCTCCCTGAAATTCCATCTCTCTCTGGGCACAATACACTTTATAGCATAGGTGCTGTGGAGTGTTCAGATAGATCCTGGGGTTAGTGGTCACCGAGAGAGCCAAAGATACGTGAGGTCTTGGAGTCTGTCTTTCCACTTTTCTTCCCCACATTAAGTCAATCACCCATTTTTTTTCTGGTCTGCCTCCAAAATGTGTCAAAGCCTTGCTGGGCCAGCCTTCTCTCTGCTGTTTCCACTCTTCTTCCTCTCAGGTCCAGGGGCCACCTATCAGCCTGTGCCTGCATGCTCCCCTGGGTAGCTCCAAGTTTCCCCATCACCTATAAGATCCGCACTCAGAGGGTGCAAGGCCCTTCCCCTCAAGAGTGCGGCTCCAGCCCGCCTTTCAGGCTCCTCCCCCGGCTGTCTTAGCCACGCCCACCCCTCCGAGGCCCGGGACACACGAGTCACCCCAGTCACACACGAGTCAGGCTTCTATGCTTTTGCTCATGTTTCGTCCCTGCCTAGAACGCCCTGCTGTGCTGGTCGTATGTCCTGATACAAGGCTGAAAGGCACCCAGGAAGGCCCCCTTTTCCGGCCTGCGCCTGTATTCCTGTGACCTTGGACCCTGAATGTGCTCCTCTCGCACAGCAAGCCAGCCAGGGCTTTGCCTGCTGCAGCCTCCGTGAGAGCAGGAGGGAAAGCACAGGATTTCATTCCTCCGTGTGTCCCAGGGCTGAGCACAGTCTCTCCATTAATAAGTGTGAAGGATTAATGAATGAAATCCTTGAGGAAATACTTTACAGGTCAACAGCTCTGGCTGAAAGATCAGGGATATCTTGGGGAGAGGGAAGGGGAGCAGGGGGCACACCCAGTTCTGGGTTTCTCTTTGGCCCCACTCTGAAGCAGTGAGTGGAGGGGAGGGGACAGAGTCCAGAGGGGACAGGGCAGCTGCGTGACCAGCCCTCCCTCTCACCCACCTCCACCCCACCCCGGCAGGACTGGAGAACTGGGTCTGGGCTGAGGACACGTCCTATGTCCCCACGGCGGTACCCTGGAGCCCCGAGCACCAGATGCAGAGGCTGCAGGTGACCCGGAAGCTGCTGGAGACTGAGGAGCAGGCCGCCTTCCCCCTGGGAGGCACCCCACCCCGCTACGTGTACCTGGCCAGCAACCACAGCAACAAGTGGGGTCACCCGCGGGGCTACCGCATCCAGATGCTCAGCTTTGCTGGGGAGCCGCTGCCCCAGAACAGCTCCATGGAGAGAGCCTTCAGCTGGGGAAGGTGAGCGGCAGGGTGTCAGAGAGGGGCTGGGGGAGGAGTGAGAAGGAGTGGGAACCCAGCTGGAACTGTATTCGAGGGAGAGGTGGGAGCTCCGTTAGGATTTCCCAGTTGCCAAAATGCATGCACCGGGCATATGTTCCCTGCGGAAGGCTAAGGCCCAGGCGGGAGACCCCTTCCTCATTTTGGATGGGGGGAGACGCCATGCTGTGAAATGGCAGGGGGATGATCAGAAAGGAGGATGTGGAAAGAGGTTGGCTGACCCACTGAGGTAGCACCAGAGTCACGGTACGAGTGAGATGGGAAGCCGGAGGTCTGTGCACTCAGCCCCCCTTCCATCATAATCAGGCGGCAGGACAGGGTTAGTGACCATGGAGGCCTGACCGGTGCCTCCCTAGGTACCAGCTGGCAGTGACTCGGCGGAAGGAGGAGGAACCCAGCAGCACCAGCGTCTACAATCAGAACGACCCTTGGGCCCCCACTGTGGATTTCACCGACTTCATCAACAATGAGACCATTGCTGGAGAGGTCAGTTGACTGTGGGAGGGTGAGGGGAGGGAGACAGGGGCACAAAGAGGAGCCCCACCTTTTCTTTAGTTCCCTGAAACCCATCTGGTCCCCCAGGGGCGGAGCTGACTCCTGCCTCGCTCGCTTTTGCGGATCCATCATTACCTCATGGGAGTTCATTTGCAGACACTGGCCGAGGCCCCAACCCTTCCTGGAGACCCTGTGGCTTTCTGAGTCTTAGCTTCGTGGACTTTGTCCTTTTGGGGCCCCAGGATTCAAGGAGGGCTGGAAGACCACACTTCTTGTGTGTAAAGCTTCTCTCATTTCTGGCTTGACCTCTAAAAGATTAATTTCTGAATGTCAGACATTTTTGCCTCCCAAGCCCTGGTCTCCCCACTCCATCCTCCTCTCAATCATAGGTGGGGACACGTGGAGAGCGAGAGAGAGGCTAGCTAAAGTAGCCTGTGGGCGTCATTCCTCTGGGGGTGGATAGGCTGATGGTGGCATGATGAAACATGTCCGAAATGGAGAGCACAGGCTGGGACAGGGAGGCAGGGGCTGCTCCCAGTATGAAGCTGACTATGCTCGGACTCCTGGGCCAGTGGGAAAACTGTTTAAAGGCTTAAGATCCTTTCGAGGAGAGGTGGGCTGGCAAGGTGGATCTGTACATACAGGGCTACTGGAGGAGGCAGGCATGTCCTTCGCAAAGCCAGGCCTCAGGATCATCTTTCTTCTCCCCTGCCAGGACTTGGTGGCCTGGGTGACAGCTGGTTTCCTGCACATCCCACATGCAGAAGACATTCCCAACACGGTGACTGTGGGGAACGGTGTGGGCTTCTTCCTCCGACCCTACAACTTCTTTGACCAGGACCCTTCCTTCGATTCTCCTGATTCCGTCTATTTCCGGGGGGACCAGGATGCTGGGGCCTGCGAGGTCAATCCCATGGCCTGCCTCCCCCAGGCTGCTGCCTGTGCCCCAGACCTCCCTGCCTTCTCCCACGGGGGCTTCTCTCACAGCTAGGGGGGTCCCTGGGATGGGGAATGTGGCCAGGGGCTCCAGGGCCAGGGTGTGTGGGGAGGGGAACAGTGGGCACTGGGCCAGGCAGCCTGGTACCCTCTTTTCTCCCAAGACCCCTCTGTATGGCCCTCCCTGACACCCCCTCCCTGCTGGGAGCATCCTGAGCCTGTGATGCCTGACCCTGGGGGAGGGGCAGAGACACAACTCAGCTTTGTTGGCCCTAGACCTGCTGGGTTCCTGACCCAGAGAGAGTGGCCAGCCGAAGCCTGGACTGATGGCCAAGCTTTTTCCAGAAGACTCCTGTTTTTTGTGGGTTTGTTTTTGTTTTTGTTTTTTATTTCTGGCCTTCCCAAATCTTTTTCATCCATCTCCAGGTTTCTCCTGAGCCTCCTCAGTCCCTCACTTGGGAGGTGAGGGTGGCGTTTCTGCCCTGGGGATAGTCCCCTAGAAGCCCCAGGGCAGGGTTCCTGCCAGGCCTACATATCCACGGATCAGCTAGAAAGGGTTCCTTAGCTCATGTTCCTCTTATACAAGGCCTCCTTCTCTCCCTCCTTCTCCCTTTTGCCTACTGTTTCTTCTTCATTTCCCACCTGTTCTTATATCCTGAGATTTCCCTCCCAGCCCTGAGAAGATGTTCCTCTGTCCCGATGCTCCCCTAGCCTTGATTTCTCAACTTAGGTCTCCTCCCCTGGCTCTATGCCTGTGGAAGTCTCAAAATGCAAGGGGCATCTAGTTTGAGAGGACAATCCCTGTCTGTCCCCTGTGTCTGTCACAAACCGGACTAGGAGTTGTCCCCACCCCTGTCCTGGGGCAAGCTATAATTTCCCCGAGAAAGTTCCCTCCGCCCCTTTGTATTCACCTGCCTCCAAGTCTCTGGCAGAGGATGGTCACACGGACAGCAGCCGCTCAAGTTAGCATTTGAGGTGGATTTGTGGGTACAGTGGCAATGAGGAGCGGTCATTTTTGCCAGCGGTGTATGTGACCAGTGACCTCTACCCCGCAGCAACAGACATGGAAAGTTGGTGGGCACCAATGGTGAGAAGCAGTGAGACCCAAGAATTCCAGCAACCTAGAGGTGTCCAACACAGGTGGCCATGCAAATGAGCTGGGAGGGGCTGGGGGTGGCTCCTACCATGCTGTCCTTCAAGGGGGTCTGGGCGAGGGATGGGTATACCAATAGTGAGAGATTGGAAACAACAGAAACATCCTTTCCTAGAGGATTGGTTAACTTAATTCTTGTACCGCCTTACTATGCAGCTATAAAAAGAATTCTCTCTCTTTGTATACTAATATGGAATGATCTTCCAATGCGAACAGCAAGGTGTATGTAGTGCCCCTCCCCTCTGGGTTGTAGAAGGGAGGAAACTATAAGTACATATTCACGTGGGGGTGCCTGGGTGGCTCAGTTGGTTAAGCGTCCCACTCTTGATTTCAGCTCAGGTCATGATCTCACAGTTTGTGAGCTCAAGTCCCACATTGGGACTGTCAGTGCAGAGCTTCCTTGGACTCTCTCTCTCCCTCCCTCTCTCTCTCTCTCTGCCCTTCCCCCACTCTCTATCTCTCTCTGTCTCTCTCTCTCAAAATAAATAAGCTTTAAAAAAATAAATAAATACATATTCACTTGTATATGCATATTCACAAGAGACTAGTGATACTTTTGGGGAGGGGAACCGGGAGGTGGGGACGGGGCAGGGAGGAGACTTAGCACACTATATACCCTTTTGTATATTTTGAATTTTGAGCCATGTGACTGTATTACCTATTCAAAATTAATAAAAAATGGACCCAACCAGGACCTGACTTTTTTTTTTTTTTTAATTGACAAGTCTTTTAGGAAGGGTTGAGGGTAGGTGGAGGGTAAAGTAAGTGAAGGTATGGACCCAGGGACTCAATTTGGTAAAGTTTCTGAGACCCGGAGAATGGATGTGGCCTCTGGTAACTCCTTTGCACTTTCTTGTCTGTCTATCCCCGATAACAATGCGAAACTTCAGCCACCCTCTCTCATTCCCTCTCTGTCTCTCTCTCTTTTTTCCTCCTCTCTGTCTCTCTTCAAAGAGGGGACAATGAGAAACAATGGAGAGAAGTGACCTCTGCCTGTTGGAAGCCCAGGCCAGGCCAGGAGGTGAAGTTCAGGAAACCAGTTTGGGCTTCCGCTCAGCCTCTGACCAGAGGGAGACCCTGTCTGGGGAACTCAGGCATCACAGAAGCTTCTGCTGCCTTCTGTGCTGCCCCAAGCCCAAGTTCACTTCTAGGTCAATGAAACAGTGGGTGGGGATACATCAGTAAGCTGGAGAGAAACTAGGTTCCAAAGAACAGGGAGGAAGACCTCAGCGAGGACAGCGGGCCAGTGACAGCTGCGTTAATTTGTGGCACTGCCTGCCTGGGGTGAAAGGAGTGACAACACAGAAGGAGACTGAGGACAAGGAGTGACTGAAGACTGAGACAGAGGAGAAAAAGGATGTCATGACCAGCTGTGGGCTCTGACACTGACTTTGTACTTCTCTTTCTCCGACCTAAGTAATTTAACTTCTCCGCTACAGGCTGACTCTTCTTATGGGCAGCTGCACAGTGGTCACTGCTGGGGGAAATGGAATAAAGGGAGGCTGGTGTCCACCCCTCCCCCCTCCCCATCACACTGACATGAAGCTTATGACCTCGAAACCCATGTCCACACCAAAGAGCGTGAGCGCTTGTGTGCCGTCATATGTGTGAGTGGGTGCAAATGCTCGCCAGCATTTGTCTGAAAATGTAACTGTGTGTGGTTATGTCTCTACATGTCACCGTAAGGATGACACCACCTGCCCCAGCCTCAAATAAGAGGAGGTAAGATGGACCTGTGGATCATTAGAACGTCCACCCAGCTGGGGTCAGGAGGGCTACAAGGTGGACCTCCAGCCCCCTACCCCAATCCAATCTCTTCCTTAGACCACTGAGGCCAGCTTAGTGTGTTGGTGTCACATTTGTGATCAAGCGATAGGAGTGAATACTTATCAAGGATGTTAAATTCTGAAGGGACGGGTGCCCCAGTGCTAAAATCTTTAGGACATGGACTCATCGCCCTAAGAGGAGCTGGACAAGGGGAGCCCTGAGGCTTGGGTCAGAGGGCATAACTGGGACTTCTCTGGGAATGTAGACACTAGAACGCCCTGGAAGGAGCACATGTACTCACCTGCCTCTGCTCTCCTGTGGCCCCCAGGAAGGGCCCCAGCTCCAAGTACAAGAAGATTCCTTCATGCTTCCAACGAAGATTTACAGCGTGCCTTCTAAGGGCCAGGCACATGCAAGGCATTAGGATACACCAGTGAATAGGACGCACATTTTTGTCCTCGGGCAAGTGAGGCCAGTAAAGGATAGTTGCAGGCAGGACCGTTAAAAGGGAGGTGGGAGGGCGACAATAGCAGGGGCTCCTGACTTGGGTTTGGGAAGGGCTTCCTGTGAGACATGATGTCCAAACTGGGGATAAGGAGGACAGTGGAGAGAATTTTCCAGGCTGAGGAAACAGCATGATCAAAGACCAGGAGGTGACAAGGTGGCACCATCCAAGTACCCAAGTTCAATGAGAGGCATGTGGGCTATAGGGAGAGCCTGGAGGGGCAAGCAGGGAACAGATGAGGGAGGGAGTCCTTGCAAGCCATGGTTACTCTAAGAGAAACGGGGAGCCATGGAAAGACTTGGGGCAAGAGAGTGGCAAGTGTCAGATTTGCCTTTTAGAACATTCCCTCTGGCCCAGATACAAAGCACAGAGTTGACAGAAGACCTGGCCATGGGCAGTGGGTCAGAAGTCAGAAATGATGGTGGCCTGAACTCCTGGCAGGGCCTGGGGAGGACCCCTGTGGGGAGTCTGGCCTTTCTGAGCTGCTCCAATCAGAACCCCACATCTGCATGCCTCCCTCCTCCCTTCTCCCTCCCACACTTTCTGCTGAGGTTGCTGGGAAAATGAGGAGGGCTCTCTGGCCAGTAACTGGTCTTTTTCCTCCAGAACGGAAGAGCATTTTATTTAACGAGCACTTAACAGATCACTTGGGAAGGTCAGATGCTGATTGAAGAAAAATCCCAACAGTGCGGCTCTTCTATAGTTGGTGCAGTTACGTGATAATTGGTTAACTCATCCTTGTAGACTTTATACAATGCAAAGGGGGTTTGAGAAAACTTAAACCCCTATAAAAGAAAAGGAACTTGGTGCCCCCGTGACAGCTTCTTTGACTGTTCCGTGATGAGGATGGGCTCATTAATTCCACAGCCTTTTTACCTGCTTAAGGGGGACCCCACCCTTCGGGCTCCCCCCAGAAGGTTCTCCTTCAGTTATCCACTCCTCTGTCTGTATCTTTTATCTCTCCCTCTTTATTGGCTCTTCTTCTCGACTCTCATCTTGCTAAGCCTTCCTGGGGACCCTGCATCTCCCTGGCAGGGTCTTCTCTCTCTCTCTCTCAGTCTGTGCCTTTTCAAAAACCCCTTCTTCCGAGGCATGTTCTATCCTTCCTGGGTCTGCTTCCTCTGCCTCCCCAGTCACTCTCGACCCATTGCCCTCCCTCTGCCGGCCCACAGCCACAGACATTGCTCTGACAAAGGTCACCAGTGACTTCTAAATGCAGAATCGACGGGCTTTTCCAGGCGCCTACTTTCTGGACCTTTTGGTGGCATTTGACAACACCACCTACTCCTGCCTTGACTTCCCCACATTCTGACCCCTCCCTGTCCATGCTGCTTCTCAGTCTCATATGCTGGCTCCTTTACCTCTGCTCCCCCACCAGCCCACATAGGCCCAGACCTTGGCAATTTCCAGGATGCCATCTTGGGCCTCCTCTCTTCTCTTTCCAGAAGTCCTCCCTGGGGTGATCTCAGCCTCTCTTTAACTGCTAATACTGTTGTTGGCTGAAATGTCTATGTCTAGCCTAGAACGTCTCTCCTGTGCTCCAGACCCATAGAGCCAATTGCCCTATTTCTAAGCCTCTGTGCTGGGACTTCCCATGAGCACCTCAAACTCAACCTCGTTGGTTCCCCCTTAAACTTGCTGCTCTTCGGGGCGCCTGGGTGGCTCGGTCGGTTGAGCGTCCGACTTCGGCTCAGGTCACGACCTCACGGTTCGTGAGTTCGAGCCCCACGTCGGGCTCTGTGCTGATGGCTCAGAGCCTGGAGCCTGCTTCGGATTCTGTGTGTCCCTTTCTCTCTCTGCCCCTCCGCTGTTCATGCTCTGTCTCTCTCTGTCTCAAAATAAATAAAAACATTTAAAAAAAAAAACAACTTGCTGCTCTTCATGTGTGTCCTTTCTGGTGAAAAGCCCCATCACCCATCCAGTCACAGGAAACCTTTGTGTCACCTAAAACACTGTGTTCTTCTTCGCCTACCCACACCCAATTGGGCACCCAGTCCTGTCACCTCTGCTCTTCAACATCTTAGACTTATTCCTTTTTCTCTGTCCTTGAGGTCACTGACCTCATTGAGTCCACCCCACACCCCAGCGCTGCTCCACACTTCCACACTGTTGCCACAGCTGTCACCCTACACTGCAGACCTGCATGGAGCATGACCTGTGTGCACAAGGTTGGCCTCCCCTCCCCCCCCCCCCCCAGGCTTTGGTAGCATGGTAGCAGCAACCCCGCTGAGACACAGCGCGTTCTGGGGCCCAGTCTTCAGCCCGCAGGCAGGGGGTGGCCTCTGGCTCCAGGGAATAAACTCATCCTATTCACAGAGGCCAGGGGTCAAGTTTATTCAAAGGGAAATAAGACCTAATGAGAGGCACGTGGTCCTGTCTCCGGAGTAATGCTTCAAAAGGGACACCTTTTGTGACAATTGCGAAGAGGTATCAGAGGGAACAGTGTGACAGCAAGACACCTAGGGAAGATGGTTGGGGAGGCATCTTTTATATACCTGCTTCCCCACCAGCCAAGGCAAAGGGCTCTCCCCCAGTCATGACCCACCTCTCCACATGAGAGCCCTGTGATACCTTACTGGAGCCAACATTCTTTTATTTATTTTTTAAATGTTTATTTATTTTTGAGAGACAGAGAGACAGAACACGAGCAGGGGAGGGGCAGAGAGAGAGGGAGACACAGAATCCAAAGCAGGTTCCAGGCTCCGAGCTGTCAGCGCAGAGCCTCGTGCGGGACTTGAACCCACAAGCTGTGGGATTATGACCTGAGCCGAAGTCGGACCCTTAACAGACTGACTATCCAGGCATCCCTGGAGTGAACATTCTTGACTTCTGCTTGGTAGGTCAAGACAAAGAAACGTGAGCCATCATAATCATGTGCTCTTAGCTGGGAGCTGGGACGATAACTTACCAAAGAGCCTGGACCCGAGTTCCCGGGGTTACGCGCTGCCTGTGGCCAGGGCTTAGGCCTTGGCATTAGGTTCTGTTTCCTCTTATCCCACACAGACCCATTTCCAATGACCCGTTCTGCCTTCGTGGTAGTAATCCTGTTGTCTCTGTCTTGACCACAAGTTCTCCAGTCCCTTGTCTCTATGTTACTGCTCAGTTGATGGGAGCACTGGATGTGGATTCTACTCCCAAGCACTCAGGGGTAGGTATGAAATGTCATGTTTCTTTATGCTTCTATATCAGATAACAAGCTCGGTGCCCTTGTACCTGGTTGGCAGGAAATTCATTCACGGGCATGCTTGTGGGGGTTCTCATCTTCAGGGTTAGGGAAGACCCTGTAGTTTGAGATTTGGGTGGGGGTTGGGGGGAATGGTCAACTAGTTTTCAGGTGACAGTGGTCACTGCTATTATGTTCACTTTCTGCGGCCCTGAGGCCAGCCTTGCTGGGGCAGAGTTGGGAGGCGGGCCCTGCCCTGGGATTGACGCACACCCACTCTCCTGTGCAAAAGCCCTATTCTCTCCTTTTTCTCTCACTGACAATAGCCCTGACAAGAGCCCTGACAATAGCCCAGATGACCCAAGAGGTACTGGTTAAAGCTCTTGTTTTGGGGAGGGGACTGTGGAGGGGACCTGAAGGATGAAAGGGAAGTGGATTTGTCACAGTACACTCCTTTGTGCTTTCTACATGTATTTACCAACTGTTTTGTGTGTGTTCATCAAAATGTTTTCAAAACATTTTTTAAATCAAAAAATTTTTAAATACTTTCTTCCACAAAGAGCTTCTGCAGAGTATGAAAACCAGATCGGCGAAAGAAAAACCCAGTTCTGGGGCGCCTGGGTGGCTCAATCGGTTGAGTGTCCGACTTCAGCTCAGGTCATGATCTCGCAGTTTGTGGGTTTGAAGCCCGCATGGGGCTCTGCACTGAGAGTTCAGAGCCTGGAGCCTGCTTCGGATTCTGTGTCTCCCTCTCTCTCTGTTCCTTCTGTGCTCAAGCTCTGTCTCTCCCTGTCTCTCAAAAACTAAAATAAAACGTTAAAAAAAAGTTACAAAAGAAAGAAGAAAAACCAGTTCCATTTTCCCTGAGGACCCAACCCCAAGGGCTTGCTTCCCTGGGGAGGGAGGTTATTTTGGGATGGAAGACCCCAACTTTCTCACCATTTTAGAGAGAGCACCTCTACTCCTACCTCTTTAAAGAACAAGGGAAAGGAAAACCCTTTGAGTTTCCATATCAAAATACAACTGGATGAGGGGCCCCTGTGTGGCTCAGTTGTGGAATGTGCATCTCTTGATCTCGGGGTTGTGAGTTCAAGCCCCACACTGGGTGTGGAGATTACTTAAAAATAAAATCTTTAAAAACCAAAACCAAAACCAAACCATAGCTGGATGTATAAATATTTCTGGATAAGCTGACCTTTTTGTTATCAATTTACCTGGTTTAACTCTCCCAGGCTCCCAGATACCTCACCATCTACCCGCAATTACTGCCTTGCTTAAAACATGTACCACACAAAGTGGGTGATGGGCATTGAGGAGGGCACCTGTTGGGATGAGCACTGGATGCTGTATCGAAACCAATTTGACAATAAATTTCACATTAAAAAAAAAAACATGTGCCACACAAAACTTCCCTATCTTACCTCTTCTGCCCCCATTTTGTCCCCACCTCATACCAAACTCACCGACCTTTTGGCCATTCCCTGCCCATGCTGAGCTGTTTCGAGTTTCTCTACCTTTGTACCTTCTGTTTCCTTTGACTGACATGTTTTTCCCCTTCTCTGCCCAGAGAACGCATTCTTCCCGCAAGGTCAGTCTCATGTCTGTTTCTGGGGAAATCTTCCTGGGCAGGTCCATGTTGGGAAGGATTCTCCTCTAGGTTCATGAGGCAAGCATCTCCCCTCCCTGGAACCTTCGGTCTCTCCTTGTTCCTCTCAGGACCTGACTGCCCAGGTGACGGTGGCCTCTTGCACATCACCTGGCAGAGAATGGAGGTGGCTTTGCTCTCTGCCTCTGCAACATTTTGGAGGAAGGTTTCCTGGAATTGAGGGCGATGGGTTGCCAAGGTAACTCCACAGCCAGTGTTCCAAGTCCCCTGACCTCTGACCTGGCCCGTCAGTCCTGCTCAAAGGGGAGACGGGGATCTCTGTTACACTGTGCACCTGCTCCCTGCCCCCACTTCTGACTGGTTGCACACCCTGTGTACCCCACCTCCAGTGATTTAGGGTGCTTGGAGCCTCCACAATGTTGATCTGGTTCAGCCCTTCACCACCCCCAGCTCCTCCCAGGTGCTTTATGTTCTTAGCATTACTCCCATGCCTGCCCATAGGGTTCTGGTTGATAGCTGGTGGGGAGCAGGAGAGAGTGATGAGAAGCAGAGCCTGGAGGGAAGAGGGGAATCTGGCTGGAGCGGTCTGGGCAGGTGAATTTCCATTGCAGCCTTATAGCCAGGAGAAGGGTTCCATCTGGAGGGTGGAGGGAGAGCCCAAGGACAGTCCCTTTCTGTCCCCTTTACTTCCTCTTGCTTCTACCTGTGTTATCTCCAAAACCTACCCTTCCCCCCCACTTGGTTCCCCAGCCTTGACCCTAAGTGTTTGATTTGGAACAAGAGGACAGAGGCTTACATGGGCTACTTAAAGTCCAGTTTCCTACCTCAGCCCCACCTCCCAAGCTTGGCCTGACCTCTGGCCCCCTCCAGCTTCACCCCCACCCCCACCCACCCATCTGCCCTTGGCTGCTTATCTTCAATGTGTCCATCATGCCTCTTGCCCAACAGCTCTGCTCAGAGACCAGGAACCTCCAGAGACTCAAAGAGGCATCCTGCTCCCAAGTCCTGTCTGTCTTTTATCTTTCTATTTCCCATTTTGCGTTCTGATTCAGGAGCCTAAGGACAGTCCAGGAGATTTACCTATGGCTATCTTCATTATTTTGTCCCTGTGTAGTGTTCTGGTGACTGGCATGGGTAATGGTGGGAGTGAAAAGGGATTGGAGAGGGAATATGAACCTGGCCAGCCTCCCCGCTGCCCCTCTGTCTCCCCCAGTGCCCAGCTCCGGACACCCCCCAGCCAGAGCCAGCTGTTTGCAGACCTGAGCCCAGAGGAGCTGACGGCTGTGATGAGCTTCCTGACCCAGCAGCTGGGGCCAGGCCTGGTGGACGCAGCCCAGGCCCGCCCCTCGGACAACTGCGTCTTCTCGGTGGAGCTGCAGCTGCCCCCCAAGGCTGCTGCCCTGGCCCACCTGGACAGGGGGAGTCCCCCGCCCGCCCGGGAGGCACTGGCCATCGTCTTCTTTGGCGGACAACCCCAGCCCAACGTGAGTGAGCTGGTGGTGGGGCCGCTGCCGCACCCCTCCTACCTGCGGGATGTGACGGTGGAGCGTCACGGGGGCCCCCTGCCCTATCACCGACGCCCCGTGCTGATGCGAGAGTACCAGGACATAGACCAGCTGATCTTCGACAGAGAGCTGCCCCAGGCTGCTGGTCTCCTCCACCACTGCTGCTTCTATAAACGCCAAGGACGGAACCTGGTGGCGATGAACACGGCCCCCCGTGGTATGCAGTCAGGGGACCGGGCCACCTGGTTTGGCCTCTACTACAACATCTCAGGGGCTGGGTTTTTCCTGCACCCCTTGGGGTTGGAGCTGCTGGTAGACCACAGGGCTCTGGAGCCTGCCCACTGGACCATCCAGAAGGTGTTCTTTCAAGGCCGCTACTATGAGAGTTTGGCCCAGCTGGAAGACCAGTTTGAGGCCGGCCTGGTGAATGTGGTGCTGATCCCAGACAACGGCACAGGTGGGTCCTGGTCCTTGAAGTCCCAGGTGCCTCGGGGTCCGAGTCCTCCTCTGCAGTTCCACCCCCAGGGCCCCCGCTTCAGTGTCCAGGGGAGTCAAGTGGCCTCCTCATTGTGGACTTTCTCCTTTGGCCTTGGAGCTTTCAGTGGCCCAAGGATCTTTGACATCCGCTTCCGGGGAGAACGACTAGCTTATGAGATCAGTCTCCAGGAGGCCTTGGCCATCTATGGTGGAAATTCTCCCTCTGCTCTTCGAAGCCGGTACACAGATGGTGGATTTGGCTTGGGTCACTTCTCTTCAACCCTGACCCGGGGGGTGGACTGCCCCTACCTGGCCACCTACGTGGACTGGCACTTCCTTCTGGAGTCCCAAGCCCCTAAGACAATCCGTGATGCCATTTGTGTGTTTGAACAGAACCAGGGCCTCCCCTTGAGGCGACACCACTCAGATATCTACTCCCACTATTTTGGGGGCCTTGCAGAGACAGTGCTGGTCCTCAGATCTGTCTCAACCATGCTCAACTATGACTATGTGTGGGATATGGTCTTCCACGCCAATGGGGCCATAGAGGTCCGACTCCATGCCACCGGCTACATCAGCTCAGCATTTCTCTTTGGTGCTGCCCGAAGTTACGGGAACCAGGTTGGGGAGCACACACTGGGCACCGTCCATACCCACAGCGCCCACTTCAAGGTGGATCTGGATGTAGCAGGTAAGATATTCCAGCGGAAACAAGGATTCCAGAAGAGGGGGCTGAGGTCTCCATGCCTAGCTTTAAAAATTGTCACTGAAACATGAAAAATATAAAAGTGTATGAAATAAACGTGAAAGTCATTGGATTCCTGAGAGATTTTCACCCTTAGCAGATCATTCTTCCATACTTAAAAAAAAAAAATTGGGGCGCCTGGGTGGCTCAGTCGGTTAAGCGTCCGACTTCAGCTCAGGTCATGATCTCGCGGTCCGTGAGTTCGAGCCCCGCGTCGGGCTCTGGGCTGATGGCCTAGAGCCTGGAGCCTGCTTCCGATTCTGTGTCTCCCTCTCTCTCTGCCCCCTCCCCGTTCATGCTCTGTCTCTCTCTGTCTCAAAAATAAATAAAAATTAAAAAAAATTCTTCCATATTTTAAAATGTTGCATCTGCAATATTTAATTAATTATAACATTTATGATATTGTATACTATCTACAAATAGGATATATTGATATAAATATTTAAAGTTTTTATTACCAAATTTGGGTCATAATGTACATATATTTTGCCACATCTGTTTTTTCACATAACAGCATATCACTCATGTAAGCAACAAATATTTACTGAACATATTTGTGCCAAGCACGGCATTAATGCAATTTAACAAAAGAAACAACATCCTTGCTCTTAAGAGGCTTGCATTCTAATGGGGGAGTGGAGAGCGTGTGCAGCACCTTGAAAAATACGTGTGATAGAAACATTTTTATGCTTAACTGCTCTATACATCGGTTTACACAAATGTAAAAATGGTATAACAGTACATTCTTAGTAAGACTGTTTGAGGATTAATGATGAGTACTTTAAAACACTGTCTCTTAAAAAAAAACTTATCCATGCATTCATTCATTTAAGTAATCCTTTTACCCAACATGGGACTCGAACTCACAACCCTGAGATCGAGAGTCACATGCTCTTCTGACAGACCCAGCAAGGCGCCTCCAAAACACTTTATCTTTTGAAATAATTTTAGACTTAAGAAAAGTTGCAAACTTCGTCCAGTTCCCATATACCCTTCACCCAGCTCCTTACATGTTAACATCTTACATAACCACCATATGGCCATCAAACCAGGAAATTAACATTATTACAATACTATTAACTAAACTACAGACCTTATTAGGGTTTCATTTGTTCTTCCACTAATTTTCTTTTTCTGTTCCAGGATCTAACGCAGGATCCTGTACTGCATTTACACGACTTATCTCCTTAGTTTCCTCCAATCCGTGACAGTTTCTTAGGCTTTTCTTGTCTTTCATGACCTTCACACTAGGGAAAATATTGGTCATTATTTTGCATGATATCTCTCAAAGTGGGGTTCTCTGTTATTTTCTCATGGTTAGATTGAGACCGTACTTTTTGTTTTGCAAGAAAACAAGAGAAATGACATTATGCCCTTCTCAGTCCATCATATCAAGAGATATAGTGACGTTGACCTCAAGCACTTAGTTAAGATGGTGTCTTCTAGCTTTCTCCATTGTAAAAGTTAATATTTTTCCATTTCCTGCTAATAAATATCTTGGGGCAATTACTTTGATGCCATGTGAATATCCTATTTTTTTTTTCTTCTCAAATTCTTGCCCACTAATTTTTAGCATCTATTGGTGGACTTTTTTTTATGCCACAATTATTACTGCAGTGTTACCCTACTGGTCATTTCAAATTGTTTTCCTTATTCTTTATTCATTTATTAATTAGAATTCTTCATAAGGAAGGGCTATCCTCCTTTTACATTTATTTATATATGTAATTATTCACAACTGCATGGATTCATGGATATTTATTTTAGTCTAAGGGTTATAACCCAGTACTATCATTTATCTTGTTCCTTGAACTGTTCCAGTTTTGGCCATTGGGAGATGCTTCAGGTTGGTTCCTGTGTTCTTTTGATGTGCCTCCAACCTTTTTTGAGCACTTCTTTACTTTCTGGCACAAGATGTTCGAATTTTTTTTAACGCTTATTTTTTTTTATTTTGAGAGAGAGAGATAAAAAGTGAGCAGAAGAGGGACAGAGAGAGAAGGAGAGAATCCCAAGCAGGCTCCGCACTGTGTGGAGCCTGACGCGGGGCTCGAACTCATGAACTGTGAGATCGTGACCTGAGCCGAAAATCAAGAGTCAGATGCTTAACTGACTAAGCCACCCAGGTGCCCCACAAGATGTTTGAATTTGATCTTGTATTTTCCCTGCTCCCGCCCTGGAATCAACCACTTCTCCAAGGTGTTCTGGTTCCTTCTAATTGGAAGATACTGTTTAGAAACCAAGAGCTGGGTACCCAGAGTGCTCATTGTCACTGGGATGTCATTGCTTTTAGGATCGCTCATTGGACTTAGCTAGAAAATATAGGTATGTATTCTGCCCGACACACACACCTCTCTTTAGCTCTGCTCCTAAGCAATATCTCTTCAAGCACTTTGAACGGTGCCTGACGCATAGTGAGGAGTATTAGCCATTGTTGCTGCTGTTGTCCTCCACATGAGCCCGTGTGGATGTACCAGAAAGAACTCTTGGCCTTTTTATTTTTTTTTATTTTTTTTAATGTTTATTTATTATTGAGAGACAGAGAGAGACAGAGCATGAGCATGGGAGGGGCAGAGAGGGGGAGACATGGAATCTGAGGCAGGCTCCAGGTTCTGTGCACAGAGCCTGATGTGGGGCTCGAACTCAGAAATCATGAGATCATGACCTGAGCTGAAGTCGGATGCTTAACCAACTGAGCCACCCAGGCGCCCCTCTTGGCCTTTAATTATCACCTATGGGTAGAAATCCTGGGGTGTGGACTAGGGGCAGTGACTCCACAAAAGGAAACCGAGAGTATGCTTCATCAGTCTCTGCTGTCCTCTGGTCCTTGGAAGGTATGGAGGGAGTTTCGGCATGTTTTGGTTTACTGCTCTTTGGTCCCAGATCACTTAAGTTGACTCCTAATATGGGACCTAGTTAGATTCTAATAAAATCATTCAAAATTCCCAGAGTTCAGGGAACAGACTGTGCACTTGGCCCTGCTCTTAATTCCTTGCCAAGCCTCAAATAATAAGAAATACCCCCAAGCTCCAGCAGCATTGGGCCCGGGGTCTGCTTTTCCTTCCCTCTGGCCAGCATTTCTGCCGTCCATGTGTGGTGGGGCCATTCTATGTCGCTTTCCTCTGTGTGCTGCTGTGTGGACGATACAGAGCCAGAGTAAGACAGGGGTCCCCAGCACTACCATGATACTAACCGCATGCTCTTGATGACAAACTAGAGCACATTCTTTAAATCTCTAAGCCTCAGTTGTCCCATCTATACAATGGGGACAATTGTGGTTCCTCCTTCATAAGGTTGTAGTCCAAGTAAAGCACCAGTGCCCTGCCTGTGCAGAGCTCCTCGAGGAGGAGGTACAGCTATTTTTATGTTAATGGCAAGGTAGTTCTGGTGATGCTATAGGGCTTTAGACATGAGGCGTAGACCCTTTCCTTGGGTCAGGAAGAATCTGACTCCTGCACATTGCCGGCCAGGCTGCTCCAACCTCAGGGAAACCATCCTCCCTGGCAGGTCCCCAGCAGGAGAAGGTCAGTAGAGATCCAGTCACAAGGCACCTGGGATTATTACCAGAGACGACATCAGTCAGGACCTTCTCCAAATCTCTGGATAGGAGATATCTTGGGGAGAGGGAAGGGGAGCAGGGGGCACACCCAGTTCTGGGTTTCTCTTTGGCCCCACTCTGAAGCAGTGAGTGGAGGGGAGGGGACAGAGTCCAGAGGGGACAGGGCAGCTGCGTGACCAGCCCTCCCTCCCACCCACCTCCACCCCACCCCGGCAGGACTGGAGAACTGGGTCTGGGCTGAGGACACGTCCTATGTCCCCACGGCGGTACCCTGGAGCCCCGAGCACCAGATGCAGAGGCTGCAGGTGACCCGGAAGCTGCTGGAGACTGAGGAGCAGGCCGCCTTCCCCCTGGGAGGCACCCCACCCCGCTACGTGTACCTGGCCAGCAACCACAGCAACAAGTGGGGTCACCCGCGGGGCTACCGCATCCAGATGCTCAGCTTTGCTGGGGAGCCGCTGCCCCAGAACAGCTCCATGGAGAGAGCCTTCAGCTGGGGAAGGTGAGTGGCAGGGTGTTAGCGGCTGGAGGAGGTGGACTATAAGAAGGGCCCCAAGTTGCTCAGAAGCCACTTGCCCCCACCTCCCACAGGTGTGCATGCACATACACAATCATGCACACACACACATTCCCGCAGCCACGATCTTAGTGGTATTCAAGATGCAGCCTGCTGGACGGAGGGATCAATGGAGAGTTATGTGCCAACTCGAGTATAATGAAATGTTGAAGGTGGGTTCTAGGTCATGGGTATGTGGGTGTTCACTACGCCATTCTTTCAACTTTTCTGTACGTTAAAAATGTTCACAATAAAAATTGGAGGAAAAAACAGCATGAGAAGAGCACAGATCTGAGGGAATATGCCCTAAAACCCAGGCAGGTGACACGCTGAAACTGACTTAAGATCGGAATCAGGTCATGTCTGCACACATGCATCCAGGGCACAGGCTCAGATCTGGACGGATGCACAAGGATGACATTCCTATCTGAGATCTGAACAACGGGTCAGTTGATGTTTGAAATACGAGACACTGGACACACTCAGGAAGTCTCGGGACAGAAAGAAAGAGAACAAGTGGAGACAGAATAATAAAGAGGCTCGACGCTGTGAGACCTTTGTGCTCACTTCCTCTTTGTGCTCCCTCTCTAGTGTCATTTCGGGCAGTAGGACAGGCTGATGACCTTGTGCGTCTAATCCAAATCTCCGGTAGGTACCAGCTGGCCGTGACCCGGCGGAAGGAAGAGGAGCCCAGCAGCACCAGCGTCTACAATCTGAATGACCCTTGGACTCCCACTGTGGACTTCACTGACTTCATCAACAACGAGACCATTGCAGGGCAGGTCAGCTGAGAGGATGGAGGGGGAGGCTCGATGGGGGGGTGAGGGAAGCAGGGATGAGCTACTTCATCCTCTCCCAAGCCAGATTCCTTCGGGGTCTTTAGAACCCACTAAAGAAAAAAGCTTTGTGATTTCACGTTTTTCCTGGGCTAGTGAGCTGAATCCGTACACACAGGGCTACTGGAGGAGGCAGGCATGTCCTTCGCAAAGCCAGGCCTCAGGATCATCTTTCTTCTCCCCTGCCAGGACTTGGTGGCCTGGGTGACAGCTGGTTTCCTGCACATCCCACATGCAGAAGACATTCCCAACACGGTGACTGTGGGGAACGGTGTGGGCTTCTTCCTCCGACCCTACAACTTCTTTGACCAGGACCCTTCCTTCGATTCTCCTGATTCCGTCTATTTCCGGGGGGACCAGGATGCTGGGGCCTGCGAGGTCAATCCCATGGCCTGCCTCCCCCAGGCTGCTGCCTGTGCCCCAGACCTCCCTGCCTTCTCCCACGGGGGCTTCTCTCACAGCTAGGGGGGTCCCTGGGATGGGGAATGTGGCCAGGGGCTCCAGGGCCAGGGTGTGTGGGGAGGGGAACAGTGGGCACTGGGCCAGGCAGCCTGGTACCCTCTTTTCTCCCAAGACCCCTCTGTATGGCCCTCCCTGACACCCCCTCCCTGCTGGGAGCATCCTGAGCCTGTGATGCCTGACCCTGGGGGAGGGGCAGAGACACAACTCAGCTTTGTTGGCCCCAGACCTGCTGGGTTCCTGTCCCAGAGAGAGTGGCCAGCCGAAGCCTGGACTGATGGTCAAGCTTTTCCCAGAAGATTTGTGTTTCTTCTAACAATTTTTTAATCTTTGTTTTGTTTTGTTTTTTAAGTAGGCTCCACGCCCAATGTGGGGCTCGAACTCACAACCCTAAGATCAAGTCACATGCTCTACCAACTGAGCCAGCCAGGTGCCCTTCATCTTATTTTTTGTAACAAGATTTTTTTTAACGATTCACATGTCATTAAATCCACCCTGTCAATATGTAAGATTGAGTGGGTTTTGGTATATTTACAAAGTGTGCAACCATCACCCCTATCCAATTCTAGAGCATTTTCATCATCCGAAAAAGAAACCTCAGGCCCGTTAGCAGTTGCTCCCTGTTTCCCTCCAACCCCTTCCCGGCTCTAGGCAACCACTAGTGTTTCTGTCACTATAGATTTGTTTATAATCTGGACATTTCATATATAAACAGGTTCACACTGTATGTGGTCTTTTGTGCTCCTTTCAAGCGGCATCTTGCTTTTGAGGTACATCCATTTTGTAGCTTGTGTCATGGCTGAATGCGATTCCACTGGACAGACCACATTTTGTTCATCCACTCTTCCACTGATGTACATTTGGGTGGTTTCCACTTTATGGGTAAAGCTGCAGTGGGGGCGCCTTGGTGGCTCAGTTGGTCAAGCCTCCGACTTCGGCTCAGGTCATGATCTCGCGGTTTGTGAGTTCGAGCCCCGCATCGGGCTCTGTGCGCACAGCTCAGAGCCTGGAGCCTGCTTCGGATTCTGTGTCTCCCTCTCTGTCTCTATCCCTCCCGTTCGCGTTCTGTCTCCCTCTCTCTCTCTCTCTCTCTCTCAAAAATAAACAAACATTAAAATAAACAAACTAGTAAATAAAAGTTTATTTTAAAAAGCTGCTGTGAACATTCTCATACAAGCTCTTGTGAGGACATGTGTTTTCATTTCTCTTCAGTACATACATACCTGGGCATGGAATTGCTGGGTCGTATAGAAACCCTGTCCCTAACCTTTTGAGGAACCGCAGGCTGGTTTCCAAAGTGGCTGTATCATTACTTTTCCTTTCCTTTTCTTCTTCTTCTTTTTTTCTATTGTGCCAAAACATACATAACCTAAAATTTACAAATTGCCCAAATTTAAACATACAGTTCGGTGTCACTAAGTACATTCAGAAGCTTGCTGGGGCCTCCCCAGCTCCTCCTCTGCCCTTGGGCCTTGAATTTGAAGATGAGGCCTCTATGGACCACCTGTTCTTTCAAGTACCAGGGCAGGGTCCCCACTAGGCCCGTGTCCTAGAAGCCAGGAAGGCGCTTTTCCGTCGTCATGTTCCCTTGTTCTTGCACATTCCTTCTCCTCCCTTTGTTCCCCCTCTTCCTCCTTCCCCTCCTCTTGCTACTTCAGCTTCTACTCCCTGCTATTTCCCTCTTCTCACTATCAGAACAAAAATGCTCCTCCTGTCATCTGTCTACACTGCCAAATGTTCTTCTGAGCTCTTGCCATGTACGTAACCATGTGGAATGTGCTTTTGAGAGGGGGCAGGATGGTCAAGTGACAGCAGCAGTTCAGGAGGTTTTGTGGGTGGAATGGTGAAAGGCCATCTGTTCCCAGGGCCTATGAGTGACAGTGGCCTCTATTACTGTGCAGCAGCCAACATGAATGACCAAAATGTCACCAAAGGTAGGAACCAAAAAGCATCAGGAGCTTGGCCCCCAGGCCAGGAGCTGTCTGGTCAGGGGAGGGCATGCCAATGAGCCAGGGGTGCCCCAGTGAGGACTGGCCCGGCCTGGTCTGGCAGTAGCCTCCAGAACCTCCCATCCCCACCGGCCTTCCCGACGTGTGGACTATGGATGGGCATAAATAAGAACTGGAACATTTTCCAGAAAAGAGTATGGGGGCAGGAGTAAGGTGGGGAAGAGGTAGGGCTCAAAGACCAAGCTTTCTCAGGTGCTTCCAGACCAGAGAAACTATGTGTTATGTGGTGTCTACACCTCTGCTTCTACAGCTTGCCTACTTCTCTCAGTCTCTTTTCTAGAAAAGGGGGTTGTCGAGTCAGGAGGAGAGGGGGTTCCTTCCCCAGGAGGAAGCCCAAACCACTGACCCAGCCCTCAGGGAAGGCAGGCTGGGGCAAGAGGGCAACTGAGGGCACAGAAATTTGGGTCCTGCTCAGCTTGTGACCAGAGAGAAATGGCAAACCCAGAGCTCAGACACCACGGAAATCTTGTGGTTCCCTCAACAGCTGCCTACACTCTCAGGCTCAACCAGGTGAGCTGGAAAGGAACTAAGTTCTGGAAAAGGGGCCTCCATACAAAGACTAAAAGCCATGGGAGCCAATGAGGGGAACAACAGCAAGAGAAATGTAACATGAATTAGATCTGTCTCTCAGCCCACTGGTAGACACCTGAAACACGCAGAGCGTGACCTTGCTCAGGGAACTCATGGCTGCCTTACTGCCTTACTGCCTTAATGTTTTGGTTTTATTAAAGACTAAAAGTAACCTTATCTTAGCAGTAGCTAGCCCCTTAAGGTCCTGAAAGCCTTACTTTCAAATTCTTTAGAGACTTACGCTACCCCTAACCCTCACTAACTTAGAAGTATATAATCAGTCACTCCTCACAACCCCCATGCAGCTTTTTCTGCCCAAAGGTCCTGTCTCCATGCTTCAATAAAATCACCTTTTTGCACCAAAGATGTCTCCAGAATTTTCTTAGCCTCTTGCTCAAGAACCCCATTAAGAGCCACACTCTCAGTTCGAGAACAGCAACAGGGTATCGTGAAAAGTGCTCAGATGCGGAAGGGGTTAAGGCAGAGCTGGTTAAGGTAGTTGCCGATGCTTCCTTCCATTTGTTTCTAGGCTCAGTGATTTAGTGTCTCTTTATTCTTTCAGCCCAGATAATATCCTGTTTCGACTTTCTTGTGTTTTCTTATGTGAAGAAATTTGGACCAAGACGGGTATAGATGCTCTCATCTTCCCTTCCCTCATGGCCAAGCAAATGTGGTGGAGGGAGCCAGGGATGCTTCTCTTGGCTGTTCCACCTCTGCTTCTTCACATGCAGGGATGGGGGAGGGGACATGTGTTCCCCAGGCTGAAGTCTGTGTGAGGGGCCCTGCTACTGTGGCTCACCTGCTAACCGGTGAGTGTGTGATGGGGCTCCCCACTGGGGTCAGGGGGGACAATTGGAGCCACTACAAAAGAGTGTGTGCACAGGGAACTCTCAGGAAAAGCCTCGAGGCAGCCCCGTTGCATAGCCCTACTGGGAACACACCCTTCCAGCCACAAGAAAATAAAACAACCAGACACTGAGGAATGTAGCCCAGAGAGATCTAAAGGGCGAGAGTAGCAAAGGTATAGGAGGAACCCAGTGAGGGGAGAGAACTTTGGGAATGTGGGCCCTCTGGTGACCCTCCGGCCTACAGACCCCACTAAAAGGACCTCGACCACTGTCACACACACAAATACACATTATCCATGTGAGCTGACCTCTTAGTGGCACCTGCTTCATGTCCCCACTCCAACACTTGGCCTGTGGCCAATGGCTGGCCATGTGTGCTCCACTCAGGCTCTGCGGGTGGGTATCTGCAGGTTCAGTAGAATTCTTCCTCCCCACATCTAAATCGGTTATGAGGCTTATATTCTAGACACCTGTCCTTGGCATGTTTCTCATACTCTGCAACCTTATGTCTGTGGGCCAGAATATGATGGGGAAACTCCCCCTTTCTTAAGGACCCTCAAGGAAAGTGATATCTCAGTCTTTCCTGCTTCTCCCATTGAAATGAAGCCAGTATGGTGGAGACTACCACGGGTGAGCTTATTTCCATCTGTTGCCTCATAACAACCTTGAGAAGCAGATATTATTATTCCCATTTTACAGATGAGAAAACTAATATTCAAAGAGATTAGGTAACTTGCCCCCAAGTCATCTGGCTAGTAAGCTGTGGGGCTGGGATTGAACCCAGGTCTTCATGGAATTATACCTGGCTGTTTTCTCCTGCATCGCTGCTCTTCACTGGCAGGCAGGTGATGCTTGAGAATCATTGTTGAATTTGGCACCTGATGCATGGTAAATGACCCTCTAAGAGCAAGATCAACACTCAATGGACCAGAGCAGAAATATGCACAGTTGCCTTAAAAAGCAAAGTTTCTTGACCTTAACTGTGTATTAAATCATTGGCGGAACTTGTAAAACTCCACATACCCAGGCTGTACCTCAAACCAATAAAATCAGAATTTCTGAGAATGAGGCTCAGCTATTAGCAGCTTTTAAATCCCCCCTGGTGATTCTAACATATATCCAAAGTTGAGAAAACCCTGAGACAGTAGTTCAGTTCCAAGTCTGCCAGAGGAGCCTTGATATATAAAAATATAGAAAGAATGTATCTAAGATATATAAATAATGTGTTCATTGGAAGGCACAGAAGGCACAGAGTCTGTCCTGGCAGGACAATCCGACCATGTCTAGAACAGAGGACCCAGCCCAAGGCCAGTCCAACCCTGGAGGCACAGTAGCCACTTGGATGGAGGCGCAAGTCCCTGCAAACCCATCTCATGACCAACTGCTGATTCTGATTCACAGCTCCTCGGGCTAGCTTCCCACCACACCTTGGTCATGGGAAGAAAACAGGCAAGTCAATTATACCTCTTGTGTAAATGAACTAATTGGTATTCTGATAAAAATTGCTTTTGCCTTGACAGTTACTATAAATGAAGATTAGCCTGTAGGTGTTACTTTGGTAAAGTTAGATCTTCCCGGAAAGATGAACCGCACCCCTCTTGGTGATCTGGTGAATCCGGTTTCTGATTTAGTTTCCTCCCTTGAATTGTGGTGAATTCACCAAAGAACCAGGGTGTCCTGGAGACATCAGCCAGACTCTCTCAATACAACCCACCCAGCCTTGCCTGGACTTCACTTCTAACTTCCAGAGCAGAAATTCACTGTAAGCAAATCCCCACCTTCCTTCCCTTCTCCTCCTATAGTTTTCCTTCTGCCAACTGATGCTTATAAATCTTTGGAGCTCCTCACTCTCTGCCAGGTATATCAGTTTCAGCACCTCTTGCCATCATGGTGTCCTGCACTCCAGATGGCCCAACTGTGTGTGCTTCCCCACTCCATTCCCATCCATTCACACCTCTGCCCATGCACTCCCTCCTGCCTTCCTCTGGTTCCTCCCTCTTCTGCCTTCCTCCCTTCTTCCTCTGGTGATGCTTATTCATCCTCTAAAACCCAACTCAAATACCACCCCCTGAGCAAACCTAGTTGGTTTGTTGTCCCTGGTGTCTCAGTATGTTGGACAGAACCCTATAGAAGAGGTTCATGCACTGGATTCTAGTTCATTATCTACACATATCTTCCCTTCACTCCCCATCCAAGAGACTGAGCTCTCTGGGGCAAGAACCATGTCTTGTTGGCCCCGTTGGCCTGGTGCTCAGCATGGTGTCATGCCCATTATGGGTGCTTAAATACATCTTTGTTGCAATCTGAGCAAACAATAACTGTTGGTATATTCAAGTAATTCTTGGTCTTGTAAAAAGCCATTTCGTATCCAATTTTTCCTTTGACTAACTCAGAAAGAAAGGTCTAAGGAAGCCCAAAGATTCTGAGTCTTTGGAGAAAATCACCCTGGCTGTACAGGTTAAGCCAGGACATGGGTCCAAAGGGCGATACTGACACGCTGAACCTGAGCATTCCCTCGCCAGATGAGACCTCCACCACAGGAATCAACAACCTAACAAAGGTCGCAGGAACAGAGAAGATGGGACAGAAGGGTTTCTGCGTAGGTGTACATTGGCAGGTCTGGAAATCAATTCCCCACCCTGGGATTTCCCTGAAACACACAGGAGAGGCTCAGAGCCTGGAATAGACCCAAAGGAGCATGGGGTGAGAGGGTTAGAGGCAGACACTGAGCATTGGACCCCAAAATGCCATAGAATTTGGCATGCATGTGGGGAAGGGTGTTTCTGAGGCAGCAACTCCATGAGTTCATGTTTTCCTCATTCTGCAACACGGTATAATGGTTTTATAGGGGGCTTCTGGCGCCAGATTGCTGGGGTTTAGATCTGGTAATTTTTACACCTTGGGCAACTTATTTGACATCTCTGTACCTCAATTTCCTCACCTGTAAGATGGGGACAGTAATAAAATCTACCTCAGAATTCTTATGAGGAGTAAATGAATTAATCCATGTAATTTTCCAAAACTAGTTCTTGACGTATAGTAAATGCTCAATGAATACTAGCTAGTATTTAATAGTTTATTAACGAGCACCTGCTGGGTGTTTCTGTTACTGCATAACAAACCACCCTGAAACTTAATGGCTTAAAACAACAAACCATTTTATTTGTTCAGTTTTCCATAGGTCAGCCATCAGGGCTGGGCTCATTTGGGAAGTTCTTTTGCTGGAGTCACCAGGGATCACTCACAAGGCTGCAGATATCCAGCAGATGGACTGGTGCCAGATGGTCTAAGACGGCCTCACTCACATGTCTGATGGCTGGGGCTGGCTTTCAGGTCACTCACAGCAATGAGTCTCCACAGACCAGCCTTGACTTCTCCCCTCTGCGGTCCAGGGTTCCCACTGCAACCCAAAAAGGACAAATCCTAGTGAACGAATACTTTTCAAGCCTCTGCTTGCATTACATTTGCTAAGGTCCCATTGGCCAAGGCACAAGATCAAGCTCAGATTCAAAGGTTGGAGATAAAAAGTTCACATCTTGATAGGAAGAGAGGCAAAGTCACAACACAAAAAGGCATATGTCAATGATGGGAAAACCCATCACAGCCACCTACACAGGCTACCATACTGATATCAGATCTACAAGTAGAGCTCAGTTCTGAAAGCTGGAAGAGATGTTTTCTTGGTCCTCAGGGCTCAAGATAGCAGGAAAAATGTTGAGACATATGCGAAACAACGGTAATGCAAGGTTTGAACAAGATTAGTGCCCCAAGATAGAACAGTAAAGTGCTAAGGGAGTTCAGTCAGTGTGATCCTTTGTATCTGAGGAAGGGTGCACATCAGTGGGTTGAGAAGGCTTTATTAGCTTGGCCTTGAACATGGTTAGAATCTGGACACCTGGAGATGGGGAAAATTGTACTCCAGGTAGAGGGAAGTGCAAATTTAGGAAACCCAAGGTTCCTCTGGGGAATCCAAACCATTTGATATATAACTGGAACAAGGGATCCATGAAGGAGAGATTGGAGATATAAGGCTAGAAAGATAACCTGGTCTGATTGTGAGTCAGCTTGAATTTGAACTTCACTCTGGAGGCAATGGGGAGCCACTGGAGATTTTTCAGGTGACAGGTGAGAAGAATTGTGTTGTAAGAAGGCTCTTTTACCAGTAGTGTATCAGATGGCTTGGGCTGGGAGTGGGAAAGGGAGTAGATCATTAGGTAAGGGAGGGGCTAACAGGTCTAGGCAGGGAGATTGACAAGGAGCAGCAAGAGTGGAAAATATATGGTCAGAACCCAATGAGGCAGCCTCAAGGATGACCCAAAGGTCGCCAGGCTCAGTGCCTGGAGGATGGCAGGAGAAGAGGAGGTACACAAGCAAAGCAAGAAAGTCTGGAGGAGGAACAGGTCTGGAAGGAACCCGTGGATTTGGGGAATGTATGGGACATCCAGGTGGTGTCCAAGAAGGGCCCAACATCATGCTATGGCAGGAGGAAGAGGAGAAAGGAAAGAAGAGCTTGCTGGAGTCGCACTGAACACAGAGCGGGTGAATGTTTCAAGGTGGCCGTCAGAAGTGTCAGTGAGACGGTCATGGTGACTTCCCAGTAGAGCAGAGGAGACTGACATTGCACGGGGTTGAGGAGTGAGCAACAGGCTTCCTGCTCTCCGGAATTCAAGGTTGGAGAGATCCCCTGGACTTACGTGACCCCAGTGCCACCCTCCTTCAAACCTTCTAAAGTGAAGGAAATCTTTAAAATCCTAAAAATAAAACAAACACTGTCTTTCCCTTTCATCCTAGAGGAGGGAGGCACGCAAGAGTCTTCCTGCCTTTCTCCCTGTCTCCTGCCTGCTGGCCAGAGATCGGGTGCTGTCAGGACTCGTGTCCAAGGAGACAGGCGTTGGCGGGACAGACGGCTGTTTATTTCCTAGCAGAGCCCTGCTGTGTTTTCATAGCTCAGAATAGTTCCTTGTCCCTCTCCAGGCCTGGGGGGCGGGGAAACCTCACTGTTTGTTTTCAGGACAATTCTGGGCCTCACCTCTTCCTCTTTCTCTGCACTGTGGTCCTCATTTGGGAATTCTCAGAGGGGGGTAAGGTGTGGGTTAAGAAGGTCCAAGACTACTGATTTCCTAATTATCTCCCCCCGGCTAGGCTCCGGAAGAGGGAAGGCCTAATAACTGACTTACAACATGGTGTTTCTGTTGGGATAAAAATTCTGCAGCCATTAAGAAAGAGTTGATTAGAGGACTACCGGGTGGAGCTGGGAGAGAAAAAGAAGGGGGGGGGAGGGAACAGGGGGAGGGGATGGCCCCCTCCTCCAACCTACATCTGGGCTGGATGCCAGCATCCGTGCAGGGAGCTTGCTGCCACTGGAGATCCCCTGGGGTTTCTCAGTGCTCATCAGGTCTCGGCTGGGCTCCGGCAGCCCTGGTGTCTGGAAGGTGCCCAGAGGTGGGTGTAAGAACTGCCTTCACTGAATACTCCTTTGAACTCTGAAATTCTAAAAACTATGTGACTACATTACTTTTTTTTTTTTTTAAGTCATCTCTACACCCAGTGTGGGACTTGAACTCACTACCCTGAGATCAAGAGTCACACGCTCCATCGACCAAGCGTGCCAGGCGCCCCGTGACTACATTACTTTTGAAAATATTTTAATTAAAAAGATATGAATACATTTATCTTTTCCTTCTGGCAGTAATCAATCATTTACTTCTGTTAGATTATTAAAAGTCAGGCACCGCCTCACTGGAGTCACTTTCAAAGGAGCACCTAAGACTCAGAATGTTAACGCTGAGTGTTATTACTTAATTGTTGACAAAAGTAAAACCCAGACAACTCTAGCGACTCAGTCAAGGTCACACAGCTCTTTAATCTTCCTTTGTAATCTTTTCTTTTCCTTTTAAATCTTAGTGGTAGCAGGGCGGGGGGTGGGGGGGGGTGGGGGGGTGGGGGGGGTGGGGGGGGGTGGGGGGGGGGGGCAGTCTCCTGGGCTGCCTGCTGGAGGCCTGAGGGTGTTTCTGAAAATCTTCTAAGGAAAACCAAGACCCTCCTTCTGCCCCGCACCCCCTCACCTCACTCCACTTCCCACCAGGCTGAGCCCTGGCTGCGACCTGACTTGGTTTCCCTCCCCTCCTTCTTTCCTTGGTCCCCTGGATTCTTTTAAAGAATCCAGTGAGTGGAAGCAAGGAGGGACAGCTGTTTGAGGCTGGATTCTCAGCTTGAGTCACATTTCCCGTCTCTCCTCAGACAGCCCCTCTTTGCTTCTGAGCTACGGACCAGAACAAAGGGGAAGATGAGCTTTTTGCAAAAAGTTCTGACCAGTGTTTTGGAGGCTTACTTCCCTTGCCTCTGGTGTGCACCATCAAAAAAGTTTAACCCCTGGTGGGGGAGGATTGCATTTGACAGCAGGAACTGTCCTGAACGTTCATGTGATCTGGCAGGGCCAAAGGGTTGAAGAAGAGTGAGAGAAATGTCTACCACCCGGCGGTGAGGGGGCTGGTTGACCATTTGTGGAAACAGGATATTCTCTGGAAGAAGCAACAGCTCCTTTGGGGAGGACGGTTAAGCAAGATGGGGGCAGGCAAAAGATAGGAATCTGTGATTCCTGCAAAAGTTCTGATGATTCATCATATGTTAGTAGAAGACAGACCTTGGGGTGGCAGGAGAAAGGTAGTGAGAGGGGAGTTCTTAACTGTTTACAAAGAAGCAAATGCCCTCCGGTGTTTTTCTGTGGACAAAATGTCCAGCCCATCCTGAGACATGAACCATGCTCCCCCAGCCTGGTCAATCAATGCACAGTTCAAGGTCCTGAAGCTGAACTTTCTCACCAAGCCAGAGATAAGTCAGCCATTTTCACTGGTTGACAATGATTAATCCATATCTCCCTTTACCTGTTTTTCCCAACATGTTTTTGTAAAAAATGAACTGGGTCACTCGCTTAAAAGGTGACAGCAGTCAATCCAGCCAGTGTCTACTGTCTACCCATAAACACCTACCCCCAGTGATCACTTGGTAGGAGGGGGGGGGAACCCACCCAAAAAACAAATAAAGAAATTAGAAAAAAATAATAAAGCTCTATCTTGTACAGTTTGGCCCATTACCCTTCAGAGAAGTCTACCCCGCTCAAAGCTGCAGATCAAAGCTGGGTTTTGCATCCCTGCTACAGTGTGTAGACAAGACCCTCGCTAGTGATACAAGGTAAAGGCATCTCCTTCCTCAACAGAGCCCGGAGCCCCGACCAGAATACAGGACTTGGCTGGAAGTGAAGTCAGAATTTCTTTTTGGTAAGAAATGCAGTTTTTGGATGAGGTGTGTGGTGAATTCTGGCTCCTTTTCCTCTTTACTTTCCTGTCGGCTAATAAACTTGTTTGAGTGAATGAGTCAACCTTGTTCTTGGAGAAGAAGGTGCCAGGACACTGGAAGCAGCTGTGCTTTTTTAGTAGCAAACCAGACTGTACTTTCTGGCCCCTTTCCTTCATGTTCTTCCCAAACCAAGATCTCCAAGCCTCTGAGTTTCTGTTTGTGGAGAAAGTGCCTGAGGAGTGCCCGGCTAGTATACCTGTCAAAAAAGGGCCTCTATAATTTTCCATTTTCATTGCTTCCCAGACTCAGCTGGTCATTTCCCCAGAAGGCTTAGTAAGTCTTGAGTCATCTCCACTGAAGACAAAATAATAAGGACTCTGAATCCACTGAGGACTCAGCTTTGGTTTAAGGATCCCCCAACTGACATAGCTGTTGAATACCTGACCTCTCTGCCCCACTACATTGTCAAGGTCCCCCGAGAACACAGGGGATTTGACTCTGGATCCTCAGAGAGCCAGGCAAGGTGCTTTACTCAGGAAATGTTTGTTTAGTTAAACTGGGAAGCTTCTTGAAGAAGCTGACAGGAGGTAGGGGAAATGATGGAACCCTGCCTCTGGGAGACAGGTCTTCAAATGAGTGGATCCTCACCCAAATCTCTAGCAACTCAAATGCTTTCTCCACAATATTCACCTCAAATATCCACAAGTCCTTTGAGGATCTGAGAACTCTACAATGTCTCTCTTCAGTCAGCTTTCTAGCTGACAGATTTCTAGCTCAGGTCTTTTGGGGCCTCATTTTTTCCTGCACATGATACAAATTTGCCAGAGGCAGCAGGAAGGAGCTGGAGGGTGGAAAGATAAACACTAGCAAATGGTCTTATGATGTACACAATTGCTCTGACCAAGAGGGTCCCCCTCCCTGGCAGGCAGCCTGCCAGAAGGCTGCCCCGTGTGCCCAGAAGGGGGTACCAGCTCCATCTTGACTCTTTATCAGCACGAACATTCTCTCTGTGGTTCCTCCAGAAGGTAAGGCTGTCCACTGGCTCCCCATCTGCTGAACACATGATGGAACTCCACTCGACTCAGAGTCTCTGGCTCTTAGCAACCCTGTGTAGACCCAGACAGTGGCCTTTGAGTGTTTGGTCAGAGGAGCTGCCCTATTCACCCTCGAATCACCTCAGATCATAAAAACTCCAGGGATCATCACAATAGTTACTCAATACTTTTGAGGAAGGCTTATCTGAGTAGAAGGAAGGGGCCATCTCTTCTGATGGGGCCTACTGTCTGTGGCCTCACAGTCCTGACAATGCATAATGCTCTCCTCCACAATACTTCCAAGTACATGCCCAACTGCATTGCCCCCACAGTCACCACGACCACCATCACCAGCTCTCTAGGCTGGAGGTGGCAGGGTAGGGTTGCTTGGACCAGCAAATACAATGTGGTCAAGGGCAGTTGGAGTTGGCTTGAGCTGGGTGGGAGACCAGGGGAGGTGGGGATGAAACTCCAGATCATACCTCCTGGATGATGTTTTAATCATTTCCAGTATGGAATGTTGTCAACCTTTGCTACAGACTCATTGGCTCTGAGTTTCTTTTCCTTGTCCCCGACCCACCCCTTACAAGGCTTGTACTTGCTGAAGGGAAATCCAAGCAAGTTTTGAAAAGCTTTATTCCCAGTAGCTCTAATCCTTGAAAATGTCAGTCTGTCACCTGATTCAGCCCCTGCTCCATTCAGAGTTTTAGGTGACCCAAGTGTGTGAGGTTTTGATCTGTGCATTGCTACACAATGATTTCTGCTCATGCAGGTGAGCAGGTAGCATTGTTTCTCATAACTTGGTACTTGTTACTTTTATTTATTCTTTGTCTATATCCAGGACTATAACAAAATTGTATTGACTTCCTGGTGACTATTTTATGCATATATAATATAAATAAAATAAATATATAATATATATAATATATAGATATTTATAATCTCCAACTACAAATGAAAGAAAGCTCAAAATACAGAATCCCCTAAGGAAGATGCAGATTAAAACCATAATAAAATATCACTTTACAGGGGGGCCTGGCTGGCTCAGTCAGAGGAGCATCTGACTCTTGATATTGGGGTTGTGAGTTCAAGCCCCACACTGGGTGTAGAGATTACTTAATAAGTAAATACTTTAAAAAAGATATCAGTGTGGCCAACTAATCTTTGACAAAGCAGGAAAGAAGATCCAATGGATTAAAGACAGTCTCTTCAGCAAATGGCGTTGGGAAAACTGGACAGCAACAGGCAGAAGAATGAACCTGGACCACTTTCTTACAGGATACATAAAAATAAACTCAAAAGGGATAAGATCTAAATGTAAGCCATCAAAATCCTAGAGGGGAAAGCAGACAAAAACCTCTTTGACCTTGCCCGCAGCAACTTACTACTAAACTTGTCTCCAGAGGCAAGGGAAACAAAAGCAAAAATGAACTCGTCAAGATAAAAACTTCTGCACAGCAAAGGAAACAATCAGCAAAACTAAAAGGCAACCGACAGGATGGGAGAAGATATTTGCAAACGACATATCAGATAAAGGGCTAGTATCCAAAATCTATAAAGAACTTATCAAACTCAACACCCAAAAAACAAATAATCCGGTGAAGAGATGGGCAAAAGACATGAATAGACACTTTCCCAAAGAAGACATCCAGATGGCCAACTGACACATGAGAAAATGCTCAACATCACTCATCATCAGAGAAATACAAATCAAAACCACAATGAGATACCACTTCACATCAGTCAGAATGGCTGAAATTTACAATTCAGGCAATGACAGATGCTGGTGAGGATGTGGAAAAAGAGGAACCCTTTTGCACTGCTGGTGGGAATGCAAACTGGTGCAGCCACTCTGAAAAACAGGATGGAGGTTCCTTAAAAAAATTAAAAGTAGAACTACCCTACGATCCAACAATTGCACTACTAGATATTTATCCAAAGGATACACATGTGCTGTTTCAAAGGGGCAAATATCATGACTTCACTCATATGTGGAATTTAAGATACAAAACAAATGAACAGAAGGGAAAGGAAGCAAAAATAATATAAAAACAGGGAGGCGTACAAAACGTAAGAGACTCTTAAATATAGAGAAAAAACTGAGGGTTGCTGGAGGGGTTGTGGCTGGGGGGTGGGCTAAATGGGCAAGGGGTATTAAGGAGGCTACTTGTTGGGATGAGCACTGGGTGTTATATGTAGGGGATGAATCACTGGATTCTACTCCTGAAATCATTATTGCACTATATGCTAATTTGGGCGTAAATTTTAAAATATAATAATTAATTAATTAATTAAAAAAATCACCTTGCACCTGTCAGAATGGCTAAAACAACAACAACAACAACAACATCAACAAGAAATAACAAGTTTTGGCAAGGATGTGATGAAGAAGGAATTCTCATGCACTGTCGATGAGAATAAATGCAGCCACTGTGGAAAACAGTATGGAGGTTCCTCAAAAAATTAAAAATAGAAATACCATATGACCCAATAATTCCACTACTGAGCATTTACCCAAAGAAAGCAAAAACACTGGTTCAAAAAAGACATACACATCCGTATGCTTTTTGCAGCATTATTTACAATAGCCAAGATATGGAAGCAAACCAACTATCTATCAATAGATAAATGGATAAAGAAGACACACATGCACACATACACACTCACACACACACACACACACACACACACACACACAGAAATATTACTCAGCCATAAAAAAGGATGAGATCTTGTCATTGATGACAATGCAGATGGACCTAGAGGGTGTTAGGCTAAGTGAAATAAGTCAGACTGTGAAAGACAAATCTCATATATTTCACTCATACATGGTGGAATCTAAAACACAAAACAAATGAATAAACGGACACAAAAAGCAGAATCAGGCAGAAAAATACAGACAACAAATTGATGGTTGCCAGAGGGGACGGTAGGGAGGGACATGGGTAAACTGATTGAAGAGGAATAGAAGATACAGACTTCCAGTTATGGAATGAATAAGCTACAGGGATGAAAGGTACAACATAAGGAATATAGTCATTGACATTGTAATAGCATTGCGTGGAGACAGATAACAGCCACACTTGTGAGCACACTGTAACGTCTAGAGATGTTGAATCACCACATCGTACACCTGAAACTAATGTAACATTGCATGTCAACTATATCCAAATACATTTTTTCAAAAAATAAGCCCTTTCCCTAGTCCCCATTGACCAATTTGCTGGTGGTTTTATTTAGAACCATATATTCATGGGGCGCCTGGGTGGCGCAGTCGGTTAAGCGTCCGACTTCAGCCAGGTCACGATCTCGCGGTCCGTGAGTTCGAGCCCCGCGTCAGGCTCTGGGCTGATGGCTCGGAGCCTGGAGCCTGTTTCCGATTCTGTGTCTCCCTCTCTCTCTGCCCCTCCCCCGTTCATGCTCTGTCTCTCTCTGTCCCAAAAATAAATAAAAAACGTTGAAAAAAAAAAAATTTATAGAACCATATATTCATCACATTGTTTTTGCAGGAGCACACATTCATTCTATTGTTTAAATTTATGTGTTAAAACCCCAAAGGTCCTAACTTGAAGGACATTAAATGAATTAATCAGTGCATTCAAAGATGATTCTTTTCCTGCCCTAAGAGATACAGAGCCAATACTGGGAAGAGGGTTTGATCTCCCAAATCAGAGGCACTTCATAGACTCTATGCCATTAAGAAAGGCCCAGCAAGGTGAGGGCTCCCAGTACAATAGAATTTACTGTATTTTAAAAGTGATACTCTTAAAACATGATAGCTAGAGTACCAAGACTTTTCTTTGTCCTCAGATAAGTGCACTTGCAGACAGGGAATCAGGATCTTTGCAAGAACCATGGCAGATTTAGACTCTGTCCTGTGTCTCTGGCTGGGTTTCGGAGCCAGGAAGGCAGCCCCTGAACTATCAAGCAGCATGCCAAAGTTAATCATTGGCCCTGCCGAGTACATGGCAAATCAGGCTGTTTTTGTGTGCCCGTTTTTCTATTTTACGTAAATCACCCTGAACATGTTTGCATCAACCTACTGGTGATGCACCTTTGATCAATAGATTTTAGACAAAAGTGGTTTTTGAGTCCAAAGAGCAGGGCTGGGTTGACCTGCAGACTGGATACAGGGTGTATAAAAACAGGGGCAAGGCACAGGCTGATAGCAGAGCAATCACCACCAAGACTGTAATAACTGCAAAGGCTCAGCTGAAGGGTGCCCGAGGGGCCACGGAGTAAGGATGGAGAAAGGAATGAATGTTCTTCATGACTTTGGGATCCAGTCAACGCACTACCTCCAGGTGAATTACCAGGACTCCCAGGATTGGTTCATCTTGGTGTCCGTGATTGCAGACCTCAGGAATGCCTTCTATGTCCTCTTCCCCATCTGGTTCCATCTTCGCGAAGCTGTGGGCATTAAACTCCTCTGGGTAGCTGTGATTGGAGACTGGCTCAACCTCGTCTTTAAGTGGTGAGTAAGAGCCAGACAGAGAGGAGATCGGCAAGGGAAGAGGCTGGCATTCTCTCTGGAAATGTCTGTCCATTGGAAGTTGCCTTCTCCATGCTATTCGGGGAGCTACAGGTTACTCCCCTCCTGACTTTGGATCATCTACATAAAGAGGGAAGACAGAGAAAACCCTGTCAATGAGTTGAAGATACAGGCAAGGCTATTTCGTATGGATGGAAGGCCAGCTGGACTTAGTGAAAAGTCTGAAATTCTAGCTTATAAGCAAAGAAGTACAGTTTTATTACTTTGAAGCAGAATAGGCAATGTAAAGATAGATGCAGGAAAGAAGAAAGATGATGCATGAAATCAGGAAGCATGTAGATAATTCAAAAACCTATTGCATGGACAAATGAGAAGTAACCCAGAGAACTGGGCTCCAACCCTTGTTCAGCCACCTACCAACTCTATGTCCTGGGCAAGTCAAAGCAACTCTCTGAGTTTCTGTTTTATAATCTGTAAACTTAGGTTATCTCTGGGACCTTAATAATAATTCTAGTTAACATTTATTGAACATTTAGTAGGTACTAGGTCATGTGCCAAGTGCTTTTATATGGGATGGTTACTACTATATTACAGATGAAGAGACAGAGGCACTGAGTTAAGTGACCACAACTAGATCAACATAGACAGTCAATGTCAGAGGCAGCATTTAAGCCCAGACAAGCTGGTTTCAGAGGTCAGGCTCTTAAGAACTACGTTGTGTTCAGTGCTGATGAATTGACTCTCTTGGGGAGCAGGAGGAAGCCCTAATTTTAGCGTTTGTCAATTTCTGCTGTATATATATGTGTGTGTGCGTGTGTGTGTGTGTATACACACACACAATACACACACACACACACACACACACATATATATATATATATATATATATATATATATTCCCATTGGGGCCACTTTCAATCTACTCATCAGTCAAGCTTGCAAAAATCCTAAATATTTCTCAATTGTTAGCCAGTACCATCGGACTCTAGAACATCACTGGTTTGGCTTCTATTTCCTCATCTAGACAATAAAGAGATTGGGCCATCTAAGACCTTTAACATCCTTAAAACTGTCTATGTCTACTGTCAGGTAATTCTGAGACCTTTTTAGCTCTAATATTCTTTAGTCATAAACAATAAAAGTCCTTTAAAAGTAGGGTAAAAAGTTGTCATGGGGCTCAGAGGCCCAAGGCATATTGATGTGGTTTTGAAACTTCTGTTGAAAAATCGACTAAGTTTTGTCTGTAATGTCCCCTTATTCAATAGCATGATCCTAAAAAGTAAACAGCTAAAGAGTTACTTCAAATATCTGATCTCGGTTGAAGAACCATAGATTTTCTCTGAGGTCAGAGTTAGTGACTGTCTTTGATTTCGGTGAAAAATCACTATTCCACCTCTGGAGTGGCTGACCTTTGACACCTGTTTCCACAAAGAAAAACGTGTCTAGTACTTTTAAAGGCAAAGTGGTTTGTGTGAGATGCCCTGTTCCAAAGCAGAGAGGATACAAAGCAAGCACTTGAAGCTATATATGTCTTTACAGACAACAATTCTTATAACAAGGAGGCCAAGTCTCCTGAGGGTGCTTCTCCCTAGAATGCTAAGGCACATTCTCTGATGTCAGAGGAAACCCAAGACTCCCGGAGGCCTGACGAAAGAGAATAGGGACCTAGAAAGATATGCAAGTCCAAGCTGCAAACTGTAATGTATGCATCCTTCCAGACAGATTCTTGCTGGGGTTTTTAAAAAGTCACATAGCTGGGGCACCTGGGTGGCTCAGTCGGTTGGGCGTCTGACTTTGGCTCAGGTCATGATGTCACAAGTCTGTGAGTTCGAGCCCCACGTCGGGCTCTGTGCTGACAGCTCAGAGCCTGGAGCCTGCTTTGGATTCTGTGTCTCCCTCTCTCTCTGCTCCTCCCCTGCTCAGGCTCTGTCTCTCTGTCTCAAAAATAAATAAAAACATTAAAAAAAATTTTTTTTAAGTCACATAGCTTCCATTACTATGGATTTTTAGGATCTTGGGTTTATTTATTTCTGTTTGAATAAATAATACATTCAAATATTCAAAATTCAAAAGTTGTATAAAGAATGTACCAGAAAAAGTCTCCCTCCACTACCGCTCTCCAGCCACTTGGTTCTCCTTCTTGGAGGCAACCAAAGCTAACAGGGTTTTGTTTAGGATCGCATGAATCTTCTCCCCAAGCTACTCTCTCTTCTCAAAGGTGTGGGCTTTGAGAAAAAAAAGGGTTCTTTCAGTCACTCCAGACGCCAGGTCTGCTTTTTTACAGGATTCTCTTTGGACAGCGTCCATACTGGTGGGTCATGGACACCGACTACTACGGCAACACCTCCGTGCCACTGATAAAGCAGTTCCCAGTCACCTGCGAGACTGGACCAGGTGAGAGTCCCAGCCCCTGTAGAGACAGAAGCTGGGTGCATCTTGCTCACTGTGGACACCTATCAGTATTCATTATAGATGAAGCTGTCTTTGAGGGGACATGAGGAGAGCCACTCCTTCAAGCTTTTGTCATGGTCTTCAATTGGGTACAACTCCATTCTAATTCAATTCAAGAAGACCTTCTGAATAACATATTGCTGCTACATTAGAAAACACCTAAGAGGGGTGCCTGGGTGGCTCAGTCAGTTAAGTGGCTGACTTTGGCTCCAGTCATGATCTCACGGTTCATGGGTTCAAGCCCTGTGTCGGGCTCTGTGCTGACAGCTCAGAGCCTGGAGCCTGCTTCAGATTCTCTGTCTTTCTCTCTCTGCCCCTCCCCTGCTCGTGCTCTGTCTCTGTCTCCCAAAAATAAATAAACATTAAAAAAATTAAAAAAAAAAAAAAAGAAATCACCTAATATTTCCAGAACATAAATTGTTAGTCCGGAGAGGCAAGGGGACTCTCCAAGCACTCTCATGAGAGTAACTGCATGATGGTCCTTGGCCCAGGGAAGGGAAAGCAGTAGAAGCCTATGCCCCTGGCTATCCTTCCCCAAGGCCTGGTCAAGTAGATCTATCTTCCTGAGCTGACTGTACAACCCCCCACTGTGCTTGTACTTTACTAGTGACAACCAGACAGTTATTGTAAAATCGAATGATAGATTTCCTTTTTCAGTAGGTGGTGGAATATCCAACCCCTTTGCTCACCCTTAAGTCTTGGCTCTAGCCTCCCTTCCTCAGGGACCCTATCCCTGACTCCCAAACTAGAGCATGGACCTTAGTTATTTGTTCTCATAAGCCCTTTGTTCACTTCAGAGCATATTCATTCATTCAGATGTTATTCATTGAGCACCTCCTCTGTGCCAGACACTGTTCCAGAAAGTTGGAGTACCTCAGTGAATACAGCAGACAAAGATTCCGGCCCTGGTGTAACTAAAATTCGAGTGGTGTGCCATGGGTGTAGGCATGCAAGTACAATATACAAAATCATCATACATAAGTAAAATATATAGGATGTTAGAAGATGATAATGAAGAAGAAGGAGGAGAAGGAGGAGAAGGGTGGGTGGATGAGATAGACGACATCCCCTAGCAGTCTCCCAGATGGAGACTTTTCACCTTTAGTTCATCCATTCATCTCTTCCCTATCCTTTAGGAAGTCCCTCTGGTCATGCCATGGGTACAGCAGGTGTATACTATGTGATGGTCACATCCACCCTCTCTATGTTTCGGGGAAAGAAAAAGCCAACCTACAGATTTCGGTAAGAACCCCCAGCACTGGGGTGTGGGTGGTGGAGGGCAGGAGGTGACTCTGTAACTGACACACCCCTTGCTCTTCCTCACATTCCCCACCCCTAGCCCACCCTGTCTTGGGTTGGTCCTGAGCAGAGTTGTGGTCTTTCTGCGGAGAGCAAACATTAGAGTCACAGAATGTCAGGGTTGGAAGGGACCGATGAGAGCAACCCTGAATTTTACAGATAAGGAAACAAAGCCTAATATGGTAAAGGAGCTTCTCAGGGTCAGGTAGTGCAGTAGTGGCAGGTTTAAAACAAAAAACAAAACAAAAACAAACAAAAAAACCATTTCTGTACCAACCAAAGAGTCACCTTGTTCAGGTTAAAATAGAAAGAGAAACATAAGACACTCCTGTTACAGGGAATTCCGAGAATACAGCCACTGTGCAAACGCTTAATTAGCAAACATAAAATATTTAACATTCACACATGTAAGGGTTCACCACGTGACACCAGTATCTCTGAGCTTTTGAGTACGGGCTTCAATTTACAAAAATTCCACTGACTGTACCTAAGTCTGCCAAGCGTCAGCATTCCTGCCAGAGCTGTTCTTTTTGCTGAAGGATCTGTATCTGGGTTCTGTTATGACTGCCTCTTCCGTTGCAGGTGCTTGAACGTCATTTTGTGGTTGGGATTCTGGGCAGTGCAGCTGAACGTCTGTTTGTCCCGAATCTACCTTGCTGCTCATTTTCCCCATCAGGTTGTCGCTGGAGTCCTATCAGGTATCAGCTGCTCTGGCTGTCTCCCTTCCTCCCCTCCTGTACCGTGTCTCCCAAACCAGGACAAAATCCCAGCATTCCATCCATGTTCTGGGCATAACCAATGCTGTTAGCATTTCAGTGGGTTGAAAGTCAAGGGTGGGCAACTTGAAACTATTCATTTCTATAGGAGTGCCCAGATCTACATAATTAAATATGCTTCAGAAACGTTGCAATACATCAAGTTAACTTACCCACTTGAATTAACATGAAATTTTCTTACTTAAAAAAAAAAAAGGTTTTCATGTGTATTTATTCCTGAGAGAGAGGAACAGGGAGGGGCAGAGAGAGGGGGAGACACATAATCCGAAGCAGGCTCCAGGCTCTGAGCTGTCAGCACAGAGCCCCACATGGGGCTCGAACACACAAACCATGAGATCATGACTTGAGCTGAAGTCGGACGCTTAACCTACTGAGCCACCCAGGTGCCTCTAAATTTCCTTACTTTGTATATTCTTTATTTCTTACTGGTCTTTGAATGGAAATGGCCCCTAGTTTAGTTTTAAGGGAGTCTACCAAATTAGCAGTGTCCTAGAAAAGCTCTTTATTTGGGTAAATTAATTTTCAAACCCACTGTTGGTTTTTCTTATAAGGTTAGAGTTCTTAATACAGTTGATACTTGAATGATGCAGGCATTAGGGGCATTCACTCACACACACACAGACACACACACACACACACACACACACACACATACACACATCGAAAATCCATATATAACTTTGACTCCCCCAAATTTAACTACTAATAGCCTATTGTTGACTGAAAGCCCTACCGATAACATAAATGGTCGACTAACACATATTTTGTATGTTATATGTATTATATCCACATTCTTACAATAAAGTAAGCTAGAGAAAAGAAAATGTTACTAAGAAAATCAGCAGGAAAAGAAAATACATTTATATTACTATACTGTATTTATTTTTAAAAATCTGCATATGGGGGTGCCTGGGTGGCTCAGTCAGTTAAGCATCCGACTTAGCTCAAGTCATGATCTCATGGTTTGTGGGTTCGAGCCCTGTGTCAGGCTATGTGCTGACAGCTCAGAGCCTGCTTCAGATTCTGTGTCTCCCTCTCTCTCTCTTCTCCTCCGCTCACGCTCTGTCTCTCTCTCTCAAAAATAAATAAACATTTTTTTGAATCTGCATATAAGTGGACCCACCTAGATCAAACCCAAGGTCAACTATACTTCTGTTTTCTTAGATCCCATTAATAAGGGGCAGAAAAGACTTAGGTTAAGTGTAAGAAAGAATTTCTTTACTTTGTGGGAGGTACTGGAATATAAGACCTTAGGGAAATTGTAGAATTTCCCTCCTGGAGATGGGTAAGAGCAGAATACAGTAACATTACAAGAAGAGTGTTGAGTACAAGGGAGATAACAATTTCATGACAGCCATAACTGTAATGTAGCATTGAGCACTGGGTGCCATATTTGAGGAAGAGCCCAGAAGCCATGTTATATGAAAGACCTGAGAATGTTTAGGTTAGAGAGGAGAAGAACTGTCTTCACATGTGTTAACAAGGCTCTAGATTTACTTAACTCCTATGGAAAGAACTGAGATCAACAGATGGCATTAGAGGGGGCCACATTTCAGTTTAGCACAAGGAAGAACTTTTAAAATAATCAAATCCATTCAGGGTTACCTGGGTGGCTCAGTTGGTTGAGCTCTGGCTTTTGACTTCGGCTCAGGTCATGATCTCATGGTTCCTGGGATCGAGCCCCAAGTCAGGCTCTGCGTTGTTAGTGCAGAACCTGCTTTGGATTCTCTCCCTCCTCTCTCTCTGCTCCTCCTCCACTCATGCTGTCTCTCTCTCTCTCTCTCTCTCTCTCTCTGTCTCAAGATAAACATTTTTTAAAAATTGAATCCATTCAAAGATGAAATGGGCTGCCCAAATGGGAGTGAGCTCTCCATACCTGTGGACATTCAAGTAGAAATATGAGAACTCCCGACAGGAAAGATGCATGAAGTAGGAGAATGTATGTGACATGACTCTTCCATTTGAAAGAGTCTATGGCTGAGGACAGACTGGAGTTACATACGGGAATAAACCAGGTGACCCTCTGTTCTAGCGTCTGTGATTTAATGCCACAATGGCAGGATGGATGATATGTCACCCATTGCTCCAAACCCACCCATAGCTGAAGGTTCAGAGTCTTCCCCAATTTTTCACTGTCATTCTTTCTTCCACTCAGGCATTGCTGTTGCTGAAACTTTCCGCCACATCCAGAGCATCTACAATGCCAGCCTCAAGAAATATTTTCTCATTACCTTCTTCCTGCTCAGCTTTGCCATTGGATTTTACCTGCTGCTAAAGGGGTTGGGTGTAGACCTCCTGTGGACACTAGAAAAAGCCAGGAGATGGTGTGAGCGGCCAGAATGGGTCCACATTGACACCACGCCCTTTGCCAGCCTCCTCAAGAATGTGGGCACCCTCTTCGGCTTGGGGCTGGCTCTCAACTCCAGCATGTATCGGGAGAGCTGCAAGGGCACACTTAGCAAGTGGTTCCCATTCCGCCTCAGCTGTATTGTGGTCTCTCTCATCCTCCTGCACCTCTTTGACTCTTTGAAACCCCCATCCCAAATTGAGCTGATCTTCTACATCCTGTCCTTCTGCAAGAGTGCAGCGGTGCCCCTGGCATCTGTCAGCCTCATACCCTACTGTCTTGCCCGGGTCCTGGGCCAGCCAGACAAGAAGTCTTTATAAAGGATGTGGAGTCTTCAGTATTCAAAGTCAAATGACTGTGCCAACGATTGAGGATGGCTAGGATCTTCTGCCAGCCTGTTTTGGGCCAGAGGTGCTAGAGTCAGCTGAGAAAGCCTTGTCTGTTAAAAGTTCGGTCATTCTGGATTTTTCCCTGAAGACTTGCTTGTTCTTTTAGACATACAAAAGCAAGACTTCCAGGAAGGGTCAGTTCATCATCCCAGGTGGGAGATCCCCACTGAAAATTTTCTACCTGTCCCCATCCTTACCCAGACAAGGGAAAGGAGCAGTGAATTTGATAGGGAAAGCAGGACCATTAAGGAAGACTTTTTAGGATCTTGTGTATCATGCAATTTATGTTAAACAATACCTAAATGGCTTTGTTCATATTTGAATCTTTAGGTAAGGGACTCTCAATAGTGGGGGACCAACTTAAAGTCTAATTATAAGTAGTTAGTGGGGTAATTCTGCTTCTTGTATTTTTCTATTATATATCTATGGTCATTGTATTTACGAGGCTTTCTGAATGGCCACAGAGACCTAGATTTGTACTAGGTCGGAGCATTCAGGTATAGTCAGCTTCTCTTCTATCACACTAGATCTTCCTCCTTGTTAGCTCAGCTCTGCTTTCCCTAGAATTTTCCACTAGCCCCACATCCTGTCGGATGCTCAGATGCCCAAAGGCAACTCTGGGTAGTGCTTTGTATGGTCTAGTTAAGTTCTGAAATCTTGGGCAAAAAGGCGAGGAGAGGGCAGGGAGAGACAAGGATTCCTCTCTCCAAAAGGTCACTCCAATGTTACTTTTGATTCCTAGAGGGTAAATATGACTCCTTTCTCTATCCCAAGCCAACCAAGAGCACATTCTTGGAGGAAAAGTCAGCTCTTCCTTGTCTGTTCTTCAGTCTCAGTTGATTTGTAGAATATGCCTTAAAAAAATGTTAAAGTCTATTTATTTGAGAGTCCTTGTTTTTGCTACTAATTATACAGTTCGCCATGTATTACCATTCACACCAATCATCCTGGTCATGACATCTTTGAAAAGAAAACTATATATGTGCAGTATTTTATTAAAACAACATTTTATTTAAGAATGAAGTCTTACTGATTACTATATTTTAGATGCCATGTGATCTGAAGGTTCTAATTCTGGCTCAGCTAAATTTCTAGCTCTTTCTCTATTTCCCTAAACAAATAATTTAGTTTCTGTGTACCTATGTTTTCCCTTTGGAGAAAGAAAATCTTGGGCTGGCCAGGAGTCCCAGTAGAGCTGGGGGACATACAAGGTGTCCACGGGGGCACAGATAGGGTTGAGTATATCAACATAGGCACAATATCATAGGCCAAGATTGAGCATTAGTTGCCAGACCACAGGTCAGCATGAGCTGCTCTAAGGGATCAAATTGCAACTTAAAGGCAAACAGACAGGATCATTACCAAGCGAAGCAATCAGGGAATGTAAGTCATAGCAACAGAAAAAGACTAGGTAGACTCTGGAATCCAGTAACCCAGCATCAGCAAGCAGCAAGGTTGGGGGTTATAGTTAAAGAAAGTCTAAACAGAGCAAGTCAAAGCAGCAGAGAATGCTCACGGGAGCTACTTCAGTTTCCCCTCCTATTCCCTACGATCCCCTATGATCAATTTCATCCTAGGTACAGGGTGCCTCTTCCAAAGGCCTGGACTCATCAGCATAACCCTGGATCTACTGAGGATGAAATGCTCACTCACTTCGGAACTTTGGAATGTGTATGTTTAGGAAAGTTTAGTCTTCCTACTGGATTTGGTTTCTTCAAGGGCACGAGGCCCCTCAGAGACTCTGTCTTACCAAGGGAGACTCTGTCTTACCAAATGGTCTTGTTCTCTCTAAATTGAACCCCAGTGCTCAAGCATGACCCCGATCCTTGATGATTTACTCATTCCCAGGGACCAAGTCCAGATCCCTTGCAATAGGATTCTGGCAGAGAGTAAATAATGTCCCTGCCCCTGGAGGTTGGTGAGGTTGATAAGGACACATAACAGGTAAAATTTATTTTATCTGTTTACTTACTATTTGCCAGGCTCTGTTCTATGCATTTTATTTATTTCTACAATTAATTCACTTAATTCTCCCAACATCTCTGTGAGGTGGGTGCTATAATTTACCCCCACATTACGTGTGAATAGCGCAGAGATAGTAGGTATCTTGCCCAGAATAAGGAAGCAAACCAAGTCGTCTCAGGACACCTGGGTGGTTCAGTTGGTTAAGCATCTGACTTCGGCTCAGGTCATGATCTTGTGGTTCACAAGTTTGAGCCCTGCATTGAGCTCTGTGCTGACAACTCAGAGCCTGGAGCCTGCTTCGGATTCTGTGTCTCCCTCTCTCTCTCTCTCTGCCCCTTCCCCACTTGCACCCTGTCTCTCTCTTTCAAAAATAAACAACAAAAACATTAAAAGAAAAAAGACCTTGGACCAAGGACCAAGCCGTCTCACTACAGAGTCCACGCTCCATCCTGTAGCCCCCTCACACTCGTGGATGCCAGTAAGCCTGGCAGCTGTTTCAAGCCATCCTTCGGATGCCAGGTACAACTTTTAATTCAGACCAAGGAGTATTTGTTTTCTTATGGTCAAAGGAATTCTAAAACTTAGAGTGATCCTCCCAGTGAGTTAGAATTAGTTTTCAAGTATGCAGATACCAATGTCAAAGGCAACTTCATAAAATAACTATTGAAATAGGCATAACCATATTAGTTTAACTAGCTCTTTCTTTCAAAAAAAAAAAGACTTGGGGCGCCTGGTGGCTCAGTCGGTTAAGCGGCCGACTTCGGCTCAGGTCATGTTCTCGGAGTTTGTGGACTTAAGCCCCACATCGGGCTCTGTGCTGACAACTCAGAGCCTGGAACCTGCTTCGGATTCTGTGTCTCTCCCTCTCTCTCTGCCCCTCCCCCACTCCTGCTCTGACTCTCTCTTTCAAAAGTAAAACATTTTTAAAAATAACAATAATAAAAGAGTTTAAAAGTCACGCTCAGACTATCTGGGTCAGACAGTAAGTGACTTACTATTTCTACAACTGAGATAGAACAAGAAGACAATTACCACAAAGAACTTTCGGTATAGAGCCCTGTACAAGGGTAGAAAACAAAGAGATGTTGTGAGGACCATTTAGGTCAGAGAATCCCCAGATATGTGATTGCTACCTTTCTTTGGGATGGGCAAAGTCTGAATTTGTGATGGGTGAGCAGAAAGATTGTCCATGATCAATTCATAACAGCCAATAGCCAATGTGTTAGCACATTCTGATCACGGACCGCCTGCCCAAGTTACAGAGGTATGTTTGCTTTAGAAATGACTTTGTGAAGGGATGCCTGGGTGGCTCAGTTAAGCGTCCGACTTCAGCTCAGATCACGATCTCATGGTTCATGAGTTCAAGACCCGCATCGGGCTCTGTGCTGACAGCTCAGAGCCTGGAGCCTGCTTCAGCTTCTGTGTCTCCCTCTTTCTCTGCCCTTCTCCCACTCCCACTCTGTCTCTCTCTCAAAAAATAAACATTAAAAAAATAAGAAAGAAAGAAATGACTTGTGAGTCCTCAGGATGGAAGTCAATGTAAGTGATCAATGACAGATTTGAACCAAGATCTATGTCATGTTATAGCATAATTTGATAGATTGTTCTAGCAGTCTATCAGTTTTGAAGAGGTACATTTAAGGATCACACACACACACACACACACACACACACACAGAGACTATACGATTGTATTATTGGCCTAGGAAAATAGACCCATTAAGAAAGTGCAGCTTCTGCTGCTGTGGTCAGTGCTGCTGCACCACAGAGAGATTACAGGCTGAGGGCTTTGGTTTTTAATAAAATTTATTAAAATAGTAGTTTTTTAAAAATTTATAACATCTTTATTGAGATATAATTCACATATCATACAATCCCTCCCCTTTTTTTAGAGACAGTGCCTGAGAGAGCAAGGGAGGGGCAGAGAGAGAGGGAGAGAAAGAATCCCAAACAATCTTCATGCTGTTATCGCAGAGCTCGATGTGGGGCCCCATCCCATGAACTGTGAGATCATAACCTAAGCTGAAGTCAAGAGTCAGACCCCACCACCCAGCCCCCCTAATTCACCCATTTGAAGCATACAATTCAATGGGTTTTAGCATCTTCAGAGAATCGTACAACCCTCACCACAAATCAATTTTAGAACATTCTTGGTCACTCTGTAGAGAAACCTCGTACCCATTAGGAGTCACTTCCATTTACCCCCACTCAGCCAGCCCTACGCTACCACTGATCCACTTCCTGTTTCACAGATTTGCCTGTTGCAGACGTTCGATATCAAAGGAATCATACAATATGTGACCTTTGTGTCTGACTTCTTCCACTGAACATGATGTTTTCAGGCTTCATCGGTGTTATAACACGTATTAGTACTACATTGTACAGATATACTAAATTTTGTTGGTATGTTCATTACTTGATGATATTTGGGTGGCTTCCACTTTGAGGCTATTACGAATGATACTGCTGTGAGCATTTGGGCACAAATTTCTGTGTGGATGCATGATTTCTTTTCTCTTGGGTACATACCCAGGCGTGGAATTGCTGGACCATACGGTAACTCTGTTTAACCTTTCAAGGAACTGCCAGACTGTTTTCTCAAAAGGCTTAGCAAAGGAAAGTTTTACAGTGTTTTTGTTTCTGCCATCTCTTTGGATTTATGACTCTGAGAAGCATACCTTGTATGATAGCTTTGTCTAATTCTTTGCTCTAGAAGAGTTTCACAGAAGGATTGATGAGGGGCTCAGATTTTACATGATGAAATGTCCGTGGGCTCTTGCTGTTTTTGTTGGCAATGCCTTTATTGTGCCAGCGTGCATTCCAGGATCATTTCATTCGAAGGCATGTCTGGATATTTGAAGTTCCAATCGATTGGTTGGTTGGTTGCAACTGGTTGTTTGTCAAAGTTTGCCGACTTGTTTCCTGAACACCGTGACTTTAGCTGCTGAATTATTAATATCTATTGATTGCATTCTATAGTAATCACTGAACTAGGACAGATGACTTTAAGGCCTCTATGTAAATAAAACAGGACAACATCATGTGTAACCAAGGGTTTTTCAAGAGCCTCTTGAGAATGGAAAGCACTCTGGCCAAATAGCCTTCAGATAATGTTGTTAAGGAAAGAATTGACTAGAAATGGTAAGAAGGAGCAGCCGACAGAAGTCACTTCCATTAGCGAACCAAGAACCTAATTAATCTGGAAGAGAAACTAGCAATTGCCTAGTCTGGTGACGGGCAGCCCAAAACCCAAAATCTAACTTCAGAGTGAAAGATTAAAAAGCTGCCCCTGGAGCAAACAGAAAAAGCAGAAACCCATAAATACAGAGAACAAGCTGGTGGTTGGCAGAGGGGAGGCCGTGGAGGGGTGAGTAAATGGGTGAAGGGGAGGTGGGAGGTACACTCTTCCAGTTATAGACCGAATAAGTCAGGGGATGAAAGGTATAGCATAAGAAATATCGTCAGTGTTATTATAATAGTGTTCCATGGTGGGGCGCCTGGGTGGCTCAGTCAGTTAAGCAGCCGACTGTTGATTTCAGCTCAGGTCATGACCTCACAGTCATGGGATCGAGCCCAGGGTGGGGCTGGGCTCTGTGCTGACAGTGCAGAGCCTGTTTGAGATTCTCCCTCTCCCTCTGCCCTTCTGCCCCCTCAAAATAAATAAATAAACTTAAAAAAAATAGTGTTATATGTTGACAGATGGCAGCTACACTTGTGGTGAGCATAGCATAACATAGAGACTTGTGGACTCACTCTGCTGTGTCAACTATACCTCAATAAAAAATTGAGGTGCCTGAGTGGCTCAGTGGGTTAAACATCCAACTTCCGTTCAGATCATGATCTCGTGGTTGGTGAGTCTGAGCCCCGTGTCAGGCTCTGTGCTGACAGCTCAGAGCCTGGAGCCTGCTTCAGATTCTGTCTCTCTCTCGCTCACTCTCTCTCTCTCTCTCTCTCTCTCTGCCCCTCCCCCAAACTGTCTCTCTCTCTCTAAAAAACATAAATATTAAAATAATAATAATATAGATTAAAAAAATAAAAGAAAGAAAGAAAAAGAAAAGAAAAAGCTGCCTCTGGGCTGCTGCTTCTTCATAAAAAAGAAAAATGTCTAGGGGCACCTGGGTGGCTCAGTCAGTTAAGTGTCCGACTTCAGTTCAGGTCACGATCTCACTGTTCGTAAGTTCAAGTCCCACATCTGGCTGCCCTACTGTCAGCCCAGAGCCTGCTCTGGATCCTCTGTCCCCCCCTCTCTCTGCCCCATCCCCATTCTTTCTTTTTACCTCTCTCTCTCTCTCTCAAAAATAAACATTAAAAATTAAAAACAAAAAAAAAGAAAATAGTCTATAAATATTTTTATTTTTCCTGAATGGGGCCTTTTTTTTTAATTGCTCACTATTAATCCTTTTCAAAATTTTTTTTCATTTCCTAGATCCAGAAATGAAGGCCTAGAGAGGTAAAATAGCTCCTCTAAGTTATATAAGTAACCTGTCCTCAGGTCTCCTGATTCCTAGCAGACAGCAGTCTCCCCTTCGCCTGCCTCCTGCCTTTCCTTGGGCTGCTGTGTCAAATGCAGCTGTTGAAACAGAAGTGAACAGCATAAATAAACAGCAGAGCCAGCTCACTGGAACCTGAACCAGGGTTGTCAAGCAAATGAAAGCCACAGCTACAATAACTGTGCTCAACGTGGCCTGTTCTTAATTACGTTATGCACGCCTCTCTGCCTTTGCTCTCAAACATCTTTCCAGGGCAGAAGTGTAACTATGGCAAGAACTATGAAGATTTACGTTTTTGTTTTGTTTTGTCTCATCTTGTTTTGTTTTGTTTTTTGTAGCAGGAGGGTGGTTTTCCAGCCAGCACATTTTTGATATTTTTCTTTCTTCTCGCCTCCATCTTTTGCTTTCCACATCGCACGGTCATTGCCTTCAGACCAGCTGGTAGGACTCCTCTGGTTTCGGCTCCAACACAGGACTGGGAATTCAAATCCTTTGTTAGCTGCGTTACTTTCTACCCAGAAGCAAAAAGAAGAAAATCTAACTCCTTCCCCTCCATGCTGCACTGCTTGGACTCCTTGACTGGGGCATGCTGTCAGAATTCCATCTTCCCCACTAACCTCCTCCTTAACCTCAGCCTATTGGCAATGCTGTCACTGACCCCTGCCTGATTCCTCTTGTGACAAACGCAAATGAGCCTTTTGAGAGAGGTAATTTGGCCTGATTGATTTACTAGCCCAAGTAGCATAAATCAATTTTCTTTATTTTGGTTATGTCTTTAGATTGCCAGGGCTCCCCTTACCCATCCATATCCCCCTCTCCCCCAATACAATGACTGCAAGGGAACGACAATGGCATCATCACTCCCTAAAAACTGCAGCGAAACCACCATGGACACCAAACCTCCAAAGGGTTTCCTCGTCTTGGGAGCTTTGGGTGAGGCTCCCTCTCTCCTGACAGGTATCAGCGTTGATTCAGAAAAAGCTGACGCGAGCGGCCCATCTTTGATCTCGGTCTCCAAGCTTTGCCAACGGACCCACTCTGTACAGTGGCCGCCAGACTATTATCTCCAGAACTATGCTCTCTCTCCTTTTCTACCTACAGTGCCCTGCACAGGCACAAAATATGCTTCCAAGAACTTCCAAAGGGTAAATGACCCCAAACATTATGATTGTCAGACTGGTGAGTTAATTCCTCAAGTTGGGGGATGGCTGAACTTAACCCATTTTAAGAAAAATGAAAGACCTTGGGGCACCTGGGTGGCTCAGTTGGTTGAGCATCCAACTTCAGCTCAGGGTATGATCTCACAGTTTGTGGGTTCGAGCCCCGCATGGGCTCTGTGCTGACAGCTCGGAGCCTGGAGCCTGCCTTGGATTCTGTGTCTCCTCTCTCTCTGCCCCATCCCCACTCATGCTCTGTCTCTCTCTGTCTTAGAAATAAATAAAACATGTAAAAATTCTTTTAAAAAAAGAAAGAAGGTGCTGGAGAAGAGTTCAACGAGGGGAAGAGCCTCCCTCAAATTTTACTTGGAGCTAAGCCTCCTGGGAAATGACGGGCAGAGAACATGAAGCTGGAATATTCTATTGCTTCACAAATAGTTGATAATCCTGTGCTATTGCCCCAATACCATTATTTCCACACAAAATATCTCATAAACCAAAACCGATGGTTCTCAGCTAGGAGTGATTTTGCCTCCCAGATGATATTTGGCCATATCTGGAGACATTTTTTGGTCGTCATAATTGGAAGAATTGCTAGTGATGTCTAGCAGGCAGAGCCCAGGCAGGATGCTAATCATCCTACAAGACACAGCCCCCCACAACAAAGAATTATTCTCCCCCAAATGTTCACAGTGCCAGCACTGAGAATCCCTATAACAGACCAAAGAGAGGAGGAGAATCAATCACGGTTTACTTGAAAGAATTTTCTCCAGCGAATGGTTTTCAACTCAGCACCAGAGTACTGCTTTGCAAAGGGGCTGTTGTGCCAAGCAGCCCCTCCTCCAGTCCTGTCTCAAGTGGGAGATTTCTCGTGCTCAATTCTTTTTTTTTTTTTAACATTTATTTATTTTTGAAAGAGGGAGAGAGAGAAGACAGAGTGCAAGCAGGGGAGGGTCAGACAGAGAGGGAGAGACAGAATCCGAAGCAGGCTCCAGGCTCGGAGCTGTCAGCACAGAGCCGGATGTGGGGGCCGACGTGGGGCCGATGTGAGTTTACTCACATGACATGAGACCGTGACCTGAGCTGAAGTCGGATGCTTAACCCAGTGAGCCACCCAGGCGCCCCTATCGTACTCAATTCTAACATCTTTTCCTCCAACAAGGTCAACTTGTTAAAGATAAACTGGAGTCGTTGTATCTGGGTGCCTGGAAGTAAAACCATTCTTGACTCCAGGCTTTTTGCAGAGACCCTGAAGCTGAACGTGTTCTATGTATCCACAAATGTGGCCATCATTAAATACAGGATAAAGGTATAGATGGATTGGGAGTTTTAGCCAAAGAGGGTGAGATGAGTGAGGTCTGACAGGGAGCCACCTAATATAAGACTTTAGTAGACAAACCGCACTCACCCAAAAAGGCTCTGGATGTATTTAACATTGTTGTCAAATCACCAGGGAGAGGAGTGAGTAAAACAAAACACATTCTTAGATGGGCAAAGAACGTAGTTAAGACAAACTGCATAACTCTGGTGCTTAATTCCTCAGAGTTTGGGCTTGATTTATTTAAAGAAGGCAGAAGAGATGCTTCTTTGATGTCTCATTGCTACAACACTCAGTGTCTGTTACTATTGCTACAACCTCCTGTTGTGTTTTTTTTTTTAATTTAAAAAAATTGTTTAATGTTTGTTTAGTTTTGAGAGAGAGAGAGAGAGACAGAGCACAAGCAGCGGAGGGGCAGAGAGAGAGGGAGACGCAGAATCCGAAGCAGGCTCCAGGCTCTGAGCTGTCAGCACAGAGCCCGATGCAGGGCTTGAACTCACAAGCTGTGAGATCATGACCTGAGCCGAAGTCGGATGCTTCACCCAGGCTCCCCTTAAGTTTTGTTAATTGCTAATGAAAGCAATCCTAATTGGATTGTGTCTCGCTGCACAAATTCAGACTGAGAAAGGAAAAAATTCAATCCCAGGCCAAATAGCCTTCTGAGGATGATGTTAAGAATCCACTAGAAAAACTGATTTTAAATGATATGTAAACTTTAAGAATAGTCCATTCCAGTGAATATGCTTCCTTGCTTTCTAGTGGTTAAATATTAACTCATACTCAAGATAAATTATTTGAAAAAAAAAAATACACTGAACTTGCCACAAATACTTATTCATCTCCTTCCTGTTTTGTACAGATCCTTGATTTCATGTCCTCTTAGCTTCTTGATGTGATTGTCCAGTTTCCTACTCTGAATTCTCTGCATTCCCAGGTTTTTTTAAAAAGAAGTGTCAGAGACACCAGGTGGCTCAGTCGGTTAAGCGTCTGACTTCAGCTCAGGTCACATGACCTCACTGTTCGCGAGTTTGAACCCCCCATGTGGGCTCTCTGCTGTGTGCGCACAGCCTGCTTCAGATCCTCTGTCTCCCTCTCTCTCCGCCCCTCCCCCTCACACTCTCTCTCTCAAAATGAATAAACATTTAAAAAAAAAAAAAGCGCTAGTCTGCTGTAGACCTGACACTGTAATAGGAACTAAAGAATCGGTGTTATTTTTTTGTAAATGTTCCTTTGGCCTCTCTGATTTATTCTGGCTTCTGAAATCGAATTTCTTCCCCTCTCCCCACGAAAAAATCGGTCCTTGCCACTGGCTGCTTGCTGGTGAGCCCTCGGCATGATCTGAGGACTGATCTACCAGGGGAGAGTGGACAGATTCCAAACAGGTTTTTATACCCAGCATGTCTTTTTCATACGCACAGCTCTCCAGGCCTTCTTAGGTGTCTCTAGATTGTAGAGCAAAGAGCTGTGATGCCAGAGCGTGGCATGCCTTTGCCCATAACGATGCAGACTTTTTGCTACCAGACAAAACCTATTGCCTGATTTATATTATAACCGTCTACTCCACATGCTCACATAACTGTTGTAGGCTCAAAACGGTCAGCCCCCAGCATGTCCCGCAATAGATATTGTGATTCACACGCAACTTTACAGAAGAGGTATCCAACTCACCTCCAAACTACATTCTTCCTTCCTCAAAACTCACGTCCGGATTTTTTTGGCACAACACTCATTTTACACAGTTATAAACTTTCCATTTGGTGTTCTTTGTCACTGAAAATAATTAAATCTACACATTCCCTAGAGCCAGCAGAGACCGCATTCCTGTCATTTAAAATCATTCACTGGCGTCCCCTTATGTCACTATACCATACTTTGCTCAGCCATTTCCTTATTTGGCATTTGGGTTATTTGGATTATAAATAGCAGCACAGGAACATCTTTGCACAAATTGCATTTTTTCCCTTTTGGGTTATTTCCTTGGGGTATATTCCCAAAACTGGTATTACTGGGTCAAAGGTTTGAAAAGTTTCGTAGCTCTTGTTACCCACTGCCAGAATATTCTCTAGACAGACTGTGGTATATTGGAGCACCTCAACTGTTTCACCGGGTTTCCCACGATATACGATAAGAGTAACTCGCATTGAACTTCTCATAATCTTCAGTGAAGGAGGGAGTTCTAAATTCCAAAACTAAACAGCCAAGACAGCAGCACTCTTTCTGTAGCCAGACATGAGCTCTTTTAGGCTAACTTGGTAAAATGCACGCCACGAGGGCTGGGCGACATATCTGTATTCCAGGCAGAATAGAAAAGGAGCCCCAGGTTCTTCTGTGAAGTCCCGTCAGCTCCTATCTGAAACTGAGTAGTTTTCCGGAGAATTTAAAGCCGGCATATGACAGGTGATGAAGAAGATTTGGTGAGGAGGGTGGGGAGAGAGGTAGAAAATAAAAAGAAGGGACGTGCTCTCCTGTCATCATTGCCTTTGTGGTGATGGCACCAGCACTGAGAGAAATAAGCTGGTTCTGAGCCTTGGAAACTCAGATTATTTACCCACTGAAAGTGACTTCTAAGAATTGTGATGCTTTGGGACCGTGGTAGCCTCCGTTTTAGAATCAAAACCAAACAAACAAAAAATAACCCACTGAGTCATTCTTGCCATCTGGTTCCTTGAGCTAATAATAGCGACGATAATGATGGTGACCATGCACCAAGTACTTACTACGTGCCTATCACTTTTCTAAAGGCTTTGCATATATCACCCATTTCATCCCAACTGCCACTACTATTCCCCCTTTACAGATGAGAAAACGGAATCAGAAAGCTAAGAAACTTCCCCGAAGTCACAGAGCTAGTGAATGTCTGAGCCAGACTCAAACCCCGACAATTGACCACCATACCTTGTGCTCTGACCACTGCACCGCACTGCCTCCGGTGTGGCAATAGAAAGATCGCTCAGAGATGATTAAATGATGCACTAGGAGGGGCGCCTGGGTGGCTCAGTCAGTTGGGCATCCAACTCTAGGTTTCGGCTCAGGTCATGATCTGGCGGGTTTGTGAGTTCGAGCCCCGCATCAGGCTCATGCTGGCAGTGCAGCATCTGCTTGGGATTCTCTCTCTCTCCCTCCCCTTCAAAATAAATAAATAAACTTAAAAAAATTTTTAGGGGAGCCTGAGTGGCTCAGTCGATTAAGCATCCGACTTTGGCTCAGGTCATGATCTCTTGGTTTGTGGGTTTGAGCCTCGTGTCAGGCCCCATGCTGAGAGCTCAGAACCTGGAGCCTGCTCCAGATTCTGTCTCTCTCTCTCTCTCTCTCTCTCTTTCTCTCTCTCTCTCAACTCCTCCCCAGCTCATGCTGTCTCTCTCTCAAAAATAAGAAAACATTAATAAAAAAAAATTTTTTTTAATTTAATGATGAACTAGGATATTCAATTTTATGTTCTTTTGAAAACCTCTGAATACGTAGGGGCACCTGGCTAGCTCAGTCAGTAGAACATGTGACTCTTAATTTCAGGGTTGTGAGTTCAAGCCCCACGTTGGGCTTAGAGTCTGCTTTAAAAAAATAAAGTAATAATTAAAAAACTCTTCTGAATATTTAAAATTATTTCTGCTTCCTGTCTACTCATCTAAATTGAAACAATTCAAACATGTCTTCTTTCAATTTAAACTATTTGTGTCTATACTGATCAAATATGATTTTTAAATGCCTAAGAAAGACTGAATGGAAATGTTCCCAAATGTCTACAGTGACTATCTTTAGGTGGTGGAATCCTGGGTATTTTTTTCTTCCTTCCACATTTCTATTTTTTCTTAATTTTTCTATAATAAGCATGTGGTATCTTTTTTCTTATTCTGTATTTTTTTAAAAATTCAAATCAAAATGAAGTGCAATGAACCTCTATATACTTCATCTGAATCATCAACTATTCACATTTTGCCATATTTGCCTTATCACTCTTTCTCACTGCATATATGTACATATTCTTATTTTTTGATCAGTCATTTAAAGATAATTTGCAAACATTGTGACTCCTTTACTGCTACGTGCTTCATGTATATCCCAAGAACAAGGCCATTCTCTTACATAACAGAACACGTGTTGTTTTTTTATTTTTTATTTATTTATTTATTTTTTTTAACGTTTATTTATTTTTGGGACAGAGAGAGACAGAGCATGAACAGGGGAGGGGCAGAGAGAGAGGGAGACACAGAATCGGAAGCAGGCTCCAGGCTCCGAGCCGTCAGCCCAGAGCCCGACGCGGGGCTCGAACTCACGAACCGCGAGATCGTGACCTGAGCTGAAGTCAGACGCTTAACCGACTGAGCCACCCAGGCGCCCCTATTTATTTTTTTTTAAAAGGAAACTCTCTTGGGATGCCTGGGTGGCTCAGCAAAGCCTCGCTACTTTATTTATTTTTAATTTTTTTTTTTTAACACTTATTTATTTTTGAGACAGACAGAGACAGAGCATGAACAGGGGAGGGCCAGAGAGGGAGGGAGACACAGAATCCGAAACAGGCTCCAGGCTCTGAGCTGTCAGCACAGAGCCCGATGCGGGGCTTGAACTCACGGACCGAGAGATCATGACCTGAGCTGAAGTCGGACGCTTAACCGACTGAGCCACCCAGGCGCCCCTACGTGTTGTTTTTTTTAATCAAAAAAAACCCTCAGTTTAAGAAAAACAAATAATTAACAGTAAATTAAGGCAAACTAAATATTTTCTGTTTCATTACCATGCACTGCAGATTAAATGGCCTTTACTTGCTCACTGAAGCTCCCTTGCCCTGTCTAATCCTTGTCCACATGCCCAGCTATACCCAATCTCTGCTAGGGAACTTTCCAGAACACTCTTGACTCCTTGACATTGTTGAGCCTCAGTTTCCTGTCACTGTTATGAGTGTCTTACTATCAATGGATGTACTTCCTTCCTTCTCTGAAAGCCTACAAGTTGTTTATTTATCATAACACTTAGATTAGTTTCAAGTTAATACATTTATTACTATAATGGAAATTTTTTTAAGTTTATTTATTTTGAGATGATGAGGGACAGAGGGAGAGAGAGAGAAAGTCCCAAGCAGTCTCTCTTCTGTCTGCACAGAGCCCGACACAGAGCGCATCCCATGACCATAAGATTATGACCTGAGCCGAAATCAAGAGCCAGGTACTCAACTGACCGAGCCACTCGGACACCCCACTGTAATGGAAATTTTAGAACCCTAAAGGTTTTTAATTATTTTTTTTTTATAAAATCTCTTATAATTACCAGTTAGGTAAGGAGGGTCCCTCTTTCAATTTAATAATTTCTCAACTAAAATAATGTATTCATTTAACTAGTATTTATTGAGGATCTACTATATCCTAGGCATTGATGGAATTAAAGTAGCTAGCACTTTTGAGCAATTAATATGTCCCAAGGACTTCACCTGGATACCTGAGTTAATCCTCACCACTAACTCCATTCCCATTTTCCAGATGGGCAAACTGAGAAGTTAAGTAATTTGCCCAAGGTTGCGCAGCTAGCCAGAATTCCGACCCAAGCAATCTGCCTCTGTCCAGAACCCATGCTCACAGGCGCCAGGTAATACTGTTGGGGGTGTCTTAGGGGAGGCTCATTTGTGGGGTCAGCAAGAACACCGGCACTTGTAAGATAGCAGGGATGCCTTAGATGGGATTGGTTGCATTCGAGGGAGAAACCCAAAAGGCAGTTCCATTTTCCCTGCTTCTGGTCTCGAGCAGTCAAAATAGAGAACAGCAAGGAAAGTATGCCTCTGTGTGGGTTGTTATTTCCATAAAAACTGACAATGGAGACTTGGCCTCTTTTAACTTGGCTTCCAGGATATTCTTGGTGTTTCTACTCCTTCTAGCCACTCCTCCCGTCTCCTTTGCCGGCTTGTTCATCCTCCTTCACCTTGGCTTTCAACAACGTCTCAAGGACTCAGGCTCTGTGTCAAGTCTCTTTTCCCTCACATCCTATCCAAGCTTTAAACTACTGTCTGCTCTGTGTATTTCTGTTTGCCCTTTTGCCTCCTGCTCTGGGCTCTGAAGGCAGCCCTGGATGGACTGCATCAGGCTCCCCTTCCCTAGGCTTCCGTTTGGGTTTCGTATGAGAGATACAAACAAGGGACCAGATGGAGAGTGAGGCCAGGGTGTTGATTCCTGAGGGGTCACTGAGCTATGACGGCGTCCCTTATGGAAGTCCACAGCTACTGTCAGGGCACCATGTAGCTCTCATTCTGGTTTCCAGTAAAACCTCAGGCCTGGGGAGTAGTGGGAATGCCCCCCCACCCTGTCTGCTGGCCCCAGAATGCTGCACCCTTTTTAATCGATCTCCTTCCACCTTACCCACACTTTTATTAACAACACCCTTCTTACACTCTCCTCAAAGTATCCAGCTAGATGGCCTCTGTTTCCTGCACGGCCCTCTGCCTAACCCCCAGTCACTGCCAAACTAATATCCCCGATCCAGACCAATCTCCACTGTTTTCCAGAGCTGTGGATCCAACTACTCATTCGACCCCTCTACTTGGGTTTCTCACAGGTGCCTCAAACTCAAAACATACAAACCTGGTGTGGCATAATAAGAAATACATATGGTCTTTGTCCCCCATTTGTGGCACCAAGCTCCTAAAACCCTTGGAATTTCTAAGTAATAAGAGTGATAAAGGTGTCTCATTCGTAACAAATCCCTTTGAACCACACCTGAGTTCAGGTTAATGAGGTGACTTTTGGAAAGCACCTAAGGATAGGTTGCCCGGGGAACGAACCACGTGATCAGCGGGTTGGAACCTGCCACTACCCCTGTGACCTCCGGGAAGGGAAGAGGAACTGGAGGTTGAATCACCTGCCAGTGGCCAATGATTTAATAAATCGTGCCCGCGTCATGAATTCTCCATAAAACCTCAAAAGGACGGGGTTTGGGAGCTTCTGGGCTGGTGAACCCGTGGAGATGTGGGGAGATGTGGTCACCCAGAGGAGGCAGGAAGCTCCCCACCCTTCCCCCATACCATGCCCCCTGTGTCTCTTCCATCCGGCTGCTCCTGAATTATATCTTTTTTATAATCAACCAGTAATTTAGTAAGTGAAATATTTCTCTGAGCTCTGTGAGCCGCTCTAGCAGATTAGTCCAACCCAAGGAGGGAGTCGTTGGAACCTCTGACCTATAGAACCATAGCCAGTCTCTCAGAAGCACAAGTGACAAGGACACCTGGGTGGCTTAGTCGGCTGAGCGTCCAGCTCTCCATTTTGGCTCAGGCGGTGATCCCAGGGCCGTGGGATGAACTCCATCACAGAGCCTGCTTGGGATTCTCTCTTTCTCCCTCTGCCCCCTGCTTGCACTCTCTTTCTCACACTCTCTCTCTCCCTCTAAAAATTAAAAAAGAAAAAAAAAGAAAGAGAGAAAGAAAGGAACACAGGTTACAACCTGGGCTTGCAAATGGCATCTGAAGGGATGAGGTGGGGGTGGGTCTTGTATGACTGAACCCTCACTCTGTGGCTCTGACACCACCTCCAGGTAGACAGTGTCAGAATTGAATTGAGTTGTAGGACACCCAGCCTGTGTTAGGGAATTGCTTGTAGGATGTGTGGACCCTCTCTCCACACACTGGAACTATGTCCACAACCCAAATAGCGAGGAGTAGGGACAACTATTAAAGGGTGTGCGAATTCTATGAGGGGGTGCGATAAAAATGTTCTAAAATTGATCATAGTGATTATTCAACTCTGTGGATATACTAAAAAATCAACGAATAGTACCCTTTATTTATTTTTGTAATGTTTATTTCTTTATCTTGTGAGAGAGAGTGAGAGCAGGGGAGGAGCAGAGAGGGAGGGAGAGAGAGAATCCCACAAGCAGGCTCCGGTCAGCACAGAGCCCAACGTCGGGCTCAAATTCACAAACCCTGAGATCCTAACCTGAGCCAAAATCAAGAGTCAGATGCTTAACCGACTGAGCCACCCAGGCACTCCCAAATAGTACACATTTTTTAATATAAGTTTTTATTTATTTATTTTGAGAGAGACAGAGAGAGACTGTGAGCTGGGGAGGGGCAGAGAGAGTGGGAGAGAGGGGATCCCAAGCAGGCTCCATGCTGTCAGTGCAGAACCCAATGCGGGGATCGAACTCACAAACCTTGAGATCACGACCTGAGCTGAAGTCAGATGCCCAACTGACTGAGCCACCCAGTCACCCCCAAATAGTATATTTTAAATGGATGAATTTTGGGGCACCTGGGTGGCTCTGTCAGTTAAACATCCAGCTTCGACTCAGTTCATGATCTCGCGGTTCGTGAGTTCTAGCCCCACGTTGGGCTCTGTGCTGACAGCTCGGAGCCTGGGCCCTGCTTCGGATTCTGTGTCTCCCTCACTCTCTGCTCCTGCCCCACTCACGTGTTGTCTGTCTGTCTGTCTCTCTCTCAAAAAATAAACAAACATTAAAAAAATTTAATGGATGAATTTTATGGCATGTGAATTATATCTCAATAAAGCTCTAACAAAAAAAATAAATAAATAACAAAAATCTTTGTATGACCTCCATGAGTCGGCTTGATCTGCCACCTCACCTGGCTCCTTGTACGACAGCCTAGCTTCTCCATGTGCCACCTTGGCCTCCTCTGGACTTCTGCTCAGACCCCTTCTCAGAACTCTCTCCCCACGTCACTTGGTAGATCCCTCGGCACTCCATATCACTTTCTCGAGGAAGCCTCCTTGCCTGCCCACCCCCGGCCCAGATCGAGAGTCCTTGCTGGGTCCAGTGACAGCTCCCCGTTCACCTTGCTCTCCAGCAAGTGTCAGTGATTATCTGAGCCATGTCTGTCTTCCCCACTAGACTCTAAGCCCCACCAAGGCAGCTCCGCACCTGCTTTGATCACCGCTGTGCGTGACCTTAGGGTCTAAGGCAGAAGGAGACCTCAGTAAGTCTTTGCTGAATAACATTGAAAAATATACAGCTATTTGCTGAAGAGTTGGAAAACCAGCTAACAAATTATAGATGCAAGTAGCTTAGTGTTCCACAAATGACTCAATAAAAAGATTCTTAGGCACTCCCAACGCAAAATTAGAAAGAGGTTGAAAACCCAAAGGACAAGGCAGACTTATGCAGAATAGAAACACTGGCCTCTTCCCAGAAGTTGACTCCCGTAGGCAGGGAATAAGCTCTCTCAGCCACTGATTCTAGGAAGACATGACTAAGACTTGGTTCTGTTTTGCAAGATAGAGACTGACCCTCCAAGGTTCTAGGATAAGAGAGATAGTGGGAACTGAATCTTACTTCAACCCCACGGGCTTTCAACGTAAGATATGTGCTTTTAGTCGGTGGTCACAGACCTCGTGGTGGCTCGACCAGCTATTATCACGTTGCCTCAGCCCCCATGACTCCGGTTCCCTGTCACCTCTACAATGCTCTGGACATCATGAAAGCAGAGAAAACACACACAAAACACCGCAGTGATAACAGAACTCATTATCATACAAGTAAATATTAATACCATGATGTCAACTTTCATATGCACCATCGCTAAATATACTTTTACTTTCCTGAATTCCCTTTCCAGGGTTGTTTGACACTCTCCCAGGTAAGAGCGATTTTTTATTCTTATATCTCTGCAGAGTTACAGTAATCTTCAGAACCAAGAGAAAAAATACTAATGTCTCTGAGAAGCCAAGGTTCAGTTTCTGCATTGTAAACCACTTGATTTTGGACCAGTGTATGGACATAGTCATACTTTCCAAACCGAGCTCCTGTTTTCCATTTAAGATTGACTAGATACATCAATAAGATTTTAAAAATTCATTCCTTGGGGGGGCGCCTGGGTGGCTCAATGGGTTGAGTGTCTGTCTGACTCTTGATTTTGGCTCAGGTCATGATCTCATGGTTTGTGAGTTCTAGCCCTGAGTCAGACTCTGCACTGAGAGCACAGAGCCTGCTTGGGATCCTCTCTCTCCCTCTCTTTTTCTCTCTCTCAAAATAAATAAATAAAGTTAAAAAAAAAATTTTAGGGGCGCCTGGGTGGCTCAGTCGGTTAAGCATCCGACTTTGGCTCAGGTCACGATCTCGCGGTATGTGAGTTCGAGCCCCGCATCAAGCTCTGTGCTGACTGCTCAGAGCCTGGAGCCTGTTTCAGATTCTGTGTCTCCCTCTCTCTCTGACCCTCCCCCGTTCATGCTCTGTCTCTCTCTGTCTCAAAAATAAATAAACGTTAAAAAAAAATTTTTTTTAAATTTTTTTTAACTTAAAAATTCATCCCTTGGAAGTTGGTATCGCTCACCAAAATAGTGCTTTCTACTAATCTTGTTTGCTTAGCCAAATCCCACTGTCTTATCATTCAGATATGTAATATTGACTGGGTCTGCAACAATTATTAAAAATAGACCTTATGAGGGGTGCTTGGGTGGCTCAGTCATTTAAGTGTCGGACTTCAGCTCAGGTCATGATCTCATAGTTCGTGAGCTCGAGCCCCGTGTTGGGCTGTGTGCTGACGGCTCAGAGCCTGGAGCCTACTTCGGATTCCGTGTCTCTCTCTTTCTCTGCTCTTCCCCCACTCGCACTCTGTCACTCTCTCTCTCAAAAATAAATAAACATGAAAAAAAATTGTTAATGGACCTTATCATATATCATTATGATAAACAGTGAGCTCCGGGGATTTTGTCATTTCTCTTTAGAATATTTGGGTAATTCTTCATCTTGGAAAAATTTGGGGTTGATCGGCTGTGAGGTGCCTCCCCACATATTTTCTGTCTGTTTATTGTGTGTGACCACCAGTCTTGATCAATCTTTGCAGTTCTTGTACAATTTCTACCTTTTTCTAGAACTGGTTGTCTCACAATTTGTTTTTTTTTTAATTTTTTTTTAACATTTATTTATTTTTGAGACAGAGAGAGAGCATGAACGGGGGAGGGTCAGAGAGAGGGAGACACAGAATCAGAAACAGGCTCCAGGCTCTGAGCGGTCAGCACAGAGCCCGACGTGGGGCTCGAACTCACGGACCTCGAGATCACGACCTGAGCCGAAGTCGGCCGCTTAACCGACTGAGCCACCCAGGCGCCCCTCACAATAATTTGTTTTACACTTTCCTAATTGCACAGCAAAAAACATATAAACTCCTTATATTTTTTAATCCATATTTATTGAGCCTCCTTTATTGATGAAAATTAACATATCTTGGTATATTTACTCTTTTCATAAATCATATATCAACTTTTTTGCTTTGAGGTCTTTCACACACTTATTTTAGTTAATTTAGTAATTTCATAATTACTTTTCTGGTTTTTTAAGTCTGTTTATCTATTTTGAGAGAAAGAGAGTGTAGGGGAGGGGGGAGAGGGACCAAGAGAGAGGGAGAGAGAGAATCCCAAGCAGGCTCCACACTGTCAGCACAGAGCCCAACTCAGGGCTTGAACTCACGAACAGTGAGATCATCATTACCTGAGTGGAAATCAAGAGTCAGATGCTCAATCGACTGAGCCACCCAGGCACTCCAATTCCTTTTCCCTTTTTAGCGTCAAAATTGTGGCAGTTTGGTCAGTGGCTTCCATACACTTCCACCGTGACTGGTCTGCAATCCTTGTTTCACAGTCCCATTCTCAAGTCTCCTTGCTCCAGGAGCAGAATCATCCTCTGATGAGTCAGTTCCTTGTAGTGAGAGTCAGGAGTTAGCACAAGTGTCGCTGTTGATGGGCTACGGTCAGGGTCAGAACCAGAAAAACAAAAACAAAACGAATAAAACAAACCAACAAAAAGAGCCAGAAAAACACAGTTTTGTTAAAGGTCATGAGGTCACAGTGGTGTCTCCCATCAGGTGTACCTTTTTTCCCCCAATATAAAATCTTAACTTATCGTCGCCACAATACTTCTGCTTCACGTTTTAGTCCTTCACCAATAATGCCATCACATTGCCTTCTCCTGTATTACTCACATGCCCTGCCAGCCGCCATGATCGAGCCGCCTTTGTTGACTCTAATATCTGTTGATTTGGTCTCCTTGTTGCTGTGGACCAACCCGTCCTCGCTCCATAAACATCAGAAAACACAAACTTCCAAGTGTGCACGCACACATGCTGACCAGAGCCAGAATTCCTATGTGTATTGTTCCAGGCAGCCTTCTGACTAGGCACCCTTTAAGACAATGACTCTGGAGTCAAATCATAACTGAGAGAGCTTCAGGGAACGTTCAGTTTTTGTTGTTACGGTTTGGCTAAGCTGTCCCTTGGGAAGCTGGCATTTATTCTCACCAGATATTTCAATTTGATTTTTTAACATTCTTGTTTTTTCTTTTCTTTATTTCTTTTTTGTTTGTTTAATGTTTCTTTCTGAGAGAGACACACAGAGTGTGACTGGGGGAGGGGCCGAGAGAGAGGGAGACACAGAATCCGAAGCAGGCCCCAGGCTCCGAGCTGTCAGCACAGAGCCCGACGTGGGGCTCAAACTCACGTACAGTGAGCTCATGACCTGAGCCAAAGTCAGACGCTTCACCAATGAGCCACCCAGAGGCCCCCCAACTTTCTTGCTTTTTCTGATTTGAAAAGGATCACACAAAGGCATGATAAAGAAGACTGTTTCCTTTCAGAAGTGCTGGGAATCGCTGAAATGTATAAAGATGAAAATGACCATCACTCCAATCACTACCCAGAAATAACTCCTGCTAACATGCTGAAATAGGAAGTGTTGACTGTAAGGAAAGGAACCCACATGTACCGGAAAGAGCTGTAGAACCTCAGGCAAATATTTCATCTGAGATTTCTTACGGTTTCTCTAAAAGGTTCAAAAAAGGGAAGAAATATTAAGAGATATAGTTGGGCCACCCAGCTCTTTTTTTTTATCCCCGACCTTAAGAGTAGTAATGAAAAGTCTTCAATGATGGTATAATTCTGACTTAAAAGTATGCATTTATGGGGCGCCTGTCTGGCTCAGCTGGCATAGCAGGAGACTCTTGATCTCTGGGTTGTCAGTTCCAGCAATATGTTGGGTGCAGAGATTACTTAAAAATAAAATCTTCCGGGTGCCTGGTTGGCTCACTTTGTTAAGGGTCCGACTCTTGGTTTTGGCCCGGGTCACAATCTCATGAGTTGTGGGATAGAGCTCCGCGATGGGCCTCACAATGGTCTCCTCGCCTGACAACTGGGAACTTACTTGGGGTTCTCTCTCTCTCTCTCAAAATAAAGAAATAAACATTTAAAAATAATAAATAGACAGATAGATAGATAAATAAATAAATAAAAGAGTTATAATGAAAAGTCATCAATGATGGTGTAATTCTAAATTTTTTTAATTTTATTTATTTTATTTTTTTTTAATATTTATTTATTTTTGAGACAGAGAGAGACAGAGCATGAACAGGGGAGGGTCAGAGAGAGGGAGACACAGAATCTGAAACAGGCTCCAGGCTCTGAGCTGTCAGCACAGAGCCCGACGCGGGGCTAGAACTCACAGCCCTCACGGACCGTGAGATCATGACCTGAGCTGAAGTCGGCCGCTTAACCGACTGAGCCACCCAGGCGCCCCATTAATTTTATTTTTTTAGTTTACACCCAAATTAGCTAGCATATAGTGCAACAATTCTAAATTTTTTTAATGTTTATTCTAGAGAGAGAGAGAGACAGAGTGTGAGTGGAGGAAAGGCAGACAGAGGGAGACACAGAATCCAAAGCAGGCTCCAGGCTCCAAGCTGTCAGCACAGAGGCCAACGTGGGGCTCGAACCCATGAACTGCGAGATCATGACCTGGGCCGAAGTCAGACGCTTAACCGACTGAACCACCCGGGTGTCCCATAGTTTTACATTAGAATTATACCATCATTGCGGCACCTGGGTGGCTCAGTCAGGTAAGCGTCCGACTTCAGTTCAGGTCATGATCTCTCAGTTCATGGGTTCGAGCCCCACGTCGGACTCTGTGCTGACAGCTCAGAACATGGAGCCCGCTTCGCATTCTGTGTCTCCCTCTCTCTGCCCCTAACCCACTTGCATTCTGTCTCTGTCTCTCTCAAAAATAAATAAACATTTTTTTAAAAAGTATGTGTTTATGAGAAAATGTCATCCTTTACAGTCAAATGGTAGGATAAAAACTGTGGGGTCCAAAGGTCTCAGGCTTTCCCTAATTTTTTTCTCTTTTGTTTACCATACTTTGGGTTTTTATGAACACAATTAACTAATGAGAAACATTTCTTTCAAGGTAAACTTAGTCAACTGTCCCATAAAAATCAGAAGAAAGACTTCTCTGATCTCTAACTGGATAATCAAAACCTATTTTTTAATTAAAAAAAAAAGTTTAAGATCCACACCTACTTTTAGGTTCGTTTGCTGAGAGAAAAGACTAGAGGAATGCAGGGCTGTCAGCAGGTAAATAGACAGGGGGCTGTGCAGAGCTCCCCAGGCACCCACTCAACTACCGTTGCCTCCCCCCGCCACCCCCCCACCCCACCCCCAGACCGCCCCCCAGCAGCACCATAGCTGTAGCCGCCAGTGGGCACCACCCTCCAGCCCTGGTCTCTCTCTCCCTCACCCCCACATCCAGTGGGTCAGGAAATCCCTATGGCTCCACCTTCAAGTTTATCCAGAACCCATTTGTATTCTAGCCTTAGCCTCCTTCCAGACTCCCCTGCTTCCCACCAGGCCTCCTACAGTCTTCTTTCAACACAACAGTCCCAGTGTCCCAGTTTCTTTTAAAAAAGAAAGTCAGACCCCCGCCATTGGGCTTTCAACACTACGGGGGCTGGGGTGTCTCTCAGAGTAGGAGCTGCACTCCTCTCAGGAGACACACAGGCCCTTATCTCTCTGAGCCCCTCTCCTTCCACTCCCGCCCCTCCCCCGGCCATCCCAGCTCCTGCTCCCTGGAGCAGGCCACACATGCAGCAGACTCAGGGCTAGGCACCAGGGGCTCCCCCTGCCCACCCCTCGAGCTAGGCCCTCCAATACCTGCTTACCAGACGCCCTCACCTCTGTCAAGTCTTTGCCTGACTCTCATCTTCTCAACGAGGCCCTCATGACCACCCTATTTAAAACATCCTCTCTCCCTATGACCCTCTGCATTCCCAGTCCTCCTTCTCTCCTACCTTCTCTTTTGCTTTCCCGTGTTGATCAGATTTATGGTTTGTTGTGTGTCTGCATCACTAAAATATAAGCTGTACCAGGGCAGGAATTTTTCCGTTCACTGATGTGTTCCAGGCGCCTAGAATTGTGCCTGGCACATGGTAGGAACTTGGTAAAAAATCATTGAAATTGATCAGTTCTCATGCCATAGCAATGGGTAAATGATTTGAATTCGTCAGCTAAAAATACCCTACAGGGGCGCCTGGGTGGCTCAGTCGGTTGAGCATCTGACTCTCCATTTCGGCTCAGGTCATGACCTCGCGGTTTGGGAGTTCAAGCCCCGCATCCTCTGCACTGACAGTACAGAACCTTCTTGCGATTCTCTCTCTCCCTCTCTCTCTCCCCTCCCCTGCTTGTGCTCTTTCTCTCTCAAAATAAATAAATAAACTTAAAAAAATTGTTTTTTCATGTTTATTTTTGAGAGAGACAGAGCGCAAGCGGGGGAGGGGCAGAGAGAGAGAGGGAGACACAGAATCCAAAACAGGCTCCAGGCTCTAAGCTGTCAGCACAGAGCCTACCGCAGGGCTTGAACCCACAAACCGTGAGATTATGACCTGAGCTAAAGTCGGTGGCTTAACCGACTGAGCCACCCAGGCGCCCCAGAAACTTTAAAAAAAACACCCTATAAAACTATCTTTTACAAGGCAGCCAAAAAAAATAACAAAGCACATCATGGGGAATCGATTATGGCTGGCAACTATTATAAATCCAAAATGACTGTATGCATAATTAGAGTACCGGTCATCCCTCTGCCCTGCCACCCACGCCCTGAATTACCTGACCAAAGGCGGCCTGGCCTTGTCCGCATGGAAAACGCTCCTCCTTCCGCTTTGTCAGGTCTCAAGTTCATTTTAGAGTTAACAGCCTGCTTTATTTCAGATAGTGGCTTTCTTGAACAGTGCGTCTTTTTATTTTTTGCCAGTTTCTAATCAGCTCTTGGAGGATTTCAATGTTCGTTGTCTTGTGACCCAGCTGTTACTCGAAATTTCTGTACCTGAAGCTCTTGGTCAGTTTCAGCTTCTCACACCCTCGGTTTTCCTCTCTCTTGAATTCTTCTGCTTTGCTGGAGTTTCTCCAACATGTCAAAGCAACTCAAATGTTATTTGTTTGTTCCAGAAAGGGAGCACAGGCAGTAACCTTTCTGCGTCCTTCTCTGTCTGCCCGTGTCCCTCTTTGGTTCATGTCTAGAGTGTTGTCAAGTTTACATTCCAGGTGACTGCTGATGCCACAGAGGCCAGTCTTGGCCGCCACAACTTCCTTCATCGCTTGCTCAAGCTCCCTGTGCATCCCCCTCTCCCTGGCCCTCCCAGTGGCTGTGAAACTGGATAGAAACAGCTAAAGCCAGCTTTCTGAGATAGATGTTCTTTATGCTTGGAGGAAGTAGTGAGCAAATTCAGTGTGTGTCCATCCGATTATATTATGAACTCATCGGTATGTCTTGCCATCAAAGCCTACTGTGAAGAATTTTATAAAAACAAATCACCTACTGACTTGTCACTGGAGAACATCTAGGTTCTTATAAAGCAAGTTTGCCTAGAGCAAAAGATAAGTGAAATAGCCAGAAATATGGAGCATTGCTGCTTTCTATCAACGATCCAGAGGTAAAGGGGCTGTAGGAAGTCAAGAAGTGGGAAAAACTGATGCAGAGTTTCAGGAAAAGGGAGAAAAATTGAGAGACAACCTGGAGGTACCATTCAAGCCTCAGCTTAAAAGGAAATGAAAAAAGAGGGGCGCATGGGTGGCTCAGTCTGCTAAGCATCCAACTCTGGATTTCAGCTCAGGTCATGATCTCATGGTTCATGGGTTCAAGCCGCCCCCCCACTGCCCCGTCGAACTCCATGCTGATGGTGTGGAGCCTGCTTGGGATTCTCTCTGTTCCCCCTCCCCCTTTCCCTGCCCCTCCCATGTGCTCACTTGCTCTCTCAGTCTCAAAAATAAAATAATCTTTCATTTAAAAAAATGAAATGAAAAAAGAAAAGAAAAAGTCATCTGTTGTCTTGTAGCCGTTGATAGAATCGATACAAGGAATTCCGTGGGAGTCTTGGAAAATGGAAATAATGAATACCGTTTTCTGAATTAAGTTAGGACTCAGCACTATTCAAAATCTCTGGTCTTGGGGACGTACATGCATAAAATACCAAGCATTTATTTAATCATAGAAGGGTTAAAACTCTCAAAAACACAAACAACAAATCATTTCCGGAAGGTCACACCTCATCTCTTGATTCCTTGTTTGCATTTGGGGAAACGTCCGATAACCCCACATTCCATGGACAAGGTCTTCAGAGCAACAGGGGAACAAGATGATTAGAAACCCTCTTTCAGGGGGCACCTGGGTGACTCAGTTAAGCATCGACTTCGGCTCAGGTCATGATATCACGGTTTGTGGGTTTGAGCCCCGTGTCAGGCTCTGTGCTGACAGCTCAGAGCCTGGACCCTGCTTCGGATTCTGTGTCTCCCTCTCTATCTGCTCCTCCCCCACTCATGCTCTGTCTCTCCCTCTCAAAAATAAATAAACATTTAAAAAATTATTAAAAAAGAAAGAAAGAAAGAAAGAAAGAAAGAAAGAAAGAAAGAAAGAAAGAAACCCTCTTTCAGGCTGGCTGAACAAGGAGGAGTTCTTTAACCCTTTTTTTTTTCTTTCCTGGCAGAGTCCTGGGCAGCCACAGGCCCACAGCACCCTCTGCTGTTGAGTTGCAAAGGACGGTGCCTGGGTGTTAGGATGAAGACAGCTAACGGATTCTGGTCCTGGGCAAGAAGCAAATTACGAGAGCAGAAAAAATTCAAAATTAGTTTCCATGCAAAACCTCAGGATGAGTTCATCTTGCTGGTAACAGAGCAAAGGCTAAGCAAAATAAAACCGGGCAGCTGAACTTTTCCAGCGAGGCAGCTTTTCAGCCTTTTCCAAGCGGAGTGGAAAGCCCCAATTCACCCACACCAAGGCTCCAAAACAGGAAAAATACACCTTTTCTAGTGTCGTTTGCGAAGCGCATGTAACACTGTCTCCATAGAGATTGAGCCCAGAGTAACAGGGAGGGGGAGACCAACAGGCTTAGAATTGCATGTAGGGATTTAGGAGCTTATCTTCTGGACCCCAAAAGAATAACGACCTAGTTTTTCAGTTCTGGCACTATAATGTACGTGCAGGCCCTAACAGAGGTAAGATTAGAGGCTACGTGGCAACGTTATAATGAAAGGTTTTCACTTCTATTTGTAGATTGCTTAATTGATCCTTTTTCCTTGCCAAAGGCACCAGACAGCCTTCAGATCCTTAAATGCTCCCATCTTAAAATCATTTATTTAACCATGAGAGAGATACTAGTTTGTAAGCAAAAAGATATTCATCATATACATAAAGCTGTGTCTTTTAAAGTATATTCGTAGACTCAGAGAGGCCAAGCAGCATGGTGGTTAGGCAGGCTGCCGGTTCAAAATGCGCCCTGTCCTTTACTACCTGGGTGACCTCAGGCAAGCTCCTTACCTCTCTGCGTCTCTGTATCCTCACCTGTAAAATGGGGATGACAATAGGATCTATCTCCTGGAGTTGTTATGAGACTTGAGTGAGTTATTTACAAACTGCTTCGCACCGTGTCTGGCAGAACTAGGTAAGTACAGGTTTAATACCAATCAATAAGTAAACAATACCAAACAATAGAAAATAAAAAGTGCGTGGTGGCACTGAAGACTGCTTTTCAATACCTGTAATTGCAATCAACAGAGTTTTTTTTATCAAGCGAGCCTTCCCTGTGCTCATGAGGCCTTCAATGGTGATGTCTTTGTCACCCTCTTTCTGCTTAGGGTGCAACACAGGGTTTAGCTTCCGCTAGTGGGGAGAAAGGTGGCCTCTTGGGGTCAGAAAAAATGGCCCAGCAGTGATGGGGAGAGGTCCATTTGGATGCAGAAGGAAAACGAGCTTCATGTCTGTCTTATTTTTTGCCTCCTTATAACGGTCAGGTGAAAGGCATCCAAAATACAGAGGGCTCAGCAATGAATCCAGCAGCCTCTTCAAGACCCTGGTCACCTTCTGGGGCTAGGGGACAATTTGCAGCTCCAGAATTTCTTTTCAATTTATTTTTATTTTTTAGAAGTTAATTATTTATTTATTTATTTATTTATTTAGAGAGAGAGAGAGAGAGAGAGAGAGAACGCATATGTGAGCAGGGGAGAAGGGCAGAGGGAAAGGGAGAGAGAATCTTAGGCTCCCTGTTCAGTGTGCAGCCAGACATGGGATGGGGCTCAGTCATGACCTGAGCCGAAATCAGGAGTCTGACACTCAACCGACTGAGCCAGCACCAGAATTTCTATCAAGGGGCTCGACGATGGCCATCTGGTGGGAAGGGAAACCAGCAGAGTTGTCAAAACAAACTGGTTTTGTTTGCCTATTCAGCACACCGCTTTATTTGCGGTGCCATGGATGCTGGCGATCATGGGGGCCTACCTTCTCCCCGGGCCTCCCCTGTCACTGCCATGACCCTTCCCTGCTCCCCTCGCCCACATTACCCTGTTTTACTTTGCCCTGTTCTTTTCCTTGGTGACTTAACAGAGTGTATAATTTTACATTTATTTGCTCGTCTCTTTCCTGTCTGTCTCCTCCATGGCAGTAAATGCCGTAAGCACAGTGACCACATCTGTTATTTACCAGTGTGGCCCAGTTCTTACATCCAGTTTCCAGTTTCTGGCACACATTACCTTCTCAGTAAGTATCTGTGGAATACATGGACAAATGAATTCTGTGGTTGTTTATCATATGCACCAGTTAACAACAACAAAAACAAGTTAGATGACATGAAAGGAAAAGGGAGGGAACGTTCACAGAAGAAAATGTTGATTCCTCCCTTATTTCTGAAAACCTTGGCTTTGAGGTTGGTATCTGAGGACTAGCAGGGATATTGACCAGCAAGCCTTGATTGCAGGTTGCTTCTGCAGGGAGTTTATGAAAGGGCAAAAGAGAGAGAAGTCTGTCCTTACGAGAGCCTCTTTGCTCTGGACATGGGCCCCGCTCTTGTTCCCTAAAGTTTAGAGTCTGGCTCTCTGCCGGCGGTAGTCTGCACAGAAGGTGCAGACCTTTCTGGAAAAAGAGGGAAATTTCTCCGTCACTCTTTCCCGAATAGCCTTGGTTGCCCTCCACCTAAGGTGCTTTAGTCATAGTTTGGATCTAATTCAGGAAAGGAACCAGAGATGCAAGCTTTATGCAAAAGAGTTTTTCATTAGGGCCTGTAGAGCCGTCTGTTTTCCCTGTGAGGCCCAGGACTTTAAGTTCTTAAGGAAAAGACCTGGCATTCTAGCATAGCTTAGCTGACTCACTGGTTTCCACTCAGGACATGTAGGCACGCTGCCTTCTTAAATTCAGTCTGCCTCCTGCTCTCTGTCCATCTCTTATCTGACATCTTTTGTTTCCCATACTAACATCAGACCCAATACCTATACATGCACCTGCAGGCACACGGGAGACCCTCGCCTTGGTGCGAGCCACAGTATCAAATGTCTTCAGCAATTCATGGGCACTTAAGTCATAAAACTTAAGAGGAAGGAGCCCCTTCTCACGATTTCTATGCTGTAAAAGTGGGTTACAACAATGTTCCTGAATATATAATCTATGTGTGTGTGTGTACATTAAACTCTATCACATTTTGTGCGGATTAATAAAATACCTGTTGTTCTGCTTGTGCTCATTTAATGTTACTCTAATAAATGATTAAACTCATTCTGCTTCATTTTTGGGTGAACCTCACAAATGACAATCGACCCTGTATTTTTCATATTTCAGGAAGTCCCTTCTTTCTTAGGTGCTGTGTTCACATCCCTATTTTGAAGTCAAGAAACTAAAGCTCAGGGAAGAGTCTCAGCAGGGAGACCATCCTGGTTTGCGACTGTGGTTCTAGTGTCATGTGTGGAGCACCCCCTTCACCCTTTGAGGTATCTGAGTTTGGGTAATAAATGATATGGTTATCCTAGGTCTTTGTGAGCAGAACGCACATGAGCGATGGCAATCAAGGGTGGCCTCCAGTCCACTGCTCTCGTATCACACCCTGATGAAGCAGAAACAGAGGACAAAGGGAGATCTCACACACACATGAGAAAATAAATTCCAGTGGGTCTCTGTTGGGGCACCTGGGTGCTTAGTCAGTTAAGTGTCCGACTTTGGCTCAGGTCATGATCTCGAATTCTGCGGATTCAAGCCCTGTGTAGGTCTCTGTGCTGACAGCTCAGAGCCTGGAGCCTGCTTTGGATTCTGTCTCCCTCTCTGTGTTCTTCCCTCACTTGCACTCTCTCCCTCAAAAATAAAAAATATTAAAAAAAAAAAAATGGGTCTCTGGGGCGCCTGGGTGGCTCAGTCGGTTGAGTGTCTGACTTTGGCTCAGGTCATGATCCTACAGCTCGTGGGTTTGAGCCCCCCATCGTCAGGCTCTGTGCTGACAGCTCGGAGCCTGGAGCCTGCTTCAGATTCTGTGTCTCCCTCTCTCTCTGCCCCTCCCCTGCTCACACTGTGTCCCTCTCCTTCAAAAATAAACAAACATTAAGTTTAAAAATAAATAAAATAATCACTTTCTTTTTTTCTGGTTTTACCACCCATGGGTGCACAAAGCCAGGACTTCTACTCGGGTCTATGAAACTCCAATGTCTTTGTTCTTAACTTCGAGATACTTCCTCTTGTCCTAACAGTTGCTGAAAGATTGGTTTAAATCCTCCACCAAGCATGGATTTGTTTCTTCTTTTAGCTGTCAACTTCTGCTTTACATATTTTGAGGCTGTTATTAGATGCAAATTTAGAATACTTTGTCTTCCTTTTATCATTACGTATGCCTCTTGATCTCTAACAGTGATTCTGAAAGTCTCAATAATATGACACCAGGGGTGCCTGGATGGCTCAGTCAGTTAAGTGTCTGACTCTTGATTTCAGCTCAGGTCCTGATCTCACAGTTAGTGGGATTGAGCCCCACGACGGGCTTTGTGCTGACAGTGAGGAACCTGCTTGGGATCTCTCTCAAAATCCATAAACATTAAAATAATAATGTGACACAAGCTCTCTTTGGGTTAGTCTTCCGGGATACCTTTTTCCATCTCTTTTCTGTCTCAGTAACACACTTAGAGCATCTTTCTACTATATTTGTGTGGCCTCTTGACCTATTTGCAAAGTCATTGATACTTTTTAGTTCTAAAACACTAGAAATAAGGGAACACTTATTTCTAAACACTTATTTCTAAAACACTAGGAAAATAAGGGGAAAAAAAAGAAAACGAGATATGATTGAATCTAAGCCCGAGGTTGAACCTCCAGACTGACTCGCCCTCCCCTAGACAGTCACATTTCCACAGGAAGAAAGGTTGCAGCTGCTCTTTAGAGAAATTAGTACACTTCCTCAACATAATGCTCCCTTGTGGAGGTTATGACTAACAGGGGCCAAATTAGAAAGCTGTTTATTCACAGATACTCATCGTATAAACACACCAGAGAATACTGAATAAATCAGTCATATGCATGTGGTACCATAACCATTTCAAGTCAAGCTATTTTATTGTCCAAGAGACTCTGTGGTCACAGGAGGCCCGTTCTCAACAGCAGGAGCCCCAGGGAAGTGTCCAGATCCTCACTCCTCAGCACTCTGAGTGCTGATGTAGTCCTGGAGAAGCGCCTGCACCTCTGCCCGCCGGCTCATCTTGGTGGCCTTGCCCTGGAAGCGGCCTTTCTTCCCGGCTCCTTTGCCTTCCAGGACCTCAGCCACCCTAGGGAGCAGAGAGACATTCAGGTAGGAAGTCTTCAAGGGAAAGGCCACAGAAAAACCAAGGGCAGCTCAGAGTCCTTCCCCACAGCCAGAGCCGAGGGGAAAGAAAGATGGCTTCTAGAAACCCTTCTTAAAAATACTTGCACATATGCAGAGATATATGGACCATGTTTATTGTAAGAGTGAAGAACTTGGGGAACAAAAAATGAACTAGTATTTGTTGTTCTACATATTTTTTTAAAAAAGCGTGAATAACTGGATACAACAGAAGAGTCTAGAAATGGGAGGCTAGATAAATTATGGCAACACTCCTGGGAGTGTCCACTAGGGGTAAGGAGCTGCGGACACAAAAGCCTGTGGGGAGCAGCAGTGAAGCAAGCTGGGGGGGGGGGGGGGGGGTGAGTGAGAAGGGAGGGGAATGTGGACAGAGGGACAAGCCTGTCCTGTCTGAAGCAGGCAGTCACCACCCAGTTCCTCACAGCTATTGTCATGTGGGCCCAGTGTTGCCAGAGCATGCCTTTCTTTTCCTTTTTTGAGAAATGCTAGAACTCCACATTTTTATGTATAAATCTCCTAGTTTTAAAATGTAACAACTAACTTTGAAATTTTAAAATCAGGGTGCCTGAGTGGCTCAGTCGGTTAAGCGTCTGACTCTTGATCTCAGCTCAGGTCTGGACCTCAGGGTCCCGAGCTCCTGGCCTGTGCTGGGCTCCATGCTGAGCATGGAGCCTACTTAAAAAAAATAAAATAAAAAATTTAAAATAGTAAACAGCCCAAACTAATCTGTAGGCCACATCTGGCTGCCTGTCAGGAACCTCCACTTTAATTTCTTATGTTTTCCTTTGAAAACTCACCAGAGCCAATCAGGACTTTGAAAACCCTAAACACCAGAAAGAACAGGGGACACTACACTCTGTATCTAATTTAAAGTGAGAAAATATAGGGGCACCTGGGTGGCTCAGTTGGTTAAGTGTCCTAGACTCTTGATTTTGGCTAAGGTCATGATCTCACAGTTGGTGAGATCGAGCCCCAAGTCGGGCTCTGCACTCACTGCACAGAGCCTGCTTGGGATTCTCTCTCTCCCTCTCCCTGCCCCTCCCCCGCTCAAGTGCGCATGCTTGCTCTCTCTGAAAATAAGTAATGTGTTTTTTTTAAACATTAAAAAATAAAGTAAGAAAATATAAGCAATGAGGGTAAAGAAATTCAACAAAGTCCTAATTTTCCCATGACAATTACATCAATGCTGATTTTTACTTAGTCTTAAAATCCTAATCTCTTCTCCAGAATAGTTGGTCTGTGTCTCTGCTTTGCTGGTGCCTTAGTCACCTGTTTTATTGGCCTAGTGATAATACAGCACCTGAATTCGTGCGTCATTTATGTTATCTCAATTTCTAAAAGAAAAAACAGAAAAGCATAGGAGATTTGGAGCAAAAAAGACCTAGGTTTGAGTCTCAGTTCTACCAACTGTGAGATCTCAGGCACATGATATGTAGTCCCTCGTCTGTAAAATTAGGAATGACTGCGGTGATAATTGTTCCTGCTCAGCCCACCTCATATGCCTGTGATGTGAATCAAAATGAGATCACAGATGTGGTGGCCCTCTTTGTGGGTCAAGGGCTCTACTAGCAGGTTAGTGCAGATAGTCCACAGATTACCTGGGGCCCAGGGTTTCCACGGCTTCAGCTGGCCCTGCCAGTAAGAAGAGCCCAGCACCTTTCTCATCACCCACAGTTAAGAACAGGAGGGTCTCCTAGGAGGTAAGATAAAGAGAAGTCCTGATACTTGAGAAGTAGGGTCAATCCCCCTAAATGCTGCCCTCTCCTCACTCTCAAGATCAGACTTTTGCCCTTAAACCATGAGTGATGTTCCTGATGAGAGATAATGCAGCCCCTATGCTCTGGCCCACCAGGGCCAAGAAACTTTTTTGAGAATGACTATAGGAACTTAGGTTAAACATTAAGAAGAAGGCAGAAGGCTGCTGACCATGGCCAGGCACTAAATGCCTTTTGTGACCTGACTCCCATCGACTTTTGCAGCCTGCCCACCGCTTTCCCTCACACAGCCTGCGCCTGCCACTGCCTAAAGCTGCCTGTCTCCCTCTGCCTGGCTACCTTTGCTTCCTCATCTGATGACCACTAGCAGTTCTGCAGGCCACTCCCCTGGGGGCTCCCCACTCTTTCAGGTAACATGTTGTTCCACTTCCAGCATTCACCGCCCGAAATTAGAAATGTCACCATACGGTACATTTGCCTCCCACACTGGAGAGTGAGCTCCTTGAGAATCAGTATGCTTTACACAGGACTATAAAAAGAGACATGTACACTGTTTGGCCCGGGGCAGGTACCCCAAAGAGTGTTTTTTGGAGTAAATGCAAAAGAGAGACCTGGAAATCATGAAGTTGCAGACTACCAGGATGGCACCAGAAGCCAGAGGAGAAGGAAAATGGAAAGGATGGCCTTCAAAGGGCCTAGCCAGCCCCATCACTTCTAAAACCAGGCCCTTGGCACATATAAATGTGGGTGGCTTGGAAGAGTTTCGGCTCTGATAAAAGGAACTCAGAAGCTGGTAAATATTGCAGCCCCAGAGAGGTCACTATCACAGATCTCACAGCTACTGCTAAAAAAAAAAAAAACCAGTACTGAATGAATTTCAATTCCCTACTCTTCATGCATTCACGGGAGGGACTTCAGCTAAACTAATGCCCCTCACTTAGGTCTCTACCCAGGAGAGATCAAGAATCTCATGCTCCTCTTACCTCTGACCCAATCTCATTGGCAATGATATTCATGAACTCAGAATCCCCCTCCTTCCTACAACAAAGGACACAGACGTCAGATCCAGCTTGGAGCAGGAGATGGGAAACTGCAGGAAGCCCCTCTCCTCCTCATAAGGCTGGCCTTGTGGCAGGCTGTCTGTGCGAAGCCCCAGACTCTCTCAGCAAAGACAGAGAGTGCTGGCTGAGAGCCAGCAACATGTCCTTCTCGGCAGTTTATAGCATGCTTTGTATTTATTTCTGCCTCCCTTCAACAAGATCGGTCAGGTAAGGAGACATCTGTTAGATGGTGAAGGAGGTGAGGGAAGGTGGTAATGAAAGTTACAGTGTTACTATGAAGATGCTCTTATAGAACCCAGGAAATCTGGAAGGTAACACATCCCCTCAGGTCTGCTCAGCCTTGAGAAAGCAGTGAGTGACCCACCCCCTCCCACTCTCCCCTGGTGCAGTGCCTCCCACTAGGCACTGCACCAGGGGAGAGGCTGAGCCCCAAGCCCAGCAGCCCCGTACCCTGTGTCTCACCTATGTAACGTGACCACACCTCCCCAGTCCGGGCTGTTCCGCAGGCTGTGGGCAATGTGCACGGCCAGGTCTCTGAGTAGATTCAGGTTGTTCTGCAACAGATGCCGGAACTCAACAGACAGAAGGAGTAACAGGGGAGCTCACCATCTTCGCCCCACTTCATTCCCCCTCACTCCGGCTCTGATGAACTGGTTAGGACCTCTCCAACCTCGATGGAATAAATCACCTTCTGCAAGAGCTTGGAAGAGTTCTGTAGCTTCTTCACTGCTTCCACGTGATCCTCTGCTCCACACCTGCAAGAGAAAGGTGTGTGGTCACCTGCCCGGCTTCCCAAACTGCTTTTGGGATGAGGTGTATATCCATGATGCCCTTCTTTCTTAAAAAAAAAAAAAAATTTTTTTAACGTTTATTTATTTTTGAGAGAGAGACAGAGACAGAGAATGTGAGCAGGGGAGGGGCAGACAGAAAGGGAGACACAGAATCTGAAGCAGGCTCCAAGCTCTGAGCTGTCAGCACAGAGCCTGACGCGGGGCTCGAACTCACAGTCCATGAGATCATGACCTGAGCTGACGTCGGACACCTAACCGACTGAGCCACCCAGGTGCCCCACCATGATGCCCTTCTTGATAGTCTCCCTCCAGATGGGGACCTGGGGACCTTCCAAGGAGGCTGCCTAAGCAACTGACGAGGAAGATATAAAGGAATAAACCATTTTACATGGGTCTGACTTGCCATCCAAAGTGCTTCATCACTTATGATTGCATCTTACCCCCCACCCCGTCCGCCCCGAGATAAAGAGAGAACTGTCTACCCCACAGGTAGGAGAGCTGAACTTGGGGTGGCCAGGACCTGAGACATGGGGGCAGCAGGGGGCATACTTAAGCAGCGTGGTCAGTGCTTTTTCAGTTCCGTGGCTTCTCTCCATCCACTTCAGCACCCGGTTCCCAGCCAGAAATGCCAGGTTGGTTTTGTTCTTTTTCCCCTTCTCGGTGCCCAGAATTTTAATGACCTACATGAGGCAAGGGAGTAACACAAGCACAGGTATAAACTGAAGTGGGTGCCAGAGCCGAGGGAGGAGATCCCTAGACCTGTGCCCCAGCTGGGAAGCACTGAAGGAGTGACTTCAGCCGGGCCTCCTCAGCTGTCCCCCTCGATCACGCTCAGCCCTCTCGTGATCCCCACTTCCCTAACACCCTCTCTCCCAACCACTCAAGAGCCCTTCTTTACCCACCTGAAGGTCACTGAGATTGCTCACATGGGTCCCACAGCACATGTTGGAATCAATGCTCTCGATGGTAACAACTCGAACGGGCCCAGCATGATCGTCGGGCAAACCCCGGCCCCTCACCTAGAACACAGCAGAGGGAGAAGGGCTGTCTGAATTTTGATGACGGGCCCTTGGAGGGCCATTCTACAGACGCTGCCGCACTGGCTCTCTCTCACCTGCTCCACCTCAGGGTCATCCAGGCTCAGCTCTCGCACATTCACAGGCAGGCGGTCTCTGATTTTTTCATTGACGCTCTGCTCAATGGCAGCCACCTGCTCTGCAGTCACAGAGGGGCTGTCCAGCTCAATCACACTCCGGAGCCGCCCTAACTCCCTGCCAGAAGAAGTGCAGCAGTCACAGGATGCTGATGATGACAGTAAGAATATAACAAAGTCTACAAAGAATGTTCACATAAATTCTCTTATTTAATCCTCACAAAAACCCTCCAAGGTAGAGACTGCCAGTCATTTCCTTTTTTATGGGTGAGGAGTAGGAAGGAATGTGATCAAGATCATGCAGCCAGAATTCACCCTCTGGCTCTCTGGGCTCCAAACTCCATGTTCTTTCCTTCTCACATCCTCATGCTTCCCCTGAGACACACAAGGTCACCCACCACCCCCACCCTAAGGGGAACAGGAGAACACAGCAGATTTTGAACCCTATCCTTTCTTTTATCCTCCTACCCCGACCCATTACTGGGAGAGGAGCTGGCAGTCTGGGACCTGCGACCTATGGTTAGTCTTAGGTCCCCTGCTCACCAGGATGTGGTCTTCAACCCAAACAGATGGTCAGCAACTGCTGTGATGAGATGCTGCCCTGAGCGGAGAGAGCAAGAGACAGGGTAGAATGAGAAGTGCAGCCAGCCACATGCTCCCTGATATCATCACAGAGATTCTCCCCGTGGAAGACCTGCCGGGTACTGGCTAATAATACTCTTATCAGATATTTTACTGAAAATCCTCACGAGAACCCTACAAAAAGCTTTACGATGCCGTTTCACAAATGACCTCTATCAGGCGTCTGGGGGAAAGACAATGAGAGCTGGGACCAGGATGACTGTGCTAACAGTGGAAGGAAGTGGAGAGATGTTCAGAAGATAAACTGCCAGGACTCAGTGGTTGGCTCTCCCCAAAGAGGTGTCTGCACTGACTTTCAGGATTTGAGCAACCAGGTGGATGTTCACGAACACCTGGTCTGGGGGAGGAAATGCCTATTTAAGTCCATTTTGAACACGTTGAATTTAAAGAGCCTAGGAGATATCCAGGTAAAGCCAAAAAGTGGGAGGTTGGTAAAACTCAAATCCAGAGGTTATTCTAATACTTTTACTTTAATTGTTCACATTGTTATAACATTTATCACCTACTGTCTGAAACGGAGCTGATTCTGATTACGTCTGTCCTTTCCAAAAGGTTAACCCCCAGAGAACCCAAAGACGTCCCAATCATTATGGCATTCCCATCCATGGCAACAGCCCCTCCTGCAGATCCCCCAGGCCGCCCCGCCTACCTGAATGCTGCTGCATGTGGTCAAACCTTCGCTCCCAGTCCACCCGGACCTGGACCTCAGTCCCTGGGGCCAGGGCTGTCTGTGTGAAATGATCAGCCTGAGCCCCGCGGCGGGTCACTCGCAACACAGAGATGTCATTGATCGTACCGTGGTCATCAGGCTGGGGAAAGAAGTAAAACTAATCAGCGGTGGGAGACAGAGCTCACCTTAACTCCTGGATACAAAGACCCTCTAGGGAACGTATGTAAGAAACACACCCAGAATCTGAGATTCCCTAAGGGACAAGAAGCACTGTCCAGTGAGGTGGTCCACTTTGTTCTGTGAGGGGATTCTATTCTCTTCACTCTGAACACCCATATATTTTGTTCTTGAGAACAAAACAGCAGACTTAAAACAGAGATTATAACTACAAAAAACAAAGATTTTAGTAAAACCCAAAGAAACGTAATCGTCACTCTCACTGCCTTTAGATTCTTATCTTCCAAGAGTTTCTAAAATGGTTTGATTTTCCTTCCATCCTCCGCACTACTACTAGAATTAGATACAAAAATATTCACTCATTTTAAGGACGCCTGGCTGGCTCAGTCAGTGGAGCATGCGACTCTTGATCTCCAGGTCATGAGTTCGAGCTCCATGTTGGGTGTAGAGATTACTTTAAAAAAAATAAAGAACAAAAACATTCATTCGCTTAAAAAAATATCTAGTGCCACCTGCTTACAAGATCTGGCCATGACCCCAGAATACAATATAAACAAGACAAAGCCCCTCATGGATCTTAAGCGTCTGGAAAAAAAATACACACACACAGGTCACTGCAATATGATCTACAACACGCTATAATGTAAAAAAGTACACTGTTCTAGAGGAGTTCACAGGAAAAAGACCTAATAGTCTCAAGGAATTAGGGAAGAAACGTATACAATGAGTCTTTCTATAGTTGCCTGAGGTTACAGGTTTTCCATCAGCAGAAAACCCCTGTAATAATGACGCTGATATGAAATTGGAACTTTCTCGCTATCAAGTTTACTGACCATGTTCTCTCGTTTCACTTCTTTGCCTAAGTACTTCATGGTTCACCACAGCTTCTTGAATGAAGTCCACACACCTTAACACATCCTTCAAGTTCCTCTGAACTGACCTTTCCAAGGTCACCTCCAGCCTGTCATCAACACACACCATAGGCTCCAACTATATTAGACTACTTGCCTTTAACTAGACCTGTCGGATTCCTTCAGCCTTCCCTGCCTTTGTCTGTGCTATTATCCCTGCTGGAAAAAGCCTCTCCCATAACGCCCACCTTTTTGCTGTTATTACCCTCCTTTCTCCAGTTCATGTTGGACCTTGTCCCTATCCCATCACAGCACAAATAAGCCTGTCCTCTGTTGTGCTCCCTCAGGGGGAGCGTTTCCAGTCCCTGTCAAACACCCTAAGCTAATTCCTAATTCCTTTGCACTTGTTTTCTCGCTGCCTGGAATACTTGCTCCTTTCCCCCAAACACCATTAGGTAACTGCAATGGTTTACCCACTCCCTTCACTTAGGTCTGTACTGAAATAACTTCCCCCCTACTTAGGAGAACATCCCATGACTGTCTTTCCCTCAAGCTTTAATTTTCTTTAGAGCACTTACCAAACCAAGCACTCTATTTTATCTATTCACCATTTTGTCTGTCTTCTCCGATAAATATTCTCTGTATGTAGAGATACTGTCTTGTTCACCCCTTATCCTCAGAACCTGGAGTAAGTACCCAGGATATGTTATGGCCCAGTAAGTATGCGTTGGTAAGTATCTGTTGAATGAACAAACGAGCCGAATTGAACTAACTTCCATCTGTATTCATCACGGCTGGGGCAGAGGGGCAAGAGGGCATTTCCTGAGCAGAAAGGAATGAGGGGCTTCCTGGGAGCGGGTCGGGGTGAGGCGCGGGCCTGGTACCTGTCCCCCGCCCTCGGGGAAAAGCAGCGTGTCTTCCAGCACCACTTGGAAGCCACTCAGCACTTCCTTCTTGCCGTTGCTTCCTTCGGTCTGTAGCTCCGCGGGACGGCAGGAGACCACGGTGGTGGTGAACTGCACAGAGAGGGACACAGAATAAGGCGGACCCCAGCCCTCAAGACACCGGGACTGAGTCTCTCCCCGCAGCCCCTGCACGCGGCTCCATCTTCCCGCACCGCCCCATCCGCCCGGCAGCTGCAGGTGCCTCGCCCAGCCGGCCGCACCTCGCGGGCATAGCTGTCCCGCTGACACCGGAACGCCATCGCCGCTGTCTCCCGGGACGCGGAGAGACGCGGGAACCCTCGCACACTGGACGGCCCGCGGGCGGACGGAGAGCCGTGCGGGACAATCTTCAGAGAGCGCGTCTCCGCGCAGAAGCACGAGGACAAGGGACGGGGTGTGGCTTGGACAAATTTACCGAAAACGCGATTTGTAGACGTTCCGGGGCGCCTAGCACCTGTTTGAAGACTTTGGCAAGGACCTGAAAACAAAATAAAACTGCGCTCGGCCGGGATTTGTCAAGGCACTTAGGTCAGCCTCCCGCAGTCTCAGCTGGGGAAAGAGGAGGTTGGGGCGGGGGGTTACGGACATGGATCCAGGGCACTGCTGCTCAATAGAAATTAGTGCAAGCCATATACGCTAATGTTTCATTGAAACCAACAGATCCAGAATATTATGTCATTTAATAAGTGTAAAATTAAGTGAGATTTTTTTTTTCTGCACAAAATTTTCAAAAGCTGATGTGTATTTATGCTTATAGCACATCTCAGCTTGCACTAGCCACATCTCGGTACTCAATAATCACATGCACTCAATAACCACATGTGACTAGTGTTACCTAACTGGACAGTGTAGAAAAGAAAGGCTAACAGAAATTAACAAACTGTAATCAGCGCCTTAAAACGTTAAACAGATTAAATGTTAGAATTAACTTCCTGCTTTCTTAAATCAAATAATAAAAAGCTTGAAGACGCCAGGTGTATCAGAATTTAGGATTTTTTCAGATTTTAGGCAGTAATGCAGAGCATACCCACCATGTGTTTTGTATGTGAATGTATGTATGTGTTTATGAACCCCATGTGTTCCATTTGGAATTCTGGAGCAACATCATGTCATCCAAAGCATTACTATTTATGCTGAGAAATAAATGCACTAAATAGAATAAACGAATACTATAAATAGCTTCACATCATTTTAGGGCAGGTTTTGCTGTCAAATGAGTTTTGCTGTCAATTTTTTTAAGTGGGTTTTCAGATTTTTTCTCGGTTTTCAGAATTGTGGATAAGGGAGGGACATATGCTATACAAGTTCAAGTCCCAACTCTGCCACGTATTGTTACCCGTTCAATCACCTATAAAGAAAACCTAATTATAAAGTTGATATGAGGTTCAAAATTTTTATTAAGATAATATATAAAGACTTAGTAAATTGTACAGCATGATACAAGTACAACTTTGTATTACCAGACTTTTTAAAAAGCTTAAGAAGTAATGTCAATAGCAAAATGGGCAAAAGGTATGGACAGAGCACCTTAAAAGAAATACCAATCACTAATAAAAATAAACAACGAACAATCTTATAATTAAAAGTAAATTAAGTCGAGTACAATTTTTTATCTTTGTGAGTATCTAAAAGGTTTTGAAGAATGGGCCACTCTGTTGGTGGGAGCAGGAATGGGTCCAGTTTAGCTAAGAGCAACTTGGGCAACAGCTATCAAAACGTTTAAATGTATCTACTACTCTTTGACCTAGCAATTCCACTTCTAGGAATTTACCCTACAGATATTCTTGCCAAACATATAAAGATCTATTTTTGAATCCTTGTTGCAGCATTGTTTGAAAACTGAAAAAGACTAACAACAACCTAAATGTCCCTCAGTGAGGAATCGGTTACATTGTGGAAAGTATATTTAGCTGAATACCATGTAGCCATGAAAAAGAGATCTATATACACCAACTTGGAAACAGCCCCAATATATATTAAGTTTAAACAAGCAGGGTTTAAATGTACATAGTATGATTTCAAATGTGTACACACACTGCATTTGCTTATAGGTCTATTAAGTTTACAAAAATTTTTTATATTTTATTTATTTTTGAGAGAGAGAGAGAGAGAGAGAGAGAGAGACAGAGCACAAGTGGGGGAGGGGCAGAGAGAGAGGGAGACGCAGAATCCAAAGCAGGCTCCAGGCTCTGAGCTGTCGGCACAGAGCCCGATGTGGGGCTCGAACCCAGGAACCGTGAGATCGTGACCTGAGCGGAAGTCAGTTGCTTAACCAACTGAGCCACCCAGGCGCCCCAAGATTTAATATATATTATCCTATATGTAAGTAACTGTATGTTTGTTTCATATGTATTGTTTTATATATCAGCTAACTATATAATACAATATGATTACATAAGCTACAAGTATTAATGCAAGTTATGTGTACAGTGTATATACATATATAGATATATCAATTTATCAGAGAAACTATTAACAGTAGTTACCTCTCTTAAAGGAGTACAAATTCAACTTTAAATTTTATACCCTTCTATACTATTTTAATTTTTAAACTGTATCTATATATGATTGACATAAACTTTTGAAGTTTAATTTTTTAAACAAATCTCAGTACTTTACCATGAGTTCAAGGGCAAAGAGTGGGTACGGCATTTTGTCTAAGTCACAGTTTAAGTACACATTAGGCACTCAAAAAAATGTTTGTGGATGAATGGGGTAGATAATGGATGGAAGAGCAAACAGATATAGGCATTAACTAATGTAACAATTAGCTATTAAAGTGCAAAGAAATTTCTGGATTATGCAGGAAGCTGAGGTGGGTTTCTGGCTAGTTCTAGGGGTATAGAGAAAGGCTGGTGTCTGGTCTGAGAAATAAGCATTGATCTAGGCATGGGGAAGTCCCATGTAGGTTACAAGCCTACTCCCAAGATCTTTCTGTTTCCAATCTCAACAGTGAGGACCAGGATCTGCAACACCCACCCCACCCCTTGAGAGGAACAATAAAGGTAGAAGAGGTTTGCCTCCAGGAGGAAGAAGTACAAGAGGAAAGGAGACAGAGAATTGTTCTTACAGATTTATTATAATCTATACGCTGCTTCTTTGGCTTTTGCTCTACCACACACACATGCTCAAATACTCAAGAGAGCCCTGATGAGTGGCCCAAGCACAAAGATTACAGCCAATTGGTAGGAAGTCAGGAGCCCCACCAGTCTACTCTCCTATCCTGCCATCTGATGGAGCCATACTCAAGTGCCTAGGAAAAAAGAAATAAAACATAAAAGGACATGTAAAAAGAGTTTCTAGGAAAGTTCAGAGATCCTGGAGACCCCACAGCTAAGAGCTGGCAAAGACCCCGGCCCTAGCTTTTCAGAGCGACTGGAAGATGCCCCAGCTTCCGCCCCAGCTTCCTCCCCAGCTCTGCCGTCACAGAAGTTAATTACTTGTTGCATCAGCACTGTCAGAATCATCCTAGGGAAAGAAAAAAAGACAAAAGCGCCTGTAGAATCTGCAAAGAGTGAACATTTGTGTTCACAAACTCTACTCACTCCCTCCCGCTCACCAAGTTTTCTTTTGTGATTTTCTAAATCATACCACTTCCTGGTAGGCTAACAGAAGGATTTATACTTTCAAAAATAAAATAAACCACTGGCACTCAATTAACAACACTGTGTCAACCATCACATGGTTTCAGAATTTCAATTCAGGCCACTGCTCCTTACAACTGTGAATGCAGTCAACAGGGCCAGGTCTGCTCTAGGATAGAGAAGTAGAGGGGAGATGGGAGGGAGGAGGGTCTTGCTGGGGTTTTCTACAGCCTGGAGAAGAATATTCAACCTCCTGTGTCAAATCCAAATTTGGCTGACATGCACTGAGAAAAGTATGGTGTGCCAAGGACCATAACAAGAGCTTTCTAGTATCTTATTTTTTAGGGCTAAAAGGAAACCAAAGGGTTGAAAGGCAGGCTTTACTCACATCCAGGTCATCCATGCCAGGGGGAGGTCTCTTGATGCTGACCTTCTTCAAAAGCTAGTAGGAAGAGAAAAATGATTACAAAAGAAAAGAAGGGCAAGGGAAGAGCAACCTGTATGTTGATGGACCACAGGAGAATGGTCCCAGCCAGGCAACTGCCTTATCTGTACAGCCCCTAACACATCACTGGAATGAACTGGAGAAAAGTAAATCGATCCCCTTTTTAAAAGGATGTTGAAACACACACACAGCATCCTTCTTACTAATGCAGGTTACAGTCTGTTAGTATTTTGGCAACTTGAATAAATAGTAGCCGAAATTCTAAAACCAAATAATATATGGCAGGGCACAATTTATTTGTTTTATGATGTAAATTTTTATACTGCTTAGTTTGAGCTTCCCATGAAGTTGTCTGGCTCAGGAAACACACACACACACACACACACACACACACACACACACACACACACGCACACACACACACACACAGAAAATAGAAGAGAGAACAAGAATGACAGAAAAGTTGGTAAAGGTTTTGCCAAACTTTTTCAGAATTCTGTGACTAATGCATGAATCCAAGTGTACAGTTTCACTAATATTCATTTCTCCCATCCCTCCTAAAGAAACATCACACAAAATATGTAAACAATATGAGCACGAATGAGACAAGCTCATCTATCTCTGTCTAGCCCTGATGACAGTCCTCCGTATGAGCAGAGACACAGAGAATGATCAAGATGGGCAGAAAATGGCATTACCTCTGCATAGTGTTCCACCTGAGCCAGCTCCACCTCTTCATCCCCCTCCCAGTCTCTCCAGTTATCAAAGTCCACAGACAACCACACCGGCTGCAAGAGGAAAGTATAGAGCATCACAAGTGCACAGAAGAACATGGCCGTGTGCACAGGAGCATGCTTAGGGGCAAAGAAGGCCATTGGGGGTACAGTCTTCCTTCCCCACAGCACCTCTTTGACTAGCCCCTTTCCAGGATGCCATCATCATCATCCGCAAAGATTTGCCAGGAATCTACTAAGTGTGAAGCACAATGCCAGGCATTATAGGAGATGGAAAAGCATAGAAATTTGGCCCTCCAGAAGCTGACTGAATAGAGGTATAATACCTCTAGAAAGATAAGTGTGTCATAAAATACTATAGGAATCAACCAAGCAAGACAGACAAGCTGCATCCCCTGGAGTTGGAGATAACCCTTGGAGGCCTGTGTTCTAAGTTCTTATAAACAAGAAAAGAAGTTACTCACTCATTGATTTTAACAGCTATTTATTGAACACATACTATGGGCCAGACTCTGAGCTTGGCATTGTGATTCTAAAAGGTTTAACAGAGGGGCACCTGGGTGGCTCAGTTGGCTGAGCGTCCGACGTCAGCTCAGGTCATGATCTCACAGTTTGTGGGTTTGAGCCCCATGTTGGACTTTGCGATGACAACGCAGAGCCTGCTTTGGATTCTCTGTCTTCCTCTCTCTCTGCCCCTCCCCTACTCTTTCTCTCTCTTTCTCTCCCTCTCAAAAATAAATAAATGTTAACAAAATTAATTCAAGAAAATGTTTAATATATATAGTCCCAGCCATCACAAACCAAGTGGGGAAGGGAAATTTAAATAAATCATTATAATAATAACAGCGTGGAAAGGGTGGTGGTGGCTTACGCAGGGGATATTATGGAAACACAGAAAGGAACTATAGGAGCCCAGGCTTCTTAGAGTAGCAGAGACTTAAAGGATGTGCAAGGGTTAGGTGGGCACAGGTAGTGATGATGGCTTTCCAGGAAGAAGGCACAGCATGAGCAAAGGTAAAGTAATGACAAATAGCCTGGTGTGTGCAAAAGAGTTGCAAGACATTTGCTATGGCTAGAATGTAAAGTTTAGGGCAGAGACTAATGGGATATGATGCTCCAGAAGGGAGGAATAGCTTATATGTCACGCTGTGGTGCTTGGATTTCAACCCAAAGAGCAGAAGTGACAAGTTCAAATGCCTGAAAGAGGGTGCTAATGAAAAGGAGTAAAGTGCAGTGCACATCCTCCATTTAAAGCTCCATTTGGGAATTTATTTATTTATAAAGTAATTCTCTACATCCAGTATGGGGCTTGAATTCACAGCCCCAAGATCAACAGTCGCATGCTCTGCCAACTGGACCGGTCAGGTGCCCCTGGCATTTGGGAATTTAGGCCAGTGTGATCAGAATCTCCATTTTCTTCTTCTTCTTTTTTTTTTTTTTCCAAAGATTTTACTTTTAAGTAATCTCTATACCCAACATGGGCCTCAAACTCACAACCCTGAGATCAAGAGACGCATGCTGGGCCGACTGAGCCAGCCAGGTACCGTTCAAATGTGTGTTTTAGATAGGCCATGCTGGGAGCAGTGCAAAGGATGGATTGAGGGTAGGACTGAAAATATGCAATAAACCTCACCCACTGATGGATGAGGCCTGAATTAGAAGAGATGAAGTAACAGACTCAAGAATATTTAGGAAGTCAAGTAGGACCTCGTGAGTGACTGAATGTTGGTGGGAAAGGAGCCAAGGGTGATTCCCAGATCTATGTCCCCAGGTACACAAAGAGCAGAGGAGAAAGAGCAGGCCATTCCCCACACACCTACTTTGATATCCTCTTTGGTGAGTCGAGGCCAGGCCACCTTCTCCTTCCATTTCCTCACAAAACAAGTAATGGAACGACCGGAGCGTTTATCCTGGGAGTCCTGCCAGATAGACAGCCTCATTGTTAGGATCTGAGGTGTAGAATGAATCTCCAATTTCCCAAGCAGCCTTTCCATCCAGACCTTACTGTCCTGTCCCACCCTTACCTTGGAGTTCACCTTAGCATAGAACTCAATCTCATTGTACAACTCCACTCCATCCGCATTCTTGCAGCTGAGGAGACAATGCAGCTGAGGAAATGCGGCAGGCTGAGCATGGGCGCATTAGGAGAAAGGAAAGGTTCCTGGAAACCAGGCCCTCCAGAGAGGAGGGCCATTACCTGAACACAATGCGGTGGTCTTCGATGAGCACGTGGACATCGGTGCTATCCTCAACACAAAACTCCATGAACACATATTTGGGCCTGTCATACCACAGCGTCCTGGCATGCTGCCTGAAGAGGAGTTGCGGTGGGGCTTCATAGGAGTGGCAGAGGGAAGACAGGGGGCATTGGGGAAAGGAGGGGGGGGGAATTTTAGGGACGTTTTATGCCATGGCCCTGTCAAAGTGGAGCTAAGTGAGACAGAAGGAAGTGAAAGGGGCGTGATGGGAGTGGGGAGGAAGGGGGAGGGTGAACCTGGGGAGAATCGAGAGTGCAAAAGTTGAGAGGTAGGGAGTTATGGAGAACATTCAGGTCACTTCCCTCACCACCCGAAAGTTATAGAGACCCGGAGTCTGGGGTTTCCATGGGACCTCGCAGGGCCCAGAGCGACCAGAAAATGGTGGGACAAGGAATCTCCAGGGAAAAGGGCGACTGGAAACACTCACCTTGCCATGGCGGCTCCTGCTACCCGGTGGCGTTTGGAGTCCGAAGCAGAGACCGCTATCTTTAGATACTGGGGACGCCCCCAGCAGCTGCCTCTCCTTATATGGTCGGGGAAGGCCTTAGAGGAAGGGGGGATGTGGCCACACAGCCAAGGGATCTGCACTCCAGAGAGACTCTGGGAGAGCATAATCCCGGCAGTCCTTCACATCTCTGGGTCTCCAGAAATGTTCAGGTTAGGAATAGACCACCCACCCACGGGGACCAGGGCAAGAGCCACACTAGATAACGTGCACACCGAATAACTTGCTCCTGGCTTCATTCACTCGTTTCTCCAACTCTCAGGGCACTCAGTGTCTGATTCACGATAGGCGCTCAATAAAAAATTATCAGCCCCAGTTAAATCCCCTGGGAAGGCCCGCCCCAGGTGACCATAAACTGTCTGACGTATGTGCCCCGCCCACCCGCTCCTGCGGGTTTCCCAGACAGCTCGCCGTTGCCATGGCAGTGAGGGGGCGCGGCTGACGTGCGGCGGCGTTTCCGGGAAGATGGCGGCTGTCGAAGCGTCTGCGGAGCCGGTAACGGTGGTAGCTGCCGTTGGTCCAAAGGCGAAGGACGAAGAAGAAGAGGAAGAGGAGTCGCCGCCACCTTGCGAGGCGGTGCGCTGGGCCCCGGTGGGGGCAGTGGCGGAGGCCGGGCCTGGGACAGCTGCGTTCTCGGAAGAGGCGGCAGCCGAGGAGCCAGGCGCGGCCCCGGGCTCCCCTCCCGACTCTCCCGGCCGGACGCTGCGGCGGCTGCGGGCTGAGCGGCGGCGGCTGGACTCGGCGCTGCTTGCGCTGTCCTCGCACTTCGCGCAAGTGCAGTTCCGCCTGCGCCAGGTGGTGCGCGGTGCGCCCGCGGAGCAGCAGCGCCTCCTGCGCGAGCTCGAGGACTTCGCTTTCCGCGGTTGCCCGCACGTCCTGGGTTATGGGGGGTCCGAGGACCCCGCCAGCGACGATGGCGATGGGTTGCCAGGGGACCGGCCACGATTGCGGGGCGAGAACCAGGTGAGCATCTGGGCCAGACCCCTAGGGACAGGGGCATAGGGGGTTGGGTGGGTGGCGATGCTGACGCGGACCAAGGTAGCAGCGGTGAGAAGCCGGCTGGTCTCTGTGAGTACTTCGCGCGTTGGAGACGAGGAGATAAGACAGGTGTGCGAGGTTTGCTGAAGGGCAGGAGGACCCCGAGGCCTGGGAACCTCATTGTGAGGGGTGTCCACCTAGGGTGTGGAAAGAGATGCAGGTGTGGTGACGTGCGGGACAGAAGAGTGGTGAGCAAAGAGTATTCAAAGGGCAACAGGGCAACCAACCAAAGCAGTGCGGCTCCCCCTCACCTTGCCGTGGCCTCATAAAGTACCCAACGCCCGAGCACATTTGTTGATAGAGTACCCCGACCTGGGGCTGAGAACATTGGCTAATGAAGGGTAAGTGAATTGGAATCCATGGAAATTTAGACCTCTTGCCTGTTCCTACTTTCCTGGAATCTAGAAAACGTCTTTAATCTTTAGGCTTTTGTGGGGGCAGAAGCTTTGTTGAACAGCAGGATCACTTAGTAAATGAAAAAAAACACAACTCCTGATTATAGCCTTTCCTACAGCTGGAATTTTAAACCTCCTTGCCCATCCTGCCTAATAACTAGGTATTAGATAGGAAGCCCCTTTGGTAACTGTGACAAGATCTGTTCAGTTAGCCTCCACTGAGTAATGGGAGTCTGTATGCCAATGCCATTTCCTTAACAGTCTTTGAATCTCTGGAAGTGCACAGTTGCAGATAGCTTATTGGAGGTGTTGAAGAGACTTGGCCGTCTTCTCCACATTTTCATTCTTCAAGTTACTACCTATACGTGGCTTTCTTCCCACTTAAATTGGGTTTAACCATGGCTTATCAGTAGCAGATACTGACTTGCTTATTTTAACCTGAAATGTTTCCAGTGCAATCCTGTGTTTGCTGTTCCACCCTCCTCTCCATATACCCGCAGCTCCTGGCACAAGGAGGAGCCACCTCAAATTGCCAGACTTTTAAGGAGTAGAAAGGAGTAGAAAGGATTACTGTAACCAGGCCCTTGTTCAGGAGCAAGAAGCATCAGAGTTTCTGTGTGGATGTGGTGCTCTTTTGGTTGTTCATTTTCTCTTTCAGAAGCAGAGTACAACTTTAAAAAAAAAAAAAAAAAGTGCTCACCGGGCGCCTGTGTGGCTCAGTCGGTTAAGTGTCTGACTCTTGATTTCTGCTCAGGTCATGATGCCATGGTTGGTGAGATCAAACCCCATGTCAGGCTCTGCACTGACAGCACAGAGCATGCTTGGGATTCTCTCTCTCTCTCTCTCTCTCTCTGCCCCTCCCCTGCACATGCCCTCTCTCAAAATAAATAAGTAAAAATTAGGAAAAAAAGCAGTGCTCAAAATACCACTTTGGTACCACCTGTTTATGCGTTAATGAATGCACAGAAGATTACATAAAATATCTAAGTGGGGGGACATGTTTGAACCAGATGATATACTTCTTGTTAGTTCCAGATTTTTTTAAACCAGTATTTCCTCTCACTTCATACTGGAAATCATTTCCACTATTTTCTGCCTTGAACCAGAGCTCGTTTTTCTCTATTACACTTGTTTGCCCACATTCCAATAAATAACACGCTGTAACTGCCATGGTGCCATGGCAGGAAACAGAGTTCAGCAGACATACTCGTGAAAACAGAATCAGGATTCATGGCTGTTTTTTTTCTTCTTCTTCTTCTTCTTCCTTGGCTTAATGAAGTTAGGATACAGTGAAAACAAAAACAGAGCTTCCCTGTACTTTCTCCTTGGGCTGGCTAGACAGCTTCCTCCAGTCAGAGCTCATTATTTGGAGTGTGTCGTTCTGTACCTGTTTTAGTTCAGTAACATACAGCAAATGTGTGTTGAGAGTTTATCCTGTGCCAAACACCATGCTAGGCAACAGGGGTACAAAGTCAAGGCCTTTGCCCTTAAGGAGTTCATAGACTGGGGGAGACAGAATCCTCAACAAAGATTATAATGTGACATGAGCTAGAGAAGTGTGTACAGCATAGAGTGAGAAATGATCAGCTCTGCCCCGGGAGATCCAGGAAACCAGAAGGATAGCTAGGCCCTCACTCAGCAGGGGATGGGAACAAGGTTCTAAGAAATGCCAATACTCAGAAAGGTTTGGAGAGGGAGTGTCCTGAGAAAAGGCTTGCTGTCATGTTGAGTAAAGCAAAAGGATTGCTTTTTAAAGAGCTTGAATAAAAAGTTAATTCATTGTTTTTCATTTGTCCTGTCTCATATCTTTTGGAGGGCTTGGTAAGTTCCATTTGAAGGTTAAATTTAATGTCCTATAGACTGCTGGTTGAAAATGCAGCCTTATACCTGCACCTGACTTGCTAGTTTTGGTTTGTTTTGTTTTTGATAATCAAGAAAGTTAAGGAAGAACTAGTATTTGAGAATACATTGGCAAGACTTCACCACCCTGAAGGATTTTTCATCATTTAAATGCAGAATCTGCCTGGTGGCCAACAATGGAGAAAGGAGTCACTGGTCAGGGAAACTTACCAAACTCTTTTTTTTTTTTTTTCTTTCTTTTTTAACATGGTTACCTTCCCACCCCTGTTGCTTGGCTTTTGGATTTTATTTTTCACTGCCCCAGGCACCTGCTTTAATTCTTTTGATTGTGCGAAGATCTGTAATACATTGGAGGGGCTTTGAATCTTAAGAAAACTGGTTATGAGGGGTACTTGGCTGGTTCAGTCGATAGAGTATGCAACTCTTGATCTCAGGGTTGTGAGTTTGAGCCCCTTTGGATGTAGAGATTATTGAAAAATGAAATCTTTAAAAAATAAGAAGAATAAAGAAAACTGATTATGAATTATAAATCTTTTCTCTTACACCCTTATCTCTAGATTCTCTTGCAAAATGTGGCCACAGAAAGTATTCAGGAGTTGATCTGTGTTAATTGGCTGTGGAGGATGGCATGTTTAATTCCTGGGGGGCTGTCTTGTCTAAGATAAATTGTCTCTATCCTAACTAGGCCTTTGTGGAGGGGCTGGGAATGCTGTCTTAACAAAAGGCCTCATTGTATTCATATTCTGTTTCCAATGAGGGACAAATACCTTTTTAAAGAAAACACACTTAATAAATTACTCTGGATGAAATCGTTATTCTCATTTTTGAACCTATGTATGAATTCTGTATTTCCTTAGGATTATATGGAAACACTTTGTTTCAGTAGTCATGGTTAGCTTGCGAGGATTCTTAATGTGCCCTTGTGCCCTGATTTTTCCTTTTCCTATGAAATAGACCTAAGTATTTTCTTGTCTTAGAGTGAGCAGGAGAAACGGGAACGTCTGGAAACCCAAAGGGAGAAGCAGAAAGAACTTATACTGCAGCTCAAAACCCAGCTGGATGACCTGGAAACATTTGCCTATCAAGAGGGCAGTTACGACTCCCTGCCACAGTCCGTGGTCTTGGAAAGACAGCAGGTGAGCAGACACCAGAGAGGCGCCCACCACTACCTAAGGCTACCTTGTCCCTTCCTGTGTTCACAGGACATTCTTTCCTAGCTCGTTCACCCTTGGTCTTACTGAGAATCCCTTTGCTGGCCCAAATCAAAGGGAAATGGGACAAGTCTTCATTCACACATGGAAACACAAATTCCAAAGCTTTATAATATGTTAACTGAGCTCTTTTTGGTGGTTATACTAATAGTAGTGATATATAATAATAAGAATCGTTTTGGGGCGCCTGGGTGGCTCAGTCGGTTGAGCGTCCGACTTCGGCTCAGATCAGGATCTCACAGTTTGTGAGTTCGAGCCCCGCCTCGGGCTCTGTGCTGACAGCTCAGAGCCTGGACCCTGTTTCAGATTCTGTGTCTCCCTCTCTCTGCCCCTTCCCTGCTCATGCTCTGTCTCTCAAAAATGAATAAACGTTAAAAAAAAAAATTTTTTTTTTTTTAATAATAGTTTTTCATTTGATCATTAAAACAGTTCTACTTGGGCACCTCCTCCAGTGTAAGTTAGCTTTTCCCCACTACCAGTTGATAAGTATTCCAGGAATCCAGACTGGTTTTAATGCCATATTTATTTAAGCAACACCTGGGTAGGCAGGTAAATCTCTGGCAGAAATACAGCTACAGCCTCCCCTACAAACATGTTTGTCTCTCACCGTGATGTGGCTGTTTCTCTGGCTTGGCTGGAGTTACATTAACTGGATTTCAAACTGTTCCAAATATTGTCACTAGGGCATTTTGGCTCTAATGCACTTTGATATTTAGTAGAGATTTTTTTTTTTTCTTTTAGTTGCCTTGAGTAGGGCAAGAAGGGATGAGGAGAACTAGAAACTAAAGGAAATCCATATGTATTCTCTTGGAGGCTTTGGGGAAAGCTAACTATGAGGCTTTTTGGACTATCAACCACTTTGGATTACTCACACTGTTATTCTCCTGCAAGTTGCCTGGCCTGGTAGAGAATGTGCAATGAGAGGAGCCATTTCTGTCTGAGAGGAACCAAGGGTCCTTGTTACTGTAGGAGAAGGAGCTCTGTGCTCTCACCTTGATCAGCAGTCGCATCGTGTCCTCTCCCAGGTTTGGGAGTTCTGTCTGTCGTTGATTTCCATTTAAAGGTAGGAAGCACTCTAGCAAATAACTCCCTTTTCAAGCCCTCTCCTTGAAAATTCTAAAGGGTGTGCCCATTGTTTGTGGTCTTGATAGGTGATCATAGATGAACTAATAAAGAAACTGGACATGAATCTGAATGAGGACATCAGTTCACTGTCCACTGAGGAGCTGCGGCAGCGTGTGGATGCAGCTGTGGCTCAGATTGTCAACCCGGCCCGAGTGAAAGAACAGTTGGTTGAGCAGCTGAAGACTCAGATCCGAGACCTCGAGATGTTCATCAACTTCATCCAAGGTCAGAGGAAGGGATGGGGAAGAGCAGGGAGGACAGATGTCCTAATAATTATATGTAATCCAAGTACTGGTTCCTAAAGGTACCCATTCTTCATGTACTGTGTAGGAGGTTTGATCACTCAGTGAGGGAGCCAGCACGGTAGAATAGAAAGAACGTGGATTTTTTTTTTTTTTTTAAGATTTTATCTTTAAGTAATCTCTACACCCAGTGTAGGGCTCGAACTCACACCCCTAAGATCAAGAGTCACATGCTCCTCCGACTGAGCCAGCCAGATGCCCCAAGAAGATGGATTTTAGAACCAGATAGTTCAGATCCCAGTTCTGCCACTTCCTAGCCTTGGGTCCTTGGGGAGGTTCCTAACCTGTTTAGTCCCACTCTCCTCACCCCTGAAATGATGATTCACGCTTCCTTCATTCAGCAAATATTTATTGAGCCAGTCACTGTGCCACACAAATCAGATGTTATTTGTAAAAGTCTTACATGTGGTAGGCACTAGTAAATATTCATTTTCCTCCTCTTTGTAACTCCTGCTTACAGATGAAGTGGGAAGCCCACTGCAGGCAGACAGTGCACACTGTGAGTGCAAGGCCAGTGGGAAGACAGGAAGTGGCTCCACCAGAACTGACAGCGGCAGACTGCCTCCAGGAAACAGCAAGAGTAAGTACAGCTTCCAGAATAGGCGAATCCAGAAAGGTAGGAAGTAGATTAGCAGTTACCTAGGGCTTAAGGGGCTGGGGAGAAGTGGGAATGGGAAATGCTAACGGTACAGGGATTCTTTTGGGGATGATGGGTGCACAGCTCTGTAAATATACAAAAAATCACTGAATTATACACTTTAAGTGAGCGGGTTATTTGGTGTGGGAATCACAGTAACAGCTATTATTAACCCAAAACAGTTAGGTCCAGCAACATGCTAGGTGGCTCTTGGCTTCCTGTGGGACGTGTACTGTAGCTCAGAAGCAGGACCGGATCCCAGCCCGTGACCTGTTGAATGTACCTCTGTGCCAGCATGGCCCTAACTGATGAGTCGTTGCATTTTCTGAACAGCAAAGGCAGAAGACGTGAAGAAGGTTCAGGAGACGGGGCTGCACCTCATGCGGCGTGCACTCGCAGTGCTCCAGATCTTTGCCGTTAGCCAGTTTGGTTGCGCCACGGGCCAGATCCCACAAACCCTGTGGCAGAGAAGCCAGGCTGACAGGGACTACTCCCCCTTACTGAAGAGGCTGGAGGTATCAGTAGACAGAGTGAAGCAGCTCGCCCTGAGGCACCAGCCGCACGACCACGTCATCACCTCCGCCAACCTCCAGGACCTCTCTCTGGGAGGCAAGGACGAGCTGACCACGGCCGTGCGGAAGGAGCTGACAGTGGCTGTAAGGGACCTGCTGGCCCATGGACTCTACGCCTCCTCACCGGGGATGAGCCTTGTCATGGCCCCCATTGCTTGTTTGCTGCCAGCCTTCTCCTCAGCCCCCGAGGCCATGCACCCGTGGGAGCTCTTTGTAAAGTACTACCATGCTAAGAACGGCCGTGCTTATGTGGAATCCCCTGCACGGAAGCTCTCCCAGTCCTTTGCCCTGCCGGTTATGGGAGGCACTGTGGTGACCCCCAAGCAGAGCTTACTGACCGCCATCCACATGGTGTTGACGGAGCACGACCCTTTTAAGCGCAGCGCAGACTCAGAGCTCAAGGCCTTGGTGTGCATGGCACTCAATGAGCAGCGGCTCGTGTCCTGGGTGAACCTGATCTGCAAGTCGGGGTCACTCATCGAGCCCCACTACCAGCCCTGGAGCTACATGGCGCACACAGGCTTTGAGAGCGCCCTCAACCTGCTCAGTCGCCTCAGCAGCCTCAAGTTCAGCCTCCCTGTAGACCTGGCCGTGCGCCAGCTCAAGAACATCAAAGATGCCTTTTGAGGAGAGTGCCCTGGCCCTACACCAGTACCTTCCTCAGTAGGGTAGGAACAGATGGTTAGTCTTCTAGGATAGAAACAAAGAGCAAGAGGAGGGGTTTAAAGACAGTTTCCCTTGCCAAATGACTGCAAAGTCTGTTTTCCAACTTAGCATATCAGAAAGAAATGCTGGAAACCCTCCCGCTAAAAGGTTCTGCCCCGGCATGTAACGTCTGGGCACATATGTTAGAGCCTATGTAAAAGAAATCAGCTGCGGCACACAGTGAATGTACCACCGCGTCGTGCCACGTCTGAGTGTTACAAAACCCAGGTCCCTCTAACCATTCTCTTTATGGTGGTGAGTGACAACATGAGTGAATTATCGGTCCTGGAAGACATTCCACTTGAGGCTCTTGCCATCCAAGCTGGGAGCCGTATTCCTTCACTTGGAGCAGGTTCGAGAGAGTCCTAAGGCCGGAATTTAAATTCCCTTTATGAATACAAACACCCCTTTTCTTCCTGACCCCAATGTCAGGGAAGGCCTTGTATTCCTTAGTTGCCTCTAAAACTGGGAATGGGGATATCTGATAACAGCATTTCTAAGGGAGTTAGTTAACCACTGTTAGGCTCAGTGTGAGCCCCTTTTTGGGGGTAAGAACTGAAATCTGTTCCCGACAAGGTGGCGGCACAGATGATGCTCTTTTGATTCTGGAGCTGGTTATTTATGAGGAATGACCACCATTGGCTGGTACCATGTCCTCTGGCAAATAACCTTTCCCGTACACAACTCCCAACAAGATGCAGACACAATCTTTTTAGAAGTAAATATGTTAGAGCTGTACTCCTCAAGAGAATCCTTGCCCCTAAGTCAAGTGTGAATGGGAACACACTTCAGTGACCAGCAGCAGCTCCCCGCAGGATTGTGAGCCCACTTGTCCCGGAGGCTGGATGATGGAGGCAGTCTGACCATATGTAGGTACTGCAGCGGAGGTAGGGACTACAGATCCCTGTTGACAGACAAGGGACTGAGCATTTCCTTGTAAAATGGACTCTAGAGTGATCCTATTTGGTCTTCAGTATTTTAGCCTTTTTAGTTCGTATTTATCATTCAGCTTGCATACTGCTTCAGGACTGACCAAAGATGGGCAAGGTCTATTCCTTTCTGGAAAACCAAATGGGATCTCAACCCTACGGAGTCAGCATTGTTTCGTGTATTAAATTGCCAGCTGCACTTTGTGTCTGCACTATTACATAGTGCATTTTAACTTAATTGTTTTTCAACAACATGTTATTTAAGATGTATTATTGATAATTCATTAGAATTAGTCATCCTGTGTGAAGCAGGATAATTGCAAAATGTGGAAAATGATAGATCTGTGGTTGCTAATAAAATCATAGTATTTTATGTAGCTTCTCTGAAAGACCGTAGAGACTCTTGGCTTTGGTTTAGAAGTCTGTGTGTTATTAGCCCATCCGATCCAGATCAGTATTTTCTTGAGCAGCCTCTGGCTCTTGGCCTTTCTGCCTCTTCTTGGCCCTCTATCCTGGACCAGGTCAACTTTGGTGGTGGTTTCTTTCTCCCAAATGTTATCATCCCATCTCGCCCAGGCATGCAGTCTGTTCCCTCGGCAAATCTCACCTTGCCTGCCACTTTTGGAGCTGGCACTTTTAAGTCCATTTATCTAGATATCATCCAGGGTGGATGATAAGTGCCGTGACTATGTGGCACATCCCTGAACCACCCCAGTATTTTTCTAATCCTCACAAAGACTAATTTGTATCAAGGTTTTGATTCTAATCTGTATCAAGCATCATGGGAAGCTGTTTCAGGCCATCCTAACTGAATCCTCACTACTTCTAAGACAAGACCATATTATCTCCATTTTATAGCCGAGTACACTGAGGTTAAACATTTTGTCCAGGTGTATGTGATGGAAGAGCTGAGATTTGTACTCAAGTTGCCCGAATCCAAATCTTATGGTCTTTATATTCTATCATGTGACCTCATTGTATCATGCTGCTTCTAGATCTTTTCTTCCTCTCTCTCCTTTATCCACCCCCTCGCTCCACCGTCACTTTGGGGAAGAGAAGGTATTTCCCACATACCTACCAGAAATTTCAGCTGCCAAGGGACTAGGCCACAAGGAGATGGACAGACAGCCACCGTTCTGTCGAGTTCTTCCTGAAACAAAAAGACAATATGTAGAGACGGAGACAATGCTGCCAGCATCCCAGCAGTCAGATATCTGCTAGTCACTGATATCATCTGCATTATTACTTAGGACAGAACTCTGTCCTTGGCTTGGGGTGAGGCACACAGGACAAGGGAGGAGAGAAGGGAACAGTCAGCCTAGGTCTAAGCATATGCAAGAACAGGATGAAAAAGAATCATGGATATGTATCCATGAAAGTGCAGGCTGCACTGTTATAAAAGTATGATCTGCAAAGCATTTTTTTTTTTAATTTCTTAAGTTTATTTATTTTGAGAGACAGAGCGAGCGGAGAAAGACAATTCCAAGCAGGCCCTGCGCTGTCAGCACAGAGCCTGACGCGGCGCTTGAACTCCTGAACCATGAGATCTCCACCTGAGCCGAAACCAAGAGTTGGATGCTTAACTGACCAAGCTACCCAGGCGCCCTTGCAAAGCATTCTTAAAGGTAGAGGCAACTGCCTGGCTCAGTTGCTAGAGCATGCAATTCTTTATCTCAGGGTAATAGGTTGAAGCCCCATGTGGGCTGTAGAGGTACTTAAAATCTTAGAAAAAAAGATTTCTAAGGTGTTCTGCATTCATTCATCCTTGAATGCCTGCCAACTGCCTGGGCCAGGCTAGATACTGAGGAAAGAGAGAAAACATACTCCCTGCCCTCAACAAAGACACGATCTAAGGACATTGGGGATTTGGGTAGCTTGTTAAAAATTGCTGGGTCCCATCCTACAGATTTTTATTCCGTTGTTCTGGGGTGTGGCCTGAAAATTCACAGTTCTAAGGTTCTAAGCATCCCAGACTGATGCAGCCGCTTTAGGGACAACACTTTGAGAACCATTGATCCAAACCAAATAAGATGTTCTCTAATAAAGATAAGTATGGATTGGATTGCTCAGGGAGCACAGAAGGAAGAGATTGATTCTGCCTGGGAGAACTCTGGAGTGGCCTTGAAGGATGGATTTGGACAGGGTTTTGCCTAGCTACAGTGGAGGAGAATAAAGACACATGGACCCACCTGAGTAAAGACCCTAGGAATCAAAAAGGTTGGATATTTCAGTAGTTGGGGTGGGGAGTGGGGAGGGAGTGGTTATGTGAAGATGTGGAAAAATAAGGAATTTAGGCTGCAAGAAAAGAAAGGTGAGTTTAAACTTCGGTACACAGAGCCAAGGAAGGATTTCAAGCACAAAAATGGGGAATTTAAGAGTTATGTTGAGGGAAGCTCCCCAAAATAAGCTCTATAGATCATATATGGCTCCACTCCGGACTGAAATTGTTATCTCCTAAGTTAGAAATCCATCTTTCATAAGCATAGCAAGCAATTCAGATCCACATAAAAGTTTGAGGAAGAGGGACACTTGGGTGGCTCAGTCAGTTAAAGCATCTGACTTCAGCTCAGGTCATGATCTGGCGGTTTGTGAGTTCGAGCCCCGCGTCTGGCCTGTGCTGACAGCCCAGAGCCTGCTTCGGGTTCTGTGTCTCCCTTTCTCTCTGCCCCTCCCCTGCTCGTGCTCTGTTTCTCTGTCTCAAAAATAAACATTAAAAAAAAAAAAAAAAAAAAAAGGTTTGAGGAGGAGAAGAAAAAAATCTGAGGCTGGATCATTTAGGGACATTTTCCTTTTCTGGAAAAGGACAGAAAAGATTTAAAAGACAAGGAAAAATTCAGAAGATTTAGTACTAATTTGGGAGAGTGTTTGTGAGAAGAGTCCAAGGCAATTATGAGATTTCCGGCTGTGGTTTCTATTTTCCAAAAGATATACAGCAGAAGAGGCAGCAGCAGGCTGGGAGCAGACCATGAAGGTGGAAATGGACAGGGTGATGTAGTGTTATTAATAAGAGCACCAGGTCAGGAATGAGAACTTGCTCTTGCACCACGATCTCTGTGACTTTGCTGCTCTAGAGCTGTCCTCTTAGAGGCCAGAGTAGATGATCTCTGTAGGTCCCTTCCAATTCTAAAATGTCATCTTCCGATTTAAAACAAAAGATCTTTTTTTATTTAAAAAAAATTGTTTATGTTTATTTTTGAGAGAGAGAACAAGTGGGGGGCGGGGGGAGCGCGGAGAGAGAGATACAGAATCCAACGTAGGGTCCAGGCTTTGAGCTGTCTGAGCAGAGCCCGATGGGGAGCTGAACCCACCAACTGCGAGATCATGACCTGAGAGGAAGCCGGATGCTCAACCGACTGAGCCACCCAGGTGCTCCGAAACAAAATACTGTAATTGAATATAGATATGTAAGTACATAATTATTGTGATAAACCACTGGCATGGGGTGTTGGCTGCAGGGAAAACTGGTCCCTGGAGAGGCTAAGAAGAGAATTGATGAAACCCTGATTTTTCTCATATCTTGCCCAAGACCAATTCTAGATTCTTTCATGTTCAGAAAAGGAAAAACTGTAAGATGGTTTCCCTTTCTCTTGAACTCCGAAGACAAGTAAAGAACCATCTAAAAACAGTCTTCCAGGGTCACCTCCTGTATCATTTGGTAAAGCTAGGCTACCTAAAAAGCCTAGCACAGAGTAGGTGCTCAGGAATTATCACCATCATCCTTCACCTTCTTCACTGCTTATTCTAGTCGGGAATGCCTGTGACATCACTAGATTCTAAATATTGGGGGTAAGCACCTTTGCCTAACTGATCTTCGTCTCTCCCCGCTTACGCCAAAAATGCACACTAATACAATTCCTATTTTTGCTCTCTGACTCAAGTCATAAAAATCTATTTCAAACTGTGTCCCCTTCTAGCGCCAGAAAAAGGAACTGCAACCAAGGGGTGCGGCAGAGCAGTGGAGCCAAAGGTCTGCGCGCTTTAGAGCCTTCCTTGCTCTTCCCACCCACGCGGGAGGAAAGACTTTGCTTCTAGTGGAAGCTACTGATAAAGTTTGATTTGAATAAATGAACGCCCAAGTACTGCTCTCCCCGCCAGAGCTTCTTCCGCCCGTAAAGGATTTCAAGAGGTGGGGCGAAACTTGCGGGGCGGGACCGGATGTGAGGTCATACTCCCCGAGGTGAAAGGTTAGCGGAAGTGGGCTTTCTTCCTTTCTGCCGTAGGCTCGAGTAGCTGGTGTCGGTGAGTAGAACCTTGGGCGGGATGTTCCAATCCGCTGCCATCCGCGGCCTGGGGGTCGAGATCCGGGGTGGCGCCGGGCGCTTTCCTTTGCCCGGTCTCCGGAGGCTTCGTAGCGGTCCTATCCTGCGATCGGGGGCCTGCGGGCGGCCTGGGCCAAGACGGCAGTGAGCGCAGCCTTGGCTTCTGGGCCCACATCCCCGGCTTGGCAGGTTTCTGAACGGCCCCTTCTCCTTCCCCTGCAGAGATGGGCAAATTCATGAAACCCGGGAAGGTGGTGCTGGTCCTGGCCGGACGCTACTCTGGACGCAAGGCGGTCATCGTGAAGGTACCCTCCTCGCGAGCCTCTGCGCGCCTACATCCCAGGAACGGGGCTGGTTTCGGAAGGCCTGCAAGCGTGGAAGTCAAGAGCTAGCTTGGGGGCATTGGTCACTGAGCATTGCGGGTGGGAGTGAGTGATCGGGGCTCTTGAGAGAGAAAAATGCAAAATACAAACAGATGTGAGTTGAATTGGGCGCCCAACATATAATGGGTTCTCTACTAAAGAGGCTTTAAAAAATAATAACGCCCGGCGTTTATCGAGCGCTTGCTTGGTATCTGGCACTGCTTTCCAGGTGGTGTCATGCCCAGTCCTTGAGGTAACCGTAGGGGATTCTTTTCTACTGCTGATGTCTGGAGACGTTAAGTAACTCAACTGAAGTAAAACATTAAGTGCTGCAGGTGGGATTCTGTAAAAAGAGGAGAAATTGTTTCTAGACAAAGCGATCACTTAGCATATTCTAGCCCTCCGTTCTTTGCCTTCTGCCTACATTTTGTGGCCTCTTGTGAGATTTTGCTAAGCTCTGGCCAAGCACTTGCTTTTGGTTGTTGTGGGACCACTGGGACACCCTTTGTTTCCCTTCCCTCATCTGTCTGAGACTGGTTTCTGGAGTTAGACCACCAACTAGCCATGTAATTGTAGAAGTTAAGAGATGTTAAGTCCTAAGAACCAGTGCTTGATAGAAAGCAAACACTCCATACATGCTAATTATTGTTAGTTTTAAATCACTTAGCTCCCACAAGCCTTTCCAGATTCTTGGTGGGAATGAATACGACCCAATACTGTTTGGGCATCTAGCCTAGCACTCAGAATGTCTGCTTTGCGCAGTTTTTCCAGTAGCAGGTCTCAGATTGGGAGTGGGGGTATTCTTTTTATACATGGCCTGCATTTAGCACAGTGCCTCAGTAGGCCCTCGGTTACTAACATGTGATTCTTGCTTGTTCAGAACATCGATGATGGCACCTCAGACCGTCCCTACAGCCACGCTCTGGTGGCTGGAATTGACCGCTATCCCCGCAAAGTGACGGCTGCCATGGGCAAGAAGAAAATCGCCAAGAGGTCAAAGATCAAGTCTTTTGTGAAAGTTTATAACTACAATCACCTCATGCCCACAAGGTGAGCATATCAAGAATGGTTATGAAAGTGACTTTCTTTTCTCCCCTCTGGCCTGCTGAATAAAGAGACAACTTTCAACTTTGCAGCCATTCCAGTGTGGGGAAGAGACATTTTCATGTGTGACTTACAAAGTGGTCATGGTTTCAAGTGCTGCCTCTTGTTTTTTTTTTTTTAAATGTTATTTTTGAGAGAGCACAAGTGGGAGAGAGGCAGAGAGAGACAGAATCTGAAGCAGGCTCCAGGCTCTGAGCTGTCAGCACAAAGCCCGACGTGGGGCTCGAACCCACAAACTGTGAGATCCTGACCTGAGCGGATGTCGGACACTCGGCCGACTGAGCCACCCAAGCGCCCCCCTCCCCCCCCCCAGTGTTGCCTCTTTAATTCAATGTGGAGCTGTGTTCTGTCATTTTCTGTGGTGACTTCCCTTACTGGGCCAAGCAGGATTGAAAAATCTTTTCCAAGCTTGCTCTTGATCTGTCTCCTCACCTGAAAATTCTAGAAGTGTTAGGTAAAGATTGCTGCATTTGTTTGCAATCACGATAAATACAGGCACGGGATCTGGCCTGCTGTCTTCCACTATTCCACTTTCAAGGATAGTTTTTATAGGCTTTCAAAAATTGTTGATAAATAAAGGAAAGCAAACCTCTCCCCAACTGATTCCACTTGGCTCTCAAGCCCTTGAGTTCCTGGCCGTTCACAGTATTGTGTGCCATTCACGCTATCTTGGTGTATAGGTTATAAGGAAATAAAAACATTTGAGAGAGTCCTGAACGATAATTGCCAAAACCCAGCAGTGTGTGCCTTACAGTTTGGTACCGGTGGCTGCATGTTTACTCTTAATTGGCTGTCTTAAAAGGGCATTGCTGTTTCTCAGGTGCTGGGAAACAGACCTCGGTAACTAGTCACCCAGCTTTTGCATTCTCATAATGAGGCTAACCCTTCCCCGGGCACAACTTGAACACCACTAAATAAAATGGCTCCAAATAGGAAGCTGGCCAACCACCATGATTAAAGTGACAATCCTTAGCCAGAAAAATAGTCACTGTGGAAAGTTGAGAATGAAACGTGAAGTATTTTCATGGCTTGAGTCTTTTTAAATTGGCAGTTTCCAAAAAATATCATCAGGACTTTGGCACAGCTTTTGCGGATTGCTCCTGTGGAGACAGACCCTGCCATCCCAATGTCCCAGACTGTGTGAAGGCCCTGGCCGCATGTGGGCTGATCTTCCCTCCCCACTGTTGTCCCCAGGTACTCTGTGGATATCCCCTTGGACAAAACTGTTGTCAACAAGGATGTCTTCAGAGACCCTGCTCTTAAACGCAAGGCCCGACGAGAGGCCAAGGTCAAGTTCGAGGAGAGGTAAATAGCTTTGGTAGTGGATGTTGGGAATATGGTATCCATATCCTCCATGAAGGGAATTGAGTTTCACTGTTCTCATTGGTGTCCTTTTCTTTCTGTCTAGGTACAAGACCGGCAAGAACAAATGGTTCTTCCAGAAGCTGCGGTTTTAAGTTTGTTTTGTTTCAGTCATTAAAAATACCAAAAAAAAAAAAAAAAAAATCACTGTCTGCTTGTAGCATGTATTATTAGACTGTTGAAGAACATTCATATGATAAGACGTTGGGTGGTGGGTGAGAGGAGAGGTTGTGGGAAAGTATATAAAATAGCGCTTTTGTGAGATTTGGACTACTTATGTCCTCCTCCTGATAATCCTTTAATCATCTGACCGCCCTCGGTGGGTAAGGCGTGAGCTACTGAATGATTTCCCAAAAAAAAGACTACTACTGATGTGTAGGTGCAGAGTTGTTTAGCATCCCTGGCTTCAACCTGTTACCTACATAGAGAACCTGGGCCACTCTCCTCCCTCCACCCTCCATTGTGAACACCTACAGGCCCCTCTCAGCAGGCACTGATTACTTTGGATTGAGAGCCACTAATCTGAGGTTCTCTGAACAATGACAAGGTGCTGAAGTCCCACTCTTGAGGTTTAGTAGGTCAGAATTTCAAGCAGGTTGTCCAGTGATCCCTGTGCTGCTGTGATGAGGCCCACACTGGAGAACTGCTCTAGATAGCAGTGGGGACTAATGAAGGCCTGACCCCTAGAGCACCCATTGTTAGTGAGATTAGAAGAGGTCCTCAAATGGCCTGGCTAGCAGAACAAGAAAAGGTGTGGTTCAAGGGTCTTGGGCATGGGTATGTCCCCACAGTTGCAGGAAAGATAATTTGGTCCTTTTATTTGGCATTTTACCTTTCATTGGACCCTAAGTGTTGACTCTGTTTTACTGGCAAAATAGGCTCTCCATTTGAATTGGTTCTGTCACTAGATGAAAGGATTCAAACAGGCACATTTGCCAAGCCTTACACTTGGCACACATACCCCTGGGATGTAGGGAAAGAGATTGAGAAGGGCTGAGTATAAATTACTCTGGAAATATCATGGACTAGATAATAGGAAACATTGTGCACTGTGTCCTGTGTAGTTTCATTTGATTCTTCGCCTTTAAGTATCGAACATCTCTCTTGAGACAGACCCCTCTAAGTAGCTTGCCTGCTCAGTCACAAATGGAACTGAATTTAAGCCTTCTGCCTAAAACTTCCAAGTTCCTTCCACTCAACCTCAAGGCTCAAGTTCAAGTATTGTTCTAACCAGGTTTAGATACATGTTTCCTAGCAATAGGACCTCTAAGCAAGTTTCTGCACTTCTTTGCCTCTGAAGTTTACAAGCTCATCTGTGAAATGGCAAAAATGGAACCAACTTTGTGGGGTTGTTTTAAAGATTAAGTTAATTCATGTAAAGCAGATCCAGTATTGGGCACAGAACAGCTCCCAACAAATGCTGGCTATTAGTACAGCTCTTGTGAATTTGGTGGAAAGGCTTTAACCATCCTGGTTGCCTTTCTCATTCAATTAATCTTAATTTGTGTGTGCCTGGCATCTTTCTAGGTTCCAGGGAAATAACAAAGACACTATTCTACCAAAAGGCTTGTGTTAGAATGAGGGGTAGGTTGGAGCCCACATTCTGTTTGCCTATGTTTATGGGTAGACTCCCCTGAGACCTTCTATCTGGGTGAAGTCAACTTCCGAGACCAGAAAGGCTCCTCCCTGGGGTGGGGAAACCAGCTGGGGGCGTGTGAACACCGAAGGGCAGGGATTTTGGTGAAATGAAAGTGGAAGCAAAGAGCCTGCCGGTTCTACATCAGAAGTGTATTTCAGGTCCGGCTTAGAGGAGACTAAAGCCCATCAGAAGGTACAAGCAAGAGTTCTGTCGCTGTGGACACTGCCACTTTGTGCCTGGCTCCGAAGCCACAACTCTTGCCAGCCGGACCCCAGGCCCATGTCAGTGACCCATGATGCCGTAAGTGAGGAGAGTGTTGGGGGGAGGGGCGAGAAGCAGAGGAGCATTTCGCTCGGCTGGAAATCTACAGGTATCTCCGGGTCTGGTGGCCAAGCCCCTCTCTGCTCATCTCTTAGACTTGCTGAAGGACTGGGGAGAAATGTGGCGGGGATTACCTCTCCCCTAACCCACTGCCTCAAAGATAGTTCTATAACCTACACCTCAGGAGCTCAAGCATTTCTTGTGTGAATGTGCATTTTTCTGAAAGAGAATCCGTAGTTCTTGTTAGATACTCAAAGGGTTTTATGACCCAAAAAGTGTAAGACTTGTTCACACCCTTATCTCCTGAGATCTTGCCCAACAAACTTGCTTCCTTATATTTCATCTTAGAGTTGAAATAGTTCCTCACCTTATTGTTGATGTCAGCTGAATCTTAGGCCCTCTTCCAGGTCACAGGGAGACATGTCTCTCCTCTGAGAGCTCACCTTCCCACTGTGTGCTGTGCTCCTCCCTTTCCTGACCTGTGAATGATCCTACTCCTGCTAGACTAAGACTGGTCCCCCGTCCAGCCTGTTCACCATGCCAGCACTGTGCCTGGCATGCACGCAGCCCTCAATAAACAGCTGTTAAATGAATGCATCTCCTCCCCTTTCCAGTTTCTTCCTTTTCCCCCCTCCCTGATACTACCCCATCTGTTATAAATACACAGATGTCTTTCTTGCTTGGGAATTTTTCACTTGCCCCTCAAATGTAGTAAGAAAGATCACAGGCTCAGGGCCGGCTGAGCCGGTGGAGCATGAAACTCTTAATCTCAGGGTTGTAAATTCGAGCCCCACGTTGGGTTTAGAGATTACTTTAAAAAAATCTTTGGGGCGCCTGGGTGGCTCAGTCGGTTAAGCTCCCAACTTTGGCTCAGGTCATGATCTTGCGCTCCGTGAGTTCTAGCCCCGCGTCGGGCTCTGTGATGATGGCTCAGAGCCTGGAGCCTGCTTCGGATTCTGTGTCTCCTTCTCTCTCTGCCCCTCCCCCACTGTGCTCTATCTCCCTCATGGCACAAAAATAAATGTAAAAAAAATTTTTTTTTAATTTAAGCAGATAATCTATAAGTCAATATAGTAAAAACTTAGCACACTGGTTGGCACCTCCTAAACGTACAATACGTGTTTGTTATTCTTAATATTATTGCCAACCTTTCAGAACCCCTATTCCCCAAGATTATCTTGATTCACCTCCATTTCACTCCTACCTCTAAAATGGGTGCAGGAGACTTTTTTATTATGACTTTTTTTTTATTGTTTATTTTTATTTATTTTGAGAGAGAGAGTACGAGTGGGGGAGGAGGGCAAACAGGGAGAGAGAGAATCCCAAGCAGCCTCCACACTTTCAGAGCAGAGCCCAACCTGGGGCTCGATCTCACAACCATGACCGAAGCCAAAAAGAAGAGTCGGACACTTAACCAGCTGAACCACCCAGGCACCCCTATGACTTTTTTTTAATGTCCATTTATTTTTGAGAGAAGGGTGTGAGGGTCAGAGAGACAGGGGGACAGAGGATCTGAAGCAGGCTCCAGGCTCTGAGCTGTCAGCACAGAGCCCATGTGGGGCTCAAACTCACAGACCTGCAAGATCATGACCTGAGCTGAAGTCGGACACTTAGCCAACTGAGCCACCCAGGAGCCCTTCAGGAAACTTTTTTTTTTTTTTAATGTTTATTTATTTATTTTGAGAAAGAGAGAACAGGGAAGGAACAGAGAGAGGGAGAGAGAATCCCAAACAGGCTTTGTACTGTCAGCACAAACCCTGACGTGGGGTTTGAACTAAAAAACCATGAGATCATGACCTGAGGCGAAATCGAGAGTCAGATGCTTAACTGACTGAGCCACCCAGGTGCCTCTGAAATGAAACTTTTTAAATCAACAGAATAGAGATCACACTCTGTACAGTTTTATTTTGTATTTTGCTTTTTTAGCTTAGTGTATTTCTTCATATTGTTAAATGTTCTTTAATGTCTTCTAATTGCTACGTAATATATTTATTAGGCTATTCCTCTATAGTTGGACATGTAGATTTATTTTTGACTTTTTTCGTGTGGGCTTTTTTTTGTTTTTTGGCTTTTTTTTTTTTTTTTTTTTTTTAATGTAAGCTCTACCCAACCTGGGTCTCAAACTCAGACCCTGAGATCAAGAGTTGCATGCTCTACTGACTAAGCCAGCTGGACACCTCTCTTTTGGGCTGTTTTTGTTTTTTTCTTTTTTTTTACCCTTTTTTTTTTTTTTTAATGTGTATTTATTTTTGAGAGATAGAGAGTGTGAATGGGGAGGGGCAGAGAGGATCCAAAGCAGGCTCTGTGCTGACAGCAGAGAGCCCAGGGCTGGGGCTTGAACTCACAGTGAGATCAAGACCTAAGTCAAAGTTGGACGCTCAACCGACTGAGCCACTCAGGTGCCCCAAAGATTACAGTTTTAAAGCTCTGTCCCTCACAGAGCCCTTCCTTCCTTTTGACTTCTTCCAATACACATGCTGCTCCAACCCAGAGTTATTTCCACCAAGTCCTGTCCCTGACCATATGTGTCTTCAATGGCCTCGAGTTTGACTTACTTTGGCTCATTAATTAACCCTGACAAACCTCAGGTTCCTCATATAAAATGAGGATTCATAAAATAGGAAACATTCAACATAGCACTCATCATGTGCCAGGCACCATTGTTCCCAACAAAATTATAGGTGGAAATTGCTATTATGTCCATTTTGCAGATAAGGAAACCAAGGCACAGAGAGTTAAATAACTTGTTCATTGTCTTGCAGTACTAAAAGGAGCTGGATGTAAGCGTTGGAGGTTTGTCTCCAGAGTTTGTGTTCTTAACTGTGATGCCGAACAGCCTCCCAATACCCTATGATGAACATAGACAGCAGGAGATTTTATCTTATGGGGTGATTAGGTTGTAAATTTCGCAAGTAAGGCAGAAGAATGTAGGTAGTCAAAATTAACCTTAAATCATTAACTCACCCCTACAGTATCCAGAATTTACAGTCACTCAGTGAGCTCCATGTAGAATGGATTGCAGTTTTTTTCGGTTAAGCACCAGATGTACATTGGCTTACATTTAGGAGACCATGTTATCATGTCACGCAAATAATAGCATGTATAGTTGAATTCATGTAAGTGACTACAGTCAGCTTGTGTTGTCCTTAAGAGGGTCCTATAAGAGAGAAGTTCCAGTTGGAACTTGGAGACAGGAGGCAGTTCTGTGATACTTAAAATGAGACGGAGTCCAACTGTGCCCAGCACCTGGCAGGCCCCCAATAACCACTTGCCCTCTTCCCTTGCCTGCTGGGTCAGTGGATTCTACCAAATTCTTGACCCCCAAGTCTACAACCTTGGCATTGTCTCTCCAGTTTGTCCTCTCCGTCTCCTTAATATAAACATCCACAGAGTCTGGAGGCCTGCTTCCTGAAATGTGCTCACCCGTGCATGCCCATTGCCAGAGGTCCAGCTCAGCTTCTGTCGTGTCAGGAGGAATTAGAACCTCAGAGTGTCCCTCCCCAGTTCCCGCTGCTCCAGCTCATCGTGCCATGGCTGCCAAGTTGCTCTCTTAAACACCATGTCCACCACCTCACCCCCCTCAGAAATCTTCACTAGTTCTCCATCCCCTACTTATATTAGATCTGAACTCCCCTGCTCCAATGGTTCTTTTAAAAACTCTATATTTAGGGGCGTGTGGATGGCTCAGTCAGTTAAGTGTCTGACTCTTGATTTCAGCTCAAGTCATGGTCTCACAGTTCATGGGATCAAGCCCCAAGTGGGCCTCTGCACGGACAGCATGGAGCCTGCTTGGGATTCTCTCCCTCTCTCTCTCTGCCCCTCCCCTGCTCATGCACCCACACTCTCTCTCGCTCGCTTGCTCAAAATAAACATTAAAAAAAACTCTATAGTGGGGCACCTGGGTGGCTCAGTAAGTTAAGCACCTGACTTCATGGCTCATGGGTTCGAGCCCCACATCACACTCTGTGCTCACAGCTCAGATTCAGATTCTGTGTCACATCAGAGCAAAGCCTGATGTGAGGCTCAAACTTATAAACCGCAAGATCATGACCTGAGCCAAGATCAAGAGTTGGATGCTTAAATGACTGATCCACCCTGGTGCCCTTTTTTAAAGCTATTTTATTTTATTTTATCTTTATTTTTAAATTTTGTTTGTTTATTTTATTTAGAGAGTGAGAGATAGCAGAAGTGGGGGAGGGGCAGAGGGAGAGAGAGAGAGAGGAAGAGAGAGAATCCCAAGCAGGCTCTATATTGTCAGTGCGGAGACCAATGTGGAGCTTCAATCCACAAAACCGTGAGGTCATAACTTGAGCCAAAACCCAGAGTTGAACAACTGAGCCACCCAGGTGCCACTAAAAGTTATTTTATTAAATAGCATTGCTAATTACTAGGTTTTCAAACAATTATGTATATTTAGATCAAGATTTAAAGCAGAAGTAAAAAGAGAATAAACTTAGGACTGAATCTAGTTCAAAACATCTTAAAATGAATTTCATTTTTTTAAATTTACTTTTTCATATATTTTTAAATTGAATTATCTCTTTCAAATAAAAATTCAGATTTTTATTTCCCTTAAAAATGGGAAGATATGGGGAGGGGCACCTTGGTGGTTCAGTCAGTTGAGTGTCCGACTTCGGCTCAGGTCATGATCTGGTGTTCGTAAGTTCCAGTCCCACATTGGGCTCACTGCACAGAGCCTGCTTCAGATTCTCTGTCCCCCTCTCTCTGCCGCTCCTCTGCTTGTACTCTCCCCCCAAATAAATATATATATATTTTTAAACGGGAATATATGGGGCACCTGGCAGCTCAGTTGGTACAGCACATGACTCTTGATCTTGGGGTTATGAGTTCAAGCCCCATGTTGGGCATAGAGCTTACTTTAAAAAAAAAAAAAAGAAAGAAAAGAAAAAGAAGAAATGGGATACAGGAACCACATTCCCATGTGAGAAAATCTTGGTTGGATGAGGTGCCTGGGTGGTTCAGTTGGTTAAGTGTCTGACTCTTGGTTTCAGCTCAGGTCATGATCTCATGGTTTGTGGGTTTGAGCCCCACATTGGGCTCCACACTGCTTTTGCAGAGCCTGCTTCGGATTTTCTCTCTCTCTTTCTCTCTGCCCTTCCCCCTTCCTGCACATGCTCTTGCTCTCAAAATAAATAAATAACTTAGAAAAGAAAAGAAAATCTTGGTTGGAGCTGAGAAGAAGTTGCCACTTTAGCGGGGACATGCTCTCTCCAGTTTGTGAGTCCCTAGCACTCCCTATGGTCTACACTGGCTCCCTAGACTCACCGATGTCATCTAACTGGCCCTTAAAGACACCTTGTTTGTAGGCATATAAAGAACTAGGTACCTTTCTCACTACTCATAAACCAGCATTATTTGGTCAAGCCCTTGTTTTTGTCTGTTTAAAATAGAGTGAACTCACACTGAATAATTCAATGCCCTCTGTAATATACTCCCATTCTGTCATTAATTCACTTCATTCATTCATTCATTCATTCAACACACATTTACTGAATGCCTGTTTTGTGCCAGGAACTCTGCTGAACACTGGGGATACAGAGATGACTAGGACAGAGTCCCGCCTTCCCCAGTGAGCTCACACTTCTCTGAGCTGACCTTATTTATCAGGCTTCCCAACCACAGAGTGAACTCTGCCAGCTAACATCTACTTCATCCCACAAACAAAGGTGCATTTATTCGTATCCCTGGTGTCATTCCCCTGCCCATGTTGTCACTCTCTGTCTCTGGACTTGCTCCAAATCACACCCAGCCTGAAAGGCTGCTTGCTGCAGTGGAAAGAATGGCAGTCAAGGGACAAGCTAGGAGATGTGGGGTAAATTGTTCCCCCACCCTGGGCTTGATTTCTTCACTGTAAAGCACAGATTAGCAGTCTGGAGTCAGACTGCATAGGGCTGAATGACTTCAAGCAAGTCACTTAACCTCTCTGAGCTTCAGTTTCCTCATCTATAAAATAAGGATAAGAGGGAATTTATTTCACAGGGTTGTTTCAAGAATTGAGCCATATAAAAGCCGTAAAACGCTTAGCACAGGGCGCCTGCATGGCTCAATTGGTTGAGCATCTGACTCTTGATTTCGGCTCAGGTCATGATCCCAGGGTCATAGGATCGAGCCCCGCATTGGGCTCTATGCTGAGCATGGAGCCTGCTTGAGATTTCTCTCTCTCTTCCCACTCCTGCGTGCTCTCAAAAAAAATTTTTTTAATTAAAGCTTAGCATAGTGCCTGACATATAGTAAGTGCTCAATAAACATCAGCTGGGGCACCTAGGGTGGCTCAGTCAGTTGAGCATCCAACTCCAGCTCCAGTAATGATCTCACAGTTTGTGGGCTCGAGCCTCATGTCAGACTTTGCACTGACAGTGTGGAGCCTGCTTTGGATTCTCTCTCTCTGTCTCTCTCTCTCTCTCTCTCTCTCTCTCCCCCTCCCCCGTTCATGTGTGCATGCATGTGCATGCAAGCTCTCTCTCTCAAAAACAAATGAACATTAAAAAAAAAAGTTAGTGAATACTATGACATTTTGCCACTCTAAGCCCCCACTCCTCCCAGAGGCCTCCCTAGTTATGTTAAGCCCTATGGGACTGTCCCTCCTCCATACTCCTGATGTCCTCCACAGTCTGTCATGTGAGGGTACACTGTCTTGGGTGGTGTTTTGTACAGACCCGAGGGCTAGCCTCTTCTCCCCCCTTGCCCTGTGTCAGTGCCCAGCACCGCACAGCAGGAGCTCGGTGTCTGTTAAATGCAAGCTGTCCTGTAACAACGCAGCTGTGGCTGCTGCAAGGGCTCTTCCGCTTGTCCCCCTCCCCCACCTGAGATGAGGCCAACCAAATCCTGAGGAGAGTGGGCCAGGGCCAACCCCGGGACAGGGGAAAGGGGTTGGGCTGTTCCGGAGCTGAGCTCTGCTGTGGGAGAGTCCAGGATCGGGTCCCTTTCCCCTGGGCTCATTCTCTGGGAAGGCAGATGGAAGTCTGGTCGTCTCCCCCACCCCAATAGGCTCTCCATGCCCTTCGGGAGGAGCAGGCCAGACTAAAGAGGAGGCTGCAGCAGCTGCAGCAGCGGAGGAGGGAATTTGGGGACTTCCCTCACCACGACCAGGTAAGCTGGGAGAGGGGCGTGGTGTGGTAGAAAGAACCAGTTTCTCTCCTGGCTCTGCCACTTCCTCACTGCATGACCTCCAGTATGGCACTTGAACTCTCTGGATCTGTTTTCTCATCTGTGACGCTGAGCTACCAAACTTGCAGGCTTGTGAGGACAAAGCAACATCTTGTGTGGAAAGTGCTCCTACGGGCTTGACCTACCTTCATCCACCCGTTTATCCAGCTCTCCTTTCAATAAGTGTGCTCATCCCCGGCCTCAGTTCCATGGAACGCTTTCCTTCTAGGGGTGGTGGGGCCTCTCCCACCCTTGAAGGCTGCATCAGCCTCCCCTCCCCCACCTCCAGGTCCCATTCCCGGTGCCCTTGGTCCCGCTGGTGTTCCGAGGACACACTCAGCAGGGCACAGAAGGGTCCAAGCCTTTGGTTTCCAAACTACGGATCTGCTACCCTCTGCCTGGAGGCTCTGCTCTGGTCACCTTCGACGATCCCAAGGGTGAGCTCTCACAGAGGCCCTGGGAGGGAGGCTGGGAGGCTTCCCAGTACTGACCCTGCTCCCCCGACCCAGTGGCCAAGAGGGTGCTGCAACAAAAGGAGCATAAGATCGACATCGATGAGTGCCGGCTGCGGGTGCAAGTCCAGTCCTTGGAGCTGCCCATGGTGACCACCATCCAGGTGACAGGACTGCAGCGTCCTGGGACATGCAGGGGGTGCCATGCACTTGGGCACAGGGGATGAGTGGGGCTGTACCTCTCCCTCCTGTCTGTCCCTAGGTGTCCACACAGATAAGCAGGAGGAGTGTGCTGGTCAGTGGGTTTCCTGCAGGGCTCAGGCTGAGTGAGGAGGAGCTGCTGGACAAGCTGGAGATCTTCTTTGGCAAGTCCAGGAATGGGGGTGGCGATGTGGAGAGTCGGAAGCTGCTGCAAAGTGGTGTCGTGCTGAGTTTCACTAAGGATGCAGGTAAGGGTCTTGCCGACAAGACTGGGGCTGATGCATCCGGCCACAGGGGAGAAAAGCCCTGATGCTAGAGGTCCGTCCCTCTCTGTCCCCACAGTGGCCCAGCACCTGTGCCAGGCTGGCCAGTTTACAGTGCCACTGGGCACGAAAAGCTTCCCTTTGAGAATCTCTCCCTTCCTAAGTGGGGAGATCCAGAAGGCTGAGGTAAGTGGGAAGGTGAAATGGTGGCTGGGCCAGGAACCTGTCTGCCTGGCAGACACTTGCCCAAGAAAGGATCAGAGTCCCCTGACTCCACTGCCCTCCCCATTGCCAGCCAGCCTCTCAGGCCTCCCGGCCCTTCCCAGACCCCCAGGGGCACTGCCTGCCCCCAGTCCCTGACTCTCATGAACCAGGCCCATCTCCTGGCTCCTTTTCCAGATCGTGTTCCGGCCAGTGCCCCAGTCAGTGCTGGTGCTCAACATTCCTGACGTCCTGGATGGCCCGGAGCTTCAGGACATCCTGGAGATCCACTTCCAGAAGCCCTCCCGTGGAGGTGGGGAGGTGGAGGCCCTAACAGTCGTGCCCCCAGGACAGCGGGGCCTGGCGGTCTTCACCACCACGTCAGGCTAAGAGCCTGCCCTTCTCATCCCCTCACCCGCACCCCTGCCAAGCCTCTCAAACCAGGCTGGATTTGGGCGCACAGGTGCAAGAGATCGTGCTGGTCAACAGCGGCAGGGATTATGGCTTATGAAATGCTGCCCAAGAACAATAAAAGTGGCGTGACCCTCTTCTCATTTCATTTCCTGAAAGGAAACTTGATGTGAGCACAGAAGGAGGAAACCTCACCTTCCAGGAGCCCACCTTCCCCTCCACTCTCGGAGGCAACATCCAGGACCCAGGGTTTGGCTTTTTATTGACACAAACACAAAGGCAGCTTCGGTAACAGTAACGGGGTGGGGTACACAAAAGCAGAAATCGCCCTTCACACATTTAGGCCTCATTTAGACACTGAAGAGGCTGAGCCCCTCCCCCCACCTCCCATTGGCAATAGCTGGGCAGTAACCCTCCCTAATTCCGTATCAGAGAGCAGAGGGAGTTGTACCCCTGCGCCAGGAAGTCCCCACTTTGGTTCCGGTGGCCCAGGTCCTTATTCCCCTGTTCCATCTCCCCACCCATGTAAACAAAGTTTGGGGCTGAGTTTGAAAAGCTGCCCTCCTGCTCTGAGAAGGCAGTGGGCCTCCCTCGACTACACAAGAAATGTGCTTCGATTTTAACTTTGGTCCCAGAACAAGAAACAGATGGCATTGCCTCTCAGAGCTCTGGCTGGTAAATGCCACACTTATCTGCAAGGCTGAGAACGCCACCCTGCCTTTTTCCCCTCAACCACCCAGAGAGAAATGACAGCCCCAGAGACGGGACACGGCACAGACCCCAGGAGGCTAGGGGCTGCCCCCCGCCCCCACTGGCACACACACAGATTTTTGGCAGTGTTGTGGGACAGCAAAAGCCCACCTCCACCAGAACGAGGAAGGCACTGGGGAGTTCAGGGGTGGAGGAGGAGGTGTGAGACAGGGACCCCCCCACCCACCCACACACGCAAGCACAGGTTTTCCGTTGCTAAGGCACTGAGAACAAATCCACTAGAACTCAGTGAAGGATGGGGCGGAGGGGGGGGCTCTGTGTCCCTCCCACAGAGTCGTGACCTAGGGAAGCAGGTCAGATTCCCACCCTTGTTGTAAGAGGCAACCTTGGTTAAGAGTGGCAGAAAACCAGCAGGTGGAAGAAACCCAGCTGTGCTCAAGGAGACGGGGACCAGAGGACAAGGCCATGCAACGAGGCAACAGAGTTCAGAGGTGGGCGCCAGTTGGCCTGGGCTGAAGGGACAGGAGGGCGAGACAGGGACATGCTGGATTCACACAAATTGGCCCCATATCCTGAGCTGACATTTCGATTCTTTGGGGAGGGGAGTGTGGGGCAGGGGCAGGAGGGGAGATGAGGCAGAGGTGGAAGCACACAGAACTGGACGGAAAAGGACTGGCTAACCTTGGCACAAAAGCAGCACAGCAGGCCCAGGGAAAGGGTGGGGGCAGGAAGCAGCCGGCCTCCCTCTGACCCTCCCTGTCCCCTTGGCAGGGCCCAGACATCCAAGTGGTCACTTCCCAACCTCTTCGGAGGGCAGGAAGGGGGGAGGGGGCCCTGCCTAAGGAGAAAGAACAGGGCAGGGGAGAGGTCATCACCACGGAGACCTTTGGGGGCAAGTGGGCAGAGCATTATGAGGAGGATGAAATGTAAGAGAGTCTGGTGACCAACACAACGTGGCTCCCTAGCTTCTCTCTTCCCAGGTCCCGAGGGTCTGCCAGCCCCGGCCCTAGTTCTCCTTCTCTGGTCCAGGCACCAGGAGGACTTTGCCCACATTCTTCTTCTCCTGCATCTGCCTCATGGCATCCGCCACCTGGAGAGGAAGACAAGACCCGGTGCCATCCGGCCCCTCTAGAGAGCCAGCCTAAAGGGGTGAGCCCTCCTCTTCCCAGGAATCCTACCCCTGGGAGCCCAGCCTGCGGGGACCCTCCTCCGGCCCTCCCTGCACAGCCATCACACTCACCTTCTCAAAGGGCCACACGGAGTCAATGTGGGGTTTGATGCGGCCCTGGTTGTACAGAGCCAGGAGGCGGGCCACCACACCACTGACTAGCTCCACCTCACCCTCCAGGTAGCCCAAGTGGAAGCCACACACAGCGCGGTTGGTCGGCAGCAGCTGCAGCGCAGTCACACTGAACTGGTTCCACCATGTGCGCGCCAGGGCCATCAGGTTCCGCTTGGGGCCCGTCAGCAGGTTGGCCATTCCTGAGGGATGAGGAGACGCGGCCCGTGAATCCAGGTGCTGGGCACATCCCTGTCCAAATCCATGCTCATCCACCCCCTCTGGGCCTCTTACAATCATCCACAGCAGTGCCAGGGAGTGACAGGATAATCCCCCACCTGCTGGCTGCCAGGCCCAAATGGACTCCAGCTGACTCAAAAATTGCCTGAATCTTTATTCACTTGCTGATTGTGTGCGTGTGAAATAGTTTTTCTTTCTTTCTTTTTTTAATCTATTTTTGAGAAAGACAAAAAGAGTGTGAGCGGGGGAGGGGCAGAAAGAGAGGGAGACACAGAATCCGAAGCAGGCTCCGGGCTCTGAGCTGTCAGCACAGAGCCTAATGGGGGGCTCGAACTCATGAGCTGTGAGATCATGACCTGAGCCGAAGTCAGATGCTTAACCGACTAAGCCACCCAGGTGCCCCATGTGTGAAATCGTTTTGCAAATGAAAATGCAGCCTGACCAAGAAACCCAGGAAGGTAGGACAAAGGAAGGCAGGCTGATTGATTTTGCATCTGGAAAAATCCCCAAACAGGAGCACAGAGAGAACACAGAATGCACTGTGACTCACAGGAACAGTAGTGAAAGAGAATGAGAGTAGCTGCCCCCCACCAGAGGTAGCAATCTGAATGCATCACCCAGGCCAGTCTTAACCCGATGCTCCCTCGAGCACTGGAGTCCCTGGGCCCCTGCATCCTACCCTTCAGACCCACCCTGCTTCCCACCTCCATGCCCAGCCTACTAACTCACCATAGATGACCACTTTGCCCATGGGTTTGAGGAGGTTGTAGCCTTTGGCAGTATCTGACCCACCCAGAGGGTCCATGACGATATCCACTCCTGTCACAGAGTAGGGGGGCCCAGAGGCAGCATTAGGATCCACAGATCTGGAGTGTCCCATCCCTGTCCTGTGCCATCCTGCCCCTGCCCATACCCATACCCCGATCCCACCTTTGGGGGAGACCTTCTTGATCTCATCCACATAGTCAGTCGTATGATAGTCGATGGGGTGTGTGACCCCATTCTCCTTCAGCACCTCGTGCTTGCTGGCCGAAGCCGTTCCGAACACCGTCACATTCTCCACTGTGCGACACAGCTGCACGGCGGCCATACCCACACCCCCTGCAGCAAGACACTTTCATAAGGAGGGGATGTGGAGTCACCCCGCCACCGCTCTCCATTCTTGCCTCTCAAGGACTCCGTTCATCACCTTCATTTTGCCTGGGCCCATTTTGAGGCTTTCTCTCCTCATAACCATGTCCAATTTCCATGATTGAGAATTGGGGGGAAGGGTAGCTGGCAAAGGAGGGGGTGCCGGGTGAGGGCACGTTGCTATGGATAGCACACCAGGCTGGACCTGGTGCCTGAATGTTACCACGGCAACAATACTGCAGAGGCCTCTGGGAGCCATAGGCCGAGGCAGCCTGGTGTTGCCATGACAACCGTCCAGACAGGCTGCAGGGAAGGGGCCCGAAGGAAATCAGGGTGGGGTAAGGAGGGGGGCATAAAGGGAGGGGGCTTGTCACCTGCAGCCATGTGTACCAAGACGCTGTGGCCAGGCCGTAGGTTGCCGAAGTCAAAGAGGACCATGTAGGCTGTGATGTAATTGACCAGCAAGGCAGCGGCTTCCTCAAAGGTCATGGCCTCAGGCATCTGGAAGGTCTGGGCTGAGGGCACAGTCACCTCCTCCTGCCACATGCCTGACCGGATCAACACCATCACCCGGTCCCCCACCTTGAAGAATGGAAGAAGAGCAGCATTAAGTCCCTTGCTCATTCACCCATTGGTGATTTATCACCTGCTATGTACAAGGGCCTCTTCCTGGCAATGAAGTAGAGATAGAAGCAGTCACAGTAGTCATGGTAATAGTAATAATAATAATACCATCAAAAACAATACTAACTTACCTTTACTGAGTGCTTACTAAGGGCCAGGTCCTATTATAAGTGCTGTAGGTCTATTATAATTTTTTTAATGTTTATTTTAGAGAGAGAAATAGAATGTGAGTGGGGGAGGGGCACTGAGAGAGGGAGACATAAAATATGAAGCAGGCTCCAGGCTCTGAGCTGTCAGCACAGAGCCTGATGTGAGGCTCGAACTCGTGAACCGTGAGATCATGACCTGAGCCAAAGTTGGACGCTTAATGGACTGAGCCACCCAGGTGCCCCTAAGTGCTATAAGTCTATTATATATAAACGCTCAATTAATCCTTACCTGCTCTTTGAGGTAGAGACTGTCCTTATCTCTACTTTACAGATCTTATACTTCACTATTGTGTAAGATCCCTGAATGCCACAAGCTTAACAGTTATGGCAGCATGAAGTATTGTTAAAGAGATCAAACTGTTTTGGTTAAAGAAAGATGGGCTCTGCTGTTTACCGAACAGTGTGACCTTGGGCAAATAAGAACTATTTAACCTTTTTGAGCCCCAGTTTTCCTGTCTGTCAAATAGGGTAGTTATGATGAGTAAGTGGCAAAAAAATCATTTGGTAATTTTTAGCCCAAGTGTCTGTGTCTGGAAGCAGTTCGTAGTATTAAATAATAAGAATGATAAAGTGCCACTAAAGATCTCTGAGCAGCTAGGGCTGGGTGCAATCACCTCCTGAGCCAGTACTGGGGGCCCAGAAAACACCTTCACCCAGAGTCAGGGGGAGAGGTGATGGGCAAGGACAGCTACACAACCCTATCCACCAGGAAGAAGCATTTTTCCCCCACTCTCTCAGCCACCTGCACAAGAGCCTCATTACAGGAGGGAAAGGGGGCAAAGAAAGCAGAATCTTTCCCTTCAGCTTAGCATCTGGAGTCAAGAGGAGAGCAGAGGAAAGGTGGCAATCTCAGGAGAAAGGAAGGCCTCTCCTCACTCTCTGAAGCCCATGGAGAGGGAAGTGTGAGTGCTATTCCAGGACAATCCGAGTCTGTCTTTGTCCCTGCCAGGAATGATGGAAATTCTGTATATTAAGGAGACTTGGGATGCATGGGAAGAGGGGATGGGACTCCCACACACACCCCTTTTCATGTCCCCACACTCCATTGACAAAGAGGATGCAGGTTGGGATCTTGCCTTGCAAGCGCTGGCCTGAGATGAGGTCTGGGGAATGGAAACATCCCACCCTAGGACCTCAGGACCAATAGACTCAGAAATGGCCCAGGAGTGCTGGAAAGTGCAGTGTGGTCAGCCTGGGTCGTGACCAGTCTGGACCCGTCATGATCTGGCTCAGGACAAGGCTCACTTATCCAGGCTAATACCCACCCCTCGCCCATCACAGGGCAGAGCCATGAACCTCTCCCCAGTCCAGACATCAGGAGGGAGGGAGGGCTCTCCCCACAGAATCCAGCCTCTTACATCAGGTTCTTGCCCTGGACAGGATATCCTGTATTTACTAAGCGGAAAGTGTGGGGAGGGAGGTTAGGTGGGTGGCCTTCAAACATGAACTACAACTCCCCCCCCCCCCAACACACACACAAAATTCCTTAGTATCTTCTCAAGAATTACTAAGAAGTCAGTGGAAAGGGTGGGGCCAGAGCTGAATTGAGGGAGAAGTCCTTTAAGGAGGAGATGTTTGCATACACAATAAATCCAAGAATTCCAGCTCTGGGATCTGGGACTAGCAGGTCGAAGAGGATGGCTGCATCTGAGGGGCCTGTCTTGCAGGGGGCTGATTTAAAATGAAACCCCCAAACAAACGACGTGCAAAAGCTTCACCCCAAGTCTCTCAAAAAGTTGCTCATTTGGAACTCTCTCTCTGGTGTCCGGGTTTATGGCCAAGATTAATGATAAACAAAAAGAGAAACAGACCGGCAGAGCTGGGCCAACCTGCTCCCGGTACCACAGCCCCCCCCCCCCCCCCCAGTCCAAATGGACACCGCTGGGGTTTCCGAGGTGAGGGTCCTCCTCGAGGAAGGCGGAGGGGTGTTCTCTGTCCTCCCTCCGACGTTCCCAAGGGTAGCCTAGGGTCGTGACCCTCTGGCTGAGTCACTGGAGGAGGAGATATTGAAGTCACGGGATACAGAGAGCCTAAGACAATGATCCAGAGACCGAATCTCGTCCCGCCAACCCCAAGAGCAGAGGGGCAGCGTGAGGCCGGCGGGAGGGCGAGTGGCAAGCTCCCTCTCCTCCATGATGGGCGTGCCTCATCTCTTTGGCCGTGCTCTGGGAGGGGCCTCCTCACACCCCCACAGACCACGGGGCTGCATGTGACTGGGGCTCTGGCAGGGTCATGCGTCCCCGCCCAACCCTGACAACATAGCTCCTTAAGCTCCCTCAGGGAAAGAGGCGCTAATCGGTACTCAGGGTCACAGACCACAATTACCCAGGCAGTGTTTGGTGGGCCAGGGTACAGGTGTGGTTTTAAGCGGGGGGAGGGGGGCGAAGAGGGGGTGGTGGCAAGGTGATTGTGCGCATGCGCGTGGGTGCCTTATTGTGTTCCCCCCCCACCCCAATACACAGCCACGGCCGCCGCTTCTGGGCGGCGGCCGCAATTGAAATGGTTGAGGAGGGGGCGATAACTCCATCTTCACTCCCTACCCCCCAATATCCACCCAGTTCTCCAGGGCCTTCGGAACACAGGCTCCCTTCCTAAGCCTTCCATGCCCTTCTATCTGAATCAGTGCCAGTTTCCCCCGCCCTGCCACACCCCCGGCCCCCGCCCACTCGAGCTCCACTGCCCCAAGGCCTGGGCAGCCTCTCCCTGCCCTGCCGTGGCCCGCTCACCTTGCGGTCGTTGACTCCCTCTCCCACTGCGACCACGACGCCGGCGCCCTCCATGCCCGGAGTGAGGGGCAGCGGCGGCAGCCTGTCGTACAGCCCCTGCCGGGCCATAAGGTCGGCAAAGTTGAGCCCGCAAGCCCGGACGCGCAGCGTCACCTGGCCGGGGCCGGGGGCCGGGGGCACGGCCGGCCGGCTCTGCAGCTTCACCTTGTCGTAGCCGCCGAAACCCGTGAGCACCAGGCAGCGGAGCTGCGGCGGCGACGCGGCGGCGGCCCCCTCGGAAGCCGCGGGTGGCTGGGCGTCGCCAGCTGCCTCAGCTTTTGGGGGCTGAGAAGAGGCGTCTTCTCCGGCCCCTGCTTCGGCCGCCGCCACCACGGTGGCCGCCTCGGCTACCTCTCTCTCCGCGGACATGTCTGGGACTCCCGACGTGCGCGCAGCTGGACCGAGGGTGCACAGCTGGGGAGGGCGGGGCGCGCGTCGGGAGAAGCTGCGGCGGTGGACTCCGAGCGGGAGGGGAGGGGCGCCGGGCCGGGGGCGGGGCCTCGCGCTCCGACTTAAAGGGCCACAGCGCGGGCGTTGCAGGAGCGCGAAAAGTGAAGACCTGGAACATCTGGAGACAGACACTGGAGAGGGCATTCTTAAGGTCATTCAGACTGCTGCTTAATTTGCTTATTTATTCATCATAAACCTTACGCAAGTTAAACAATATGTAAAAGGACAATCTGAAGAACGATCCCCAAACCTCAGCTTACATTAGATTTGGGGAGCCAGCCACCTGTGGACTAGAACCCAACTAAGTTGCTCCTCAGGCTCTGACTCTACCCATATGTAACCCATTCGTGTGGTCTTGCAGTGGCAACTTGGAGCAGGGAGACCGAGTCTTTAAAACTTTCCATCCGACTGTTAAAGCTCTGTGCCTCAACTTTCCCTTCTGTAAAATGGTGATATTGCTCGCTCTAAAAGATAAAATTAAATCGAGTATAACCGATGTAAAACAAAGCGCCTTTAAAAGGTAAAAGATGCCATGCAAATGCAAAAACAGTTGTGTAGTAATCATTAGACTCTGGATCAAGCCTTAAATGACTTTAGGGCTTGTCTCTCGCTCCAGCAGGGCTGTCATTCTGGGCAGTTTTATTTTCCTCTTCCTCCCCATCTCTGTCTCCCCGAAGTATCCACCAGAGGACGCAGCTACCCCAAAACTTTCCACCCTGAGCCAGGCTGGAGAAACTCAGTCCACACTTGCCTGCTAGTCCAAGCCCTCCGTTAAGCCACCCCAGCCCCAGACTAGGCCGGTCGTTGCCATGGGGACTGGAAGCCATGATGTCACCACTGTCCGGGTGGGTGTGTTGGAGTCCAAACCCTCCTATCCCCAAGACTCCCTGCCGGGACGTGAGAGTGGAGGGGTGGGGGGCGAGACCAAACCAAAAAGACTCCCTCCTTCTCCTACCATCTCGCGCCCCCCTCCTGTTCAGGAAGTGGATGGCTGCCCCCGCGCGTGTCCGCACTAGCACACCGGCGTGCACGCGTGGGCACGCAGAAGGCCCGAGCCTCGCGCGTTTGCAGCTTTCACCCTACCCCTCAGAACTTCGCTCAAACTCTGCCCCGCGCCCATCCCCAAAGCAGTCAAAACAGTCAAATAAGCCCGACTCGCCCTGCCCCAAACCCACAGGGGGTCCCTCATATCACACCCGAGCGCTGGAACCCGGCTCCCAGCCCTGGCATTCCCCGGGCCCCGCCCGGCTCCTCTGGGCCCCGCCCCCTCCGGCTGCGCTGGCGGGAGGCGGGGCCGGAGGCGCGGCCGTCGGGCTGGGGGCGGGGCAGAGGGGGGGGCCGCGGCCCCGGGCGGGGGCTCGGCGCGGGCCCGCGAGATGCCGGTGTCGGCGGCCCGAGCGGCTGCAGCTGCAGCGGCGGGGGAGGCGGCAGCGGGGCCCCGGAGGGGGGCTGCGCAGGGGGCCGGCGCGTAGCCGGGACTATGGAGGGGCAGAGCGGCCGCTGCAAGATCGTGGTGGTGGGGGACGCGGAGTGCGGCAAGACGGCGCTGCTGCAGGTGTTCGCCAAGGACGCCTACCCCGGGGTGAGGGACCCGCGTCTAGGGAGGAGGGCGCTGAGGCCGCGGGGGTGGGTGACTAGGGCCCTAGGGACGGACGGAAATGGGTGCCAGGGTAACCAGGGTCGAGAGAGAGGGACTCGGAGGACCGCGGACCAAGGGAGGCGCTGGGGACTCTGGAAGGACTGCAGAGGATTGGGGTGGGAGGAACTGGGGAGCAGGGAGAGATGAATGGGGCTTCGGAGAACCAGAGGATCCAGGAGGGGACGCTAGGGGAATGTCGGGGGTCCTGGGCATTGGAGAGAGGAAGAACTCGGGGCCGAAGGGACCGGGAGAGGGTCTGGGAGCCTAGCACACATTCCGCTGAGGCAGCCGCTCCCGGGATCTCCCCTTTGCCCAACACCAGACCAACTTGTGTCCAGGGGCCGGGCTGGACGGTGTGTGGGAGTGAGGAGGGCATTTGTCTGGGATGAAGACTGGAGGATCTCATCTTGACCCATCCCTGTCTGCAGAGTTATGTCCCCACCGTGTTTGAGAACTACACCGCGAGCTTTGAGATCGACAAGCGCCGCATTGAGCTCAACATGTGGGACACTTCAGGTAGCCAAGTCCCTGGGGTCACCCTGACTTCCAAGGCCCCTACCCTCACCCATCCCTTGGCTAGACCCTTAGGCTCCAGGTATGCCCAGCCCATCCATCCAATTTTAGAAGGAAGGAAAATCAATTTCCTACTTAAAGCAAGAGAAACTGAGGTAGAGTTTGCAGAGACACATAGAAACCTTGTCCTGAGGGAGGGAGAAAGCCCCGTATCTGATCTTCTCAGCTGGATTCTGCCTACCTGGGAAAGTTGTGAGGAATGGATTTATTTTGGAACATGTTCCTTAGGAGGAAGGGCTGGGTTTAGGAAAGGCATTTAGGATTTCTTCGGGGAGTGAGGAGCTGCTTCTATAGACAGAAGTATAGAAATCTGAGCTGTCCCAAGCCTGCGCGAGAGCTCTGCCCCTGCCCCTCCCCCTCCTCCAAAAAAGGAGGAGGTTTTTATTTTTACTCAGCTCCCCCGGGGAGGGCTGTAGAAGACGTCAGTCAAAGCTCAGAAAGCACATGCAAAATTTTGAGAATGTGGAGAGATTTCATGAGCTTCTCAAAGACTCAGAAAAGATTAAGAATGATTACTTTTAAAGAAACCCCTAGGGAAGTGGAGAGCTGTTCTCTGCCATCTAACCTCCCTCTGCCAACGCCCCTCCTTGAAGAAACCCAGACTCCTTGATGGGTACCAATACCTGCTCTCTTCCATCCTCTGCCTCTAGCGTCCCCTGGTCAGGATTGGTAAGGTCTCCCATTCCCTTCCAGGCCTCCCACCCACACAGGACCCTGTCTGTCCCCTCCCTCCCTGTCTTCTCTCAGGTTCTTCTTACTATGATAACGTCCGGCCTCTGGCCTATCCTGATTCAGATGCTGTGCTCATCTGCTTCGACATTAGCCGACCAGAAACATTGGACAGTGTCCTCAAGAAGGTGGGAGCCTGGGGAAACAGGATGGCTACACTGAGGGGGACCAGAAACCAAGGTTCTGACACAACATGGCCTGGAGGAGGGAGTGATGGCTGGGGCATGGTCATCAGCTAGAGAGTGTGTGAAGCTCTCCTCTTTCCCCATCCTCCTCACCCATCCACCGCTCACCCCCCACCCTTTCTTCCTGGAAGTCAGTCCTCAGAGCTGGATCCAGCATCTAGGGGGAGATAGAGGAGAACAAGGAGAAGTACTCAAGGGATTCCTTATCCATCCTTCCCATCTCCTTGGGTGTGGGAGCCCCAGATGGAGGGGATGGGAATGCTGCTCCGGGAGCTCAGAAGAGCCCTGTGGTCTCCTCTCGAGGCCTCTGTTTCCAGGAGAAAAGCCCACGTTGAATGGACAGAAGTCAGTTAAAGCAGCCCTAGTTTCCAGGTGGAGGAAGGGCAGATTGGTCTGTTCCCAGGAACAAATTTGGGACAGGGGGCGGGGATGGGAAGGTTTCAGACTGCTAGACCCTTCATGGCCACTGAGGTAGAAGCAGGGCCCCTGACCCTAGACCCCTCCCCAGCCCTTTCCTCCCTCCCCTTCTCCTACACTGCATCCTACTTTCAGCCAAAGGCCACCATACCTACCTCCTTGCTCATGCGGGGTGTCCAGATGGAGGGGTGCATGGTTTCTGCATGATGTGAGGAAGGGTGTTCTCCTGGCATGGAGTAGGGTTCACTGTGTGCCTCTACCTACCCTTCCATAACTGTTTTCTTCCCCCAAATAGTGGCAAGGGGAGACTCAGGAGTTTTGTCCCAATGCCAAGGTTGTGCTGGTTGGCTGTAAACTGGACATGCGCACGGACCTGGCCACACTGAGGGAGCTGTCCAAGCAGAGGCTTATCCCCGTTACACATGAACAGGTGGGACACTTGACCTCTGACCTAGTCCCCGCCTAGACCTCTCACCTCTGCCCCTATCTCTGATTTGAAAACACCCTGCTTGGCCCATCCCTTGTACTGGCTTCTGACCTATGACCTGATCCCTTGACCTCCCACCCCCCCCTCCCGCCACGCCACCCCGCACTGCCCTCAGCCTCCCTTGTCCCTTGCTGAGCTGCAGGCTAAGCCCCATAACTTCCTCCATGCACTCCATCCTTCCAGGGCACCGTGTTGGCCAAGCAGGTAGGGGCTGTGTCCTATGTGGAGTGCTCCTCCCGGTCCTCTGAGCGCAGCGTCAGGGACGTCTTCCACGTGGCCACAGTGGCCTCCCTTGGCCGTGGCCATAGGCAGCTTCGTCGTACTGACTCACGCCGTGGACTGCAGAGATCCGCTCAGCTGGCAGGCCGGCCGGACCGGGGGACCGGGACCGAGAGCGAGATACACAAGGATAGAGCGAAGAGCTGCAATCTCATGTGAGGGGCTGGGGCGGGGCCGAGTGTAAGGAGCAGTGGCGAAGGGCTCAATTGTTCCCCTCTGCACCTGGTTCCTGACCTCCTGACTCTGGCAGGGACTTCAGGACAGGCCGAGTGAGGGATTCTCCTGGTCAGGAGAGCTGAAGGCAGAAGGGGCCACCATCCCCACATCCTCATCCCCCTCCTCTCCACAGGAAGCTGAGGAAGCTAGCAGGACAGGGAGCTGGGCTGGGAGCTGGGGGGCAGGGGTGGAGGAAGCTGGCATCAAGTAGTGACTTTGGTTTGAGTCTTAGTATATGAAGGGTGCTTTCCCTCCACACCCCCAGTACCCATATCCTGGCCTTGGCTTCCTTCCCTAAGGAAAGTGTCCATTCTGTGACCTTCCCTTTTCCTCTCCTTTCCCTTCCACAGCTGTTCTCACTCATCCTAACCTCCAGGCAACATGCACTAAATTAAAAAGCAAGTTGAGTCCTTCCCCCTTCTACCCACAGTCCTAGCTCCCTCAATCCCTTCCTGCAACTGTCCCCAAATAAAGCCCATGTCCATGGAAAACAGCTGTGGCTTTAGTTTTGTTGCTTTCTAAAAACCCAATCTATCAATCTCTAGCAGCAGGAGGGAAAGTTAGACTTCAGGAAGAACTTTCTTATCTATGCCCATAGTTGGAGCAGAGGAAAAAGCCTTGGGTCAGATTAGCAGTGTCCTTTTAGGAGCCAGAGGTGGGGGAGTGAGAGGTCTTGGGAATATTCATCTCAGTTAATGAGCCAGACAATCCTAAGGCCATTAGGGGTTTTTAAGTGGACTGATGTGCAATTCATTCCTCAGCCCAGCTGGGGCCACCTGCTTGTGTGGGAGCAGTCCTGCTGAAGTGGTCCAGGCCCCTTGCACACCATCTCCATCCCCCAGCTTGGAATCTGCTGGTGTCCTGGGAGTTGTGGGGGTAGGGAGAGTATCAAAAGCCTCCACAGCACAGAAGCTGACCCTTCTGTGCAATGAAATTACTCAAGGAGACAATGGTTTGATTCTGGGGTCCCTTGGAGGTGAGGGCAGGGGCTCTCACCTTCTTTCCATCCTGAGCTCCTTGATGATTTTGGAGGGAACATCAGCCGTGAGTTAGGGTCACTGCCCCCCCCCCCCCCCAGAGGGGGAAAGCCAGTGGAGGGGCTGGCCAGAGCTCTTGTTGTCAGGAAAGACAGTACTGGTCTGTTTTCTTGGGAGTCTGGTTTCACATTGTCCTGTATTCCCTCCCTGGCTCTGGTCCCACTGGCCTCTTTTCGGTGACATTCTCCCCCAGGAACCATCCCTGGCCATCCCCTCCCCCCCAGCCCCAGCCAGTCCTTCCAGACACACTCTGGGAGGGCACACAAACCTTATCCTCCCATCTGCTGGGATCCCCCCTAATTCACAGCCCATCCTTCCCTCGTTCATTCAGTAAGTATGTACTGAATACCAACTGTGTGCCAGACACTGGCTTGGATTCTGAAAGGACCAGTTTCTGTGCTCTGGAGGCCAGCCCAACGAGAGGTATCCCAGGTGTGACAGTACCTTGTCTGCGGGAGCTCCGTACAGCTTCAGGAGCCAGTCCTCTGAGCCAGGTCCTGAGGGTTGAAGAGCAGTTTGCCAGGCAGGGAAGGGGTAGGAAAGGCACTCTGGGCGGAGAGGGTACAGCATGTGCAGACACATGGAGATGAGAAGGAATGTGGCACGGTTGGGGCTGCCATGGCGAGGAGGGCAGAAGACAAGGCTGGGAAGGTAGATCAAGGCCACTTCAGGGCCCACAAAGGAGCCAGAACTTCATTCTGAGGATGTGAGGAGGCACCAGGGATTTCAAGCAGAGAATGAAGTGACCAGATTTGGTTTTGGAATGGATGCGTATCTGGATGAGGTGATGGGGGCTGGGGGATTTGGCTCTGAGATGTGTCATTTAAAACAGATTCTCCTTCCCTATGCCAGGGCCCAGTCTTGAGAGGAAAGGAAATCCCACCTACTGCTGGCTCATCAGACACCCCTTTCCCTCCCTGTCCTACAGGACCCTGTCCCAGTCCATCTCAGCTAATCTCAAGGATTCTGGGACAGCTTCATGGGTACTGGGCACCCAAACTGAGGTTAGGGGCTGACTCCAGGACCCTCCTCCAGCACCCTGAGGCGTGGATTGGGGCTGCTGGAGAGGGCTGGGGCCCAGCTAGGTGGCTCTCAGTCTGGTCCCAGAGGACTGACCCCTCCCCCACAGGGACCTGCCACACCATCAACTTGGGATTTTGGCCATGGCTTCTTTTCTCCTTTTCGGTTTGATACAAAGCAGACTCAAGCCTATAGCCACCAATGCGCAGAGTGTTTGGGCCTCTCTCTTCTCCCAACTGCCCTCTCCTGCCATGCTCAGGGAATGCAAATGCATTTCAATATCCGCCTAAAGCAAACATAATTAGGAAAATAAATCATTGGGGGGAACCCCCAAAGTTTAATACACTTCCAATACCGCCGGGAACAGATTGTGGTCTCTTCTGCAGGTCTGAGTTGCCAGACGTTTTATTTCCTGGGAGGAGGCTATACCACTGGGCTGAGGAGCCCAATGGGTGGGAGAAGGGAATGGGGCTGTTTCTAGATCCTCAAAGGCCCCTGAAAGCTGGAGGGAGGGAACTTTACCCCCACCCCCACCCCAGATGCAGGAGTCAGACCCAGCTTCCTCCTCTGCAGCTGTTTCCCCCACAAATTAGACACCCGTTTGGGAAACAATGTAGCCTCGTTAATCATTTAATGAAATAAACAACTAATCACGCTGAGATGCTGCCAGTGTTTCTTAACCTCGCAATCAGCCTGCTCTGGAGGGAGGAGGGAGGAGGGAGAAGGAAGGGGTGGGGGGTAGGAGCAGGGACTGGGTCTAACCCCTGAAATGCTTCAGCTGACTGAGGGTCCTCCCTCTGGGACTCCAGCCTTCCCAGAAGGGACAGTCCCGGAAAGAGCTTGAGATTTGGAGGCAGAGGGCCTGGGTCTCAGCTCTGCCACTTCTTCCCTGGGGAGCCTTTGGTGAGGTTCTGCACCTGTCTGACCTCAGTTTGCACACCTGGAAAAGAGCCGATCACCGCATCTGTCTCATTGTGTTGAGGAAGATTCGGAGAGGAGAACGGATGCAGAAAAGCTGTTCGACCCTTTATAAGTGAACCTTTATTCCTTACAGCTTAGACATCCAGGCCTGACTGCTTCTGATCCGGGCCCAAGGGAATCAGGAAAGGCCTCTTGAAGGGGGTTTCTTATGCTCTGGATTCAAAGGCTGGAGGAAGGCCAAAAGACAGGAAGGGGGAGGTCTCGGTAGATGCTCCCACATCTACCCTGAGGGCAAGAGAGAGCTTTAATGACTCCAAAGGCTGAAGTCCTTTGGCCCCCATTTTTCTGAACTCCCCCATAAACTGAAGTCTCTGGGTGAGAACCCCACGTTGCCATGGTGACCTCACCCCAGATACACTCAGACTGAGTGTACATTGCAGGCTGAGGGAGGTTGGGGGAAAAGGGTCATGTCCCTGAGGCTCTCAGGGGACATCAGGACCCTGGCTGGCAATCCTGGTACAGCTGTCTCCACCTACTCCACACTTGGCTCCCCAAGAAAGGGGTTCAGCTCTTCTGCACTATTTCCCACTTCCCTCTCTGCCAACAAAAGAGTTCCTTCTACACAGTGCAGCCCTTCTCCCCGCTTCCCCCCCTCCAGCTGAGTTCCCAGGTCTGCCTTCATCTCTAGTAAATCCCCCACTCCCTCTCCTCGTGGGTGGGGGTGAGGGTCAGAGGGAGGAGAGGCTCCAGGTCCAGGCGGGTGTGGTGATTCCCAAGCAGCTACCCACCCCAGCAGCCGAAGAAACAAGGGGCACGTACATAAGTGCTCCTCCCCCCAAGAAAATGCTTCTGCTGTTGACTCCTAAATAACAGATGTCTGTCTGCATATTAATGAGATTGGACGAATAATTGGTGAGTTTTTCATTCAGTGTCAGAATGAACCCGGAGGCCTTATGTTCATGCACACAGACACCCACTCACCCCCCGACTCTCCCCTTCCCCCAGAGCACAATGAGACAGACGCAGATGCTGGCAAGTTTGACCCACAAAGGGGAGGGACAAACAGGGAACTGGGAGGGGGTGTCAGCAGGAGGGAGACCTCCAGGGTCTGGCTAGGTTTGTGGGTTTTCTCCCTCTTGATCTGCTGCCTCCCCAGACCCCCAGGGGCCTAAGCTTGCATTTGTGAGACTTCACCACCATGCAGAAGGGGCGCAGAGGAAGGTGGGAGCCAGAAGGTAGAGATGGTTGTGGGGAAAGGCAGGTGCAGCCTAGGGGGAGCAAAAAAGCAGTGGCCTCTTTCAGAGAGGTTGTGCCTCCCATGAGCCCAGAATCAGTGGGCCCTGTACCCCACTTTAGCTCCTATGCCACGGTGTGGGGTGGAAGAACCGGGATATGGGAGTTAGACAGCTACCATCTGCTAGCTGGGTGTTCCCAACCTCTCCGAGCCTCTCTTACTCTGTCTCTAAGAACATCTACCTTGCAAGATTGAACAGATGAAATAAGATAAACTATGTCAAGTGTCTGTCATAGTGCCTGGCTTACAATAGGCCCAACACAGGGCACCCGGGTGGCTCAGTAGGTTGAATGTCTGATTCTTGATTTCAGCTCAGGTCATGATTCCAGGTTGTTGGATTGAGTCCCGTGTCAGGCTCCGTGCTGAGTGTAGAGCCTGCTTGAGATTCTCTCTCTCACTGCCTCTGCCCCTCTCCCCCACTCGTGCTCTCTCTTAAAAAAAACAAACAAAAAAAAAGGCCCAACACATATCAGTTCTCCCCCCACCTATCTCCCAAACACAGACACACCAAGGTAGTTTCAAAATTGCTGCCTCTACTGCCAGACCCACCCTTGTTAGGGCAGGGGTTAATTAGAAGTTTAGTCATTATCCTGGCTGCCTGGAAATCGGAAGGAAAAGATAGGGGGAAGGAACGAGATGAAATAGACACACGAGAGAAACTGAGGGAAACCAAGGCCTAGAACAGGAGGAAAGAGACTGCAGCGACACAGAACCACAGGCCAGGAATGGAGAAGGTACTGCAGACAGGTGGAGCGAACCCTGAAATGAGAGGCTGGAATTTAGATCGTACATTTCAAACCCCCCAGTTCTGCCTGGAACTCGACCTCAGAAGTCTCATCCCCTCTTACCGCTTCAGTCTCCTCATCTGTAAGATGAGGGAGTTGCCTTGTTTTCTAAGGTCCCTGCTCAATGTGTAAGAACATGAGATTCCCAGAGGCCTGAGGGAGCAGGGGAGGGGAGGCGGCTACCTCCACACCTACCCCCTCTCTATGGCCCATCAGTCACTCTTGCTCTGTCTCCTCTCTCCCTGGGTAAATGGATCTGCTGCACCAGCAAACAACTGTCCATTGTGTCCTAATGAGGGACGAGCAGGGAAAAGCAATCACTTATGATGCAAATGAGCGGCGGCTGCAGCCTCCCGGCTTTCACTGAGCGCCTCTCTTCTGCCCAGACCCCTGCGCTGCCCCAGTTGGACCTTTCTCCCCAGCCCCAGTTTCCATCTGGTCCTGGAGAAGGAGGGGGAGGCCCAGACTGGCCTTCCCATTGTGCTCACTGCCACTCCCTGCAAGGAGCTTCAACCCTCACAGCGGCCAGGCTTCTCTCCCCATCCCAAAGAGCATCTAGCGCGGCTCAGTTTGTGTTAACTGGGGTGAGATTCATAGGACATACAATGAACCATTTGAAGGTGTACAGTTCCATGGTATTTACTGCACTCACAAGGTTGCACAGCCACTGCCTCTCAGGGCTCGGGGGTCACGCCCCTCGGCCTGGCGCTGCGCCCCTAGCCTCCAGCGACACAGGAAAGCTGTTGAGAAGTCAGCAGAGTCTAGGAGGAATAGAGGCTGGTGCTGGGCTAAAGGCTGGGAAAAGCCCAGAGCCGGCCTGGGAGTGAAGGGGACAAGCCCTGGGCTTTAGGATGGAGCCAGCAGAGAAGATGGAGATTTTGGTGGTGATAGGTAAGATCATCACCGCTTTCCCCAGCACAGCCCTGCAGCCTTATCTTTAGGAAATGGTCTCTTGAATTTTTTTTTTTCTTCTTCTTAATTCCTCCAGCATCTGGTTAGGAACCGGAGGAGGTCCAGCACAGATCCTGGTTTCCATGGCTTTCATAGCCCCCGTGGGCTTGGGAATGATCCCACAGCAGGTTTCTTACCTCGGCAGCTACACAGGGGCCCTGAGACAGCCCCCAGGGACTCTGCCACTAAGAGAGGCCGCCCCTCCACAGGCTCCAGGGACAGGCTTCACCAAGGAAAGATTTTCTACTTATCTGGCATTTGGTTTATCGCACAGACCTATAGCCTAACAGCTGGGAAGATTCCCATAAGTTGTAGTTTGAGTTTCCCTTGCTAATATGCACTACATTTTAGCTTTATGTCATTTTCAAGAGAAGATGGCAAACATCTGCTTACCTGTGTGTCTGTGTTACCTTCAGCTTCACTCTCCCCCTACCCCCCCACCCGCCGCTTCCCTAATCTAGGACATGTGGTAATGTTTTTAAAAAAACAAAACAAAACTCTTCTGGAATCAACCAGTGCCAACTGCTGCAGCATTGCAGAGAAAAAAAACCTTTACAGGGTCACAAACTTTCTTTCATCTTCTCTGGCCCTCGTCCCCACTCAACAGAAGTCCACACTTCCTTTCTCCCAGACAAACACAGCCCAGACAACATAATGAGGGCATTTTCGTCTGTGTTCTAATGAATAGGGAGTCCCAGGCTAGTAAGTTTCAGCTCTGCCACCAACTCACTGGGTGACCTTTGACAAGGACCTCAGTTTTATCACCTATAAAGTGGGAATAACAATTTTTGTCCTAGCCATCTCCCAGGGAACTAGTGAGGAGGAAGAAATACTAGTTGTGCCAGTGCTTTGAAGTCGCAAAGAGATTATCATGAACATCATAATTACTTCTCTGGGGATGGCGGCAGCAGTTTGTGTCTGGAGCATCCAGCCTGGAGGAGGCTTTGCTGGAGGACACATGGAGAGGGGAAACTGATGTCCTCCGTCTGTGTGGGTGTTGGCTTGATTAATCACAAAGGAGTAGGCTTCATGGCAGGCAAAAGAGAATCAAGGAGGGAATCCATAGGTGTGGGCTGAGACGAGGAAGTAATTCTCGGACACTTAGATCTCTTACAGCTTTTGGAATAAATTGGGGTGCTGGCAAAGCGGGTGGGAAGGACTGAAGGAATTCGCACTCCCAGTGGCAGAATGTGACTAGTTTTCCAGGGACTCAAGTGGGGAGGGGGGGGAGTGGGGGACCAGCAGTTAGATAAGACCTTCACTCGATGGATCCCTTCATTCATCCGCTAACTCGTTCATTCAGCATATACTTTTTGGGTGCCTAACAAGTATCTGCCACGTACTGGGGGCTGGGTTCCAAATAAAGATAATCTTCTAAGGACCTTCTAGTCAGATGGACAAAATAGAATATACACACAAATAACTTACTGATGGAAGAAAGTGTCATAAATAAAGCAAACTTCTGAGGTATTCTGTAGGAGGAGAGATTCTGGGCTGGAAGGCTGGTGAAGGTTCTGTGGAAAAGCTGGGATGGACAGGATTGGGCCTGTGGAGATGGAAGAACAGAACTCACCGAGGTCAAGTTACAACGTGGGTGGAACCTGTGGGTCCCCATGTTTGGTGGCCAGGGTGCCTGAGAGGGAGCAGCAGGTGAGGTTCTGGAGAGGTTGGGTTTCAGCTTGGGGTGGATGGTGTAGGAAGACCACCTGGGTCAGGGAAATGTATCCTCAGAAGACTTTCCCAACTCCTCTTTGTGGATCGTGTGCTCCTTTCCCCTAGTCCTAGTTCTGCCGGCTGGGGGGTGGGGGTGGGTGGGGGTGGTTCTTATCCAGGCCTTCTGCAATCTCCTGGCTTCTTTTTCACCAGGCCAAATCCTACCCAAGCTCCAGGGGTCAGCTTGAGATGCTTCAACCGGAGGTCCTGCCACACAGCCCCCAGGGGGCTTCTGAACCAGAAGGCCAATTCTGCAAGGGTTTTCTGTGGCTTTCTTGCGTCACCCATTGAATAGTAAGCAATATGAAGGCCAGAAATGGATCTCTTCTCCCCTCCCTTCCACAACCACACATATAGAAGCTATCACAGAACTGGGCTCATAGTCTCCCCTCAATCATTAACCTTATTGTCACTCACCAACTCCTAAGGCTGGTTCCCTGCACAGTTTAGCCTTACACAAATCTATGTCTGCATCAAGGCTTTGCCACCTCCTTTTGTGGGCAAAGTTGCTTGACCTCTCAAAGTGTCATTTTCCTCATTTGTATGTTGGAAATAGCGCATGGCACTTTGTAGGAATGTGGCAAATGATAGTCATTAATGATTATTATTGCCGTTGCCCCCGAGACCTGGCAAGATCAGATGGTCCCCAGAAGCCAGGGCTGGGTTTCCATTTTTCTTCCCTTTCAATTTAATCATTTTCTCCCATCTGCCTCCTTCTGCTTTGTCCTCTTTGGGTCTTTCCTATCCCCCTTGACTGGTCTTGCCTGCTTTCTCCCTCCAGGCCAGCTGTCTCTTCTCCCCTCCGAGAGCGAGAGCACACTGGTGGCTGGCTCTCACTAGGTAAGGGTTGTCTGTTCACCTTGCTCTCCATCAGTCAATAAAGATAAATTACAAAATCATTTGTTTTATTTGTTCTTGTTACCTTGAGGGCTGTCTGAAATTGCCTTTCTTTAGAAAGCCCCATTTGCATATCTCCACACTGGAGTCAAAGGCTGCAGCTGTGGTTTCACTGCAATTTAAATATTAATAAAATCTCTAGCTGGTTTTTTTAAAGCAGTCTGGCCCTTCTGCTCCTAGGCTGCTAATATAATTTAATCTTTGTCCTTTGCTTTGTATTTATTTAAAGGGCCATTTTGGAGTCAACTGAAGCCAGCTGCTGCAACCTTGTAGTTAAGAACCACTAACTAGCCCATAAACCTTCGTTTTCCTTAAGAGGTATGAGAGCTACCTCTCCCGGAGACAAAATAGACCTCAGGTGACATTTTATACCAATCGGCAGCCCCTTACACTAAGCCAGTGGTTCTCAAACATGAGCTTCCTTCGGATCGGATTGGCTGGGCCCCACTCCCCAGTTTCTGATTCAGTATGTTGGGAATAAGGCCCTGGAATCTGCATAGCTAACAAATTCCTAGTTGTGGTTTTACTCCCCACCCTCCTTCCCCATCAGGGGATCATGGTTTGAGAATCCCTGCACTGAGCTGCTGGTGAAACTGCCTTATCATTCTGGGTCCCTGAAACAAGATCTCCAAAGTTCATCTGTGCCAGTCCTCGTAACTTGTGGGGAGACTTTCCAGTTGTCCGTTCCTTCCAGACCCTCCAACCATTGCTTAGGTTTTCCTGATCATTCGGACTCATTTCAGGATCAGCACCCCCTGCATCTCCCCAGGGCTGGTCTCTATAGGAGCTGGCTGTCTCCAGTTCTCCTTAATTTTCTATTTGCCCAGATTCATTTCTCTAATTTTCCCCTTGTTATGGGCAGATTTACAGGCTGTGTGAGGGAGCCAAACCAAGCATCACTGAAGTACGGTGGTAACAGGGCCTCTGGCTCAGCCATTCCACAGACTTTGACAAGCAAGCTCCCTCTGTCTCTGGCTAGCAAGCCCTCCTCTTGGGTTTCTGTGGGTAGATCTGTAGCTCCCCTCACGCTGCCCTTCTTCCTGTGCCGCCTGCCTCTGGGGCCCTGCTTATCTGCTCTTCGCAGCCTTCACAGGAGACATTCTGGGCAGCTTGGCTCCTTCCGCTCCAACCATCCCAACACTGATTCCTTTCTTTTTCTTCTGCATGTTTTTGAGTCGATACTTTGTTGATGATTCGGGTTGCATTTTTTTTTTGGGGGGGGGGGATAATCTATGGAGCTCTTCTTTAGGTCCCCTCCCTGCACCTGCATGATAATCCCTCCTCTTCTCCTGCCTTTCCAGCTCCTTTGCAGAAGTTCATTTCTGAGATGAGATAACAGCAGCACAGGAACTAGTTCCCCAAATGCTTCTGTGCCCAGAGAGGGTTAAATTGTGGGATGGAGAAGGGAGAGGCCATCTTAAAGCCAGAGGTTAAAGGAGCAAGTGGATTTGCTCCATCATCAGATAAGTTTTTTTTTTTTTAACTTTAATGTTTATTCATTTTTGAGAGAGAAAGACAGAGTGCGAGTGGGGAAGGGGCAGAGAGAGAGGGAGACACAGAATCCAAAGCAGGCTCCAAGCTCTGACCTGTCAGCACAGAGCCTGATGTGAGGCTCGAACTCGTGAACCATGAGATCATGAGCCTAAGTGGGACGCTTAACTAAGCCACCCAGGTGGCCACACAGATAAGACTCTTAAGCCCAGCTAGGCATCATGAGGCCAGGGCCAGAAGCTGACTTCCGGAAAAGGTTACGCAGAGCTGAAAAACCGGATGGGTGTGTGTGTGGATATCTGTTAGGAGATCTCGAGAGATCATTACAGAAAACTTTGTATGCGTCTCAGTCATCCCTACTTTTTCCCAAGATTCCTGGGAAGGCATACTATATTACATGGATGTGGCTTTTCTACCAACCTGTCAGTGACTGGACACCCCCAAGGTGTCACTGGAAATGAGACATCCATGACTGAAGACTGGGCCAGGAGCACTTGCTTCCCACCTGCCCTCAGGTTATCTAGACCCAGGGACTCCCTGGTGGGCTGCCATGAGCCCTGGAGAGGTGGTGCCATACGTGAGGCTGGACTGGAAGTTTTTCTGTTTTTGTTTTTTTGGGCTTTTTTTAAATTTGATTTGATTTGATTTTGATTTTTTAAAAGAAAATTTTTTTAATGTTTATTCATTTTCGAGAGAGAGACAGAGAGAGCAGGGGAGGAGCAGAGAGAGAGGGAGACACAAAATCTGAAGCAGGCTCCAGGCTCTGAGCTGTCAGCACAGAGCCTGACGCGGGGCTCGGACCCACGAACTGTGAGATCATGACCTGAGCTAAAAGTCAGATGCTTAACCAACTGAGCCACCCAGGAGCCCCATTTTATGATTTTATTTTTAAGTAACCTCCACACCCAATGTGGAGCTCAAACTCACAACCCAGAGATCAAGAGTCGAATGCTTCACCGACTGAGCCAGCCGGGCGCCCCTGAACTGGAAGGCTTTAGTCACTGAAAGATAAGCAGTCATAAGACACAGGATGGATGGAGGTGGAAACAGGTAGCCATGAGCCAATCCTGTCAGTCCCTTTGCCAAGGGCTGCTTTCCCAGGGAGAGCTGCCACTGGGAAGCAGGAACATTCTATTGCGTCCCACCATGGCCCCAAAGAGAGTCTAGAGAGTGCTAATTCCTCTCACAAAACCCTCTTCTCCCCAAATTCCCTTGAGGCTTGAGCCAGTGACTCTGACCCAGGACAGCGACTGATGTGGGTGGGCAGGGTTCAGATTCTCAGGTCATCACTTACTAGCTGTGCAAACTCTGAGCAAAATCTTCTATTTCCCATTGTCATTCTTCAAGCGAGGTGACAAATACTTCCTAGGGCTGTGATGAAGACTCCATGAGATAAACATGTCATAATGCCAGTTTGTTCCATTTTCTTCACTCTCCCCTCACCCACCCACCCTGTTTACAAATGTGGCAGTGCTGAATCATGTGAGGATTTAATTCTCTTTGCTTCAAAGAGGATCCTACTCTCTGAACATGTGAAGACCAAAAAATGATGATACAGATTCTTATCTGTGGATTAAGTATGTTAAATAGGAGTCGTTGTCAGGAATCTCAAGATACCCTCCCCAGATTCTTGTCCCCTGGTTATTCAATCAAACACTAATCTAGGTCCCGAGGTGAAGGGGCTCTGCAGCTGTGATTAAGGTTATGGACCTTAAGATATGGAGAGCACCCTGGATTACCTAGTGGGCATGATCTAATCACCTGAGCCCTTAAAAACAGAAACTTCTCAGGGTGCCTGGGTGGCTCAGTCAGTTAAGCAACCAACTCGATTTTGGCTCAGGTCATGATCTCATGGTTCATGGGATTGAGCCCTGCATCGGGCTCTGTGCTGGCAGCGTGGAGCCTGCTTGGGCTTTTCTCTCTCCCATTCTCTCTGCCCCTCCCCTGCTTGTACTCTTTCTCTCTCAAAATTAATAAACATTAAGAAAAAAACCCAGAGGGGTGCCTGGGTGGTTCAGTCAGTTAAGCGTCCGACTTGGCTCAGGTCATGATCTCACGGCTCATGGATTCAAGCCCTGAGTTGGTCTCTGTGCTGACAGCTCAGAGCCTGGAGCCTGCTTCGGATCTGCGTCTCCCTCTCTCTCTGCCCCTCCTCCACTCGCTCTCTGTCTCTGTCTCTCTCTCTCTCTCAAAAATAGATAAACATTAAAAATTCTCTGGCAGGAGTTAGATCTGGCAGTCAGAGAGATGAGGAAGGGGAAGTCAGAGAGACTCTAAACATCAGAGAGCTTTGACCATGGTTGCTGGCTTTGAAGATGGAGGTAGGGGCTGATGAGCCTAGGAATGTGGAAGAAGCTAAGGATGACCTCTGGTCAACAGCCAGTCATTAAACAGGGATCTTAGTCCCACAACTGCAAGGAACATTCTGGCCAACAACATGAAATGAGCTTGGAAGCTGATTCATCCCCAGAGCCTCTAGAAAGGAACACAGCCTTGTTGCCTTGATTTTGGTCTTGTGAAACTAATCAGTTGAGCCAACTCGGCTTTCTGACCTACAGAACTGTGAGACAATAAATGGCTGTTATTTTAAGCCACTAGATTTGTGACAATTTGCAATGGCAGAAATAGAAAATATGATAGGTACCAAAGCCCCCTTGATAACGCTAGGAGTTGGTACTAGGGTCTGAGCAAGTCTGTAGCTGTAAGCTTCAAGAAGTCATGCTTGGTGAAAGTGAAAGCAAATTTATTTGCAGGTGAACAGCAACAACGTTTACAAAATGTATTTTGTACAGTCAAGTCTGCACTGCCCTCACACACTAGGGGGCTAAGGAAGACCTAGTCCTTCCAACAGCTATAAACAGGCCTGGATAATGAGTTTATGAAAAACACTTTCTCTTCCTTCAGCACACAAAATTATTTATGAAGCTGTACAGTTCGGCAATAGGAAGCAAAAAGAAGAAAATTACCTCAAGGAAAGCAACAGCTCCTTTCCTGGTGGGAGCCGTCATTTTATAGACATGAAATATCCCTGTCAGAGATCTTGTATTTCAAGAAGAATGGGTGACATATCAGAGCTACAACAATAAACATTGTATTTATTTCTAATGGGGAATTAGAAGACCCTCTTTGGACATCAGTTCTTGAAAAGATTCTGCTATTTCAGAGCATATCAGTGCTAAGAAATCTTTTAGAAATCTGGATTTCTTTTTTTTTTTTTTTTTAATTTTTTTTTTTTTTCAACGTTTTTTATTTATTTTTGGGACAGAGAGAGACAGAGCATGAACGGGGGAGGGGCAGAGAGAGAGGGAGACACAGAATCGGAAACAGGCTCCAGGCTCCGAGCCATCAGCCCGGAGCCTGACGCGGGGCTCGAACTCACGGACCGCGAGATCGTGACCTGGCTGAAGTCGGACGCTTAACCGACTGCGCCACCCAGGCGCCCCTAGAAATCTGGATTTCTAAAGGGCAGGATGACTCCCTTTTCCTCAAACCCTCAAGGTTCATATTTATATCCATTACCTGCCTCTGAATCCCTCCAGGCCCCCACCCAAGCTCCATCCACTCCAACATTTGAGAGCCGCCCAAGGGCTGTTCTGATTTTAAGTCACATCACAGATTTCCCCAAGTACTTGCTTCCCACTGAAGGGTCTAACTCTTGGCCTTTATGAACACAGGATTTTAGGGAAGCAAACTTAGGGAGACCAGCTATTCTCCTGAGGCCAGCCATTCTGTGCCTCCAGCTCTAAGCCAACATCCCCAGTACGAAGAATAGGGCTGATAAATAATGAATCAGCATCTTGCTCAATTGGCGGCGTTTAAATGGTTTTAAATTCTTTTCAGGTGAAAAATTACCACAATTTTGTGCTCATGGTAGATTTCAAAGGGAGACTTGAAGCAGAAAATCTTTAAGGGCCCCTTGCATACCAGAATTTCTTCTCAGGCTGATGTATATAAAATATTCAGTAACCGGGACTGTGGAAAGACTGAAGAGGAGCTCCCAGGGCCTGGAAAACGACTGCTTCTTACGATCATTCTTGGGGTCCTGTGGTGACAGGCCCTATACGCTACACACATGGCTGGCTGAGGTCAGCAGTAGCTCTGGGAATCTGGGGGATCAGGTAGGTGTCCAGCTCCTGGCACTGGTAGAGGGCTACACTGTCCAATACCCACTCTCGGGTCACCACAGGTGCCTCACACATCTGCCCAATCGCTGGGGACAAAGAATGCAAACAGAAATTAGTCAATTCACATTTTCCCAGGCCAGACTCTTGTCAATCTACTCCTGGGGAACTGGTTGTATGAGTTCACAGCGTTACTCAGGTAGGTGCAAAACGGTTGATCTTAAGTAATGCTTCAGGACATAGGACCTTATTTAGAAGCCTGAGGAGTGACTGCTGGTGAAAGCCTACAGCCTCTGGCAACTTTAGTAACATGAGCTCCAATCTGTTAAAGGAAGTCACCAGAGAGCAAAACAGCATTGCAGTTTAATGGTTTTGCAACATCTTAGAAGAGAAAGCAAAACAGATGATGAGCACGATCACATCTGTGTGAAATACATGTGTGTACATATATACACACGCATGCCACGTAGAATTTTACCATCACCATCTTCAAGTGGTGAGATTACTGGGATTATTTTGTTGTGTTAGTTTTCATTTATATTTTATGTGATGAACATTAATTAATATTTAACCTCCACCAATGGAAATAGTTCATGCCTTACTTTTATAACACAAAAGACATCACAAAAACTTTTAAAAAGCCATTTTAGGCATGCATGCATGCATGCATTCATTCATTCAAATATTCATTGAGCACCTAGAAGATGCTGAGAACTGTGTTAATCAAACAATGGGTGACCTGTGGTGACCCAAACTCATCACACAGATCCCATATCTCATAGGCACATTCCTATGGCCTTCTAAAGCCCCACACAGGTGCACCATCTACTCCGGTTGATCAAATCAGGACATTTAGACCTAAAATGACCATAGTCTTCATACTTAACCTGGGCCCTGCAACCCATACTCCTCTGGACAAAGGCTTATAGCAAGACTTACCATGGAAGCCACTGTCCTCTGTCCAGGCATCCGGTTGCACGACCACAACTGGGTGAGTAGCCTGTATCCCCGGGAAGGAAACAGCATTGAGGGTATCAGAGCAGGGCTTTTATTTTTTTTTTTTTTTTTATTTTTTTATTTATTTATTTATTTTTTTTTTTTTTAATTTTTTTTTCAACGTTTTTTATTTATTTTTGGGACAGAGAGAGACAGAGCATGAACGGGGGAGGAGCAGAAAGAGAGGGACACAGAATCGGAAACACAGAATCGGAAACAGGCTCCAGGCTCCGAGCCATCAGCCCAGAGCCTGACGCGGGGCTCGAACTCACGGACCGGGAGATCGTGACCTGGCTGAAGTCGGACGCTTAACCGACTGCGCCACCCAGGCGCCCCAGAGCAGGGCTTTTAGAACAGTCACTTCACCATTTCTTTCTTTTTTTTTTTTTTAATTTTTTTTAACGTTTATTTATTTTTGAGACAGAGAGAGACAGAGCATGAACGGGGGAGGGTCAGAGAGAGGGAGACACAGAATCTGAAACAGGCTCCAGGCTCTGAGCTGTCAGCACAGAGCCCGACGCGGGGCTCGAACTCACGGACCGTGAGATCATGACCTGAGCCGAAGTCGGACGCTTAACCGACTGAGCCACCCAGGGGCCCCATCACTTCACCATTTCTTGACGGTTTGCTGAAGCAGACTAGTTTAGGTGCAACCACAGAAAGGAGGGGGATGGGCACACGGCAAAAAGGAAGGGTTGGAGGGAGAGTCTTCCCTCAATAAATTAAATACTTGGAGAACTCAAGCCCTTACTCATCCTCCACAGATGGCATCTTCTGGCAGTGGTACATGGTCAGAGAAGACTCAGAGCAGAGAGGCTTCTGAGGTCCACTGGCAGGGTTCGTAGGGATGGATGGGTACCAACCAGCCTTGTTCAATCATAGGACAGATATTTGGCAGGGCATCACTTACCTTGCTGAGAGTGAATAACGAAGGCCTCTTCACCACAGAAGCCCCACAGAGGCGCACCATCCACTCTAGTTGATCTAAATAGCACATACAGACCTAAAATCACCACAGTACTCTACACACTTAACCTGTGCCCTCTACCCCATGCTCCTCTGGATGAAGGCTTACAGCAAGACTTCTCAGTGGGAGAGTCTCCACCTCTCTGCTCCAAAAGGACAGAGAGGCCTTGACCTAGAATCTATACCAGGTATGGATTCTAAGTCAATTTGCCACCAATATGCTACCTACTCTGGTTATTGGTCCCCAAAAGGCCACTTGGCAGATAAGGTTTGACAGTCTCTCAAATAAAACACTTTGGAAGAAAAGAATCCAAGATCTAATTTCCCTTAAATTGCTAAATTGCTGGCTAAGATACTGTGAAAAAATGCTCACTTGCCTTTCCTCCCTCCCTGCCTAATTCTGTGTTGGTAATTGATAATCACGGCCACCAAGAGCACCATACTTGGTGGTAATTACTGTAAATGTCAAGAGACAGGAAGATAATTCATTCAGTCAAAAAAAAATACACATCATCCTGGACAGAGACTCAGCACATCAGTGGGGAAGGGCTACATGCTGAGCTGGAATCAACACATTCGGGGGAACAGAAACCAAAAGGGATTATACAGATGTTCCCCTTGCACCTGGAAAATCAGCAGAACCGACCAATGAATGGCTTCTGGGCCTCTCTGGGGATTGCTGAGGTGCTCCTATTTGTCTGAATAAACCGAGGTCAACAGACTCATCTCTAAAATGATACCTGCTAGAGACCTGGTTTTCATTACACCAAAGAACAAAAACACTGAGAAATCCTCAAGTGGCACTTGGAAATTTCATAAAAATCCAATCAATAACCAATAAAGAAGACAGAAGCAAAATTACTTTGCCAGGCCCTCTTGGGGCTGCTCATCTGTCCCTGACTAGATGCCAAGGCCATCTTCTGAGGAGCAAGAGAACCTGATCCCTGGGGTGGAAGGGGGCACAGAAGCAAAGGTGGGCGGACTTTGTTTTGAAGAGAACAAACCAAACCTATACACATACCAGGGCCTCAGTGCTACACAACTGCAGAGTTGAGCCCCACAGCACTCCTAAACATAACATCACATTCAATGTCAAAGTTAATTAGAAAATGTTCATGCAGAGTCTTCCCCTGCCTGCTCTGGGCCTGTGTGGGGCCCCAGGCCCACAGGGCTTATGCAGCCGCTGTGTTTGCTTCTTAGTATCAAATGAAGATGGTTTAGGAAGAGCAGAATTCCTTCTTAACATTTACAAATCTGAAAGGTATCTTCTCCCTAACTTATGACTTCCCTCCTTTCTTAAAGCAAAGGGCAAGAAGGGCAGCTCTACCCCACTTGAGCATAGAACACTGCATCCTAGAACCTAACTTTTCACTGACTTCTAGCTCTCAGGAAGGGGCACAGGGCTGTTTTTTTGCCACAGGGTAACGTTTAAGCGCAGTTTTGCCTGACGGGTGGTAGAGAAATAGAAAAACCTCTAGAACACCTCACCAACCTGAGGAACCCCCTTAAAAGGGATGGCCTCTCCTGTAACACTTTACCATGTAAGGGGAAAGGCTGGTGCTGGACTTGCCACTTCTCCCGGTCTCTTACCTGTGGGCATGTTGGTAAAGGGCCCATAGCAACAGATTTCTAGGCCCCCGAAGATCTGGGAGAAGAGTGGCACAGAAGGAGGAAGGGAAAGAAACACCAATTATAAAAGAGTATGCATTTTATAAAAAACAGCATAAAGAGACTCTCGAAAATGAAGGACTTTCTTTTTTCTTTACCACCTGATAACTTCTGCTATGTCCCGGAGACAATCAGTGTAATGTCAGAACATGGATGGATTTTAGAGGACTTTTTTTTTTTTAATGTTTATTTTTGAGACAGAGAGAGACAGAGCATGAACGGGGGAGGGTCAGAGAGAGAGAGGGAGACACAGAATCTGAAACAGGCTCCAGGCTCTGAGCTGTCAGCACAGAGCCTGAAGCGAGGCTTGAACTCAGGAACCGCAAGATCATGACCTGAGCCTAAGTTGGACGCTTAACCGACTGAGCCACCCAGGCGCCCCTTAGAGGACTTTTTAAAAGTGTGTGAGTAATTGGTCCACACTAGGGTCACTCTCTGTTATTCAGAGGCTGAGCTTTCCACTTCGCCACCAATCAGGCCCGGGCTCCTTCCTGGTGACTTCATTTCTTGTTAGAGACCCAAAAAACCTGGGCCTTCTTTATATTTAATAAAAGTCTTGGATGGCTAGATATTCAAGCTTTTAGCTGCAGTTTGGTGTTTTTATGCAGACTTGGTACATTAATACTAACCATAATTCTAACTGTCAGAGAGGTCTATGTTGATTTTACATGCTCTTTTTCTCCTCTTTCTCCGGTCTCTGAACATCTGTTCCTGCCTTCACACTGCTTTAAGAACAGCCATTGTTCCTTTAGGCAACCTAAACCATTTTTAATCTAGAAGTTAATCTAATCTAGAAGTGAAGCCTGGTTCTGCCTCTCCTCATTGAGCTGACCTGACTGCCTGGTTTCCAGGAGACACAGATTATACTGTGCCTCCAAGGTGCCTCTTCCACTTACATACAGTGCTGGCTGGCACTGCCCAAAAGAACTTTCTGTGATGATGGAAATGTTCTCTGTTTGTGTTAATAAGGTGCCCAAGTCACATGTAGCTACCAAGGTCTTGAAATGTGGTCACGGTGGGTGAGGACCTACACTTCCTATTTTATTTAGTTTTAGTTATCTAAATTTCAAAACGGCGGCATGTGGCTGGTGGCTATGGTGTTGGACAGGCAAATTCTTACACACAAATTGGCACAGGTTCTTAGGCAAGCACTAGCATATCATTTAAAAGAAATCTCAAGTTGTGTCAGTTGGCTGGATAGATACCATTTGGGTAAACATCATTCTCTTGACCCTCTTTCTCCCCATTCCACTAAAAAGACTGCCTAGGCCTGGAACTCACCTTGTTTAAATAAGAGAGATGGGGCTACAGAAAACTCAGGAGCTAAAAACTCATCATGGCCTTTTAGGAAATGAGCCTCCCCACCCCCATTTTAACTACAGCCAAAGGAATAAGAAGAGCAGCAGGACAAGTCTGTTTCTGTTTTAAGTGACAGCCTCCATATATGCCATTCTCAGTATCTGTATGAATAAACTGCATCCCCAACCTGTTGACAGGATCTAGATGCTCATAATGCTAAAAGCTGCCCCCAAGCAGCCGTCTGGAGCCCAACATTGCTGTGAAAAGTACAAAAGATTAGGAATTTTTGTATCCAAGCTGACACTCACTGATGAGGATGGCTAGTTAGGAGATGAGTTTAGAAATCTGAAGTTTCACTTCTACAACTACAAATACATTTCTCTTCCACGGGAAAATATTACAGTGACATTTAGTATTTTCAGAACATCATCACTTTGACCAGGCACCTTCCATCACTGCCATCCCAAATTTAGGGAAAACCCTCAAACGCTGGAATTTCCTTTGAAGGAGGAAGAATCTGGTGCTAATTCGGCCTTGCGTACAGTGGAATAAAACAAATGGCTGGCTCACACAGAACTCCCCTGGAGTGAAGGCAGAAGCAGAAACAGGGCCAATAGCTTTCCTTGGCATCTGGAAGTTACTCGATAGGTTCAGAGGGTGGGGATGGGCTCAAGGGTTCAGAGCTCTCCCAAAGCAGTTTTCTCTAGAAAATCTCCTCCACTGGTTCTTTCTCAACTTTTATAAAGGGACAGACAGTGTTCTGTATGGGGATGTTCTAAAATGCCCATTTAAAAAAGGAAGAAAAAAAGGCAAACTTTTAAAAACGAAGAAATGCAGACTAGGCATGGAAGTGCTCAGTCAGTGACCTGAGAAAGCAGCAGGTTCAGGCCTGACAGGCAGATGCAAAACCATGCTTAGACTTCTCCCTGACAGAGAGACAATGCTTTGCTTCCATAATCTGCTACAGTGTGATCTGGGAAAAATCATGGAGTCTTCCTGGGCCTCTAGGCCTTCATTTGTAAAATTGTTAGAATAACCTATTTTTTTCCTCTGTGAAATCTATGACTTTCCAAGAAACTATGGTATTGTACATTTAAGATTTTTTAAAAGTATGTATGTATGTATATATGTATGTATTTAATCTCTGACCCAACATGGGGCTTGAACTCATGACCCCAAGTTCAAGAGCTGCATGCTCTTCCAAATGAGTCAGCCAGGCACCCCTAGTATTGTTTCTTATTTTAAGATTTAAAAAAAAGTTTATTATTTATTTTTGAGAGAGACAGTGTAAATGGGGTAGGGGCAGAGAGAGAGGGAGACAGAGAATCCCAAGCAGGCTTCACACTGTCACCACAGAGCTCGATACTGGGCCCGAACTCATGAAACTGTGAGATCATGACTGAGCTGAAACCAAGAGTCAGACCCTCAACTGACTGAGCCACCCAGGTGCTCCTCTTTTTAAGACTTCATTTCATTTCATTTCATTTCATTTCATTTATTTATATTTGAGAGAGAGAGGGAAAGAGAGAGAGAGAGAGAGAGAAAGAGAGTGTGCATGTGTGTCTGAGCGAGGTAGAGGGGCAGAGAGAGAGAGAGAGAGAGAGAGAGAGACAGAGAGAGAGAGAATCTTAAGCAGGCTCCATGCTCAGTGCAGAGCCTGACACAGGGCTCAATCCCACAACCCTGGGATCATGACCTGAGCTGAAATCAAGAGTTGGATGTTCAACCAACTGAGCCACCAGGTGCCTCAAGATTTTATTTTTTGTTTATTTTTGAGAGAGAGTGCACATGCACAGGGGGTCAGGGTGGTGGTGGTGGGGGGGCAGACAGAGGGAGACAGAGGATCTGGGTCCAAAGCGGGCTCCACAGTGAGACAGCAGAGAGCCCAATGTGGGGCATAAACTCATGAACTGTGAGATCATGACCTAACCGACGTCAGATGCTTAACTGACTAAGCTACCCAGGAGTCCTAAGAGTTTACTTTTTTAAGTAATCTCTACACCCAATGTGGGGCTCAAACCTATAACCCTGAGATCAAGAGTCGCATGCTCCACGGACTGAGCCAGCCACATGTCCCAAGAAACTATGGTATTGTTTTTTTTTTTTTTTTTTTTTTTTTTCAACGTTTTTTATTTATTTTTGGGACAGAGAGAGAGACAGAGCATGAACGGGGGAGGGGCAGAGAGAGAGGGAGACACAGAATCGGAAACAGGCTCCAGGCTCCGAGCCATCAGCCCAGAGCCTGACGCGGGGCTCGAACTCACGGACCGCGAGATCGTGACCTGGCTGAAGTCGGACGCTTAACCGACTGCGCCACCCAGGCGCCCCGAAACTATGGTATTGTTAAGAGCTCAGATTCTGGAGCTTGACTGCATGAGTTCAACTAGTCATGGGTTCCCAACTAGCTCTGTGAGCTTGGGCAATCTACTCAATCTCTCTGAGCTTTTAATTTTCTCATCTATAAAATAGGTATAATTATAGTATACACCTCATAGGGCTACTGTAAAATTGTTAATTAGTTAAAATATGATCGAGTGTTTAGAGCAGACCCTAGCATACGGTGTAGGTTATAAAGATGTTAGCTACTGATTAACAAACACTTTCTCTTCTGTGCTTCCACAGACAGCACTGTACATCCCCCTCACAGCAGTGACCACATTACCTTAGAGGAAGACACCACAGTGAAGTGGAAAGAGCAACAGCCTTAGATTCACATCTGTTTCAAATTCCAGCTCTGCCCCTTATCAGCTGAGTTTTGAATCCTAGACTGGGGTCCAAAGTACATAGCTTCTCTACACGTCTAAGCTCCTTCATTCATAAAATGGAGAGAATACTTATTTACCTTATTACAGGGCTAGGGCAACTAAAAAAGAGCCTACATGGAAGCACCTAGTTAGAACTCCAGCAAGTGAGTATCCAGTGCCCCTCACAGATGAATGAGACCATCTCTACCAAGGGGACTGGAATGCAGGGGTATGGGTGGGGTTTTTGACAACAAGGCAGAGGGGGACTTTACCTTTCTGTCCCGGGATTCTCTTGCTCGCTTCGGACCCTGGTGGTTTCTTCCATTGACAACATCTCCTCTGACTTCAAAATCATGCTGGAAAAAAACCAACGCACACCACAGGGATCAGAGAAAGAGAAACCTCCTTCAATGGAAGTGGAGTGGATAAGTCGTATTAAGGAATTCAGTACTGTCAAATTTTGACAACCCTACTCCCACCCCCCAAAATCATTCTTTTTGGTGGACTGAATGAAATGACCAGCATCTCAGCTGCTGAAATCAATTCACTGAAGTAAATCTTTGTGGGCAGAAATTAACAATTGGCTTTTCACCTCATTGGGACTTAACGTATTTTAATTTTTAACATCTATCTCTTCTCAAAACATTCACTTAGCATTTAGATTAAACTGCTAATACTGTGCTGTTATAAAGATAACTGGAGAATTCCTGATCTCTTAAATCAACTGTGTATTACCATCTAAAGAAATAAGGGCTTCTCAGATTTCCATTGAGAGATTTACAGTTAATGAGAACAAAATGATAAAATATAGATTTAACCCAGTAAAGAAAGTTAGAGGCTTTTCATAATCACTATTTTGACTGGTCAAGGACAAGGAAGTAAAGAATAATGTGACTGGGGAGGTTAGAGCTTTTGGGAGAATTTTGGGGAAGAATGCTCGGGAACAATTCTGACTGACACTTGATTGTAGGGAAGACAAAGTCATGAGTGTAACTACAGGCTGTTATTAGAGGAAAGAACACTTAACATTTCGTAGTCACTTGAGTGAGAAGAGTCTAGTGCTAAAAATGTCATCTATTTGAAGCTGACCCTCAAATTCCTTGTCCTGATTGCACCCCTGTGCCTACTTAAGCTCTCTACCTGGAAGTCTAATATACATCCCCAAATTCACAGTCTAAAACAGAGCTCTTGATTCTACTTCTTCCCCCTCAAGGTGCTCCTTCTCCATATCTTCCTGATCTGATTTACTATTACTGGCACCCATTCTTGTTTAGGCCCAAACCCTAAGTGTTAGCCCCTGAATGCCTCCCTTTACCTCATCCTCCAAATTTAACCCTTCAGTAGGTCCTATCCCCAAACGTAAATCAACCTCTTCTTCCCACCTCCATGCCTCCAATTACCCTACAAATAAAAGTCAAATTCCTTACCATGACTTCCACCAAATCCTATGTGATCTGGCCCTTGTCCATGATCTTCTCCAACCCCTGGTCCAACCTCTGCTCTCTACATAGAATTTGGCAATTACTACTCTCCAGCTACACGGGCCTATTTTTCTTTAATAAACCAAACTCATTCCTACCTCAAGACATTTATGTTTGCAGTTCTTCTGCCTGTTAACATTTGTTTCCTACATTTTTCCAGGCCAATTCTTTTTATTTAGGTCTCGGCTCAAGCTTTCAGAAAGCTTTCGCTGGTCTCCTTAAGTAGTCAACCTCTGTCCCTAGTCAGCTGCTAGTCTGTTGTTCTATATTATTTCTCCATTGTATGTATGTATGTATGTATGTATTTTTTATTATTTGGCTACTATCATTTTTTGAAGTTTTTATTCCATAGTATTTATTGGTATTTTAAATGTATCTTTATTTATTGTATGTCTCCCCTCAATAGAACATGAATCCCACCAGAGCAGGGACCCAGCAGTCTTATCTACTGCTCTATTCCTGGTGTCCAGGACATAGTAGGCTCCCAACCATATTAGGTCACTGAATCAAAATTAAAACCAACAAAATGCCATTTAATTAATTATAAATATGCTAAATAGTGCATAATAGCTTAAAACTGCTTTTGCTAATTTTATTTTGCCTTGTCTGTTGTCACCAGCAGTTCTTAGATGGCTCTGTTCTAAAATGATTCTTCCTCCTACACCCTGTCTTATTTACCTCTCACTGTTCTTAGGATCATAAAGAGTAACATCCCTTTGAAGGAATCTGATTTTTAAGTAGATACATCTGCATGTTAATATGAAGGGTTTCTCTTCAACAACAGTTTTCTACCAAGGTATATGAATGTAAGATTTAGGTGGGCCTGTTTCTTAAGCTTACGGGTCTTCCTTTCTGCTTTATAAATTCCTTTTCCTGGGGTGCCTGGGTGGCTCAGTCGGTTGAGTGTCTGACTTCAGCTCAGGTCATGATCTCACAGCTTGTGAGTTAGAGCCCTGCGTCAGGCTCTGTGCTGACAGCTCGGAGCCTGAAGCCTGCTTCAGATTCTGTGCCTCCCTCTCTCTCTGCCCCAGCCCACTTGCATTCTGTGTCTGTCTCTCTCAAAAATAAATAAACAGTAAAAAAATAAAAAATAAATAAAATCTTCATGTTTAAAAAAAAATAAATTCCTTTTCCTTCCTCTAAGAAAAGGATTGTTTCCATTGACACTTAATTTTTTTTTTAATGTTTATTTATTTTTGAGACAGAGAGAGACAGAGCATGAACGGGGGAGGGTCAGAGAGAGAGGGAGACACAGAATCTGAAGCAGGCTCCAGGCTCTGAGCTGTCAGCACAGAGCCCAAAGCGAGGCTTGAACTCATGGACCGCGAGATCATGACCCAAGCCGAAGTCGGACGCTTAACCAACAGAGCCACCCAGGCGCCCCTCTATTGACACTTAAACAAATGAGTGAGAATGCAGAATTTCCTGGTTTGCTCTGCGTAATTCTTGATGGTCCACATTGTCAAAGAAAGTCTTTGGAAAGCAGTATAAAAAAAGGAAACAGAGGGGCGCCTGGGTGGCTCAGTCGGTTAAGCGGCCGACTTCGGCTCAGGTCATGATCTCGCGGTCCGTGAGTTCAAGCCCCGCGTCGGGCTCTGTGCTGACAGCTCAGAGCCTGGAGCCTGTTTCAGATTCTGTGTCTCCCTCTCTCTGACCCTCCCCCGTTCATGCTCTGTCTCTCTCTGTCTCAAAAATAAATAAATGTTAAAAAAAAAAAAAATTAAAAAGGAAACAGAGAAGTATTCAATGATTTTGTGACTCAGTGGCACCAAGTCTTTCTGACTAGTTTGTAAGATCAAGTACCTACCTCATCTAGCATCTTTCTTTCTTTAATGGACTGGGTCACCCCTAAAGAGAGGACAGAAAACACAGGTCACACAAAGGCAGAAGAACATGCTCTTTTCACGGAGGTGGATGGTGAAGCGATACCGTACAGCACAGAGGGCAACACTGAGTAAAGGTCCTCTCTCTAAAGCAATAGCCCCTTAATAGATTTCCTTCTGGAGACACAGTGGTGGCTTAATTTAAACATTATAAAACTGCCTGCTGCACATGGATTTCTGCCTGCTATTAAATAAATCCTTAGTTCCTATGCTAACATTGCTAGGAGCAGATTAGGTCGTATTAGTTATAAAAAGAAATCCATTTTCCCCAACATCACCAGCTTTATCCGAACAAAGAGATATGCATTCAAGATAAAGCTAGTTTTGTGTTACCATTAAAGACCTTTTGGTAATTCAGATTCAGCATCAGCAAAAACCTTAGGTGTTAAAATGTTAGGTGTAAAAATGCAATTCTGAGGTGTTAAAGGGAGGAGGGGGGACATTATATTGTACTTACAGAAATAGCTAACTACCCATTTTCCTCCTGCAATACCCAGAAAATATTTCAGTGTCCGTTCACACACAAACTCAGCATCTGCAGGATGAAAAACATCCAAAGGATTAGCAGTTGAAAACAAAAATCAGCAAGTTCTGCTTTAAGAAGCTAAAGTGTCCCTAGCAACTTATGCTACTTGAGATCAATCCGGATTGATGATTCTGACAGCCCAGGTGATAGGCTCAGAGGCCAGAAGCACCCTAATTATAAGCAGCAAGTGTGCATCTTTGGAGGCCTGGGAAAGGCTGATAGGAGGTTGAGACCACAGGAAAGGTCTGCTCTATCTTCCAGGTGCCAACGTTGGCTAAAGACGACTGTCATTGTGTTGAAGAAATCACCCTTATCAGTAGTATTGATACACTTGGCTAGGGAAGATCTATTTTACTGGATGGAAAAATGTGAAAGGAGACAAAAGCAGCATTATTGAAATCCTGAATCTGAATGTCCATGTAAGTGACAAGGTTTCACCACCCAGAACTTCTACCTGGGGAATCCTAACCCCTTAATTTCTAAGTCCCCTGAGAGGCACAGGAAAAATAGACTATTTTCACAGCTTTTCTCTTTTCTATGTACTTCAGAAGGTAGTAGCTGAAGAATCAGTTCTGTTTTTCTTAGCATTTCAAAGGCCTCCTTTGAAGAACTAAGCAAACTGAGGAAAGAACACTTAGTTTTAAACAGGAGAAATGTATTTAACTAAATCCTAAACACAGTAGGCCATCTGCCAGTAGAAGCAATAGCCATTCTCTCTCCCAGAATTCTTCACAGATTTTTAAAAGCCCTTTTTTTTTCTTCAAATTTTAGAGCTTTTTACCTGTTGTACAAGTTGATTTAGTAATATGCTTTAAACCCAGAAATTTTAGCTCCTTTTTAGTTTAAAAGTAGCAAATGTTGTATTGTCTTTGAGTTTAAAGACTGAACTACTTTAGATTTAATTTACATTTTAAAGTTTTCTTCTCACCTTTCAGCAGCTTTGATCCACAACTATAGCTAGCTTAAGCTATATTAAACGTTACTGACATCCATCTCTAAAATGTTACTTCGCTCAAAGTAGCTTGTTGTGGCACTTGATTCCTGTGAGCATTATCCTCTTACCCTGTGGTATGGTCTTTGTACAGTAGAAACCTAAGATCTCAGAGGTTTTAGGGCAATGTGTCCCTGCCAAGGAGTCTGGACCCTATGCTCAAGTGCCTGCAGCTACATGACAGAAACATCCTGGAGAGGACCACTGTATTTCCAGAGAGTCAGTTTTGCGAGAAAGGCTTTAAGAATTGAACTCCAATCTGCATCTTTTTGGAGCCCAACAAGTGAGTCCACCTCCTCTTCCAGAAATCAGCTGTTCAAATATTGGAAGACAGCTGTCTTGTTCCCTTAAGTCTTTCCATTCCTTCACCTGTTCTTCAAATGACACTGCTTTGAATTCCTTTCCCCCATCCTCATCATCTACCTCTGGGTAAACACTCTAGTCTGTCAGTGACCAGCTTCAAAAGGAAGTATGGTGCTCAAAGCAGAGCACACACCTTCCAGGCAGCCCCTCCAGCAGAGAATGCAGTGGGGGGGGGGGGGGGGGTCAGGATCTTCACTTTGCTTGTTCTGGACACTAGGCTTCTATTAATAAGGCCCAATTTCAAATGAGCTTTTTCAGCAGCCCTGAAATGTTTACTTAGATTTAGTTCAAAGCCTCTGAGGTCTCCGTTATCACAAAAGCCATAATTAAGACTGGAAAAGGGGAAGGTGTAGGAAAAATGAATTTCCCCTTCTCTTTTTCCTGTTTCCTATGCTAGGCTACCTCAGAACTGACAGTGGACTTGGATCCTGAAAAACTCCCAACCGCACTCAAACTGGGTGTGCGGAGTAGAGCTAGGAGACAGAGTGGACAGGGGGCTAGCGTTTCCAACTGCCTGGATTTTGAGCGCAGGCTCACTTCATTCTCCTCTTTGCCCCATTTGTTCCTCCAGGACTTCGGCTGTGCTTTATCAGAAAGCCCTTCACACAGTGTGGTCCAGGCAGGGTGGACTAGAAGTGGTTCATCGTTTGGGCTCCTGATTCTCCAAATCTTAACCCAAACAAAAGGGGGCCAGGAAGTAGCAAAACTTTTATTTTTCTCTCATAAATAATTGGCTGACAACTGGAAGACTGCCAGCCATGCTATGCTGAACAAATATTCCCATTTCTTCATGTGGTTTTATGCAACAGATGCAACATGCTCTGGAAAGGCTCTTGGTATACCTGTTTTCATAATGACATGAGTAGTCTCTTCAGAAATTACATTAGTTAAGGTGATTTGGTGTCTTCTGGCAAACTTCTGCACAAGCACCTGAAATCAAATCAAATATTACATCATAATAAATTACCTCTTGTACAGAGCTCAGACTATTAGTTACCCTAGCTTTGAGTCTTCATTTTCCTCACAAAAGGTACACCCCTTTTATTCTAACATGCCTGAAGTCCCAAAATAAATAGCAATTTAATAAAAATTATGTATAAATCAAAGGGAAAAATTCTAAAATAGTCTGTGCTAGTAGCCATGGAAATACAAACCAGGATTCAAAATAATAATTTTTCCCTTTAATAGCAGCTATCATTTGATACCCTAAGACAGTTTCTTTGCAGAGCGATACGCTACTATAATTTAGATTTATCAGCCTACATTTCGTAAGCCAAGAGGTAACCAGCCTGTTCAGAAAGTTACGCTACAGATATGCGGCTTAAAAACCTGATTCAACCCTCTGATAGTTACAAAACATTCAAGGCAAGATGCTTCTAAAGGTCAGTGTAAAAACCATCAATTTCTCTTAAGGATAAGGATTGGAAGAGATTCATATGCTTCCTGAAAGAAAGCTAAAGCCTTCTAGCTATTATCTATCAACCAAATAAAAATCAATAGGCAGTAAAAGGAATTAACCAGATCCGTTATGGACACGGTTGACACAATCAGTAGCTAATGTGTAGTAAACCACTTTGTTTACCAAGGGCCATCATTTACAAGCATCACCATCCATGTCAATATTTATGTGCTGCACAACCCTGCAACGGAGATCAGGCCATCTTTCTTTCAAGCTGCCTCACTCCATACTGCCACAGGGCACCGAAAAAGGGAGGCTAGAGAAGCTAATGACATCCTCCCCCTTTTGCCACTGCCCTCTGCCAGGATCATTAGCAATTCTGAACTGATTAATTGTTGAAATCCCAGCCTTGAAAGAGTGTTTAGTTAGAAGAGCAACTGCTGAAAAGATCATCTTAATATGGGCTCCAGAATTAATCATGTGTACTACAGTCAGCAGCTTTCATAATAAATTTACCACACTTCAGCAAGTCTGAATAGAGCTGAAAAGTTTTCTTCTTTGCTTGTTTAAAGACAAGACGTACCTGAGTCCCTTACAGTCTAATGTGCAGCTCCGAATTGTCCATGGCAAGAAAAGATTAGATCATTTTAGCCTTCTCTGAAAAGCTGAACTGACAAAACAAGGGAGGATGGAATGCTAATTTTCAATGAATAATGGGAATTCTAGATGCATAAGCAAATGATCAAGAACAATATAAACAGGCGCAGGTATGAATTTTCAGGGCAAATAGCTGATCTGGGCATGTGCTTGTGAGATCGAAACCCTAGCATTATTGATGAGAATTTATTCGTCATATCTACTAGGGCAGACACAGCTTATTTTACCTTTTGGTGGTGAGATACATTTGGCCACACAGAATATTATGCTGAGCCACTACCAATAGAGAAGTTAGGATGAGAAATGGTTCTTAGCCTAGGAAGGATATATTAAGAAAGATACTTAAGAATGACTCAGTCGTTTCTCAGTGTACAATAAATGGCACCCACTATTGCATCCATCTGATATGCTGGTGTGTTATCTTATGATTTTAAAGAAATATTCACTCAATTATTTTTTTTTTCACTCAATTATTTTATTATGAAAGGATACCAAAGGTGATTAACTACAAGGAGGTCAATGTCCTAGGATGTTTGAAATCTACACTCAGCCCAAGGAGCAACAAGATTTCAGTGGTATTTTAATAGGTATTTTTCTACAATGTGAAACAATTCCTATTTGTAGCACCACGAGCCCAAGGACATGTCAAATTAGAGGGAAGGGTGCTACAGGGTAGAAACGACAGAGCAGACTATTGAATAATTGTTACAAGCCAAGATAGAGACAAACCCTGGAGAAAAGCCACTATCTGGCAGTTTGCTTGCAACCACTTTGGATTTAGTTCATTATGCTCATAAGTTCACTCAGATGTAAACCAAGGTGTTTCCTCTGGGGAATAAAACTATACTATATAAGGGCGCCTGGGTGGCTCAGTCGGCTAAGCGACCGACTTGGTTTCCGCTCAGATCATGATCTCACGGTTCGTGAGTTCAAGCCCCACATTAGGCTCTGTGCTGACAGTGTGGAGCCTGCTTAGGATTCTCTTTCTCCCTCTCTCTCTGTCCTTCCCTTGCTCGCTCTGTCTCTCAAAATAATAAACTTCAAAAAAAATTTTTTAAAAACCCCACTATACTATACCTACTTGCTTTTTTAGATAAAAAAAATTAAAATTAAAAAGTTCTATGTTATATCCCAAACTACAACATGCTGCTAATATTAATGATTATTTACTTAAGTAAATATACACAAAATAATCTATGTTATAGCTTTATCTAGGTCCAATGATCAGAAATCAGTAATGGAAATTAAATTACATTGAATTGTTCTTGGTACCTAGATTTTTCCTCATAGGTTATTCACTGCTAGTACCTATTTAAAACTATTTGTACTACATTAAGAAGTCTCAGTTGTTAGGGAGATACATATGGATACACTCACCAATTCTTTTGGAGTCAAGCCTGATGCCACCATAGATATTCTTTTGTTGACTCTTTTTGTTGAAGACATCGTTTCTGGCTTCTCCTTGCCCTCAATGTCTTCCCTCTTATTATACCCAGCAGTATTAGTAATATGAACAGCAGCTGTACTCTTGGCTGATTCTTCAACTTGAAATTGGGGTAATTTCAAGGCAGAGGTTGAAGTTGGCATGCTGCTAACATGAACCGGTTCTGGGGCTCTGTCCACAGAGAGATCAGACTCAGGGTCATCAGAGAAGAGGCTGATTCCAGATTCGAAGTAAGGGGTTCCCTCTGAAAGGCATGAGGAAAGAAGTTTAACCCACACGACAATGAATTTGAATTATAAATAGTATTCATCATAATTCTATATTTTAAAAATGAAAGTTTAAGTCAACAGACTAAAGAAATATAACAGCATTTCATTGCCAGTAACGGGAATACAAGTAATTTTAAATATTCCTTTCGAGTTTTTATTACCTACATTCTCCAACTGTTTAACAATGAACATAAAGAACATATACTTTTGTAAGGGAGAATAATTTTGAAAAAGGAAACTAATACTTGATTTTTGTTTCTTTATCCACAACATCATTGTCTTCTTGACTTAATAAATCATCAGATACCCTTACCAAATTAAAAATAGGAGACCATTCCTGAAACATTTCAGAAAATGTCACTCCATAAGGAAGTAAGCATAGCTACATAGAATTCATGAGATTCCTAAAATGACCTTAATGAACATGGCCAAATACTACATTTAGGTACCAAAGTGTACCTTTCATGATAATGTGTTTTTGAGGACTAATTTAAAACTTTCTTTACTGATTAAAAAACTTTGATTTATAAGCCATAAAACACACCATTCAGTTATAGTGATTTATAAGGCATAAAATACCTAGTCATTTATATTCATTAACTCATAAAATAAGAGCTTACTTTGTGGAGATTTGACTCATTTTTCAAAAAAGGGCAGACTGAAAACTTTATCCTAGGGCCCTAGAATTCTTTTCTTTTACCTTTTTTTTTCTTTTTCTTTTTTTTCTTTTTTTTAAGTAATCTCTGTGTCCACCATATCTGAGTTCCGGGTTGAACTCACAACCCTGAGATCCAGAGTCACATGCTCTACTGACTGAGCCAGCCAGGTACCCTAGGACCCTAGAATTCTTATTTAACAGTTGAAATAAAATATTTACAGTACACAAGACTCTCCCATTCTCAAAACTGTTAGAGCTAAACCTATACAGATATATTAACAGCTGCAATAATTTTCATGTAAATTTGGATTAACATTGAAGCAATTTTTCTAAAATGGGTTTAAGTATAACAGAAACCCTCATGATAGACTACACATGCTAGACATCTGAAAAGTTGATTAACTGAAATATCTTTAGGTCAGATTCAGAGTAAAACAGAAGTGTTTTCTCCACTAGAACAGATAAAATATTACCCAGATCTTGTCTTGGCATATAAGACTGCTCCATGAAATCTCGGGGCTCTGACTTAGTCAGTTGTAGCTCCTCCCCATCGACAACCTTAATTAGCTCCTTCTGAGACAGGCAGTTTGTGCTCTGAAGACTGCTTGAGTGGCTGTGCACACACTGCCTAGTATCTAACAGCCGTGATTGAGAAGGAGAAGACCTAGAAGAAGGATGAAAGGAGAAAGGTGCCAGCACAGCTTATGAAAGGGCTCATCATACTTCCGGGGCAGCTAAAGCACAAGTCGAACAGCTTACTGCCAGAGAGACGGGGAATGACTAGTGAAAAAGAACCCGAGTGACTGCCCAGAAGTCTGGATCCACGATGCCTGCCAACATGTCAGGGCTGACAGACAACATCTCCTCTTAGGGTCTGGGCCAAGGCAGTATATCTCTTAGCTGTTTTTTTTTTTTTTTTCTTTTTTTTTTTTTTTAATTTTTTTTTTTTTCAACGTTTTTAATTTATTTTTGGGACAGAGAGAGACAGAGCATGAACGGGGGAGGGGCAGAGAGAGAGGGAGACACAGACTCGGAAACAGGCTCCAGGCTCTGAGCCATCAGCCCAGAGCCTGACGCGGGGCTCGAACTCACGGACCGCGAGATCGTGACCTGGCTGAAGTCGGACGCTTAACCGACTGCGCCACCCAGGCGCCCCTCTCTTAGCTGTTTAAAAGCATGTCAGCAAATTTCTGTGTCCCTCACTCAAATTCTATCCACTATTCCATTTGAGTCCAAATGGATGTTTCAGAATCAATCAGATCTCTCACAAAAATACAAAGCTGATTAATTTTGACATTTCTACACTCATTCTTTCTACCCAGTTTTAGCAGAATTCATAGAATCATCCCTACCTCCTGCCTTTTCAATGTCCAAAGCCATTCTAAAACCAAAGCCAGCTATAAAGTATTGTCAGAAGAGTATATGCACCCAGTGGTTTATTCCTCTGCTCTTTCAGGTGTTTAGGACTTTGCAGAATAAGACACTTATCAACAGATTTAAAGGACACTTAACAGATTTGAAGAATTAATACTCAAATGCATCATTTATACTTGTCTTTAAATAATAAACAATGATTAATAATTAAAATAATCATCAAATTATAATTATAATGGGTTATATAATTAAAATAATATAATCGATTATGACATAATATAATAATATAAATTAACAATGGACATACATTAAATAATTGTCAATTAAATAATTATTGGGTGGAGTTTACTACAAGTCAGGCAATAAAACTAGGCCCTGTGGATTAAAGATGAGCAAAACCTGAGTTGTAAAGGGAGGATGCTCAATCAATGTCTAGGTTCTTTAATACAAGACTCTGGAGGGTACACTGGGGAAGAGGGGAAGGAGGTATAGAAATATTTAGTCTAAAATATATATATTTTTAAGTCTACTTATTTAGTTTTTTTTTTTTTAATTTTTGTTTTTCAACGTTTTTTATTTATTTTTGGGACAGAGAGAGACAGAGCATGAACGGGGGAGGGGCAGAGAGAGAGGGAGACACAGAATCGGAAGCAGGCTCCAGGCTCCGAGCCGTCAGCCCAGAGCCTGACGCGGGGCTCGAACTCACGGACCGCGAGATTGTGACCTGGCTGAAGTCGGACGCTTAACCGACTGCGCCACCCAGGCGCCCCTCTACTTATTTAGTTTTGAGAAAGAGAGCATGAGCAGGAGAGGGACGGAGAGAGAGGGACAGATTATCCCAAGCAGGCTCCATGCTATCAGCACGGAGCCTTATACAGGGCTTGAACTCATGAACCATGAGATCATGACCTGAACTGAAATCAAGAGTTAGACACTTGATTTAACCAACCAAGCCACCCAAGTGCCCCTTAGTCTAAATATTAAATGGATGGTTAGCTCAATTGATTAAATGTGGCAATGAGGTCATTACCTCTAAACATGAGTTAGTGCCTATAGAGGCCAGACCTTTGTCTCCTCTGTAAAAGCCACAATGTCAGTCTCCCAGCCTCAAAAATATATCCTCAGTTCAAGAGGCTTGAAAGATAGTGTGATTAGATTATTGACAGCTATCACTATTTTCAGAAAGATAAATAAAAAATAAAAATATATGTATACACAGTAGGAACCCAATAAATATGATTCCTGGGGTACTTTGGTGGCAAAGTTGGTTAACCATCTGACTTCAGCTCAGGTCACGATCTCACGGTTTATGAGTTCGAACCCTGTGTTGGGCTCTCTGCTGACAGTGCAGAGCCTACTTTGGATCCTCTATCTCCTTCTGTCTCTCCTACTGTCTCACTCACACACTCTCTCTCTCTCTCAAAAATAAACATTAAAAAAAATATATGATTTCTTTTCCTTCCTAGAGTGGTGAGGTGCAGGACTCTAATGGGTCTGAGATTCTGTCCTGAACTATCAAGGAGGAACAACAGTCCAAACTTGTCCTTCTCCCCCTGTAGTATTGTAAAGATCCAACCAGAAGGTAGATAAAGTGCTATACAGTCTTATCTCAATAATGATTTGAACAGACATCCCTTTAAAGATATTCTGAATTTTCCTGGGTAAATCAATAGCTAAACTTTTTCTAGAGAGACAAAAACTTTGATTAGGGCAAGGGCTGCCTTGGAGAAGAATACCATCAGCCCTCAGGCTTGTTTAGCTTTCAGTTCTGAATTTTATTCCGACCTTCAGGAGGGACAGATCGTGCATTTCTTATCTCGTAGCTCATGCCTTGTATAGACCCAGAAAACCTACATACAATTAAACAAGAGTGTCCTGGAACAATGAGACGTCAGAAATGGCTCTTTACAAAAAACTAAAGCAGTATGGTGAAAAAACTTAATAAGAGCTCAATATAAGTAAAGATGTTACTTAGAAACCACAAATTGACATTTATTACTGCTTACCTTCTCATTCCCGGTTCTTTAGTTTTACTGGTGGAACTATCCAGAGATACTTGAAATTTGTCAGCAGAGAGGCTTTCGGGATTCTGGCTTATAAGGCAGTCACTACTTTTCTCTGAAGTTAATACTGCTTTAAATGGAATGAGAAAACAAAGAAATCTACTTTACTGCTCTGTCTTAAGGGTGGTAATTCAGGTGAGGATATCTATTCTTTCAAAAGCAGCAATCTGTAACAGTCAAATTAGTTTTAAAACAAGTGTATCAGACAGAATTTTATAAACATAAATGATGCAGCACCAAATGAAACAAAATGACTAAAAAATAGTAATGACAATAAAGGACACACTTCAAGACAGGAGTAAATTAAGATATCCAGCTGAGACGAGGCTGCAAAAAACATATATTTTTTGGCCCTGGATGATAAGGAAACAAGAATAGGAAATGAATTTTTATCTGTGCAGCAAAATAAATTATTCTGAAATCGCCTCAGATAACAAGGAAGAGAAAGTACTGGAAAGCACAAAGCACATTCCCTACTGGCTCCACATCAAAGACTAGAGGATGGGGGTTTGAGCTTTTTGTATGTATGGGGAATTAAGACGGGAATGGTCAGATGAGAAAGAAAAACCAGGTGACAGTTTGCTCTCCATTTGCAATGACTAACAAAAAAACAAACAAACAAAACTAATATAAACACAAAAACCAAGGTGCTGACTGATAAGGAACCTTGAAGTAATCTATGGAACTAATGATGAAATGGCACCAGAAAGGAAAAAACATACAACAGACCCAAGGCAAAGTTCTGGCATGTTAGTGATTTTTTTTTATTTATTAATTCCTCCAAATGTATTCTTGTAGCACTGCTTTCTAGGAAATGCCTTAAAGGCAGAAATCTTTAAAAAGCAAAAGCAAATACTTAAAATTACAAATCTCTTCTACCCACTAAAAAGTCACTGACAATTGTAATTTATTTTGAGCCTTTATTAGAAAAGCTACAATGCATAAATCAAGGCAGAAAAACTTAAACAAAAGGCTGAATTAATTAACCTGTGTTTTAAGTCACTGGGTAGCCTGGAGGGAAATCTAATCCTCAATGTACTATTTATAGTTTCCTTCATGTGCATCTTTTCTGGACCTGTACATTTCTAGGAACCCAAGAACTCCCAACTGCTGAAAGGAAGCAGAGTCTGACCATGAACCAGCAGGTTTTTCTTCCAACTGTGTATGTAAAGCTTTTTAATTCAGGTATCATTCCCTCCCAAGTCCAGGGTGATAATTGAGAAAAGGTAGTGTGTGGTTTCAAAAAAAGTGAAAGGGTACAGAGCAGGGTGGGAGAGCTTCAGACACAAACAGAGATGTTAAAGTCATTCCACTGCCTGAACGTTTGGCATATGAGTTGCTCTTCTCAATACAATATGGCTCAAGCTACAAAGAAATGAAGCTAACCTGAGTTAGGATTCAATAACTCAAAAGTACATAAAAAACACGGGGCAAAACTCTTCTGCTCTTCTTCCTTTATCCGTATTTCATAAACACAGGATCCAGAGCCCAAGTCCTGGAACAGTCCCTCTTAAATCACCCCCTCCTCTGGGGGGGCTTAACATGTTATATTCTTCATGGCTAGGGAATATGGGCTAGACCAAACATTTAATAAACTTATTGACTATTATGTGCTAAGCATTATGCAAAGTATTGGGAGGGGAAATCAAAGGAAAAGACATTGGGGAGAAAGGAAAGATATTAAGAAATGATAAACTACAAAATACAGAACCTACAATGAAATTCAGTTTTAAAAAGTACATAACCCATCCATGCCAACTGATTCAGAATTTCTGGGGCAGGGACCTAAGAATTTTGAACAAGTGCTTCCGGAAATGAACGCACTGCCAGACGGAAAAGCTCAGATATGTCTGAAAATCACTTCCGCTATAACAGGTTATAATCTTACAAATGCTAATGTTTGCTTTATGAATGACAGGTAATTGGAAAAAAAAAAAAAGTACCTGATAGGAAATAGCTTTACTTGTAGAGGGAAAGTACACATAATTTATAATGGGTAAGGATACACATTTGCACAAAAATATGCAGACTTGGGAATGACCCCTAGATAAACCATAGGGCAGATCTATGCTGAGGGCAGGACATTTGATGTAAAGATCCTACAAAAGGAGCTTTCTTCATCTTTAAGGATATTGGATCTTAAAAATAAAAACTGGTGAAATCCAAATAAGTCTAGAGTTCCATTTGTTATTAGCAATGTACCAATGTTGGCTTCTTAGGTCTGATAAAAGCACCATATAATGTAGGATGACAACATTAGGGGAAACGGAAACTAGATAAGGGGCAGAATTCCTGCAGGAACTCTCTGTACTATCATTGCTATTTTTCTGTAAGCCTAAAACTATTCAAAAATAAAAAGTCTATTAAAAAAGATGTCAGTACAGCTAAAGGTAAACAAAATACCCTTCCCAGGATCAAGAAGATCGCTTGAATTTCAGTTCACCTCACACCAATTTAAGAAAGGAAAAGGCACAAAACTTGAATTGATATTAAGTTGATACTCATACTCTTTCAGAAATAAAGCCACAAAATTCCAGAAATCATATCCAGAAATCTCCTTTCAGTAAGTCTGGGGTGTGTTTCAGGGTTTTAATTATGCAAATTAAAACATTTACAGAGTGACTACTATGTTCTAAGAGTTCTCTGCCCTGTGGAATCTACACTCTAGTGGGAGGTGAGGAGGAACTCTACACAGTAAGCAAAACAAATTGTGTATAATTAAAAGCTAATAAGGGTTATGAAAAAATAACAGTATAACAGGGGAAAGTGGGGCTGGAAATGTCAGAGAGGTAAAAGTTACAATAAAAAACATGGTGGTTTATGGTAGATCTTACTGAGCATTGCTCAGTAATTTAAGATCAAATAAGTAGCATTTGAGCAATTTGTACAACATATTCCAGTTATGCCAAAGAGATCATGGAGGACACTTTCTGCGGAGCTGGGAGAAAGGACTTTTTTCTTTTTCTTTTCGTAGTAATCTCTACATCCAATATGGGGCTTGAACTCCGAACTCTGAGATCAAGAGTGGCATGCTCTGCTGACTGAGCCAGCAAGGTGCCCAAGGAATTTTTTCTTTTAAGCCAGGAAATTTTCTTTAAACTCTTTAAAAAAATTAATTGAGAGAGAGAGAGAGAGAGAGAGAGAGAGAGAGAGAGAGAGAGAGAGAGAATCTCAAGCAGGCTCCACACGGAGCACAGAGCCCAATGTTGGGCCCGACCCCACAACCATGAGACCATGACTTGAGCCAAAAGCAAGAGTTGGATGCTCAACAGACTGAGCCCCCCAGGTGTCCCAAGCCAGGAAATTTTCATAAGCCTCTCCTCCATCCTATCCTCTCAACATTTACCCATCCACCTGATTAAGCGCCTGACTTTGGCTCAGGTCACGATGTCACGGTGTGTGAGTTCAAGTCCCACATGGGGCTCTGCTGTCAGTGCAGAGCCTCCTTCAGATCCTCTGTCTGTCTCTCTCAAAAATAAATATTTTTTAAAAAAGGTTTTCAAATCCATAGTAAACTAGAATGTATAAAAATATAGCATTTATGAAATTTTAAAATGAAAGAAAGCAAGCCACAAGAAACATGTCATCTGCAGATCTTCAGGAAAAAATAAATGCACAACCCCACCTCCTGTCAAAGAGGAGACAGTAGATTTACACACATATTCAAAGCCAGACAATAACATTTTCTGCATTGTGCATTAACATGGAAAGTCTAGTCTGTTTTTAGACTGAAGATAGTGAAAGCACCCCAAAGAAGAGAACCGTGCTGGGGACGAGACTTTGGGCTTCGTTATCTGGGAGATGAACTAAATGAAGGTACAGTTACAAAGAAAGCATTTAAGGAAATACATTTTGAACCACTGCCATAGCAACAGAGTTCCCAGCTTCTCATGCATGAGCTACTGTTTCTCCCTGAACATGAACATACTGCAAGGCGCATTCTGGGATCGGAGCCACAGTATTCTGGAGAATTAAGACTTGATTTCCTAGAAAGATGAAAAGGAAGGCCCTAAGGCCCCCAGCCAGACTGGGGAAGGAAGCGACAAAGAAGGGACCTGCACACTAAATTAGCTGGGTGGGTATCATGGAGACAGTGGGGAAGACCAGTTTGGGAGGGCTCACCACACCTGCCAGTCCGGAAGCAGCAACACCCTCTGTGGCACCCGTGCCTGCGCATAGCCTCTCATCTCTGTGTCTGCAGATCTGCCCCTATTTAAAACCTGCCCGATGTGCTGTCTTCCACAAGGCTCTCTCCAATCAAAAACTCAAATTTTCATCTCACTTTCCTTCATTTACACCACATTATTCCTCAGCTCTGTGCTCACTTCTTACAGGAAGTCAGCTCTGATCAATCCCAACCTGCTTTGTTATTCTAAATGCCTTCTCTCAGAGGTCTTGTGGTCTTGTTGATCACTAGAACACTGTTAAGTTCTGACTCTCCCACATAACTAGGCTTTCTGTGGATCATGGTGCAATTCCTGACACCTAGGACATCTGTCTCTCAAAATTGGAAAGCACATTAAATAGGGCTTTGGGATCTGACACCACTGTTATAAGGGATGAGTGTTGTTTTTTATGTTTTCTAGAATGATGGAGTTTCCTATTTCCAATCTCCCCCAACTCACTCAGCTTCCTATGGGCTCCCCATAGCCTCTCCTCATTGTGGGTACTCAGACAGTGACACTTCATGACTGTCCTGGTTACCTTGTAAGGCAAATTAGTTGTGAGCAGGGACTAGAACCAAGGCTCAAAATAAAATTACCCATGGAGTGACTCAGCAAACCTATGCTGAGCAAAGAACATAAAATGTTGGAGTTAGGCCCACACTTTGGGAGGGGAAAAACTTTGCTTTGGCCAATATTACAAACCTTTCTCTGATGTGTTTTGTTCCGGATTGAACAGGTCCTCAGGGGCATAAGAATCTGTTATGAGGGCAGGGGAGCTGTTAGAAGGCTGGCTCTCGTGCTGCTCTAACACGGCTTCCAGTTCGGCCATTTCCTGCTGGAGCTTGATCAGGTTGTCTTGCATGGTATCCCTCTGCTACAAACATTAAGAAATGACACCAAGAAAGTCACACTCTTTTAGCAACTTGCCAGACAGCAGGAATATGTCACACCAATTAATTTTAGCATGGAAACCGAAACCATCTTGAATGGAATTATGAGTTCTGGTTGAACACCTTTTCATCCAACCATATTCCTGCAATTAAGGCCCATGAAGTTATTTCAGAATGATGTCAGAGCAGGGAAAAAATGCCTCAAACTCTCCCAAACAGACTTGTTTTATTGTGATGCCCTTTCAACGTTGGTTATTTTCTCTTAAAGCTAGGGAGCAAATGGGGCGCCTGGGTGGCTCAGTCAGTTGAGCGGCCGACTTGGGCTCAGGTCATGATCTCACAATTTGTGAGTTCGAGCCCGGCGTCGGGCTCTGTGCTGACAGCTCAGAGCCTGGAGCCTGCTTCGGATGCTGTCTCCGTCTCTCTCTGCCCCTCCCCCACTCATGCTCTGTTTCAGAAATAAACAAACGTCAAAAAAAATAAAAAAATAAATAAAGCTAGGGAGCAAAAAACCAAAATATTCAAATGCTTTCAATATTTAAAATTAGCAAGATTCTGTAACATTTTACCCAGGCCATGTTTCACAGACTTGGTGCTGTGGGACTTACAAGAGATTTGAGTTAGTCCATATAATAATGTCTGCCTTCTGGCTTATGAGGACTCTTCCTTTTCTGGGATTCTTTGAACATTTAGTTTCCAAAAGAGCGAGCAAAGAGTTAATTCACTGGTTTATCTATTCATTCAACAACCATTTGCTGACCATCTATTATATGCAAGGCACTGTTCTAGGGGCTTACAGCCCTCGAGGTGTTGCCATTCTGGATCCAGAGAGGGTACCAAGAGATCACATCAGACAAGGACCCGCTAGAGGGAAGGATTTAGCAGAAAGAACCTTAGGAAATCCTATAAGGACTGTTACTGTTTTTAATTCAAAATAATGGCTCTTCTTGCTTATGGGACTTCTGATGTTTATTTCTCCATTTTAAGAAGGTATCTGCTAAGTCTAAGGTTTTTGATAAGCAAAGTATTTGGTTAAGTAAGGAGCCTTCCAAAAAATACATGTCTTCATTACTATTTGAAGGAACATCTATGGTTGCCAGCAAACCCCAGGGAAACACAGATTCTTTGACCCTCCCTTTCTTCTGATCCTTGAAAATGACTTTGCCCTCTACTAAAAACAAGCCATCTACTTTCTCCTGCTACACTGTGTTCATAGTTTTCAGATGTTTATGACCAGAAAATGTGCTCCCAGCGTCACAAAGGCTTCCGCGGCTGCCCCGAGATGCCTTGCTGCCAAAGTCTGCAGCAGCGCCATTGCCACCACGTGGTGCTTGTGGGTAGTTCTGTCAAACCCTGGCCATGGGAACTGCCTCAGTAAATCTGGAATGAAACCACACACAGGTATCTGACAAGCTTCAGAAGCTGTATTAGTCACTTCTGCCATGACGACCACATCTAATTTCTCTGTTGCCATTAAATACGTTAGAAAATCAGGAAAAATAGTAATGGGAGAATTGTAATTAGAGAGCTTGCCTTTGGGTTTTCCCAAAGGAATTACTTTATAACCTAAATTCCCTTGTAGGTAATTGCCCAGACACATTTGGGAGACCAAGACCAAATTGGTTACTGAGGGTTTTTGTTGTTTTTTTTTTAATTCTAATTCTTAAATGTTTCTGGAATTACCCCTATTCTTCTTTTCTACTCCCAATATGCTACTCTGATCTCTTTTAATACAGCTGCATTACTGTGGAAGTTCTTTAAAACTCATTATTGCCCTCAGGATAAAGCCCAAATTCCTAAGCATAGCATTCAAAAGGCCTTTCACACTCTGATTTTTTATTACTTCCCCAAACCACCCATATGCCCTGTTTTCCAGTTACACAGGACAACTTTGTGCTTTCTGGACATATCGTGCCTCTGTGTCTTTGCCTTGATTGCTGCCTCCCTTCACTTTCTACATGGAATAATTCTTCTCATCTTTCAAGGCCCAGCTCAGATGGCCCCTTCAGAAGTCCCCACCAAGAATACATCTACTACCAGGAACAGATGATCCCTCACTACTTCACTGGCTAACACACTAGTATACAAAAGTGGAATACTGAACCCTTCTTAAATTTTATTTTATTTAATTTTTTAAATGTTTATGTATTCTTTAGGGAGAGAGAGCGTGCATAAGCACAGGGGAGGGGCAGAGAGAGAGGAAGGCAGAATCCCAAGCAGACTCTGTGCTGACAGCCTCAAACTCACAAACGGTGAGATCATGACCTGAGCCGAAATCAAGAGTCGACGCTTAACCGATTTGAGCCACCCAGGCACCCCAGGACCCTTCTTGATAGGTGGAATCCTTCTTAACCATTTTTGTATTCCTAATGCCTAGCAAGTAGTAAGTACTCAGTAAATGTTTAATGCAGAAATGAACTAATGAATGAGTATAGTTAATCAGTCTTTAATTAAAAAAACACAAAAAACAAAAAAAACAGGGCACCTAGGTGGCTTAGTCACTTAAGTGTTTGACTTTGGCTCAGGTCATGATCTCACAGTTCGTGGGTTTGAGCCCTGCGTCGGGCTCTGTGCTGACAGCTCAGAGCCTGGAACCTGCTTCAGATTCTGAATCTCCCTCTCTCTCTACCTCTCCCCTGCTTGTGCTCTCTGTCTCTCAAAAATAAATAAAATGTTAAAAAAAAATTAAATGGTACCAAATTACGTTTCTCTATCTCCTATATATTTCTTCTTAGTTCTGTTAAACAGCTGGAGGGAAAAGATCCTGCTCCCATCATTTTGCCTGTCTGTTACTTTAAATTTCAGTTAGCCGTGAAAACTGACTAGCTCTGTTTTGAGAAGATTCTTGATAAAAACATTTTGCAAAATGAATCTTGAACAAGTAGACACATCTCTAGGAAGAAGATCGGGAATATGAAAAACAAAGGGGTAGTTTATTGAATGTCAAATCTAATGCACTATAGCTAAGCCCAAGAGAATTAGAAGCTGGAACCTACAACCTTAAAACACAAGGGACAAAAAGGTGAAAGGCACTGGTGAAAGTTTGACAGGGCCCCAAATCCACCTAGGAGTTGCAGAGAAAAGGCCTCCTTAGTCTTTTCATTCATTTTGTCACCATGGCAATCCTGTAGGGCGGGAAGAATATTGGTGACAACTCAGGTACGAACAGACTGAACAGGCCACTGTCTCAAAGATTTCTTCCTGACTCCAGCAGGTTTCAGTCCTAGAGGGATCTGCTCTGTACAGAAAACGGGCAGAAGACCAGCCCTTTCTTTCTATAGCCCTCACAGCAATGCCAAGAATTAGAAGATTTTAAAACTGGATACCACCTGGTGTTAGCAAAGGTGCAGGGAAGTGAGAACCATCAAGTACTACAGGGGCTGCAAAAGTATGGATTTGTTCAATCTTTCTGAAGAACAATTTAACAATATGTATCAAAGATGAAAATTTTCAGTTGTAGGAATTTATATTAAGGAAATCATTGGGGATGCGGGCAAATCTTTAGCTACTATCAAGATACTACTATAGTGCTGTACATAACAGCAAACTGGGTCTCTTACTTTGAAACCCTCATATTCATTAATAGGCCAAATAAATCACGGCTTACCCAAAGGACAGAATACTATATAGTAATCAAAAATGAGTCATTGAGGGGCACCTGGGTGGCTCAGTTGGTTAAGCCTCTGACTTTGGTTCAGGTCATGATATCATAGTTTGTGGGTTCAAACCCCACGTCAGGCTCTGTGCTGACAGTTCAGAGCCTGGAGTCTGCTTCAGATTCTGTGCCTCCCTCTCTTTCTGCCCCTCCCCCATCACACTCTGTCTCTGTCTCTCTCAAAAACAAATAAACATTAAAAAAAAAAAAAGAATCACTGAGGAAAACTGAATGACATCGAAAGAAAAAAACATTACAGTGGAGTATTATGTATTTTTAAAATTTTTTAAATATTTTTATTTATTTTTAAGACAGAGAGAGACAGAGCATGAATGGGGATGCGGCAGAGAGGGAGACACAGAATCCGAAGCAGGCTCCAGGCTCTGAGCTGTCAGCACAGAGCCCGACGCGGGGCTCGAACTCACGAACCGTGAGATCATGACCTGAGTTGAAGTTGGACGCCCAACCGACTGAGCCACCTGGGCGCCCCATGGAGTATTATGTATTTTTTAAAGATAAGGAGTACACCTATCTTTGTGCATACACAGGAAAATGGAAGAATATGCATGAATAGTTAATAGTAATTATTCCTGGGTAACCCATAGAATTTAATCTTTTAAATAATTAATGTGAGCATATGGCATAAAATTCAAGGCACGAAAGGACATTCAGAGAATAAGGCTTCCTCCTCCTTCTCCCAGTCTGTTTCCCCACTCCAAGGGCAACTACTATTAGCTGTTCAGTGAAGATGGTGGTGTTAATCTTTATTTATTTATTTATTTATTTATTTATTTATTTATTTATGATGGGTGTTAATCTTTAAATACTGTGATAGAGAGTACTTTTTCGAGGAGACTGTTCTGCCTGTAGTACTGAAACATTCATGTTACTAAATGTTATAGATAGGACAACGTTCCTATCCCCTTCATAAGTAACCACAATATTGGTCTTGGCCACGAGATACAGGAAGTAAAATTGTGTTACTTTCTTTTTCAAAGAAAAAAGAGGACTTACAGGCACCAAAGAACAACTAGCAGATTTAAAAAGAAAGAACAAAAAGAAATCTCCACAAAACAACAAAAGGCTAGATCATCTCTAACAGAACAAGAACTCTGTGGGCTCCAATTTGGAAACAAGAACAAACCCCTCTCTTTAATACAGTAGTGTCTTCATAGATATTTTTGCTATAGGGAAAATTGCTTTTTTTAAAAAATATTTTTAAAAAATATTTATTTTCGACAGAGAGAGAGAGAGAGAGAGAGAGAGAGAGAGAGACAGTGTGAGTAGGGGAGAGGTAGAGAGAGAGACACAGAATCTGAAGCAGGCTCCAGGCTCTGAGCTGTCAGCACACAGCCTGACATGGGGCTCAAACTCACGAACTGTGAGATCATAACCTGAACCAAGGTCAGTCACTTAACCGACTGAGCCACCCAGGCGCCCCTAGGGAAAATTGCTTTTGAAGGTTTAGCTTATTCATTAAATTCAGGATGTATTTTTCGCAGTCAACTAGATGGTGTGTGTGTGTGTGTGTGTGTGTGTGTGTGTGTGTGTGTGTGTGAAATAAAAGGCAGCCTGAGTTCCGTTCAGGTGCTTACCACCTACTCTGAGGAGACAAGGTACCACATACAACTGTTATACCATTAATTCTAAAGCATGATAAAGCAAATGTCAGAACGTGGGGTGCCTGGGTGCATGCTACTGAACACAGAGGACACAACACACACACATCCACATAGGCTTTTTACCTGAGTGGTTAAAATATCACTCTGAGAGGACACCCCTGAACAGTCTTCAGAGAGGCTTGTTTCACTCTCGTACCCAGATGCCGCTTCACCTTAAATGATGATAAAAATAGCTTCAGATGTGAAAACAGCACATACTGCAACTCGTATCCTTCTCTTCCCATTGGTGGGAAAAATTTCACTTTCATGTCATGCAAAATGATTACATTCCTTGTTTTGGGACACCTGAATTTCCTATTGGAAATCATAACAATGAAAACTAGAAACAAGTCCCCCAACAATTATATCTCATTCAAACAGAGAAGATGTTCTAGCTGGGTAAAGGACTTTTAAGGAAAGGCACCTTAGGAGGAACATGTATAAAGTTTAAGAAGCAGTTACTTTAGTTGCACTTGTAAACTTGTAAACTATACTCTCCCAAAAGGCATCAACATGTAGCTCATTTCTATACTACAGATGGTGGCAAACACAAAAACCTGGTTCCAATACCTAAGTTTGAATCCACACTCTGCTCTTCTTCGTGATTATCCTCTTCCAGGCCAGGTTCCCTTTCATCATCATATGAAACCAATTCCTCATCACTCAGAACGTCCACATTTTTGGACTGATGCCTCACTTGTTTGGAAGGAGGATCAAACATCAAGAAAGGATCCTGGGTATTTGTATTAACAGCCGAGTCTTCCGATGCACTGCACTGTGAAGAAAATAAGCTACCGGAACACCTCGCTTCCTCACTAAGGTGATGTTCCTGGGACTCCTTTGCTGATGTTACCTGGTTACTGCAGTCATGTAAGCTATCCTTCAATGATTCTAGGTTCGCCCCTGTTTTCTTAGACAGACCCTCCGTGGCAATGGCATTATGGCTGGTAGACTGAGAAGGTATACTGGTTGCTTTACCAAATAGTAAGTGTTGGAAGCAGGGAAGCTCTTCCTCCTCACTAGACACGTTCTCTTCTGAGGACTGTAACTTCCTGGTCTCTGTTTGGTGACCCTGAGCCAGATGTGTATGGTCTAAAGGGCTAGGGCTCCTTCTGAATTCTCCTTTCTGGACACTCTTGCCAAAAACAGCAGATCTTTCCTTAGCACTTTCAGCAAAGCTGATTTTTCCCTTTATTTCAGCACCATTTAATAGATCATTGGGTGTCTCAGAACAAACCTGAGAAGCACGGCTACTTTCCATAGGTTGTTCTACATTATCGGAAATTAGACATGGAGAAAAATCTGCATTAACAGACTGAACTACTCCTTCATTTTCTCCTTGCCTTTTCATTTCTGGACATTTACAATTACTTATAGGAAGACTTTGCTCATAGACTTCAGGTTGCATAAGACCTAACCTGAGCATAGCACTTAACTTAGGTCCTCGGTTTCTACCCAGTTCTGTTTGAATGTTTTCACCACTGGAACCTACTTCATTAATGCTAGAGCCTACTTCATTAGCACTGGAACCTACTTCATTAACACTGCTTGAGCTAACTTCTTTAAAAGTGTTTTCTCTAATGTTATTTTGGCTAATTGTGCTCACTGTACTTTGAATGACGCTCTCATTTCCCACTGCTCTTTCAGGTGACATTGAACGCTGCTCAAACTTTTCCTCTGACAGGTTTTTCTTACATACAGCATTAACAGATGATCTGATGGGAGAAAGTGGTGGTATATGATAAGGATTTTTTGAAATGTCATGGTTATTTGCAATAAAGAGTTCAGTTTCATTGCCTCTGAACTGAGATGACTGACAGAGCCCAGGGACTCCTTTTATGCTACATTTGGCATAATCACCTGGCTTCTCCACTTTCTGACTGACTGCAGAAAAGCCTGCAGTTGCACGGACTGCCTGCACGTGCTTGATTTCAGACTGTTTCTTTCCCTGATTTTCTTCTTTTTGTTCATATTCAAGAGCAACTTTTGGACTTTGTTTCCTTAAGGACGTGGAACGGGCCCAGACTGTAGCACATTCCTTTTCTGGATTTCCTGGATTTGAAAACAGAGCAAATGACTGACGTTTTGAAACCTTGAACGTATTGTATAAATACTGCGTATCAAGTTCATTCTCTTCCATTTCTATACTTGTCTCCTGAGTATGGTTATCTTCACGTCTCAGAGGATCTGTAAAACCCTCTGTGCCATTTCTAGTATCTTTGGAACAACCATGGGTAGCTTCCTTGGGGTTTTCAATTACTGCACACAGACTCACATGTTGATTTGGTGCTGTTTTTGCCTTCCCTAGGGTGTCAGCTTCCAGTAATGAGATACTATCCTGAGTGCCATAATCGGTATCAGGTACCAATGAAATACTGGTACTCTCTATAGATCTTTCAGTTTGCAAACTTCTTCCTCCACTCGATACCAGCTCTTTGGGATCTCTGGTCCTATCAGACACGTGAATCGTTCCTCGGCTCTCTTCTAGTTCTTCTCTTTGAATGCCAGGGTTGACAAACTCTTGAAGTGTATTAGAACTTGAACAGTTAGTAAAAACCCCAGGTATATTTGTTAAATTTAGCTCTGGAAAAGTGTTACTGGCAAGTCTTTTATTTATTTGTTCATTTGGCTTGTTACGCTTCTTGGCTCCAGGTGCAGGTTCTTTATTTTCCACGAGTTGAAGTGTTTTGCTGTGTCTGACTAGCATTTGTTCCGAACTTTTTCTTTTCACCATCTCTTCACTGCTAGAACAGCTATCAATCTGTAGTTCGGTATGATCAGGTGGGCTTGGATTTCTATTGACTACTAATTCCAGCGCACGCATGTGCCTGGTAGAGGACTTCCTCCTCAGCCTGTTCTCCTTAGGTGCCCTTGAACTGTGGCTATTTAATTCTGATTCCATATTACTTATACTGCTGCTTATTGGTTCAGCTTTGGTTCTAAAAGCAGATTCTTTTTCCAATGATTCTGTTGGCTTAGCATTTTTCTCTTTCTGAACATAATCACCTTTTGTCCCATTCTCAGGACCATTATTTGTTATATTCATCACATGACCATTTTGCCCTATTCGATCAGTTCCCTCAATTAGCTTTTCAGGAGTCTTTTGAACAATGGCCAAATCTACTTTCTTGATAAAATCCTCAGGATGAAGGCCTGCTGTAGATCTCCTTTTACGCTTTGTTTTATTTGTGAGGGGATGGGCTTGTGTTATCTGAGGTTCTATAGCACATGCTCCTATAATGAGATCTTCACTTGTGTGGCTCAAATTAGGAAGGCTTGCCTTCCTCCGATAGGTTTTCCCAAATATTTTATCTTCAATATTACTCTCTACTGGTTTGGTGTGGACTCTTTCACTTTCACATATCAAAGCATCATGAGGATCACTGGCCATTAAGTCTATTTTCTCAGAAGAACCAGAATATCCATCCACTTCATTTGGAACTTCTACTGCACCAGCTACTCCAGGATTCGATTCAGATCCCCCATCATGTGAGTCATCAGAAGTTAACATTTCATCACTTCTGGAAAACCACTCGTTAACTTTCTGTATGCTACTATTCAGTGTTATCCAAGGTACATCTTGGGAATCTCTAGGACTGTCAGAGCATGGAGATTTCTGCTTACTCAGTTTTCTCCTACACAGGGGATCAGCATTCAGAACTACTTTTTTCTCTGTGCTGGGAGTCTGCCTATCATTACGTGTTTCCTTACTTTCAGCCCATCTGCTCTGTTGGCTCCTTGCTACGCCAGGCTGTTTGCTTTCATTACAGAATTCAGCCTTTTCTACATTCATTCTGTCTTTAGTGAGTAATAAACTGCTGTTCTCATGCTGTAATGAGCTGGCATGAGTATTTGTGGCACATGGCTCCACATGCAAGTTTGAAACAGAAATACCCTGATACTTTTCTGGATGCTTTTCAGTTGCATGCTTCTCAGTGGTGGTCAAATCTTTATTACTGGGTTGACGATGTTCAATATTTGTTATCTCCTCAGAAAATTCACAAGAGGCTGAAAGGATACAAAAACAAGGTGCTTAAAAACTGAATTATCATGAAAAATAATGTCCTTCATACAACTTGCAGGATAGAAATAAAGCAACTGGCTATTTTTAGAGAAACTAACCTCATAAACCACCAAATATACTGAAGATGTAGCTCATGCCCTTTCCCAGAATTTCTATTTATCTAGATTCTCCTTATTTCCACTCAAGATACTTAAAATTTTAATTTCAGAATTCCCCTTATTCATAAAACATACCTCCTACTTCTGTAACCTCTGACAATGAACTTAAAGCAGACTGGGCATCAGACATACAGTGCTCTATCTTCAGATTCATACTCTATTTAAATACCAGTATACAAAAGATGAAATATAAACATATCAATTAAAAGTAAAAGGCAACAATCAGTTACACAGGCTACTATTATAATCACATCAGTCTAGTGCCATTGAAATAGATCAGGCTGTACCATGACATTTGAAAAAGAAAGATATTCTAACTCTGCCAAGAGATGTTGTGAATTATAAATGTCCCAAATGGTCTTCAGAATAATCTAATTACAGTACTGAATCCACCCATTCTCTCTTCATTGCCCATTAAGTTGGGAAGACTTGTCATTACCCTTTTTTGCAGGATTCAAACTGGCTTCAGCTCTGGCTCCTTGAGGGGTGATTCCTAACAATTCTTCATCTCCCACACTATAGAGAAGAGATAGAAGCCTTAATGCGAAATGCTAGTTACATGCTCACAGAGTTGTCAAATGAGCAAGATCAAGTATTTTAGCTCCTCTAGGTACTATTGCAATAAGCTGATCAATTTAATTCACTTTCTGAAATTTGCTCTTTCCTTTAGTAACTTCCAGTTATAGTGAAATGGTCAAAGACTAAAGAAGGAAACACATTCACAAAAATCAGAGTAGTGTGGATACATTGCTTTACGGATGTGCAAAAGAGAACCAAAATTTAAATGGTAGCCGAACAACAGCCAAAAGATGGTAGAGAAAAATACCCAATGAAATTTAAGTGTATGTTAATGAGGGGCACCTGGGTGGCTCAGTTGGTTAAGTGTCCGACTTTGGCTCAGGTCATGATCTCACGGTTCACAAGTTCAAGCCCTGTGTCGGGCTCTGTGCTGACAGCTCAGAGCCTGGAGCCTGCTACAGATTCTGTGTCTCCATCTCTTTCTGCCCCTCCCTTGCTCGTGCTCTGTCTCTCAAAGAAAATGAATAGGGGCGCCTGGGTGGCTCAGTCGGTTAAGCGTCCGACTTCAACTCAGGTCACGATCTCGCGGTCCATGAGTTCGAGCCCAGCGTTGGGCTCTGGGCTGATGGCTCGGAGCCTGGAGCCTGCTTCGGATTCTGTGTCTCCCTCTCTCTCTGCCCCTCCCCCCGTTCATGCTCTGTCTCTCTCTGTCTCAAAAATAAATGTTAAAAAAAAAAAACTAAAAAAAAAAAAAAAAAAAAGAATAAATGTTAAAAAAAATATTTTTTTAAGTGTATCTTATTGAGAACGCAAGAGCAAAGATATTTAAACAAAGAGAGCACTGGGATGGAGTAGACACTCCAATAGAATGCAACACTGCCTCTGTGCTTCTTTTCCAACTAAAAATCATTTCCTCCCAATTGAGAGATTAGGAAAAAGTCATTCGTAAACAAGATCTGATTAGCAATGACAATCACCATAGATCACCAAAGCCACCACAGATCTTAGAGTCAGGCAATAATTCCTAAGGAAAGTAATTTGACAGGTAACCCAATTGGGGTGGCTTGTAGATTACTGTAGAACTGATGTAGACAAAGCTTGAGGGATAGATGGAATTAAGGAAGAGAAAAAGAATTGAAAATTAAGTCCTTTAGTATTTTCATGAGCCAAAATTACCACTGTGTCAATACTACTGTTCAAGGAACTAAGTTAGACATGACCATGGGCTGGAAGCAAGTTTGATTGGAGTTCTGTTATTTTAAACTCTACTAAGATAGGCTTTCTCAGCTATAAAAACAAACAACCATCAAGGTCTATTCCAATGCTATGATCCTAATCGAAACACCAATCCTTAATACTAATTAAACAAACACAAAAATGCCGGCTTCATAGACAAAGGCTCTCTTCAACTCACCTGAAATAACTTGCCTTATTCACTGTATCTTCAGAAGAATCAGATCCTAAAAAATTCCCCAGATGACCAATCAATAAAAGGATTTTTATTAAAAGGGCTAAACTCAATAAATGTACTTGTTGCAAAACAGATATTCAAGAAATATTACTGCACAGTCACTATACACAAAATTTGCAGGCACAATGATACATATGGCAGCCAACACAGAGACGTAGTTACAAACACAGGATCTGACACCAGAATTCCTAAGGTTGAATCACAGCTCTGCCCCTTGCTAGTTTTGTTATCTTGGCAAAATGTCTTCACTTCTGTGTGCCTTTATTTCCTCATGTGTAAAATAAGTATAATAATATTAACAACCTCAGAAGTTTGTCATGCATTTTAAATGAGTTATACAAACAAAGCCCAACAGGGCCTAGACCACATAAGTGGTCCTAAATATTCACTATTATAGTTATTTTGTTTATTTTTATGACACAACATCTGTTGTCTTGGAACTTATGATCCTAAGACGGGAAAAGATTTACAAGTAATTTCAAGAGAATCTGGTAAGTGTGATGGTAAACATACAGTGGTGTTTGGGAGCCCAAAGACGACCGGTCATTCTTTCCAATTATAAAAACGTTCTAAAAGATAAGACAATCAGAGACCTGTTTGAACTGAGCTTGGCTTCTTAAAAGTCTTCCTAACCTAGTATAATGTATCTTGGATCCCTCTAAATGCTGTGGCCATCCCATTAGGTTATTTCTTATCCCTACTCTCCATCCTTCCAAAGCATATTTACACATGCTAGACAGCCTTCCTTTTGCTCTTTTTATAAAATAAGAGTCTTCAAGGTGAGAGCTGCATCTTTTACATTATTTAGAACACACCATAAGGCTGGAAAAATAATATTTTATTTTCACTTTCCAAAGCTCCCTGCCATTGTACAAATTATGAGGATTTGGTATAACTATAAGACATATAATCCAGCAACTATTACTCTAAATTTACAAAATCTGTGTCTCTTACCCAATTCAATGTAGACAGACTTATTCTGTGGTTGTATCTGCTGCTTTGTCCTCAGAGATCTCACAATTCCAAAGTTAGAGAGTTGGACACTAAGACTGGTTTCCTGCTAAGCAGTAAAGAATGATCAACTATTTGTTGGCCAGTCCTGTGTTTCTTTTCTTAAAGAGAAACTCCAGGCCATGGACAAAATAGACGATCATAATTAGCTAACATATGACACCTGGAAAAAAACACTTGGCAAATTGCACATCAAAATGTACGAGTTATGTGTGGTTTGAGTATTTTTTCCTCTCTCTGTTGTTTTAAACTTCTCTAAACTGAATGTTTTATCTATGTGATTTTTTGAAGTAAAGAAAAACAGATTTTGAATCTAATACTTTATATTATAGCATAGAAAGGGAATGAACTTCATTTAGTACACATCCCCAATCATATCTGATAACAGGTTTATGAATAAAAACCCAGCAATCCTAAGAACATTCAGAACGGGTAAGAATATTTAAAACTCCAACATTATTCTGATGAAGGTTTCCTTCTTTTTGAGTCCTTAAACATCTACTGAAAAATGAATGCTGGGGGGCGCCTGGGTGGCGCAGTCGGTTAAGCGTCCGACTTCAGCCAGGTCACGATCTCGCGGTCCGTGAGTTCGAGCCCCGCGTCAGGCTCTGGGCTGATGGCTCGGAGCCTGGAGCCTGTTTCCGATTCTGTGTCTCCCTCTCTCTCTGCCCCTCCCCCGTTCATGCTCTGTCTCTCTCTGTCCCAAAAATAAATAAAAAACGTTGAAAAAAAAAAATAAATAAAAAATAAAAAAAATAAATAAAAAAATAAATGAATGCTGGTACCATGAGAACTATTACTTTAAGATCTACATTATTCATTCATATACAAGCAACAACAGAGCAAATCACTGCATTTTCTCTGACAATTGCATCTTTTAAATTGAAGTAATTTTCAAATGGTAAAAACTGATTTTTTTTCCAGGCAACTTTTCAAAGGAAACAAATTAGGACATACTTCCTCATGCCTGGAGAATTACTGTAAGATGGTTATTTTAAAAACTAGCGAGTAGGGTGCCTGGGTAGTTCAGTCGGTTAAGCGTCTGACTCAGTTTTGGCTCAGGTCATGATCTCCTGATTTGTGAGATTAAGCCCCGCGTAGGCTCTGCACTGTTAGAGCACAGTCTGCTTGGGATTCCCTCTCTCCCTCTCCCTCTGCCCCATTCTCTTTCTCTCTCTCAAAATAAATAAATAAATATTAGAAAAAAAAAAAAAAAACTAGCAAGCTTAAAACTTAAAACCATCAGTGACCTTGCGGCTAATTTAGACAAGCATCAGAATGGATAAAGCACTAAAGCAGGGGAAGGGCCCAGAAGGTCTCTCTTGCCCACACTAGGTATAAAGACCTTCTCTTGGCTCTTCTAACTCTTGACCAACCACTTAATTTACCATCTTACCTTGTTTACTGACTTTTTATGTAAATCCACAAGCATCTAGCACCTTCACTAATTCACAACGCTCAATAAACAGATGTTACTAGAATAAATGAAAATGGCTTTACCAAGCTAGGGTTTTCAGGTTCACTCTGTCGAAGTCTTTTAGCACGGTTTCGATAGCCCATACTTTGGATAATAGAAACCTCCTCCTTCAGATGCTCAGGAGAGTTATTTTCCTTTTTTGAAAAGTTATAGCTGTTTGCAACTGTGAATTAGAAAGGAAAATGTTATTTTTGTAGTTAGAAAAAATATAGTAATTGTATCAAAGAACAAAGAGAAATTCTGTATATACTGTTTTGTTAAGACAATGCATTCAAGACTACCTATCATTTTTTTAATCAACTTTGGAAATTCTACTCCTAGGAAACACACAGACTGTCAAAGTTATTTCTAATCTTTTTTCCCTACCTCAATACTAACAAATTTACCTATTAATACCATATTTCCCTAAATCTAAGATGCCAACAATGCAATATGCACCATTATTTTCTGTACCACTTAGAAAACACATTACATTAAACACTAACACACCACAGGTGGTAAATTGCTCCCAATTTGGGAGATGTGAAATGTGAAAAATGCACATCTCAGAACCTATAAAATAAGGGGTGAGACCAGTGGGAATAATTTAAAAAATAAATCAACAGATAAAGATTTAAAGTTAACCTAGACCAAAAGATCTTATTGCTTATTCACAGAAAATAATTGTGAAAACTTCCCGAGTTTTAATGGACAACCACTTGAGAACTGGCCCCTAGGGCTATGCAACACTTACACTGCAATCCTGTGTCAAGCTCAAAAGCATGAATGATGTTCAACAGCTCTTCAACAAGTTGACTAAATCTTGTACTTTCCTGTAGGCTTCTGAAATTAAATTGATTGAGAAACATACTCAACAAAGGATGATCAACTTTTAAAGGACACTAAAATAAGGAAAGACATGTAAACAAATAAAGTAAATGTAGCAACAGTAGAAAAATTATATTCAGAGAATACAGCTATTAGTGACATTACAGTATAATCAAACATCACCCACATCAGAAGGTACGTAGCAGTATCGGTTGTTCTTTTCTCTCTCTCTCTCTCTCTCTCTCTCTCTCTCTCTCTCTCTTTTTTGGCCATTCAAGCCTATCAAAAGCCTATAGCTATCTAAAATAATAGTACTCTGAATCCATAGTAGATATAAGTCTACTGCATAGAGAACTTCCCATTCTTAACACTTGAACCTCATCCACTCAACCTCCTAATTTGAGCTTTCAAGGATTTCTGTGAAATGATGATGACGTTATTTCAAAAGCACAGATGATAATGTCCGAAGAGAGATTTTGGTTTAGGAAAGTTGTAGGGCAATATAATTCATTTATTTAAATATCTCTGTGACTACTATGTGCCAAACACTGAAAAAACAGTGTTGACTGAGACAGAAAAAGCCAGTGCCCCAAAAGAACTTACATTCTGACCAGAGGGACCCACAATATGTAAACACACTGTGTGTGCGTAAATAATTAAGTGGAAACAAATGCAAGAAAAATAAAAGCAGGACCAGGAGACAATGAGGGCAAAATGATATAGTCCCACTTTAGATAAGACTACAAGTTCTTGTGCCATTCAGAAGCATTAGAAAGAGGCAATGAATTCCTAATACCTTTATAAGACAGATATACAATAAAACTTTCAAGAAAATGACTTTAGAAATAATTTATTCTGTCAGCTGAATATCCATTTGTACATTTTTCTAGTGATGAATAGTTTGACAGGAACACCAATATATTATTAAGGAATTTCTACTTTTCCCTACTGTTGTTGCATCCAACCTCCCATCACTACCCAAATCAGATACCTTTTGGTTATATCATTCTTACACAAAGGACACTGTGAAGGCCCTTTCCTCTGGTTGAGAAGTTTCAGCATACAAAATCTATAAATTATAAGGAATGAAAAGAACACTTCAAGTTACTTTTTTTTTTGTACAGAGAGTACTCAAAAGGCAAACAGCCATGAAAAGATAATCTCACCACTGCCCTTAAGAGCCATTTTCAAGGTAATGGCAGGTGAATTACAACCAATGGCTTTCTTTAATTGTTTTTAGATGCTGCATAAGCAGAAAACCAAACTACACAAGCAACGATCTATGAAAACTGAACTTACATGCATATGGCTTGCTGTTATGATCAAATAAAACATATTAAAAAGTTAATATGGCATATTTAGTGATATATTCATAATTACATCATGCTGCATAATTAGATATAAGTGGTAAATAGTTTAAAACAATTGTAATTAGTTTAAAAACTCAGCACATCGCTACAAAGCTATAGTAAATCAAGACAGTGTGATATTGGCATAAGGACAGACATATATCGATGAAACAGAATTGAGAGTACAGAAAAACCCATGTAGCTAAGGTCAATTGATTTTCAACAATGATTTTCACCAAGACAATTAAATAGAAAAAAAAAAAAAAACAGTCAACAAATACCAACAAATAGTGCTAGGAAAACTAAATATTAACATGCAAAAAGAAGAAGCTAAACTCCTAATATATAATACAAAAAAATTAATTCAAATGGATCACAGAATTAAATGTGAGAACTAAAACTATAAATCTTTATGACCTTGGGTTAAGCAATGATTTCTTTCTTTTTTTGAGAGAAAGAGCACGAGAGCAAGCTTGTGCATGTGAGCAGGGGAGGGGCTGAGGGGGAGAGAGGGTGAAAGAGAGAGAGAGAGAGAGAGAGAGAGAGAATCTTAAGCAGGCTCCACACTGGGTGTGAAGCCTGACACAGGACTCGATCTCACAACCATGAGATCTAAGCCACCCAGGCGACTGAGCCACCCGCACGTCCCAGCAATGATTTCTTAAATACACAAATAAACAAAGAAAATGTCCAGATACACTGGACTGTATGAAACTTAAAAACTTTTGTGCTACAAATACCATGAAGAAAGTGAAAGGCCAATTCACAAAATGGGAGAAAATATTTGCAAATCTTTTATCTGTTAAGAGACTTGTATTCAGGATATACAAAGAACTCTTACAACTCAATAATAAACACAGAAATAACCCAACTGAAAAATTGGCAAAGGATTTGAATAGACATTATCTCCAAAGGAGATATACAAACAGTCAATAAGCACATGAAAAGATGTTCAATATTATTAGCCATTAGGAGAATGCAAATCAAAGCCACAATGAGATGCTACTTTACGTCCACTAGGATGACTATACTCAAAAATAAGTACTACAGAAGATGTGGAGAAACTCAAATCCTCATTCATTGCTGGTGGGAATAGAAAACAAGGCAGCCACTTTGGAAAAGTTTGGCAATTCCTTAAAATATTAAAGAGTTACCACAGGACTCTGCAACTCTACTCGTAGGTTTCTTCCCTGGGGAAATGAAAACATAAGTCCACACAAAACCTGTACACAAATGTTCAGAGCAGCATTATTCATAATAGCCAAGAAGCAGAAACAATCCAAATGTCCATAACTGATGAATAAATAGATAAAACGTGGTATATCCACTCAATGGAATATTATTCAGCCATAAAAAAGAACAAAGTACTAGGGTGCCTGCTTGGGTAAGCATGTGACTCTTAATCTCAGGGTTTTGAGTTTGAGCCCCACATTGGGTATAGAGATTACTTAAAGATAAAATCTTTATAATTTTTTAAAAATATTTATTTGAAAGAGTGAGAGCAAGCAAGAGCAGGAGAGAGACAGACAGAGGGGGGGACAAAGAATCCAAAGCAGGGTCTGGGCTGACAGCAGAGAACCTGATATGGGGCTGGAACTCACAAACCATGAGATTATGACCTGAGCCGAAGTCAGATGCTTAATCGACTGAGCCACCCAGGTGACCCTAAAATCTTTATTTTTTTACTTTTTTTAAAAAAAGTAGCTGCCATGCTTAATGTGGGGCTTGAACTCATGATCCTGAGATCAAGTCACATGCTCTACTGACTGAGCCAGCCAGGCATCCTGAAAATTAAATCTTTTTTATTTTTATTTTTTAAATTTATATATTTTTGAGAAACAGTGAGACAAAGTGTGAGAAGGAGAAACAGAATCTGAAGCAGGCTCCAGGCTCTGAGCAAGCGGTCAGCACAGAGCCTGATGCGGGGCTCGAACCTACGAACTGTGAGATCATGACCTGAGCCGAAGTTGGACGCTCAACCGACTGAGCCACCCAGGTGCCCCGAAAATTAAATCTTAAAAAAAAAAAAAGGGAATGCAAACTAGTGCAGTCGCTCTGGAAAACAGTATGGAGGTTCCTCAAAAAACTAAAAATAGAACTACCCTACAACCCAGCAATTGCACTACTAGGTATTTAGCCAAGGGATATAGGAATGCTGTTTCAAAGGGGCACATGCACCCCAATGTTTACAGCAGCACTATCAACAATAGCCAAAGTATGGAAAGAGCCCAAATGTCCATCAACAGATGAATGGATAGAGAAGATGCGGGATATATATACAATGGAGTATTACTTAGCAATCGAAAAGAATGAAATCTTGCCATTTGCAACTATGTGGATGGAATTAGAGGGTATTATGCTAAGCGAAATTAGTGGGAGAAAGACAAATATCATATGACTTCACTCATATGAGGACTTTAAGATACAAACCACATGAACATAAAGGAAGGGAAGCAAAAATAATATAAAAACAGGGAGGGGGACAAAATATAAGAGACTCTTAAATATAGAGAACAAACAAAGGGTTTCTGGAGGGGTTGTGGGAGGGGGAATGGGCTAAATGGGTAAGGGGCATTAAGGAATCTACTCCTGAAATCATTGTTGCACTATATGCTAACAAACTTTAATTAAAAAACAAAAAAGAACAAAAGTACTGATACAGGCTACAATACAGATGAACCTTGAAAACATGTTAATTGAAAAGAAGTCAGACACAAAAGACCAAATATTGTATGATTTCATTTATGTGAAATATCCGGAACAGACAAATCTGTAAAAGACAAAAGGTAAATTTGTGGTTTCCTAAGAGGAGGTGGGAGGCGGGAATGGGTTAGCTGCTAATGGGTACAGAATGTCTTTCTGGGGTGATTAAAATGTTCTAACTTAGACTGTGGTGATGGTTGCACAACTGTGAATATACTAAAACAACACCCTGAACTGTACACTTAAAATGGGTGAATTTTATAGCATGTAAACTATATTTCAATAAATATGTTAAAAAAAAAAAAAAACTCAAGGCAGGGAGAAAATATGCTCATATTTTATATTCACAGATGTGGTATCTGGCATAACCAAGTGGCTCACTAGCAGTCTAAGGAATGAAGAAGGTGCCAGCCTTCTGGGACAGTTGGGTTGTTAGACCGGCTCTGGAGAACAATTTTGTTGGTTATCTCAGACAATGAATATGGCTAAGAAGACATGAACACATGCACCATATTCTAATACGTTTGCTTCCTTAAAAACAAAGAAACAACAACAACAACAAAAAAACAACTCTTGCCATTGACTGGTGGTGTCTGTAAAGATCTAACGTTCCCTTAGGACTAAGACAAAAGACTCAGAGGAAAAAGAGGTAGAAAGGAAATAAAGGAAAAAGAGCAGTAGAAATTGCTGTGGGGATGATAGTTAAAAGTACGGGTTCACTCATACCACTGATATTTACTAAATGTCCAGTACTGTGTTAGATGCAAGGGATTCAGTGGAAAAGCAAAATAAAATCCTTGCAATCATGAAAAACAGAATATTCCGGTGAGGGAGGTGACTGGGGGAGGGAGCAGACATTGGCAGTGAAAAGAACCACAAAAGAAGAGATTAAGGGAGCTGAAAAAGCAGTAGGAATGGTGAACCAGCAGACACAGACAGCACTGCTTACTGGCCGTGTCCTTGAATGTGCAGTGCCCTCTCTTAATCTACACAACAACCGTGATGTATTATCTCCATTTTACAGTACAGATTTGCCCCAGAACACACAGTAATCAAGTGGTGAAGGTGATACTGGATCAGGACTGAATTGCAGCAAGGTCCACAGTCTTTCTACCAGAGAAAGTGAATGTAGTAGGTATGGTCAAGGACACCAGGGCCTTTCTTCACCTATACAGATGCTTAACGACAACTCTATAGTACAGGGGACAGGGGTGTCAAAAACCTTCCGGTATTGTATATAAATCCCCTTTAAAGAGCCACAGACTAGGCTACCACTCCTCGAGAAGATGCAAATCCTACCTATACTCTACCATAATGGCCCTAGGAGGCATCAGTGAATTACACTGGCAAATGGTACAATTAAACAATTCATAGTAGGGATAGGGAGGGAATTTCCTGAACAGAGTACTGCAGAATACAGTAGCTAAGCCATAGTGACCAGCTAAGTTACAGAGTGTTGTAGTCTGTACAATAATTACATAAATAACGCAGGGGAAGTAGTTAAGTAGAAATCAACTAAGATACAGGTTCCGATTTTTCCTTACGCTAGAAAAAGAACAGATTCTTCATGGTTGTTAACTAAAAAGAGAAAATGAGCTTGTATATGACTTGAAAAGACTCAGTTAAGGAAAGAACCAACAGGCCAACAGAACACTGGCATATCTTTGAGGGCTGAGAAGAATTTGTTAAATTGTTTTAGAGCTTTGGGGAATCTATGTGATACACCAATTGAATGAGAACACATACAAAAGTTCTGCATGAGGGGTGCCTGGGTGGCGCAGTCGGTTAAGCGTCCGACTTCAGCCAGGTCACGATCTCGCGGTCCGTGAGTTCGAGCCCCGCGTCAGGCTCTGGGCTGATGGCTCGGAGCCTGGAGCCTGTTTCCGATTCTGTGTCTCCCTCTCTCTCTGACCCTCCCCCGTTCATGCTCTGTCTCTCTCTGTCCCAAAAATAAAATTAAAAAAAAAAAAAAAAAAAAAAAAAAAAAGTTCTGCATGAGGTTCTCAATAAAAATGTCTGAGACAAGTATGGGGCTTTTTTTTTTTTTTTTTAGGATTTTAAGTAATCTTCACATCCAACAGGAGGCTTGAACTCACAACCTTGAGACCAACAGTCATGTGCTCCACCGAATAAGCCAACCAGGCACCCCAAGTTTCTGGCTTCTTGAATTTCTAAAGCCCGATGCTTAAGGAAAGACAATACATTAAAATTTTTTTTTCTTTAATGTTTACTCATTTTTGAGAGAGAGATAGAGTGTGAGCGGGGGACAGGCAGAGAGAGAGGGAGACACAGAATCCGAAGCAGGCTCCAGGCTCTGAGCTGTCTGCACAGCTTGATGCGGGGCTCAAACTCACAACCCATGAGATCATGACCTGAGCTGAAGTTGGACGCTTAATCAACTGAGCCATCCAGGTGCCCCAAGACAATATATTTTTTAAGCAAATGTAGTATGTTTTCTGAAGGGTGGCTTCAGATTTTTAAAGCTGATAAAAACCAGTAAAATCACAGTGGCACAAACTAATTTGGGGGACTTTCAGAGTATTCATTTCTTTTCCTTTTTTCATTATTTTATTTTATTTTTTATTTTTTAAAATTTACATCCAAATTAGTTAGCATAGTGAAACAATGATTTCAGGAGTAGATTCCTTAATGCCCCTTGCCCAGTTAGCCCATTCTCCCTCCCACAACCCCTCCAGTAACCCTCAGTTCGTTCTCCATATTTATGAGTCTCTTCTGTTTTGTCCCCCTCCCTGTTTTTACATTATTTTTGCTTCCCTTCCCTTATGTTCATCTGTTTTGTCTCTTAAAGTCCTCATATGAGTGAAGTCATATGATTTTTGTCTTTCCCTGACTAATTTCACTTAGCATAATACCCTCCAGTTCCATCCACATAGTTGCAAATGGCAAGATTTCATTCTTTTTGATACTCCATTGTATATATATATATATCTTCTTTATCCATTCATCCGTCGATGGACATTTGGGCTCTTTCCATGCTTCGGCTATTGTTGATAGTGCTGCTATAAACATGGGGGTGCATGTGTCCCTTCGAAACAGCACCTGTATCCCGTGGATAAATGCCTAGTAGTGCAATTGCTGGGTTGTAGGGTAGTTCTATTTTTAGTTTTTTGAGGAACCTCCATACTGTTTTCCAGAGTGGCTGCACCAGCTTGCATTCCCATTTCTTTTTTTTTTTTTTAATGTTTATTTTTGAGACAGAGAGACAGAGCATGAGTGGGGGAGAGGCAGAGAGAAAAGGAGACACAGAATTTGAAGCAGGCTCCAGGCTCCGAGCTGTCAGCACAGAGACCAACACGGGGCTCGAACTCATGAACCATGAGATCATGACCTGAGCCGAAGTCCGACACTCAACCAACTGAGCTACCCAGGTGCCCCAAATACTGGGACTTTTAAATTTTGTTTTATGAAAGTATCAATCTACAAAGAAACCAGTTTTATACCACGATAGTTTGATAAGCTTCTCTCTAAGGGGCCACAAAACTAAAAATCCTCAAAGCAGAGTGATAAAGCTGTGCTGCCTTGGCACCTGACAGGGAGAAGGGCCTGGGGAATCAGAAGGAAACTCACGGGAGCAGACCAGTGGGGTGGTGTGTGAAAGGGGTGAAGGGCAATAGGAATGGGCTCTGGATCCCAGCTGGGACAGATGAATGGGAAGAATAAGGCAGAATTCAGAGGAAGGAAGGGGCCTGCCAGACTTGAGTTTGCATATCCCTCCAGGGGAACAGGTTTCCTTCAGCTTCAGCCAGCCCTCCTTATCTTTATCTCAGAAGCACTTCACATTTTTTAGGTTATGGAAACATTCTAAGAATCTGATTAAAATTATGGACTATCTTTCCTAGGAAACTGCACATGTCTATAGCTTTTAATATAATTAAACTTAAAACTGAATATAATTCTAGGAAATTCATGAAAACCATTCATGAATCCCAAGTTAAGAAGTCCTGAATTAAAAAATTCCTGAGGAGACACCTGGCTGGCTCAGTTGGTAGAGCATATGACTCGATCTTAGGGTTTAAGTTTGAGCCCCACGATGGGTAAAGAGATGGAGGAAAGGAGGAAGCAGGGGTTTGCGGGTAGGAGGGAAATACACATCATATAACCATTTGTGCTAGTAAACTCATTACCATGGACATGCCTTGCTTTTCCGATCAAAAAGGAAAAAAATATCCAAAAACAAATTAGTTGGCATTCAGGGCAAGTCTCAATCACAGCTTAACAACAGGGAGAGGAGAGAACCCCTCGTTTTACCAAATTGCCTACCAAACGTTTCCCCAAATTCTTTCATCAAAAAACATTTTAGGGGTGCCTGGGTGGCTGTTAGTTAAGCGTCCGACTCTTGATTTAGGCTCAGGTTATGATCTCACAACTGTGAGATCATCCCCTGTGTCGGGTTCCACACTGGGCCTGGAGCCTATTTAAGGTTCTCACGCTCCCTCTCCCTCTGCCCCCTCCCCCCCCAACGCCCACGCTCAAGCTCAAATAAACAAACATTTTCAAAAGGCAAGGTCCTTAAAAATGTAAATATAATTCCAATCATTGGTATGCATGAATTTCAGCCTAAAAATAAACTGGTATCAGATCCTTTCCTATCTTCACAAGGATTATGAAGCAGGCAAACATAGCACCTTAGAAGGGAGAAAGCAGAGGGACAAACAGAAAGAAATAACAGAAAGGAGAAACAGGGAAAGCTGGAACACAATTTGCTTATTGCACAATCGCTTGCAATCTGCCTCCACCCATGGACACAAAAACAAACAGCTGTTCAAAATGATTTCACATCCCACCAGATAAATGTGCCAATATTTTCCTAAGAACTATGGTTACAACCAACTTCCAGTGACTTTCTAAGTACTCTGAGGCAGAATGAAGCAGTTAGATTTTTCTTTTTCACTTAACTGGAGTAGCAAAAGCTTGTACAAAGTTAGGTATTTCCTATGTTGTGAATAAGCGCAAAAGCTAATAATGGAGCCACATAAAACATTCGAACTTACTTGCAAAATATGTGATCACACTTTGTGGAAACAGGCTCTTTGATCAACTCCAGACTAGAAGGATACAAAAAATAAGAAATGAGGCTCAATAATTCATTTCAAAGTAAATATAATCTTGGTAAAGAAGTTCAACTTTAAGTTGCTATAACTAAGTCAAAGTAAGGCTTTAAGTTCATTTCATAAATATTTATTAAATGTCTGCTGTGCTAGGAGCCAAAAATACAGCAGAAAACAGGATCCTTCCCTCCTGAGCTTCCAGATACCAAAACAGAATATATTACTCTAGTCAACACTCTATATTATATTATCTTATTATTATTATTACTATTATTATCTTTAGCGTTTAAAAGATTAGCTGACATTGCTCCATTATTAATAAGTTTTCACCGATACACTTTTTTGAGCTATCTTTGTGAGGAAACATCCTATATATATATCTTACCTAAACTTTAAGCTCTACAAAGACAAAAACTTCTTGTATTTCTTTTGGATTCCCTCACAGCACTTTTTTCACATGTGACTACCTTTTTATTTTAAATTTATTATTTTCTTTTAATTTAAAGTAATCTCTACATCCAACATGGAACTCAAACTCAGGACCCAGAGATCAAGAGTTGCATGCTCTACTGACTGAGCCAGACAGGCGCCGCTTAAATTTCTTAGTATGGAAAATTTCAAGCATTTACACAAATAAAATAGTAAAATGAACTCCATGTACCATCACTCAGTTACAACAATTTTTGACTCAAAGCCAGTCTTATATACACACCAGTACCCACTCAAGGCCCAGATTATTTTTTTTTAAGTTTATTTATTTATTCTGAGAGAAAGAGAGAGTGGGGAGGGGCAGAGAGAGAAAGGAAGAGAGAGAGAATCCCAAGCAGGCTCCACACTGAAAGTGTGGAGCCCAATGAGGGGCTTGAACTCACAAACCTATGAGATCTTGACCTGAGCCAAAATCAGGAATCGCTCACTTAACCCACTGAGCCACCCAAGCACACATGAGCTCAGATTACTTTAAAATAAATTCCAAGAGGGGTGCATGGGTGGCTCAGTCGGTTAAGCACCAACTTCGGCTCAGGTCATGATCTCACAGTTTGTGAGTTTGAGCCCCATGTCGGGTTCTCTGCTGTCAGCATAGAGCCCGTTTCAAATTCTCTGTTTCCCTCTCTCTGCCCTTCCCCTGCTCACGCACGTGCACTCACACGCGTGTGTGCTCTCTCTCTCCCCAAAATAAACATTAAAAATATTTATAAATTAATTCCAGGAATCATTCATTTCAATTATAAATATTTCAAAACAAAGTTTTTAAAAAATAAAGATCTTTTCAAGATGACCATGAAACCATTACTCTTAAAAAAATAATTTCCTTTATACCATCTAATATGTAATACTCCAATTTCCCTCATTATCTCTTAAAATTTAATAATTAAATCTGTTTAGATCAGGATTCAAATAAGATCCATGCATTGCATTTGGCTGGTATATCTTGTCTTTTTTTTTTTTTTTTTTTTAATGTTTTTTATATTGAGAAAGAGAGAGAGAAAGAGAGATCATAAGTGGGGGAGGGGCAGAGAGAGAGAGGGGCAAAGAGACAGGATCTGAAGCAGACTCCAGGTTCCAAGCTGTCAGCTCACAGCACAACTCGGGGCTCGAACTCACAAACTGGGAGATCATGACATGAACCAAAGTTGGATGATTAATCGACTGAGCCACCCGGGCACCCCTCAAATGTCTTTTAATCTATAGATTTTCCCTTCCTTTTTTCCCCTTGTCATTTATTTTAAGAAGTATGTCAGCTGAGGGTGCCTGGGTGGCTCAGTTGGTTGAGTGTCTGACTCTTGGTTTCAGCTCAGGTCATGATCTCACAGTTCATGAGTTCAAGCCCCGCGTAGGGCTCCACACTGACAGTGTGGAGCCAGTGTGGAGCCGGCTTGGAATTCTCTCTCTCCTTCTCTCTCTCTCTCCCTCTCTCTCCCCTGCTCATTCTCTCTATCAAAATAAATAAATAAAAAGAAAAAAATTTTAAAAAGTACATCAATAAGTCATTTGATCTACATTATTTCCCTCACTCTGGATTTTACTGATTGTAACCCTATGATATGGTTTAGCATGTTCCTCTTGCCTCTATTTCCTATAAACTAGACTTACAGGCTCGATCAATTCAGGTTTGGTTTTTTTGGCAAGAACACTTTACAGGTGGCACTGTGTGCTAGGACTTTTATTATGTCACTTCAGGAGGTACATGATGCTTGGCTTGTGATCACTTTGTAAAAAGAATGTAACAAACACTGAAGAAAATTTAGAAAATAAAAAACAAGCTTAGAAAACGATTAAAATTTTGAGAAAAGAAAATTGGTCACCCAAATTCCCATCCTTGTGGGTCCATTCACAAAATCTTTCTTATTTTCTAGAAAATCTTAAGATCTTCTTGAGACTCTTTCATTTATTAACAGAACAAATGTTCATTGGGCACCTACCGTATACAAGTACAGTTCCTGGGGATGTGACATACAGCAGTGGACAAAACAAAGCCTGTCCTCATAGAACTTTCATTTTAGCTGTGGTAGATAGTTAATTGAGAATTAAACAAGAACATAGGAGAATAAGGGCTAGAAATAAAAATAAAGCTCAGTAACAGGAATAGGGAGTGCTGGGGTGGGAGATGTATACGGAATGATCAGGAAAGGCCTGATTGAGGTGACATTGGCAGACAGTTGCATGTGAGGAAACAAGCTGTGCAACAATTGGGAGAAGAACATTCCAGCAGAGGGAGCAGAGAAGGCCGACTCTGAGCAGGACCATGCCTGGTGTTTTTGAAGGACAGTGAGCAGGCCAGCAGGGGAAGCACTAGAAGAGCTCGGAGAGGCAGCCAGGAGCCTGAGCAGGTAGAAACCTACAGGCAATTTTAAGTTTTTATCTTTTATTCTGAACGAGAGCTTTAGCAATGGATTTCTGGTACAGTTCAGCCAGGACATCAAAAAACAGGTAACCTGTGTGTGACAAGAATGTGGGTCTTTTCATTAAATGTTAACTTTTTAGAAAAGGATCACAAGAAAAGCTGGGGGACAATAGCCTCGTTGTGAAAGGTTTGGTAACACAACTCTTGTGATCATGGGGCTTCTGACGCAACACAGGGTAACAGAGAAAAGAATATCAGAGTAAGTCAGAAGGCCAGGTTTCTACTATCAGTTCCCTTTTTTATTAGCAGAGTGACCTCAGGCCAAGCCCTCGACCTGAACATCAGGTTCCTTCTCTGTCACCCACTCTACCAGTCTCTTTAGGTTATTGTCAGAATAAAATTAAACGCTACTTGGGAAAATGTTCACAACCTGAGATGACTTCTATCAATGTGAGAATTATTATCCAGACCTAATGTGATTTTAAAAAGAAAACCACCCAACAAAGAGAACTCGATTTGCTACTAAATCACTATTCCTCAGATAAGCTACATATCAAAGAAATTCTCGGCAAAGGCGAAATTGGATTTAGCTATGATGCCAGATGGCTTTCATTCTCACCACTGCCTCAATTCTGAAATAATTATGTTTCAGCATGGTAATTATGAGCCAAGCTATACAAACATACTGTAAACACAAACTTTAAACGGATGAAAACTCCAATATGTAAAAAGGTAATGACTGTTGAAAAAAACCTTGAAAAGGGAATGGGAATAAAAAGAAAAAAGTCAGTCCTCTTTTAGATCCTGATGAAAGTGAACGTTCACTATAAAGATGATTCAAATATTTTATTATTTTTTTAAGTTTATTTTGAGAGAGTGTGTGCATGGGAGGGGCAGAGAGAGACAGAGAGAGAGAGAGGAGAGAGTCAAAAGAATCCCAAGCAGGTTCTCAACTGTCAGCGTGGGGCTCAGTTTCACCAACAATGAGATCATGACCTGAGCCAAAATCCAGAGTTGGACCACTTAAGTGATTGAGCCACCCAGGTGCCCCTCAGATATTGTAAACACTTTTCGATTCAGGCAATTTAGACCTCCTGCATATTTGCCTTTGGGCTTCTGACATGGGTAAGTGATTGGAAAAAGAAGCTAGGTTAGGGTTGAAAAACCACCACCACCCAGCAGGATACATATTTTAGCAAACTCTTCTGAAAGTCAAAAATTTTATATGGTCATGTGCAAAAGGTTAGAAAGAACTACTAATTATCAGAAGTAAATATCAATAACTTAGAGGTCAGCAGAAGTGGTTTTAGCTCAAAAGGCCTCAAAGAAGCTGGAAACCTATCCTCTAGCTACCCTCAATAATACTTTGCAGTCACTATCAGGAATCATTTATTAAGACATAATGGCAAATTCTACTGTTCTAGCTAGGCACTGGTTAAACAAACAACAGGGGCGCCTGAGTGGCTCAGTCAGTTAAGCATCGACTATTGATTTCAGCTCAGGTCATGATCTCACGGTTCATGACTTCAAGCCCCATGTAGGGCTCTGCACTGCAGCTTAGAGCCTGCTTGGGATTCTTTCTCTCCCTCTCTCTATGCCTCTTCCCCACTCATGCACATGTGTGTGTGTGTGTGTACTCTCTTCCTCTCAAAATAAATTTTAAAAACTTTAAAACAAACAAAAAGTGGAGTAGGTAGGATTCCCATCCTAGAACTTCCCCCGTGAATGAGTTTAAGGTTTAACAATGACCAGAATGAAAAGCTTTAGTTTAAAAACTTAAGTCCATTGCTAGTAGAAAATAGATAAAATAACAAGGAGCCAGAAATAACAGGACGGCTAACTGAAAATGAAAATTTAGCACTAACTTTCATTCTTGTGTCTTTACTTTTTATGTATTTGAGTTTTTTAATTGATAGTTTAATTTGCCAGAGTGAGAAAGAACATTACATTTCTATAACTGAGTCCCATGGAAATGTAAAATAAATGGACCCAGATGCCACACTATTGAGGACTTTTTTGATCACTCTTTGTAATTATCATGAATAAGTTTTGCTTTTTCAAAAGCAATTTTTTTCTAGTTGTCATTTCCTGCTTCTCTGGCTCTGATGATTCATAAAGTAGGCTATAAATCTCATTTAGCTCTTGTTTTTATTTAGATGAAATGTTGAGGGGCAAGGGAGAGGAGGGTTACTTATAAATCTTGTATCTCTCTGGAAACACAACTTGCATGTTCTTTAATTTTATTTACTTGACTCCAAATATGAAAAACAACTTTATGAAGCACAAATGAAAATTTACTTGAATTTACTCTCCTTTATTGAAGGTAAGGGGCAATAGGTGCAGCTTTCCAATTTATTTTTTGAATGTTTACCCACCACTAACCATCACCATATTAAAACCCATTAAACTAACAAAGAACCAATTTAATTAACGTTAATTAATATTTAATACCTTCAGCAAACGTTTACTGAGTGGCTGTTATGTCCCAGGTATATAACTACTAAGGATATGGAAGTAAATAAAACAAAAATTCCTGCCTTCGTGGAGTTTAAACTCTGTAAGGGTAGAGAAAAAGGATAAATTGTAAGGAATGTTAGATAGTAATAAGAACTATGGAGAAAAAAAAAACAGGAAAGGGAAATAAAGAGTGTGTTGGGGGTAAGGGTGTTTATTTTTTTTTGAGAGAGAGAGAGAGAGAGAGAAAGAGAGAGAGAGAAAGAGAGAGAGAGAGAGAGAGAGAGGAAGCAGGGCTCAAGCTCACCTGATATGGGACCCGAACTCAACAGCCGTGAGATCACGACCTGAGCCAAAGTCAGATGCTTAAGGACTGAGCCACCCAGGTGCCACCATTTTAAATAGGGTTGTCTATGGGGCGCCTGGGTGGCGCAGTCGGTTGGGCGTCCGACTTCAGCCAGGTCACGATCTCGCAGTCCGTGAGTTCGAGCCCCGCGTCAGGCTCTGGGCTGATGGCTCAGAGCCTGGAGCCTGTTTCCGATTCTGTGTCTCCCTCTCTCTCTGCCCCTCCCCCGTTCATGCTCTGTCTCTCTCTGTCCCAAAAATAAATAAATGTTGAAAAAAAAAAATTAAAAAAAAAAAAAAATAGGGTTGTCTGGAAATGCCTCTGTGAAAAGGTGGTATTTCAGTCAAGATTTGTAAGCCATTCAATTATCAAGGGTAGAAAATTCCAGGCAGAGGGAAGAGCAAGCATAAAAGCTCAGAAGCAGGAGAGTATGTTCTAGTCTGAAGAAGAGTTAAGAGGCCAGAATGACCAGAGTAAAGAGAAGAAGAAAGATTCTAAATTTCCTTTCTGGCTTTTCACCAAGACATTCTGAGGTATTGTTTTTAAGCAGATTTAGTGACTACCATAGATATCACCTAGTGACCGCCTGGGGCTCATAACCTCTGGCAGCCAGTGAAGCGCATGAACGCCCTTCCAGAGTAATGCTTTTAAATGCATAAAATAAAAAATATAAAATTATACAAGAAACTAATTATATTGAAATATAGTTCTAGCCATAGGCCTCCAAATGTCATGAAGGGTCAGCAAGTTAAGAGCTCCTGAACTTTCTGGGGTGATGGAAATGTTACACAGATATATACAATGGTTAAAACTCATCGACTTGCACACTTAAGATCTCTACATTTCACTGTATGTAAATTATGCCTCGACTTAAAAAAAAAAACCTTGAATATTCCTTGTTGTTGTTGTTAATGTTTATTTATTTTGAGAGAGTGCATGGGGGTAAGCACAGGAGGGGCAGAGAAGGGGAGACAGAATTCCAAGCAGGCTCCATGCTGTCAGCCAGAGCCCAATGTGGGTTCAATCCCACAAACCACAAGATCACGCATGACCTGAGCTGAAATCAAGAGTCAGAGGCTTAACCGTGAGCGCCCCAGGCATCCCAAAACCTTGAATATTCTAGTCCCCTCTTTATTTTATAGATGAAGAAAAACAAGCTCACTCAAAAAGTCAGAGACTTACCAAAGACTTTGATGATTCGCAGTATTCTTTTTTTTCTTTAAAGATTTTATTTTTAAGTAATCTCTACACCTAATGTGGGGCTTGAACTCAACCCCAAGATGAAGAATGGAGATCAAGTGGGGCGCCTGGGTGGCTCAGTTGGTTGAGCATTTGACTTCGGCTCAGGTCATGATCTCACAGTTTCTGAGTTTGAGCTCCGTATCAGTTTCGCTGCTGTCAGCACAGAGCCCGCTTGGGATCCTCCATACCCCTCTCTCTCTGCCCTCCCCTGCTCATGTTCTCTATCCCTCAAAAATAAATAAACATTAAAAAAAAAAAAAGTGGAAATCAAGAGTCGCATGCTCTGTGGACTTCTTATTTAAATATACAAGACTAGTTCCAACTGGAGACCTACCCATTCACAAGCACCAATCATTGGTGATTTTATTTTGCCACTATTAACTATGCCCATTCCAAGTGATCTAGCTGTTTTTAGAGCCTGGATGAAAAGGCCACTTACTCCAAACCAGATCCCTACCCCAAAGTAGAACCAATCAAGACAGTCTGTGGGCTAGGAAAGATAGGGAGCTGAATGTGTTAAGGCAGTAAAAAGGGAAGGGGAGAAGCAGAGTGGAGAAAAAGGAGTAACTTCCTATATTCCCAAAGCTCTTGAGTTAAGAAAAGCAGCAACTTTTATAATTTAATTTTAATAGGTAGTATAATTTTCTTCTCCTTAATATGTAAGGTGAATTTTACTTATTTGCATAGGATATAGTCAAGAAAGGAAGAATCTCAAATTAAGAAACCCTTCTGTTGACTTACCAGATTGGACACTCTAAGATTTTCTGCATAGCATTAAGGACACTTTGTACTTCTTCAACACGATCTGCAGATAAATCCATTTCTCCCTGTTCCAATGAATTTTAAGGCATCAACTTAAATATATATGGATATACACACACACAAGTCACTTTAAAAGATTTATAAGAACAGACTAGTTTCATTATATGTCATTTTTAAATAAGAGAAACTTAAGACTGGAGTGCTTCAGGATCATACCAACCATAGAATTAATGACAAAAGCTTTATTTTTTAGATTCAAAATATTGTTTTTTATAATTAAAGACCATTATTTTCTCTATTTTTTTCCCACATACAGCCGCCAACCACTTCCTTTTGGTGTTTTCCTCTCCCCAAGAAAAAGAAAGCCACAGTGGGGTGACTGAGTGAGTGATGGTAGCCTCATATTTCTCCAAACACCTGGCTCCTTTGTCTTGTGTTTAAAACCAAACTCAAAAAACAAAACCAACACCAACCAACGCTCCCCACCCCTGCCCTTCCCCAGTGTTTCTCACTGGTCTGCATTCATCTCAGGATCCTCTTTAGGCACGTTCATACCAGCAATATATGCGTGACTGCTGACGCCCCTCTACTTTCTTCTTGTCCCTTCTCAGAAACACGTATGAAGCCAGTTCTTTCTTCTGGGCTCCCCCTCCCTCACAATCCACCCTCCTCCTATTCTCCGACACATTCCTGCTCCCTTTCCTCCTTCCTCAGGATACCCTTCTCACACACCCTAGCCCGTCTTTTTACACTATATATTCCCCTCAGGACACATTCTAGTTCCTGTCATCAGGATTCCCCCTCGGACACACCCTGCTCCCTCCCTTGTCCTCAGTGCCTCCCCTACCCCGGGACCCACAAGGCGCCCCCTCCCCAACTTCCCCAGACTTAACTTCTTAGGCTTCTCAGGTTCCATCCTCCGCCCGCCCCTGCCAGCCAGGTAATGCCCATCTTGTTCTTCCCCACTCTCTCCATACCTGTTTCCTGCCTGTCCCTCGGAGCACCCCTTGGGCCCTATCCCTTCCCGCGAGCTCTCTCACCTTTACCCAGAGCAAAGCGTCGGGGCTTCCCGGGCCCAGGGCCCCACTTACATAAAAACCTCCCGGGCCGTCCTCAGTTCAGAAAAACCTCAGCGAGCTCTCGCCGCACAGTCGCACTTTCAATTTATCTGTAATTCCCGCGCTTTCCTGTTGCCACGGAAACCGTCCGCGGCCGCTGAGCGAGAACCTCTCAGAATACGAGATCAAAACACGTTACGGAAGGGAGGAGCAGAAAGAGCCGAGAGTCTTTCCGGGCTCCCGATTGGTCATCCATTCTTCCCCGCGTTACGTAATTAGAAAGAGACGGAAGAGAAAGAATTCTGCCCCCACTTTTCTGTGAGGCCCCTGCCCCCTCATCTGTACGCTTTCAGTTGCGGCTTATTACGTCACAGAGACTGCGGGACTAGGGTCGAAATCAATACCTGAGGCCTGAATAGGAGCACAAGATAGTGCCTGAAACATTCGCAAGAAGAGGCCCCGTTCCCTCCCCATTTCCGCCGCAATGAGAGTCTCCAGTTTAGGTAAATAAAAGGATTGTGTGGGGGGAAAAACTACTATTTCCAGCATGCATTGCGGATCGAAAGGCCTTCGACACAGTGTTCCTTGGAAACTGTAGTCTTATGGAGAGGGGCTTCCGACACCGGAAGCGGGCAAGAGTCTCACGGCATCCAGTTGACAGATTGAAGAGCTCTGTGCGCTTACGCACGTCAACAGATATGGATTGGAGTGTTAGGTTTTCACATCTTGAGAGCGGAGAATAGGCTAAAGAACCTACAAGTCCCAGGAAGACTACAATTCCCATCCAGCCCCGCAAGTCTCGGGCAAGGAGTCCACTAAGGTCAGTGACCTAAGGGAATGCAGTGGACGCCGAATTTACCTGGGAAGGGGAAATGGGCCGCGGCCCTCGACTGCGCACTTGTAGTTCCGCCCCTCTGCCCCAGTGTTTGTTGTTGTTGTGCTGTTATGGCTGCTGTTGCCCAGCCCCTGCCACGCATGCTCGGCCAATCAAGGGGTGTGGTAGTTTTGAGAGACAACTGTTAAGAGCCAATCATCTTGTCGGAAACTCAAACTGAGGACTAGGTCCTATTTCTATCCGCCATGTTAGATTCACGCCGCGGGGAGAGCAGCAAGAGCTGGCAGCGAACGGTTTTTGCACTGGCCTCCGGCAGGCGCCCCCCGGGGGCGGGGAGCTGGTAAGGAAGTAGCGGCGGTTACAGAGGGGTGGGAGCACATCGCCACTGAGAGGGCTAGGGGAAGTTTGCGGAAGGGATCCTGCAAAAGAGAAGGCGACTTTTTCCGTGTCTGGGGGCAGCCAGTCTTTTCAGTGACTGGATGAGAGAGCCGTTTGGGCCAGGGGGCCGAGGCGGCGGATACTGCCAGAGAGATGGGGGGGTCCGTGGCTCAGAACGCTCGGCATCTACTGATGGGAGGCTAAGACTCTCCAGCAGAAAGAGGGCCTAGGCAAAGAAAGCGAGATTCCTCAGGGGGTGGTAACACGATCTTGGGGGCATGGAGGGCTAGGGAAACGATAACTGGAAGACAAGGATAAAGTCTGCAGGGAAAAAAAAAATGACAGTGCCCACACAGCCTCCCATCCCCATCCCCCTCCGCTTGTTGAGAACCTTGTAAAGATGTCTCTTTGGTCAGGGACCTCTGGTTTTGAAAAGGCACCGTTTTTCCTTTTTGTCAAAACACCCAGCTATAGGTCACATGTTTTAACCCCCGGATTAACATGTCAGGCCTTTGGTGGAGACGGTAATCAAAGCTCAAGTTCCCAGGTCTGCTTCATTAAAGGGATTTTTGGTATCCTGAAAAATTTGACGTAGAGGAAAAGCTGACTTGTGCCAAGCAAAAGTGAGCCAGTGGCATGAACGTATAATAATGCCAGTTTTGAAAACTGAAGGCCTAGGACCCAGCCGTCTGACTTTACTGGCTTTAAAGCTACAAGGACAGATGGTGCTAACCATAGCTTTGGTATTTCAAGTTCAAGATTAATGCTCTTGCTGAAAGAATTTTCACATAAAAGCCAAACAGAAATAGGCAGTTCTTTATGAAGACCTGGGTATGGTCCAGCTAAACTAGAATCCCCCACTTCCTGTTTTCTCTCATCAGCCTACCAGCTGGATGAGCTCCAAAGTATCTAAACTAATTTTAATCGTGTATGTAATTTGGAACAAGGGAGTTAGATTAGTTTCCTTCTGGACTCTCAAAAGTGTGGAAAGCATTTCTGGGAAGTTGAAAAGTAAGAAGGTGATTCAGAATATCCACTTTTTGGCTGACTGAATCAGTTACTTCATTTCCCAGATTTTTTTTTCTCCCCAAGAATCTGGGAAGTTGACCTGGGGAGGCATTCTGTCCAAATGTTAAGGACTCCAAGAATTGCATTCCATAAGAATGAATACTAGATGTCAGCAGATTGGTGCTAGAAACTGGGTTTGGTTTTTTTTTTTTTTTTTTTTTTTTTTGGTTGTGAACTTGACTGTAGGTAGAGACAAAAAATGGAAAAAATTGGAGGATGATTGGTTTTGAATTTAAAAAAAAAACCCAGATTCTCAGAAAGTTCAAAGTCCTCTTTTTAAAATGTTTATTTATGTTTGTTTTTTTGGAGAAAGAAAGAGAGAGAGAGAGAACATGCAAGCAAGGGAGGGCAGAGAGAGAGGAGGGAGAGGGAGAATCCCAAGCAGGCTCCACGCTGTCAGCACAGAGCCTGATGTGGAGCTTGACCCCGTGAACTGTGAGATCATGATCTGACTCGAAATCAAGAGTCAGATTCTTAACCGACTGAGCCACCCTGGCACTCCCAAAGTCCTTTTTAATGACACTCTCAATGTATTGTGGAAAAACAGGTCTATTTTGGCTTCTAAAGACTGATTTATTATAATAATTTTTGTGTTTGAGTAATGTTCTCAGAGAACTTGGACACACATTTTTATTTGACCTATCTTACAGATTAAGGAACTGAAGCTCAGGTCAAATGACTTACTGTTTTGTACATGGCTAGTTATGTGTCAGAGCTGTGTCTGGAGCCCAGCTCTTCTCAGCCCTTTTGCTCCCTCACCATTACACTGCAAATTCCTGAGACATAGTTGTTCATATCCTTTCTCCATTTGCCTAGAGCAGAATCTGGTTCTTTGAAGAGATTTCTTAAAAGATTTGCTGATAAATATGTTTAAAAGATGACCTTTTTCATTACAACTTAGGTTCAGATTTTAGTAAACTGTTTTTTCACAGAGTCATAAGAACAAAATCTAGAGGTCCCCGGGTGGCTCAGTCAATTGAGTGTCCGACTCTTGATTTTGGCTCAGCTCATGATTTCATTGTTCGTGGGTTCGAATCCCACATCAGTTTCCGTGCTGATGGTGCAAAGCCTGCTTGGGATTCTCTCTCCTCCTCTCTCTGCCCCTCCCCCACATGTGCATGTGTGCAGGCTCTCTCTCTCCAAAATAAATAAATAAACTTAAATAATAATCTAACAACTCATCAGTAAATAAAATCCTTAATTAAAAACAACTGACCATAATAGACATTAAATTATAGAATTGTTAACTTCTTAGGCATGATAATGGTATCGTGGTTATCTTTTCAAAAAGTCTTATTTTTTTAAGGGTTACATACTCAGTTATTTTATGGATGAAATAATGGCTGTCAAAATAATTCTATTGCTGTAACAAGATTAGTCCTGGGTTGATGATAATTATGGAAAATATCTGATGGGTCCTTAGGAGTTCATTGTATATTAATCTTTATTCATTTGTATATGTTTAAATTTTCTCTTAATAGTTTTTTTTTAATTATGGTACTATAGTTTGGTTAAAACATTAGTTAACTATGGTCAATCTATATTGGGGGATTTGGGGACAATACAGAATTATAGACAAAATGACGATAGCCTTGAATTGTTTACTATAGTTATATGTCCGTGACTCTCCACTTTTATGCATGAAATTTTCTATAAAAGAAAAAAAAAAGTAAAACTACAAAAACAAACAAACAAAAAACACCACATGAACTTGGATGAAAGGTGTTGACTGCTACCCCTGTGTAGTTTCTTGGCTAGTGTCTTGGCCTCTAAATTGTTAAAACTGATCTTAACAAAGAACCTGGGTTGCTCAATTTAGGAAAAGGCTGTTTTTCTAAGAAAAATGTAGAATGTTGCTTTCAAGCTATGAGAATGTAAATTCCCTGAGGGTAGAGACCTGTGGGTGTTCATCTTCATTGGTATCCTGCCACTAGTGGATATTCAGTAGTATCTATTGAATTAACTAATCATATAAAGTTCCATAAAATCCAAAAGAATTTTATAGCTGTTAGAGGATTTCTGCGGATGTGGCCAAAATTTATACTGTTTCAGCAAACGTTTAACAGGGAAATTTGTTTTAAGCTACCCACCAGGTTGTAAATAGCATAAGAGCAGAGACATTGTGTTCTCATTCACTTCGGTGTCTTCCTAGCCTAACCCATATTAGGCCTTCACAAGTATTTGCTGAATGAATGCTTATGCAGTTTTATAGAACCCTTTCCACTGTTTTCTCTCTCACCCATCCTCTCAACTCTAGCCCCACAGCATGGAACCACAGGTTACTCTAAATGTGACTTTCAAAAATGAAACTCAAAGCTTTCTGGTTTCTGATCCAGAAAATACAACTTGGGCTGATGTTGAAGCTATGGTGAGTGTTACTTTGTTTCTCCATCTTTTAAGCCTAATTTTTCCAAAGATAGCAATTTTTAGCAATGTTGTTTCATAGCTGTCATATTTACCTTTTCTAGGACTTTTGGAAAATTACTTTTGACAGGGGTTCAATATTCATGTAGGCGATGTTCTCCCCACCCCCAAGAGAATAAACAAATTCCTTAATTTGCAGCTAGACTTGGAAAACCTGTTAATTTTAGAAACAGTCTAAGGAATGAATTGGTGTGGCTTCCACCCTAACCAGGCCCCAGGGAAATGTTCTCCTGCCTGAGAGCAGATATGTTACTGTAGTTTGTGAACCAGCAAGGATATAACCTAAGTTTTGCAAGAGCTAATTGTTGTTATTGCTAGCTCAGAGGTCAAGTATCTAAAAGTTTAGCAAAGGGGCCCCAGGCTGGCTCAGTCAGCAGAATGTGTGACTCTGGATCTTGAGGTTGTGTTTTCAGGTGCCTGGTGGGGTGTAGAGATTGCTTAAAATTTTTTAAAAATCTTAAAAAAAAAAGTTGAGCATGGGGCACCTGGGTGGCTCAGTCTGTTGAGCGTCCAACTTCGGCTCAGGTCGTGATCTCAGGGTTCGTGGGTTCGAGCCCCATGTCAGGCTCTGTGCTGACAGCTTGGAGCCTGGAACCTGTTTCAGATTCTGTGTCTCCCTCTCTCCCTGCCCCTCCCTTGCTTGTGCTCTATCTCTATCTCTCAAAAATAAATAAAATATTAAAAAAAAAAAAAAGTTGAGCAGAAAAAACTCCCACAGGTACTTAGCAGTTCATCTGTTCTTTTGTTGTTGTCAATGCCCTCCCTCCTCTTGGTTTGCCCTTTGTACTCTTCTGGGTTTTGTTTCGTTTGCAGTAGTGAATGTTTTACTTCCTGTGTAACTGTTTATCCAGCAAAACCCTTTGGTAAAAACCTGCTTTTATTTGGTTATGTGCTATGAAAACTAAAAAGAAAAAGAAATGGTGGAAAGATTTCAAAAGATGATGTGAACTAGTCCTCTGTCTTCCAGCAAATATTTCTTTATTCTGGCCTAAACAGATGGTTATCCAGAAAGTTGGGGTGTTTGTCAAATGATCTGAAAATCAAACATAGTTATTTTTCTTTTTCTAGTAGTTAAATGAGTTGACAGCTTGCCTTTTTTCCTTACTGTAAATTTTAAATTATAAAAGTATAATATACATGCCTATTATAAGAAGTAAAACAATCCAAACACATACTAAGAAAAAGTTAATATCCCTCTATTCATTACTCTTCCATCCACTGTTCCCACCTCTGGGATGGGAATTATGTTTCCCAGCAGGATGTTATAGACAGTTCTCAATGAATAGATAAGGATCCAGGGTCATCCTTTTTAAATCTATAGATTGTCCACAGTATTTTGGTGTTGTCATACCATAATTTAACCATTTCTAATTGAAAAATTGTTTCTAGTTTTGTTTTTAATTGAGATATAATTGCCATATAACATTATATTAGTTCCAGGTATATACCATAATGACTCTAAATTTGTATATATTGCAAAATGATCACAATAAGTCTAGCTAACATCTGTCACCACGTGTAGTTAAAAAATTTTTTCTTGGGGCTTCTGGGTGGCTCAGTCGGCTAAGTGTCCGACTTCAGCTCAGGCCATGATCTCGCGGTTTGTGAGTTCGAGCCCCGCGTCGGGCTCTGTGCTGACAGCTCAGAGCCTGGAGCCTCCTTCGGATTCTGTGTCTCCCTCTCTCTGCCCCTCCCCAGCTCATGCTCTGTCTCTTTCTGTCTGTCAAAAATAAATAAACATTAAAAAAAAAATTTATAAAAAAAAAATTTCTTATGACGAGAACTTCCTTAGCAACTTTCAAATATACGGCACATTATTAACAACTATATTCAGTATGCTGTACATTACATTCCCAGGACTTATTTATTTTATAACTGATAGTTTGTACCTTTTCACCACCTTCACCCATTTTACTCACCTCCCACCCCCTGCCTCTGGCAACCACCAGTGTGCTATCTGTATCTGTGAGTTCATTGTTGTTATTTCACTTACTCAGTACCCTCAAGGTCAAAAGGGTTTGTTATTGTTGTTTTTCTTTTCACCATTATAAAATAAACTACAGGAGAGATCTCTTTGTGTATAACACTTAAGCACTGTTTTGTAGGATAAAGTTTTCCAAAGAAAGATTAATGAGTCACAAGGCATGTGATTTTAATTTTTGATAGATACTGCCAGGTGCTTTGCAGAACAGTTGTAGCCAGTGCAGAAATATATGACAGTGCCCTGAATTTTTGACAACACTGGATGTTATGGCTTTAAAATTTTTTTCACCATTCTATTGAGATGACATCTCATTGCTTTAATTTGCATTGTTGTGACTAGCATTAAGGTTGAACATCTTTTCCTATACTTGTTAGTCACATTTGATCTCTCTTGAAAGAAATCTCCATACCTTTTTGCCTACGTTTACCTGGATTGTTTATCATAATGATTAGCAGTTTTGCAGATGATTTTTGTGTATTGCTGATAATAACCCTTGGTTATGAGTTGCAAATATTTCCCGTCTATTCTTTGTCTTTTGACATGGTTTTCTTCTTTTATGCCATTTAAATGTTTAATTTTTTAAAGTTTTTTAAAATTTATTTTGGGAGAGAGCATAAGTGCACATGCGTGTGCCAACTGGGGAGGGACAGAGTGTCCTCAAAGAGAGAGAGAATCCCAGGCAGGCTCCGCACTGTCAGCATGGAGCCCAGTGCAGGGCTTGAACCCACGAACCATGAGATCACAACCTGAGCTGAAGTCAAGAGTCAGACGCTTAACTGGCTGAGCTACCCAGGCGCCCCTAAATGTTAAATTTTTATGTAGTGAAATATGCTCACCCTTTCTTTTAGGACTTCTGGGTTTCTGTTACAATCTGCCTTTTTGATATGTATATACATTTCATTTGCAGGTAAAAGTTTCATTTGATCTGAACACTATTCAGATAAAATACCTGGATGAGGAAAATGAGGAGGTAAAGTATATGATGGTACCCATGGCCAGGTATCCCGGATAGGGATCTTATTTCTCAAGAATGATAGGGGATTGAAAAGTTCTAACTAATGTTTTCTCATTTGTGTAGCGGTTTAAATGTACTTGATAACTGCATGTTCTTAGCTTACTGTGGAATCTGAGATGGAGTTGAGAGATAAGGAGTAAACATTGAAGAAGGAAATTTGGGAGATAACTTTTAAAACTATATAGTCATATAGTTCAAATATATCATAACTTGCCATTTAGCTTATAATATAAAAATAATGACAAACCTTTATTGAGTGACTGCAATGTGTCAGACTAACAACACTACTATGTATTGGGTATTACATTATTATCTCTTTTTTTACCCATGAGGAAACTGAAGCCCAGAGAAGCCAAGTAACTTGCCCACAGGCACAAAATCTTGGAAATAGTAGAGTAGGGGTTCCTTCCATATACTCTGACTCCAGAGCCCAAGCTCTTAACCTCTATATTATGCTGCCTCTTAATGTACCTGAAATAAAGGAGGATACAGGAGTTAAGCAATAAAAGTCCTTAATTATTATTCACCGTTAGTTCATGATACTGGAAAAGCTGAATCCCTAACCTGAGATTGTTCATCTTATCTGTGAGGCTGGTCCTAGTAACAGAAATGTTACAATGACAGGAGGTTTATAATTCCCTGTTGCTTTTGTCCTTTTACAGGTATCCATCAATAGTCAAGGTGAGTTCCTAAGAGAACCTGCTTAACTTTACTTAAAAGCCTTAATCTGGGGGTGCCTGGGTAGCTCAGTCAGTTGTGGAACCAACTCTTGATTTTGGCTCAGGTCTAGATCTCAGAGTTGTGGGATCAAACCCCTGACCTCTCCCTCTCTCCCTCTCTCTCTCTCTCCCTCTCCCTGACCCACACATGCATGCACATTCTCTTTCTCTCTCTCAGAAAAGAAATTTTCAAGCCTTAATCTGTTGATGGGTGTATGCATTTCCATTTACACTAAGATCTTGCTGCACTATTTATTTTAGACTCGAATTTAACATACAGTAAATTGACATCACACTCACTTGTCCATGGGCATTAGTTACATAGCAGATTTTTATTTTGTAGCAGTTTTTTGTATACACATCAGTGCCTTTGATTGGACCCTAAGGACAGCTTTAATGGAAGGTTCTCTTATGTTTAAGATGTTAATCTTTTGAAAATATGCCTCCCAGTTCAACACATACAACTCCATTCTCCCTATGTTGCCTTTGTCCCTGACTTGGTATATATGTTAATGTCAACTTATAAACAAGTGGTATCCCAGAGTGTATTTCTAAGATGGTTTGGTTGTTCAGAGCTTGGAGTTCATTTTCCTATAGGAACAATGTTGCGTTTAAAGGCTAGGTCCTGGGGCGCCTGGGTGGCTCAGTCGGTTAAGCGGCTGACTTCGGCTCAGGTCATGATCTCTCGGTCCGTGAGTTCGAGCCCCGCGTCGGGCTCTGTGCTGACAGCTCAGAGCCTGGAGCCTGTTTCAGATTCTCTGTCTCCTCTCTCTGACCCTCCCCTGTTCGTGCTCTGTCTCTCCCTGTCTCAAAAACAAATAAAAAACGTTAAAAAAAAAAAATTACAAAAAAAAAATAAAGGCTAGTTCCCTAGGCTAGCCCCCAAAAGCTTATTTTAACCGGCTGTAATGATAGAACAGGCATATATCATTTTATTGCATTTCGCTTTATTGTGCTTTGAAGATACTGCATCTTTTTTGTTTTTAACAAACTGAAGATTTGTGACAACCCTGAGTCACTTTTCCCAGCAGCATTTGGTCACTTTGTGTCTGTGTCACATTTTGGTAATTCTCGCAGTATTTGAAACATTTTCATTATTATTATATATAACGTGACAATCTGTGATCAGTGTTTATGACTTGGCTAAACTCTCAGATGATGGTTAGCATTTTTTAGCAATAAAGTATTTTTTAATTAAGGTATGTACTTTTTTTTTTTTTTTTTTTTTAGATATAATGCTATTACACACTTAATAGATTGCAGATAGTGGAAACATAACTTTTATATGCACTGGGAAACCAAAAAATTGATTTGACTTACAATTTCCTGGTATTCGCTTTATTGCAGGAGTCTGGAACCAAACCTGCAATACATTTGAGGTCTGCCTGGGTTAACACTATCCATGAAGTCCCTTGTATCCCTAGTGGGAGGCAGCTGGGTTGAGGTTTTACAGCTGGAAGTCTCCAGTAGCAGAGAGAGGGAGAGAGATTTAAGAGGCAGAACTAATCTACATGTGGCTTTTATTTGCAATGGGACAGGAAGGGAGTTTGTCAGCAAAAAGGCAGTAGCTGTTCATGTATAAGGATTGTAAGCAAAAAATTCTTAAAAGAAAGGATTGGCTGTACTTAAATAGAATCTTTTGGGGTGGTGAAGAAATAACACAGTATATTTATTCTTTGTCTTTTTAGGAGAATATGAAGAAGCACTTAAGGTAATGGTTATTTCATCTTATTTGCAAATAATATTTGTTAACTAAAACTTGAACCTGAATGCCATTAGCCATGAGGGGAAACTAACAAAACACAACAAAAACAGATTTTCAGGGAGATTATGATTAGTAGGGCATATCACTCAGCAAAAGGCAGTTCCTGATATAAAGATATTTTTCCCTCTCATTGTTGATCTTGGTGTCACCATTGTAGGATTCAAAAATACAAGGAACTGTGTAGAATTATGCTTTCTGGGTCACATTTTTCATCTCCTTCCTTCACCTTTTTTGTTTTTGTTTTTTTAAGTAGGCTTCATGCCCAGCTTGGGGCTTGAACTCATGACCATGAGATCGAGTCAGATGCTCTACTGACTGAGCCAGCCAGGTGCCCCACCTTGTTTCCTATAGAATGTTATATATAAAGTGGGAGCATTTAAGGCATAAACTATCCAGTTAACGATCTCTTGCTTGTCAATAATGAAATAGAGTGTTCCTCAAAGTCATATCTTTAAGGTGTGCCCAGCTGTCCTTTCATTACCACCTTTGTAATTAAGATTTTTCTTTAAAGTTTGACTATCCTTTGGACATCTGGGTGGCTCAGTTGGTTGAGCGTCCCAAATTTGGCTCAGGTCATGATCTCGCAGTCTGTGAGTTCAAGCCCCACATCGGGCTCTGTGCTGACAGCTCAGAGCCTGGAGGGTGCTTCAGGATCTGTATCTCTCTCTCTCTCTCTCTCTCTCTCTCTCTCTCTCTCCCCCTCTCCCTCTCCCTCTCTCCCTCTCTCTGCTCCTCCCCTGCTTGCTCGCTTGCTCTCTCTCAAAAATAAACTTTAAAAAAAATTAAAGTTTACTATCCTTTATGAACTTCTAGTCCACAACAAAACTCTTTTCTATAATCACTTTTGGTCTAGGGAGGAAAGGGCAAGATTTTTTAAATTGGGAGCTGGATTTACCCTTTCTGTTGCCTGGTTAAAATTGCCATTGTGGGTGCAACCTGATTCAACAGTTCAGCCAGTCTTCTTGGTTTTTACTCAGAAATCCTTATTTACCAGCCAGTCTCTTGGTTTTGGACATTCAGGCCCTTCCCTGGTTTCTCTTAGTTGAGCTGCTCATCTCTTAGTTATTTCATGCTTCATCATTTCCTTCTTCCCTAGTTTTCACGTGCTCTTCCTATTTCATCTTTGCTTTTAAGCTGTTGTAACGTGCTTTTCCCCACATTCTTTCACCCTTGTCCCACTGGCTTTTCTCTTTCCCTATTCTCAGAAGCTACAGTAGTTTCACTAAAAAAAAAAAAAGTCTTCTACAGGCTTCAAAACTTTTCTCTTTCCCACGATCACTGTTTACCTATGCAGTCAGAAATCTCAGACCTCAGGAGTCTAGATGTTGTATAAGCCTGCCCTGTCTCAGGAAGCAAGAGTTTTTATACATTTTTGCATGGTACTATGTGATAGTTAAGATCCCATGTTTATATTTTGACACATTTCATTATACTAACTTTTTGAACAATTTTGTCCACAGACTTTGCCATACGTTTTATCAAATGTCTCTTGGTTTATAGTCTAGAAGAAAGGCTGGCAGACCAGCCAGTGGGCCAGCCATATGTTTTTATAAATAAAGTTTTATTGGAACCCAGCCATGCCTATTACGTATTGTCTGTGGCTGCTTTTGTGCAGACTTGAGCAGAAACTGTATGGCCTGCAAGCCTCAAATATTTATTATGTGGCCTTTTAAGAAGATTTGCTGATTCCTGATCTTAAAATAATACCTGTCAAACTTTTTGGCCATAGAATGCTATTTTTATATGGAAGCTTGGGGCACCTGAGTGGCTCAGTCTGTTAAGCATCTGACTCTGGATTTTGGCTCAGGAGATGATCTCATGGTTCGTGAGTTTGAGCCCTGTGAGTTCGGGCTCTGTGCTGGCAGTGAGGAACCTACTTGTGATTCCCACCCACCCCTGCCCCTCCCCTGCCCACTCTCTTAAAATAAATCAGCTTTTAAAAAGTAAAATAAATGGAAGCTTAAGATTGTTGTATAAAAATAGATAAAAGAACAGTTCATCAGGGGTGCCTGGGTGGCTCATTTGGTTGAGTGATCAATTCTTGGTTTTGGCTTGGGTCATGGTCTCACGCTTTGTGGGATTGAGCCCCGCGTCAGGCTCTATGCTAACAGTGCAGAACCAGCTTGGGATTCCCTCTCTCTGTGTCCTTCCCCTGTTTGTGTGCATGCACATGCTCGCTCGCTCTCTCTCTCTCTTAAATAAACATTAAAAAAAAAAAAGAAAAGTAGTTCTTCTTGTCACTGGGTGACAAGTGGGGAGAGCTACAAACTCATAGACTTAGCCCCTGATCTCTTCATGGACACTGGAGTACCTTCATAGGACCTCAAATGCTCCTTGAAGTAGTTTTCAAAATAGCATTTTTAAGAAGATGCTCTTCAAAAAGAGGTGACCACTCAAGTATGCTTTCCACAGTACTATTCTTAATGGAAAAGTAAGTGCTTAATTATAGCATTTGGCTTTAAGTTTCTTGGGTTCTGGTAGTCTGGGATTGACTTTTTTGAAAAATTGAGATTAAAATCCATAAGTGGAATCCTACATGAAAACCAGTTATATAGAAAAGTTGTAACCCATTAATGAGAACATTTCACCTCACAAAGTGCTACATTAAATGTACTTTTGTGTTTTAGATAATAAAACCATTCCTAGGTAACATTTTGATTAGAGAAACAGCAGGCTGACTAATAACATAGTATATGCCATTTGATTTAAGAAAATAAAGGTAAATGCTAATATTTTCAGCATAATTCACCCTACCTCTTCTGATTAGATGTCTTTGGAATTTCATTTGGGAAAGGAGAATCACACATTAACGTGTTTATTCCTAACATATGCTCTCAGATGGCGGTTAAGCAGGGAAACCTACTGCAGATGCAAGTCCATGAAAGCTCCCGGCTTGTCGAGGAAGCCCCACTCCCAGCCGTAGCAGAAAAACGACCAGTTGTGAGGGCAGGGAAGAAGCCACTGGCCCATTATTCTTCACTGGTGAGAGTCTTAGGATCAGACATGAAGACCCCAGAGGAGCCTACAGCCCAGGTATGAAGGGAATGGACCCGTCTCTACGGTTTTTCTAGCCTGAATGTCTTGTCCATAGTCTAACATTTGAGTTGTCCATCAACAATTTGGGAGTTGTGACAATCTCTGCCTGACTTTTTGAAACTGGTAACTGGTTACTTCTGGAGAAGGGGCAATAGGATGATATACTTTGTTTTCCTTTTATACTTCTTCATACTTTTTTTTTAACCATTTATATTGTTTGACAAAAGAAGCCTCAGATTACTACATTTCAGGAAAATTGTTATTTTTTTTTAAGTAGGTTCCATGCCCAATGTGTGGCTTAAACTCATGACCCCAAGATCAAGAGTCCCATGGTCTACCGACTGAGTCATCCAGGCACCCCAGGAAAATTATTTTAAACAGGGGCACCTGGCTGGGTCAGTCAGTAGACCATGTGGCTCTTGATGTCAGGGTTGTGAGTTCAAGCCCCATTCCATGTTGGGTATAGAGATTACTTAAAAAAATGAGAATCTTTTTTAAAAAACAAAAAACAGTCTCCAAGATCTTGGGTTGTGTTTCCTTGCAGCGGCTCCCACTTGCTCCCCATAACACAGACCAGCCTCAAGACAAGCCCCCAGACTGGTTCACGAGCTACCTGGAGACAGTGAGTGTTCTCTCTGGGTTGGGTTTTAGCAGCAGTGTTGGCACAGGTGGAGTACGGGAGAAATAGCAAACCGAACCCAAATGGCTGCTGCCTCTGGTGCAGGCGAATGAAGAGTGATAATGGTTCTGGTCAAGAAAGCTCCTCACTTCTACCGTGATTGACTGGGAAAAGAGGGAGCCTACTTCTAAGGATGTAAGGGAAAGGAACTAGTCTCTGTGCTTGAGAAGGAAGAGGTTAGAAACTTACTCAGCAAAACAATTTCTTGGTGTCTTCTTTGAACCTGGTTAGCTGTGGAAGAGAATAGACCTTCTTTTGCTACATTTCTATTTGTTCAGTAGCTACTAGGTGTTTTATTATGTTCTTGTGCTATACCAGAGACAGTGAGGTGTGTGGTATAACTAAGGTTTTCCCCTCTTCTGCTCTGTATTCTAGTTCAGAGAACAGGTGGTCAAAGAAACAGTTGAGAAACTGGAACAGAAATTACATGAGAAGCTTGTCCTCCAGAACCCATCGTTGGGTTCCTGTCCCTCAGAGGTCTCCATGCCTATTTCAGAGGAAACACTGTTTCTGCCGGAAAACCAGTTCAACTGGCATATTGCTTGCAGCAGCTGCCAAAGGAGGATCTTTGGTGTGCGCTACCAGTGCAGGTAAACAGTAACTTGGCTATTAGAAGACCTTTGAGCAGGCCTTTCTGGCATCCTGGATAAGTAAAAGCAAATTGCACGTACTCTGTCTCTGAGCATCATGCATAGATAGCAGCTCTGGATTGGAAATAAGCTATTCTCCACCCACAAGAAATACAATAACTATTTGAAGGGTAACTATTCAGATTGTTGTGTTCAGATGTACATTGAACTAACAAAACCAAAAACGATTAAAAAAAAAAAAAATGACAGAGCCAGACAAACTTACATTCCCCAAAGCAAAATTATATCACCACGGATTATCTCCCTGTTGTTCCAGGTGCTTTCATATCTTGCTTCCTCTCATGGATTGTCTTTTGAAATGCATACATGTTAAGTCTCTTAATTCTCATTTTGTTAATAAGGAAACGTGAGACATGGCATGGCCAGGTGACATGCTCAGGTTACTGCCTAGCTGGTAATACAGTCAGTATAGAAGTCTAGCTAGTCTCCTATCTCACCACCTCTGGTACTTCCCACTCGCCATGCTTTTCCCCACAGCCTATGCCCGTCCTACAATATCTGTGAAGATTGTGAATCAGGGCCATATGCCCATGACTCCAACCACATCCTGCTGAAGCTACGGAGACCTGTTGTGGGTTCTTCTGAAGCATTCTCTCACCCAAGGTTCTCTGCCCCTCGTCTTCCTGCTGCTCTGGAACAAGCCAGGTAAAACCATAAGGAAAGGAGGCTTGTTCTTTGATGGGAGTCTTGGTTCTGGTGATGGGACGTGAATCACAAAAGTGCACAGTCTCCTTAGTTCCTATTCATTTCCAGTTGATGTGTGATGATGAGGATGATTACCCAAAGCTAATGAGACAAATGAAAACTATAGAAAGAAGTTAAACTAGAGGCTGGCACTGATGGAGGCTACAAATGGCTCAGAATAGCTTCAGGATTTGTGAGGATTTGACACTTTTCATTTGTTACCTCACAGGCTCCAGAAACAGGTTGACAAGAACTTTCTTAAAGCAGAAAAGCAAAGGTTGCGAGCCGAGAAGAAACAGCGAAAGGCAGAGGTCAAGGAACTCAAAAAGCAGCTTAAGCTCCACAGGAAGATTCACCTGTGGAGTTCCATCCACGGACTCCAGAGCCCCAGGTCCCCTTTGGGCCGACCCGAGAGCCTGCTGCAGTCAAACACCCTGATGTAAGCCCAGGGCCTGGGTGGGCACCAAGGTGGAGATCCAGCCTTCCAAAACCAGAACTTCAGCCAGGTTTTCTCTTATTTTTTGGCAGCCCCTAATAACACCCAAACTCTTAGAGCTTCCCATTCTCTAATCCTAGCATTCTTTTTTTTTTTTTTTAAGTTTTATTTATTTTGAGATAGAGGGTGCAGGTTAGGGAAGGGCAGAGAGAAGGAGAGAGAATCCCAAGCAGGCTCCACACTGTCAGCACAGAGTCAGATACATGGCTTGAACACACCAACTGTGAGACCATGACCTGAGCCGAAGTCACACACTTAACCTACTGAGCCACCCAGGCGCCCCTGATCCTAGTATTCTTACAGGGTGGTTTGGTAGTCATTGTTGACACTTGCTTTGTTGCGTTCTTCAGAAGGACAGCAACCAACAAGGTTCCAAACTGGCTGGTGTGACTTCTCCTCACTGGAGGCAGTTGGGATTTAAAGGACCTGACTCTCTAGTTCTTTTATTTATGGACCTTTATCCTCACCATAGTTTTTCAGCTCAGGAGTCGCATCTGTCTTGTTTTTCAAATATTTTTAGAGGCACCTGATTGGTTGGGCATCCAACTCTTGACTTCCGCTCAGGTTGTGATCTCACTGCTTTGGAATCGAGCCCCAAGTCAGGCTCTGTGCTGACAGCACTGAGCTTGCTCGGGATTCTCTCTCTCCCTGTCTCTCTTCCTCTTCTCCGCTCATGCACACATGTGCGTGCTCACTCCCTCTCTCAGATAAATAAACTTTTTTAAAAATTATAGTTTTTTTAAAGATTTTTTTCAAGTAACATCTGTACCCAGCGTAAGGCTCAAACTCACGATCCCAAGATCAAGGGTCGCATGCTCTTCCAACTGAGCCAGCCAGGTGCCTGTAAAGGTCTTATTTTTAAGTAGTCTGTGTACCCAGTGTGGGGCTCGAACCTACAACCCTGGGATCAAGAGTGTCCCACATTCCACCAGCTGAGCCAGCTGGGCGCCCCCTATTATTTTTAAGGCAAACGAAGAGTGTCAGCCTCTTGAATCACGGTGCTAGATATTCAGAAGCCATCATACCCAACACAAGTGACTGCTATCTGAATTTCTGTTCAGGCTCCCTTTGCAGCCCTGTGCCCCAGTTATGCCAACCCTCAGTGCAGCGTTTGTGGATGAGAATTTGCCTGATGGGACTCACCTTCAGCCAGGAACCAAGTTTATCAAACACTGGAGGATGAAAAATACAGGAAACGTCAAGTGGAATGGAGACACAAAGGTATTTTTTTTTTCCCCACCCAGAATGTGAAGATGTGATTAGAAGTGACAGTGCTCAGTTTACAAGCTTGCTTTCTCTTGTCACTGCTCTTTTCAGCTCAAGTTCATGTGGGGAAACCTAACTTTGGCTTCTACAGAAAAGAAAGATGTTCTGGTTCCCTGCCTAAAGGCCGGCCATGTGGGTGTTGTGTCCGTGGAGTTCATCGCCCCAGCCTTGGAGGGAACGTACACTTCCCATTGGCGTCTTTCTCACAAAGGCCAGCAGTTTGGGCCTCGGGTCTGGTGCAGTATCATAGTGGATCCTTTCCCCTCCACAGAGAGCCCTGAGAACATTGAAAAGGGCATGATTAACTCAAGCAAAGCTGATGAGCTCACTTGCCAGCAAGAGGTGAGTATTGGAAGGGTAAACTAAAGCTAAAACAGCCCACACACAGCTGGTTGTTCCTCCAGACATCTGGAAAACATAGCTCCTCCCCCTCCCCCCAGTACATTAGTAAGCTTTTATTAGGCCTAGTCCTCAGGGGCTTTCTTTGCATGTCCTTAGGATCTTGGTGCAGGCATCCCTCAGTGCTTTTGTATCTCTTTGTAATGATGTTTGGCCAGCCTCTTTGCTGCAGGAGGGAAGGTAGGGCTGGCTGGCCTGTTGAACTGCTGGACTGATGGCTTTGCTCCTTAACCCTTACCTCTCCTGAATATCCACGTGTGTGTTCTGTAAATACTAATGAAGTCTTGCCCTTTTTTTAGTTGGTGCAGTTTTTTTAAGCAACTTCCATTTTTATTAGTGTGTTACTAGTTTTTAGAGTATTTTACTGCTTAGATTTAGTTAACCAAGTTAATTTCCTGCTTTTGACTGTCGTCAACTATGGTTAACCTGACTTGTCGTTAAAGGAAGTTAGGTGAAGGGGATTATTATTTTTACAACTTTTCTGTAAGTCTAAAATTACATCAGAACAAGTTTTAAAACATGTAGAGGTGCAGCAGTGTTTCGGTTTTTAGGGAGGCAGCTGCCACCTTACCTTTTGAGGTCAGTTGAGGGCCTGACATTTGTCCCAATGGTTTTGTCTGTGTAGGAAGCTTTTCTTCTGGCTAAAGAAGACATTCAGCTTGATGAAGTAACTGAGCAGTCACAAGGGACAGGAACCTGCATCCCACAGAAGACAAAAAATGTTGCCAGTGAGAGGGAGCTTTACATCCCCTCCGTGGATCTACTGACTGCCCAGGTGGGAGACTGAACACTTTGGGGGGCAAAGGACAAGGCAGTGGAGAAAGAGGCCTTACCCCCTTGAGAAGGTGGTATAGCCACAGGCAGTGCCCAGCAAGTTAGCCAGATGCCCACTTCGATCCATTCAGATGCAGAGTGGGAAGGAGGTCACCTGTGGAAGGAGGCCTCTGAACTAAATGTTTCCTCTCTGAGTTGGTAACTCGCGTGCTTCCCCACAGCTTCCCTTCAGTTGTCTCTTCACTTCTGCTTCTCTAGTTCATTTTCACCCCCACTGCATTTTCTCTCTCTCCTGCCACTTGGTTATTTGAACACCTAGTTCCCATTTCGCTCTCCTTGATTTCACTTGACTGAGGTGAGGCATGAATTTGAACAGAATCCAGGAAGGTGTGATGCTCAGTGGCCTACACATCCCAGCAGGACAAAACATGACTCCAGCCTCCATGGCAAGTAGCCTAACATTGCCCTTTTTTCCTCCAGGACCTGCTGTCCTTTGAACTGTTGGATATAAACATTGTCCAAGAGTTGGAAAGAGTGCCCCACAATACTCCTGTGGGTAAGAATGTCATTCAACCCATATTGTTTATTTTATTAACGGACACAAAAGTGCTATACCCTAGACTCTGATAGGTAGTATCTTATTCTGAGAAAATAGATGACAAGGATTTCTCCCACCGTGTGACAGTAAAATTGCACCCATGCATCACGTCCCTTCTTTTTTCTGTTGTCTGTCAGAGTCAACAATACATGGTGGTGTAAGACTTCCCCACGATAAAGGGACCCTTGGGGCGCTTGGCTTCCCAGTTGGTGGAGCGTGAGGCTCTTGGTCTTGAGGTTGTGAGTTTGAGGCCCACACTGAGTGTAGAGATCACTTAAAAATGAAATCTTTAAGAAGTGGGGTGGGGGAGCCCTCTTCTCCATTTTTCTGTAAACACTATGTCCTTTTTTCCCTTTACATTCCTGGTTCTGTGTCTTGGCCGTGGTTTTTAAGGCCAGATGACTGATCTTTCCTGCATTCGTTGATCTGAGATACTTCCACACCTGATGGTCTGGAGAATTTTCTTTACAACAGGCCTTGAAGCATACTTAGGTTTGTTTTAGCCCTGCAGGAGGCAAGAAGCCTGTGAGCCGCTGCTTCTGAACCCTGTTTACGACGTGATGCTTTTTCTTGGTTGATGATTCTTCTGTCTTCATTCTGCAGATATGACTCCCTGCATGTCTCCTCTGCCGCATGACAATCCTTTAATAGAGAAGCCAGGCTTGGGGCAGATACAGGAAGAGAGCGAAGGGGCAGGATTTAAAGCACTTCCTGGTAGGGACTTCAATATCTGTAAAGTTTTTGCATTGTCCCCTTCCATATTATACCGTTTTCATACATACTCCTCCTAACCTTCATATGGCACAGATAGTCAAGGCTATTCCTTGGCATGGTATCAGCATGGGAACATGAATGGAAGAAGCTCCTCCACACCAAGTGCAGACAAGCTTTGTGTCTTTCAGATCCCACAGCATCAGTTAGGAGGAAGGCTGAGAACATTTCCTCAGTGGAGGAAGCAGAAGATGACCTGAGTGGGACCCAGTTCGTGTGTGAGACTGTAATCCGATCCCTTACCTTGGATGCTGCCCCGGATCACAAACCACCTTGCAGACAGAAATCCCCACACAGTGAGTGTCCCTGGGTTCCTCCACCTAGCAGGGTGGTGCTTGAATTGTGGCTGCCTGACCAGAGTAGAAAGAAGTGCTCTTCTTCACTGAGAGTGGAGGTTAGGTGATCTTTGTTAGACTTCAGGTCATGGTTGTTTCTTTAGACTCCACACACTCTACCTGACCATTTTAATTGTAGCCTCAAGAGCAAAGCAACCACCATAACACATTTTCACACTTTCTCGGGGGCAGAATTACAGCTGTACGATTCAGAGGAACAACAGCGACTTGTGCTGCCTGGATTCTGCTGTGAAGAGTCTTCCTGTAAGTTGACAGAGCTCTTCAGCAGAGACCTCCATTGGCAGCTGAGTTTTGTCATTTCTCCCAGGACACAGTCCAGGAAATAGCGTGCAGAAGCTGGGGTGCCAAACTAAGTTTCACGAGGTTATATTCTGTCGTAATCCACTTTCTTCACAACAGATACTTCTAGATCAGATATGTAGAGCCCGTACTGTGTATTTCAAGAACTATCCAAAAATTCAAATTCTAGTGCATCAAAATAATGTGGGAAAATCTCGTTTGTCATAATGAAATTTAACCTATACCTTTAAATATTTTTTGTCTCACTTTTGTTTAAAATACACACAGGCGCGCGAGTGCGCATGCACACATATGCGCGCACACACACACGGAGGTGGGCGGGGGATGTGGTAAGTAGGTGATGGGTATTGAGGGCACATGTTGTGTTGAGCATTGGGTGTTATATGTAAGTGATGATTCACTAAATTCTACTCCTGAAACCAATATTACACTGTAAGCTAACTAATAAAAGTAAAATAAAAGCTGAAACTAAATAAATGGAAATAAAATATGTAACACACTTATTTCACCCACATACACTTATATACGAATGCATAACAAAAACATCCGAAAGGACTTACACCAAAAGGTTCACAGTAGTTATCTCTGATAGGATTATAGGTGTCTTTTTTGCCCCTCATCCATGTTTTGCCAGTTTTCTACCATGACTACCCATTACTTTGCAAAGAAAAGGAGGAAAGTAGACATACAGTCCGGCAGCACTCACCACCTACCATTTGCTATTGTTCTAGCACTGTTAGCGAGTATATCAGTTTTGATATGTTTCTAAAATTCATGGTGCTTCTCGGAAGCTTTGGTGTTTCTACATACCTTGTTGTTATAAGCTTAAGTTCTTCCTGGCTTTGTACGGGCTTCAGACTTAGAATGTGGCCATAGCTGAGGTTCTAGCAGCAGCCCTTCCCTCTGGTTCGTCTCCATCCTCTGGCTTTCACGACTGTAGCTCATGACCCACAAAAGACTATCAGGTAAGGACAGCACCAGAGGCTGCTTTTAGCTGTAGCTGAAAATTGACTGCTTTCATCCTTTAGTGAAATTTCCCTCCCCTGAAGAGGGACCACTTGGAGTTGAGCAGGAGGAGGTTGTCCATATTGCTGAAGAAGCTGTTGTGGAGGAGGAAGCTATTGTGGAGGAGGAAGTGGAAGAGGAGGAGGAGGAAGAGGATGATGAGCTCAAAGATGAAGTTCAGAGTCAGTCCTCTACTTCTTCAGAGGATTACATCATCATCCTGCCTGAGTGCTTTGACACCAGCCGCCCCCTGGGGGACTCCATGTACAGCTCTGCACTCTCACAGCCAGGCCTAGAGCGCGGGGCTGAAGGTGAACCTGGGGTTGAGGCTGGGGAGAGAGTCGCTGGAGGGGAGAACCAGCCGCAGGGACAGAGCATCAACGACATCCTCATGACCTCACAGACTCTGGACACCGTGCCCCTAACCCCAGAGGTGGTGGGGCCTCCTCCACAGCTGCCCAGGTACCATCCACAACCCCCCTCAGCTCGGCTGTTCTTCACAGGCAGAGTAGAGAGGAAAGGACTCGATCTCAAAACCTATTTTTTTGTCAGCATGGGAAGAGACTATTTCCCATAAAAGTCTGAATTTAGATGAATAAAAGTTGTATTTCCCAGAATTTGTGGATTCTGGATTTAAAGAAACGCTTGTTTTAGTTCATCTTAATTATCGGAGTACAGTCTATTTATGTTTTGGTGTTGAGAGCCAGTTTTTAAACACAAACATCCCTGGATCTTCTTCGCCGTTCTGTTGACTCATGGGTAAAGGCACTCAAAACTTATTTTCATGTTAACCCAAACAAAGTAGTAGAAAGCTTAATCTGTTATGGAAAAAATACACTCCAAAATCAGAAAACAATTATTTTTAATTATTTACTGATCTATCTGTGTCCTTGCTCTGTCACAGTAATGGAAGATGGTGGAGCCTTGACTGTAATTTAAACCACTCTCTCAGGGAGCTAGACGTTTCCCCTTATCAGTACCAATTGATGTAGGGGGGAGTGACCTGACTGAAGCTGGTCTTTCTAGCTTGACTATGGCTAAAGAGGAAAACCAGAAGTAGAATGAGCCCTTTCTACCTGATCCCTAAATTCAGACATGAGATCTGGATCAGAAATGTGAAGCCTCTGTAGAGAATCGGTCACTTCTATGCCATGTTGACTGTTTCCACCGTTCCCATAGGTGCCTTTTCAACTGACTTTCAATATTGTGTCTTTCTGAAAGGAGCCCTTCTTGTGCACAGCATGATGGTTCCCCAGGAGTGGATTTACCAGTCACCATACCAGAAGCTTGTTCAGTCCCTGATCAGATCAGAGGAGGTAATGACCAGCCTAAGCTTTATATCCTTTTCTGTGCTCCTTTCTAATGAAACCAGGTATAAAGGGGCACTGTGTCTCCATGACTCTTGGCATTATTTGGAAACTTGCCCTTTCTTTCTCTCTGTGCCCCTCCCTCATACTGTTTTCTATTCTCTAGTAAATATTCTTAACATTTACGAAGTGAGACCTTACAGAGGTGGGCATTGTGCTGCAGTGGGAAGAACACAGGCTGTGGAACTAGACCAGTCTAGATTCCAGGCCCAGCTCCACCTTTCCTCACTGTGTGACCTTGCAGCAGGTCAGCACGTTCATACCACCTGCGAGGTTGTTTTCTTGTCTCCAAAATAAGGAGAATAGCATCTTGAAGTTGCTAGTAGACCTTCGAAGTCACATCCCACTCCACCTCAAAAAAACGAAACTTAAGGAACTGAAAAAGTAATAAATGGACGTGATAGGATTATAGAATTTTTCTGATTCAATAAACAATCACCTTGTATTACATTCTGGACAGTTCCCTGTTATCACTTAAAACCACCTGCAAAATTTCCCAAATAGTTAAAAAACAAACAAACAAATAAATAAATAAATAAATAAATAAATGCTGTGATCAGATTGCCGCCTGCCTCTCAAAAATAGCTTCACTATGAGTTAAGAAACACTAGGCACTTGTGGATGCTACATCTAACCAATAGCTCTTTTGCTTTTAGAGCCCAGAGGCTCATCAGGAATTGTAAACAGCAGACAGAAGAGCTATGACCACTCAAGGTAACTGGACCTTGTGCAGCCTCTTCTTCAGAAGCAGGTGGATATCCTAGTATTGCTTCTGCTTAAACAAGCCTCTCACAGCATGTGCCACCTCCAGAGAGCAGAGGAGAGCCGTCACTCCTTATTTCTCCTGAAGCTTGTGAGCAACATTGAACAGAGGGCTAAAGTTACATTTCAGAGTGTTCACATTTCAGACTAGTACCCTCAAGTTCAACTCATCCTTAGTACCAGAGAAGAAGGCAGAAAAATCAAGCCCACTGTGCATCTTAGTAACAGTTTCTTAGACCTACCTGCCTCTCTGCTCCCAATCGGCTCAGAGCAATGGCAAGCTGGGCTCCTCCCTACAGTACCCAGAAAAGCACGTTGCCTTTGGAGGTGTTTCCTCTGAAATGGTAATTGTGCAGACAGACTGCCAATACTCTTCTGTGCTCTTGACCATGTAATTTTCAGCTGGGACAGAAAGCTGGTATACTAACCAGAAGGGTGCATTTTCTGCACAGCCTTATCTTGCAGCAGTAGAACTAGGCTCTACAACATCAAACCAAGATTTTGTAGGTATAAAACTAATAGGAAAGTGATCACATCCTCTTTTTACATCTGACTTTTTTTCTCAAGGAAATCCATTTTCTTTCAAGGATTAGAGCCCAGATTATCTTGTAGGAAGATAATAGTTTGTGATTTTTTAGGGAGATGATTTGGTTTTCCTCTCCAGACACCACCACCATGGGAGCAGCATTGCTGGAGGATTGGTGAAGGGGGCTTTGTCTGTTGCTGCTTCTGCATACAAGGCCTTGTTTGCTGGGCCACCAGTCACTGCCCAGGTCAGTGTATGTTTTATTTTCCTGTAGCAAAGCCAAGTCCCCAGTGAAAATGATGCTGCCTGCCACTTTCAAGCTATATGACTTTAGCCAAGTTACTTAAGGGATGAAGGGGAAAAGGTCTAGTGTTTGTTGAGGACCTATCATGTGTGGGGAGCTCTTCCGAGTACCAGCACTACAAGGTGAAAAAGACACCAGTCCCTGCCCAAAGACAGGAAAACAAGCAAGGTACACAGACTTGTGCAGTGCAGTGTAAGATCCTATGCCCATGTTCTTGGATGGGACATCTCGGCCTGCTGTGGGCCCTTGCATGGGGCCAGAGAAGGCTTCCTGGTAGATGGTGCCTGAATTGAGTCCTTAAGGACAAAATAAGTATTTGCCAGGAAAGAAGAATAGAAAGAGCATTGCAGACAGAGCCTAGCCAGTAAGAAGACTTGTAAATGTGACTCTGAATTGTGAATTTGGTCTGGGAAGAGTAGGAAGAGACCAACTTATGTAGGTGAGGTGCTCTGTTAAGTGGTTTGGGTGTTACTTTAAGGCTAATGGGAGGAGCCAGTGAATGGGTTTTAGGGAAGTAATTAGCATCAGATTTGTACCTAGTGAGAGAACTCCAGTATTGTGTGGAGGTTGGGGGAGACCTAAAGAAATCGATTTGAGGGTCTTCTGGGTGGCTCAGTTGGTTAAATGTCCAACTGGATTTCAGTTCAGGTCATGATCTCATGGTCTGTAAGATTGATCCCCGTATAGGGCTGCAAGCTGACAGCACAGAACCTGCTTGGGATTCTCTCCCCCCTCCCCCCATTCCTCCCTTGCTCACGCTCTCTGTCAAAATAAATGAATAAACTTAAAAAAAAAAATCTATTTGAGATGGAAAAGGGGTAAAAGAAATGGCAGAACTTGGAGACCATGATTAAAAGGCTAGAAAGAAGTCAAAGAGGAATCCCATGTTTCTGGCTTCAGGCAATCAATAGAACCATTCATTAGGATGTGCAGGAATAAGGATATATTTGGGCAGGGGAAGAAGAAAATTAGGTACATTTTGGAAGGTGTGGAATTTGAGGCATGTCCAGGTAAAGTTACCCAGAGTGCAGTTGGGCCCGTGCATGTGGCTCACAGAGGAGAGATTTGGCCTGGAGGTAAAGTTATTCGTACAGGTTATAACAGAAGCCATGTGATTGGGTGAGAGTTTCCAGGAAAAAGGGGTGTAAAGCAGGAAGCAGCCTTTAAGGACCCTGGAAAGGAGTGCCCTGCAAAGAAGACAGAGAACTAGGAGGAAAATGAGAGTCTGTGCTGGGCCTCGGGGAAGGGAGCTTTAATGAGGACCTCGTGGTCAATGCTGCAGAGAACAGGGAGGGAGTGGAGAGGACTTGGAGAGTGCAAGTACACCTCATTTTCAAGTAGCTGGACCACAAAGCGGGAAAGAGCGAAAGTAAGGATGCATAAGGCAGAGGGAGAGGTTTCTACAGTTGGCTGAGCCAGTAGTAAAGGCGGTTAACAGTCAAGATGAGAGAGGATAAGAGGCACCTGGCTGGCTCAGTCAGTTGGATGTCTGGCTCTTGATTTCGGCTCAGGTCATGATTCCAGGGTCATGGGATCGAGCCCCGCGTCGGGCTCCTTGCTGAGTGTGGAGCCTGCTTGGGATTTTCTCTTGCTCCCTCTTCTCCGTGCACACTTTTTCTCTAAAGACAAAATAATAATGAAAAGATGAGAGAGGATAATTCATAGAGATTTCAGAGATGGTGAGAGGTGATGAGATAGCAAGCAAAGTACCTGTGGAAGGATTAACCTGAAAGGAGGTTGGATAATTTATTTTGAAATAAAAGGGAAGGAAGGGAACAGTTGAGTTAGGTATAGAGAGAAATGCCAGAGACTGTGCTCAACATGCTTATACACTCTCTTCTGAATCCTCTCAGCAACCCTGCAAAATAGGAGGTATTTTATATCTCCATTTTCATACATAATAGAATTAATTGGTAGTCAACACAGTTGGTAAGTAAATGATGAGTGATCCGAAGTGTTAGGATTTAAGAAGGTTATGTGTCCACCATAGAGCTTGACCTAAAGAGGGAGAGGTAAATGAATATTAGTTTCCTCTCTTCTGGATTGCTTCTGTTCTTTAAAAAGAAAAAGGAGAAAAATGCCAAGAAAGTCACCCAAAATGTAACTTCCCAAGCAGTTTTTTGTTCAGCTCCTTTGTATTTCTGACCAAACCCTCTTCCAATAGTGGTCTTGGCTCCTGCTTATACTTGCCCCATCACCACAGTTACCTTTTATCTTCACAGTGTTTCCAGTGTTTGCATCTCTTGCTTCATCAGGTCAAAGGATGCTTCCTTCGGGAAGCCCCCTCCGAAGCATCTTCCTCCTGGTTCTGAGGACAGTTCATTAGTTGCTTGGTTTTGGGTACAAACATACTGAATCTAGAGCAGGGCATTCCCAGTCCTCCCTCAGAAGGTCCATTAGTGTCAGGTGGACAGGAACACCATACCCTTGCATTGAATTTCCTAATATTTTAAACAAATCTGGAAAGATTCTTATGATTTACAAGATAATAACAATTTACAAGACCCATAAATGATACAGAAAATGTTCTGCTTTTCTTGACTCTACACAGCCAATAGTTTCTGAAGATCAGACAGCAGCCCTGATGGCCCATCTCTTTGAAATGGGATTCTGTGACAGGCAGCTGAACCTAAGGCTGCTGAAGAAACACAATTACAACATCCTGCAGGTTGTGACAGAACTGCTTCAGGTCAACAACAATGACTGGTACAGCCACCGCTACTGAGGAGTGACCCTGTATTAAATAACTGCCTGCTGCTCAGAGATAATCTTTATTCTGTCCTTGGGGCATGGGGGAGAAGCCCTTGCTTATTTTTTAATCCGATGAATCTATATAGACCCCATTATTGAGTTATCAAGACAGCACCTGCATTACAGTATTTTTTGGAGCAAATGAAAGACCAGGACTTAAACAGAGACATTGAGTTGTAGGAAAACGGTTTTTCAGTTGAGTTGGATAAAGCTCCTCTCTCCATTTTAGTGTATTGAAGAGTATAACTTGAACTTTCTATAGTACCGTTTTTCTTTCTGCTTGTATTGAAGTTGAGTATTTTTCTTTGGTTAAATGTGGGTGTTTCTATGGGGATATCTGTTGGCAGTTTTTAAAAGAAATTAACCTTGGAAGTTGTTTTCAAGAACTCTTAACAATTTTTCTAGCCTACCCCAAGCCTCATAGCTGTACGGGATTGAAATGACACCCAGAGCCCCAAAGGAATGTTGTTACTCTTCCTTTCTCCAGGACAAAGTCCTTTCCCTTGCAACATTGAGTAATGGACCGCTGTTGTCTAAAGACCCCACTGGTACATTCAAGATAATCCACCTTCAGGGTCTCTGCACTTCAGTGAAAGGAGGAGGGAGTGTGCTCATTAACCCACCAGCACCTGTTGAACAGTGTTTACTGTAGTAATTTTGCATACATTTTTCTTTATTTAAGGGAACAAATTTAAGTAGGTCGTGTGGAATATTTTGCTAATCCTATAAGGGAGGAGAAAACTTCTATTAAAGGGAAAATAAATGTAACGGTTACCTTTTTTCTTAATGTCAAGGCAGATGTTATTTACAGTCAAGTGAGGGGAGATAGAAACATGAAAGGCAGGGCCCTACATTAATCTGTAAAGTTAGTTCAGGGGCGGGCAAATGTGTGTGTGAGGCATTAGAGATCCTGACGACTTCCTGAATGTTTGAAATCTGCTCAAAGGTATCTAGAACGAGGCGGCTGTTTTGCAAAACTTGGATGGGGGCAAATTCTGAAAAAGTTTTGGTTTAACCCCAAAATGAATGAAAAAGCTTGCTGCCTGCGGCCCAGGTCCTCATTCTGTTTACAGAAAGGAGTCTTTGGTACAATCGGTGAAAAAAAAAGTTAACAGAAAACACTAAAAGCTAGTATTCATGAAAATGACTTCCAGAAAAAGACCCTCATCCAGGAGGAGGAAGGGTAGTAAACTAGTATTATTTAACCTGGTTGGTATTTATAATGAATGGTAATGTTAATTAATCATTAGCCATCACGATGTTTATTTACAGTATAATTCTTGACCTATTAAATAAACCAAAATTCAGACTGCAAGCCAGCCAGGCTGTTCATTATTTAAAACGTTTTTATCCGGGCTTCTGGGTAGAGGCTGAGCTGCAGGGTGCGTGTAATTAATTGGGTTGATATCGGGCGAGACCTGTTCTGACCTCCTGAGTCATACTGTAGGGGTGCAGGAGGACCTTGGAGTCCAGTCGTCCGTCCAGTTGTACATAACCGCTTAAAAAATGGTGGAATAAACGTTCTTTGAAAGGCCTACCTGGACTGACTGGTACTTGCGAAAGCAGCGTCCGAGATGCGTGGCGATCTTTGAAGAGCTGAGCGCCTCTCTGGCAGCTGAGTAGGGAGGGGGCGGGCCCCTGCGGGGTGGGGCGGGCCTGGAGGAGCTGGGGCGGAGCCTCCCCAAGCACGGAGTCAAAGCCTGGGGTTAGCCCCTGGGCTCCCGCACTTTCGATTCTGCTTGCATCGGTTGCTGACGTCCGGGGGTGGGGTAAGGCGCTCCTAGACCCTCCTTCTTTTCTATCCCTTTGGGAGGCAAGGGTCGAGGAACCTTGTGTGTCTCCTAGCCTCACGCAGGCACTCGCGGGTAACAGGCTCGACTAACGGCCTCGGTGTCTGGCGGGACTTGAAATTCTCCTTCAATGAAGTCCCAGCTTCTGCGCTCCCCAGCTCGGGCCCCTGGCTGAGCCCCGGAATAGGGCAGGAAGCGGCTTAGCCCTCTGAGGAGGCCGGTGTCGCTGCTCCGTCCTCCCTCCAACGTGGCCTGTTCGCTCCCCCAGGCCTCTGCTGAAGGGGGCCACTAGCCTGGCCAGACCCAGCCGTGGCCTCTCTGGTCACCCTACCCTACAAGCCCTTCTCTCCAAAGACCATTCCAGAAATCTCACTCTTGGCTGACAGGAGCCCTGGATCCCAGACCTGAACCAGGTGAGGCTCTCTTTGATTTTTAGCCCAGTAAGGTCTGTACGCAGCTCACCTTGCCCACTCATTCTGACACCACTCCTGAGCCTTTGGAGAAGAATCTGGATTGTTAGCCTGTACCATTCCTTAGTGAAGTATCCTTCACTATCAGCCCTGACCAGTGCTCCCACTCTTCCCCTGACATTCTTTCCTATCTCACAGAAAGCAGTGAGGAAGAGGTTTCTGTTCCCTTCCAGGCTATTTTAAGGTTCTTAGCCGCACCTGTGACCAGTCTAACCTTCTTTCTCTTATTTCAAAGAATCCCTGCCTTCCTATTAAGCCAGCACCTGCCACGGCTCAGGAATGGAAGCTTTCCTTCCACGCCCAGGCTGGGAGATCTCAGGCATTTCTTCCCGGGTGTTCTAGACAACTCTTGAGAGTCCTCTTGTTGCAGAGGGTGAAGGGACTCTGGACTGCTGCCTCCCTCCACCACACCCCCACCCCCAGCCCTGTCCACTTCCTTCTCTTGAAGAGAATGACAGCTCAGCAACTTTCCCAGAAAAACAATAAGTGCTCTGCCATTCACTTCTGGAAATCTCTTCTAGTGAAATAACTTCTGCTTTTCTCGTCCCTCTTGCAGGTAGATTGAGCTCCCCTGCAGTAATGAAAGGAAACACACTGCGATTTCTGATGGGAGAGTCCCATGTAACTGCTCAGTTTTCCATCTCCTAGTTTCCTTGGGCTGGAGCTTGCTGACATTGTGATGGCAGTCCTTGCCAATCCTGAGAACCCAAAACCAGAGTTACATCCAGTGTCCGTGCTAACAAGTTTAGCAGTGAATTCTGTTCTTTTCTTATTAGTGAAAACTCCCCCTGAATGATGGGTGAGACATTCTCCCAGTTGGGTTCTCGGGAGGATGAGAACAAATCGATCCTGCCCCCCAGCCCAGCCATTGGCAACAAAGCTGCCTGCTACTCCAGCATCCGAAGCAGCAAGTCTTTCTGTTCCTGCATGCCTCGTGAAGGAACTGCTGGTGCCAGCTTTGTGACTTGTCCCACCTGCCAGGGCAGTGGGGAGATCCCAAGAGGTGAGTGGCCCGAGGCTTTGGAAATCGCCTGGAATCCAGAAAAAAAGCTCTTAGCAGCCAGCTGGGCAGGCCCCCCTGAGCCTCCTTGAATGGGGTTGGGTCTCCCAGCTCTTGGTCCCCCAGTTGCAGCTGGGCCAACAAGGAGCTAACTCTCCCTGGGCTCACTGCAGAGACACCCCCCACCCCTCCTGACCTGGTTGTTCTCCCCAGCCCAGGGGTCTCTGGCCTCCCCACTCCCTGAGCAACACTGTGCCTTAGGATTCAGGAAGTTAACAAATGACCTCTCCAAAGAAGCTAGGCTTTTCTCATTTGCTGATGTCTTACAGAAATTCACACCTGCTAATGAAAAGCTCGCTTCTATTCTGAGCTACCCTCCCTGCCCTGTGTTCCCAGTTCTGTGGGGCAGAGGTGGCATGCTTCTGACCCTACTCTGTGGGGTGTAGGGGTGCATCCGGGAGGCAAGCACAGGAAACATTTGTCATGAATACTTCCTGGCCCTCTCTCTTCTTTCTCTCTACAGAGCTAGAGAAGCAGCTAGTGGCGCTCATCCCCTATGGGGACCAGAGGCTGAAGCCCAGGCACACGTAAGCCCCTCTTCTCCCCTCAGTTCCACAGGACGTCACCCCTGGGGGCTGTTCTCTTTGTCTCCTCCATTGTGTCTCCCCCTGCGATTTTTCTCCGTTGGTTCTCCCCAAGAAAGCCTCACTGGGTTCATACGTACTAGCTGCATTTCCAGAGATTTTCCTGGTTTAAGAAGACGGGCATAGCAGATGCCACCTGAGGGTGGCCCTGAAAGGAGTGGCCCTGGCTGCAATTTGGGGAAATTATTTTTCCTAAGAACCTCCCTTGCTGTGGCAGTTCAGAGCTGCTTGGTCTCTTCCTGGCTGAGATGGAAAACTAGCTGCTCCCTGTTCTGAGATGCTTCAGAACCTCAGAGGCAGCCCTGAGTTTCACTGGGGGTGTTATAACCCTGTTTGTCATCTGGGTCTATTTGGCAGGAGTCCCTGCAACCTCTTCCCAAGTTCCTCAGCTTCAGTCTGGGAGCCACCACCCTGCCCTCCCCAACCACTGTACCAGAATCTGAATCTAGCAGTGCCCCTCATAAGACACTAATAAGGTGCTGTCTCTTTAATGCATATCTCAGTTTTGAATCAGATGGACAGATGATATCCTGTTCTGAATTTTCATATTGAGATTCACATCCATGTGGATGTTTCTTCCAGTGATGATAGCTAGCATTTGTTGAGTTTTGTTAAGTGTCAGGACCTTGCATTAACAAATTCTGTGAGGTAGGTACACTTCTCTCCATTTTACAGACAAGGAAACTGAGGCTTCGGGAGGTTAAGTAGCTTGCTTAGAGTTACTGGGCCAGTGGGTACAGAGAGCTGGGAATGGAAGTCAGGTCACTTGCCTCCCAATCCTGTGCTCTGACTCACTTTGGGGCACATCCAAACCTGGGCTGGTCCTCCACATCTGGGTGGGGGGTAAATTTACGGTTATGAGGGGGCTAGTGCAGGGGAGAGCCTTGTATATGGAGAGGAGTGTCTGAACAGCTCCCTGCTCAAGTTTCCTTGGTGTTCAGACCACTCCACTCCTCTTTCCCGGATCCTGCCTTCCCACAGGAAGCTCTTCGTGTTCCTGGCAGTGCTCACCTGCCTTGTGACTTCCTCCCTCATCATCTTTTTCCTGTTTCCCCGGCCCATCTCCGTGCAGCCTGCAGGCCTCAACTCCTCCACAGTGGCCTTTGATGTGACTGATATCAACCTCAACATAACGGTGGGTGGGTGGATGCCTGCACCCCTGGGCTCAACCCCGCCTTGCCAGCAGCTCTTCTCTATAGCCCTTATCTGGGGTTACAATCTTGGGCACAGGTTGCCAGGAATTTTATGGCACCCAGGGGGTGTGGAGGGCTGGGGAGAAGCAGGGGCAACCATGAGCCCCATAACAGATTGTGTAGGATTGGGACTGTACACAGTGAGGGGTCAGAATCGGGACCAGAGGAAAAAAACACAGGGTGCAGTCAGGGGGCATACCTGAGACTCCCGGGGGGGGGGGGGGGGGGGGGGGGGCGGCAAAACTGAAGAGAAAAGCCTCGCAGGGTGAGACTAGATCCTGTGCCAGCTTAATGTCTTCCAGTGACCCTTTGCCAGTAAGAGCTCTTCCAAGGGGCTCCTGGCATGTGGTGGGAGTGAAGCTCAGCCAGGCCTGGTGGTTTTGGAAGCTATTTGACATCTCCTTTCTAAGGATGGTCTCCCTCTCACTTCCCTTTTCCTTCTCTTTCTCCTCAGAATATCTTAAACATCTCCAATAGTAACTACTACCCCATCACCGTGACCCAGCTGACCATCGAGGTTCTGCACCTGTCCCTCGTGGTGGGGCAGGTCTCCAACAGCCTCCTCCTACACATCGGCCCTTTGGCCAGTGAACAGGTGACTCCCTCCCCTTGGACAGCCCTGCCCACAGGTGTATGGACACTGGTGGTGGGAAGGGGCAGCTGGGATTGGGGCTTACCCTATGCCCATTTGGTTGACAGATGTTTTATGCAGTGGCCAACAAGATAGGGGATGAAAACACCTAGTAAGTATCCCTTGATCTCTTCTCCCTTAGCCTCTTTCCTGGTTGGAAACCCGGTTTTCATCCCTACCAGATTTCCTGATGGCTTAGCAAACCCTGCAGCCAGCACTTGGCCTTCACTCTCATGACCAAGACTGCAATGTGAGGGGGCTCAGGGTCCCCAGCCTCTGCCTGTTTAGACCTAGGTTGGAATGAAAACAGGCCAGAATTTGGTTAATTCTTACAATATGTGACCTTGAGTTTTTCCGCCTGAATCGCTGAGGAAGATGAATGTCCTTGTTTTCTGTTGGTGGAGGGGCTAGCACATACCTGGGCCAGGCCTGTGGGGCCTGGGGGAATGATATTGCAGCAAGGGTGACATTCTCACCTTAGGCTGAGGGAGGGAGAAAGAGTGGGAGTGGCATTTGGGACCCCTGATGGAAAAGAGCCCAGGAGGCAAGGATACTGGGACCTGCAGGTCTCCTCTGAGCCGACAGGCTGCTCAGTGTGAAATGTCCCTTGTTCTTTCTCTCTCAGCAAAATCTGTTCCTGGATGGAAATCAAAGTCCACCATGTACTTTTGCACATCCAGTAAGTAGGGCTTGGAGCCCTGGTGTCCCCTCTCCTACTTCCGACCCCAGTCTCCCCTCTGCTCCACCTTGTGGGACGAGTCATCCAAAGCTAACTCCCTGGATCTTTGTTGGCTCATGGGAATAGCCCCTTCCCTATATCCCACCTTGCTTATAAGCCATTGATGTGAAGCCACAGGGCTATCTGGACTACAGGTGGGACAACTATCCCAGGCGCCTTGGCAGAGTGGGGAACAGAAGGAAGAGGGTGGGGTGTCTGAGGGATCCTCACCTCCCGAGACGGCAGAGCAGGTCCAGAGCTTTCTTCCTCCCAGACACAGCCACAAAGCCTACTTCCTCTCTAGGGGCACCCTGACCTGCTCCTGCCTGAGCCATTCAGAGCAGCTAGTCTTCCAGAGCTATGAATATGTGGACTGCCGGGGAAACGCGTCGGTGCCCCACTTGCTGGTCCCTCACCCGACGTGACCTGTCTGCTGCCCCCAAACTCCAGGCCGCCGCCAGCCTGGGCTGGATCTCCCAGTGCCTAAGTGACTTTGCCAAAGGAAAAGCCCCGCTTTATTATACCTCCCCCGCCACACATACCCCCTCAGCACAGGAAGCTCTCTGTGGAAGTTAACTTTACAGACGTGCGCACACGCATCCCCTGATGTCCACAAAAAAAGAAGTTTGGTTCTTCTAGGGGTTTTCCCCTTGGTCTGTCTTGAGGAAAGTCTGACCTGATGTTCTTCAGAGCTGCTGTAGCGTCCCTGGAGTGGCACCTGCCCTTTCGGTGCTGAGCACCTTGGTTGCCTAACTTCTCTAGAGCTGGCCTTCCTCCTGCCTGAATGAGGAAAGCTTTAATTTTATCTGGGTCTTAAAACATGGATCTTTTTTCAAGTTCTCCACCCAGGGATGGGATTGGGACTTGAGGGACATCCGTGCTGTCTCATGCCTCCCTGCTTTGGTCATGTGACAAAGTGATGGTGATGGTCTGCTTCTCTCCTGGTAACTTGTCCCCTCACAGCAAGATTGGCTAAGGCCCTTTGACCCTGCATCCTCCCTGGTTAAAGACTGTTCCTGTTCCTAGGAAGACAGAGCCGTTCTCTGGCTAAAGCTCTTCCTGCCACAAAATAGTTTTATTATTCTCGCCACAGCCGGAGCCAAAGTAGTAGGGGAGGAGAGGGAGGCACCCCCTCTGCCTAAGAAAAATGGAGATGAAACCAGAATCATCTGATAAGTTGTTTATTGAAGGAAAGCTTCTGGCTGGTGGTGAGGCAACAATCCTGAGTCCATGTGGGGACACAGGTAGGTCAAATGGTGGTCCCAGCTGCTATCCCATGAAAGCCTGCAGAGGTGAAGCTGTCGCGATTCTCAAGATTCCGCAAGCTGCTGGGCTCTGCAGCATCCCTGGCTTAGTACCAGGTCCCGTCCTGCGCACCCAGAGTCCTCTGCTTTCCTTCAGGAATTGACAGTATGGAGCTGGATACCAGTAGGGACTGGTCTTGACCTCTCCTCTTTGCTGTCGCTCAGATGAAGCTAAGTCCCAGATAACCCAATTTCCCACTGGGCTCCAGGTGGAGGCGGTTTGTTTTGTAGCTGAGCCAGAATGGTAATTGCTCCCTAAAGGCGGCTGTGGTTTTCCTCAGGGAGATGAATTTAGGTGCTGGGGAAAGTGAATGTGAAGCTGGATGGCTGGAGAGGGGGAAGTGTCACAGCACCTGGCTAGTTGGCTGGGGGGGGGGGGGGAGTCAAGAAGGTGCCAGCAGGAGCACAGAAGTCCAGAAAGGCCAGGCCAGAGCTTCTGCTGTATGTACGTTGCCGAATGTGTAGAGTTTATATTGTATTCAATAAACTGTACTTGACAGTGTTAAAAAGTCTCCTGTAAGTGGGCAGGGAACTGGTGTACACTCCCAGCCTGTTTCTTAGTGTCCGGGTGGGCGTCGAGCTCTCTTCCCCAGGCCCTGAGCTCCTCTGATAACATGTACGGCTTTTCTGGCTTCTGAGAGATTGCTCCCAGGAGCTCGCTCTCTGCCTTTCTCTCATTGTTTGTCTATTAAGCTCCCTCCCTACTTTAAATTTTTTTTTTCTATGTTTATTTCTGAGACAGAGCATGCGTGGGGGAGGGGCAAAGAGAGCGTGAGACACAGAATCTGAAGCAGGCTCCAGGCTGTGAGCTGTTAGCACAGAGCCCGATGCGGGGCTCAAACTCACAAACCGTGGGATCATGACCTGAGCTGAAGTCAGTCGCTCAACCGACTGAGCCACCCAGGCGCCCCAACTCCCTCCCTACTTTAATATTCCTGTTCTGTGTCCCCTTCCCCCCTCCCCAGCTGCCCCCACTCAGGAAACACTGCACTGAGGGGCTCCTTCAGCCTGACCCACAGGCGATGCTGTGTGGGCTACAGTGAAGGGCTCCAGGCATCCCCTCACCAGTCCAAGGCGGAAAAGGGGGCAGCCTAGGGGGTCCCGGGTGCCAGCTTCAGGAAGTGGTAAGAGGGCTGCCTGAGGTCTTCAGAGCCTTTTGACTGCCTCTGCCACACACGGAAGGAAGAGGCCTATGGGGTTTTGTGGGTGAGTCCCGCCTCCCCTTCCCAAGGTCAGGTGTCCTGTGCTTGAGGCTACAGCCCCCCTTACTCTGAGCTCTTTTCCACCCCTGCCTCCCATCATGCAACCACTCAGTGCCCACTAAGGGCCCAGCACTGGGGGGGCCCTTCCTGACACCTCTAATGCTGCCCCAGGCTTGCTGTGGTGTGATGCAACCCCTCCTTCCCCAGCCGTATCTCAGTAAGCATTGGCCAGGGGGTAGGGGTGATGGCTCCCGCTAGCATCCTAAACCTAAAGCCCCCCCAAAGACCTATCCTTGCTAAACAAGGGTTAGCAGTGGAGCTATATAGACTTGAGAGGGCCAAGACCAAGTTCCCCCAATGGCTTTGCCTACAGAAGCATGGAATTGCCGCCTTTCTTCTCCCACCCAGTCCGTCCCCTTCATGGGTCCTCATGCCCCTGTCCCTTCATCCCAGTCTCACAGAGCTGACCAATCTCTTGATTCTTTTCAGGAGGCCATCACATTTTATTCCCAGCTAGCCTCCTCTTCTAGAGTGGATCAGGAGGAGCCTTCGGAGTGGAGATGCTGCCAGGGATGAAAAAGTGTGGGGCTCCTCATCTGGGTTATTTTTTTGCTGATGGCCGGTAGGGGTGGGGGTCTATCTCTGGATCACCATTGCTGTGTGTAATTCGTTGACTGGGAAGAGGGAGAGACAGGAGGCAAAGCAAGTTAGTTAACAGTTTCTGGGCCTGCTGATTCCTGAACATTGTATCAAGCCCTTTGAGGCCAGAGGATTCAAAGTAAAATGGAGCAGCCCAGTCCTCATCCTAAAAGGGCTAGAGCATCAGGGTCTCTCATCCTTTGCACCTGTGTCAGAAACTCACTTTCCAAAGCCTGTACTGTTTTGTGTCCTCATCAAGAGTGACCGCCCTGGGTTTGAAGGCCTGCACTGAGCCAGGTTCTAAAGTAAACGCTTTTGATGCCTTCTCTTTTAATTGCCACATTCAGTGGTCCTGATGCCTCTATTAAGGAAGTGGTATTATCATTCTCATTTTCTGGATGGGGCCGATGAGGGACTGGCGATCCTGAGACTCCCAGCCTCTGGCTTCATGTCTTGCCTTCCTCCTGCTCCAGCTGCCTCTGCCCGGATCAGCACTTAAAACAATAGATTGTCAATCCCTCCATTTATGTTTAGTGTTGAGCAACAGGCCTTCCTTGGACATTTTTGTGAAGGCAACAAATGGAGGAATGGACCATCCAGAAGTGACTATATAATTGCATATCAAGACTTTATATAATTGACTTTATAAAATATAAATAATTGCAGCCCCTTCCACCAAGGAAGCTTCTCTAGGATTCCATCCACACTTACACACATACACACTCTCAGACACACAGCCAGAGTCTACCTGTCTTTCACACTGTCTCACCGTGAATCGTGAGTGCTCAGTATATTTATCTGGATTAGATTGGAATGATTTCCTGAAACCTAATGATGAAACAAAGCACAAGTTACTCATCTGACAGTTTCTGCAAATGGATCATGGCAGAGCTGGGCCCTTTACTATGTGTCTGGCGGGGGTGGGGTGGGGGCAGGTGGCAGCCCTTACCTAGGGCAAGGCACCCACTGAGCCCACCCAGAAAATTCCCAACTGGGAGGCTGTGCTGGGATTCCCTGTTCCAGCCCTCTCAGGGCACACTATACTGCTGTTAAGCCTACAACTCAGATCCCACCCTCTGACCACCCTCACCCTGGAGGAGGGGTCCAACTTCTCAACCACCCTCTGCAAAAGACAGCAGCCTCCTTCGCAGCCCCAGAGTGATGCAACGGTACCCACAGGAAGAGATCCTCAAGTAAAGGCCAAAGGTACTGGGGAGAGTCTGACACAGTGGAGGACAGATGTGGATTCTGGACTATAGGGCACTCTCTCCTCACCACCTCCCTTCCCAGGCATCTCACCAGGGTTTTGAAGGAATTTGTTAAAGTTGGATTGCCCTGACAATTGATGGGCTCCCACTGAGCTAAGCTGGGGACCTGGCCTTTGGGAATCCTGCGGAATGTGCGCGGAGGTGCACTGAGTGAGAGAGTCTTGGGCATTCTGTGGCCTTGGCGACGGTGGTGGCTGTGGCGGCGGCGGCGGAGGCAGGATCTGGGACTGTTCTGCGAGCTGTGGCTGCCGGGGCAGCTGTGCTCCGACTGGGGTCCCCTGCGGCTGTGGCTGCGCTGGTGGAGGCCCCAATGGCCACTGCTGCTCTTGCTGAGACTCCACAGGTGGCTGGGTTTTTTCCTCAGACTGGCGTTCCTCCTGTTGGAGTTCCTTCAGTTCCTGGCAAGAACCACCCCCCCCCACCCCCCCCAGCTAGTGGCATCCTCCTCCCTCCTCATTCATTCATCACCCATCTGCCAGAGACACCGCGGAGAGCCAGGCAATGGAGGAAAGGAGAAACAGATGTGGCAGGAAGGTCTCTATTCCAGGGAGTGGGAAGCTAGTCTATCTCCCTTCACCCACCACAACACCGAGAACTATTTCTTTGGTGACTGTGTCCCCTGGCACAGCGCTGGCCCAGGAAACAGCAGCCTCTCAGCACCCACCTCCCAGCTCCGGAGCTATGCACTGAGAACAGTTTTCAGTGCAGGAGAACAAAGGATACTTTCTTGCAAACACTTTGAAACAGCACTGTCCAATTGAAATATAATGCATGCCACAAGTAATTTAAACTCTTCTAGTAACCACATAAAAAAGTAAGAAATAGGTGATGCTAATTTTAATATATTTTGGTTAACCCAGTACGTCCAAAACATGTAATCAGCATGAAAATATTAATATTAATGAGATTGCTTATATTCTTTGTTTCTGTACTAAGTCTGCAAAACCCACCATGTATTTTATATGTAATAGTACCTCTTAATTCAGACACTAGAGTTTGATCGAAACTAATTGCTTTATATTTAGATTTCATAAAATGTATAGTTGAAAAAGATTTATGGGGCACCTGGATGGCTCAGTCCATTAAGTGTCTGACTTCAACTCAGGTCATGATCTCATGGTTCCTGAGTTCCAGCCCTGCATGGGGCTCTCTGCTGGCAGCATAAAGCCTGATTGGGAATCTCTGTCTCCTCCTCTCTCTGCTCCTCCCCTGCTCTTACTCACATGTGTCCACACTCTCTCTCTCTAAGTAAACATTATAAAAATAATAAAGTTCTTAAAAAAAAAAAATTATCGGAACGCCTAGGTGGCTGGCTCAGTGGGTCAGTCAGTTAAGCAACCCACTTCAGCTCAGGTCATGATCTCATGGGTTGTGAGTTTCAGCCCCATGACAGGCTCTGTGCTGACGGTGCAGAGTCTCCTTCATATTCTGTCTCCCTCCTCTGCCTCTCTCCCCCAACCCAAAATAAATAAAAATAAAATAAAGCATTAAAAACAACAACAACAACAACAGGGGCACCTGGGTGGCTCAATCAGTTAAGTATCAGACTCTTGATTTTGGCTCAGGTCATAATCTCAAGGTTGGTAAGATCCAGCCCCCGAGTCAGGCTCCATGCTGACAGTGCTGAGCCTCCTTGGGATTCTCTTCCTCTCTTTCTGTCCCTTCCCCGATCATGTTCTCCCACTCATGCTCCCTCTCTCAAATAAACATTAAAAGAAAAAAAAAAAAAACAAAACACTTCAATAGGATCTCTAAAAAAAAAGATTTACGTATCCAAGTTGTTTTAAACATACTTAAAAGCTTTCCAATATATAAAAAGAGTATTTTTAAATTTATTTTTAAATTAATTAAATGTATATAACATTTAAAATTTAGTTCCTCAGTCTCACTAGCCACATTTAAAGGACTCAACAGCACACAGGCTAGTGGCCACCCTATTGGACAGCACAGTCAGGTCTGGGGCACCTGAGTGGCTCAGTTAAGTCTCCAACTCTTGATATCAGCTCAGGTCATGATCTCATGGTTCTTGAGGTCTAGCCCTGTGTCAGACTCTGCACTGACCGAGCGAGCTGAGCCTGCTTGGGATTCTCTCTCTCCCTCACTCTCTGCCATTCCCCTGTTGTGTACATGGGCACATTCTCTCTCTCTCTCTCTGTCTCTCTCTCTCTCTCTCTCTCTAACTTTAAAAAAATAAACATTAAAAAAGTTGTTTTTTTTTTAATGTCTATTTTTGAGAGAGACAGAGAGTGCAAGCAGGGGAAGGACAAAGAGAGGGAGACATAGAATCCCAAGCAGGATCCAGGCTCTGAGCTGTCAGCACAGAGCCTAACACGGGGCTCAAACTCACGAACTGCAAGATCATGACCTGAGCCAAAGTCTGATGCTTAACCGACTGAGCCACCCAGGTGCCCCAATAAATAAAAATTTTTAAAAATAAAATCTCTCAGACCTGACCCTCCCTGGATCCCCCACTAGCCCTCAGCCTAGTACAACAGCAAAGCTGAGTTACCCTAATACACACACATGCGCGCGAGCGCACACACACACACACACATTGCATCCCTGAGAACATCAAAGGACCTTACTTTCCTCCTAACCCCAGCAAAACATTGACCAAATACCTTCCTAGGGATCTGTCTTCCCTTCCCATTCCCTTCCTGCCCCAGGAAGCCCTGATGAAACTGGCCCCTCTCATGCACCTGCTCTTGCTCTTTCTGCTGCTGCTGCTGCTGCTGCTGCTGCTGCTGCTGCTGCTGCTGGGCCATCACCCACCTCCTCCTGTCCAAAGCCATCTGCCTGCGACGGGCCTCCCAATGGTAAGCGCTGCCCATGATGGTGGGGGCAGCAGAAGGGGGTGGGGGCAGGCAGAGCCCAGGTTGCTACCACTGCTCCCATCACCTGTGTTTCCTCTCCCACCCCACTGCCTGTAACCAGAACCACCTCACAATGTGGCCACTACCGGGGCAACTGGACAGGCCTCCTCTGCCCTGGGGAGGAGGGAAGCTGTCCTCCTGAGTTGCCTAGGAAATGCCTGTAAATTACCTTTCTCTCCAAGGTCCTGTGCAGGCAGAAACCTTTCCACCTTAGCTTTGAGTTTCCATGGGCCCCAGGGACAATTTCTGAGTCAGCTGGCTTTTCTCTCTGATTTCTTCCTCCCACCCTTCCTAGGATCCCTGGATCCTCATCTGGCCCTCTGCTGACCCCTCCCTCCCCACTCCCAAAGTTTTCAGGAGTTCCCTCAGTCTTCCATCTCCTCCGGCTGTGCTGAGTCAAGAGGGAAGAAAATGTAAAATCCATCTAACCTTCACTGGAGTCTGAGCCCTGTGAAAGCAAGGTGGCTAATTAGCAAGTGGCCTAGTCCTGGGGATTTATAATGCTGGGCTCAAGCCTAGTGTCTACCTCTTCCTCTGACCCTGGAGACCCTACATAACTTCTCTGGATCTTAGTTTCCTTACCCGTAGAACAAGAAGGATATTACTTATTACCTCCTTCATAGGACTGGTATCAGGACCAAGTGGATTAGTGGATGAGAAATGTTCAAGACAAAGTATAAACTTGTGTAGCTACAGGTTAATATGTATTATCCTTCTGATTTTCCTCCCGGGAGGTGGAATTGGCCAGAGGAAGGGATCATTTCCTGCAACCCAGGAAGGCTTGTGGAGGCAGGGACTGGATAGGCTATTGACCTACCTCCTGCCCTTACCCACAGAGAGCAGTCTTCCTCTAGAAGCAGCAGAAGCTGTGCCCAGCTTCTGGTCTAGAGGTAGGGGACGGGCATGAGTGAAAAAGGGCTTCAAACCCAGTCACAGCTTCAAACACTGTGCTAGTGGAAAGCAGGGTGGGGTGGGAAGGTGACAAGAGAGAGCAGCCCTAGAACCAGAGAACAGGTCCCTAGAGAACCTGCCAATTCAGGTGGCCACTGTAGTGGAGTCAAACAGGCTCAGGTTTAATTCTGCCTGTGCCACCTACTAGCTGCTGGTACCTAGGTAGGTCGCTCAACGTCTCTGAGCCTTTCCTGTGAAACTTAAAAAAATTTTTTTTCACATTTATTTTTGAGAGACAGAGAGACAGAGCATGGGGGGGGGGGGGGGCAGAGATACAGAATCCAAAGCAGCCTTGAGGCTCTGAGCTGTTTGTTAGCACAGAGCCCTACATGGGGCTCGAACTCACAAACCACGAGACCATGACCTGAGCTGAAGTCAGACGCTCAACTGACTGAGCCACCCAGGCACCCCAGTGTTTTTTTTTTTAAGTCTCTACACCCAATGTGGGGCTCAAACTCATAACCCTAAGATCAAGTGTTGCACACTCTACTGACTGAGCCAGCCAGGTGCGCCAGAGACAGTGCTTTGAGGGTTGTCTTTCTGTCTCCTTGCTTGTAATAAGTAATAAAAAATTCTTTACTTTCAACACTTCTGTGGGCTGTGTTCAATTTGATGCACCCCAAAGAGAAAACTGTTGAATTTGGTTACAAAAAACACTTCCATTAGTCTACAGTTGGGCAAAAATCATCTAACAAAAGCCTATTTTATAATAAAATGTTGAATATCTCATGTAACTTATTGAATACTGAAAGTGAAAAACAAGATGGTCATACAGGTCGACAGTTACAGTCAGTTGGGCTTCCAACTTCGGCTTAGGTCATGAGCAGGGGAGGGGCAGAGAGAGGGAGACACACAATCCGAAGCAGGCTCCAGGCTCTGAGCTGTCAGCACAGAGCCCAACGAGGGGCTTGAACACATGAACCATGATATCATGACCTGAGCTGAAGTCGGACGCCCAACCGACTGAGCCACCCAGGTGTCCTGAACGTCCAGCTCTTAGTTTCATCTCAGGTCATGATCTCACGGCTTCATGAGACAGTGCAGAGCCTGCTTGGGATTCTCTCTCTCTCTCTGCCCCTCCCCTACTCGCTGTCTCTGTCTCTCTCAAAATAAATAAATAAACTTAAAAAATAATAATAATGGGATTGTATAGTACTATCAGAAATATTTGTTATTTGTCCTGGCTGAAACATGACAAGATTTTTGAAAGGATTCAAAAACTATTGGTGAGGTTTTGGGGTGATGGTGGGGTTTGGAACTGATGGCCAAGAAAGAATTCTTGAAGACATCTATGGCACAAAAAGGTGATTTTATTAAAGCACTGGGTCAGGACCTGAGGGCAGAAAGAGCTGCACTGGCGTGGTGAAGAGTGGCTTCATTACATACTATGGAATCAGGGGAGGTGAAGACACAAGGGAGGCCTCCAGAGAGACTTTGATATGCTAAAGAGGACTCCTAAGATACCTGGGCCTTGCTATTGTCAAGCTAACAGTATTTTCCTCTAGTAAGGCGTTAACATTATGACAGTAGGGAGTCCCTGGAGAAGTATTATACTCTGTATTTGCCTCAAGTATTTGTCAATGGGTTGCAGGTTATAAGAAAATTTAATTTTACCTGCCATTTCCTTCTTGCCTTTGTTCCCCATATCACTATGGAGGGGAGGGTGATATTAGGGGCTCCAGGAAACTGAGTCTATAGGTTTCTGGAGATTAGGCTAATGATAAGATCGCCATTTTCTTATAATTTACTAAGATATTTGTAAACTGATGGAAATTCATGTCTTGCATGACTATGATCTCTATCAGTTAACCATTTGTTTTTCCCCTTTCCTTTGTTCTTGGGCAGCCAGGAGTGCCTGAGGAAGGTCACACATATCCCTCAGTGGGGGGGCCCTGGACAGGGTGTGCCAGCTTGTGCTTTGCCCTCAGCTTGCCTTATGGCCCCTCATCATCATAACCTCAAGATCATGACCTGAGCCAAAATCAAGAGTCAGATGCTTGGGGCACCTGTGTGGCTCAGTCGGTCGAGTGTCTGACTTCGGATCAGGTCATGATCAGTTTTGTGAGTTTGAGCCCTATGTTCGGCTCTGTGATGACAGCTCAGAGCCTGGAGCCTGCTTCAGATTCTGTGTCCCCTTCTCTCTCTGTTCCTCCCCCCGCTCACACTCTGTCTCTCTCTTCTCTCTCAAAAATAAAGATTTTTAAAAATTAAAAAAAAAGAGTCAGATGTATAACCAACTGAGTCATCCAGGTGCCCCATGATAGGAAATGTTTAAGGCCTCTCCCCTAAACCAAATGTACCCAGAGGGAAGAAAACCCTTCCAACAGTTAGTATCATTAAAGTGGCAACCCTATTCTTTAAGGAATTAAAAATAGCTGTCCTTGCTTTTCAAATCTATTTACAGGCTAGAAGATTGGATGGCTCCAGCTATTTCCAGAATAGTTATTCAAAGTCCATCTATCCTTTTTATCAATCCCCAAGTCTTTCCTATTTGTCTCAAAAGGTATGTAGGAACTTGCATTTTTTCTCTTGTACCTTTGAGATGTAAATATTCTAACAGTGTTCAGACCCTCTCTCTAATATGCAAACTTCAGGGAATTCTTTTTTTTTTTTTTAATGTTTATTTATTTTTGAGACAGAGAGAGACAGAGCATGAGTGGAGGAGGGGTACAGAGAGAGAGGGAGACACAGAATCCGAAGCAGGCTCCAGGCTCTCAGCTGTCAGCATACAGCCCAATGCTGGACTCGACCTCAACGAGCTGTGAGATCATGACCTGAGCCAAAGTCGGATGCTCAACTGACTGAGCCACCCAGGTGCCCCAAACTTCAGGGAATTCTTATCAAAAGATAAAACAAAAGGAGAAAAGGTCATTTGGAACTTGATTGGACAAATATAAATCTTCAATATCTTCTCCACAAATATTAATGGAAAAAGCCCTAGTCACCTGAGTAGGTAAACTTAACTTGTTACATTTACCAGAAGAACAACTTCGATCCAACTTTTATAAATTGTGAGTTTTGTATTATTATACCTAATACATGCCAGTATTTTTTTTTTTTTACTCTGCTCACCTCAGCATTTTTTTAAAAGTAAACTCTACCCCAAACGTGGCACCTGAACTCATGACCCCAAGATCAAGAGACATACTCTATCAACTGAGCCAGCCGGGTGCCCCAATGGCAGTAATTTTTTTTTAATTTGTTTTTAATGTTTATTTATTTTTGAGAAAAGGAGAGACAGAGCATGAGCAGAGGAGGGGTGGAGAGACAGAATCCAAAGTGGGCTCCAGGCTCTGAGTTGTCCGCACAGGGCCGAACAAGGAGCTCAAACCCACAAGCCGTGAGATCATGACCTGAGTATCAAGTCAGATACTTAACCCACTAAGCCACTCCGGCGCCCCAGTAATTTTTTTTTTAATGCTTACTTATTTTTGAGAGAGAAAGAGACACTGTGAGCAGGGAAGGGACAGAAAGAGAGGGAGACACAGAATCTGAAGCAGGCTCCAGGCTCCAAGTTGTCAGCAGAGCCTACGCAGGGGTGGAACTTGTGAACCTCCGAGATCATTACCTGGGAGGAAGTCAGCAGCTTAACCCACCCTGCCACCCAGGTGCCCTACCAATGGCAGTAATTTTTAAATGGAAGTTATAAGGTCTCTGTTTATATCTTTCTGTATATTTGTGTGTCTACCTGTGTGTGTATTGTAGATGTGTGGTATTTCCCATCTCCAGATGGTATTACCAAAATTAATTTGTAAAAGACCTCTATTTAATTGGCTTAAAGAAAATTAAGTTCTGGGGCATCTGGGGTGAGAAGTGATGAAGTTCTGAGGTGATAGTGGGGCTCGTGGGGTCCGGAGTCAATGGCCAAGAATTCTTGAAGATGTCTTTGGTGCCAAAGGTGATTTTATTTAAAAAACGGGGACAGGACCCGTGGGCAGGACCCTGTGGAGGGATTGGTTATATACTTGGGAATTGGGGGAGGGAGAGTTAAGAGGAAGTTTCCAATGGGATTTTCATATGCTAAAGAAGACTCCCAGGATGCTATTATCTAGCTATTGTCAAGCTAATGTTGTTTTTCCCTCTAGCAAAGCATTAGCATGAAGATAGCAGGGAGTTCCTGGAGAAATGTTTTACTCTGTCTCCCTCAAGTATTTGTCAATGGGCTGCAGATCATAAGGAAATTTAATTTTATCTGCCATTTCCTTTTGCCTTTGTTTCCCACATCAGGAAGTGAGATGATTCATTTTCAGAAATACCAAATAAAAGCTGTGTTGTCCAGTTAACAATAGGTTTACAATCTATTGGAAATGTGTATAAACAAACACCCCCCCCCCCCCACACACACACACCGCAGTGGAGTCCCAAACCCTTAGACACTTCAGTTCCTGGTTCTTCTTCCCCTCTCCATTTCCCCGGCTTATTTTTGCAGGCTTTGCAATGACCATGTGCCAAAGAACTGAAGTATCTGCCTCGTCTCAAGGAATATACATGTATTCCAGTCAGACTATTTTTTGCCTTACCTGGGCATAGGTGACTTCTGGGTAAGGCTGTAACCATAGTACTCAGCCAAGGAGGAATCAGGGGAGGGGCTTACCTCTGTAAAGCTCAGCCAATGAGGAACCAGGGGAGGGATTTGCACACTAGGAGATAAATTACCTGCTGTAACTGCCCCAAGTGTGCCTGTCCATCAGACACCCACTCTTACAAGAACTCTGATTAAAGCCTCACTTCACTGTGCTCCCAGTCTCCGTGTCCCTCCGTTGATTGGGTCAGTGGGCTTATTTCTCACACCTGGCTGGCTCAGTTGAAAAAGCATGCAGTAAAAAAAAAAAAAAAAAATGCAGTTCTTGGGGCGCCTGGGTGGCTCAGTCGGTTGGGAGACCGACTTCGGCTCAGGTCATGATCTCACAGTCCGTGAGTTCGAGCCCCGCATCGGGCTCTGTACTGACAGCTCGGAGCCTGGAGCCTGTTTCAAGATTACTTAAACTCAAAAAGGAAAAAGAAAAAAAAAAAAAGAAAGAAAGAAAATTAGGTTCTTATATAAATTGAGTTCTCATTAATATAGTAGACAGTAACCCAAATGAATTTCAGGTTCACCTGAACTAGGGAAATATTTGGTATTAAAGCTAGTTTAAGTTTGTTGGTTTGATTAAAATAAGCATGTCTTTAGTGTTATCAGCATTAAATATAATGCTTTTATTCTACCTAGTTTTACTAAAGGTTGGATGAGTTCATGTTAATCTCTTACAAAATTTGTCATCAAGAATAATAGGCTTGGGTTGATGGCCAATTTTCTCTAATATCTCATGTTTTGTGGGTAGTACAAACAAAATTGTTAAGAACAAGTAAACCAAATAGATATAAATAGGGAGCACCTGAGTGGCTCAGCCAGTCAAGCAGCTGACTCGGTTTCAGCTCAGGTTATGATCTCATGGTTCATGAGTTCCATCCCAAATAACACATCTTTTTCATAACTTTACATCTCAGAAACCAGGATGCATTTATTACATTCCAGAAGGCACTGCTACTATTTAGATATGTTAAAAAACAAAATTCAACTGAGTAAATGGGAGAATCTAATTGACTTTATTCAGGGATTCATGAACCAGGCAGCATCCTATTGGCCAAGTAGTAAGGAGCCCCAAAGAGCTATACACAATGGGAGAGTTTTATAGGCAGAAATGGGGCAAGACAAGGAAGTTACTAAGAAAAGGATAGTTTCAGGTAAGGTCACCTTCCTTTGGGCGGTAGGGGAGGGGTCTATCATGCAGATTACCTCACTGGTACTGATCAGGAAATACCAGATTGACAGTTTAAAGGTCATTTCCTGTAGTTAGGTTTCAATTTGAGCTTACTGTTTCTTTCTTTTTTTATTTTTAACCATTCCCTCCTTTTGATCAGACTCTCTGCCTGAGAGTTGTGATCAAAATTGAAGCCATCTGTGTCACTCTCAGCTACCACTATGTGGTTCTCACAACTTTTACTGATCCTTGATATGATAGTTACAGGTCCTGATGTTTTTTGCTTTATCCCTATGGTAGTAACACATCACAACTTCCCATTTGAAATTTTTTACTTTCATATTTTTTAAGGTTTTATTTTTTATTTTAATTTTTAAATTTTTACTTGTTTGTTTTGTAAGGGTTAAATTGTAGTGTAGGGCTAAACTGTAGCCTTAAGAAATAACAGCTTTGTTTTAACACTGTAGATTAAGAGATAACAGTCTTGTCTTATCAATCAAGGGAACAAAAGTTTAAGGAAAATCAACTGGTTTAGTGTTTGATTGGATTGGGGCAAGGGCATGTCTGAACTGTTTCCACCCCCATCTGGGAACTATTTCTTTGTTCTGTCCCCAGGTGATGATAAGACGATGTGGTCGGCTATAAAAACTCTATACCCCGGCTGTTCAAGACCACACTCTGGTCAAGAGTGTCGGTCCCGATCGGTTGGCCTTGCCTCTCATTGCAATAAATTTTGTTGTGACTGTCACTGGTTCCTGTAGCATTCTGTTTCAGGAGTTGTGTGGATGCAACAGTTTTGTTATTTTAGAACGAGCAGGGGAGATGGGCAGAGGAAGAGAATCTTAAGCAGGCTCTGTGCTCAGCACATAGCTAGACGCAGGGCTTGATCACATGACCATGGGATCATGACCTGAGCCCAATTCAAGAGTCAGAGGCCCAATGAACTGAGCCATGCAGACACCTCTCAAAATTTTTATTTTAAGTAGGCTCCATATGCAATGTGGGTCTTGAACTCACAACCCCAAGATCAAGGTCACATGTTCTACCAACTAGCCAGCTCCGCATCCCTTTAAGATTTTATCCTAAGGTAATCTCTACACCCAACATGGGGTTCAAACTCACACCCCCAAGATCTAGAGTTGCATGCTCTATCAACTGAGCCAGCCAGGCACCCCTGAAATTTTTGAACTGACCATTTTCTTCATTTCTAGGCATACCAGCCTTAGATTGTTGGCTAAAGGCTGCAAACATGCATGCCTTTAAAGACTGAGAGCATAAGATGCCAGGGAGATTACTATGATTGCTATAAACAAGATACTTCCCAATCTCTGGAGTATACTTTGGGGCAAGAGTTCCCAAGACAAAAACCAATCACAATCAAATAAGTCAGAGAGGGGTGCCTGGGTGGCTCGGTTGGTTAAACGTCCGACTTCCGCCCAGGTCATGATCTCACGGTCCGTGAGTTCGAGCCCCGCATCAGGCTCTGTGCTGACAGCTTAGAGCCTGGACCCTGTTTCAGATTCTGTGTCTCCCTCTTTCTCTGACCCTCCCCCATTCATGCTCTGTCTCTTTCTGTCTCAAAAATAAATAAACTTTAAAAAATTTTTTTTAAATAAGTCAGAGAAAGACCTTCAAAGGAGTCACTTTTGTTTATTTGTTTGTTTTTGAGAGAGAGCATGAGGGAGGGAGGCAGAGAGAGAGAGAGAATCCCAAGCAGGGTCCATGCTGTCAGTACAGAGCCTGATGAGGGGCTCAATCTCATAAACCATGATATCAAGACATGAGCCAAAATCCAGAGTCACATGTTTAACCAACTGAGCCACTCAGATGCCCCTGAAGGAGTCACCTTTTATTATTTTTTTAATGTTTAATTTTGAGAGAGAAAGAGAGTGTGTGTGTGTGAGTGGGAAAGAGGCAGACACAGAATCTGAAACAAGCTCCAGGTTCTGAGCTGTCAGCAGAGTCCGAAACAGGGCTGGAACTCACGGACCTCGAGATCTTGACCTAAGCCAAAGTCTGACGCTTAATTGACTGAGCTACTCAGGCGCCCCAGGGAGTCACCTTTTTAAGTGAAGTAGGTTGCTCAGTGATCTCTTATGTAACTGAATTTCAACTTCCCCAGAAATGTTAATCCAGGCACAGCAGGTGGTGTTGGCCTCAGCAAAGATACCTCCATGCTTAGCTAAAAGACAATCAGTTTTATTATCAAGAACAAGTTTGACTAGAGATTCCGGATATTTGTTGGGCAGCTATTGGTTTTGCAATGGATTCTGCAGTATTTTTTGAGAGCTAAAGAGAGATTCTTTGTCATAGCCTCATTGGCGCTCATTACTCCTGACCAGGCAAGTAGGGACCTGCCAAAGGAAGTGAATCCTGAATCATGAAAGCCTCCAGATAGGTCCTTTCTAACTTGACAATGTAAATTCAGAGGAGTTGACCAAACAGGTGTCTTAGCTTGTTTGTAAAAAGTTAGGGACACAGATAGACAACCTAAGAGGCATTGCCCAGCTATATGCCAAGCATCTAGGCATTCATACACCCAAGGAGAATGATAACCACTGCAGGAAAACAAAACAAAACAAAACAAAACAAAACAAAACAAAAAACCTTATTGGGCACAAACCATTTCCATGAAGGTGGTACTGTTAATAGATTCATTCACAGAGATTGTTTCATTTGCTAATCCAAGCAAGGGGTCAGTTAGGTTTTCTCCTAGCCTGAATGAAAGGAACAGCTTTGAATCCAAATGACAGCCCTGCCTTAGTTTAAAGCTAGGTTCTCTTTTCTGCTTATTATGGATCTTTGATAAGAAATACAATTGCTGAGAAGTCTGTTTTGCTTGCTGTTTGCTATGAGCATTGTGAGACCTTTCCTGATTGTAACCTGCTGTAGAATGGGCTGTAAAACTTCCTAAATGTAGTCTGATATGTAATGGAATGAGTGATTGTATACAAACTAACCGGCATTTCTCGCTTCTGTAAACCTGCTTGCTTAGCACATTCCTCACCTACCCCCTTCCCCCTTTCTTCCTCCTGCCACAAGTAAAAAAAAACCTCCCCTGTGCTATTTGTCTCTGTCTATAAAAACGCTATACCAACCCTATTCGTGGCCTCTTGTGTCACCGGTGACGAGTGCGCAGAGGACCAGGTTCGAACCTGCAATAAACGACCCTTGCCGCTTGGCTTTGACTTACGACTCTGGTGGTCTTTTGTGGGAGGTTTTGGAACTTCAGGCATTACATTTGGAGGTCCCACCGAGATCTCCCCCGAGCCCACCAGACTTCTGGTCAACGGGTCGTATTTGATTCCGATCGGTAAGTAAGCCGGCTCTAACGTTCTTCCTTTTCTCTCTGATCTGTGTTTCTTCTCTGGAGAACCGGTTCTGTCTGGAAGCTGGTGTGACCCTGGCGGACGCGCTATAGGGCACCCAGCCGGGCTCAGTTGGAGACGTCCACTGACATCTGGGGGCCTTCTTGGCCCATCTGGGGGCCTTCTTGGCCCATCTGGGGACCTTCTTGGCCCATCTGGGGGCCTTCTTGGTCCATCTGGGGACCTTCTTGGTCCATCTGGGGGCCTTCTTGGCCCATCTGGGGGCCTTCTTGGCCCATCTGGGGACCTTCTTGGTCCATCAGGGGACCTTCCTGGTCCATCGGGGGGCCTTTTTGGCCCATCAGGATTCTTTTCTGTGGGCTGCTTATGCCCAACGCGCCTGCGAACTAAATACTTTCATTTTCTCTATGAACTTCCAGAGTGCTAAGAAATATCTCTAGGCGTCTAAAAGAAAAAAAAAAACCATCTAGGCATGCCAATTGTTACCCGTATTTTGATGTGATGTGTGTCTGTGTGTCTGTCTGTTAAATCGACTGGAATGATTGTTGGGAGTCAGGGGCATGCGCCTGACTTACCCTATGTGTAGTCCCACGGCATAAGCTACGGGATTCGAGTGGGCTCTAACCCGATTTCCGCGGTGATCCTCATACGGCTTAAGGCGGTCAAAATTTATTTTGATCCAAGCAGGGGGTTTATACCTGCCCGCCCATGCTAAGAGGCACCTAAGTTCCCGCGAGGGACGCGGACGGGCGAGTACGCGAGTGCTTCTATGTCAGTCTAAATGTATTGTCACCCCTGGGCCCTTGTAATAACCGCCGTCCTAGCCATAACCCTTTCTGTTGGGCTGGCCGAGACGGCCCCAGAAAGTTGAAACCACTGTCAGAGATTCTTGTTGGCTCTTGTTTTTCTTTCGTGCGTCGGATGTTTTATTGGAATTAAGTGTTTTTTCGGCTGATCAGAATTAATTATTCCATCCTTTGTTCCTCTTTCCTCCTTCCTCAGCTGCCTGCGGCTTTCCCTCCCGCCCCTCCCCCCGGGGCCCAGCCAGGCTGCCAGGGGTCTCACCCTCGGAGGTCGCCTGTGCGAACTCCATCGCTGATTTCAGCCGCTTCAGGGCCCCCTCCGTGCCGCCCCCTTCTCTTCTCCTCTTCCTCAGAATCATAACATGGGCCAAACGCAGAGCACCCCTCTCTCCCTCCTTCTCGCCAACTTCAGGGACGTAAAAGCTAGAGGACACAACTTAAGCCTAGACATTCGCAAAAGGAAGTTGATCACCTATTGCCGCTCTGCATGGCCCACCTTTGGGGTCAATTGGCCTACAGAGGGAACCTTCTGCCTCCCTGTGGTCCTTAAAGTAAAATAAAAAATTTTCCTACCAGGGAAAGAAGGTCACTCGGATCAGATTCCCTATATTCTGGTGTGGCAAGATTTAGTAGAAAACCCACCTCCTTGGATGGCCACTTCCTTAATAGCAGAGTCATGCCAAATCCTAGCGGCTAAACCTATCAACCCTCCCAAGCCGCCAACTCCATCTGCACCCCCTGTTCTCCCCGACAACCAAGATTTACTTTCCCTTGACCCTCCCCCTTACCAGGTTCCTCCTCTTATTCCGCAAGCTGCCCCTATCCCTGCTGCGCCGGCAGAGCCTCCCGTAGCCCAGCCCATAGGAGAACTAGAGAATAGGGAGGCTCAACCCGCGCCCAAGCCTAGTGGGGGCAAAGTCCAAGGGCTGCCGGACATACCCGTAGGCGGGCCCCACATGAGCCAGGACTCCGCCTTCCTGACTCCACCGTAGCTTTACCCTTACGGGAAAAAGGGCCTCCCGATGAGACGGGGAACCCCCGACTTCAATACTGGCCCTTCTCTACCAGTGACCTATATAACTGGAAAACCCAGAATGCCCGATTTTCTGACAACCTAAAGATTTAATAAGTCTCTTAGACAGCGTTATGTTTACCCACCAACCCACCTGGGATGATTGTCAGCAGCTCCTCCGAATCCTGTTCACCACTGAGGAGCGAGAAAGAATTCAATTGGAAGCAAGAAAGCTGGTTCCTGGAGATGACGGCCAACCCACTGCTAACCTTGATCTCATTAATGCAGCTTTTCCCTTGACCCGACCCCCACAGGATGGCTGGGACTACAACACGGCAGAAGGTAGGGGACGGCTACGCATTTATCGCCAGACTCTAGTGGCGGGTCTCCGGGCTGCTGCACGCAAGCCCACTAATTTGGCAAAAGTGTATTCAGTGATACAAGGTAAGACAGAGAGCCCTGCCGCTTATTTAGAAAGATTAATGGAAACCTTCAGACAGTATACCCCCATGAACCCCGAGGCCCCCGAAAATCAAGCTGCTGTTGTAATGGCCTTTGTAAATCAGGCAGCCACTGATATTAAAAAGAAACTCCAGAAACTAGAGGACCTGGAGGGAAAACAGATTCAGGACTTACTCTGCATTGCCCAGCGCGTCCTTAATAATAGAGAGACTCCAGAGGACAGGCAACTTAAAGCCACCGAGAAAATGACCAAAGTCCTGGCCGCTGTTGTCCAAAAGCCCCTGGATAAACAAAAGCCCCTAGATAAAGACCAATGTGCCTATTGCAAAGAAAAAGGCCACTGGGCCCGAGAATGCCCTAGAAAGAAAAGCATGGATGAAAACCGGGGGTTGGCTAAACATCGCCCAGCTCTATTCATAGAACTGAAACCGGGGGCAGATCCAGTTCGGGTCCGACAATACCCAATGTCAATGGAGGCCAGAAATGGCATCACGCCACATATCCGTTGCCCCCTAGACTTAGGCATCTTGCGTCCCTGCCATTCAGCCTGGAACACCCCCCTGCTGCCTGTACGAAAACCTAACAGTGCGGACTATCGTCCGGTACAAGATCTGAGAGAAGTTAACCGCCGAGTCATGGACATACACCCAACAGTACCCAACCCCTATACCCTCCTAAGTGCCCTCAGCCCAGAAAGACAATGGTATACTGTCCTTGATTTAAAAGATGCTTTTTTCGGGGCGCCTGGGTGGCTCAGTCGGCTAAGCGTCTGACTTCGGCTCAGGTCATGATCTCGCGGTCTGTGAGTTCGAGCCCCGCGTCGGGCTCTGTGCTGACAGCTCAGAGCCTGGAGCCTGTTTCAGATTCTGTGTCTCCCTCTCTCTCTGACCCTCCCCCATTCATGCTCTCTCTCTGTCTCAAAAGTAAATAAACGTTAAAAAAAAAAAAATTGAAAAAAAAAAAAGATGCTTTTTTCAGCCTGCCTCTGGCCCCCAAAAGTCAAGAGCTCTTCGCCTTCGAGTGGTCCAATCCTGAGAGAGGCATAAATGGGCAACTCACCTGGACCCGGCTCCCCCAAGGATTTAAAACCTCACCCACCTTGTTCGATGAGGCATTTCATGAGGATCTGGGTGAGTACCAGAATCAAAACCCCAAAGTGACTCTCTTGCAGTACGTTGACGATCTTTTAATCGCCGCTGAGACTGCCGAAGCTTGCTTGCAAGGCACCAAAAATCTCCTCCGGACGCTTGGTGCCCTGGGGTACCGGGCTTCAGCAAAGGAAGCCCAAATTTGCAGATCCGAGGTAACCTACTTGGGGTAAAGAAGACCTAAACTGGATCCAAAAATTACCTTTAACTCACTGCCTTAACGGATGGTGGAGAGCAGCAGACTGTAGCATAATCAACCCAGAAGAAATGGGAAATAAAGTCTTATCCAAGATGCACCGAGCCACTCATATGGGCACAAGAAAAATGCAAGACTTAATAAGACATGCTAGGATCACCATTAAAGATTCCAGGACAAAAATTGAGCAGATAGTTACTAGCTGTAAAGCTTGTCAATTAACTAACACCACCAACCACGGGAAAAACCCTGGCTCCAGAACCCGCGGAACCAGGCCGGGAGCCTATTGGGAAGTAGACTTCACCGAGGTAAAGCCTAAAAAATATAAATATAAATATTTGTTAGTGTTTATAAATACCTTTTCAGGATGGATAGAGGCCTTCCCCACCAAGCATGAGACTGCGCAGGTAGTAGCAAAGAAAATGTTAGAAGACATCATGCCCAGGTACGGATTCCCTACCCTAATAGGATCAGACAACGGACCAGCATTCATTTCAAAGGTAATACAAGGGATAGCACAGTTTATTGGGGCTGATTGGAAACTATATTGTGCATATAGACCCCAAAGCTCAGGACAGGTAGAAAGAATAAATAGAACTCTAAAAGAGACCTTAACTAAATTGACCATAGAGACTGGCGCTAATTGGGTAGTCTTACTCCCCTATGTTCTGTTCAGGGTGCGGAACTCCCCTTACAAACTGGGATTAACCCCCTTTAAAATCATGTATGGAGTGCCCCCCCCCCTATAATTCCCAACCTACAGTCTAATGTGTTAACTGAATTTGATGATCATAAACTTCTTATTTCCCTGAGGGAACTCCAGCACACCTACCAGGAAGTTTGGCCCAGATTGAGAGCCATTTATGAAAACGGGCCCCCTCCTGAGCCGCGTCACTACCGACCCGGAGATTGGGTATACGTGCAGGGAACACAAGCAAGAGACCCTCCAACCACGGTGGAAGGGACCCTATATTGTGAGCCTAACCACACCCACTGCTCTCAAAGTCGATAGGATTGCTACCTGGATCCATTACACCCACGCCCGACCAGCTGATCCCTTTGCGGTTTGAGAAGACTTCGTGCCGGAAGCCAACACCGCCTGGACGGTTGACCAGAGTAAGACCCATCCTTTAAAATTGACTCTGCGTCGAAAACCTGACCCCGAAAACCAGCTGAGACCAAAGGCCTGGGTGTCCCATACCAAGACTGTTGCAGCAGCTCTGGACCCACAATAATCGGAGGAACACTCATTAGCGTGCTCCTGTTCACCTCCTACGGACTCATAAGTATTGCAGGCAACCCCCACATACCCTATACTTTAACTTGGGAGGTTTCTAATTTAAAAACCCAGAAAGTCTATAATACTATCCTGCTCTCCGCTTTACTCGGGCCTCTGGCCATTCTACTTCTCGCTCTCACGTTAGGCCTCTGCATCATAAACAAAATTATTAATTTTATCCAAGACAGGTTCAATGCTGTACAATTAATGGTCTTACGAACTCAGTACCAACCGCTCGAGACATTACAAATAAAAAACAAATAAAAATAAAAAAAAAAAAATACAATCCAAGATTGGCTCTTTAGGCACAAGGAAAAGGGGGGAATGAAAGGAACAGCTTTGAATCCAAATGACAGCCCTGCCTTAGTTTAAAGCTAGGTTCTCTTTTCTGCTTATTATGGATCTTTGATAAGAAATACAATTGCTGAGAAGTCTGTTTTGCTTGCTGTTTGCTATGAGCATTGTGAGACCTTTCCTGATTGTAACCTGCTGTAGAATGGGCTGTAAAACTTCCTAAATGTAGTCTGATATGTAATGGAATGAGTGATTGTATACAAACTAACCGGCATTTCTCGCTTCTGTAAACCTGCTTGCTTAGCACATTCCTCACCTACCCCCTTCCCCCTTTCTTCCTCCTGCCACAAGTAAAAAAAAAACCTCCCCTGTGCTATTTGTCTCTGTCTATAAAAACGCTATACCAACCCTATTCGTGGCCTCTTGTGTCACCGGTGACGAGTGCGCAGAGGACCAGGTTCGAACCTGCAATAAACGACCCTTGCCGCTTGGCTTTGACTTACGACTCTGGTGGTCTTTTGTGGGAGGTTTTGGAACTTCAGGCATTACACTGAAATGAAAAGTTGTTCTAAATTCCAGAGGTTATTCGTCTTAGCAGTGGCCTGGGAGATAATGGATGATGGTGTTATCTTCCCAGGCCAGTGCCAGAGTAAAGCAAAGAGAGGGAAGAAGAGATTCATGTTTAGTTAAAGTATGAAGTGTTGATCTAGCATCTTGGAAGAAAGTAGTCTACCTTGATGTCAGCTACTTCTCTTCCTAATTTGATTTGGAGATCTCCAACTTTTGTACAGGACCAGATCTCAGATGTAACCTTCTTCAGCTGTGAGACGGAGATTCAAGTTTTAAGTCCCTGATATTTGGCTGCCATCTGGGTTGTGACAAAGACCTGCTATATACTCCCATCCAAGGAGACTCAAAACAGTCTTTGTTCTTAGCGATTCCAAATCAGAAGGGTAGGAGGAAATTGGAAATGTAAATTTGGTGAGTCATACCCAGATATTTGAGGAAACTAGAGGAATTCAGGATCAAGTCTAATTTACAGATAGATAAAACCTCAAAAACAATTAACAGGATTTAAACCAATATAGACAGGGGTACTTGGGGTCTAAAGTTCAAGCCCCTCTTGGGTATAGAGATTACTTAAAATAAAATATATTAAAGGGCACCTGGGAAACTCAGTTGGTAAAGCCTCCGACTCTTGATTTCAGCTCAGGTCATGATCTCACAGTTTGTTAGCTCCAAGCCCCTAATCAGGCTCCACACTGACAGTGCAGAGGCTGCTTGGGATTCTCTCCTTCTCCCTCTCTTTGCCCCTCCCACACTGATCCTGCTCATGTGCTCTCACTCTGTCAAAATAAATAAAAAAACAAACAAAAAAACCCCCAAAGAACCACTTTTTGTTTTCTGTGAATTGTCTCCACCTGGCCTTTGCCCTTTTTTTAAAAAACTATATAGTTTGTCTGTTGTAATTATTTGCAGGAGCTCTTTATATTTTAGAAAAAAAGTACTTTTTCTGTGGTCTGAGTTGCATATATTTATTTTATTTTATTTTTAATTACATTAATTTTAATTTAATTTAATTTAATTATTCATTGTTTAACTACATCCAAGTTAGTAGCATATACTGCAAAATGATTTCACGAGTAGATTCCTTAATGCCCCTTACACATTTAGCCCATCCCCCCCCCACAACACATCCAGTAACCCTCTGTTTGTTCTGCATATTTATGAGTCTCTTATGCTTTGTCCCCCACCCTGTTTTTATATTATTTTTGCTTCCCTTCCCTTATGCTCATGTGGTTTGTATCTTAAAGTCCTCATATGAGTGAAGTCATACGATATTTGTCTTTCCTTGACAGACTAATTTTCCTTAGCACAATACCCTCTAGTTCTATCCACATACTTGCAAATGACAAGATTTCATTCTTTTTAATTGCCGAGTAATACTCTATTGTGTATATATATATATATATCATATATATATATATCATATATATATGTGTGTGTGTATATATATATCATATATATATACATATGAGATATATATATATATATATATACACCACATCTTCTTTATCCATCATCCATTGATGGACATTTGGGCTCTTTCCATACTGTGGCTGTTGTCGATCGCGTTGCTATAAACATTGGGGTGCATGTGCCCCTTCGAAACAACACACCTGCATCCCTTGGGTAAATACCTAGTAGTGCAATTGTCGGGTCATAGGGTATTTCTATCGTTAATATTTTGAGGAAACTCCATTCTGTTTTCCAGAGTGGCTGCACCAGTTTGCATTCCCAGTAGCAGTGCAAAAGAGATACTCTTTCTCCACATCCTCGCCGACATCTATCGTCGTCCGAGTTATTAACGTTAGCCATTCTGACAGGTGTGAGGTGGTAACTCGTGGTGGTTTTGATTTGTATTTCCCTGACGATGAATGTTGTTGAGCATGTTTTCACGTGTCGATTGGCCATCTGGATGTCTTCTTTGGAGAAGTGTCTATTCACGTCTTTTGCCCGTATCTTCCCTGGATTATTTGGTTTTGGGTGTGGAGTTTGATAAGTTCTTTATAGATTTTGGATACTAACCCTTTATCTGATATGTCATTTGGACATATCTTCTCCCATCCAATCAGTTGCTTTTAGTTTTGCTGATTGTTTCCTTTGCAGTACAGAAGGTCCCAGTAGTTCATTTTGCTTTTGTTTCCCTTGCCTCCGGAGACCTGTTGAGTAAGAAGCGCTACGGCCGAAGTCAAAGAGGTTTTTGCCTTTTTCTCCTCTAAGATTTTGATGGTTTTCTATCTGACATTAAGGTGTTTCATCCATTTTGAGTTTATTTTTGTGTGTGGTATAAGAAAGTGGTCCAAGTCCACTTTTTCTGCATGTTGCTGTCCAGTTTTCCCAGCACTATCTGCTGAAGAGACTGTCTTTATTCCATTGGATACTCTTTCCTGCTTTGTCAAAGATTAGCTGGCCATATGTTTGTGGATCCATTTCTGGGTTCTCTATTCCGTTCCATTGATCTCAGTGTCTGTTTTTGCAAGAGTACCATACTGTCCAGATGATTACAGCTTTGCAATACATCTTGAAGTCTGGGAGTGTGATGCCTCAGCTTCAATTTTCTTTTTCTTTTTTTTTTTTTCAACGTTTTTTATTTATTTTTGGGACAGAGAGAGACAGAGCATGAACGGGGGAGGGGCAGAGAGAGAGGGAGACACAGAATCGGAAACAGGCTCCAGGCTCCGAGCCATCAGCCCAGAGCCTGACGCGGGGCTCGAACTCACGGACCGCGAGATCGTGACCTGGCTGAAGTCGGACGCTTAACCGACTGCGCCACCCAGGCGCCCCTCAATTTTCTTTTTCAAGATTGCTTTGGCTATTTGGGGTCTTTTCTGGTTCCATACAAACTTTGGGATTGCTTCTTCTAGCTCTATTGAAGAATGCTGGTGTTATTTTGATAGGGATTGCACCAATATTCGTTGTTAACTGATTTGTCGTTAATCTCCTGTAACGTGATGTGACACACCTGGGCAGGTGCTGGGAGCAGAGACCGGACAGACCCCGTTCCTGCCCTGGGGGTGCATCCAGCTGCAGACGGGGACTGAGACACCTGCGCGGACGGCCAGAACACCAGGCAGAACAGGAAAGCCAAAGAGAGATGAACAATTGCTTGGGGCGTTCAGATGATAGCAACCCCCCTCTCAGCAAAACCCAATGAGCGAGTATAAGATGGTCTGTCTGATACAGGGGCCCCCGGATGGCTCAGTCGCTTGAGCGTCCAACATGGGCTCAGGTCTTGAACTCGCGGTTCCTGGGTTCAAGCCCCGCCTCAGGCTCTGTGCTGACTCACAGTCAGGAGCCTGCTTCAGATTCTGTGTCTCTGTCTCCCCGTCTCCCTCTGCCCGTCCCCTGTTCATTCTCTGTCTCTCAAAAATAAATAAACGTTAAAAAAAAAATTAAAAAAAAAAAAAAAAAGGATGGTCTGATACACTCATATCTGAACAGAGATCTGGGATTAGGAGGCGCAAAGAGTCCTATGTCCTCAGGTCAGATGCAAGCGAAGCCCATTATGTATCGTTTCATGTGCACTTCATTCATTCATTCACCAAATTTCTTTTTTTCTTAGTTTTTATTTAAGTTTATTTATTTATTTTGAGGGAGAGAGAGAGAGAGAGAGAGAGAGAGAGAGAGAGAATCCCAAGCAGGCTCTGTGCGGTCAGAGAAGAACCCGATGCGGGGCTCCATCTCACAAATCGTGAGGTCAAGACCTGAGCCAAAGTCAAGAGTCGGACCCTTAACCCACCGAGCCACCCAGGCGCCCGAAATTTCTTTTTTTCAACAAAGATTTCTCTGGTGCCACATGTGTGCTGAGCACTGTCCAGCAGCTAGGGGCTAAAAAAGCGATTGATAGGATTCATTCACAGAAAGAAGCAGGAATAGACGCAAGGGCTGGAGCTGGGAGGGATGGGGGGGGGGAGGGGGAATCCCTCCAGCGGCCCAGCCCCGCCTCCCGAGATGTGGCAGGCCCCCCTCCCTGCTCTACACTTTCTACCACCTGCCTTCCGCCTTGCAGGCAGGCTACCACCGGCTCCGGGAAGCCCCTCCCGCAGACCTGCCGCTCCCCTGACTCAGAATGAGCTGCTCGACCGACAGATACCAAGGTCGTCTTTGCGCCGGCGTGCGACCAACTTAACACGGTAAGGTCTCGGCGTTTCTAGGGAAAGGGTCTTGCGACTTTGCCTTTCCTCAAGAAGACCCTCCGCCAAGAGGTCCCTTCCACAGGCCCCTCTTGACGGCACCCCCAATCGTCTTTGGTCCTGTCTTTAGTCTCCGTTATGCACAAAAGCGGAGACCGACCGCCCGGCGCGGCTTCGACTCTCGGCGCGCGGAAGCGATCGCGGGGTCCGGTGGGCCCGCTTTAGCCACGCCTCCGCGGGCGGGAAAAGGCGGGGAATTCAAATTAGGAACGGCGTTGGGTGAGAGCGACGAAGCGTCGACAGAAACACAGTTTCTCTTTTAAAAGGTAGAGATTTAAAAATCTGCACAAGAGCCTGCTGCCTAGTGTGGCTCCCATACCAAAGTCCGAGAAGCGAGGGAAGTGAGACCTCGAAGGAGGGTGACCTGGCTCACCGTGAGTGCAATGTGGATGAGGGCAGGGCGGTGGCGGGGAGGCGGGCACGGGCGGTATCGCTTCTCGGCCTTTTGGCTAAGATCAAGTGTAGTATCTGTTCTTATCAGTTTAATATCTGATACGTCCTCTATCCGAGGACAATATATTAAGTGGGTTTTTGGAGCTGGGAGATGGAATAGGAGCTTGCTCCGTCCACTCCGCGCATCGACCTGGTATTGCAGTACTTCCAGGAACGGTGCACCCCCAGCTTGGGGGACAACTTCTGTGGTATCTAAAGTCAGTTCTTGCATGTTTTACATGTCATTCCTGTAAGTGCTTGCTTATGTTGTGTTCTTTCTCGGGAAACTTGGAACTTTTTCTCTACAGGCAGGTGTGATGTACTCTTTGCGGGAACTTACCTGCTCCCCTTGGTAGGTAGCTTGGGAGAAGACGCGCATGTGCTTCTGGTTGTTGGTTCTGGTTCTTGGTACCACGCAGTACGGGGGGAGGGGTGCTCACTCCCGTGACAAGTCTTACAGGTGGACCTATCTCTGCTACTCTTTGTCTTTCGTGCTTCTGTGTGGGGCGTGTGGAAATTTAACAGCTGACGTCTTTAAACGCTAGTTCTCTCTTCGATGGAAGGCTGCTACGAGATCCCTCGCGGGAAGCCCATACCCCCACGTGGCGTATCTCCTGAACCGCGCTTCTTTTTACCTTCTGCCCCGGTAAGACGTTTTCGTAACCTCATCATCGTTCGTGGTACGAGTCGGACGTCGCCACGTAGTTAAAAGTCGAGGCTTCACGGCCCCGGAAGGTCTGTGACATATCTTTCTTTTACAACCCCTTAAAAGTGTCCATTGTTGACGCACGCCTTCCAAGAGTGGACCGGGCCAAATGTGGGTGCGGGCTGTAGTCTGCCAACCCCTGGTATAAAACACCTTTCTGTCTTGTCATGGAGATGCCTCCCTTCAGGCTTCTTGACAGTCCGCTGCCACAACTAGAGAAAGGCCTTACATTTACAAGTGGCTGTGGCTCGTGACCAAAGTGGAAACGGAGAGTTCCTGCTCACTTGTGTCTCCCGGGTTTTCCATCCATGTTAATTAAGTACATTTGTTGAGCACGCACACTGTACACTCTCCATTAAATACCTTTGTGTTGGCGGACGTTTCCAGGGTTTCTTCCTTAAACGCGTGGTTCCTGCAGTTTCCCTCCACCTGTCATCACCAGGACTTTCGTATACTCTTACATGTTTTAGGGCAGATCAGGATTAAAATCTCTGCCAGCGCTCAAGAGGACTCATGATTATAACAACTGAATGAATCTAGGGGCGCCTGGGTGACTCAGTCAGTTAAGCATCCAACTCCTGGTCTCGGCTAGGTCATGAACCCTCAGTTGGTGAGTTTGAGCCCCACCTCGGGCTCTGGGCTGACAGCGCGGAGCCTGCCTGGGTTTCTCATTCTCCTCTTTCTCTGCCCCCTCCCCGACTCACGTTCTCTCTCTCTCTCTCTCTCTCTCTCTCTCTCTCTCTCAAAATAAACAAATAAGTAAATATTTTAAAAATTAGAAAAGAAAAGAAAGAAGAATGCTGAAAACTTTCCGAATTCTGGAGGGATCATGTAGGGAGAAAAAGTAAATGTTTCATATTTGTTTACAAAGGTATAATTTGCCAATTGTCGATAGCTTAAGAGAAAAGATAAAAAAAGGTTTCAAAAAAAAATCTGGAAACACAAAACATTAAAGAACAAGCAATGAAGTCATAAAAATGATCCTCCTCCTCAACTCATTCAGTCTCATGTAATTAATATTTATTCTACTTGAGTCCAGTTTTTCCATTAGTTGTGGAAATTTTTACCCAGTTCTGTTTTGTGATCTTAGACTTATCAAAAACTTGGACTTGCCGGGGCGCCTGGGTGGTTCAGTTGTTTAAGTGCCGGGCTCTAGAGTGCAGCTCGGGTCAGCATCTCATGGTTTGTGGGATCGAGCCCTGGGTGGGGCTCTGTGCTGACAGCACAGAGCCTGCTTGGGATTCTCCCTCCCCCCCGCTCCCCCCCCCCGGCCCTCCCACACTTTCTTTATCTCTCTCTCTCTCTCTCCCTCTCTCCCTCTCTCTCCCTCCCTCCCTCTCAAAATAAATAAACTTAAGGGAGAGAAAGAAAGAAAGAAAGAAAGAAAGAAAGAAAGAAAAAGAAATTGAACTTGTCAAAGTACAAGGGATGGATGAAATCGGTCCCCATCATGGAGTGTTACCATCTGAGGGGGTCTCAACAGGAAGCCTGGGCTTACACACCCTCTTGTGTCTGACACCTGGATGGCCTTGAACCTTCCGGTCTCAGGACCTTGGTTTTCTTGTCACCTAAGTTAAGCACAGGATGGATGACTCCCAAGGTGCTGGGAGGTCCTGACGCACAGGGGGCGGCGGGGGGCGGCGGGGGGCGGGGGGGGGGGTCCATCCCTTAGCTGCTCCCTGCTTCCCCCTGCTGCCCCCAAAGAGAAAAAGAAAATCGGTTCATGGGCTGAGATGATGACTCAGCCCTAGAGGTGGTTGGCGCAGTGCAGGTAAAGGAGCCGGCTGCCTGCCTGGCAACCCACTTTGGATCTTAAACACCTGGCCAGGCACCCAATGTTCTGCCCTCAGCAGCCAGGTGTCCAGCTCCTTGAATCAGCCCCCCACACATCTGAGTCTGTCTCCCAAGTCCAGTTAGCTTGAAATCTCTTTCTGAAAGTGTGCTTTTCTCATCCGTTAAGTGGGGATCGTGAACGCTGATTGATCCACTTTCCTCAGAACGTGGATGGGAACGAGAGGACCCGTCAGTCGCAAAGACGCAAAACCAACCAGCCAAGAGTAAGGGTTCCCTTAATTCTGTGGGAGGAAGCAGAGCAAGAAAGCTGAGGATGTTGGGAGGTGGGGCCTCGGCAGCCTGGATCTCTTTGGATGTAAAATACGATAAGTAACACCTTCTCTTTGGGATTGTTGGAAGACCAAAAGAACAATGTGGGGATTTGCCGGCCCGGCCCACGGTGGGTGCCCAAGGATGGCAGGCAAGTTTTGAAGCCCGGTTCTTGGGGGAGTCTAACTCGTTTTATGGATCCAGTCTAGCTGGGCATGAAACTTGCTGTCCAGCACACAAACCCTGATATTCTAGCCCCGGGATCCCGAACGCAGTCGGGGCGGGAGGTTGGGGGGCGGGGAGGGATGGGGGGGCAGGTACTCTGCTGGCCCTTGCAACTGCCTTGATCACGTGTAACTATCCAGGGTTTTAAGGCTGGCTTGGGGTAACACCGCCCGGCCCCATCAAAGAAATGCAGCGTGAACAGTCCCACACCTCTCGGCTCCTGTCTCTCAAGGAACATGCAAGTGAATCTAATTAATGACCTTCAGTATCTTCTGTGCTTTTTTATTATCCCATCCACAGTTCCTGGAGCCTTCCGGTCACTTACAATTCAAACAAAAGAAACACCAAAAAGTTAGCTCGTGTGTCATGGGCTCCTTTTCTCTGTCTCGGCACCAGAAGGTTCTAGAAACCGTTTGCAGACTCTCCTCAGGGACTCAGAAGGTCAGGGTGAGAGAAGGGTGGAGAGAAATTGGTTTGCATATATCGGTAGTGAGAGTGGAGATCCTGAGGAATATATCTGCTGCTTCTGCCGGTCTCTCTCCCTCAGTCATCAAGTGCCGTCGCCGAGCACTTCTCAAACGGTCCCGTGCGCGCGCGCGCACACACACACACACCACACGCGCACAGCGCGCGCGCCAGGAGAGTCTTGTTAAGAAGCCCGTGGTCCTGCGTTTCCAGCATGCTCACGGGACCCTAATGCTGCTGATCTGGAGACCTCGCTTTGAGCGGCGAGACTGCGGTAAAATGTCCCACCTCAGGTCTTTTGTATTTATTTTTTTTTAAGTTTATTTACTTATTTGTGTGTGTGGGTGTGTGTGTGAGAGAGGGAGAGGGAGAGGGAGAGGGAGAGAGAGAGAGAGAGAGAGAGAGAGAGAGAGAGAGAATGGGGGGGGGGGGGAGCAGAGAAAGAAGAGAAAGAAGTCCGAGCAGGCTGTGCGCTGTCAGCGCGAAGACCGCCATGGGGTTCAAACCCAAGAACCGTGAGATCACGATCTGAAGCTGAAATCAGGAGTCGGACGCTCACCTGACCGAGCCACCCAGACGCCCCTGGAGTCATTTTAAAAACAGGGTATATGTGACCCTAACGTGGCCAGCCGTTGCTAGAAAAAACAATCTCCCTTGCCCACTGCCAAGTCAGACAGACGGACCGGGTTCTGATGGGAGTCACAGAAGCAAAAGCTTTTGTGTGTAACTGGAGAAAAAGGAGAGGGGAGAAGAATTGAGAGCGGAGGGGAGGGGAGGGGAAGTCAGACAAAACAAAATGGCATGTCTCTCCGACCGGGTCTCTTCAACTAGTTGTGAAAGCTGAGGGGACAAAAAAGAACCCCATGGAGGGGCGCCTGGGTGGCTCAGTCGGTTGAGTGTCCGATTTTGGCTCAGGAGCAAGAGGACAGGGTAGACGTGGAGATGAAGGCAGGGCTGCCGCAGGGCCAGGTAAAAAAACACAGATGCGGTGGGGA